>NW_027361829.1:59709166-61122500 GCF_039654945.1 Dendrobates tinctorius
ATGTAGCATGCATGTAGTATGTATGTAGTATGTATGTAGCATGCATGTAGTATATATGTAGTATGTATGTAGCATGTAGTATGTAGCATGCATGTAGTATATATGTAGTATGTATGTAGCATGTAGTATGTATGTAGCATGCATGTAGTATATATGTAGTATGTATGTAGCATGTAGTATGTATGTAGCATGCATGTAGTATATATGTAGTATGTATGTAGCATGTAGTATGTATGTAGCATGCATGTAGTATATATGTAGTATGTATGTAGCATGTAGTATGTATGTAGCATGCATGTAGTATATATGTAGTATGTATGTAGCATGTAGTATGTATGTAGCATGCATGTAGTATATATGTAGTATGTATGTAGCATGTAGTATGTATGTAGCATGCATGTAGTATATATGTAGTATGTATGTAGCATGTAGTATGTATGTAGCATGCATGTAGTATATATGTAGTATGTAGCATGTAGTATGTATGTAGCATGCATGTAGTATGTATGTAGCATGCATGTAGTATGTATGTGGTATGTATATAGCATGTAGTATGTATGTAGCATGCATGTAGTATATATGTGTTATGTATGTAGCATGTAGCATGCATGTAGTATGTATGTAGTATGTATGTAGTATGTATGTAGTATGTATGTGGTATGTATGTAGCATGCATGTAGTATGTATGTAGTATATATGTGGTATGTATGTAGCATGTAGTATGTATGTAGCATGCAGTATGTATGTAGCATGCATGTAGTATGTATGTAGTATATATGTAGTATGTATGTTGCATGTAGTATTTATGTAGTATGAATGTAGCATGTATGTAGTATGTAGTATGAATGTAGCATGTATGTAGTATGCATGTTGTATGTATGTAGCATGTATGTAGCATGTAATTTTTTTTTTTTTTTTTTTTACATTCAACACATTAGCCGGATGATGGGACTACTACTGTCCCATCATTGGCTAATGTGTCGATCACTGTCATGGTAGCAGGCATCGCCCGATGGGACTTGTAGTCCCATCGGACGATGCCTGCACAGACCCCCGAAGCCTGCACAGACCACCGGCAGGCCGGCACAGCCCCCCGGCAGGCCGGCACAGCCCCCCGGAGCCTGCACAGACCACCGGCAGGCCGGCACATCCCCCCGGCAGGCCGGCACAGCCCCCCGGAGCCTGCACAGCCCCCCGGCAGGCCGGCACAGCCCCCTGGCAGGCCGGCACAGCCCACCGGAGCCTGCACAGACCACCGGCAGGCCGGCACAGCCCCCCGGCAGGCTGGCACAGACCACCGGAGCCTGCACAGACCCCCTGGCAGGCCGGCACAGCCCCCCGAAAGGCCCGTACAGACCCCAGAGAGGCTGTACAAGGCAAAAACAGGGTTTTTCTTATTCCGATACCGGAAGTCCCATAGACTTGAATGGGACTTCCGGTATCGGAATCGGCGATACCGATACTTTTTTTAAAGATCGGCCGATCCATTCCGATCCGATACTTTGAAGCATCGGACGGTATCGCTCAACTCTAGTGAAAGCAGGATCAATACTGTAGTTCAATACACAAAGCAATCACTGTTTTTTCAGAAGGCATTGGTGTGTTTGATGCAAGAATACATCTTACCTCAAACACACCTGTACCATCTGGACCAAAAATCAATGCAGCTTCAAGACAGCAGTTCAATACACAAAGCAATCACTGTTTTCCAGAAGGCATTGGTGTGTTTGATGCAAGAATATATCTTGCCACAAACACACCTGTACCATCTGGACCAAAAATCAATGCAGCTTCAAGACAGCAGTTCAATAAACAAAGCAATCACTGTTTTCCAGAAGGCATTGGTGTGTTTGATGCAAGAATATATCTTGCTACAAACACGCCTGAACCATCTGGACCAAAAATCAATGCAGCTTTAAGACAGAAGTTCAATACACAAAGCAATCACTGTTTTCCAGAAGGCATTGGTGTGTTTGATGCAAGAATATATCTTGCCACAAACACACCAGCACCATCTGGACCAAAAATCAATGCAGCTTCAAGATAGCAGTTCAATACACAAAGCAATCACTGTTTTCCAGAAGGCATTGGTGTGTTTGATGCAAGAATATATCTTGCCACAAACACACCTGTACCATCCGGACCAAAAATCATATGCAGCTTCAAGACAGCAGTTCAATACACAAAACAATCACTGTTTTCCAGAAGGCATTGGTGTGTTTGATGCAAGAATATGTCTTGCCACAAACACACCACTACCATCAGGACCAAAAATAAATCCCTGGGTGGCACAGCCAAAAGTTTTACCATAACCAGGTTCTCCGCATCATGTTCCCACATGCTTTATGCATCCATTAGCCCTCTGTGTCTGTACTGTTACACTTAACATTATGGCTGGTCCATACAATCAGGGTAACTGTTACCACCCACTTTTCGTGTCTACCTCTTTCCTCATAGACGGTAAGCTTGCGAGCAGGGCCCTCATTCCTCTTGCTATTTGTTATAATCTATGTGATTATTGTTATGCTGTATGTGATTATTGTTATGCTGTAATGTCTATTGTCTGTACAAATCCCCTCTGAAATGTAAAGTGCTGCAGAATATGTCGGCGCTATAGAAATACAATATTATTATTATTATTATTATTATTATTATTATTATTATTATTAGTATAAATGCAGCATCAAGACAGCAGTTCAATACACAAAGCAATCACTGTTTTCCAGAAGGCATTGGTGTGTTTGATGCAAGAATATATCATGCCACAAACACACCTGTACCATCTAGACCAAAAATCAATGCAGCTTCAAGACAGCAGTTCAATACACAAAGCAATCACTGTTTTCCAGAAGGCATTAGTGTGTTTGATGCAAGAATATATCTTGCCACAAACACACCTGTACCATCTGGACCAAAATTCAATGCAGCTTCAAGACAGCAGTTCAATACACAAAGCAATCACTGTTTTCCAGAAGGCATTGGTGTGTTTGATGCAAGCATATATCTTGCCACAAACACACCTGTACCATCAGGACCGAAAATAAATGCAGCATCACAGAGCAGCTTTATACTTACTGAACGCCCTTTTTGAAGTTGGAGAGGCGCTGTCCCAGCCATCCATCATCGCTGCGGCCACCTCATTCCAGAGCTGCCGGGTCACCAATGTGTCTTTGTACTGCTGGTCACGGCTGTCCCACAATGGGATACGCTCCTCAATAAGGCGGATCAGGTGCTCGTTGTCGATGTAAAATTCTTCGTCATCCCATTGTGGTACCTAGAAAAAAAAAAAATTAGAATCTTTGTAATTTTGGAGTATGAAAAAGATAGAAAAAGAAACAGAGAAGAAGCAAGATAAAAGATGAAAATAAAGACAGAAAAAAAAAAGGAAAGAGTATATACTAACATTGCGTCTCCTCGCCACGACTTGGCTACGCTGCTCCCGCTCAGACTGCTCCTGCTCAGACTGTTCCCGCTCAGACTGCTCTCGCACTGCACCTTCACTGGCCGTGTCCGATGTCTGTAAAGAAAAAAAAATGATTACACATTTCTAGAGGCAGCAGCTAAACTTACCCAAAGGCAGCAATATCCTCACCTCACAATCAGCTTGGGCCAGATCTTGCCGACATGGCGAATAGACCAATCCAGAAGAAGACATGCTGAAATTTAAACAAAAAATACATTAGTACATAATAAATTGTACAGGACACACACATTATGTTGAAGAATACTCACATTTTGGCTGCTGAAGCTTGAATCCAAGGCTCTTGTCTGGTCTTCTATTCAAGGCTGTCTGTAGCTGCTCTTCTCTTGCTCTCTGTAGCCGCTCTTATCTTCAAGGCTGTAGTGGTGTGGCCCTGAAGACACCTTCTTTTATCAACGCTCCTCCCAAACAATGTGGCTTGTTTAGGGGGAGGTTTAAACAACTGTCTAGACATTGTTTACTCAAATCGCGTGCGTGCACAAAGCGCTGACATGCGTGCATCCAAGCGCACGCCAGCGACCCCACAGACTGTAATGCTATTTTTGGGCGCACACCATGCGCACATGTGCGCGCACGATTTTATTAATGATGTAGGTGGCACAAAAAATGCAACACGTAGCGTACGGCGCATCTGGGCGCACACCTGGAAAATGCGCTGCGCACACTAAATGCTGATGAGCGCGTGCAATCGCAAGACCCTGCGACCACCATGTTATAGATAGGGGAACATTGCGCGTGCGCCCAATAGCGCACGATGCGCTGCGCGATAAAACGCTAGTGTGAAACCAGCCTTACATAGGTGGAAATTGTTAGATTATGATTTTTGTTGTAAACTTTGTCAACAGCGGCTTTCCTGAAGCGACGCTGGCGCTCAGCAAAGGACCAGTATCGCCGGGAATATAATCCCCTTCCCTCTACATCTGGGGCAACTAGAAAGTGCCAATATGTGTTTTTCCAGCAGTTAGAATTCCTGCATCCAGTCATGGCAATCAACCAGTAAGGCTACTTTCACACATCAGGTTTTCGGCGTCAGGCGCGATCCGGCGTCGTGCCGGAATGCCGGATCCGGCAAATGTTTTGTAAAACCTGATGTGCCGGATCCGGTTTTCTGCTGGATCCGTCTTGTTCTTGACAGACAAAACCGGATCCGTCTCATCCGGTTCATCCGTTTTTCTATCCGTTTTTCGACGCATTACGCCGGATCCGGTTTTTAAAATTGACCCTTGTGGCCTTCCGAACGGGATTGGCTACTGGAAAACTATATATAGCATGTTCCTACAGCCCTTCTTTGACAGGTTGTAGAGAAGAAAGTGCAGGTTGGAGAGAAGAGCAAGTTACTGGCGAAGATGGATGTTGTCATTGGAAATATTACCACTAGAAGTTCTGTGACGGTTTCAGTAATGAGGGACAATTTTGCACTATACTTTATGTCACCTCAAGGCAGAGTACACTGGCAGGATGACAGAGTGTGAAAGATTTGTGCCCTAACCAAACTTGTGTACCTTCTGGACCAACAGTATATACCTTTGCCAACCAAAGTTGCCTATCTTGTCATGGTCTTACTATTTTTAGCTTTAGGCCACAGGTGTGTACCTGGTTGTGTTTTATGCAAAGTATTTCACCTTTTAACAAAAGTTGTGTACATTGTTAGGAAATCACCAACAATAAACACAACTTTTTAGGTAAAATACTTTGCTTCAAACACAACCAGGAACACAACTGTGGCAAAAAACTAAAATTTACCCACAGTTATATACCTGGTTTTGAATACCTTTTTACCTTTGAAATACCCTGTATTTAACCTTTTTTTTAAACATAGTTCGCCGCAGAAAGAAATGACAGACAACCATTGTGAAACGATAATTTAACTTTTATTTAAAATTTTTTTTTTTTGTAAAATGTTTTTAAAGTGCAAAAAACTTTTTTAATAAAGGTTTTAAACCCAATGGGCATTTTTATTAAAAAACACACATTACAAATCTGTGTAGTGTGGGGTGGAAATACTGCTGGAGGGGCTGCGGGACACTTCGACACTGGGTGTGTGGAGAGAGGACTGGGATCGTGGTGGGGAAGGAACAGTTAGAGGTGAAGGTGTGGAAAAAGCTACAGAATGGGTGGACATGTGGGAGGCAGAAGAGGTGGTGGGCGGTGAAGTGGAGGGTTGGGCAGGGACTGTAGGAGCAGATGATGTTGATGGAAAGTTGTATGGGGAAGGAGTTTGGTACGGGGAAGGAGTTTGGTACGGGGCAGGTTGCTGGAAGTGGGGAGATGTCTGGTACTGTGGAGGTTGCTGGTACTGGTGAGGTTGCTGGTATGTAATAGGAGGGGGAGGATGGAAAGTGGCTGGAGGGGGTGCAGATGTAATAGGAGGAGGAGGATGGAAAGTGGCTGGAGGGGGTGCAGATGTAATAGGAGGGGGAGGATGGAAAGTGGCTGGAGGGGGTGCAGGTGGAGGAACTACAGTGGTGGGAGGTGGAGGTTGGGAGGTAACCTGCTGTAGAGCACCGTGGCACGAATGCATTACATGCATCTGCTGGGTAGGAGATAGTGTTGCCATGCGCTCCACAACAGACCTGAAAAAGGTGTGGTTTGGCGAAGATCTTGCTTCTGAATGCATGGTTTGCAGAAGTGTCTTCACCTCCAGAATGCTGGAGTTGATCTGCTGAAAGCCTGCGGAGATTTGCTCTGACAAGACTTTTAGACAGTTCTGGAAAGATGCATTCAGATGCAAGAACTCTTGCGCATAACTCTTTTCCTGACCCCTCTGCCGCTGTCGCCCAGTACCCGCAGGTGTACTAGAGGTGGCAGGGGCAGAAGGGTGGGGTAAAGGAAAAGCGATCTCCTCACCAGCAGCTTCATGTAATGTAGGCGGCCACGATGCTCCTGTGCTGGTGGATGGGACAGATGGGTCGAATGTGTGGGAAGGCTGGGAAGGTGCAGATGTACCGGGGCGGTCGAAGTGTCCCTCGGTGCCGGTCTCCTCAGGGATCGCCTCAGAAGGGTCCAATCGTGCAGGCTCCCGAGTGCTGCTCACCGTGCTGTGGAATAAAGAGAAAAAAAAACAATTAAAATACTGACATGGTATGGCCCTGGCTGAAAAAAAAAAGTTACATCTAACATTTTTTTTCACATATGGTGTGTAATATTTATCTTCTAGTGACCATTGTTTCCCAGAGGAACGACAGGGCTTGTGCGTACTTGTACTTGCTCCTGCGTCCTCCAGATCCACTCGGGGCCCGCATCTCTTTATTGAACTCCTTCTTGAAACGATCCCTCACAGACCGCCACCGCTTCACAATTCTGTCCCCTGAAACGAGAAAGGAGTGGTTAGTATACAACATCAGTGTTTCCCAAACTCCAGTCCTCATGGTCCCCAGGGGTCATGTTTTCAGGATTTCCATAGTAAATAGAAATCCTGAACACATGATCCGTGGGGACCACGAGGACTGTTGTTCGGGAAACACTGGTTTACATCAAGCAACCGGTACTGTATATACTTACGCTCTTGAATCTGGGCCCGAACATCGAGGTCCTCCCAGCGGCCCACAAGGAGCGAACAGATTTCCTCCCAGAGTCGTCGGGTAACGATAAGGTCAGCGTGGCGGCGGTCAGCCATATTCCAGAGCGGCTCCCTTTCTCTGATGAGATCGATGAGGTGGTCCACATCGAGTCCTCCATCCTCACCGTCAGAGTCGGGAGCACGCTGTGAAGGCTGTTAAAGAAAAAGACAAAAATAACATAATTAGCCTCCACAAAAGAAATGAAATAAAAAGTGCAAAAAAAGAGCAAAAATATTTATACTTACACGCTGGTGACCGCCGCGTTGCTGTCGCCGACGACCCTGGGAGGCACTGCGAGGACCTCTTGGCCGAGCACCAGATTGGGAAGACTAAAGAAGAAAACAAAAAATGTTATGTCTTTGGATGTAGGCATTTGTTTGCTGTGTGTGGTCTGCAGAACATTGTTTTCTATGTGTTGTGTGTAGTGTGATGTTGTGTTTCTGCGTTTGATGCAAAAAACTTACCAATTGTGAGCCCACTCCAGGTGTCTGTCCACCCCTTCCTTCTTCTTCTGGGAGCTCCTCTTCATCTTGTGATTCCTGTTTTGAAATAAAAGGCAATGAATAGACATATATTACAGAGATGATGGATTTTGGAAATAAAAACTTACCGTCAAACGCTGACGATGCGAGGGAGGGCTCCCAGAAGAAGATGTGCTGTCCTGTTGATGGCCAGACTCCATGGCTGTGGGTATTGCTGCTGCTGTTGCATCTCTTGGGCGGCTGTTGAATAAAGAGAAACAAAGGGCCAATGAATATCTTGATATTCCATGGCCCTAGTTTGGAGGAATGGGGGATTTGATAATTACCGTCTCTCATCTGCTGCTGGACTCCCCTCCTCAGCATGTTCCATTTTCTGCTCCATTTGGGGTGGTGGTGGTGCTGATGGTGCTGCAGTGGTCTCCTGCCTTCTCCTGCTGCGCTTGGTTGCTTTCTTGGGTGGCATGTTGGGTGTGGCTGTGGGTCCCACTGTCTTGCTTTTATATATGTCTTGTGGGCAGAGCTACTGAGCATGCTCAGACCAAAAAAACCGGATCCGGCCACCGGATCCGGCTTTCGCCGGATCAGGTGCATTGCGGCGCTCATAGGCTTTCATTGTGTGAAAAAGCCGGACGCGCCGGATCCGGCGGGTCCGGCTTTTTCGCCGGAGACAAAAAACGTTACAGTAGCCGTTTTTTCCATACGCCGGATCGCGACACATTGCCGGATCCGGCGAAAACCGGATGAAATGCATGGCCATCCGGCGCGATCCGGCGCAAATGCAAGTCAATGGGGGGGAAACCGGATCCGGCATTGCATTTCGCCGGATCCGGTTTCTGTCAAAAGCGCCGGATCACACCTGACGGCGAAAACCTGATGTGTGAAAGAGGCCTTAGTGTACTGCTTCAGCTAGCTCAATTTTCAATGTTGTTTCGCCCACATTAATATTGTTTGAGGCTAACTATGTAGGTGGTACTGTAAATACTCAAGTAAGCATCATTGTGCATGCACAAATAAAATGCCTTGTCACATGCATATTTGTGTTGTTTTTAAAATTAAGGTTCAAGATGAATCCTACAGAAACCAACAAAAAAAGGACAAAAATTGTTTGACTAAAGATACAAAGGTTGACAAAAAGCACAATTGAACTAGAAGAGTCTGACCTCACATCCCCTATTGCTAACTCAAATTTTTTACGTTTTGTAATTTTTAAAGAGAATATTGAAAACATGTTTATGTGACCCCTTTTGTGACAATGTCCATTTCTTTCATCCTGGGACTGAGGACAACTTGGATGATTCTGATGAACTTTGTATGTCAGCCTCGGAGATGGATCAGACAGCTGAGGCCAGTCAAACACAGCCACAACAGCCATCTGATGCTGGGGAAACAACCAATGAGGGTGCAATTGTAAGCAGCTAAATAACAACAGAACAACCATCACAGGCATCAAGCGCCCCAGCACCCCAGGCATCACAAGCATCACCAACCATTCCACCACGGTACATAGTGTGAGAAGAAGACACAGCAGGTGACATGAGGAGATCAGGATGTTGCCTGAAGCAATTGATGCAAGAGTCCTGCATATCATGAACTCACTGATGCTAGAAACAGATGTTGACCGGTTTTGCTGCTCACTGTCTCCCTATCTGGCAAGCCATTGAGAGAATGAGCCTAACCAGGTGCTCGCACCCATAGAACAGTGGTGTACTGAGCAAAATCTGATGAGTTGACAACTACAGTGTCAACACACCAGGAGCAACAGGTGCCTGCAACCTCTTATGTGCAGGAACAACCATCAACCAGCCAACAATACCCACAAATGGCCACACCATATTCTGTCAATGAACCACCCCCTGCATCCAGCCAACAGATACAACATAGGCCACTGGGTGAAGTTGCTCACACATTTCAAGCGCAACAGCAGTACACTGTGCCACCAAGGCAAATGACACCTGGTCTAACTAGATTTGTGCATCAAACCTCTCTGCCAACAGCACAACAAACAACTGGCCAAACACATCAAGGTTACATATCATGCCCACAAAGGCAAATGCAACCTGTTGGTCAGGTTGTACAATATTCAGTCAGTGCAAACTTCCAACAACAACCACTCCACCAAAACAACAACCCTTTTATGGCCCCTCCTTAGAAACTCAAAGCTACCACACTACTACCTCAGGATACCGACAAATGTATGTTGGAACATCCATCGATAATCCACCACTGCAGCCACAAATAACACAATCTCAAATGCCCCCACAATCCGCCATCCCGGAAGGTGTAGTCAAGAAAACACTTCACAAGAATCAGTGTCTACTCAGGATGAATTTCTAAATATTTAAATAGCAAAAATGTTTTCTACATTTGTTGGCAAATATCTGTCATGTACCAATGTCATGAATGCACATTATTCATCATATGTTGTGTGAAAAATAAAACACATGTTTTTTTGTTGTTGCCTATTAATAAAAATAGTTTTGAAAAACACAAAAATGTTTTCCCTATTGTGTTTAGTTGGTTCACCATTACTAAATAGTTTTAGGCTAGTTAGCACCAAGTGATCAAATGCACAATATAAAATATACAATTAAAATAATATTTTAAAAAGATGTGTGGTGAGAACTTTGAACCCCCAGGTGTTTCATTAAAGTTTATAACGCACGAGCGTGAAAATAAAAAAAATCATATTTTTTCAACAAACATGGTATTTTGGTCTCCAATTTTTTATTTTCCCATGGGTAACAGGAGAAATTAGAACCCGAAAGTTGTTGTCCAATTGGTCCTGAGTACACTAATACCCTATATGTGGGTGAAAACTACTGTCTGGGCACACATCGAGGCTCGGAAGGGAAGTAGTGATGTTTTGGATTGCAGACTTTGATGTAATGGTCTGCGGGGGTCATGTCACGTTTGGAGAGCCCCTGATGTGCCTAAACAGTGGATACCTCCACAAGTGACCCCATTTTGGAAACTAGACCACCCAAAGAACTTATCTAGATGTATGATGAGAACTTTGAACCCCCAAGTGCTTCACAGAAGTTTATAAGGTAGAGCCATAAAAATAAAAAATCATATTTTTTCAACAAAAATGATATTTTCGTCCCCAATTTTTTATTTAAGAAATTGGACCCCAAAAGTTATTGTGCAATTTGTCCTGAGTATGCTCATACCCCATATGTGGGGACAAACCACTGTTTTGGAGCATGGCAGAGCTTGGAAGCGAAGGAGCACGTTTGACTTTTTCCACGCAGAATTGGCTGGAATTGAGATCAGACACCATGTCACGTTTCGAGAGCCCCTGATGTGCCTAAACAATGGAAACGCTCCAATTCTAACTCCAATCCTAACTCCAACACACCCCTAACCCTAATCCCAACCCTAACCATAACCGTAACCACAAACCTAACCATAACACACCCCTAACCCTAATCCAAACTCTAACCCTAACTTTAGCACCAACCCTAACTTTAGCACCAACCCTAACTTTAGCTCCAACCCTAACCCTAACTTAAGCCCCAACCTTAACCCTAACCCTATGTTACACCGCTCCGCCATACTCACCCGGCCTCCGCTCCCACTCCGCAGTCGCCCTCCGCTCCCACGCCGCAGCCTCTCTCCACCCGACGGCCGCGGCGGTCACCTGAGACAGGTCCGCGACCGATGCCTTCCCTGCATGCTAAGCGCATGCGCCATAGGCCGCGGCCTCGCCTCCTTCCTGCTTCTTATGCTCCGGCTGTGCCCTGACCCGGAAGCACCTTTGGACCAATGGCTGACCAGACGGGGCCATATCAGGCCGCTTCCCCCTGAGGGAGGCGCCTGATCGTTGTGTTTCCTGACACTCTGGCCTCGCTCCATCGTGCACACTCTGCTCCTGCAGTTCCAGTCTCGGCTGCTCCTCACAGCAGCTTCTCAGTCCTGCTATCAGCGTTCCTGTCGTCCAACTCCAGTCCTGCCTTGTGTTCCTGCTGTCCTACTCCAGTCCTGCCTTGTGTTCATGCCATCCTACTCCAGTCCTGCCTAGTGTTCCTGCCGTCCTACTCCAGTCCTGCCTTGTGTTCCAGCCGTCCTACTCCAGTCCTGCCTTCAGTGTTCCTGCCGTCCTACTCCAGTCCTGCCTTCAGTGTTCCTGCCGTCCTACTCCAGTCTCAGTCTTACTCCGGTCCATCCTGAGCCGCCCCTCTCGGTACCGGCTACCGTGGTACTCGAACCCCTGGGCCTGCTCCTAACGGTCCCTGTATAGGGGTCGGTTCCACCTGGCAGCTCGCCCGGGGCCCCTCGGCGCCACGGTCCAGAGGGTCCACTCTCGGAGTTTCCCGCTCCAGACCACCCGCGCTAACACCCTAGCCCTAACCCTAACGGAAAAATGGAAATAAATAATTTTTTTTATTTTATTATTTTTCCCTAATTAAGGGGGTGATAATGGGGGGTATGATTTACTATTTATAGAAGGTTTTTATGTTTGGCAGCGGTCACATGCTAAAAGACGCTTTTTATTGCAAAAAATAGTTTTTGCATCACCACATTTTGAGAGCTATAATTTTTACATATTTTGGCCCACAGAATCATGTGAGGTCTTATTTTTTATGGGACGAGTTGATGTTTTTATTGGTATCATTTTCGGGGACATGACATTTTTTGATCGCTTTTTATTACAATTTTTGGAAGGCAGAATGAACAAAACCAGCAATTCATGAATTTCTTTTTTTTGGGGGGGGGGGCGTTTATACCAATCCATGTGTGTTAAAATTGATAAAGCAGTTTAATTATTTGGGTTAGTACAATTACAGCGATACCTCATTTATAATTTTTTATGTTTTGGAGCTTTTATACAATAAAAACAATTTTATATAAAAATAATTATTTTTGCATCGCTTTATTCTGCGAGCTAATACTTTTTTATTTTTTTGCTGATGATGCTGTAAGGCAGCTTGTTTTTTGCAGGACAAGATAACATTTTCAGCGGTACCATGTTTATTTATAGCCGTCTTTTTGATCACGTGCTATTTCACTTTTTGTTCGGCGGTATGATGATAAAGCTTTTTTTTGGGAATTTTTTTAAGGGATTCACGAAAGGGGTTAACTAGTGGGACAGTTTTATAGGGTGGGTTCTTACAGATGCGGCGATACTAAATATGTGTACTTTTATTTTTTATTTATATAAAGAAATATATTTTTTGGAACAATCCTTTTTATTCTTTATTTAGTATTTTTAAAAAAATATTTTTACAAATGTTATTTTTTTAAAACTTTTTTACTTTCCCTGGGTGGGACATCACTATATAGTGTCAGATCGCTGATCTGACACATTGCAGAGCACTGTGCCGAATCAGCGATCTGACAGGCAGTGCAAGAGGCTTGCCGGTGCCTGCACTCAGCAGGCACTGACAAACCACCTCCCTGCAGTACCCGGAAGGACCCCATGGCCATTTTGGATCTGGGGGCCTGCAGGGAGGAGGCCGACTGAACAACTCGATCACATTGCGTTGTTCTGAGGGTCTCATGGAAGCACGCAGGGAGCCCCATCCCTTTGCAATGCTTCCCTATTCCACTGGAATGCTGTGATCATGTTTGATCGCAGTATGCCGGGGGTTAAAGTGCCAGGAGCTGTCCCTGACCACTCCTGGCACATAGTGCCGGGTGTTAGCTGTGATAATCAGCTGACACCCAGCCGCAATCAGTCGCTCTTTCCACCTTGAGAGCGGCTGATGACATACTATCCCGTCCACGGTCATATGGGCTCGAGTCACCTGGACGGGATAGTACATCATATGTCAGAAATGGGTTAAGCTTTAAAATGCAACTTTGGAATTAAGTGCACCTTTCCCTCATCTATCCCTTTTAATTACAGGCCCAACCCTTTAATTGCAGTCTTAAAAAATTCTCTACACGGAGACATGGATGACACACAGAGTATACACACGGACACACGGACACAGATATCTCAGGTACCGTTTTTTCTGGTACTGGAAAAAACTGACGTGTGAAAGAGGCCTTGGTGTGTGACAGAAGATAAACATAAAAAAAGGATAAAAATCTGGTATCTCTGTAATCACACCGACCCGAAGAATAAAGTCGCCTAATCACTTATACCGAAAGAGGAGCGGCATAAAAAATAAAAACAATTCTTCACCTTTTGTGGATTTGTTCATTCTGACTCCCAAAGATCGCAGAAAGGTGACCACAGTGGTGTACCCACACATATGGGGTATCAGCATACTGAGGACAAATTGCACAACAACTTTTGGGGTCCTATTTCTCCTGTTACCATTGAAAAAATAAAAAAATGCCAGGCAAAAAGATAATTTTTGTGGAAAAAATATGATTTTTTATTTTCATGGCTCTACGTTATAAACTTCTGTGAAGCACATGGGGGCTTCAAAGTGCTCACCACACATCTGGATAAGTTCCCTGGGGAGTCTAGTTTCCCAAATAGATTCACTTTTGGGGGGCTTCTACTGTTTAGGCACATCAGGTACTCTCCAAATGCGGCATGGTGTCTGATCTCAATTCCAGCCAATTTTGCGTTAAAAAAGTCAAACGGAGCTTTCCCTTCTGAGCTCTGCCGTGCGCCCAAACAGTGGTTTACCCTCACATATGGGGTATCAGCATTCTCAGGACAAATTGCTCAACAACGTTTGGGGTCCAGTTTTTCCTGTTACCCTTGGGAAAATAAAAAATTGGGGGCAAAAATATCATTTTTGTGGAAAAAATATGATTTTTTATTTCACTGCTCTACATTATTAATTTCTGTGAAGCACTTGGGGGTTCAAAATGCTCACCACACAACTAGCTAAGTTCCTTGGGGGGTCTTGTTTCCTAAATGGGGTCAATTATGGGGGTTTCCACTGTTTAAGTACATCAGGGGCTCTCCAAACGCGACATGGTGTATGCTCTCGATTCCATCCAAGTTTATGTTCAAAGCCTCAAATGGTGCTCCTTCCCTTTTGAGCCCTACTGTGCGCCTAAAGAGTGGTCTTCCTCCGCACATGGGGTATCGGTGTACTTAGGAGACTTTGCACAACAAATATTGTGGTTCATTTTCTACTGCTACCCTTGACAAAATAAAATAAATTGTGTCCGAATTAAAAATTTTGTGGAAAAAAGTTAAAATGTTCATATTTTCCTTCCACATTGGTTCAATTCTTGTGAAGAGCCTGAAGGGTTAATAAACTTTTTGAATGCGGTTTTGAGCACCATGAGGGGTGCAGTTTTCAGAATGTTGTCACTTTTGGGTATTTTCTGTCATATTGACTACTCAAAGTGACTTCAAATGTGAGGTGGTCCCTAAAAAAATGGTTTTGTAAATTTTGTTGAAAAAAATGAGAATTCGCTGGTCAAATTTTATAACTTCCTATCAAAAAAAAATATGTTTCAAAAATTGTGCTGATGTAAAGTAGACATGTGGGAATTGTTATTTATTAACTATTTTGTGGGACATAATGCTCTGATTTAAAAATTTGAAAATTGTGAAATGTTCAAAATTTTTGCCAAATTTACATTTTTTTACAAATAAACACAAGAAATTTTGAAGACATTTTACTACTGTCATAAAGTGCAATATGTCATGAAAAAACGTTCTCATAATCAGTGGGATACGTTGAAGCTTTCCAGAGTTATAACTACATAAAGTGACAGTGGTCAGATTTCAAAATTAAGGCCTGGTCATTAACCTACAAAGTGGCTTTGTCCTTAAGGGATTAAAAACACATGTAACATGCACAAATGTGAACAAGTTGGTCAGACAATGTTCACACACCCACTAACTGAAACACAATAAAACACAGAATGACAGATTTGCAAAAATACTCTGCAATAAAAAATATGGCAGTAATCAGCAAGTGCTGGATGACAAATACAGGGTATTTAGTCGATACGTTTTTTTGCCATAAAATGTATACCAAGCTGCTTCACCACGTCAAGGTAACCCCTATTGAAGCATAACCATATTTAAGGGGTTAAAAGCAATGGATCAGACCACAGAGGAGAAGCCTAGCACTTCTTGATGATGTGGGTCCATAATCATCAGTAGTTTTTGACAGAGTTCTGGCATAAAACTAATGGAAATGTAGCAAAGTTTGGCATTTTTATACCAGTACTGGTCATCCATGACAACTTTTTGAAAAGAGGTGAAGTTTGGGCAGGATGGGGTAAGGGGTGGCCAAGTCTGCCCAACTATTTAATCTTGATTTACAACACAAATGTGGTGTAAAGAATGACAGAAATATATGGTATGTCAACAAAATGGGCATAATTGGGCATACATACTATTGCTGAAATGTAGTGATGAGCGAGTATACTCGTTGCTCGGGTGATTGCTGAGTATTTTGGCGTGCTCGGAGATTTCATTTCTGTCGATGCAGCTGCATGATTTATGGTTGATGGACAGCCTAAATACATGTGGGAATTCCCTAACAAACAGGCATTCCTCACATGTATTCAGCCTGTCCAGCAACCACAAATCATGCAGCTGCATCGACAGAAACAAAATCTCTGAGCATGATAAAATACTCGGATGCCACCCGAGCAACGAGTATACTCGCTCATCACTACTGAAATGTCATCCAGCAGGTATGTAATAACATAGCATATATCAAACTATATGAATAACCTGCTGAAATAATAACTTTTTAGCAGTTTAGAGTGGGACAATTGGGAGTTGGAATTGCAAATCTGCAATGAGTCAATGTGTAGCTATTTCCCTTGTATCTGCTGTGAACTGCAATACATATCCCAGCATTCCCACACTAGGTGATCACTTCTAGAGCCCTTCTTAGCTTAGGTAACAGGTGGGTATAAAACTAGGAGTGTGGTAAACCAGAGCAGAAGGTCCTACAGCTGCAATGATCATAATCCAACACTGAGTATGCCTTTATTGTAACTTGCTGTGTCAAAGGGTTTGGCACACAGCATCTATCACATAAGCAAAGGAAACAGCCAGTGTGATAGATATTAATTAATTGAGGGGTGATATGCAAGAGTGACAAAAGTTTATATTCAGATGGTGAGAAAACCAAAAGAAGAACACTGAACATGGATCAAAGGAATAGATGTGGAACAAAGTATTATAATGTAAACACCCTTACAATGGGTGGCAATGGTTGGCACTGTATGCAACAGAGTGACCGCACAACTAAAAACAATTCTATATAAAAGAGTGATAAAAACAAGTATATATGGAGGTATAAAGATTACTTAATTAAACTTTGTCAACAGCGGCTTTCCTGAAGCGACGCTGGCGCTCAGCAAAGGACCAGTATCGCCGGGAATATAATCCCCTTCCCTCTACATCTGGGGCAACTAGAAAGCGCCAATATGTGTTTTTCCAGCAGTTAGAATTCCTGCATCCAGTCATGGAACTCAACCAGTAAGTGTACTGCTTCAGCTAGCTCAATTTTCAATGTTGTTTCGCCCACATTAATATTGTTTGAGGCTATGTAGGTGGTACTGTAAATACTCAAGTAAGCATCATTGTACATGCACAAATAAAATGCCTTGTCACATGCATATTTGTGTTGTTTTTAAAATTAAGGTTCAAGATGAATCCTACAGAAACCAACAAAAAAAGGACAAAAATTGTTTGACTAAAGATACAAAGGTTGACAAAAAGCACAATTGAACTAGAAGAGTCTGACCTCACATCCCCTTTTGCTAACTCAAATTTTGAACGTTTTGTAATTTTTAAAGAGAATATTGAAAACATGTTTATGTGACCCCTTTTGTGACAATGTCCATTTCTTTCATCCTGGGACTGAGGACAACTTGGATGATTCTGATGAACCTTGTATGTCAGCCTCGGAGATGGATCAGACAGCTGAGGCCAGTCAAATAACACAGCCACAACAGCCATCTGATGCTGGGGAAACAACCAATGAGGGTGCAATTGTAAGCAGCTAAATAACAACAGAACAACCATCACAGGCATCAAGCGCCCCAGCACCCCAGGCATCACAAGCATCACCAACCATTCCACCACGGTACATAGTGTGAGAGGAAGACACAGCAGGTGACATGAGGAGATCAGGATGTTGCCTGAAGCAATTGATGCAAGAGTCCTGCATATCATGAATTCACTGACGCTAGAAACAGATGTTGACCGGTTTTGCTGCTCACTGTCTCCTTATCTGGCAAGCCATTGAGAGAATGAGCCTAACCAGGTGCTCGCACCCATAGAACAGTGGTGTACTGAGCAAAATCTGACGAGTTGACAACTGCAGTGTCAACACACCAGGAGAAACAGGTGCCTGCAACCTCTTATGTGCAGGAACAACCATCAACCAGCCAACAATACCCACAAATGGCCACACCATATTCTGTCAATGAACCACCCCCTGCATCCAGCCAACAGATACAACATAGGCCACTGGGTGAAGTTGCTCACACATTTCAAGCGCAACAGCAGTACACTGTGCCACCAAGGCAAATGACACCTGGTCTAACTAGATTTGTGCATCAAACCTCTCTGCCAACAGCACAACAAACAACTGGCCAAACACATCAAGGTTACATATCATGCCCACAAAGGCAAATGCAACCTGTTGGTCAGGTTGTACAATATTCAGTCAGTGCAAACTACCAACAACAACCACTCCACCCACAACAACCCTTTTATGGCCCCTCCTTAGAAACCCAAAGCTACCACACTACTACCTCAGGATACCGACAAATGTATGTTGGAACATCCATCGATAATCCACCACAGCAGCCACAAATAACACAATCTCAAATGCCCCCACAATCCGCCATCCCGGAAGGTGTAGTCAAGAAAACACTTCACAAGAATCAGTGTCTACTCAGGATGAATTTCTAAATATTTAAATAGCAAAAATGTTTTCTACATTTGTTGGCAAATATCTGTCATGTACCAATGTCATGAATGCACATTATTCATCATATGTTGTGTGAAAAATAAAACACATGTTTTTTTGTTGTTGCCTATTAATAAAAATAGTTTTGAAAAACACAAAAATGTTTTCCCTGTTGTGTTGGTTCACCATTACTAAATAGTTTTAGGCTAGTTAGCACCAAGTGATCAAATGCACAATATAAAATATACAATTAAAATAATATTTTAAAAAGATGTGTGGTGAGAACTTTGAACCCCCAGGTGTTTCATTAAAGTTTATAATGCACGAGCGTGAAAATAAAAAAAATCATATTTTTTCAACAAACATGGTATTTTGGTCTCCAATTTTTTATTTTCCCAAGGGTAACAGGAGAAATTAGAACCCGAAAGTTGTTGTCCAATTGGTCCTGAGTGCACTAATACCCTATATGTGGGTGAAAACTACTGTCTGGGCACACATCGAGGCTCGGAAGGGAAGTAGTGATGTTTTGGATTGCAGACTTTGATGTAATGGTCTGCGGGGGTCATGTCACGTTTGGAGAGCCCCTGATGTGCCTAAACAGTGGATACCTCCACAAGTGACCCCATTTTGGAAACTAGACCACCCAAAGAACTTATTTAGATGTATGATGAGAACTTTGAACCCCCAAGTGCTTCACAGAAGTTTATAAGGTAGAGCCATAAAAATAAAAAATCATATTTTTTCAACAAAAATGATATTTTCGTCCCCAATTTTTTATTTAAGAAATTGGACCCCAAAAGTTATTGTGCAATTTGTCCTGAGTATGCTCATACCCCATATGTGGGGACAAACCACTGTTTTGAAGCATGGCAGAGCTTGGAAGCGAAGGAGCACGTTTGACTTTTTCCACGCAGAATTGGCTGGAATTGAGATCAGACACCATGTCACTTTTCGAGAGCCCCTGATGTGCCTAAACAATGGAAACGCTCCAATTCTAACTCCAATCCTAACTCCAACACACCCCTAACCCTAATCCCAACCCTAACCATAACCGTAACCACAAACCTAACCATAACACACCCCTAACCCTAATCCCAACTCTAACCCTAACTTTAGCACCAACCCTAACTTTTGCACCAACCCTAACTTTAGCACCAACCCTAACCCTAACTTAAGCCCCAACCTTAACCCTAACCCTAGCCCTAACCCTAACGGAAAAATGGAAATAAATAATTTTTTTTATTTTATTATTTTTCCCTAATTAAGGGGGTGATAATGGGGGGTATGATTTACTATTTATAGAAGGTTTTTATGTTTGGCAGCGGTCACATGCTAAAAGATGCTTTTTATTGCAAAAAATAGTTTTTGCATCACCACATTTTGAGAGCTATAATTTTTCCATATTTTGGCCCACAGAATCATGTGAGGTCTTATTTTTTATGGGACGAGTTGATGTTTTTATTGGTATCATTTTCGGGGACATGACATTGACATTTTTTGATTGCTTTTTATTACAATTTTTGGAAGGCAGAATGAACAAAAACCAGCAATTCATGAATTTCTTTTTTTTTTTGGGGGGGCGTTTATACCAATCCATGTGTGTTAAAATTGATAAAGCAGTTTAATTATTTGGGTTAGTACAATTACAGCGATACCTCATTTATATTTTTTTATGTTTTGGAGCTTTTATACAATAAAAACAATTTTATATAAAAATAATTATTTTTGCATCGCTTTATTCTGCGAGCTATAACTTTTTTATTTTTTTGCTGATGATGCTGTAAGGCAGCTTGTTTTTTGCAGGACAAGATAACATTTTCAGCGGTACCATGTTTATTTATAGCCGTCTTTTTGATCACGTGCTATTTCACTTTTTGTTCGGCGGTATGATGATAAAGCTTTTTTTTGGGAATTCTTTTAAGGGATTCACGAAAGGGGTTAACTAGTGGGACAGTTTTATAGGGTGGGTTCTTACAAATGCGGTGATACTAAATATGTGTACTTTTATTTTTTATTTATATAAAGAAATATATTTTTTGGAACAATCCTTTTTTTTCTTTATTTAGTATTTTATAAAAAATATTTTTACAAATGTTATTTTTTTAAAACTTTTTTACTTTCCCTGGGTGGGACATCACTATATAGTGTCAGATCGCTGATCTGACACATTGCAGAGCACTGTGCCGAATCAGCGATCTGACAGGCAGTGCAAGAGGCTTGCCGGTGCCTGCACTCAGCAGGCACTGACAAACCACCTCCCTGCAGTACCCGGAAGGACCCCATGGCCATTTTGGATCTGGGGGCCTGCAGGGAGGAGGCCGACTGAACAACTCGATCACATTGCGTTGTTCTGAGGGTCTCATGGAAGCACGCAGGGAGCCCCATCCCTTTGCAATGCTTCCCTAATTCCACTGGAATGCTGTGATCATGTTTGATCGCAGTATGCCGGGGGTTAAAGTGCCAGGAGCTGTCCCTGACCACTCCTGGCACATAGTGCCGGGTGTTAGCTGTGATAATCAGCTGACACGCAGCCGCAATCAGTCGCTCTTTCCACCTTGAGAGCGGCTGATGACATACTATCCCGTCCACGGTCATATGGGCCCGAGTCACCTTGACGGGATAGTACATCATATGTCAGAAATGGGTTAAGCTTTAAAATGCAACTTTGGAATTAAGTGCACCTTTCCCTCATCTATCCCTTTTAATTACAGGCCCAACCCTTTAATTGCAGTCTTAAAAAATTCTCTACACGGAGACATGGATGACACACAGAGTATACACACGGACACACGGACACAGATATCTCAGGTACCGTTTTTTCTGGTACTGGAAAAAACCGACGTGTGAAAGAGGCCTTGGTGTGTGACAGAAGATAAACATAAAAAAAGGATAAAAATCTGGTATCTCTGTAATCACACCGACCCGAAGAATAAAGTCGCCTAATCACTTATACCGAAAGAGGAGCGGCATAAAAAATAAAAACAATTCTTCACCTTTTGTGGATTTGTTCATTCTGACTCCCAAAGATCGCAGAAAGGTGACCACAGTGGTGTACCCACACATATGGGGTATCAGCATACTGAGGACAAATTGCACAACAACTTTTGGGGTCCTATTTCTCCTGTTACCCTTGAAAAAATAAAAAAATGCCAGGCAAAAAGATAATTTTTGTGGAAAAAATATGATTTTTTATTTTCATGGCTCTACGTTATAAACTTCTGTGATGCACATGGAGGCTTCAAAGTGCTCACCACACATCTAGATAAGTTCCCTGGGGAGTCTAGTTTCCAAAATGGATTCACTTTTGGGGGGCTTCTACTGTTTAGGCACATCAGGTACTCTCCAAATGCGGCATGGTGTCTGATCTCAATTCCAGCCAATTTTGCGTTAAAAAAGTCAAACGGAGCTTTCCCTTCTGAGCTCTGCCGTGCGCCCAAACAGTGGTTTACCCTCACATATGGGGTATCAGCATACTCAGGACAAATTGCTCAACAACGTTTGGGGTCCAGTTTTTCCTGTTACCCTTGGGAAAATAAAAAATTGGGGGCAAAAATATCATTTTTGTGGAAAAAATATGATTTTTTTATTTCACTGCTCTACATTATTAATTTCTGTGAAGCACTTGGGGGTTCAAAATGTTCACCACACAACTAGATAAGTTCCTTGGGGGGTCTTGTTTCCTAAATGGGGTCAATTATGGGGGTTTCCACTGTTTAAGTACATCAGGGGCTCTCCAAACGCGACATGGTGTATGCTCTCGATTCCATCCAAGTTTATGTTCAAAGCCTCAAATGGTGCTCCTTCCCTTTTGAGCCCTACTGTGCGCCTAAAGAGTGGTCTTCCTCCGCACATGGGGTATCGGTGTACTCAGGAGACTTTGCACAACAAATATTGTGGTTCATTTTCTACTGCTACCCTTGACAAAATAAAATAAATTGTGTCTGAATTAAAAATTTTGTGGAAAAAAGTTAAAATGTTCATATTTTCCTTCCACATTGGTTCAATTCTTGTGAAGAGCCTGAAGGGTTAATAAACTTTTTGAATGCGGTTTTGAGCAACATGAGGGGTGCAGTTTTCAGAATGTTGTCACTTTTGGGTATTTTCTGTCATATTGACTACTCAAAGTGACTCCAAATGTGAGGTGGTCCCTAAAAAAATGGTTTTGTAAATTTTGTTAAAAAAATGAGAATTCGCTGGTCAAATTTTATAACTTCCTATCAAAAAAAAAATATGTTTCAAAAATTGTGCTGATGTAAAGTAGACATGTTCGAATTGTTATTTATTAACTATTTTGTGGGACATAATGCTCTGATTTAAAAATTTGAAAATTGTGAAATGTTCAAGATTTTTGCCAAATTTACATTTTTTTACAAATAAACACAAGAAATTTTGAAGACATTTTAATACTGTCATAAAGTGCAATATGTCACGAAAAAACATTCTCATAATCAGTGGGATACGTTGAAGCTTTCCAGAGTTATAACTACATAAAGTGACAGTGGTCAGATTTCAAAATTAAGCCCTGGTCATTAACCTACAAAGTGGCTTTGACCTTAAGGGATTAAAAACACATGTAACATGCACAAATGTGAACAAGTCGGTCAGACAATGTTCACACACCCACTAACTGAAACACAATAAAACACAGAATGATAGATTTGCAAAAATACTCTGCAATAAAAAATATGGCAGTAATCAGCAAATGCTGGATGACAAATACGTTTTTTTGCCATAAGATGTATACCAAGCTGCTTCACCACGTCAAGGTAACCCCTATTGAAGCATAACCATATTTAAGGGGTTAAAAGCAATGGATCAGACCACAGAGGAGAAGCCTAGCACTTCTTGATGAAGTGGGTCCATAATCATCAGTAGTTTTTGACAGAGTTCTGGCATAAAACTAATGGAAATGTAGCAAAGGTTGGCATTTTTATACCAGTACTGGTCATCCATGACAACTTTTTGAAAAGAGGTGAAGTTTGGGCAGGATGGGGTAAGGGGTGGCCAAGTCTGCCCAACTATTTAATCTTGATTTACAACACAAATGTGGTGTAAAGAATGACAGAAATATATGGGGGGGACCACAAACAGCTACCATCTGAGAAAATAAACAATCTCATCCACAACTACCATGAAAGACTTCAAGCTGTCATTGATGTTAGAGGGGGCAATACACGATATTAACAAATGGGGTATGTGAACTTTTGATCAGGGCCATTTGGATGTTTTGGGTTGTCATTATGATTTAAAAAGAGAAAACAAAGTAGTTTGACAAGAAATGGCTTCACCCAACCACTAACCATGAGTGGAGAAAATGGTTTGGTGTTATTCATATTCTCTGAAAAAGGTCAAGAAAGAAAAAATTCTGCCGGGGTTTGTAAACTTTTGAGCACAACTGTATATTACAGTATATAGGGATGGCAGTAATTCACTATATGGTAAATGATTGTTCATCACATGAGGCCTCTTCCAGAAATCAATATGCAGCAATAATAGATGGTAAACTATTCAGAGATATATGTAGCAATAATAGATAGTAAAGTATTCAGAGAATATGTAGCAATATTGCCAACCATTGTTTAACCCCTTCACCCCGAAGCCAGTTTTCACCTTCCTGACCAGGCCAATTTTTACAATTCTGACCAGGCTAATTTTTACAATTCTGATCACAGTCACTTTATGAGGTCATAAATCTGGAAAGCTTCAACAGAACCCAGTGATTCTCAGACTGTTTTCTCATGACCTATTGTACTTTATGATAGTGGTAAAATTTATTTGATATGACTTGCATTTCTTTGTGAAGAAAATGGAAATTTGGTGAAAATGTCGCACTTTTCAAACTTTTAATTTTTATGCCGTTAAATTAGTGTGTCATCTTGCACAAAATAGTTAATAAATAACATTTGCCACATGTCTAGTTTACATCAGCACAATTTTATAAACATAATTTTTTTGTTAGGAAGTTATAAGGGTTAAAAGTTGACCTGCGATTTCTCATTTTTACAACAAAATTTGCAAAACTATTTTTTTTAGGGACCACCTCACATTTGGAGTTACTTTGAAGGGCCTATATGACAGAAAATACACAAAAATGACACCATTCTGAAAACTGGACCCCTCAAGGTACTCAAAACCACATTCAAGAAGATTATTAACCCTTCAGGTGCTTCACAGGAATTTTTGTAATGTGGAAGAAAAAAAAATTACTTTTCTTTCACAAAAATTTTCCTTTAGACCTATTTTATTTTTTTACTTTCACAAGGGTAACAGGAGAAAATGGACCATAAATTTTGTTGCGCAATTTCTCCTGAGCAGTGAGCACCCATATGTGGGGGAAATCTGCTGTTTGGGAACAGAGCAGGGCTTGGAAGGAAAGGAGCAGCATTTCACTTTCTGAATGTAAAATTTGCTGGCATAATTAGCGGACGCCATGTCATGTTAGGCATCGGATTTCTGTCGCTGCACAGCGAGAATCCCGAGCCTTAATTCCAGCGGTCTCCTATTCCTCTCCAGCCGCAGAGGAGCTTGCTCAGAAAACTCGTCAGTCCCGGCGCTCTGCCCAGACCAACTCCGTGGGTTTGCTTGCTGCTGCCACCTCTGGCACAGCTATGGCAATGCATGCTGCCCAGCAGCGAGATTCTCCAGGGACTAAGTCCTCATGTCGGGCCACTGAGCATTCCCGTGGTGTGATCTCCCATTGGAGATCGAAGGTCACGTGCTCAGGTCCTGCTCGTTTTCGGATTGGCCCATCCGAGAAGCCAGGAAGGTCCCGGACGCTCGCGGCTATAAAAGGTTCGCATGGCCGCTCGGCCATGCGCTAGGATAGCCAGTATTTTCTGACTATAAGGAGTGAGTGATGGATGCACGTATGAATGTCTCTGGTGACTGACTCATTATGAAACCCCTACCCTTGGTACTCATGTGTTGTGCAGCCTAGGCTGCTAGCGCCCAGGCTTAGGCGTAGGTAGGACAGAGTTGAGTCAGATATTAGTCACAATCAGTGACTCGGCACGCCTCAGAACAAGTGCTCCGCACTCCTTAGCCAGCATCTATAGCGGCGTTCGTGGCAGCGACGCCGCACGTTCAGTGACCTAGAAGAACTATAACACCGTGCGTTGGGGTGTTCTGTGGCTGTTTGCTGTGCACTCTGTGGCCGGGCTCTGTGAGCTAAACAGGCTCCGGCATTTACTTTCAAGCGGCTGTGCGGTTCTGTGAAGTAACAGAATCCACTCCTGTTCACACTGGGTGATGTAACCCACGTGTGACTGTTTTCACGCCGCTCTTCCCTTCTGCCATTACCTAGCAGCTGTGTACCACCTCTGCACATTGCAGAGCACTGTGCCAAATCAGCGATCTGATAGGCAGTGCAAGAGGCTTGCCGGTGCCTGCACTCAGCAGGCACTGACAAGCCTCCTCCCTGCAGGACCCGGAAGGACCCCACGGCCATCTTGGATCTTGGGGCCTGCAGGCAGGAGGCCGCTGAACAACTCGATCACATTGTGTTGTTCTGAGGGTCTCAGGGAAGCACGCAGGGAGCCCCATCCATTTGCAACGCTTCCCTATTCCACTGGAATGCTGTGATCATGTTTGATCGCAGTATGCTGGGGGTTAAAGTGCCAGGAGCTGTCCCTGACCACTCCTGGCACATAGTGCCGGGTGTTAGCTGTGATAATCAGCTAACACCCAGCCACGATCAGTCGCTCTTTCCACCTTGAGCACGGCTGATGACGTACTATCCCGTACACGGTCATATGGGCCCGAGTCACCTTGACGGGATAGTACATCATATGTCAGAAATAGGTTAAGCTTTAAAATGCAAATTTGGAATTAAGTGCACCTTTCCCTCATCTATCCCTTTTAATTACAGACCCAACCCTTTAATTGCAGACTCAAAAAATTCTCTACACGGAGCATGGATGACACACAGAGTATACACACGGACACAGATATCTCAGGTACCGTTTTTTCTGGTACTGGAAAAAACCAACGTGTGGAAGAGGCCTTGGTGTGTGACAGAAGATAAACGTAAAAAAAGGATATAAATCTGGTATCTCTGTAATCACACCAACCCGAAGAATAAAGTCGCCTAATCACTTATACCGAAAGAGGAGCGGAGTAAAAAATAAAAACAATTCTTCACCTTTTGTGGATTTGTTCATTCTGACTCCCAAAGATTGCAGAAAGGTGATCACAGTGGTGTACCCACACATATGGGGTATCAGCATACTGAGGACAAATTGCACAACAACTTTTGGGGTCCTATTTCTCCTGTTACCATTGGAAAAATAAAAAAAGTCAGGCAAAAAGATAATTTTTGTGGAAAAAATATGATTTTTTATTTTCATGACTCTACGCTATAAACTTCTGTGAAGCACATGGGGGCTTCAAAGTGC
Organism: Dendrobates tinctorius; assembly: GCF_039654945.1. Taxonomy (NCBI): domain Eukaryota; kingdom Metazoa; phylum Chordata; class Amphibia; order Anura; family Dendrobatidae; genus Dendrobates; species Dendrobates tinctorius. The sequence goes on from NW_027361829.1 coordinate 59,735,888, forward strand.
TCGCCACACATCTAGATAAGTTCCCTGGGGGGTCTAGTTTTCAAAATGGATTCACTTTTGGGGGGCTTCTACTGTTTAGGCACATCAGGTGCTCTCCAAATGCGACATGGCGTCTGATATCAATTCCAGCCAATTTTGCGATAAAAAAGTCAAATGGAGCTTTCCCTTCTGAGCTCTGCCGTGCGCCCAAACAGTGGTTTACCCTCACATATGGGGTATCAGCATACTCAGGACAAATTGCTCAACAATGTTTGGGGTCCAGTTTTTCCTGTTACCTTTGGGAAAATAAAAAAATGGGGGCAAAAATATCATTTTTGTGGAAAAAATGTGATTTTTTAATTTCACGGCTCTACATTATTAATTTCTGTGATGCACTTGGGGGTTCAAAATGCTCACCACACAACTAGATATGTTCCTTGGGGGGTCTTGTTTCCTAAATGGGGTCAGTTATGGGGGTTTCCACTGTTTAGGTACATCAGGGGCTCTCCAAACGCAACATGGTGTATGCTCTCGATTCCATCCAAGTTTATGTTCAAAGCCTCAAATGGTGCTCCTTCCCTTTTGAGCCCTGCTGTGCGCCTAAAGAGTGGTCTTCCTCCGCACATGGGGTGTCGGTGTACTCAGGAGACATTGCACAACAAATATTGTGGTTCATTTTCTACTGCTACCCTTGACAAAATAAAATAAACTGTGCCCGAATTACAAATTTTGTGGAAAAAAAGTTAAATGTTCATATTTTCCTTCCACATTGGCTCAGTTCTTGTGAAGCGCCTGAAGGGTTAATAAACTTATTGAATGCGGTTTTGAGCACCATGAGGGGTGCAGTGTTCAGAATGTTGTCACTTTTGGGTATTTTCTGTCATATTGACTACTCAAAGTGACTTCAAATGTGAGGTGGTCCCTAAAAAAATGGTTTTGTAAATTTTGTTGAAAAAATGAGAATTCGCTGGTCAAATTTTATAACTTCCTATAAAAAAAATATGTTTCAAAAATTGTGCTGATGTAAAGTAGACATGTGGGAAATGTTATTTATTAACTATTTTGTGTGACATAATGCTCTGATTTAAAAATTTGAAAATTGTGAAATGTTCAAAATTTTTGCCAAATTTACATTTTTTTTACAAATAAACACAAGAAATTTTGAAGAAATTTTACTACTGTCATAAAGTACAATATGTCACGAAAAAACATTCTCATAATCAGTGGGATAAGTTGAAGCTTTCCAGAGTTATAACTACATAAAGTGACAGTGGTCAGATTTCAAAATTAAGGCCTGGTCATTAACCTACAAAGTGGCTTTGTCCTTAATGGATTAAAAACACATGTAACATGCACAAATGTGAGCAAGTCGGTCAGACAATGTTCACACACCCACTAACTGAAACACAAGAAAACACAGAATGACAGATTTGCAAAAACACTGCAATAAAAAATATGGCAGTAATCAGCAAGTGCTGGATGACAAATACAGGGTATTTAGTCGATATGTTTTTTTGCAAAAAAATGTATACCAAGCTGCTTCACCACGTCAAGGTAACCCATATTGAAGCATAACCATATTTAAGGGGTTGAAAGCAATGGATCAGACTACAGAGGGGAAGCCTAGCACTTCTTGATGAAGTGGGTCCATAATCTTCAGTAGTTTTTGACAGAGTTCTGGCATAAAACAGATGGAAATGTAGCAAAGGTTGGCATTTTTGTACCAGTACTGGGCAGGATGGGGTAAGGTGTGGCCAAGTCTGCCCAACAAATTAATCTTGATTTACAAAACAAATGTGGTGTAAAGTATGACAGAAAAGTATGGTATGTCAATAAAATTGGCATAATTGGGCATACATACTATTGCTGAAATGTAGTGATGAGCGAGTATACTCGTTGCTTGGGTGATTGCTGAGTATTTTGGCTTGCTCTGAGATTTAGTTTCTGTCGCCTCAGCTGCATGATTTATGTTCGCTGGACAGCCTGAATACATGTGGGAATTCCCTAACAAATAGGCATTCCCCACATGTATTCAGCCTGTCCAGTAACCACAAATCATGCAGCTGCATCGACAGAAACAAAATCTCTGAGCATGATAAAATACTCGGACGCCACCCGAGCAACGAGTATACTCACTCATCACTACTGAAATGTCATCCAGCAGGTATGTAATAACATAGCATATATCAAACTATATGAATAACCTGCTGAAATAATAACTTTTTAGCAGTTCAGAGTGGGACAATTGGGAGTTGGAATTACAAATCTGCAATGAGTCAATGTGTAGCAATTTCCCTTGTATCTGCTGTGAACTGCAATACATATCCCATCATGACCAAACTAGGTGATCACTTCTAGAGCCCCTTTTTAGCTTAGGTAACAGGTGGGTATAAAACTAGGAGTGTGGTAAACCAGAGCAGAAGGTCCTACAGCTGCAATGATCATAATCCAACACTGAGTATGCCTTTATTGTAACTTGCTGTGTCAAAGGGTTTGGCACACAGCATCTATCACATAAGCAAAGGAAACAGCCAGTGTGATAGATAATAATTAATTGAGGGGTGATATGCAAGAGTGACAAAAGTTTATATTCAGATGGTGAGAAAACCAAAAGAACACTGAACATGGATCAAAGGAATAGATGTGGGACAAAGTATTATAATGTAAACACGCTTACAATGGGTGGCAATGGTTGGCACTGTATGCAACAGAGTGACCGCACAACTAAAAACAATTCTATATAAAAGAGTGATAAAGACAAGTATATATGGAGGTATAAAGATTAATTTGAGGGGGGACCAGAAACAGCTACCATCTGAGAAAATAAACAATCTCATCCACAACTACCATGAAAGACTTCAAGCTGTCATTGATGTTAGAGGGGGCAATACACAATATTAACAAATGGGGTATTTGAACTTTTGATCAGGGCCATTTGGATGTTTTGGGCTGTCATTATGATTTAAAAAGAGAAAACACAGTAGTTTGACAATAAATGGCTTCACCCAACCACTAACCATGAGTGGAGAAAATGGTTTGGTGTTATTTATATTCTCTGAAAAAAGGCCAAGAAAGCAAAAATTCTGTCGGGGTTTGTAAACTTTTGAGCACAACTGTATATTACAGTATATACGGATGGCAGTAATTCACTATATGGTAAATGATTGTTCATCACATGAGGCCACTTCCAGAAATCAATATGCAGCAATAATAATAAAATATTCAGAGATATATGTAGCAATAATAGATAGTGAAGTATTCAGGGAATATGTAGCAATATTGCCAACCATTGTTTAACTCCTTCACCCCGAAGCCAGTTTTCACCTTCCTGACCAGGCCAATTTTTACAATTCTGACCAGGCTAATTTTTGCAATTCTGATCACAGTCACTTTATGAGGTCATAAATCTGGAAAGCTTCAACAGAACCCAGTGATTCTCAGACTGTTTTCTCATGACCTATTGTACTTTATGATAGTGGTAAAATTTATTTGATATGACTTGCATTTCTTTGTGAAGAAAATGGAAATTTGGTGAAAATGTCGCACTTTTCAAACTTTTAATTATTATGCCCTTAAATCAGTGTGTCATCTTGCACAAAATAGTTAATAAATAACATTTGCCACATGTCTAGTTTACATCAGCACAATTTTATAAACATAATTTTTTTTGTTAGGAAGTTATAAGGGTTAAAAGTTGACCTGCGATTTCTCATTTTTACAACCAAATTTGCAAAACTATTTTTTTAGGGACCACCTCACATTTGGAGTTACTTTGAAGGGCCTATATGACAGAAAATACTCAAAAATGACACCATTCTGAAAACTGAACCCCTCGAGGTACTCAAAACCACATTCAAGAAGTTTATTAACCCTTCAGGTGCTTCACAGGAATTTTTGGAATGTGGAAGGAAAAAAAAGTACTTTTCTTTCACAAAAATTTTCCTTTAGACCTATTTTATTTTTTTTTACTTTCACAAGGGTAACAGGAGAAAATGGACAATAAATTTTGTTGTGCAATTTCTCCTGAGCAGTGAGCACCCATATGTAGGGGAAATCTGCTGTTGGGGAACACAGCAGGGCTTGGAAGGGAAGGAGCGGCATTTCACTTTTTGAATGTAAAATTTGCTGGCATAATTAGCGGACGCCATGTCTTGCTAGGCGTCAGATTTCTGCCGCTGCAAAGAAAGAATCCCGAGCCTTACTTCCGGCAGTCTCCCATGCCTCTCCAGCCGCAGAGGAGCTTGCTCAGCATACACGTCGGTCCCAGCGCTCTGCCCAGACCAGCTCCATGGGTTTGCTTGCTGCTGCCACCTCTGGCACAGCTATGGCAATGCATGCTGCTCAGCTATGGCAATGCATGCTGCTCAGCAGCGAGATTCTCCAGGGACTAAGTCCTCATGTCGGGCCACTGAGCATGCCCGTGGTGTGATCTCCCATTGGAGATCGAAGGTCACGTGCTCAGGTCCTGCTCATGTTCGGATTGGCCCATCCGAGAAGCCAGGAAGGTCCCGGACGCTCACGGCTATAAAAGGTTCGCATGGCCGTTCGGCCATGCACTAGGATAGCCAGTATTTTCTGACTATAAGGAGTGAGTGATGGATGCACGTATGAATGTCTCTGGTGACTGACTCATTATGAAACCCCTACCCTTGGTACGCATGTGTTGTGCAACCTAGCCTGCTAGCGCCCAGGCTTAGGCGTAGGTAGGACAGAGTTGAGTCAGATATTAGTCACTATCAGTGACTTGGCACACCTTAGAGCAAGTGCTCCGCACTCCTTAGCCAGCGTCTATAGCGGCGTTCGTGGCAGCGACGCCGCGCGCTCAGTGGCCTAGAAGGACTACAACCACGTGCCTTGGGGTGGAGTTCTGTGGCCGTTAGCTGTGCGCTCTGTGGCCGGGCTCTGTGAGCTAAACAGGCTCCGTCATTCACTTTCAAGCGGCTGTGCGGTTCTGTGAAGTAACTGAATCCACTCCTGTTCACACTGGTGACGTAACCCACGTGTGACTGTTTTCACGCCGCTCTTCCCTTCCGCCATTACCTAGCAGCAGTGTACCACCTCTGCACGGTGGACCCCGGGCTGCGAACTCACTCTCTACTATTTTATAATCTGGTGCGTTCCGCCAGCCCTACCATCATCCTAGCGCCAGGGTCTGACTAGTAATGGCGGACGAACAGCGACTGCATAGATACATCCAGCAGCTGGAGGGTCGGTTGGCAGCACTATAGCGTTCCACCTCAGCTGCAGATGTTACTTTGGTCGCCGTCCAAGCAGCTACAGAGGCTGTCGCCCGTGTCTCCACGGCCAGTCCTGTCCCGACCTTGTCTCGCCTCCCGCTGCCTGAGAAGTTCTCGGGCGATAGTGCTTCATGGGTTTCGTGAGTCAGTGCTCCATTCACCTGGAGTGCTGGCCACATGATTCCCCTCCGAGCGGCCAAGGTGGGGTTTATCATCTCCCTCCTGTCGGGCAGGGCCCTGGAGTGGGCCACCCCGCTGTGGGAGTGCGGGGATCCCCTGATACAGAGTGCCACCCATTTCCTGGTCACTCTGAAGCAGGTGTTCCTGGGTCCTCGGGTCACGCACGACACCGCACTTCAGTTGCTGGCTCTGACCCAGGGTGCGTCTTTGGTCAGCCAGTATGCCGTCCTTTTCAGAACTCTGGTCTCGGAGTTGGAGTGGCCAGATAAGGTTCCAATACCATATTCTGGAGAGGCCTGGCTGTTCACGTTAAAGACGCCCTGGCCACCAGGGAGGTGCCCACCACTTTAGAGGAGCTCATTACGGTCGCTACTCGAATACACATTTGCTTCACGGAGCGAGGGCAGGAGCGTTCCAGGTCCCGCCAACGTTATAAGTTGGCTCCAAATTTCGCGAGACCTCTGGAACCTTCCGGTCAGCCTCCCGAGCCTCCAGAGGCCATGGAGGTGTCCTGCATGGGGTCCAGGACTCGGTCTGCGCGGGTACCTCCAGTCTGCTTCCACTGTCGGCAGACTGGGCATCTTGCTAACCAGTGCCCACAGCGCTCGGGAAATGCTCCCATCTAGTGGTTATCGGAGGGGGCCTACTAGACGCCGCGACTTTCTCCTCCAAGCTCCTGTTTAAAGGGGAATTAGAATTTAATTCCTCCACTCTGATGGTGGAGGGTTGTGTAGATTCAGGGGCGGAGGGCAATTCCATGTCATCTGCCTTCGCTCAACATCACGCAGTCCCCCTGGTCTTGCTACCTCAAGCAGTCACCATCAGAGTGGTGAATGGGGTGACACTCCCATCCCAAATCACCCACCAGACGGCTCCACTGAGACTCTCTTTGTCTCCTTCTCATCAGGAGATGCTGTCTCTCCTTGTTATGCCCGAAGGGATCGACCAGGTCCTCCTAGGGGTTCCCTGGTTGCGATCTCACTCTCCCCATATTGAGTGGTCTTCGGGAAAAATGCTCAGTTGGAGCAAGGCCTGCGAGGGTAGGTGTCTGAGGGACTGTGTACAGGCGGCCACTTCTGAGGTTCCTGCAGATCTCTCCTTGCTTCCCAAGCCATATCGACAGTATGCAGACGTATTCTCCAAGAAGGCAGCAGAGACCCTTCGACTGCACCACCCATGCGACTGTCCTATTGACCTCTTGCCAGGTGCTGAGCCTCCCCGGGGTCGAGTATATCCACTATCTCTCCCAGAGACAGAGGCCATTTCTCAGTATATCAGGGAGAATCTGGCAAGAGGATTCATTAGGAAGTCGGTGTCTCCGGCGGGTCCGGGATTCTTCTTTGTCCAAAAGAAGAATGGAGAATTACGTCCATGCATCGATTACAGGGGTCTTAATGCTATAACCGTTAAGAACAAGTATCCTTTGCCCCTGATATTGGAACTGTTTTATAGACTACGGTGAGCGAGAGTGTTTACTAAGCTCGATCTGCGGGGAGCCTATAACCTGATTCGCATCCATGAGGGGGACGAATGGAAGACGGCTTTTAACACCAGAGACGGGCACTATGAATACCTAGTGATGCCCTTCGGGCTATGTTATGCGCCAGCTGTCTTCCAAGACTTTGTGAACGACATCTTCCGGGATATGCTTACCACCTCGGTAGTAGTCTATCTGGATGATATTCTCATTTACTCTCCAGATATTGACTCCCACCGGAGGGATGTTCACAAAGTTTTCGATCTCCTGCGGGCCAACTCTCTTTATGCCAAATTGGAGAAATGTGTGTTTGAGTAGGAGTCCTTGCCTCTCCTGGCCTACATCATCTCAGCCCAGGGTTTGGCCATGGATCCTGCCAAGCTACGGGCAGTGATGGATTGGCAGGAACCCCATTCTCTCAAAGCGTTGCAGCGCTTTATGGGGTTCATAAATCACTATCGCCAATTCATTCCCCCTTTCTCTACTTTGGTCACGCCCTTGGTTGCCCTCACCAAGAAGGGTGCAAATCCCAAACTGTGGTCGGAGACTGTCTCCAAGGCCTTCGCCTCAATTAAGTCCCACTTTGCTAGTGCTCCCATTCTACATTGCCCTGATGTAGATAAGCCCTTCATCCTGGAGGTGGATCGGTCCTTTTTCAGAAGGACTCGCAAGGTCGGAAGCACCCATGCTTCTTCTTCTCTAAGACCTTCACACCGGCGGAGAGGAATTATTCCATCAGGGACAGGGAGTTGCTAGCAATGAAGCTGGCCTTCTCAGAGTGGAGACACCTCCTGGAGGGGGCTCACCACTCATTCCAGGTGTTCACTGACCACAAAAATTTGGTCTATTGACAGACAGCCCAGCAGCTGAATTCTCACCAGGCCAGATGGTCCTTGTTCTTCTCCCAATTCCATTTCACGCTGCATTTTCTCTCCGGGGAGAAGAACGTCCGGGCCGATGCTCTTTCCCGCTCCGTGGTGTCATCGGAGGAGGAGGAGCCTCGGTTGATAGTCCCATCAGAGAGCCTGAGGACCGTGGCTCCGGTTACTCTCGAGTCTGTACCTCCTGGTAAGACTTTAGTTCCTGCCCATCTGTGACCGGAGGTCCTCTCTTGGGCCCATTCATCCAGGGTGGGTGGCCATTTTGGCATCAAACGGACCTATGAACTCCTGGCGAGGATGTACTTGTGGCCGCATATGGTCAGTGACGTCAGGGACTATATTCAGGCGTGCGTCTCTTGTGCTCAGAATCGGTCCTCTCGGCAGCGGCCCGCTGGGTTACTCTATCCTCTGCCGGTTGCGGACAGGCCCTGGGAGATGGTCGGTATGGACTTTGTGGTGGATCTGCCCAAATCCAGCGGCAGCACTGTCATTTGGGTGGTCACCGATCATTTCTCCAAGATGGTGCATCTGGTACCACTCTCTCGGCTACCATCGGCACGGGGTCTGGCAGCATTGTTTATTAAACATGTTTTCCGCCTGCACGGCATGCCGGATAAGATTGTCAGCGACCGGGGTCCTCAGTTTGCGTCTCGGTTCTTGAGAGAGCTCTGTTCTCTGCTCAGCTTTGAGCTAAATCTCTCCTCGGCCTATCATCCCGAGACGAATGGGTTGGTTGAGAGAGCCAACCAGACCCTGGTGACATTTCTGCGACATTTTGTCTCGGCCAGGCAGGATGATTGGGCATCCTTGCTGCCATGGGTGGCGTTCGCCTTAAACAACGCTGTGGCCGACTCCACCGGTCAGACCCGATTCCTCTTAAATTACGGTTAGCATCCGTGCGTCCCCGTGCCCATGCCCGTGTCGTCTGCCGACTCTAGGGTGGCAGACTGGGGTGTGCAGGCACGTGACATTTGGGATCACACGCAGGATGCTATCCGGGCCTCCAAGGAGAGAATGAGGTCCTCCGCTGATTCTCGCCAGCGCCCTGCTCTGACCTTCGCTCCTGGCGACTTAGTGTGGCTCTCCGCTCGAAACATCAGGCTGCAGGTGGAATCTGTTAAGTTAGCACCGCACTATACTGGCCCTTTCAAGGTCCTCGAGCAGGTTAACTCTGTGGTCTACCGTCTGGCCCTTCCACCACATTTGGCTATCTCGGACACGTTTCATGTGTCTCTCCTTAAGCCAGTTCACATGTCCCGGATTCCTGAGCCATCTGCCAGGACATCAGACCTGTCGTCTGACGAGTTTGAGGTCAATACCATCGTGGGATGCAAGGTAAAAATTTATACTTGGTGGATTGGAAGGGTCATGGTCCTGAGGCTCGGACCTGGGAGCCAGTGGAGAACATCCACGCTCCTCTTCTCATTGCGGAGTGAGGCTCAGAGAGGAGGGGGCCCTAGGAGGAGGGGTAATGTTAGGCGTCGGATTTCTGTTGCTGCACAGCGAGAATCCCGAGCCTTAATTCCGGCAGTCTACCATTCCTCTCCAGCCGCAGAGAAGCTTGCTCAGCAAACTCGTCGGTCCCGGCGCTCTGCCCAGACCAGCTCCGTGGGTTTTCTTGCTGCTGCCATCTCTGGCACAGCTATGGCAATTTCATGCTGCTCAGCAGCGAGATTCTCCTGGGACTAAGTCCTCATGTCGGGCCACTGAGCATGCCCGTGGTGTGATCTCCCATTGGAGATCGAAGGTCACGTGCTCAGGTCCTGCTCGTGTTCGGATTGGCCCATCCGAGAAGCCAGGAAGGTCCCGGACACTTGCGGCTATAAAAGGTTCGCATGGCCGCTTGGCCATGCGCTAGGATAGCCAGTATTTTCTGACTATAAGGAGTGAGTGATGGATGCATGTATGAATGTCTCTGGTGACTGACTCATTATGAAACCCCTACCCTTGGTACGCATGTGTTGTGCAGCCTAGCCTGCTAGCGCCCAGGCTTAGGTGTAGGTAGGACAGAGTTGAGTCAGATATTAGTCACTATCAGTGACTCGGCATGCCTCAGAGCAAGTGCTCCGAACTCCTTAGCCAGCATCTATAGCGGCATTCGTGGCAACGACGCCGCGCGCTCAGTGGCCTAGAAGGACTATAACCCCGTGCCTTGAGGTGGAGTTCTGTGGCTGTTTGCTGTGCGCTCTGTGGCCGGGCTCTGTGACCTAAACAGGCTCCGGCATTCACTTTCAAGCGGCTGTGCGGTTCTGTGAAGTAACAGAATCCGCGCCTGTTCACACTGGGTGACGTAACCCATGTGTGACTGTTTTCATGCCGCTCTTCCCTTCTGCCATTACCTAGCAGCAGTGTACCACCTCTGCACGGTGGACCCCGGGCTGCGAACGCACTCTACTATTTTATAATCTGGTGCGTTCCGCCAGCCCTAACATGTTTGGAGAGCCCCTGATGTGCCTAATCAGTGGAAACCCCAACAAGTGTCACCATTTTGGAAACTAGACCCCTTGGGGAACTTATCTAGATGTGTTTATAACGAAGTTTATAACGTAGAGCCGTGAAAAAAAAATCAAATTTTTCCCAGATAAATATATTTTAGCTCCATATTTTGCATTTCCAGAAGGGTAACACGAGAAATTGCTCCATACAGTTTGTTGTACATTTTCTCCTGAGTACACCAATACCCAATATGTAGAGGAAAACAACTGTATGGGCGCACTGCAGGGCTTGGAAGGAAAGAAAGGAGTGCTATTTGACTTTTTGAATGCAAAATTTGATGGAATAATTAGTGGACACCATGTCGCGTTTGAAGAGCTCCTGATGTGCCTAAACAGTAGAAACCCACACAAATGACACCATTTTGAAAACTAGGCCCCTTTTAGACCTTATCTAGATGTGTATTGAGCACCTTTAACCCCCAGGTACTTCACAGAAGTTTATAATGTTAAGCCATGAAAATAAAAAAATAAATATCACATTTTTCCCACAAAAATCTTTTTTTAGCTGCATATTTTGAATTTTCACAAGGGCAAAAGGAGAAAATGGACCCCAAAGTTTGTTTTGTAATTTCTCCTGAGTTCACTGATACCCCATATGTGGTTGAAAACTATTTTTGAGGCACAGTGCAAAGCTCTGAAGGGAAGTAGCGCCATATAACTGTGCAGATTTTGCTGCACTGGTTTGAGGGTGCCATGTTACTTTGACAGAGCCCCTAAGGTGCCAGAACAGCAGAACCCCCCATAAGTGACCTTATTTTATGAATTAAACCTCTCAATGAATTTATCCAGGGGTGCATTGATTATATTGACACCACAGGTGTGTCACAGTATTTTATACCATTGGGCAGTGAAGAAAAAATAATTTACATTTTTACCACCATGATTATGTGTTAGCCCCAAGTTTTACATTTTCACACTGGGGAATGGGTACACACGTGGCTCCGCTCCCCACACACCTCGTACACACGCGGCTCTGTTCCTCACACCTCGTACACACGCGGCTCCGCTTCCCACACCTCCCGCTCCCCAGACCTCGTACACACGCGGCTCTGCTCCGTACACACATGGCTCTACTCCGTACACCTTGTACACACACAGCTCTGCTCTGTACACCTCGTACACACACGGCTCTGCTCCGTACACCTCGTACACACACGGCTCTGCTCTGTACACACGGCTCCACTCCAAACACTTTGTACACACGTGACTCTGCTCCATACACCTCGTACACACACGGCTCCACTCCGTGCACCTTGTACACACGGCTCTGCTCCGGACACCTCGTACACATGCGGCTCTGCTCCGTACACCTCATACACAAACGGCTCCGCTCCATACACACACAGCTCCGCTCCATACACCTCATACATATGTGGCTCTGCTCCGTACACCTCGTACACATGCGGCTCCCCTCCATACAGCTCGTACACACGTGGCTCTGCTCTGTACACACACAGCTCCACTCCGTACAGCTCGTACACACGCAGCTCCACTCCGTACAGCTCGTACACAAACGGCTCCGCTCCGTATAGCTCGTACACACGCGACTTTGCTCCATACACTTCGTACACACACAGCTCTGCTCGGTACACATTATACACACACGGCTCTGCTCTGTACACCTCGTAAACAAACAGCTCTGCTACAGATCCACCCTGTAAACCCCTCCTGACCCCACACATAAACTTAACCCATCCAGCACCATGATGGCCAGCACAGCAGAGTCCTGCATACACTGAGGATCGTGATCATGTGACCCCTGACTCCTCCCCTCCTGTGACCTCATCAAAGGTCCTGTGCACAGAACAGCCATTGTGCGCTCCTGAATGCGCGCCTTCCCCTGCACTCTGTAGTAACAGAGCTCCATGACTGGTCACTATGAGGTTTAGGCAGCAGGTCTCATCCTCCATCACCTGAGGGGGGTGGAGTGCAGAGCTCAGGGGGAGGAATAACAGAGTCCATGCTGGAGGAGGAGGCGCAGGACGTGATGGTAGCCCAGGTCCCACATGAAGCCGGCTGCTTCTTTGCTGGACTGGGTGGGCCCCTAATCACTCCGGGGCCCCGTCACAGCTGTGATCCCAGGACCTCAGTAGTTACGCCCCTAGTGGACCCGTCAACGCATCTAATACCATGTTTAAGTCCCATGGTGGTAGTCTTGCAATGTGTACTGGCTTCATTCATTCGCAGGCTTTAATGAACCTAGTCACCCATCTGTTGCCCGGTACATTATAGTTATATAAGGCCCCTAATGCGGATATCTGCAGTTTAAGAGTGCTGACTGAAAATCACAATTGCTGACCTTTCTGTAAAAATTCTAAAATCACAGGAATCAGAATAACATCTGATAGCGTAGTCGAGTAAAATATTAGGAATTTTTTCCACGCTTTACAATAAATCTTTGGTGATTTCCTTTCTGCTTTTTAACAACGTTCAGAGAACCCTCTACTTCTCAGTAGCTCCCTCTCAAATTCCACGCTGTCAAGTGGAGGCCTTCCACTTGAGGATGATGGAATGGACCCTGAGAGAGGAGCTCGATGGTAATATCCAGGGGTCAGACACCGACATTGCCTTCAGCCATGAAAACCATGGCCTCTTGGGCCTAAATCGGGCTATCAGTATTACTCTCGCCCCTTCTTCCCTGATTTTTCTGAGGACCTAAGGGACTAGACACAGAGGGGGAAATGCATATGCCAGGACAAATCCCCACCGGGACTGGAGGGAATCCACTAATTCTGGCTGATCCCTCTCCTGCAGAGATGCAAATCTCCTGACCTGCCTGTTTTCCCTTGTGGCAAATAGGTCTATTACAACCGCACTATTTTCCTGAAGATCTCCCTGCTCAAGGTCCATTTTCCCTGGCTTAGAGAATGTCGACTGAGGTAGTCCACCTGCATGATGTGCTCCCCTCTTATGTGGACCGCCATCAGGGAGAGGAGTTGAGTCGTAACTACAATGTCCGGTTTTATTTTCCATAACACTCCTTTTGATAAATGTGACTGGTGCAGCCACCAGACAAGACTCTCTTTTGTGTTGACCGAAATTTTAAATTTTTTCCCTAGACAGCTCTGCAGTCTTCTCTCTGCCTCGAATACTTCTCTTTGTAATTCTCTGGTGTGGAATTGAGCCCACTGTACTCCCGGTGTGCATGCCGTCAGCGAGCCCAGCAGGGACATAGCCGCTCTCAATGCTAGAACTGGGTTGTCCCTTACTCTTTTGACTTTGCGCACAATGTCTAATCTCTTTTCCTCTGGTAAGAAACACTGCTGTGCTTCTGAGCCAAAAGTATACCGAGGAATCTTTGGCGAGTTGCAGGGACCAGTCGAGGCTTCTCCAAGTTTAGTAACCATCTGAGATCCTGTAGTGATGATATTATATGTTTCAATCGGCACTTACACTGCAAAACTGACCCCCCCACTATTAGGAAGTCATCTAGATACGGTATAACAAGAGTATCTCTTTCCCTCAGATGGGCCATAACTTCATCAGTGACTTTAGTGAATACTCTTGGTGCCATTGAGAGACCAAAGGGCATAGCAGTAAATTGGAAATGTCTAACCTGGTTGCCCATCTGTACCGCCACTCTGAGGTATTGTTGATGGGTGCAGTGAATGGGTAGATGGTAGTAGGCATCTTTTAAATCCAGCACTGTCATAAAGCACCTGGGAAATAGAAGTTTAGTTGCAGATTTAATGGATTCCATCTTAAAGGTTTTATATCGGAGGAATCTGTTCAACTTCCGTAAATTTATGATGGTTCAGAAGGAACCATCCGGTTTTCGTATTAGAAATAAGGGAGAGTAAAACCCATTCCCTTCCTGGCCTTTTGGTACTTCCACGAGGACTTTCTTTTCTTTTAACTGCAATATTTCTGTTTCTAGGGCCTGTTGTTGCTCTGGAGCTCTCAGAGTTGTTAACAAGAAGGAATTTGGAAGAATCCTCCGAAACTCCAGTTTTAGGCCAGATGATATGATCTCCAAGATCCAAGAGCTAAATGCTATATTAGCCCACTGATCATAAAAATAACTTGATAACTTGTCAGGGTTAACGATAGTTGCGTCTCCTCTTAGATCCTGAGGAACCGCTGAAATAAACACCTCTATTTTTCTGCTCCTTTGGCTCCCAGTCTTTCTCTATATCTCTATATCCCCTATATCTTCTCTGGAAGGATGATCACCTCTTGAAGGTGTTCCTAAAAGCAGGGTTAAATAATTAAGGGAAACCCTTTTTCCTATCTACCGCTTTGGTGAGAATGTCATCCAGCACAGGCCCAAACAGGTACTCACCCCGGCATGGAATGGCACATAATTTTACTCTGGCATGAGCATCCCCCTTCCAATTTTTCAGCCAGAGTGCCCGAAGACTGGAAGAGAGCTGAAGTCAAAGACCTGAGAAGCAGACTGAATCACCAGCACCAAGATAGGGCGTCGGCTGTCTTATATCCAGTCTGTTACTCCAGAGATCCAATCATTATCCTCCTCATCAGGTGGCAGATCACTACCACTTAAACCAACCTCACTACCTCCTGTCACCACCAGAGGGAGAACGGAAGGAGAACTCTCAACTGGTGGAGCAGAAAATGAGCTCATAACAGAGCATATTAGCTTTCCTGTCGGAAGGATCTTTTAGCAGACCCCCATCTTCTAGGGGCAGTAAGGATCCTCTGGATGTGGAGGCTACTGCTGCGTCCACCTTGGGAATTTTCACCCATTCTGCCACAACATTATCATCAAAGGGGTACCTCCGTTTTGCTGCGGAGGGTAAGAATCCTTTATCCTGCTTGTCCCATTCCCTCATAATGAGGTTTTTGATCAAGTCCTTTACTGGAAATGGTTTGCGTCTCCTCTGATACAAGCCCGCAAACATCTGATTCTGCACTGATTTAGGTTCTTTATTATCAGTGACCCCCCCCATGGTAGCCCGTACAGACCCAACTAGCATGTCCATATTCTCTGCAGGAAAACACGCCCCCCCCTCCTCATCCGAGGATGATGATGAAGAGGACTCAGTGTAATCAGATACTGTAGGTGTTTCCTAACACATGGACTAGATGCTGAACTTATTGCATCAATATTAGTTCCAATATTTTTTCCTCTAAGGGAGCTGTTAATTTCATCCCTGACTTCCGCCCTTAGGTCTGACGCCTGAAAGGGAGCTTCTTGTTCTAAAGTTTGACAAATACAAGATTGACAAAGCTTTTTGCTATAATTGTCAGGTAGAGGTATATTGCACAATGCACACTGCTTGTGTTTAGATTTTGACGACTTTTTGGCCTGTAACAGAGCACACAAGGGGAATATTCTCAGCTACTGGATGCCACATTACACTCACCATCCACAGCTGTGTTCTCTGAGGAGTACCGGTTCCTGAGGAGGGGATCTTGCAGATGATCTAGGAGCCTCTGCCTGTTGGTGCCCCGTTCATCTCTGCTGCCTGTTGCCTTATTACTTGATCGACCGCTGCGTCTGCCCGCTGCTTCTGCCGCCGGCTGGTGCTCCATGTTTTGCTAAGAAGCTTCCATGTGCGCACATTGAGCCCAGCACCATGCCGGCTTAAACAGGGCCTGGCCCGCCTCCTCCCCGGTCTCCCCCGGAAGTGTCTCCGGATCATAGGTGCCTCAGTATCGCCGCTCACACACCGAGTGTCAGCGGCTCTCCAGGATGAACGCAGGGGCTACCGCTCCTCCTTCATTGCGTCCGCGTGACCCAGGGCGGCCTTCCCCAGACCCTGTGTTATGAACGGCGGAACACACTAAATAAAAATATAAATAAAGTGTGTTCGCCGCTCGGGGTCCACCGTGCGGTGGATGGAAAAACCGCAGCTAGGAGATGACAGAGCACTATGGCGATAGTGTGCACAGGGTTTGATTTCACCCAGGTGCCACAAGCAATCTCTGTTGAAGACACAGAGCTGCTATAACAAATAATAAATAACGCAATGCTGAGCCTGTTAGCAGCACAGGGACTCAGTGACACACAATTGGTAAAAGTCACCGGAGTAGCCAAGACCTACCGTTAGTGTGAATAGCGTTGCTACTGCGAACGCACAACAAAAGGCTGCTACAGCAGCGTGGCGTAGAGGAAGCCACAATATAACACCGCAGTAAGGGTGGCGTGATGTTAGACGCTAGCAGGTGTTGCTGTGAAGCTATGGCGCGCTGGCGCTAGCGCTAATACTGGCTCTAGCTCAATCCCTCACACATTTGTAATATCATAGGAATGGGGCTTCAAATGAGTCATTCATGCATCCATCAACAAACACACAGCAGCAAGTATGACTATACTAGCGCATGGCGGAACAGCCATGCGCACTTTTTATAGTGAACGGGACCTTCCAGAAGTCTCCAGAACCCTGAGCTGGACCAAAGGAATCAGGAGCAGGACCTGAGCACATGACTCCTGAACTCCAATGGGAGATCGTCCCACGAGCATGCTCAGAGGAAGGGATGAAGGACTTGGCCTCCGGAGAGAGTTGCTGCAAAGCAGTCTCCTCTGCAATCTCTTCTGCAGTGGACAGAGAGCAGGAGACTGCAGGATGTGAGGGTCTAGATTCCTGCATAGTCAGGGCAGAAATCTGACTCCTAACACCCTGGGATCGCAACATCCATAGACCAGATGAGGAGGGGTCTGTGCGCAAAGCATCCCCGATGCTGCTTCCAGCATCACAGACTCTGCCGTTCCCACAGACACTGTGCTGAGGCTATTGGACTCGGGTAAGACTTCTTTCCTGCAGGCTTCCATCAGGACAGGAACCCAAACTGAGGAGGCAAGGGGACCACCCCCTTTTTAACCTGTAGGTTCCTGTCCTGATGCTGGGTGCATCCCCTCCCTCGGTGGGTGCTGTCGTGGCGATAGGAAAAAAAGAAATAGTAATGCGGCACTCACCCAATTGCTGTAAAAATGTGGTCCTTTATTTAACCATCATGGGTTTTAGACATAGTTCATCGAACAAGCAGGTAAACAGTGGCGTGCAGGGATGGGAGATGGACGATGGCAGTTTCGCGTGCTTGACGCTTCTACAGGTCCAGGACTACATTTTTACAGCAATTGGATGAGTGCCACATCACTATTTCTTTTTCATTTCACGTTCTATGTAATTTTTGATGCTGAGCACCGAATACCTATTGTTTAATACTGACAGTTTTCAGCATAATAGGATCCTCATCTATATGTATATGAACTCACTGCCTTGGTGCTGTTCATCTGTACTTCTCAATTTTTGCAGCATCATTACTAAGCCGATAAATAAACACAAACGCACACACAAATACACAAAACCTACACATACTGTCATCAGTCTGTGTAGGAGCATTAACAGAACGAACGTACATAGCCTGTAACCAGACAGCAACTGTTAATTTTAACCCCTCTCTGACATCTGATGTACTATCCCGTCCATGTGCCCTGGGCCTGTCTGACCATGGACAGGATAGTACATCATCGTGATTGGCCGCGCACACGGGTGGTGTGCAGCTGATCGCGTCCGGGTGTCAGCTGATTCTCACAGCTGACACCCGGCACTAAGTGCAAGGAGCAGTCATAGACCGCTCCCAGCATTTTAACCCCCGGATTACTGCGATCAAATATGATTGCAGCATTCCGGAAGCAGGCAGATGGCTGACAGCCCCTCTGCCCTTGGATCGGAGACCCCGTGGCATGACGCGGGGTCCCAATCGCTGCTATGGTAACCCGATGTTGTCATGACGAAATCCAGGTTACCAGAGCTGAGAAACTTCCTGTCATGCGCAGTGCATGTCAGGAGGTCTCTCAGGTTAGTGTACACGGATTGCAGCGCTGACAGCTTTTGTAGCATGCAGATGTTGCTTCATCTGCATGCTATAGAAGTGATCAGACTGCAAAAAATTAGTGTCTCATAGTGGGACTAAGTGAAAAAATTAGAGTTAAGTAAAAAAAGTTTTAAAAAAATAATTGTAAAAATATAAAAAAAAATAAAAAATAATAAGAAAAAAAAATCTATATTTATTATATCACTAAATAAATATTTCAATTAAAAAAATCTAAAGGATAAAAGTACACATATTTGGTATCGCCGCGTCCGTAATGACCCGACCTATAAAACTATCCCTCTTGTTAACCCCTTTAGTGAACATGAACACCATAAAAAAGGAAAAAAACAATGCTTTATCATCATACCACTGAACAAAAAGTGGAATAACGAGCAATAAAAAAAGACGGATATACTGTAAATAAACATGGTACTGCTGAAAGCGTCATCTTGTCTCGCAAAAAATGAGCTGCCATACAGCGTCATCAGAAAAAAATAAAAAAGTTATAGCTGTTAGAATAAGTGATGCAAAAACAATTGTTTTTTCTATAAAATAGTTTTATTATATAAAAGCGACAAAACATAAAAAAAGATGCAAATGAGGTATCGCTGTAATTGTACTGACCCACAGAATGAAACTGCCTTAGGCTGGTTTCACACTTGCGTTTTTTTGCGCTGCGTTGTTGTGCAAACATGCGCATGCGTTTTTTCCCTATATTTTACATGGGTGCGTACTGTCATGCGTTTGTACGCGTTTGTATGCGCATGCGTTTTTTTGTAGTGTGTCCAGGCGCACAAATGCAACCTGCCTCAAAAAAATGCATGCATGGAATTCACCCAAAAACACATTAAAGTCTATGGGAGTGCTGACGTGCGCATAGTCATGCGCACGCATGCGTTTTTAGGTAAAAAACATGCGCAAAAAACAAGAAAACGCATTAAAAACGCATGATGAAAGTGTGAAAGTAGCCTTATCAATTTTACCACACGTTGCAAACACCGCCCCAAATAATTTCATGAATTGCTGGTTTTTGCTCATTCTTTCTCCCAAATATTTGAATAGAAAGTGATCAAAAAATTTCTTGGGCCCATACGCTTTTTAAGGGTACTTAAAACACAGCGCAGCTTTTTAACGGTGCTGAGGTCTAAGGTTATAGCGCCCCCAGCGTCAAATTTCTCCAGGGTCTTGGCTGCCGGGGGTAGCCAAGATCCCAGAGAACATGATTCGGGTCGGTTTTTACCAACCCTGGTGTTGCGATCGCTGTTATTAACGGTATAATGGAGACCACAAAAAAAGTCATATTTTCCATTTCATTTCTCTCTTCTCTGATGTGATTGCCCATCAGAGGAGAGAGAAATAGGGTTCCCTGGCCCGCTGGCTTCTTCTTCTGCGAGAAAATGGTGGGCACATGTACAGTGCGTCCGCCGAGAACTGCTGGCCGGTACCCGGCAACAATAGGAGATTTTTTCTTATTGGTTCATTTTGATCACTGTAACAGACTCTATCACAGTGATCAAAATTAAAAAAATAGTAAATCAAACCACCCTTTATCACTTCCTTAGTTAGGGAGAAATAATCAAATAAAAAATATGTATTTATTTCCATTTTGCCATTAGGGTTAGAGTTAGGCTAAAGTTAGAGTTAGGGTTGGGGCTAAAGTTAGGGTTAGGGCTAAAGTTGGGGTTAGGGTTTGGGCTAAAGTTAGGGTTAGGGTTGGGGCTAGAGATGTGTTTAGGGTTTGGATTACAGTTATGGTTGGGATTAGGGTTAGGGTTGGGATTAGGGTGAGGGGTAGGTTTGTGATTAGGGTTATGGTTAGTGTTGGGATTAGGGTTAGGGGTGTGTTGGGGTTAGGGTTGGAGTTAGATTTGGGGGGTTTCCACTGTTTAGGCACATCAGGGGCTCTCTAAACGCGACATGGCATCCGATCTCAATTCCAGACAATTTTGGTTTGAAAAAGTCAAACGACACTCCTTCCTTTCCGAGCTCTGCCGTGCGCCCAAACAGTGGTTCGCCCCAACGTATGGGGTATTAGTGTACTCAGGACAAATTGCACAACAACTTTTGGGATCCAATTTCTCCTGTTAACCTTGGGAAAATTAACATTTGGGGACTAAAAGATCATGTTTTTGGAAAAAATATAATTTTTTATTTTCATAACCGGGCATTATAAACTTTAGTGAAGCACCTTGGGGTTGAAAGTGTTCACCACACATCTAGATAAGTTCCTTGGGGGTCTAGTTTCCAAAATGGGGTCACTTGGGGGGTTAACACTGTTCAGTCACATCAGGGGCTGTCCAAACTCGACATGGCGTCTGATCTCAATCCCAACCAATTTTGCATTGAAAAGTCAAACGGCGCTCCTTCCATTCCGATCTCTGCCATGCACCCAAACAGTGGTTTACCTGGATATATGGGGTATCAGCGTACTCAGGACAAATTGTACAACATCTTTTGGGGTCCAATTTCTCCTGTTACCCTTGGTAAAGTAAAAAAATTGGATCTGAAATAATTTTTTGTGAAAGAAAGTTAAATGTTCATTTTTTTTAAACATTCCAAAAAATTCCAAAATATGGAGCTAAAAATATTTATCTAGGAGAAATGTGATTTCATTTTTATTTTCACGTCTCTACATTATAAACTTCATTATAAACACATCTAGATAAGTTCCCCAAGGGGGTCTAGTTTCCAAAATGGTGTCACTTGTTGGGGGTTTCCACTGATTAGGCACATCAGGGGCTCTCCAAACATGACATGGCGTCCACTAATTATGCCAGTAAATTTTACATTCAAAAAGTGAAATGCCTCTCCTTCCCTTCCGCGCTCTGCTATGTGCCAAAACAGCAGATTTCCCCCACATATGGGGTATCGGCATGCTCAGGACAAATGGCACAACAAAATTTGTGGTCCATTTCTCCTCTTACCCCCTTGCAAAAGTAAAAAAAAAAAAAGGTCTAAAGGAAAATTTTTGTGAAAGAAAAGTATTTTTTTTTTCCTTCCACATTCCAAAAATTCCCGTGAAGCACCTGAAGGGTTAATAAACTTCTTGAATGTGGTTTTGAGTACCTTGAGGGATGCGGTTTTTAGAATGGTGTCACTTTTGGATATTTTCTATCATATAAACCACTCAAAGTGACTTCAAATGTGATGTGGTCCCTAAAACAATGGTGTTGTAAAAATGAGAAATCGCTATTTAAATTTTAACCCTTAGAACTTCTTACCAAAAAAAAAATTTGGGGTCCAAAATTGTGCTGATGTAAAGTAAACATGTAGAAAATGTTACTTATTAAGTATACCTCTGTGATTTAAGGGCATGAAATATCAAAGTTGGAAAATTGCGAAATTTTTGCCAAATTTCCATTTTTTTCACAAATAAATGCAAGTCATGTCAAAGAAATTTTACCACTATCATGAAGTACAATATGTCATGAGCAAACAGTCTGAGAATCATCAGGATCCATGGAAGACAGTGGTCAGAATTGTAAAAATTGGCCTGATCGTTAATATGCAAACTTCCCTTGGGGGTAAAGGGGTTAAAGAAAGAAAAAGAAAAAGAAATTTGCATGGGCTCCGCATAATTTTAAAAACCAGCAGAGGGAAAGCTAATAGCTGAGGGCTGATGTTAATATTGTGGGAAGTAGCCAATAGCCATAAAGGTTACCAGGCTATTAATATCAGCTCACAGCTGTTTGCTTATCCTTTACCGGCTAGTTTACAGGGGGATGCCAGAAAAATATTGACATAGGGTCCCCCTATAAAATCTATCCAGCAAAGGCTAGGCAGACAGCTGCTGGCTGATATTAATATCATCCGGAAATACACTTACAGTAGGTAATTGCTTCCGCAGTGTATCATTGAGCTGCCATGAGAAACTTCTCACGCAGCTTTGCTGTAAGTGAGAGCACCAGAGCTGATCAGCTGATGAACTCGGGTGAACTATCTTGCGGCAGCTCCGGGATACACTGCGGGAGCGAATACCTCCGGTCAGTGTATACCGGCAGCCGGTTAGAGCGGTTACATCTCCCGATGTGACTGTTCTACATGCGAGATCACCTTGGGACAATCTGGGTTACATGGACTATGGAGGACAGGTGAATATATGGTGGTTTATTATTTTACATTATTTCTAGAAGACGAGGGTGTCAGGGATTTGGTGTTAGGTGAGTATAATGGGTTTTTATTTTTATGTTAATATGTATGTAATTATTTTACTTTTTTTTTTTAACTGTGAGCACAGGGGTCGGCTGATGAGAATACGTCTCCCAGCAGTGGCACCTGCTGTAACCGTTATCAGTGACCGCAGACGTAGCCCTATGGGAGCAGTACTCTCATCAGCCTGCGCCTGCTGACCTTCGGTAAGTGTTTTACCACTGGTGACCACTGCGGTTCACATCTGTCAGCATGATTCCGCAGCGCTCTGACAGACGGTCTTACCGGCAGTAGCAGTACTGTAGATAAGAAATAAAGCACAGGTGTTTCCCACGCTGTCACACAGATGACAGCATAGGGAACACCATAGGAAGCCAGTAAAATTCAAAACATAAACTCAGCAAATCTGCAGCAACTCCGCAAACATTTTTATACATGCTTTTTTTTTTTACTGCGGATTTGAAATCAATGGATGAAAAACGCTGCAGAAAAAAAATGCACTGCAAATGCTTAATGAAAATTACTGATCATGTGCACAGCACTTCAGGATTGTCATTGAATTAGTTTGCTTAGCCCCTTAACGACTGCTGTTATGCCTTTTAACAGCGGTAGTTAAGGGTACTTAAACCACAGCGCCATTAATTCACGGCACTGTGGAGAAAGTAAATAGCGCCCCCAGAGTCAGATTTTCTCCGGGGGCTCGGCTGCTGGGGGTAGCCAAGACCCCAGGGAACATGAATCAGGTTGGTTTTTACCAACCCCACTTTTGCGATCGCCGTTATTAACCATATAACAGCGATCACAAAATAAGCTGCGATTTTGTATGTAATTTCTCTCTCCTCCCGGTGGTTGTCATGGTGCCCGAGCCCTCATGCCTCCGGTGGGCGCCGCTATCTAGGTCCGGGTAGAAAATGGCGGACGCATGCGCACTGCACCCGCCGAATCTGCCGGCCGGCAGATTCAATTCATTCATTACAGGTACATTTTGATCACTGTGATAAACCCTATCACAGTGATCAAAATAAAAAAAAAATAGTAAATAACTCCCCCGTTTATCACCCCCTTAGTTAGGTAAATATAATGAAATAAAGAAAATAAATTTATTTTCATTTTTCCATTAGGGTTAGGGTTAGAGTTAGGGTTAGAATTAGGGTTAGGGTTACGGTTAAACTAAATAGCAAAGCCACTAAAGAAGACTCAAGGTCTCCAAAAATTCATTTTTGAACAGCAGACAAAAAGGCAGCAACACTTACCTGCCCAGATCTTGAAACAAATGAACTAGGGGGTGCAGCCAGCCCATATAGCATGATGTCAGCAACACAGGTGCAAAATACCAGATCAACAGCCACTCTCCACCTACCCATTCCTGGAGGGGTGACTACCCAGTATACAATTGCACAATAGAAGCCCGCATAGGGCATTGTTTACACAAAGGTACCGCACAGTGTCTGGTTGACAGCCTATTAGTCACGCCCCTACTTTTCGATTAGGCAGGCTGGCCAGCACACTCTCAATGCATAGCATTGTGAACACCCCTCATGCGAGACCAGGGCTTGGCTGCACCCTGAAAAATATAATGCAAAAAATACAAAAGTAGTGAGGTATTGTGCAATTGTATACTGGGCAGTCACCCCCTCCAAGATTGGGTAGGTGGAGAGTGGCTGTTGATCTGGTATTTTGCACCTGTGTTGCTGACATCATGCTATATGGGCTGGCTGCACCCTGTAGTGCATTTGTTTCAAGATCTGGGCAGGTAAGTGTTGCTGCCTTTTTGTCTGCTGCTTAAAAATTAGGGCTACGGTTAGAATTAGGGTTAGGGTTAGAATTAGGGTTAGGGTTGAAATTAGGGTTACCGTTAGAATTAGGGTTAGGGTTAAAATTAGGGTTACCGTTAGAATTAGGGTTAGGGTTAAAATTAGGGTTAGAGTTGAAATTAGGGTTAGAATTAGGGTTAGGAGTAGGGTTAGGGTTGGGATTAGGTTTAGGATTAGGGTTAGGGATTAGCATTAGGGTTAGGGTTGGGATTAGGGTTAGGGTTGGGATTAAGGTTAGGGGTGTGTTGGGTTTAGGGTTGGAGCTAGAATTGAGGGGTGTCCACTGTTTACCAACCTTGGGGGTCTAATTTCATCTGCTACCATTGGGAAAATAAAAAATTGGGGGTTAAAAAAATCACTTTTGTGGGAATTTTTTTTTTATTTTCACGGCTCTGTATTATAAACTTCTATGAAGCACTTGGGGGTTCAAAGTGCTCACCACACATCTAGATAAGCTTCTTGGGGGGTCAAGTTTCCAAAATGAGGTCAATTGTGAGGGGTTGCCACTGTTTAGGCACATCAGGCGCTCTCCAAACGCAACATGACGCCCCCAGAACATTTCATCAAAGTCTGCATTCCAAAATGGTGCTCCTTCTCTTCCGAGCTCTCCCATGTGCCCAAACAGTGGTTCCCCCCCACATATGAGGTATCAGCGTACTCAGGACAAATTGCCCAACAACTTTTGTGGTACTATTTCTCCTGTTACCCTTAGGAAAATAAAAAGTAGCGGGCTAAAAAAATCATTTTTTGAGGGAAAAAATTATTTTTTATTTTCACGGCTCTGCATTTATAAACTTCTGTGAAGCACTTGGGGGTTCAAAGTGCTCACCACACATCTAGATAAGCTCCTTGAGGGGTCTAGTTTGCAAAATGGGGTCACTTGTGGGGGATTTTTACTGTTTATTTACATCAGGGGCTCTGCAAACGCAACATGACGCTCGCAGAACATTCCATCAAAGTCTGCATTCCAAAATGGCGCTCCTCCTATTCCGAGTTCTCCCATGCGCCCTAACAGTGGGTTACCCCCCACATATGGGGTATCGTTGTACTCAGGACAAATTGCACTACAACTTTTGAAGTCCAATTTCTCCTGTTAGCCTTCTGAAAATAAAAAATAGAGGGCTAATAAATTATTTTTGAGGAAAAAAAATGATTATTTATTTTCACTGCTCTGCGTTATAAACTTCTCTGAAGCACTTGGGGGTTCAAAGCGCTCACCACACATCTAGATAAGTTCCTTAAGGGGTCTAGTTTCCAAAATGGTGTCAATTGTGATTTTTTTTCACTTTCTAGGCACGTCAGGGGCTCTCCAAACGCGACATGGCGTCCAACCTCAATTCCAGCCAAATCTCCCTCAGTAAACTATAAAAAATGTTGCCCTTCTTTATCAAGTTCAATGATAGGAAGATCAAAAAATATAATTGCACATCTGAATATATTTGAATATGTATGAAAAAAACACTATCCATATCTATTGTGAGGCAGTGACCCCTGTTACAACTAGGGGGCACTTTATGTTCTCCACAAGGTTAGGCACAGTGGCGTATTGAGGCTATGGGAATGCATTGCGGTCCCATGCGTAGCTGGGATTGCAATGGTGAAGCAGGGACCGATGTCACAGGAAGGAGTCGCTGTGTAGCCTCCCCAGGATACGCACAGAGGTGTATGAAGGCCATAGGTATACATGGCAGTCACGGGCATAACGATGGCTGCAATGCAGATTAAAAGATAAATTAAGTGCTAGTCTTGGACATGTTAGTGTCCAAGGCAGAGGTATGGAAACAAAATGCATTGCGTGCTGACCGTAGGCAGCGCTGGATTCTTGGCTTTTTTGAGAGGCACGGAAAACCTACTCTGGATGTTGTGTTTGAAACAGACTGCAGTATGATAATGTTGCAGTCTGTTCCATTCCAGACCCAAGTTTTCCAGGTGGCTGAATGCCACAGGTTTCTATGATAAAAGCACTGCAGGAAAGGATTAGTGAGGTCTGAGTGAGTTTGAGGAGTCTCAGGTGTGTCAGGGCCAGAGTGAGGCCTGGCAACCCACAGCGTACACAGTGGTGCTGCCATCCACGGTAACTGGTATCGGAGGTGGATGTCTTGTACCCGGAGGTAGACAGTCATGTGCTTGAAGAAAGACTGGCATGTGCAATAGCTGCAACCAGATGGATATGGTGCCTGGCTGCCATCCGGGGGATATCAAGTACTGTGTATGGCTGTGTGCATGAGGCTGTGAGAGACATTGGCACGACATGCAGTCACCAATGGAAACTGGACAAGGTGAAGTCCGGCGTGTTTGGGGACTGTGATACCAAGCTGTGCACTATGTAGTGCTATGAAATGTTGTGAATTGAACACTGATAATATGCACTGAAGTTATATGCAATTGTGTGGATTGGAACCTTTCTGTGTGAAGATAACACATTAAGGCTATGTGCACATGTTGCGGAATTGCCGCGGAAATTTCCGCAGGAATTCCGCAACTCCCTGCAGCGGGAAATAAGCTAGAATTCCGCATGTGTAATTCCCACGTATTTCCCACGTTTTAACTAGCGTTTTAGCTTGCAGAATGCTAGCGTTTTCCAAGCGATCTGTAGCATTGCTTGGAAAACTGATTGACAGGTTGGTCACACATATCAAACATAGTGTTTGACAAGTGTGACAAACGTTTTACTATTGAGGCTGCCTATGCGGCATCAGTAGTAAAAGATATAAAGTTTAACATTAAAAAAAATAAAAAATGGTGTTTTTCTCACCTTGCGGTGTCCCGCGCATCGTCCTTAATCCTCGCGATGCTCCCGGCAACTCCCTTTCCAAGTGATGCCGCAACTTCATCAAAGGTTATTGTCGCAAGGCATCACTGGGACCAGAAGATGCCGGGAGCATCGCTGAGGCCTGGGGACGCTGCGCAGGACGCCGGAAGGTGAGAATAACATTTTTTATTTTAATTCTTTTTTTATTGGGATATGGTACCCTAGGCCTGGAGGAGAGTCTCCTCTCCTCCAGGCCCTGGGTACTATCCACACATTTTCTGCTTACTTTGTGCATGATGGCCATAGCCACGTGTGGAAAGTAAGCGGAACAATGTTTTCCTATGTGTGCGGAATTCCTGTGATTCCGCACAAAGAATCAGCATGCTGCGCATTTTTCCGCGATGCGATTTTTTCATGGAGAAATACGCAGCATTAGCACAGCATGTGCGGAATGCCATTGAATACAATGGCTTGTTTATTTTATGCATTTTTGCAGTGTTTTCGCCGGGAAAAAAGCAGCAAAAACGCATAAAATCCGCTGGAATTCCAGACATGTGCACACAGCCTAAAGAGACTTTTATGTTTGAACTTTGTGGGTCACTGCCTCATCACTGCGTACGATGCTACTGCTGCACTACACTATATATATATATATATATATATATATATATATATATATAAAAAGATGAGTGTCGCTATAGATCTCTTACCTCATCTTGTAAAAGCAATCTCTTCAATAAGAGAGTAAATTAAAAGAAAACTTGAAGAGACCTCTAATATTCTTAGAATTTACAGCTAGGGTACGTTGTTCATTTTACATGAGAAGAAAAATTAAATAAATCTGGAAGTCTGGTGTATGTATTAAATACCTATATTTAAATATCTATATTTATGTGAATATGTGTCAAGATCCAGAGCAGGGTTGGAGTCCTGTTTTCCTTTTTCCCTGTCTGGTCATGTAGGGGTTAACCTTTCTCAGCCTCATTCTGGGTTCAGGTTTGCTATTTAACGTTGCTGAATCCTGCAGGCGATGTCAGTTATAGTTTTTGCCTATGGCTGCTGTAGCTGACTCTGATTGCTCTGAATGGTCCTGCTACATTTGCTATCTGATCCTGTGTCTGTTTTCCCCATTCCTGTCCTGTCTCGGTGTTTCCCTTTAGTGTGCTGACTTCCTGGTTTTGACTTGGTTTGCATCCTGACTTACTTCTGTCTTTTGTCTTTGTCTGATCCACTTCCGACCGTTGCTGATTCCCTGGCTTGTCTCTGACCACGAGTTTGCTTATTCCCATGGTACTGCGCAACAGTCTAGGATTTGACTCAGCTAGTTTTAATATTCTGCTGCCACCTGTGGTAGCCTCATTGCTGCACTGCAGGCCAGCTCTGTTTAGGTGCAGTTCTGCTTGCACTCTACTGCCACCTTGTGGAGCCTGCACCTACTAGGATTGCAGCAGCATGATAATATGAAAGAGTAGTCAACACTAGGGAAGAGAAGGAAAGATAAGGGGAAGTAGGGAAATTACAAGTTGACATCATGTACAGAAAATGCAAAACATGCATTAATGATGTCATTTTACAAACGTATCTTGCCAACGCCTAAATATGTAGAATACAAGATTGTACAATAGAATAATAGCAATAAAGAACATAAAAACACACAAATGAGTATAATGAGTGCCATTACAGATCTAACCCTATGTCAAATAGTAGATACAAGATCAGTTATGTCAGAGGCAAAACTAAAACAGCTTTTCTTATATCGAGATTAATAAGTGATAAAGGATTCATTCAAGTAATAGGAGTAGGGAAAGTTTGGTCCCATTTAGACCATTTCCTGTAGAAGTTACTGAATTGGTCATTAGCCAATGCGAAATGCAACTCATGGGATCTATGTTGTGCGATCAACTGTAAGATATCATCAACTTTGGGAAGGAAACGGTTCTTCTAATGGAATGCAATGGAATTTTTTTACCACAAGACAAACATGGATGACTATATCTTTTAAGACAGTGTCCAATTCCTCTAGATTAAGGGAGAGTAGGGCCGAGTGAGGTGTGAGGGTTGTGGTTTTGCCTGTAAGTTTGCTAATGATGCGGGAGGAGATCTGCGACCACAAGATACTAACCGTTGGGCAACTCCAGAAAACATGTAGGATGTCTCCGTTCTGACTGCAGACCCTCCAGCATAGAGGCGAGTTCGTAGTCCCAATATGGGCAAGTCTATTGGGGGTATAGTACCAACGTGATACAACCTTAAAATGGGTCTCCTGCAATGACATGGAGAGTACGGAGTGATATGATAAAGAGAGAGAGTCCTCCCAGTCTTCTACAGTGAAGGAAGAGTTTAAGTCTTTCTCCCAACTCAGCATTGAAGGGCTTTTTGTCAAGGCCGTATCTTGGTTGTAGTTATCATAAACAAAGCCATGACTCCAGAAAATACGATGACCACAATTATTTAGTATTTTTATGGATGACTCAGTGAAGTTTAGTTTCTTGTCGAGAAATATTTTTATTTCATCCTTAAGAGTAAGGTATTCGAGAAACAGGGACGAGGAGATATTATATGTAGTTTTTAGTGTTTGAAAGGATAAAAATTCCGTCCCGTTAAAAATGTCTTCTAAGTTTGATATTTTTAAATCTGCCCAGATGGGGGATAATGAATGGTTAGTCATAGAGTAAATGAGTGTTAGGGGGAGTTTCTTAAGGATGGTCGTTTTATGGGATCCTCTCTTTGGTTTAGAGATCTTAAACCAGGCGAGTGCAACAGCTTGAAAGATTGGATGAGCAACAGAGTTTGGAAGGTTGTTAGCTATGGCATTATAGATTATGGATCTAGGGTGCTTATTGTTATTAAGTGTAGACTCTAAGTCAAGCCAAGCCGGGGGATCTGAATCTATTAACCAATGGGCACTTTGTTTAAGTAGCAAAGAATAATAGTGGGCTGTGATGTTAGGGATACTTATACCTCCATTCAATCTTTTCTTAAATAAGGTTTGAGTGGCCGTTCTGGGCTTCTTATAGCCCCAAATGAAAGAATTAATCTGTGCCTGTAAGTTAGAAAGAAGGATAGAAGGGATAGGGAGTGGTATACACCTTAAAATGTATAATATTTTTGGCAAAGTAAAAAGCTTTATTGTAAGCATCCTTGGGCGGCACGGTGGCTCAGTGGTTAGCGCTGCAGCCTTGCAGCGCTGGGGTCCTGGGTTCGAATCCCACCAAGGACAACATCTGCAAGGAGTTTGTATGTTCTCCCCGTGTTTGCGTGGGTTTCCTCCGGGTACTCCGGTTTCCTCCCACATTCTAAAGACATACTGATAGGGAATTTAGATTGTGAGCCCCATCAGGGACAGTGATGATAATATGTGCAAATTGTAAAGCGCTGCGGAATATGTTAGCGCTATATAAAAATAAAGATTATTATTATTCCCCACCATGATAGAGATCTATCCCTGAAAATCATGCAATCCTTATTTATTAATTCAGATAATTTTTTAAGGTTGGATTTAACTAACCCAGTGAGGTTACTGTTCACCGTGATTCCCAAATAAGCAAATTCCTTGTCACACCAGTTAAGAGAGGTTACAGTTTTAATACATCTGGTTTGGTCCTTACTGTTGTTTAACGGGAGAATGTTAGACTTGCGTTCATTGATATTAAAATTGGACAATGATGAGAATTTGTTAATTTCTGAGAGAGCCTCAGGGATGGAGATCTCAGGTTTGGTTAAAGTTAGGATAACATCATCAGCAAAAAGACTGATCTTATGATGATGATTTAAGGTGTTTAATCCTACTATTTTGGTTTTTTTTCTGATCTGTTCGTCCAGAGGTTCCATAGCTAAATTAAATAGAATGGGGGAGAGGGGGCAGCCTTGTCTAGTGCCATTTGATATGGTAAGTGGCTCTGAGACATGGTTGTTACAAATTACACTGGCTCTTGGGTCTGAATATAGGGCCATGATGGAGGATGTCAGATTATCATCGAACCCATATTTTTTGAGTGTCTGCTTGAGAAAACACCAACTAAGTCTGTCGAATGCTTTCTCGGCATCGAGTGACAACAGAGCCATGGGTGTTTTCGAAGAGTTAGCCCATTTTATGGTATTGATGATTCGCCTTGTTGCATCGGCTGGTTGTCTCCCTTTTGTAAAGCCCATCTGATCATTGCTTATCAGTTTAGGAATTATTAGACTTAGCCGATTCGCAATGATCTTAGAATACAACTTAATGTCTGTGTTAATTAGTGAAATAGGGCGGAAGTTCTCTATGGCTTCAGGATCCCCTTTCATTTTGGGGATGACCGAGATCGAAGCCATCAGCATTTCGGATGGAAAAGCTCCCTTTCCTGAGGCATAATTGAACATCTCGGTAAGGTGAGGGGAGAGAGAATTGTTGAAGGCTTTGTAATAGGCGTTGGTTAGTACATCGGGACCTGGGGATTTGTGAAGATTAAGCTTCTTGATGGTGTCTTCAATTTCAATAGAAGTAAACAGGGCTGACAAGAACACTATATCATCGGAAGATAAAGAAGGCATATTTATTGTTGATAGATAGTTATCAATTTTTTCTAGGTTTTGGGAAACCGGCTTAGGGTCAGGGTTTAAATTATACAGCTTGGCGTAGAAGTTCGCAAATTCATTTGCTATTTCCTGGGGATGCGAAAGTTTAGAGCTACCATTAATCGAGTTAATTCTATTAATTTTATTATGAATTCTTTTGTTTTTGATTCGGTTGGCCATGTACCTCGTGGGTTTATTGAGAGACGTGTAATAGTTATACTTAGAAGATTTTACTATTGCTTCATAGGGGGAATTCAGCTGAGTCCTGAGTTCTTGTCTTAGTTTAGCAAGTTCTAATTTTAGGGTGGGAGACGGTGAGGCAAGGTTCACAATGGTACTTTCAAGTTTACGGATTGATAGTAGAGTGGCGTTAATTTTTTCTCTATTCTCTTTCTTTAATTTAGACGTAATGCTAATAATGACGCCTCTCACAACCGCCTTGTGAGCACACCAATTAGTGAATGGGTTTGTCACTTCAGTTCTATTCTCTCTAAAGAAGTTATCTAAAGCTTCCTGGATGACAGTCTTGTGGATTGGATTATGTAAAATGTTTGCACTACACTTCCAGAGTTTGGCATTCTTCAAGGGAGGACCCAATAAAAGTTTGCCAAAAACCGGAGCGTGGTCAGAAATGGTTCTGTTTCCAGTGGAGATTTCCTTAAATCTAGTGAGAGAAAATACATTTGTAACAATCAAATCAATCCTGGATGCGGATTGATGCACCTCAGAGAAATGTGAATATTCCCTCGATGTGGAATTTAAACACCTGAAAGCATCCAGTAACTCATTTTTATCTAACCATGCATTGAGGTTATCATGATTAGGTCTTGAGCTTGAAGAAGAATCCATAATATTGTTGGGAGTGATGTTGAAGTCACCTAAAAGGAATAAATCACCTCTTTTCACAATAGACACCTTTTTCATGACTTTGTTGAGGAATGACACTTGATCTCGGTTAGGAGCATAGATATTGACCAGTGTACATACCTGATCATTCAGTCTGCACACCAAGATATGGAATCTACCCCCCTCGTCCTTGTGTTCCTCCAAGGCTTCGAAGGGGATAGAACTCCCAATCATTGTCAATACTCCAGCTTTCTTTTTCGAGTTACAGGACTCGAAAATATGCGGCTATTTATGATGATTAAAGTAAGGGTGATTCTCGTGTAGGAATTTTGATTCCTGGATACAGGCAATGTCTACACGAGAATCTAGGAGTTCCTTCCAGAGGATATGCCTCTTTCTTGGACTATTCAAGCCCCTGACATTGTACGATGCCACTTTGAAGCTCATGGTTACAATGCGAGGGACTGACTAAGGTTAGTCTGCAGCGGAGTTAAGCTGGATGCTCAAGGAGAAGGTTGAACTAGCAACACCAAAACTTATAGAACTTTGCTAGCTACCAAACCTTTAGTTAACTTGTCGTCAACTTTGAATTTAGCTGCAATGAAAGGGTTAACACAATAAAGAAATTGTTCAAGTAGTTCAATTACGAAACTACCTCCTTACAACGGGGTCCAGAATGTGGACGGGAAAAAAAAGAGAAAACCTCCAATACGAGGTTAATCAGGCCATAGCTGCCTGTTAAAACAAGGTAATCTTCCATGGCAAAGGCCGAAGTCATTTGCCGTGGTTGGGTTGAGCTTCTTTAATAGACCTGAGGAAGTCTGCTCCTTCTTCCGGTGAGAACAGAGGTATTGTCCTCCCTCTGTAGAAAACCAGAAGCTTCACGGGGAATCCCCATTTGTAAAGGATGCCTTTCTCCTTCAGTGCTGATGTTATGCTTTTGAATGATCGGCGTAGATCCAGAGTCTCCTTGGAAAGGTCAGGAAACACTTTAAGATCCTTGTGTGGATCCAGGAAAGTTTTGTTTGATTTCAGATAGTTCAGAATCTTCTCTTTAGTTTGATAAAAGTGCACCCTGAGAATGTTATCTCTAGGGACCTCTATAGGGAGCTTAGGAGGACGGGGTAGCCTATGGGCTCTGTCGATGATAAGGTCAGATGGTGTTAGATCAGGGATGGCCTGCTTAAAGATATCCTGAATATGGCCCGAAAGTTCATCTTGGGACATGCTCTCCGGGATTCCTCTAATCTTTACATTATTTCTGCGGCCTCTATCTTCGAGATCCGCCATCTTGGTCCTGAGCTTATGTATTTCCGAAGATAGGTATTCCAGGTCCACTGAGTATTCTGACGATCTCTGCTCGAGCTTATGTATCCTCTCCTCCTGGTTTACTAAATTTTTCTCCACCGTCTCACGGAATTCCTGAAACTGCAGGTCAAGTCTTTGACTTTGAATGTCGAGTTTTTTGTCAAGTAGGGCACTTAACTTATTGAATTGGACCTCCATGTTATCCGTGGTTTGTGATTTCGGAGGAGGAATGTCGAGATCCAAATTAGACCCAAGTGTTTCCATCTTGAACCTGCTTTTGGCTGGAGTTGTGTTTGGGGAGTAGTCACTAGATTCCTCCTCAGACTCAGATATCCCTGCCGTATTTGAGTATTTTTCACCATAGGTTTCCGGCATTCTCCGCTTGGCGTTTATGGAGGAGTCCATGCTTTCTTGTAATTGGACTTCTGGTACAAATGTAACTTTTCTACCACGATCCGCTTGGTGATAGAGGTCTCTCGGAGGAGATCTAGATCAAACGGGGCTCCGAGCATTGACTAGGTCCCTTGAATGATGTCGGTTGTTAAATGATTTGTCATATTTCAGAGGGTTTTGAGCTTTATTTAAGGGCGAGGTTAAATTTTTCCCCCTGGTTTTAATGCCGCTCATGATGCTGTAAGAGGATCCACTTAGATGCTGAACCGCAAAAACTTCACCAGCGATCTCAGAGGGATAATAAAGTTGGTCAAGATCTCTGTTGTGACTCCAAACTAGGATGCACAGAGGGGTCGCAGTGGGCGATATTATTTATCTCAGGATGGGTTCTGCCGGGATCACAGCTGCGATCTTAATGGAAGACGCTCAGGAGAGGTCGCAGGTGTGGTGGAATTGGAGACTGAGATGCGTTCTGAGACTTTGCACCGTCACCGTTTATAACGCAGCTGCGATCTCGCGTCTCTGCTGATAAAGAGCGCCGACTCTAGGCAGAGTTATGGCTCTCCAGAAAGTCTATATAAGCTAAGGGGAGGAAGTCGGGGCGATCTGTCGTGTAATACTCACAGCCCCTACGATCTCCCGTGGTGAGCTTCTTTTTGCAGGCTGCAGCGTCTGGACCGGGGTCTCAAGGGAGACGCAGCTGCGTCCCTGATTATGGAATCAGAGGGGAAGGCTGGGTAAGCCTTACAATAAAATGCTGATTCCCACTTGCAGGTTGAGGGTCCTGACTAGCGTCGCTAGTGTGGGTGAGCTGGGAGCAGGTCCTGAAGGGTTGTGGAGTGTTGATTGAGGCTCTGGAAGCAGGAGGCTGCAGCCCTGGAAGTCCGGGTGGTTGCACAGTGGTAATTTAGTCCGAGGCTTTGCGGCCCAGTGGTGTGGAAGGCCTCAGATGGTTTCTATGCTCCAGGAGGTCCAAAAACGTCGGTTTTGGTGTCAAAATGTTCCTTATAGGGTCAGGGGTCCTTCCTAAAAGGTATCCAGGCAGAATGGCATGAAATAGTCGAGTTGAGTGTCGGGTTGGGAGGTTTTTCTCAGGAGCTCCCTATTCCTAAGTCTCACATGCTAGTGAGCTAGGCCACGCCCCAACTGTTCACATTTCCACAAATTTGTGTTAACATCAGCAGCAGCAGCCACAACAGGCACAGAAGCCACACTAAAAATATCGCAGACGCAGTTACGTGACATTAATGCATCACACTAAAAAATGCAATATCACCTAGTCTGTACAGTCTGCAATTGGGATGCAAAACTCCTTGGAGATCCATGACTTGTTCATCTTGAAGAAAGTTAAGTGGTCTACACTTTCAGGGGACAGCCGGCTGTGCATATCCGTTAGGATACCACCAGCAGTGCTGAAGACATGTTCTGAGAGAACAACAAAAATCCAAAAAGAAAAAAGGACCAAGGAGCAATAAATAAAATAAGTAAATTTTATTGTTTGCAAAAATTGAGTAAAAAGGTAATATATAATGTATGACAATATGAAAAAGGGAATCAATTATTAAATATAAAGTGCAATAGTACAATATAAGTGATCCAAAACACGGACCTACAAATATTGATGCATAGGAGAAGATATAGCCTGACAGCAAAAATAGTGTTCAATAGTACTGGCCATAAGAGTATATAGAGGAGGAATATGGAGGTAAGTAAAGTGCATATATTGCCAAAGACCAACCTTGCTGAGATGTGGACAGAAGGACCCCAATGCGCGTTTCGCTTCTTTGCTTCTTTGGGGGGGCAGAAGAAGAGGAAATAGAGGAGGTAAAAGCAGTGGAGGAAGTGTTAAATGTAGAGGTTTGTCCTGCAAGCCTTGGGGATTCCAAGACTTGTGGAGTAGCGCCTGTCCCCACGGCCACCAGAGTCACCCAGTGCCCAGTCACCCAGATGTAATGTCCTTGGCCATGCTTACTTATCCAAGTGTCTGTGATTAAATGCACCCTGGCAGAGAGAGATTTTGTCAAGGAACGGGTGATGTTGTCTGCAACATGCTGGTGTAGCGCAGGCACAGCTTTCTTAGAAAAGTAATAGCGACTGGGTAATCAACTAGGCTATACTCGTGCATGGAGCACAATAGAAGCAGTGCACAACACACTTGTAGGACCTGTGCCCTGCTGGCTTTGTCTGAGGACCTCAGCAATGGCCAAAAAAAAAGTGCTGGAAGGTAAATTTCACAGCCACACTGGACACTAGCTAGCTACACTATTTGACTGATATACAACCACCTAACTAGCTAGCTAAATTGCTGTTAACAGTGCCAGTTTCAGGAGCAGCCTCTCTGCACTGTTACAGTGTCAAGATGGTGCTGAAACAAGATGTCAGCTATTTATATGGAGAGGAACATGTGTTTTCAGCAGTCAATGACACAAGCCGTTGTGTCAGGACATTGTGGGTGTTTCCTGTGCCCTGATTGGCTAGCCGCAATGTGCACACAAAGTTAAGAAAAAAAATGAGTGTTTACAAGAATGCCATGCCTCTGAGCACTGCAAACCAGCTCGCCTCATCAAACAAGTGCCAAATGCTCATGATACACCACCATTATCGTTGCTAAAGTGCTGAAAACACTTTTGTGGCAACGCAAATATTTTCCCGTACTTTTACCGAATGTTACCGATTTTTCCCGATTTTATAAAATTTTGCTCTAGTTTCCAATCATGAATCTGAAAGTGCCATATTCTTGCCGAATTTATGTTTGGCGATCATTTTCCGAACAAATTTGCTCATCACTATTATTATTAGGCATAATTAAGTTTGCAAAAAAAAACTGGAGCACATAAAACATTATCAAATTAGTATTGACCAGAAGAATAAGGCTGAGTGCAGACGGAGTTTTGAGCCCTGCGGATTTTTCCGTGCAGAATGGAAGAAAACCGCAGGTCAAATGACCTGCATTTTTCCTGCGGATTTCTTCCATTTTTCACGCGGTTTTCATGCGGTTTTTGTGCAGTTTTCCATTGCGGTTTTCCCCCTGCGGATTTGGTGACAGGGGAGATGGAAAACCGCACAAAAGAAGTAACATCTGCACAGCGGTTTTTTTTTTACATTCATTTTAAAGCTACTGTACATCACAATGCGGATATGCAACGTTTCTGCACGGTAAAATCCGCTGCGGAACCGCTGCAAATCTGCATCGTGTGCACACAGCCTAAGATGAAAGCCGGGATGACACGTGCAACAAACTTGGACGAGTCTGTCAATATATGCAGCCGAAAGCTCCGCTCCTGAGTGCCGGGGGCAGTGCCGGGTATTAACATGCAAGACTCATCCGAGTTTCTCACATGTGTGATCCTGGCCTCATACATAATATTCCAACCCAGTAGACTCCAGACAAACAAACAAAAGCAAAGCAAAAATGGTGGAATTGTATTTTGAATCTATTTTACCCTACACAGATATTTTTTCCATTTGATTATATGGCAAACTAAATGGTGGCATTAAAACACACACTCACACCCTTTGACAATCGAAACATAACACATACATTGTTTTGGAAAATGGGAAGGAAAAAGCAAATGCAAAACCAATAAGGCTATGTTCACATGCTGCGCTTTGATGCATATTTTCTGCAGTCAAAACCTGCTAGCCTATGTATTAATTGCAGTGTGTATACTAAACTGTGAATTAGAGGGTGATAATATTTTCATTAGACTGTGGACAGGTGGTACTGATTACATATCGCTATAACTACTGACTAATGGACTGATTGGCGGTAGTGTTTACACTATACCCTGGGCTGACTGGTGGCAGTTCTTACACTATACACAGGACTGACTAGTGGCAGTGTTTACACTACACACTGGACTGACTGGGGGCTGTATTTACATTATACACTGGAACAACTGAGGGCAGTGGTTACACTATACACTGGACTGATCAGAGGTCTGTGTTTACACTATACCCTGAACTGACTGGGGGGGGGGCAGGGGTTACACTCTATCCTGGACTGACTGTGGGCGGTGTTTACACTATACATTGGACTGACCAGAGGGCATCCTGAAAGTGCATTGGTTCTGTGAGACCTGGGCAGGTAAGCACTGCTGCCCCTTTTTTGCTGTATTAATTCTTGAATTTTTAGAGTATTTTTAGTCCTCTTTTTGTTGCTTTGCTACTAAGTTTAGTGTTAGGACTCGCAAGTGTGAGGACCCTTGATGCAGGTTGCAAGCTCGCTTATCTTGGACAAAATATCGACCAATACCTCATATATTATGTGTGTGTATGTAACGCCGCTGTGTTTGGACCTTGATTCATGGTGCTACTCTGCATCTCTGCTTTAACCCTTCGCTCTTTCCCCCCTAATGTGCTGGAATGCTGCTGTCAGTTATGTGTGGATGCTGCTCAGTGCCCGGCTCCGCTGCATAGCCGTACATGCATGCGTGGTTCTGCTGCGCTGTATGACCACCCGAGGTTAACAGGTCAGCTGGGCTCTGCGTAACTTACCACGTGTGTTCAGGCTTCAGCTCCTGCCAGGTGTCCTTTGCATTGCTGATTATGCTTGGCCTTGCTTAGGGTATGTGCAGCCACACCTCCCTTCCTTTTATCAGGAATGGGTGTGTGCTACAATTGCTGCTCCAGCCTATGGCTGTGTGGAAGCTCTTATATAAATGTCCCTCACTCTTTGGGGCATTGCCAGAGCTTCGCATTGAGTTCCTGAACCTCACCATGTGAGTTTGTGTTCTGCTCCTGCTCTGATTCTGTTCAGTTCTGGGGGAGCTGTTGCTCTTTGTCTCTCTGTGAACTGTGTCTTGTATCTCCGCCTGCTCTGGGGGCAGTAATACCCAGATCGCCTTTCCTGGAGGCTGCATATCCATGCCTGTCTGAATTGTGTCTTGTTTCTCCGCCTGCTCTGGGGGCAGAAATAGTACATTTGTCAGGGTTTGGTGAGTCAACCATTCAAATGTGTATTTTTGAATTTTTGGGAATTTTTTCCTTATGTGCACTGTTCAGATTTAGTGTTACTGGCTATTTTCATCAGTGGTTTGCACCTGTGCTGCCCCAGCCTTTATCAATGGAGGTCTGCTGCATCCTGCTAGTGCATTAGTCATGGTTTGGTGAGTCAACCTTTCAAATGTGTATTTTGAATATTTGGGCGTATTTTTTCCTTATGTGTGCTGGGGGCAGAAATACCCAGATCGCCCTTCTTCTGTGTGGTTTCCTGAATCCTAGACCCTGGATCTGCTCCTTTACCTGACCCTGTCTGAACTGTGTTCACTGTGTGATGTTCCTGAGGTCCTTCCGTGTCCAGAACCCTGTGCCAAGTGACTGTGACTCTTTGCTACCTGACTTTCCGTGATCTAACCTGGGTTCATCTAGGAAGTAGGAGTTCAGTGGGTCCGCTGAGTTTCTGCTACTCTGTGCTCAGCTGGGGATTCGGTGCAATTCCCTGCCAGTTCCAGTCCAACCCGGCAGGGTTTTCACCAGACCGCTTGGGTTCCTTTCTAGGTCACTGCCAGATGGCCAGAGCCTGTTAATCATGGCCTTTCGTTCAGAGTCTGATGTCCTGATGTCTACCCGATGTCCACTCTGTGTTCCCGATGTCCACTCTGTGTTCCCGATGTCTTGCCAGTTCCCTGGGGTTTTACCCGTGATGGCTCCTACCATAGCCTGAAGGCTGCCTGAGGTTGGTGTCTGATGCTCTCCCGCTGTGCCGGTGCTACGCCTGAGGTCTGAGAGAGAGGCCATCCTAGTAAGCCCAAGTCAGTTAACCCTGGATTGCATTTACCCATGATGACCTCTGCCATCACCTGAAGTCCGCCTGAGGTCGGCGTCTGACGTTCTCCTGCTGCACCTGTGCTAAACCCGTAGCCGTACATGCTTGCGTGGATCTGCTGCACTGCATGACCACCTGCATGTGCGGTCCCCCTAGTAAGCCTGTGCCAGACAATCCTGGACTGCGTCAACCCATGATGACCTCCTGCTTCACCTGTCAACCTGAGATGGGTTTGCTTCATGGTATGCCTATTCCGGAACCTGGTGTTTTTATGTTTTTGCCTTATTTCAGTAAACTTTATTTTTCTTCATGCCTGAAGTTGTGCGGTGTCTTTTAGTCCTGCATACGGCCATCTTGTCCACAAGCTCAGCTGCCATAGACCCTGGTCGCTACCCTTCCCTAGTCTGGGTAGATCCGGTTCCCCCCTGTTGTCCACTGGGTCCACATTCCACGATCAACTGGGACGCATACCCCATCGTCGTTATCGCTCGACAACACGGGAGCGTTGGCTGTAAGCCACGCTGCATCCGCAATCGTAACTGTAAGCTCTGGCCATGGATTCTGCTGAGTGTTTAAGGACTGCAGGACATTTCCGAGCCCCGCCTGGTGAGCGGATTAGATGGCTTGGATTCCACGTAGTAAGTAGACTAAATTGCTCTATTCCTTGCATGGTCTGTGAATGGAATATTTTTAAGCATTGGACTCTGCTGCTACTGTGTGAACTATGAATAACCTGCCAAGCCCAAGTGAATTTTTTGGAATTTTTTTTTTGCTTGGGTCTTCAGAAGAGAGAGCCTGAGAAGGGGATACTGTAACGCCACTGTGTTTGGACCTTGATTCACGGCGTTACTCTGCATCTCTGCTTTAACTCTTCGCTCTTTTCCCTCTAATGTGCTGGAATGCTGTTGTCAGTTATCTTTGTGGATTTTGCTCAGTGCCTGGCTCCTCTGCATAGCTGTACATGCGTGCATGGTTCCGCTGCACTGCATGACCACCCGTGTGTGCAGTCCCTGGCAGTTAACCGTGGGTTAATGGGTCTGCTGTGCTCTACGTAACTTACCACGTGTGTTCAGGCTTCAGCTCCTGCCAGGTGTCCTTTGCATTGCTGATTATGCTTGGCCTTGCTTAGGGTGCGCGCGGCCACACCTCCCTTCCTTTTATCAGGAATGGGTGTGTGCTACAATTGCTGCTCCAGCCTATGGCTGTGTGGCAGCTCCTATATAAAGATCCCTCCCCCTTTGGGGCATTGCCAGAGCTTCGCATTGAGTTCCTGAACCTCACCATGTGAGTTTGTGTTCTGCTCCTGCTCTGATTCTGTTCAGTTCTGGGGCTGTTGCTCTTTGTCTCTCTGTGAACTGTGTCTTGTATATTCACCTGCTATGGGGGCACTAATAACCAGATCACCTTTCCTGGAGGCTGCATATCCAGGCCTGTCTGAATTGTGTCTTGTTTCTCTGTCTGCTCTGGGGACAGAAATACCCAGATCGCCCTTCCTGGAGGCTGCATATACAGACCCGTGTATGTTGTGTATTTCCTGAATCCTGGACCCTGGGTCTGCTCCTTTACCTGACCCTGTCTGAACTGTGTTCATTGTGTGATGTTCCTGAGGTCCTTCTGTGTCCAGAACCCTGTGACTCATTGCTACCTGACTTTCCGCGATCTAACCTGGGCTCATCTAGGAAGTAGGAGTCCAGTAAGTCCGCTGAGTTTCTGCTACTCTGTGCTCAGCTGGGGATCCAGTGCAATTCCCTGCTGTCAGGATCCTGTCAGTGCTGGCGTGCAGCCTCCGCTGAGCAGGGACTCACCCGCACTGTAGGGGGGCCCGGGTCAGGTACAGCCGGAAAGTACAGATACACAGGACCTATGGACGCTGAAGTTACCTACGGCCTTGTGACTGCAAGGGGGCGGGGCTTAGCATCCTGCTTTCAGAGATGGCAGGACACTATACAGAAATACTCAGAGTCAGGCAAAACGGAGGTCATACACAGAGATATCAGTAAAGTACCAGGGATGAGACAGAATGGATAGTCAGGGCCAAGCAGAAGTCAAAACCAAACAGACATAGAAGGTACCAAGCAGAATCCAAAGCAATATCCAGAGAACAGACCAAGTCGTACACAGAGAATCAAGCAACCAGAACACAGCACAAACACACTAAGGGGTCACCACACAATGCCAAAGGCGAAAGTATAACTGACGGGGATGGGAGCATCCTGAGGCTATAAGAAGCCTCTCCCAGAACCAGGGAGAGGCCACAATCATAGCCCCAGGTGTGCAGGTAAGCCTGCACTGGGATCACAACCTTTAACCCCAGAAATGCCAGTCATCAGCACTGGTTCCAGACATTAACCCCACGTGTGCGAGTCAAACCCACACTGAGATCATGACACCTGCCGGTTCCAGTCCAACCCTGCCGGGTTTGCACCAGACCGCTTGGGTTCCTTTCTAGGTCGCTGCCAGATGTCCGGAGCCTGATAACCATGGCCTTTCGTTAGGAGTCTGATGTCCACCAGATGTCCCGATGTCCACTCCG
This sequence comes from Dendrobates tinctorius, assembly GCF_039654945.1. Lineage (NCBI taxonomy): Eukaryota > Metazoa > Chordata > Amphibia > Anura > Dendrobatidae > Dendrobates > Dendrobates tinctorius. The sequence goes on from NW_027361829.1 coordinate 59,778,035, forward strand.
TGTTCCCGATGTCCACTCCGTGTTCCCGAGGTCCACTCCGTGTTCCTGATGTCCAGTCTTGTCCTGATGTCCTGCCGGTTCCCTGGGGGTCTTACCCGTGATGGCTCCTACCATAGCCTACAGGTTGCCTGAGGTTGGTGTCTGATGCTCTCCCGCTGTGCCGGTGCTAAGCCTGAGGTCTGAGAGAGAGGCCATCCTAGTATGCCCAAGCCAGTTAACCCTGGATTGCATTTACCCATGATGACCTCTGCCATTACCTGAAGTCTGCCTGAGGTTGGCGTCTGACGTTCTCCTGGTGCGCCTGTACTACGCCTGTAGCTGTGCATGTGTGCGTGGATCCGCTGCGCTGCATGACCACCCGCATGTGCGGTCCCCCTAGTAAGCCCGTGCCAGACAATCCTGGACTACGTCAATCCATGATGACCTCTTGCTTCACCTGTTAACATGAGATGGGTTTGCTTCATGATGTGCATATTCCGGAACCTGGTGTTTTTATGTTTTTGCCTTATTTCAGTAAACTTTATTTTTCTTCATACCTGAAGTTGTGCGGCGTCTTTTAGTCCTGCATATGGCCATCTTGTCCACAAGCTCAGCTGCCACAGACCCCGGTCACTACCCTTCCCTAGTCCGGGTAGGTCCATGTCCCCATTGTGGTCCAGTGGGTCCACATTCCACGATCACCTGGGATGCATACCCCGTCATCGCTCGACGACACGGGAGCGTTGGCTGTAAGCCACGCTGCGTCCGCGATCGTAACAGTGTATATATAATATATATATATATATATATATATATATATACACATATAAATTTGCACTTCATTTTTCAGGGTGCAGCCAAGCCCAGCATTTTTGGCCTTGTAAACTAGGGTGTCTGTTCTCATGGGATGCACCTAGACAGTGCTGGTCGGCCCGCCTAATCTAATAGTATGGGCGTCACTAATAGGCTGTAAGCCAGACACTGCATTATCTGTGTGTGACCAGCTCCCTATACAAGCCATTTTTGTGCACTCTAATACTAAGCAATCACTCTCTAAGTCTCTTTAACAATCACAAAGTGCAGGCACCGCTGCCCTAAGCATACAGCCAGGAAGTATGCACACAGCAAACAGAGGATATGTGGCTTACAGCATGGAGCAGGCAGAGGGCAGAGCTCACAGCATGGCCGAAAGTGGTGAGTAAGTCAGTGTATTAGTCTGGTGGGAGATGGGAAGCCATGCAATGATGACGGCAGGGATGTTACAGGACCACCCTTATGCCAGAATAGTCTGCAGAAGGAGTAAAGCCCAACTTTCCTCAGCACCATGCACAGTCCAGTCCATTTAGACATCCTTAGGTTAGGATGAGGCTGGCGTGATACCAGAAATCTCAGAATGCCAAGTCTCTCTCTGCCCAATGAGGTCAACTCCCACCCTAGAAGATACAAAAATCTGGACTTTTTCCTCCCTGTTGGTGGAAAGCAGAGACTTGAAAGCTTCCGTTTTTATATCTTCATCAACCGGCCACATGGGAACTTAAGGCACCCTCACAGAGTCCATTTTCTGCCCATTATCTGGAGAAAAACATCCTAGAGGCAGGGAGGTTCCTGGGAACTGATCATTGGTACAATTATTGGAGATGTGTGGAGAAATCGTCACCGCTTCCCTTTATTTGGAGACGTAGCACACCATGACTCGACAACTAGCAGACCAGATGGAGAAGATGGCGACATTGCTGACTGACCGTGATTTGGTTGCTCCCAACGAAGCATCACACTGGGTCTCCAGACAAGATTGGGCAGTAGAGTTCTCAGCTCGGGATGACCTACTGGCATACCAGATAGCATGTGGAAGATGATCTACATGCATCTGTGGCGCCCCCAAGAGTATGGCCGCCACAGTGGCTTTGCCTTCCTCCAGGGAGGGTAATGCCAGGCTTGGAAGCAATGAAGGGTCTCTCTCGCAGTTAATCTATACATGCAACACAGTTCCACTCCAGGCCAGCAGGGGGGACTCTGAACCGGAATTGAGGGCAGGAGTGCTCTCTGAGTGTTAGGAGTGGTGGAAGACACTAAAAAAAAGAAATAATTAAAGTGCCTTCGCCACTCGGGGTCCACCGTGCGGTGGATGGTAAAACCGCTGCTGAGAGAGGCAGAGCACTAATATGCACAGGGTTCTAACTCACCCAGGTGCAATAAGGCAAGCTCTGTTAAGAGACACTGAGCTGCAGGGAGAAACAATACAAAAATAGTATTGCTGAGCCTGTTAACAGCACAGGATCTCAGCGGCACACGTGCGGTAGCCGGAAACCGGAGTAGTTAAGTATAATCACTACAACCGAGAGGACTTACCGTGTACATGTGTGCTCGGTGTCGCAACTGCGCATGCCTGGACAGGCTGCAACCGCAAGTATCGCAAACGCGATGCAGGATGCTAAGCTGCTGGAAGATGGAGCTTGTGCGCGCTGGCGCTAGCGCAGGTGCTGACTGATTTCCACTCACTCACACAGGCGTATTATCAGAGGGAAGGGGTTTCTTAATGAGTCAGTCACCAGTCCAAGCATCCGTCACCATACACAGAGCAGCAGTATAAAATACTAGCACATGGCATAACGGCCATGCGCACTTTTTATAGCGTACGGGACCTGCCGGAAATCTCCAGAGCCCTGACCTAAGCCAATGGAATCAGGAGCAGGACCTGAGCACCTGACTCCTGAACTCCAATGGGAGCTCGACCCGTGGGCATGCTCAGAAGCTGGAAAAAAGGACTTAGCCTCTGGAGACAAATGTGAGAATGTGGATTCCCCCATAGGCATCATAGAACCCAGATTCCTAACATTACCCCCCTCCTAGGGCCCCCTCCACCCTGAACCCTCCGATCCACCAGCCTGTGCCCGACAGCGGCACAGGTCTCAGACTCGTCAACAGGTGAGCCTGATGTCCCGGTAGGTGAAACCGAAAACCGAGACACACGGATGGTATCAGGGGAGGCCAGGTCTTAGGAAGGATACCCGGGAGACAATGGGAGTGGTAGTTTTAGGAGAAGGCCACCGTGTACTGGCGGGCGTAGCCACACTCCGTTCGGGAAGGCTATCCCGAGCACATAGGGTGCATGCCCGAATGAATTTTTTTAGGTCACGAGCCCTGTGCAGCCACCAATACGAACTGGCCAGGGACTTCGTGGTCTGCATATATCCACGGTGGCCGTCCGCATTGGACGCGTGTGCCCACGTGAGAATTTTAGGTCGCTGGTGAGGAGAGACAAAAATCTCGCCGACCGACTCACAGTCAGACCATTGCGGGGCGCTGTCTTCCTGGGAAGCAGCGAGTAGATGGTGACAACCGCACAGGGACTCTGGAGCCGGGCGTGTCTCAGATATGGCACGAGACACCTCCATGGGCTCGGGAGGTAGAACCTCTGGCTCGGGCAGCTCCAGAGGCTCAAGAAAAATTTGGGAGCCGGAGTATTTCTACGTTTGGAGTGCGCACGCTCCATACCACGCTCCGAAAAATGGAGATCGATACGGGAGGAGATGGAGATTAGCTCTTCCAGAGTGGTAGGGATCTCTCTAGTAGAGAGAGCATCCTTAATGTGCTCCGCTAGTCCTCTCCAAAAGACTGTAATAAGTGCCTTGTCAGACCACTCCAACTCGGACGCCAGTGTCCGAAAACGGACTGTGTATTGACTGACCGAGAGTGATCCCTGAGACAAGGCGAGCAGTTGGAGAGAGGTGTCTTGTGTAACCCGTGGACCGAGAAACACCTGCCTGATAGCAGATAGCAGATTAGTGGTGGTCCGGATATCCGGGTCACCACGATCCCATAGTGGCGTAGCCCATTCCAGCGCTTTGCCCGACAGTAGGGATATAATAAAGGCCACCTTGGCCTGCTCTGTAGGGAATTGCGCAGCCAGCAGCTCCAGGTGAATCGAGCACTGGCTGATAAAACCTCTACAGGAGGCGCCATCCCCAGAATATTTTTCGGGCAACGGGAGGCGGGTAACTGTCGGCGCAAGGGCAGACATGGAAATACGCCCTACCGCGTCCGTGAGTGCTTGTACAGCAGCATCTGTGGCCTGCGAAGCTGCGAGAGCTCTCTCAAGGGTAGCCAAGCGAGTCTCGAGCTGTCGCACGCACTGCAACAGTTGCTGCTGATCTGCCATCTCCAGCCAGAACCTGGCGCTAGCATTATGTTAGGAGTGGCGGAAGACACTAAAAAAAAGAAATAATTAAAGTGCCTTCGCCACTCGGGGTCCACCGTGCTGTGAATGGTAAAACCGCTGCTGAGAGAGGCAGAGCACTAATATGCACAGGGATCTAACTCACCCAGGTGCAATAAGGCAAGCTCTGTTAAGAGACACAGAGCTGCAGGGAGAAACAATACAAAAATAGTATTGCTGAGCCTGTTAACAGCACAGGATCTCAGCGGCACACGTGCGGTAGCCGGAAACTGGAGTAGTTAAGTATAATTACTACAACCGAGAGGACTTACCGTGTACATGTGTGCTCGGCGTCGCAACTGCGCACGCCTGGACAGGCTGCAACCGCAAGTATCGCAAACGCGATGCAGGATGCTAAGCTGCTGGAAGATGGAGCTTGTGCGCGCTGGAGCTAGCGCAGGTGCTGACTGATTTCCACTCACTCACACAGGCGTATTATCAGAGGGAAGGGGTTTCTTAATGCGTCAGTCACCAGTCCAAGCATCCGTCACCATACACAGAGCAGCAGTATAAAATACTAGCGCATGGCATAACGGCCATGTGCACTTTTTATAGCGTACGGGACCTGCCGGAAATCTCCAGAGCCCTGACCTAAGCCAATGGAATCAGGAGCAGGACCTGAGCACCTGACTCCTGAACTCCAATGGGAGCTCGACCCGTGGGCATGCTCAGAAGCTGGAAAAAAGGACTTAGCCTCTGGAGACAAATGTGAGAATCTGGATTCCCCCATAGGCATCATGGAACCCAGATTCCTAACACTGAGGGCCAAGAGGAAAGAGTGAGTAGTTAGTCTGAGGAGGGTGAAGTGTGCAGACGTGAGGAAGACGCGCGGAGATTGAGCGACGAGGAAAGGCTCATCTCCATCGAGAGCGCATGAACTGGAGCTTGGTCTCCATGGTTGTATGGATACTAATTGTCCTACAACAGATACCAGAGGCGTAGGAGGCTGTAAATGCACTACTCCCATCTAAGACTCGGAGGCACAACAGCACGAAGCGAGCCAAGAGAGGAATAGCGGCTACAGCTGTCTGCCATACGAGGAGTGCTAGGAGAAGGGAATCAGGAGGAACTTCAGTGTAACTCGGTGCAGGAGACACCTCATTCAAGCGCTAGGAAGGAGACTGCACAGCCTATCTGCAGAGAGAGAATCCCTGAGTTGCTTCCAGGCTAGCCTGCTCCGGTACCATCTGTAATCAGGACCCTGGACTGCATTTATCAAGTAAAGGTACAGAAATTGCACCCCGCTCTGTCTTTGTCTGCTTCCTACCCTTCCGGCACTGCTACATCCCCGTGCCAACCACATCTACACTGCCCTGGGACTACAGCTCCACCTGTGGGGAGCTTCAATATCTTTGCTGCACCACACAACCAGTCCCAGAGGATCTGCATGCAGCGTCGGCTTAACATCTCAATTGCCAAACACCACAGGAGGCGTCACTATTCATCTAATCTATTGTATTTTCACCATTCAATCTCCCCTATTATTTGGGCGCCCAGGGTCACGGACCGGGACCCTGCCGCTGTGACACATCCCGCTGACACCGGCCCGGTACCGAGTACCCCACAGCCCTGGGAGGGTGACCCAACTCATGCTCCGACTTGGAGCTGTAGTTGTTTCTTCAAGCCTAGACCATTCTTGAGTAGTGCTTATCCATCTCCAGACAATACCCTCACCAGATTCTGGAGCTGTTGAACGAGACTCACACACTGACTCCGTATGGCTTGCAGCTTTAATTCACCTGCTGAACCAAAGCTCCCACAAGGCATGGAAACAGTCAGACTTTAGTGGAGAGGATGTACTCTCGCCAAGGGCAGCCTCTCCTACTGGCCCAAGGTTTTGGAGTTTCCTTAGCTTCTCAGGGCAGAGACCATCAGGATGTTCCACACAACCGCAGTGATACCGCAATCCCTTCTCACAACTGGATTCAGGCTGCTGCTCAGCCAGCCCACTCCTGCCAGCCTTCATGGGTATTGCTTGGGTAGCTGCTTAAACAGGCTGAAGAACGGATTGTTTCTCGATGGTCGTGACCAGACGTGACTGTTTTCCCACAGGCGTCACCAATCTGGTCCATTTCTGGAAGCTCGGGAATGAAGTCTTTGCAGAAGGCGCTGAACTAGGCACATCAAAGTCTTTATGGAAGACCACCAAGAAGGTCTGTAGGTCTGAGGTGATAAGATCCCCTGCTTCCCAAAGGGGGTTGAGCCATTTCAAGGCATCTCCTTCAAGGTAGGACATTAGGAATCTCACCTTGACCCGATCAGAGAAAGAATGGAGAGCAAAAAATTCATAGTGCTGCAAGCAGTGCATCAGGAACACGTGGCACTGCTTTGGATCCCCATAGTACCTTGGCAGATCTGCTGGGACGGGTTTCACTCTGGGAATGCAAGTCGCAGGTTGAGAATGTATGGCTGCAGGGACTGCAACTAGGGCTGGTGCAGCAAAGGTCAGGGATTCAGATTGGGTAAAAAATTTGTCCTGTCGCTCATGCTGGCAAAAATAAAGTTAATCTCACTCCGAGAGCAAAGGACTATGGGACTCAGCGGGGACCATGGCCTGAGCAAACTGTAATGCTCGTGCCCAGATTAGATAGTGTGAGCAAGGATTGTGGCCACACTGTGCCACAAACCAGACTTACCCTGGAGGGGTGTGACTGAGCAGCTACCTTGGTGTTCACTGGAGTCTCTAATGGTGAGGTCAGGCTTGTGTGGCAGGTAGCTGCCAGGTACCACTCCAGGGCAGCATCTGGCAGTAGCAGCTGACCCCACATGGGGACAGGACACTAACAAATGGTGCAAACAAGTACTTCAGATAGCTGATGTATAAACTAGCAAGTACTGGCGGGTACGGGTGATGTGCAAGCGGGCGTGGCTGACACTCTGGTGGGCAAGCACGGCTGACACTCTAGCAGGCGGACGGGCACGGCTGACACTCTGGCAGGCATGTGGGTGGGCACAGTTCAGACTGGAGGGACAGGAACTGTTTTGTGATGGACTGGAACACTGGCAGGTATGAGTGGGATATGGGAACAGATAGGAACCAATTCAGACTGGACGAGCAGGAACAGTTTTGGGAAGGACTGGGACAGGGGCAGGTATAAGTGTGATGTGGGGATAGGTAGGACCCAGTTCAGACTGGATACAGTTTTAGGAAGGACTGGATCACAAGCAGGAACAAGTGGGATGTGGGGACAGGTAGGACTTAGTTCAGACAGGAGATAGTTTCAAGAAGGACTGAGACAAAGGCAGGTATGAGACGAACATGGGAACAGTTGTTCTGTAGCGTGACTGTCATGGTCACGTATGTCAGGACGCAGATGATGTCGCAAGGCGAACCCATAACACACGTGACCCTGGATACACCGCCTCCAGTGGGGAGAATTTAAATAATAAAGCGTGCAGGTGGATACGCCGCCTCCACCTGGCGGATTTAGGTATTACACGCCATGCATACATATCTGGAAACACCGCCTCCAGTAAGGCGCATTTAAATAATAAGGGGGGAACCTGGGTAACTTTAACAATGGTGGGCCCTGCGATAGGGAATGGAGAAATGGAGACCTCCTGCACTCCCCTGAGCCAGTGTCCCTACACTCCTCACATTCCCTAAACAGGCTCCGCACCTGTCGCCGCACGCGTACCTTAACGCCCTTGCTCGCCCTGAGCCTAAACCCTCACTAGGGAATAGGTCGGTGCGGAGACTAATCCCACCACTGCACTAACAACACACATGAGGAAAGAGACAATACAGGGGAAACACCACTTATCTTTGCTCTGTTGCGTGCGCTCCTAGCAACAGAGCCCACCACCTGTGTGCATCTTCTCCTCCACCCTGATCCATCACATAACTGGATCCGTCACCATCGTGCAGCCTAGGAGCAGAGTCCATCACCACTTGCAGCAGTCCAGTACACAGAGTCCCAAGATGAGTCCAGCCTCTGCCAAGAATCCAAGCATGCTCGAATCCAGTTCTCAGCAAGCAAGTCGAACATGCTGAGTGCAACTCTCTTCCTAGTCGCCACTCCTCTAAGCCATGCCCGCACTTCCCGCCGACACCATAAACTGCGACTCCACCAAGCCATGCCAGTCCTTCCTGCAGACACCATTACCTGGCACTCATCCTCTCTGGCTGACTGCGCAGGACTCCTATCCCGCTCCATCCTTCCACCAGGCTCTCCAACAACTCAGAAAGAAATATCACCAGCGGTGAGTGAACCCCCTAAGCACACCTTTATAGGGAGTCACACCTGATCCCTAATTAAGTGAACATTAACCTAAACCTATGGTGCGATACCGCTAACCACCACCGGGGACAGTCAAAACACCTTTGAACTCAACCAAAGTAAAAAAAGTTCACTTTGTGCTTTTAATACCGCCAGATCCAACACTGGATCATGACAGTGACACAAGGCGATAGCCATGGGAAAGATACTTGTCTCTTACACCCTGGCACCAGTGGCGTAACTGTAACTAGAGTCTGATGGGTCTTGGTGCAAGATTTGGACAGCCCCCAAAATACCCTCCATTCTGGTACATGTCCCTAATCTTGGGCACCACCCTGGCATAAATATCCCCTATCCTGGTGTGTATATCCCCTGTTCTGCTGCTGTTCTTTAATGTATAGAAAAAAAGTGAACCATTATATTCATCAGGGTGAACATAGAAGTCATGGGGCCCTATGACAGAAGTATAATAGACACCCCATAATCCTCCATATAGTATAATGCACTACCCATAGTCCTCCATACAGTAAAATGCACCCCTCATAGTCCTCCATACAGTAAAATGCACCCATCAGTCTTCCATATAGTATAATGCACTGCCTATAGTCCTCCAAATAATATAATGCACCCTCCATAGTGCTCCATACAGTATAATGCACAGCCCATAGTCATCCATGTAGTACAATGCACAGCCCATAGATCTACATATAGTATAATGAACAGCCCATCTGTCACAACTCTGTTGTCGGGTGTCCTGGGACCAGGGGCTCCTTCCCTGTTGCTAACGATAGGGATGCCCTAACTCGCCCTGTTCCCCATATTACTTCTGATGGTGAAGAAGCCGGGGCCATGTACCTTGCCTTAGCTTATGAATCTACCCTCAGTCTGTATCCTTCCCCCACCCAGGGAGGAGGAGAGTAGTAGTGTAACATAGTACACCAGTCGGACTATCAAGGTAATACAAATGGGAATAATTAAAAATACAAATATACTCACACATACAACAGAGGATTGCATCAGTGTCATGATCTGCTTAGTTCATGGGATTAGGTAGTTCAGAGGTTAATCTGGATGGCCTCACTCTGAGATTCTGGGAGGTTTTTTATAGCCTCATTGTGGGCTCATTCCTCGTCGCTTATACTCAGATCCTTGGCCGAGTGTTTGTGACCCTGGTGTGCTTTGTGACTGTGATACTTTATGCTTGTTTGGTTTTGATCCGGTTCTGTCCCTGTTACGAGTTCTGCCTGTTCCTTTTGTACTGCATTGCTATCTCTGTGTATGACTCATTGCTTAGGCTCTGACTATTCTCTGCTTGCTCCTCTGGTACCATGCTGCCCTCTCTGTGTATGACCCCCCCGTTTGTCTGACCTGAGTTCCCCTAGTCTTTACTCCAGGATTCCTGTAATAGAATCCTACAGTCATCTCCTGCAGCAGGACGCTAAGCCACGCCCCCTGTGGTCACATGATCATAGGTCCTTGTACACTTTTCTACCTTTAGTGTCGCAGGTCCTGTTCTCGGAACTTCCCCTGCAGTATCGAACCCCGGGCTCTCCCGTAGTCTGGGTGAGTTACCTTGCTCAGCAGCGGCAGTCTGCCAGCGCTGACAGGATCCTGATAATCAGGGAGTGGAGGATAGGGTTAAACCAAAGTAAGAGAAGGGAAATATCACAAACTCAAAGCCTTTCAACAGCCACAGATAAATCCACCAATTTCCTTCTCCAATAATAACCACCAACAACCTCCAGTCATTTAGCATAAGCTATCTCTGATAATGAGTGTTGCCAGGGCCCAAACTATATAGGAGATAGAAGTGGCTAACAGTGCCAAGCTGAGAGTCTTATCACACGAAATCTTCCAGGATCTCTCAACTGAACAGAATAACCACTGTACTGCTAAAAGAAACTTGCACCGTTTAATATGATGGCAAAGTGCTTCTAATCAGTGCAGGAGTAGGAGAAATCAGACGCTGCGGTCTTTTGGCTCCTCTTTGTCGTGGTAAACCCATGACACCATCCTGGTATATATTCCCCATCCTTGTATATGTTCCCCCATCCTGGTATACAGTCCCCATCCTGATATATGGCCCCCATCCTGGTACATGTCGCCCCATCCTGGTATATGTCTCTCATTCTGGTACATGGCCCCATCCTGGTATATGTATGTAGAAAGGCAATTAGCGTACACCTGCCATACATTAAACAATTCAAATTAGCTAAAAGATCTGTTGCTTAAAGGGACCTGACAGTTGATTGGTGGTTCAGGAATCATGAAACAGACATGGGCACTGTAACTTTAGCCAGGTATGTTTTAATATGAAACACTGTGAATTTCAGAGAAAACATACATTTAAAACTCTGGAAATATTGTGGTTGAGGTGACAAGTCCTAGAGGTCAGGTGTGTTCTGAAACACTGCTGCATTTAAAAGAAAAATACAGCTGAGGACTATGCAGCTTGGTTGACTAGTAGAGATGAGCGAACCTGAACTTAAAAGTTTGGGGTTCATACTGGACAGTTGATGTCCGGTGCTAAACTCCGCACACGGACTTCTCCCGCACATCCGTGTTAACGTTCGACGTTCCGGAGGAAGTCCAGGGACAAGAGATGTTTTTTTCCATATCCAAAGTTCGAGCCTCCATTGTTTTCAATATGGGTCTGGTTCAATTTTGGACTAAAGTTCAGGGTGGGTACTAGAACTCGAATTTCCACGGGTCTGCTCATCCCTAGTGACTTCTCCCTGCCCTCTCTTGTGGAGTCATAGGTCTCTCTCGATACATACATGTTTGGAGAAACCTGTCACTCAAAGGGATTGTTAAGTGAAAAAGCTGCCAGGGATCATCCTCTTTGACTAGTCACCCATGATTCCTGCCTGACTTTCTCATTTATTTTTTTCTTTCCAAACGCCGCATTGTTTCAGAATATAACATACCTGACTTAAAAATAACAGAGTCCATGTCTGATCATTGCTGCCCATGATTCTGAAAGCATTAATCAACTGTCAGGTTCACTTTAATCTTTCATTTACATTTTTTTCTTTTATGTTCTTGCAGTCTACAGGGAAAGGCATTGTCGGTAAGAAGCAGATAAAATATCTATAGATCTAATATTGTAAAAACATCAGGGGATGAATATAAAATAATTTCATTTAGACTTACCATAAAGCACGTTACAGAACAATTATTCTAACAGATTAAAACAATATTCACCTGCTGATGCCCCCTATGGTTTCATTATTCAAACACATCTGCTCACCTTGATACTATCTGAAATGCCCAAAGTGCTCCCCCCATCTCCTGCTTCATGTGCTGCTCACTGAAGTGTATGACCAGCAATAGAACACTTCTGTAACATATGTCGCAGTTTAACCAGTCCTCCTGCCTTTTTCACTTCTTGTAGACTACAAACTTTCATGGCTATCCGAACTACAGTACATCCCTGAGCAGAAAATGCTTCATATTAGATAGGCTGTAGATATACAATATACTGAACTGTATGTGGCTCAGCATGCGAAGGTAGTATGACACAGACTGATGGCAGGAGAGATACTTTAGAAGAATTATTCGAGAACATTTGTTCTTCGGCTATTTAATGGCCCTGATTTAACACAATTTATGAGGAGATGATGCAGTGAAGTTCTGTAATACAGCCTTATAAATATTTTAAATTTACTTGAGAAAAAAATATGAGGGGATTTCATGAACATATTTTAAAACAGGTTTTATGCCATTTCATTACATTGACTGAAATCTAGTTATAATCCAATATTAAGGAAGTAATATTCAAAGTTCAGTAAGTCCCTCCTGTTTTACTTTACTTCATTTGATTTTAGGGGAGGAACCAAAGCTTGGAACAAACATTTTTTTTTCGAATGGATAACTTCTGTATACTTTGTATAAGTTGTATTAATTCCCCTTATCCTGCGAAAGAAAGAATACTACTGCGTGTCACTTACATTCTTGTTTTACAAATTTATATAAAAAGTATAATTTGCATTTGGGAAAACATTTGACTCCCTTATGATTAGTAGAGATAAAGGGATTGTCATTTTGGTAGTCCTGCACTCCCAAGAAGGCTGAAAGAGTAACCTCTCGATTTGGTTCATTGCTAATATTTGGATGCTGATCATTCAGAAGCCGCTGAAGTAGACATTCTGATGCTGAAGTTAGAAAGGGCGCCATACTGTAGCGAATGATATATATCCTCATTCTGACAGAGAGTTAGGCAAGGGGAGATACCCAGGAAGGCTGAGATGGGCTCAGTCAATAGGAGAGCTGTAGATGGTGGAAATTGACACTTTGACTGCTCTGTCAATAATTACTTGGATTGGATATGAACTATATAATAAATACAAAATATATACATTTATAAATTTCAATAAATTATGAACCTGAATGTTTGCCACTCCCTATAAAGGTTATAAATGGACAATATATTGACAGAGGGATTTCAGTTACTCTGGGTAGAATTTTTTTCTACATAATACATCCTGGGATATACAGTGTTCTGCAACCATTTAAACAGCCATGGAAAAAATGCTGCAAAGTAAGAATCTTTTAAACATAGAAGTGTTAATAGTTATCAATTAATGGGAACCTGACAGGTACCCCATGCCCTCCAACTCACAGCATTTTTAGATTTGTTGTTAGATTCCCTGCCTAATCAGCCCTCTATAGTGTTTAACACTTAAGAACATGTTTAAAAAAAACTTTATAAACTTTGCTTTTTTATGCTAACTAGACCTTTGACTAGTCAATGGGGTATGCTTTTCCCCAGACCAGACTAGTTGTCCCTCACAGGATGTTATCATTGCCATGTGGGTGTGACAGCATTATTTGCAATAGCTGGCATCATGGATAGTTCTCTGCAAGCCTCTAGCTTGTGCCCGGCTTACATCGTCCATGTCATTGCACCTCTGAAGCTGGGTATATGCTTTCCAGCTTCAGAGGTGCACTGCTCATGTTTGGAAGTGACGATGGCACCTACCCCACATCCGTACATGTGCAGTGAGCCTCTGATGTGGATGATGTAAGCCGAGAGCATGCACAAGATTTTCAGAGATAACATGCTGTGATAACATGCTGTGAGATATCATAACTTCTAGTCGGCCAAGAAAATATAAAGGGAATCTCTCAGTAGGTTTCTTCTACCTCATGTGAGAGTAGCATGACGTAGATAAAGAGAAGCTGAATCCAATGATGTATCAGTTAGATTACTGGATGCCACCATTCTCACACAATCAGACTTTTTAGATTTAGCAATGCAACAGAGCTCAGAAAGCCAACCTTCTCTCACCAGCCTATGTATGTGCAACATCCATAGACAGTGAGCTGCCTATGACAGGAAAGGGGCGTGCTGTTCAGCGCCGCAGCTGCATGTGTCATGGCTGTGGGACAGTCACAACACATGCATGGAGAGCCTGTCTGTTGTGACTGTCACAAAGCCGCAACACATGCAGCTGCAGCGCCGAGCAGCTGATCATAGGGAGCGCTCCAGGTATCCGGGTTCCAGATGCAGCTTCTTCAGTAAGCATTATAGCTTGCAGAATAAGGATGGAGCCGACGATGTTCGCTCATTTCTACTCATGAATCCCAGGCATGGTTCATGATTAGCATGTCTGGCAAGACATCAGTTGTGCCCCGCATGCATCAAAGATCACGTCACACCAGGCTGAAAAATCAAAAGCTGTGCCAGGGAACCAGAAAGGTCAGGAAATTCTCATAGCTTCCGTCAACAGCCAGAGAGCACTGATCTGGACCATAGACCAGGGCTGCATGAATCGATCTATTCATCTCTAATCAACACTTCTATTTTTTAAAGGATTATTTCCACACCTGCCTAAAACTTTTCTACAGAATTGTGCAATGGCAAAATATAGACTGACAATTTAAAGGAGATGTGAACTTGAACTTGGCATTCAAGTCTGCAGTCACTTTTTGTGACTGCAGACTTTTGAATCACCGCAGCATGCCTAGTGCGTGCTGTCAGTATTCTCCAGTGCTGGTCTCAGGAGCGTACAGTCAAATGACTGCAAGTATGCTATTTGAATATTTTCATCCACATTCCATCTAAACTTGTCCTGTCTAGTTCAATTCACTTGCATTGAGTGGTGCCACTCACGTTTAGTTGGCATGTGTGCAAATCGCATACTTGAGGTTTTGAGATTGCCTGCTCCTAGTGCCGGTGTGGGGAAGGTGACTTGATGGACAGACTTGACTGGAAGTAGGAGGGGACGGTTTGTGCACTATAGATGGAGATTGGCCATGACAGAAGAGTAACAGCTGAGAAAGATAGAAAAGGGAGTGCAGTACCTAGAATTGACCACAAGATGGCAGGAGGGAGTGTAGTACAGGACTTGACATCAGCGTAGGGCTTAGGAAACTGCTTAGTCATGGGGGGGCGGGGAGATAGGAACCCAGGAGGGAAATTCCCTGTGAGAGAGGGGATAAATAGGACAGGACAGGGTTCGAGGTTAGGTTAGTCCCAGGAGGAGCTCAGGTGGAGAGACTCACTACAGAAGACTGACGACGGTGGAGAGCTCAACCAAGGGACTGACAGGAGAAGACAGTCGGGGGGTGGCCCTGACCCGACGTACCACAGGACAGACGAGGCACCGGGGGTACCGATTGGACGATGACCTCGGGCAGGTGAAGCGCTGGCGGTAGATAGGTCTAGGACAGCCCCAGCGAAAGATCCACGAGGAACGTCACCACGACTGAAGGAAAGGTGAAGGTACCCGGGCCTGGATATGGAGAGCTGTAAAGGTGCTGCGGAGTGTGGCTACGGTCGTCAGGAGGACGGCCAATAAACTCAGACCTGTTACAATTGGAATCTGCCTCTGTCTCGTCTTTGCATTGTCTGGTCGCGGTAAGCAGTGGACCACCCCCCAATCTGGGCCATTACCACATTTGGCGTAGTCGGCAGGATCGCCGCCGCCAATACTACAACTTCTGCGGCAAGCCTGCGTCAGGAGAACTAAAAGGACTTGAACTGCCCTCTTGTGGACCACAAATTTGCTCACCTGTGGATTACAAATTTTCCCGCCTGTGGATTACAAATTTGAGACTCGGTTCCGGATCCTGGGCTGTCATCAGAAGATCCAGGGCGGTATTAGAAGCTGGACAACATGACTGTGATACTTCAATGTCAGGAAGAGGCCCAGGTGTTTGCCGCTGCTCTGGATGGACTGGGGCTGTCTCAAATTCACCCCTGGGGGAAGCGGTGTATAACTAGAGACTGCTGCCCCCTCATTCTGGACCCGGGAAGATGGGTGCAGAAGCCGACCATCGCCCCACCCAAGGGTGGGAGTGGCCCGGGCGGAAGACCGGCTGCAGTTGTTTGTCGCCATTCGACTGCTGTACACTGGACGGGATGCAACGCTGCAGCTGCCGTGGCCTCGGATGCCTGGAATGGCGGTGGCATCAAGAGATCAAATCTCGCAGGGAGACCTGCTATCGGGAGCCAATGACAACCCCCCAGACATCGGGCGGAGAGGAGGAGCAACTGCGGGCTCTGCTGGCACAGCCACCGAAGACATCATCGGGGAGCCTCCCCGCGGGACCCACGAGCCGATGGCAGGATGAAGATCGGAGGCTGCAGGAGGAGCCGCAGGGTGGCCTGTCAGAGACCGTGGCACCGGGGAAGGTGAGAGTTCCCCCGGCTCTGCCGGCGGCTCCGCAGGCGGCCCCCACCACTCGACCTCCCTGCATGGCCTCACGCTTTCCAAAGGCCCCGCGTCTGGCGCTGCTGCGTCCCACCTGCCAGCAGCGGCCTGTCACCTGAAGCCGGCCGCCACTCCAGCCCCGTCTGCGACTCCGGTTGCGGCCTGCCCTGCGGATGCATCTGCGTCACCCCCGGAGTCGGCTGCGGCCTGCTTGTCGGGCTCTGCGTCCTACCCATCGGAAACCACAACTGCCCCTGCCCGTCGTCCGGCCCCAGCAGCTGCTGGGCCACCGGAATCTGCCCCGCTCTAAACCCCGCCTGCGTCCTGCCCACTGGACTCCGTGGCCTACACCGGACCCTCTGGGTCACGGAGGTCATACAGAAGAAGAAGGCCAGGGAGCGGGAGGTCTGGAACCTGCTCCACGAGAGGGGGAGGCTGGCATGGCGGCTTCCTGATCCACGGGGCGGTTCGTGTATACCAACCTGGACAAAGGATACAGGTTCATTTGTGACCTTGCAACCGGCCAGAACGTATATATAAACGTGACTTCCATCCGTCACTGTGGGCCTTTGCTGGAGGGGGACTTGTTATCATATTATAAGGAGTACTGTCCCCGCGGCTATTATGCTGTAGCCGTGATCGTCGAACCCGAAGGTCACGAGCCCCCCGTAAAAAGGACCCCTAGAGACACTCCCTGCTGTGGAGCCCCTTACTACTGAGGAGACATCAGCTGTCAGGAGACGGCCCGGACTCCCGGGATTTCGCTGCACCGTTGTGCAGGCCCCTAGAGGACAGTTCGATGTCCAAGATAAGGGACATGTTTTATTGTTGATTGCTTGCTCCTGACATAGCGGGGATATGGGAGAGGAAGTACTCATGTTAAAGGAAGGGGGAGTATTTATGTTCTGCTTTAAAATGTTATGTTGAAAGTAAAGAAAAAAAACGAAAAAGAAAACAAACAAAGAAAAGGGGTTACTCCGGTTGAGTAACTCCTATTGTTATTAAAGCAGAGATAACAGTATGTTAAAAAGTTGATTTGATGAGTAGTGTGTGTAACAAAAAAAATAAAATGTGTGTAACAGGTCCCGGGTACGAGGTAGATGATGTGACAAAGACGCCGACCATGACTCTTTTTAAGTGAAGGACAAAGAGACGAGAGATATCGAACCAGACAGTGGTCTGTCAGTCAGGTCCCTGACACCACAGACACCCCAAAAGGATGGGCGGGCACCAACGATGACCTGGTGTCACGTGCCCCGTCCTGAGTGACATGGCCAGCAGGCCGGTAACTGATACAACAGGACATGGAACGTGTAATTGTCCTATGTGACGCTGCCCGCAGGCCGGTAACTAATACAATAAGACAAAGGGAATAGGGGAAAACCTGGGAAACAATAACAATGGTGGACCTGCGATAGGGAATGGGGATGTGGAGACACCCTGCACTCCCCTGAGTCAGTGTCTCTACACTCCTAGCGTTCCCTAGGCCGGTTCCGCACCGGGCACCGCTCAGGATACCTTTAAACCCTAGCTCGCCCTGCACCTAAACCTGCACTAGGGAATTGGTCGGTGCGGAAACTAATCCCACCACTGCACTAAACACACATAAGGAAAAATGACATAACAGGGGAACACCACTTAGCTTTGCTCTGTTGCTTACGCTCCCAGCAACAGAGCCCACCACTTGCGTGCATCTTTTCCTCCACCGTGTCCAACATCTGGGTGCGCTGTCCAGAAACGGACCTTCTCAGCATCATAGTGCAGCCCTGGAGCAAACAGAGTCCACACCTGCGTGCAGCTGTCCAGAACCAGAGTCCCGCAAATGAGTCCAGCTTTTCTGCCAAAAAGTCCAGCATGCTTGAGTCCAGCTCTCAGCAACCAAGTCCAGCATTTTGAGTGCAGCTCTACACCGCAGCTGCCACTCCACCAATCCGTGCCCGAACTCCTTGCTGACACAATAACTGCGACTCCACCACGCCATGCCAGCACTCCTTGCAGACACCATAGCTGACACTCCAGGAATCTCACTGAGCAGCCAGTGACTCTCATTTAGCTCCATCCTTCACCCATGCTTGCTTGCAAATGAATACTTTATCACCAACCATCATTAACACACCTGATATTCTCTTATAGAGCTACCACACCTCATACCTAATTACATGCACAAACTAAGGTAACCAAAGTGCAATGACCCTAATGGCCACCGGGGGGAAAACTATAACTGAAATCACCACAGTGCAATGACCCTAATGGCCACTGGGGGCAAAATCACCCTTGGCACACAGCCAAGGGAAAAAAAAAGGTTACCTTGTGCATTTACTCTATCAGATCCACCCTGGATCATGACAACTGGTAGGCGAAAGGTCTCGGCCATAGCATTCTGGACCGTAGAAGGTAGCAGAAGGGGTGAGTAGGGGGAGGTACATGCCGTAGAGTAGTCCAGGTGGACCTCGCCAACCTGAAAGAAGTTGTCACGTGGCGTGCGTGCCGGTGAGTAGCAGTAGGCTGCTCGGAGCATGGTTCTCCCGGTTTGGTTCGGCCCCCGTGAGAGGCGGGTTTGGCCCAACGACCGGTCCAACAACAGACTGTGGACAAGCTTTAGGACAACGTAGGTAGGGAGTACGATTGTCATGATGACAATAGACAAAGGAAGAGGGAGTGTGGGGAAGGTGACTTGACAGACAGACTTGGATGGAAGTAGGAGGGGACAGTTTGTGCACTATAGATGGAGGTTGGCCATGACAGAAGAGTAACAGCTGGGAAAGATAGAAAAGGGAGTGCAGTACCTAGAATTGACCACAAGATGGCAGGGGGAAGTGTAGTACAGGACTTGACATCAGCTTAGGGTTTAGGAAACCGCTTAGTCATGGTAGGGCGGGGAGATAGGAACCCAGGAGGGAAATTCCCAGTGAGAGAGGGGATAAATAGGGCAGGACAGGGTTCGAGGTTAGGTTCGTCCCGGGAGGAGCTCAGGTGGAGAGACTCACTACAGAAGACTGATGACGGTGGAGAGCTCAACCAAGGGACTGACAGAAGACAGTCGGGGGTGGTCCTGACATGACATACTGCAGGACAGACGAGGCCTCGGGGGTACCGATTGGACGATGACCTCGGGCAGGTGAAGTGCTGGCGGTAAATTGGTCTAGGACAGCCTCAGCGAAAGCTCTGTGAGGAACATCACCATGACTGAAGGAAAGGTGAAGGTACCCGGGCCTGGATACGGAGAACTGTAAAGGTGCTGCGGTGTGTGGCTACGGTCGTCAGGAGGACGACCAATAAACTTGGACCTGTTACAATTGGAATCTGCCTCTGTCTCGTCTTTGCATCGTCTGGTCGCGGTAAGCAGTGGACCACCCCCCAATCCGGGCCATTACCACACCGGCAAAGGAGAATCCTGATAGAGTGCAATGTGCATGCTGTGAGGATTCACAAGTCTGCAGTCACATAGAATGACTGCAGCCTTGGCTCTCAAGTTTAGGCAAAACCTTTAAGTATTTCTACTAACTTTTCTAGTGGCAAGCACTACTATACTTATCAATCATTATGTAAGATATTTAGTATATCAACATTAAGTGGTATTAATATATGTCTTCTTAGTTCTTATTTTTGTGTATGAGTTACACTTTCTAGTAGAACTATAATTTTTCAACCTTTCCCAACCCTTTGGGAATAGAAGTCTTAGTCTTTGTTTCTTCTCTATAAGTATTTATACACTTGTTGCAAAGCTGTAAGAAATGAAATCTTCCACTAAAGGTTATATGAAATCCTCCTGCTATATTAAAACAAACTTAGGAGACCTTTCTTCATCAAGATTTTCGTTGCTAAAGCAGACCATATGGTTGCCAAATCTACAGCCAAGACTTGATTAAAATAAAAATACAATAACTTTCAGAGTTTAAAAGATTTTCCTAACATTTTTCATTCCTAATTTAACAGTACTTTCCATCCCACTCACATTTGATAGCCTTTATTGTTGCTTTACTAAATCCTTTAGTGCTTTGGCTCTGTTGCTCTATACTTTTTTTTCTGTGTTTCAAATTGTGCATTGCATAAAAGAGTATCCGATACATAAACAGATCTTAAATTAAAAATTGAAGAAAAAAACCCCCAAAACATGAAGCAAAAACAGCACCATCAGTCAGTATACGGTCTAGTGTAAGCGCTCTACCAGTCAGACCATTTTCATTTGTTTACTGCTTGTCCTCTAAATGAATGGCCATAGCTGCAGTCAAGCAGTTGTGGCCAAATATGTGCAGTGCTTGCAAGCTCTTTTCTATAAAATTTGTAAGTGTTGCTTTGATGCTGACCAGATAGCTGGAGTGCATTGTTTTCTCGCAATCCAGCCAGCTTTAGTGCACCTGCATTCCTCCGATGTCGAAAAGACAAAGATGCTGCTGATTGCAGCTTAGGAAAGCAAACAGTTTGTGCCAGCTGCGCTACCATGCCATAAATCCGAACTGTCAATCAAGCAGGAGCTTGCACCCCTCCCTATTCAGCAAGCGTGGTGCACTGTAGCAGAAGATAAGAACACTTTGATATAGTCCTATGCATAAGTCCCTAAAAGAGTTATCCAGCCAGAAAGAAAAAATATTAGGAAAATAGCATCAAATATTCGAATATAACAAAAGAAGCCATACTCACCTTTCTTATACCTCTTTATTAGTTGTCAATATTAATAAAAGTACTCCTCACCCTTCCTTCCAGAGCTGGTATTGGCTAGTGTTGAGCATTCCGATACCGCAAGTATCAGGTATCGGCCGATATTAGCTGTATCGGAATTCCGATACTTAGTTCCGATACTTTTTTCATATCGAATACCGGAATCGGAAGTTCCCATAATGCTAGGAGCCCGCTCGATTTGATTCAGCCAATGGGGATCCTCAGAAGTGTGGGCATATCCTGTTAGGCATGTAGGCATGTTAACTACTGGCATGGCTGTGATTGGCTGCTGAAATGATGTCATGATGCACTATAAAAAGCGCTGCAGCCGCCATTTCTGGTCACTCTGCTGTGAATTCAGTTAGGGACAGGCTGCTGTTGAAGACTGTGAGGGACAGTTAGAAATAGCGATTCCACAAAACATATAGTGCTTAACCCAGGCTACATAAACCACCACTGTAGCTTGCTTTTCCCTAGCAGCGCTGTTTTCACAGCTGTCTGCAAGGGCTGTGTGAGTGCAGACCCACGCTGTGTAGTGTGTCCTGCAGGCACGTCTGCTTGTAGGCCGGCCAACGTGTGTCTCTGCCTCATACACATTTTTCTTTTATTGCTGCTTTTTTTTTCTCCTGTATAGTGTGCTTCCATACGTATCCATATACGTTGGTTGAAAACACTAAAGGAGTGGACAGTGGAGCCTTTCAGCAGCCTTTCAGTGCTATAGCCCATTTCTCTGCACTGTTTTTGGCTGTCTGATAGGTCTCTCTGTGTGTGAGTGCAGTGTCATGATCCAGTGTTGGATCTAGCGGTATTAAAAGCACAAAGTGAACTTTTTTTACTTTGGTTAAGTTCAAAGGTGTTTTGACTGTCCCCGGTGGTGGTTAGTGGTATCGCACCTTAGCTTTAGTTTTAGGTTAATGTGCACTTAATTATAATTCAGGTGTTGGACTCTATAAATGGGTCTCAGGGTGTTCACTCACTGCTGGTGATATTCACTGATTCATTTATTCTGAGTGCCTGGTGAAAGGATGGAGCTGAGGAGGAGTCCTGCGCAGCTTAGCCAGGGGGGACGTGTGTCAGCGATGGTGTCTGGACGAAGGGCTGGCATGGCGTGGTGGAGTCGCAGTGATGGTGTCAGCGGGAAGTGTCTGCATGGTCTGGTGGAGTGGCTACTATGGAGAGTGGCACTCACCATGTGGGACTTGGCTGCTGAGCTGGACTCAAGCATGCTTGACTTCGTGTCAGAAGCTGAACTCATCCTTGGGACTCTGGTACTAAGCAGCTGCAACTGGTGGTGGACTCTGCTCCTAGGCAGCACTATGGTGCAGGATCCTGTTATGGTGATGGATCCGGGTGGAGGAGAAGACGCACGCAGGTGGAGGGCTCTGTTGCAGGAGCATAAGCACAGAGCATAAAGCTAAGTGGTGTCCCCCTGTATTGTCTCTTTCCCTCATGTGTGTTATTAGTGCAGTGGTGGGATTAGTTTCCGCACCGACCTATTCCCTAGTGAGGGTTTAGGGTCAGGGCGAGCTAGGGCGTTGAGGTACGCGTGCGGCGCCCGGTGCGAAACCGGCATAGGGAATGTCAGGAGTGCAGGGACACTGGCTCAGGGGAGCTCAGGAGGTCTCCAATTCCCTTTTCCCTATCGCAGGGCCCACCACTGTTAATGTTTCCCAGGTTCCCCCTTTATTATTTAAATTCGCCTTACTGGAGGCGGGGTTTCCAGATTTTATGTATAACGTGTAATTCCCAAATTCGCCAGGTGGAGGCGGCGTATCCACCTGCACATTTTATTATTTAAATGCGCCCCACTGGAGGCGGTGTTTCCAGGGTCACGTGTGTTATGGGTTCGCCCAGCGGAAACATCTGCGTCCTGACACACGTGACCGTGACATGCAGCTCACGTTGCAGTGTGTTCTACAGCCACCGCTAGCTGTAGTCCGCTCAGCGTGCGTCACTGCCTCATACATAGTCCTTTTTTTGCAGCTAATTTAGCCAGATTTTTGCTCCTATATTAGTGTGCTTCCAACCGCATCCATTGTCATTGGTTGGTTGCAAACACTATATAGGATTAGATAGAGGAGCCTTTTTGCTGGCTTGTGCCCTTCAGGGCCAGCCAGGCTAGTATCACCCTATTTTTTGGAGCCTCATCAATTGCATTGTAGGTTAGCTTCCTGCATTGTAATCGCTCCAAAAAGTTTGTGATGCTATAGCTTTCAAACTTTGGTCACATCCTTTCCTTTCCCCCCACCCAAAAAAAAGGAAATAAAGTTCACCAAACACTCCACTTTACAGTTGTCTAGGCCACATTAGATCATATTAAAGTGTAGTACACACACTCTTAGCCAAATTAGTGTTTCTTATACTGGTTAGCAGGTGTTCAGGAATAAGAACACTAAGCCACCCCTTTTTTACTTTTCTGCCTATCTTTAACAGTCTACCAAGATGAAGAAGGCAGGGAGTAAGGCACGTGGTCGTGGCCGTGGAGTTTCAGCAGGGAGAGGACGGGGGGATTCAGCAGGGAGAGGACATGGGGATTCGGTGTCTGCTGCGGCCACCAGTGACCCGGCATCCCCCACTTTTACCAGGCAACAGTCCTTCATGCGCAGCTTTGTAGGACCTCGCCGTACCCCACTGCTGCGTGACGAACAAATTGAAGCCGTTGTCGGATGGATGGCAGCTAACGCATCCACTTCGATGACTTCCGCATCCTCCCAAGGCCAGAGCACTGAAGAGCAACCATCTGTCTCTTCACCACCTGCCAAATTGCCCAGGCAGTCTGAGAGCCCTGGACAGGAGCCATCTCAGTCTTTACTTCTGTTCTCAGAATCTGTTGCCTTGGAAAGAGGTGGCCGGCCAAGCAGCATTCTAGAGCGTGAAGAAGAGGGAGTATGCAGTGATGTGCAACTGCTTTGTCCCTCTGAATCTGAAGAGGCGGGTGGGCCAGTGCCTATGGTCAGCACACCTCAGTATGCATCAGATGATGATGAGACTCAGTTGCCAATTTCTGGTGCGTACGGTGCTGGCGAGACAACCCAGGACCAGCCGGTGCTTGAAGAGGGGAGTGGAGATGATGAGGTCCTTGACCCATCATGGCGTCAGCCACAGGAAGGTGGTGGGAGCAGCTCTGAGGAAGAGATTCCCCGAACGGCCAAAAGAGGAGGGAGAGGGTGGGGGCAAACTTGGTTGCCTGTAGCCTCCACTTTGGCACCCGTGAGGAGCAATCCTCTTCCAAAACACAAAACAGGCGCTCCCAGGACTTGCAGTGCGTGGTCTTTTTTTGACACAGTTGCAGATGACATTTGCTTTGTCAAATGCAAGCTGTGTCATCAGAAAGTGAAATGAGGGAAAAATGTGACCAACCTCAATACCACAAATATGTGGAAACATGTGTGTACCAAGCACGAGGTGGAGTTACACAGACACACTGAAGATGTAGGCCAACCTTCAGCAGCACCTACCACCTCTTCAGCTCGTGTTGGGGCCTCTTCCTCCAGCTCACACACAGCTGGTTCGGCTTCCTCACTGGAACGCCATGGAAGAACCACTGCCACTGTTGTCCAGAGACCCAGTGAAATTCCACCCACTGAACCACGTTCGCAGTCATCAGCACACTCCCAGGCCACTCACCAGCAATCGGTAGCACAGGCATGGGAGAAAAAGCGGCCATACTCAGCAAACCATCCCCGAGCACTGGCTCTGAATGCCGGCATTGCCAAACTATTGGCCCTTGAGATGCTGTCATTCAGGCTGGTGGAGACTGACACCTTCCGGAACTTTATGTCATTGGCAGTTCCACAATACAATGTGCCCAGCCGCTTTTATTTCAGCAGGCAAGCTGTCCCTGCCCTGCAAAAGCATGTGGAGGGAAAAATTAAAAATGCGCTACTAAATGCCGTCAGTAGCAAGGTCCACCTGACCACCGATGCGTGGACCAGTAGCCATGGACAGGGACGATACCTTTCCCTCACTGCCCATTGGGTCAATGTTGTGGAGCCGGGTACAGATCTGGAGAGTGGCTCTGTACGTATTCTGCCAACTCCAAGGATTGCAGGAATGCAGTCTGTACATCCTCCTCCTACTCTAGTTCCTCGGAATCAGCACTGCGTGAGCCTGTTAGGCCAGATATGAGCACAGGTGTGGCCAAACGTCAACAGGCCGTCCTTAAATTAATTTCTTTGGGGAATCGGAGCCACACAGCACAGGAGCTCTGGAATGCCATCAAGCAGGAGAGCGATGTGTGGTTTGTGTGCCAGCGAATCTCCAGCCAGGTTTGGTAGTGAGTGACAATGGCCGAAATCTAGTGGCAGCTCTGGGCCTAGGCAACCTCACTCACTTACCATGTCTGGCACACGTGCTCAATTTGGTCGTGCAGAGCTTTCTGAGGGACTATCCGGATCTTGATGCACTGCTGCACAAGGTTCGCCTAGAGTGTGCTCACTTGCGGCGTTCCAGCATGGCAAGATCGCGCATTGCATCTCTGCAACGCCGATTCAGCCTGCCAGAACATCGCATCATATGTGACCTCCCCACCAGGTGGAATTCAACGTTACATATGTTGGAGCGGTTGTGTGAGCAGCAGGCAGCAGTAATGGAGTACCAGCTGCATCAGGCGCAAACAAGTCGCACTGTGTGCCGGACACACTTCACCACCACTGAGTGGTCCACTATGAGGGACATCTGCCAAGTTTTGCGTGCCTTCGATGACTCCACGCGGATGGCCAGTGCAGATGATGCACTAATCAGCATGACTGTCCCCCTCATCTGCCTGCTTCAAAAAACCTTACAAGCACTAAGTGAGGAGGTTTTTGAAGAGGTCTAGGATGAGCAGTCAGAAATGCCATCTGCTTCTGGCAAGTCTGCGCAACGTGCTTCAATACAAAGGCCCAGGCAGGGGACACTTAGTGAGGAGGATGACGAGGAGTCAATGGAGGAGGAGGAACACATCTCTCCAGAGGAGGGAGGTACACAAGGCTCTAGTAGTCAGTGTGTACAGCGAGGTTGGGGTGATGCTGAGCAGGCAAAGATGCTGCCTCAAGCTGGGGACAGCGTTTCCGGTCCAGTTGGCAGTCTGCAGCACATGGTTGATTTCATGCTGCAGTGCTTGTTAAATGACCGCCGCATCGCCAACATTCTCCACACGGCTGATTATTGGGTGTACACCCTCCTAGATCCTCGCTACCGGGACAACTTACAAAGCCTCATACCACAGTTGAACCGGGAGCGAAAAATGCGGGAGTACCAAGAAACACTTGTGCAGGCCATCATGTTCTCCATTCCCCCCACAAGTGTTGCTGGTAGTGCTTTTCAAAGCAGCCATGTGCGTAGAGGCAGTGGAGGAAGCTCTGCACAAAGAGGTAGTAGAGGCAGTGCCGCAGGACAAGGCAAGGCCAGTATGGCCCAAATGTGGAAAAGTTTTGTGGGACCGCCACAAACGGCTACACCATCACAGACGGCTCCAGTCAGCAGGAGGCAACGTTTCCGTCAGATGGTGACAGACTACTTGTCGTGCCCTGTTAGTGTTCTCCCAGACGGCTCTTCCCCGTTCAAGTATTGGGTCTCTAAGCTGGATACATGGCCAGAGCTTAGCCAGTATGCATTGGAGGTGCTGGCTTGCCCTGCTGCCAGTGTATTATCGGAACGTGTCTTTAGTGCTGCAGGTGGTGTGGTAACAGACCGTCGCACGCGACTATCCGCCGATAATGTTGACCGGCTTACTTTTGTGAAAATGAACAAGGCCTGGATCTCACCTGAATTTGCCAGTCCTCTTCCAGAATAAATAATTGGCTGGCAACAGGATCCAGGTCTCCTGTTGTGTTCATGTTTCTATGACCTGAACTTTATTTCCTGGTCTACAGCAACGCCCGTTGTTGCTCAGAAGTGCTGTCCACACAGACAAAACACTCGTTCATGTGTAAGTGGGGTTCGGTAATGTCAGCTGATCCCCTGCTGTGTGTATGGAAAAGTGTCCTGCTCCCTCCACAGTCAAACAACCTCAGATTTACACCTGGCTCCAAGTAGGCCTCGGCCTGCTACCTGATTTTCCCTGGGCTCCGACAACGCCAGTTGGTGCTCAGAAGTGCTGTCCGCACAGACAAAACACTCGCTCATGTGTAAGTGGGGTTCGGTAACGTCAGCTGATCCCCTGCTGTGTGTATGGCAGTGTCCTGCTCCCTCCACAGTCAAACAACCTCAGATTTACACCTGGCTCCAAGTAGGCCTCGGCCTACTACCTGATTTTCCCTGGGCTCCGACAACGCCAGTTGGTGCTCCGAAGTGCTGTCCGCACAGACAAAACACTCGCTCATGTGTAAGTGGGGTTCGGTAACGTCAGCTGATCCCCTGCTGTGTGTACGGCAAACTCTCCTGCTGCCTACAACTTCTGACTACCTCTGATTTAATATGCTCTCTGATTTGCCCTCTGTCTCTACTCTGTTTTGAGTATTTCCTCCGGCCTACAACACCGCCTGTTTCTGCTCTCAAGTGCCGTCTGCACAATCCACACTTGTTCCTGTGGTACCTGGGTCCTGTAACATCTGCTCATCTCCAGAGTTGAGCACGGCAATGTCTCCTGCTTTGTCTACATTCCCACTACTTGTAGTGGAAATGTGGACAGAGCAAGAGACATGGCCTGACTCACCTCTAGGGAGAAACTGCTGTTACAGAACCCCAGTAACACAGGAACAAGTGTGGGTTGTGCAGATGGCATTTCAGAGCAGCAACTGGCGTGGTTGGAAGCCAGAGGAAATACTCGAAACAGAGTGAAGACAGAAGCCTAATTGGAGTACATTGACAGTTAGTAGTAGTCTAGAAACAATCGCAAACTACCACCAAGTAGGCCTCGGCCTACTACCTGATTTTCCCTGGGCTCCGACACCGCCAGTTGGTGCTCAGAAGTGCTGTCCGCACAGACAAAACACTCGCTCATGTGTAAGTGGGGTTCGGTAACGTCAGCTGATCCCCTGCTGTGTGTATGGCAAAGTGTCCTGCTCCCTCCACAGTAAAACAACCTCAGATTTACACCTGG
Organism: Dendrobates tinctorius; assembly: GCF_039654945.1. NCBI lineage: Eukaryota > Metazoa > Chordata > Amphibia > Anura > Dendrobatidae > Dendrobates > Dendrobates tinctorius. The sequence continues at coordinate 59,805,791 of NW_027361829.1, forward strand.
CTCCAAGTAGGCCTCGGCCTACTACCTGATTTTCCCTGGGCTCCGACAACGCCAGTTGGTGCTCAGAAGTGCTGTCAGCACAGACAAAACACTCGCTCATGTGTAAGTGGGGTTCAGTAACGTCAGCTGATCCCCTGCTGTGTGTACGGCAAACTCTCCTGCTGCCTACAACTTCTGACTACCTCTGATTTAATATGTTCTCTGATTTGCCCTCTGTCTCCACTCTGTTTTGAGTATTTCCTCCGGCCTAAAACACCACCTGTTTCTGCTCTCAAGTGCCGTCTGCACAATCCACACTTGTTCCTGTGGTACCTGGGTCCTGTAACATCTGCTCATCTCCAGAGTTGAGCACGGCAATGTCTCCTGCTTTGTCTACATTCCCAATACTTGTAGTGGAAACGTGGACAGAGCAGGAGACATTGCCTGACTCACCTCTATGGAGAAGCTGCTGTTACAGAACCCCAGTAACACAGGAACAAGTGTGGGTTGTGCAGACGGCATTTCAGAGCAGCAACTGGCATGGTTGGAAGCCAGAGGAAATACTCGAAACAGAGTGAAGACAGAGGCCTAATTGGAGTACGTTGACAGTTAGTAGTAGTGTAGATACAATCTAAAACTGCCACCAAGTAGACCTCAGCCTACTACCTGATTTTCCCTGGGCTCCGACACCGCCAGTTGGTGCTCAGAAGTGCTGTCCGCACAGACAAAACACTCGCTCATGTGTAAGTGGGGTTCGGTAACGTCAGCTGATCCCCTGCTGTGTGTATGGCAAAGTGTCCTGCTCCCTCCACAGTCAAACAACCTCAGATTTACACCTGGCTCCAAGTAGGCCTCGGCCTACTACCTCATTTTCCCTGGGCTCCAACAACGCCAGTTGGTGCTCGGAAGTGCTGTCCACACAGAAAAACACACTCGTTCATGTGAAAGTGGGGTTCGGTAACGTCAGCTGATCCCCTGCTGTGTGGAGGGCAAACTGCTGCTGCCTCCAAATTTTAGCTACTTCAGATTTAAACATTCTCTGATTTGGCCTCTGTCTCCACTCTGTCTCTAGTATTTCCCCTGACCTCCAACACCGCCAGTTCCTGCTCACAGTTGCCGTCCACGCATTCCACACGTGTTCCTGTGTTACTGGGGTTCTGTAACGTCAGCAGATCCCCCGATGTGTGTCCGCCACTGTCTCCTGCGCTGTCCACCTTCCCACTGCAAGCGGTGGGAATGTGGACAGAGCAGGAGACAGTGGCAGACACACATCAGGGGATCTGCTGACATTACAGAATCCCAGTAACACACGAACACGTGTGGATTGGGCAGACGGCTGCTGTATGCATAAACTGGCGGTGTTGGTGGTCACGTGAAATCCTGGAAACAGAGTGGAGACAGATGCCTAATTGGAGCACGTTGACAGTCTGTTGTAGCCTACAAACAATCTAAAACTGCCACCAAGTAGGCCTCGGCCTGCACCCTGGTTCTCCCTGGGCTCCAACAACGCTAGTTGGTGCTCGGAAGTGCTGTCCACACAGAAAAACACACTCGTTCATGTGAAAGTGGGGGTCAGTAATGTCAGCTGATCCCCTGCTGTGTGGAGGGCAAACTGCTGCTGCCTCCAAATTCAAACAACGTCTTATCTTAAACTGCCTCCAAGTAGGCCTCAGCCTACAAAATGACTATCCCTGGGCTCCAACATCGTCAGTTGTTGCTCAGAAGTGCCGTCCACACAGAAAAACACACTTGTTCATGTGAAAGTGGGGTTCGGTAACGTCGGCTGATCCCCTGCTGTGTGGAGGGCAAAGTGTCCTGCTCCCTCCAAAGTCAAAATACCTCAGCTTTACACCTGGCTCCTAGTAGGCCTCAGCCTGCACCATGATTGTCCCTGGGTTCCAACAACGCTAGTTGGTGCTCGGAAGTGCTGTCCACACAGAAAAACACACTCGTTCATGTGAAAGTGGGGTTCGGTAACGTCAGCTGATCCCCTGCTGTGTGGAGGGCAAACTGCTGCTGCCTCCAAATTGTAACTACTTCAGATTTAAACATTCTCTGATTTGGCCTCTGTCTCCACTCTGTCTCTAGTATTTCCCCTGACCTCCAACACCGCCAGTTCCAGCTCACAGTTGCCGTCCACGCATTCCACACTTGTTCCTGTGTTCCTGGTGTTCTGTAACGTGAGCTGATCCCCCAATGTGTGTCCGGCACTGTCTCCTGCGCTGTCCACCTTCCCACTGCAAGTGGTGGGAATGTGGACAGAGCAGGAGACATTGGCAGACAAACATCAGGGGATCTGCTGACATTACAGAACACCAGTAACACAGGAACACGTGTGGATTGGGCAGACGGCTACTGTACGCATAAACTGGCGGTGTTGGTGGTCACGTGAAATCCTGGAAACAGAGTGGAGACAGATGCCTAATTGGAGCACGTTGACAGTCTGTTGTAGCCTACAAACAATCTAAAACTGCCACCAATTAGGCCTCGGCCTGCACCCTGGTTCTCCCTGGGCTCCAACAACGCTAGTTGGTGCTCGGAAGTGCTGTCCACACAGAAAAACACACTCGTTCATGTGAAAGTGGGGGTCAGTAATGTCAGCTGATCCCCTGCTGTGTGGAGGGCAAAGTGTCCTGCTCCCTCCAAAGTCAAAATACCTCAGCTTTACACCTGGCTCCTAATAGGCCTCGGCCTGCACCATGATTGTCCCTGGGCTCCAACAACGCAAGTTGGTGCTCGGAAGTGCTGTCCACACAGAAAAACACACTCGTTCATGTGAAAGTGGGGTTCGGTAACGTCGGCTGATCCCCTGCTGTGTGGAGGGCAAAGTGTCCTGCTCCCTCCAAAGTCAAAATACCTCAGCTTTACACCTGGCTCCTAGTAGGCCTCAGCCTGCACCATGATTGTCCCTGGGTTCCAACAACGCTAGTTGGTGCTCGGAAGTGCTGTCCACACAGAAAAACACACTCGTTCATGTGAAAGTGGGGTTCGGTAACGTCAGCTGATCCCCTGCTGTGTGGAGGGCAAACTGCTGCTGCCTCCAAATTGTAACTACTTCAGATTTAAACATTCTCTTATTTGGCCTCTGTCTCCACTCTGTCTCTAGTATTTCCCCTGACCTCCAACACCACCAGTTCCTGCTCACAGTTGCCGTCCACGCATTCCACACTTGTTCCTGTGTTCCTGGTGTTCTGTAACGTGAGCTGATCCCCCAATGTGTGTCCGGCACTGTCTCCTGCGCTGTCCACCTTCCCACTGCAAGTGGTGGGAATGTGGACAGAGCAGGAGACATTGGCAGACAAACATCAGGGGATCTGCTGACATTACAGAACACCAGTAACACAGGAACACGTATGGATTGGGCAGACGGCTACTGTACGCATAAACTGGCGGTGTTGGTAGTCACGTGAAATCCTGGAAACAGAGTGGAGACAGATGCCTAATTGGAGCACGTTGACAGTCTGTTGTAGCCTACAAACAATCTAAAACTGCCACCAATTAGGCCTCGGCCTGCACCCTGGTTCTCCCTGGGCTCCAACAACGCTAGTTGGTGCTCGGAAGTGCTGTCCACACAGAAAAACACACTTGTTCATGTGAAAGTGGGGTTCGGTAACGTCGGCTGATCCCCTGCTGTGTGGAGGGCAAAGTGTCCTGCTCCCTCCAAAGTCAAAATACCTCAGCTTTACACCTGGCTCCTAATAGGCCTCGGCCTGCACCATGATTGTCCCTGGGCTCCAACAACGCCAGTTGGTGCTCGGAAGTGCTGTCCACACAGAAAAACTGCTGTCCACACAGAAAAACACACTCGTTCATGTGAAAGTGGGGTTCGGTAACGTCAGCTGATCCCCTGCTGTGTGGAGGGCAAACTGCTGCTGCCTCCAAATTGTAACTACTTCAGATTTAAACATTCCCTGATTTGGCCTCTGTCTCCACTCTGTCTCTAGTATTTCCCCTGACCTCCAACACCGCCAGTTCCTGCTCACAGTTGCCGTCCACGCATTCCACACGTGTTCCTGTGTTACTGGGGTTCTGTAACGTCAGCAGATCCCCCAATATGTGTCCGCCACTGTCTCTTGCGCTGTCCACCTTCCCACTGCAAGCGGTGGGAATGTGGACAGAGCAGGAGACAGTGGCAGACACACATCAGGGGATCTGCTAACATTACAGAATCCCAGTAACACAGCAACACGTGTGGATTGGACAGACGGCTGCTGTACGCATAAACTGGCGGTGTTGGTGGTCACGTGAAATCCTGGAAACAGAGTGGAGACAGATGCCTAATTGGAGCACGTTGACAGTCTGTTGTAGCCTACAAACAATCTAAAACTACCACCAAGTAGGCCTCGGCCTACACCATGATTGTCCCTGGGCTCCAACAATGCCAGTTGGTGCTCGGCAGTGTCTTTGGCACGGGGACTCCCTGTTGCCCAGCCTGGTTCCAGCACGCCTGCTGTTTCCGGGTAGTGTCAAGGTCACTATGCCACCAATCCGTTGTCCTGTCGTCTTGCGGCCGGGTTAGCCGACTCTACGGTGCCTGCAGTTTAGGTGACTCCTATGTGGGCTGCGGGAACTGGCACTGAAGGCTGGATCCATAGTGCCAATGGGACATGGACCCCCTGTAGGACTGTGGGTTTCGGTAACTGCGTCCGGCTTGCGGCCTGGCTACTTTGCTTTGAATGGGTACCTTCTGCTACCCACCCGGGTTCCAGCACTGTCTGCTGGTTCTCGCCAGAGCCTTTGGCCTAGGTGCCTCCATCTCGGTATCCGAGGTCCAGCACCGTCAGCTGGTCCTTGGTAGTGCTTTCTAGCACAGGTACCTCCTGCCTAGTAACCGTGGTCCAGCACCGTCAGCTGTTCCTCGGTAGTGCCTTTGGCTCTTGTAGCTTTTGCTACCCATCTGGGTTCCAGCACCGTCAGCTGATTCTCGGCAGTGTCTTTGGCACGGGGACTCCCTGTTTCCCAGCCTGATTCCAGCACGCCTGCTGTTTTCGGGTAGTGTCAAGGTCACTATGCCACCAATCCGTTGTCCTGTCGTCTTGCGGCCGGGTTAGCCGACTCTACGGTGCCTGCAGTTTAGGTGACTCCTATGTGGGCTGCGGGAACTGGCACTGAAGGCTGGATCCGTAGTGCCAATGGGACATGGACCCCCTGTAGGACTGTGGGTTTCGGTAACTGCGTCCGGCTTGCGGCCTGGCTACTTTGCTTTCAATGGGTACCTTCTGCTACCCACCCGGGTTCCAGCACTGTCTGCTGGTTCTCGCCAGAGCCTTTGGCCTAGGTGCCTCCATCTCGGTATCCGAAGTCCAGCACCGTCAGCTGGTCCTTGGTAGTGCTTTTTAGCACAGGTACCTTCTGCTTAGTAACCGTGGTCCAGCACCGTCAGTTGGTCCTCGGTAGTGCCATTGGCTCTTGTTCCTTCTGCTACCCATCCGGGTGCCAGCACTGTCTGCTGGTTCTCGCCACAGCCTTTGGCCTAGGTGCCTCCATCTCGGTATCCGAGGTCCAGCACCGTCAGCTGGTCCTTGGTAGTGCTTTTTAGCACAGGTACCTTCTGCTTAGTAACCGTGGTCCAGCACCGTCAGTTGGTCCTCGGTAGTGCCATTGGCTCTTGTTGCTTCTGCTACCCATCCGGGTGCCAGCACTGTCTGCTGGTTCTCGCCACAGCCTTTGGCCTAGGTGCCTCCATCTCGGTATCCGAGGTCCAGCACCGTCAGCTGGTCCTTGATAGTGCTTTTTAGCACAGGTACCTTCTGCTTAGTAACCGTGGTCCAGCACCGTCAGTTGGTCCTCGGTAGTGCCATTGGCTCTTGTTCCTTCTGCTACCCATCCGGGTGCCAGCACTGTCTGCTGGTTCTCGCCACAGCCTTTGGCCTAGGTGCCTCCATCTCGGTATCCGAGGTCCAGCACCGTCAGCTGGTCCTTGGTAGTGCTTTTTAGCACAGGTACCTTCTGCTTAGTAACCGTGGTCCAGCACCGTCAGTTGGTCCTCGGTAGTGCCATAGGCTCTTGTTCCTTCTGCTACCCATCCGGGTGCCAGCACTGTCTGCTGGTTCTCGCCAGTTTCTCAGCCTTCTTGTACCTTCTGCTACATTTCCAAGATCAAGCTTTTTGAAATTGTCTTTGGTAATCCTTATTGATCTCCATGCCGACGACCCTGATGACGACGACCCTGAAGACCACACCAAAGAAGACCAGAAATATGACCCTAAATAATAAGACCAAGAGGACAAAAAACATGAAGACAACCACCAAGATACAGAACAAAAGACAGAAGAACAAGAAGCAGAAGAAGCAAAAGCAGAAGAACAGAAAGCAGAAGAACATTAAGCATAAGACTAAAAATCAGCATAGAAGAAATCAAAATTATAAGCAGAAAAAGACTAAGCAGTAAATGGGGGTGAGTCCGTTCCTCCTCGTGGTGCCCCTGGAAAATGCCTGCTGCTGCAGGCCAAACTGAACGCGGACAAATCCTGTTGTAAATCTTTAGTGACAGGCAGAACGTAAGGTGTAATCTTGTAACTTTTATAGATAAGTACTACAGGAATGCCTGTCACCATAAGAAAATGAAGACAAAGAAGAATAGGAAGAAGATGAAGAAATAGCATATTAAAATTGATAATAGCTGAATAAGAAGAATATGAAGAATGGAAAAAAAAATTAATGGGAAGAAGATGAAGAAGAAGAAGATGAATAAGGTGAAGAAAAAGTTGATGAAAAAAATGCTACTGCTGCGGATCATGAAGGAGAAAGTGTGGGAGAAGTACAAAAGAAGGTGAAGAGCATGGAAGTTGTGAAACATACATATCTGACAAAATATAAAAAAGGTTAACATAGTCAATATCTTTTTAACTCCGAACGTACTGAAAAAAAAATTGGAATTAATGCTATGCCATGTGATTTGAATAAACCACTATGCTTTTAATGTCTCCTCCACCTCCCACAATACATTCTACATGATTCTTATTTGTTTTCAATTATGTAGAATTAGCCAACAAGGAAATAAAGGGCTTTTTTTAATTCCGATACCGGAAGTCCCATTGACTTGAATGGGACTTCCGGTATCGGAATCGGCGATACCCGATATTTTTTTCGTATCGGGCGATACCATCCGATACGATATTTTTGGGTATCGAACGGTATCGCTCAACACTAGTATTGGCTAGTTTGTCTGTAGGCAGGTATGCACAACAGTCTGTCAATTACCATCTCGAGGAGTTTGGAGACGTGATGGCCACTCTATAAAGGGAATCTGTGGCCAGGATTTTGCTACCTTATCTGAGATCAGCATAATGTAGGGACAGAGACCCTGATTACAGCAATGTGTCACATAATTTGCTGGGTGCAGCAGTTGTCAGAGTTTTCTCTTCTGTAGACGTAGAAGAGCTCACTGGTTGGCAGCTTTCTATCTACATTGTATATTTACAGTAAGTTGCTAATCAGTGCTGCTGGTGGGATTGGACCAGGAGGCACCAGGTTGTCCAACAGTGATAATATTTTGCAGAATGCTGAAAAACACTGATAATATAGATATTACAGCACACAGTATAGCAAGTCGCTCATCACTGAAATCTGTGTATCAGCCCTTACCTCATGGTGTTCGCAAATTACATAACTGTCACGATTGCTTTGCTCGGTGAATGATTACTATGCTGTTCTATGGAAACTGTCTTGCTTCGCTGTCTGCGTCTTGATTGACAGCTTGGTTGTCCAATACTGTAATGTGCTTGCTGGGCTGTCGGTGCCTTGATTGACTGGGGCATGCGGGACTTTCTGCAGGTGTTCAGTGTTCTGGTAAGCGCATAGCTACTTAACTGAGCTGTCTCCCAATGATCCCTGCCAGACGTAGTTTGTACTTCTTGGTGAGTGTTAGCGTGATTATGTTACTCTTAGTTCTTATCTTCTGCTGCCTGACCTTTTTGGACCGTGTTCTGACTACCCGTTTGTCTTGTCCTTCGCCTGTTGATCTGCTCTCTATTGTTAATGACTTTGGACTGTGTCTTTTCCCTTGGTTATCTACGTACTCCCTTGGTATTGATCCCAGAACGTCTGACTCTTCTGCCTCACGGCATTCTCCTCCCCGGAATGCTCTTCTGTTGAAGCCTTTTTTGACACTTTAGGGATGATTTATGATGAACTTGATAGAGTCCAGGTCGCAGAGGCTAAAATCATGAACCTGATGCAGAGGAGCCACACCGCTTAAGATTATAGTTCAGAGTTCCGGAAATTGTAATCTGAGGTTCTATGGAACGATGCAACTCTCAGGTGTCAGTTTCGCCGTGGCCTTATGGATGCTCTTAAGGAACCTCTGGCTTTGCATTCTCCACCCCGTTCTTTGAGAGAGGCCATGACATAGGCCATTCGTATGGATCGTAGAATTCGGGAGAGAAGTGATGATTCTTCCCGAGTCGGTTTTCTTACCTGAGACGGTACCTATGGAGCTCTCAGTTAGTGTGGCGCACCTGAGGCTCAGTCGCCACAGAGGTACTGCACCTGCTCCTAAGGTGTGGTGCCCCACCGTCGGGGTAATGTTATGAATGAGTCACCGGAGGAGGAAAAAACAAAAATACTAGCTAAGTCCAGAAAACCGGAGAGGTTGGTAGCTAGCGGATTGCAGACTCCTGACCCTATTCACAACAACTAACAGTAGCCGTGGGGTGTTCCTACGGTGGTCCTAGACACCTCGTTCGCATCCGGAGAACTAAATAAACCTAAAGAAAGAAAGGGGAAATCTAAACTGCCCCAGAGCAGACCCCAAAGCAGTAGACAGCCCCCAACATGTATTGACAGTGAAAACAGATGAAAACATAAACACAGACAGAAAGACAGGCTGAGCAAACGATGGGGCCCTCACTAACTAGATAGGACAGGAAAGAAAAGCAACTGTCTGCAATCACGCAAAAACCCGGCCAAAAATAATGTCCAACACGTCTGATAGAAATGGCCCTGAAGTCACTAGACTTCAAAAACACTATATCAGCACTCAGGTATATTCTGAAAACAGAGCAAAGAGATCAACTGATCAGAGACAAAAATGGAGTTCAGCCAGTCCCAACCAGGGCTGGCTGAACACAAACACTAAGTAAACCAGACAAAATCTCATGGAACAATAGCAGCGCAAAAACTTAGCTTTAGTAGACAGGACTAAACTGGAGGCCAGAGCTCAGAGCAGAGAGGATCACCAGCAACCCAGCAGGGCGTCGGCGGCCTTATATCCACTCAGAGATTCCGGATGTCCGATCACACTCCACCTGTTCAGATGACAGGTTTTTCCCATCCAAATCAATCTCACTACCTCCTTTCACCAGCAGAGAGAGTTTATCGGACATCAAAGGTGAAGGAGAAAATGAGCTCATAACAGGGTAAGTTGGGAACTCCTTTCCACACTCCAACACTCGCACCCCACACAACAGGGTAGTTCTGCAAAACCACATTGCGGCTCAGTACTTAGAGAGTAGCAGAGCACCTCTGGTGGTTCCCTGCAGGGAACACTGGATGTGTTGGGAGGTGGGTGTAGTTTAGATTCATATAAAAGATTGGGAAGGTTTAGAATTACAGGTCAGTTCCTGAGAGGTCAGACCCTGAGAGGTCAGTCCCTGAGAGGGTCAGTCTGGGGTGAGTCCCAGAGGAGAGAAGGACAGTCAGTCAGGAGAGTCTGAGGACGGGTCGGAGGAGAAGGAGAAAGACGTAAAACTGTAACCTAAGCATCCATCTGAAGGAGAGACAAGTACGGAACGAAGTAGTAGAGAACAGAGAGGAGAAGTGGGTTGGAAGAGGAACCCTGCCTATAGGTTCTCAGCGCAAGGCTGGGGCCCGGTCCCCGAGGTTGTATGGACACTTATGGTTCTGCAGCTGACACCGGTGTAGTAGTTGGCTGTAAATGCATTACTCCCTTCCAAGACTTGAGGCACAACAGCAACACAGATAGAGAGCCGGGAGTGAGGCGTCCCCGAAGCAGGCTACAGCTGTCTGCCGTGCAAGTAAAGTTCTAGGAACATCTAGTTAGGAGGCATTCCAGGGTTACTAAGTACTGGAGTGCTTCACACCACAAGGCGCGTTGGAGGAGTCGTTCAGGAAAGGTACATGTTGGCGGAGTAAAAAAAAATAAAATCTGAACTGAGAAAGTAAGTTAATGTGTATGCACAATGTACTGTAAGTGCATATTAACACATGACCATTTACCAGAGAAAACAAAAAGCAAAAGACACAAATATCCTGAACTAAAAAGTAAAAAATATACTGCAAATAATGCAGAAAGGTAATAATAATAATAAGGGTATTTAGTAAACATAATTTTTTGATCAAAATAATGTACAAGCCATACCGCCACGTCACGGCAACCCTTGTGGGACAGTCCCTACTTTAGTATTTAAAACCTTTTCACTTGCCAAGTTACGTGAATGTGAATAAGGATCGAGCGGCTGAACCACTAGTAACAGCTTAGGCCAGACTGGATGGCTTTCCCAGCTCAGAAAGAGGGCGGTCACATCCATATATGCACTGAATGCACAATGAAATGAATAAAAAACAAATCTGAACTGAGAAAGTAAATTAATGTGTATGCACAATGTAAGTGCATATTAGCACATGACCATTAACCAGAGAAAACAAAAAGCAAAAGACACAAATATCCTGAACTAATTAATGAACTGGTTAATGGTCATGTGTTAATATGCACTTACATTGTGCATACACATTAACTTACTTTCTCAGTTCAGATTTGTTTTTTATTCATTTTATTGTGCATTCAGTGCATATATGGGTGTGACCGCCCTCTTTCTGAGCTGGGAAAGCCATCTAGTCTGGCCTAAGCTGTTACTAGTGGTTCAGCCGCTCGATCCTTATTCACATTCACGTCACTTGGCAAGTGAAAAGGTTTTAAATACTAGAGTAGGGACTGTCCAACAAGGGTTGCCGTGACGTGGCGGGATGGCTTGTACATTATATTGATCAAAATTATGTTGACTAAGTACCCTTATTATTATTACTACCTTTATGCATTATTTGCAGTATATTTTTTAACTTTTTAGTTCAACATGTTGGCGGAGTGTTGGAAAGGAGAGCTCTGACTTGCCCGGGGGGTTGATTGAGTCTTTGCCCCGGAGGACACGGCATGGAGGCAGGCACCAGTGTGTACCACGAACTGTGAGTAAAGCTTTGAAACTGCAAGCTCTGGTGTCCTCCATTCCTTCGTCGCTAGCACCTTCAGCACCACTACATCTGGGTACCAGCATCCACACCATCCTGCACTTCTCCAGATCCATTGCACCTACACTGCCCTGGGACTACAGCTCCACCTGTGGGGAGCTACACCATCCTTGCTGCACTACACCATCAGTCCCAGGGGATCTGCATGCAGCGTCGGCTTAACACCTTCCTTGCCGAACACCACATGTGGCGTCACAAACTATTATTCCATTAACTACTACAAACCAACCACCATTGATTTGGGTGCTCAGGGCCAAGGACTGGGTCACCACCGCCGCAACACATCCCCCTGACACCGGCCCGGTACCGAGTACCCCGCTGCCCTGGGAGGGTGACCCTATTTTGGCATCACGAACAGGATGACGAGACCCGATACCATCGGGTTCTGTGCACCTGAGATTTATTGGACTTTATACTTTTGAGAATGTGCAGAAGACCTAATTTGATAGACTGTAAAATGGACATTAGAAATGGCCGCTGGCGCGGAGAAGAAGGGCGTGAAGAGATGGGAGGTCCTAGGAAAAGACCGCGAAGAGTCTTGGGCCTCCCCTGCCTGAATTACTATGTGACAGCGACATGGCCCACCCCCCGAGGGGTTCGTATACTGGCTTGGTATGGAGACGCTGAAAGAAGACGCCGCCCCCGGACGGAGGGGCAGAAGAAGCCAGTGGTGGGAAAGGAGCCGAAGCAGGAAGAAGAATGCCAGAACGCCATTTTGGAGAGAGAAGGAAGGAGGCCTGCGGACCGCGGGGAAACGGTTCTCCCTGGCGCCATGGCTGAAGGCTCCAACCCGATCTATGAGATGAACCGCCAGCGGCTGGAAGACAAGATTATCCAGCTGACGCGCTGCCTGCGATTGAGGCAGGAGGCGCTGTGGACACTGAACTGGCCGCATGCCCTGTAGGGGCCTACCTCTGCGGTACCTGCTACACCGGTACCCGCCACTGCTGCACTGAACTCTAGCCCGGCGGACTCTGTGGAGCCTGCCGCTGCCATCACCCCATCGGAGGAGTCACCGGAGACCCCCGCGAACCCGGAGCCGCCCTTTGCTCCACCGCCGTCCCCGGTGTCCCACCGGGTGGCACCTAACATCACTACGTTTGCACCGGAGCAGAGGCTGCACCGCCGAAGAGTATCAGGTATATATACCGGCCCTCCTAATGGGTTACCCTCTGAGTTCACGTTGTCAGAGGCGGGCTTGCTGCAACTCGAAATGGGGCAGTTGGCAGAGTCGGCGGGGGGCCCAAGTGAGTCGGAGATGGGAAGGTGGAGGAGGTCCCTATTGAGAAGGGTACGGTTGGACCAGGCCCGCAGGATCAGACATCTCCATGGCTTGGAAGAATCTAGGTCGATTTGGCATAGACATCCCGTTGCCGGAAAACCCCCGCTTAGCCACTTACCAGCACCGACAAGCAGAAGCATCCCTCGGTGCTAGGCCTCGTACTAGGGCAGCGGAACCACCTATTGAGGAGGAACAGTTGATGGGCATTGAGATGCATCATGGGTTCCCTTTGCCACAGCGCCAGTATTCTATGGCCGAAACCAGAATCAAGATGAAGATATTACATCTGGTAACAGTTCCAGTTCAGCTTCCAGAACCCCAGGAGGGGATCAGCACTAAGTTTCAAATCTCATTACCCAGGAGGGTATTTTGCACCAGTTGTGCCTTCCTTTTGTTTATCATGTTTTTCCAGTTGTTGCCTAGTTTTTGATTGGCAGCATTGTTTTCTGATTGGAACAGAGGAGATCATGGATGCTGTATGATCCAAAACTTTCTTGTAAATAGTTTGCACCTCTTTAGGTGCCCTTTCTTGGTTTTACATATAGACACTTTGCGAAGATAATGTTTTGCATGGACACTTTTCGAAGATGATGTCTACCTCTTAGGACACTGCAAGAAATCCCGGCTGGGAACCGTGTCCAGCACTTACAAGAATCTTTGAACTGTTTCATTGAAAAGTATTTGATAATGTGTTTTATAAGAGTAAATGGCTTTTACTAGAAGAATTAGGAATGTCTGATATAGAGATGAGCAATGTGAATAAAGAATTGAAAGTGACAGGTGACGGACCAGGTATTTGCGGTCAGCGTCTTGCGTCTAGAAGAGAGAGAGAAAGATGATACAGAATATAGGACATTTGAATTAAGGAAAAATTTGCACTGTTTAACTTAGAATTTTAGAATTGTTGGTAACGTTCAAGAATGAGTACCTCCTATACTAGGAAGCTTAGTATATGAAAAGTTTGTTCTGCATTACAAAATTTTTGTATGTTTCTCTGCTGTCAACTTTGTTTACCTTGCAGCCCGCGGACGTGCTGTGTTTAATGGGGGAGTATGTGGCGCCCCTGTGGCTCAGTCGCCACAGAGGTACTGCACCTTACCCAGACGGTGGGGCACAACACCTTAGGACAAGTTGGGAACTCCTTTCCACACTCCAATACTCGCACCCCACACAACAGGGTAGTTCTGCACAACCATATTGCGGCTCAATGCTTAGAGAGTAGCAGAGCACCTCTGGTGGTTCCCTGCAGGGAACACTGGATGTGTTGGGAGGTGGGTGGAGTTTAGATTCATATAAAAGATTGGGAAGGTTTAGAATTACAGGTCAGTCCCTGAGAGGGTCAGTCTGGGGTGAGTCCCAGAGGAGAGAAGGACAGTCAGTCAGGAGAGTATGAGGACGGGTCCGTGGAGAAGGAGAAAAACATAGAACTGTAACCTAAGCATCCATCAGAAGGAGAGACAAGTACGGAACGAAGGAGTAGAGAACAGAGAGGAGAAGTGGGTTGGAAGAGGAACCCTGCCCATAGGTTCTCAGCGCAAGGCCAGGGCCCGGTCCCCGAGGTTGTATGGACACTTATGGCTCTGCAGCAGACACCGGTGTAGTAGTTGGCTGTAAATGCATTACTCCCATCCAAGACTTGAGGCACAACAGCAACACAGAGAGCCGGGAGTGAGGCGTCCCCGAAGCAGGCTACAGCTGTCTGCCGTGTAAGTAAAGTTCTAGGAACATCTAGTTAGGAGGCATTCCAGGGTTACTAAGTACTGGAGTGCTTCACACCACAAGGCGCATTGGAGGAGTCGTTCAGGAAAGGTACATGTTGGCGGAGTGTTGGAAAGGAGAGCCCTGACTTGCCTGGGAGGTTGATTGAGTCTTTGTCCCGGAGGACATGGCACGGAGGCAGGCACCAGTGTTTACCACGAACTGTGAGTAAAGCTTTGAAACTGCAAGCTCTGGCATCCTCCATTCCTTCATCGCTGGCACCTTCAGCACCGCTACATCTGGGTGCCAGCATCCACACCATCCTGCACTTCTCCAGATCCATTGCACCTACACTGCCCTGGGACTACAGCTCCACCTGTGGGGAGCTACACCATCCTTGCTGCACTACACCATCAGTCCCAGGGGATCTGCATGCAGCGTCGGCTTAACACCTTCCTTGCCGAACACCACATGTGGCGTCACAAACTATTATTCCATTAACTACTACAAACCAACCACCATTGATTTGGGTGCTCAGGGCCAAGGACTGGGTCACCACCGCCGCAACACATCCCCCTGACACCGGCCCGGTACCGAGTACCCCGCTGCCCTGGGAGGGTGACCCTATTTTGGCATCACGAACAGGATGACGAGACCCGATACCATCGGGTTCTGTGCGCCTGAGATTTATTGGACTTTATACTTTTGAGAATGTGCAGAAGACCTAATTTGATAGACTGTAAAATGGACATTAGAAATGGCCGCTGGCGCGGAGAAGAAGAGCGTGAAGAGATGGGAGGTCCTAGGAAAAGACCGCGAAGAGTCTTGGGCATCCCCTGCCTGAATTACTATGTGACAGCGACATGGCCCACCCCCCGAGGGGTTCGTATACTGGCTTGGTATGGAGACGCTGGAAGAAGACGCCGCCCCCGGACGGAGGGGCAGAAGAAGCCAGTGGTGGGAAAGGAGCCGAAGCAGGAAGAAGAACGCCAGAACGCCATTTTGGAGAGAGAAGGAAGGAGGCCTGCAGACCGCAGGGAAACGGATCTCCCTGGCGCCATGGCTGAAGGCTCCAACCCGATCTATGAGATGAACCGCCAGCGGCTGGAAGACAAGATTATCCAGCTGACGCGCTGCCTGCGATTGAGGCAGGAGGCGCTGTGGACACTGAACTGGCCGCATGCCCTGTAGGGGCCTACCTCTGCGGTACCTGCTACACCGGTACCCGCCGCTGCTGCACCGGACTCTATCCCGGCGGACTCTGTGGAGCCTGCCGCTGCCATCACCCCATCGGAGGAGTCACCGGAGACCCCCGCAAACCCGGAGCCGCCCTTTGCTCCACCGCCGTCCCCGGTGTCCCACCGTGTGGCACCTAACATCACTACGTTTGCACCGGAGCAGAGGCTGCACCGCCGAAGAGTATCAGGTATATATACCGGCCCTCCTAATGGGTTACCCTCTGAGTTCACGTTGTCAGAGGCGGGCTTGCTGCAACTCGAAATGGGGCAGTTGGCAGAGTCAGCGGGGGGCCCAAGTGAGTCGGAGATGGGAAGGTGGAGGAGGTCCCTATTGAGAAGGGTACGGTTGGACCAGGCCCGCAGGATCAGACATCTCCATGGCTTGGAAGAATCTAGGTCGATTTGGCATAGTAACATTGACATCCCGTTGCCGAAAAACCCCCGCTTAGCCGCTTACCAGCACCGACAAGCAGAAACATCCCTCGGTGCTAGGCCTCGTACTAGAGCAGCGGAACCACCTATTGAGGAGGAACAGTTGATGGGCATTGAGATGCATCATGGGTTCCCTTTGCCACAGCGCCAGTATTCTATGGCCGAAACCAGAATCAAGATGAAGATATTACATCTGGTAACAGTTCCAGTTCAGCTTCCAGAACCCCAGGAGGGGATCAGCACTAAGTTTCAAATCTCATTACCCAGGAGGGTATTTTGCACCAGTTGTGCCTTCCTTTTGTTTATCATGTTTTTCCAGTTGTTGCCTAGTTTTTGATTGGCAGCATTGTTTTCTGATTGGAACAGAGGAGATCATGGATGCTGTATGATCCAAAACTTTCTTGTAAATAGTTTGCACCTCTTTAGGTGCCCTTTCTTGGTTTTACATATAGACACTTTGCGAAGATAATGTTTTGCATGGACACTTTTCGAAGATGATGTCTACCTCTTAGGACACTGCAAGAAATCCCGGCTGGGAGCCGTGTCCAGCACTTACAAGAATCTTTGAACTGTTTCATTGAAAAGTATTTGATAATGTGTTTTATAAGAGTAAATGGCTTTTACTAGAAGAATTAGGAATGTCTGATATAGAGATGAGCAATGTGAATAAAGAATTGAAAGTGACAGGTGACGGACCAGGTATTTGCGGTCAGCGTCTTGCGTCTAGAAGAGAGAGAGAAAGATGATACAGAATATAGGACATTTGAATTAAGGAAAAATTTGCACTGTTTAACTTAGAATTTTAGAATTGTTGGTAACGATCAAGAATGAGTACCTCCTATACTAGGAAGCTTAGTATATGAAAAGTTTGTTCTGCATTACAAAATTTTTGTATGTTTCTCTGCTGTCAACTTTGTTTACCTTGCAGCCCGCGGACGTGCTGTGTTTAACGGGGGAGTATGTGGCGCCCCTGTGGCTCAGTCGCCACAGAGGTACTGCACCTTACCCAGACGGTGGGGCACCACACCTTAGGACAAGTTGGGAACTCCTTTCCACACTCCAATACTCGCACCCCACACAACAGGGTAGTTCTGCACAACCACATTGCGGCTCAATGCTTAGAGAGTAGCAGAGCACCTCTGGTAGTTCCCTGCAGGGAACACTGGATGTGTTGGGAGGTGGGTGGAGTTTAGATTCATATAAAAGATTGGGAAGGTTTAGAATTACAGGTCAGTCCCTGAGAGGGTCAGTCTGGGGTGAGTCCCAGAGGAGAGAAGGACAGTCAGTCAGGAGAGTATGAGGACGGGTCCGTGGAGAAGGAGAAAAACATAGAACTGTAACCTAAGCATCCATCAGAAGGAGAGACAAGTACGGAACGAAGGAGTAGAGAACAGAGAGGAGAAGTGAGTTGGAAGAGGAACCCTGCCCATAGGTTCTCAGCGCAAGGCTGGGGCCCGGTCCCCGAGGTTGTATGGACACTTATGGCTCTGCAGCAGACACCGGTGTAGTAGTTGGCTGTAAATGCATTACTCCCATCCAAGACTTGAGGCACAACAGCAACACAGATAGAGAGCCGGGAGTGAGGTGTCCCCAAAGCAGGCTACAGCTGTCTGCCATGTAAGTAAAGTTCTAGGAACATCTAGTTAGGAGGCATTCCAGGGTTACTAAGTACTGGAGTGCTTCACACCACAAGGCGCATTGGAGGAGTCGTTCAGGAAAGGTACATGTTGGCGGAGTGTTGGAAAGGAGAGCCCTGACTTGCCTGGGAGGTTGATTGAGTCTTTGTCCCGGAGGACATGGCATGGAGGCAGGCACCAGTGTTTACCACGAACTGTGAGTAAAGCTTTGAAACTGCAAGCTCTGGCGTCCTCCATTCCTTCATCGCTAGCACCTTCAGCACCGCTACATCTGGGTGCCAGCATCCACACCATCCTGCACTTCTCCAGATCCATTGCACCTACACTGCCCTGGGACTAAAGCTCCAACTGTGGGGAGCTACACCATCCTTGCTGCACTACACCATCAGTCCCAGCGGATCTGCATGCAGCGTCGGCTTAACACCTCCCTTGCCGAACACCACAGGTGGCGTCGCGAACTATTATTCCATTATCTACTACAAACCAACCACCATTGATTTGGGCGCCCAGGGCCACGGACCGGGTCACCGCCGCCGCCGCGACACACCCCCCTGACACTGGCCCGGTACCGAGTACCCCGCTTCCCTGGGAGGGCGACCCATTAGCAGCACAGTAGGTTCCCAGTGTGTCAGTTCACTCACCCGAGCTGCAGTTGGTTCCTCTCTTCCTCATGCTCCCAGCAGCACTTCCAGGTGGGTCTATGGCCATGTTTTAAGGGCATGTGCAAACGCACTCCCACCCTCTTAAAGGGCCAGCACGTGCACTTGCTATTTCCTCCTTAGCCAATGGTTTTAGGCATTATGTACAGTTGTGGCCAAAAGTATTGACACCCCTGCAGTTCTGTCAGATAATACTCAGTTTCTTCCTGAAAATGATTGCAAACACAAATGCTTTGGTATTGTTATCTTCATTTAATTTGTCTTAAATGAAAAAACACAAAAGAGAATGAAGCAAAAAGCAAAACTCCAAAAATGGGCCAGACAAAAGTATTTTTCACCCTCAGCCTAATACTTGGTTGCACAACCTTTAGGCAAAATAACTGCGACCAACTGCTTCCGGTAACCATCAATAAGTTTCTTACAATGCTCTGCTGGAATTTTAGACCATTCTTCTTTGGCAAACTGCTCCAGGTCCCTGATATTTGAAGGGTGCCTTCTCCAAACTGCCATTTTCAGATCTCTCCACAGGTGTTCTATGGGATTCAGGTCTGGACTCATTGCTGGCCACCTTAGAAGTCTCCAGTGCTTTCTCTCAAACCATTTTCTAGTGCTTTTTGAAGTGTGTTTTGGGTCATTGTCCTGCTGGAAGACCCATGACCTCTGAGGGAGACCCAGCTTTTCTCACACTGGGCCCTACATTATGCTGCAAAATTTGTTGGTAGTCTTCTGACTTCATAATGCCATGCACACTGTCAAGCAGTCCAGTGCCAGAGGCAGCAAAGCAACCCCAAAACATTAGGGAACCTACGCCATGTTTCACTGTAGCGACCATGTTCTTTTCTTTGAATGCCTCTTTTTTTCTCCTGTAAACTCTATGTTGATGCCTTTGCCCAAAAAGCTCTACTTTTGTCTCATCTGACCAGAGAACATTCTTCCAAAACGTTTTAGGCTTTTTCAGGTAAGTTTTGGCAAACTCCAGCCTGGCTTTTTTATGTCTCGGGGTAAGAAGTGGGGTCTTCCTGGGTCTCCTACCATACAGTCCCTTTTCATTCAGACGCCGATGGATAGTACGGGTTGACACTGTTGTACCCTCGGACTGCAGGGCAGCTTGAACTTGTTTGGATGTTAGTCGAGGTTCTTTATCCAACATCCGCACAATCTTGCTTTGAAATCTCTTGTTAATTTTTCTTTTTCGTCCACATCTAAGGAGGTTAGCCACAGTGCCATGGGCTTTAAACTTCTTGATGACACTGCGCACGGTAGACACAGGAACATTCAGGTCTTTGGAGATGGACTTGTAGCCTTGAGATTGCTCATGCTTCCTCACAATTTGGTTTCTCAAGTCCTCAGACAGTTCTTTGGTCTTCTTTCTTTTCTTCTTTTCTCCATGCTCAATGTGGTACACACAAGGACACAGGACAGAGGTTGAGTCAACTTTAATCCATGTCAGCTGGCTGCAAGTGTGATTTAGTTATTGCCAACACCTGTTTGGTGCCACAGGTAAGTTACAGGTGCTGGTAATTACACAAATTAGAGAAACATCACATGATTTTTTGAACAGTGCCAATACTTTTGTCCACCCTCTTTTTTATGTTTGGTGTGGAATTATATCCAATTTGGCTTTAGGATAATTCTTTTTGTGTTTTTTCATTTAAGACCAATTAAATGAAGTTAATAATAACAAAGAATTTGTGTTTGCAATCATTTTCAGGAAGAAACTGAGTATTATCTGACAGAATTGCAGGGGTGTCATTACTTTTGGCCACAACTGTATATATTGCTTCCTCTCCACTGGGGAGGTGCCTGAAAAACCTTCCTGTTTCAGTCTATTTTGTGTAAGGTTGCATACCAGTGCAAGTCCTGCTTATAGTACACTAAGTACAAATCTTGCCTGCTGTAGTCTAAGTGCAAATCCTACCTGCTACACTCTGAAGCAAATCCTGCCTGCTTCACCCTGAAGCAAAATTTGCTTGCTGCACTCTGACACAAACTCTGTCTCTGACACAAACTCTGTCTGCTGCACTCTGATACAAACTTGGTCAGATGCACTTTGATATAAGACTCCCTGATGAAGCGTGAGCTAAACGCTTGTTGGAGTGGTGTGAGTGAGCAGCGTGTGTCCCTGTGGTTGGTATTACCATCATTATAGCTTAATATATTTATATATTTCTTGTTGCACTATATTTGTCATTGGTATGGGCATTATTTTTCATGCTGGTGTCAGTTGGTAGATATATACAGTGCCTTGCGAAAGTATTCGGCCCCCTGGAACTTTTAGACCTTTTCCCACATATCATGCTTCAAACATAAAGATACCAAATGTAAATTTTTGCTGAAGAATCAACAAGTGAAACACAATTGTGAAGTTGAACAAAATGTATTGGCTGTGTTAAATTTTTGTGGAAATTCAAAAGCTGAAAGGTGTGGTGAGCAATATTATTCGGCCCCTTTACTTTCAGTGCAGCAAACTCACTACAGAAGTTCATTGTGGATCTCTGAATGATCTAATGTTGTCCTAAATGACTAATGATGATAAATATAATCCACCTGTGTGTAATCAAGTCTCCGTATGAATGCACTTGCTCTGTGATAGTCTCAGGGTTTTGTTTGAAGCACAGAGAGCATCATGAAGACCAAGGAACACAACAGGCAGGTCCGTGATACTGTTGTGGAGAAGTTTAAAGCCGGATTTGGATACAAAATGATTTCCAAAACTTTAAACATCCCAAGGAGCCCTGCACAAGCAATCATATTGAAATGGAAGGAGTATCATACCACTGAAAATCTACCAAGACCCGGCTGTCCCTCTAAACTTTCATCTCAAACAAGGAGAAGACTGATCAGAGATGCAGCCAAGAGGCCCATGATCACTCTGGATGAACTACAGAGATCTACAGCTGAGGTGGGGCAGTCTGTCCATAGGACAGCAATCAGTTGTACACTGCACAAATCTGGCCTTTATGGAAGAGTGGCAAGAAAAAAGCGATTTCTCAAAGATATCCATAAAAAGTGTTGATTAAAGTTTGTAACAAGCCACCTGGGAGACACACCAAACATGTGGAAGAAGGTGCTCTGGTCAGATGAAACCAAAATCGAACTTTTTGGCAACAATGCCAAACGATATGTTTGGCGTAAAGGCAACACAGCTCATCACCCAGAACACACCATCCCCCTGTCAAACATGGTGGTGGCAGCATCATAGTTTGGGGCTGCTTTTCTTCAGCAGGGACAGGGAAGATGGTTAAAATTGATGGGAAGATGGATGGAGCCAAATACAGGACCATTCTTGAAGAAAACCTGCTGGAGTCTGCAAAAGACCTGAGACTGGGACGGAGAATTGTCTTTCAACAAGACAATGATCCCAAACATAAAGCAAAATCTACAGTGGAATGGTTCACAAATAAACGTATCCAGGTGTTAGAATGGCCAAGTCAAAGTCCAGACCTGAATCCAATTGAGAATCTGTGGAAAGAGATGAAAACTGCTGTTCCCAAACGATCTCCATCAAACCTCACTGAGATCGAGCTGTTTGCCAAGGAAGAATGGGCAAGAATTTCAGTCTCTCGATGTACAAAACTGATAGAGACATACCCCAAGCGACTTGCAGCTGTATTCACAGCAAAAGGTGGCGCAACAAACTATTAAGTTAAAGGGGCCGAATAATATTGCATGCCCCACATTACAGTTTTTGACTTTCCACAAAAATTTAAAATAGCCAATAAATTTTTTTCAACTTCACAATTGTGTCCCACTTGTTGTTGATTCTTCACCAAAAATTTACATTTGGTATTTTTATGTTTGAAGCATGATATGTGGGAAAAGGTTATAAAGTTCCAGGGGGCCAAATACTTTCGCAAGGCACTGTATATATTTTTTTGCACTATGCATTTGACACTTTCTTATATATGAAACATAGAAAAGCACAGTAAAACAAATATAAAAAACTCTGTTGTAAAGAAGTAACAGTAAGCAGCAAGTGCTAGTAAAAAGATGATAAAAAACAGGGTATTTGGTTGATGCGTTTTTTGCAAAAAATGTATACTAAGCCAATCTGCCAAACATCAAGGTAACCCATATCAGAGCAGTCCCTAACTGATGTATTTAAAAACCTGGTCATGTGTATAGTACCTATATGAGCAGGATTCAGACAGGTAATGTCCGATGTGGACATGCTGCAGAAGACAGCCTTTATGTGCATGGCCCACAAGGGAGAGGTGGAAAACCTCCTTAATCTTGCAAAAACAAGAAACCAATTAAATACAAACACATGGGCCATGCACACAGTGAACAAGTCTGTAGGACAGTGTTCACACCACCAAAAGACTGAAACATAGAAAATCACAGTAAAACAAACGTATAAAAATACTCTGTTGTAAAGAAGTAACAGTAGACAGCAAGTGCCAGTAAAAAGATGATAAAAAACAGAGTATTTGGTTGATACGTTTTTTGCAAAAAATCTATACGAAGCCGCTCTACCAAATGTCAAGGAAACCCATGTCAGAGCTCTGACATGGGTTACCTTGATGTTTGGTAGAGCCGCTTAGCATACATTTTTTGCAAAAAGCGTATCAACCAAATACCCTGTTTTTTATCATCTTTTTACTATGTTTACTGTTACTTCTTTACAACAGAGTATTTTACAGACTTGCTCACTGTGTGCATGGCCCATGTGTTTGTACTTTATTATATATGTATTTATTGGCACTAGTATATTGATCTTCATTATATAATATATTTATTTTTTGGTTTGATTTTTTATCAATTATCAATAATCACTTATATCATATTTTGGCATGTTTATTAACCTCCCACAGCATTTGATATTGTTATAATGAATGTATATTCTTCTATTTATTAATCTTTGCCTGGATGACATTCTCTGCTCCCTCACCTATCACAGTTATTGTGGTTTTTATTGTCTATTTTATTATGTTGTTTCATAATCATGCCTTGCATGATTATTTTTGTATTTTGGTTGTTTCAGTTATGTTTTAATTGATATTGAATAAAGCTTCATTATATATACACCTTTTGTGAATACTTTTTTCTCTTTTGGATTGGTCTGATACAAGCTCTGCCTGTTGCTCCACCCAGTCTGTTCTTCGGGTCCAGCTGCTGCGCGACCATTGGTCTGCCCTGGAATGGTACCGGGTGTTCATCGGGAGCCAAGTCTAACCTCACCATCAGATGCTCTAGTGAATACTCAGGTGATCGCTTAGTCACGCCCCTCCAGGCTCTCTGCAGTCCATGGCACAGTGGTTCCACAAACCACGACCGTGACACTCTCAGGCTGTGGAGCTGTGACGTCGGTGTGATCTGGGACTCTCCTACTGTGGTTGCTCAGGGCATTATCTCAAGGACTGCTCGATTCGCCCTCAAGCAAACAAGCCGTCCGGAAACGCCTAAGCCTGGGTGATATTCAAGGAGGTCACCCAGATTTCCAGATACCGTTTTACTCCTCATATAAAGTGTTGTTGAACGTGGAACTATGTTTTCAAAACCTTTGGTTATCTGCACTTGCTTTCAAGACTGTGGGTCTGCAGTGAACTTTATTGATTCTGGACTGGTTCTTAAATTAGGATTAGGGACAGTTAGATTGGAAAGACCTTCAGGTGCATCTCACAAAATTAGAATATCATCAAAAAGTTAATTTATTTCAGTTCTTCAATACAAAAAGTGAAACTCATATATTAGATAGAGTCATTACAAACAGAGGGATGCATTTTAAGTGTTTATTTCTGTTCATGTTGATGATTATGACTTACAGCCAATGAGAACCCAAAAATCATTATCCCAGTAAATTAGAATACTTAATAACACCAGCTTGAAAAAATGATTTTAAAATCCAGAAATGTTGGCCTACTGAAATATACTTTCAATAAATGCACTCAATACTTGATTGGGGCTCTTTTTGCATCAATGCTGCGTGGCATGGAAGGATCAGCATGTGGCATGTACTGCTGAGGTGTTATGGAAGCCCAGGTTGCTTTGATAGCAGCCTTCAGCTTGCCAGCATTGTTGGGTCTGGTGTCTCATGTTCCTCTTGACAATACCCCATAGATTCTCTATGGGGTTAAGGTCAGGCGAGTTTGCTGGCCAATCAAGCACAGTGATATTGTTGTTTTTAAACCATGAATTGGTATGTTTGGCAGTATGGACAGGTTCCAAGTCCTACTGGAGAATGAAGTTTCCATCCCCAAAAAGGCTCTGCCTTCTGTCTGTCACTGCATCCTGAAACCTGCTTACACTTGGCTTAGTCAGCAGGATGCAGTCCACAGGCACAGAAGTGTCAGACCAAGAAGTCATGGGTGCCCCAGCGGCCAACTACCATTGGAGGCGGAGAAACATGATGTTGTGGGACTGGACTGAAAGAGTTAGGAGCATGCTGCCAGTGTACCCTATGGCCCCTGTGCTGCAGGCAGAGATAGCGTTAATGTCCCTAGATGGTGAGGCCCGGTATCCTGTAATGTTCCACCCCCCTCATGAGAGGGACACGTTTACCAAGGTATTCCAGATCGTAGAGGAAATGTATGGAGATCGCACTGATGTTGGGGAACTGCGGATGCGCTTGTCCTGCCATGTGCAAAGGGAGGGGGAGTCCATGACTCAATTTATCAACACGTTGCAAGAGATCCACGCAGCCATCGCTAAGCGGGATGATGTGTGCGTGGGCCTCCTGATGTAATTTTGAGAAACCAGCTTGTGGCAGGCTTTAGAGATGATCTGCTAAAGCAGGCTTTGGTGAGCGCTTGCAGGCCAATCTGCACATGTCTCTCCTGGAAATCGGGGCGGAAGCACGTGCACACGAGCAGGAGCAGGGGACCACAGCCTTGGCAGGGATGGTCCGGAGCCTTGAAGTACCTAACCTGAACGTTGCAGAGTCAGAGTGGTCCCGCGAATTATGGCAAGAAATGCGGAAAATGAGGGCAGAAATAGGGAGCCTAAACGAAACCCTTGCTGCTACCTTGGAGTCCAATCCCATGCCCCGGGGTAAATTACGGCAAGAGATAAGAGAAGTTAGAGGAGAGATACGAAGCTTAAGAGAAACTCCAGCAGCAGCCCCAGCATTTAATCCCATATCCGGGGATGAAGAGCGATTACAGAGGGAGTATGCCTCTCTTGGAGGACGGCGATCCAGACTAAAGCAGCCACCAGACAGGGCAGAAGTGAGTGTTGGACTTGTGGAAAAATGGGATATCTGTCAAGGAGTTGCCCTACATGAGACAGCCGACGGCGGAGATTCACTCATCCCTCCAAAAGTCATGCTCACTGGAGAGAATGCTGCATCTGGAGGAGACGGTCCTTGGACATGGAAACCCGCTCCCGAGGAACAGAGTGGAGAGAGAAGGTCCGCCCGTCGCAGAGTGACCATGGAGGATGGACGGACACCAGGAACAAATGGTACGGTGAGCAGAGGGGAGTCTCACCCAGAGCAAGACAGAGCCTCAAAGTCAGATGTCGAGAAGTGAGGGAGAAGGCATCATCTGCCTACAGCGAGATGTCTGCGTTACTCAGGAGAGTGGAGATGAATTGAGTGGAGCCGGGGAGCACCAAGAAAGTCAAAGATGACGACAACCCCAGTGAAGAGGTGGAGGTAGGGCTTACACCTAGTGCGCAGTTGGATGACTAAGTGGAGGAGGACATTGAATGCCATGGAGAAGAGCCCGAAATTGAAATTCTGCATGAGATACCTGAAGTTCTGAGTACTCCTGATGCGAAAATTAAAGAGGTGCCTCAAAGTACTCATTGTGACCACGCCACCCATGCAATATACATAGAACCATTCTCTTTGGCAAAACGAAGTGCAAGAGAGGCAGAAATGGGTGCAAAAACTGTGAGCATCTGGCCTGTAATGGTAATATAAAATATGTATAACTTTTCCGGAACATTCCAGAATCTTCCATTCACTATACTCACTCAGTTGGGAGGTCATTCTAGCTTGGGATGCCGTGCCAGTAAGATCTCAAATAAGTGGTGACGTGTGGCTCCACCCCCCCAGCATGGTTCTGCTGGACATGGTCTAAGCATTATGTAAGTGTATCTTCTGTTTTAACCCTTATTTTATTTGTAGTCGTATTGTACATATATTATTGTCTCATTATGTAAAGCTTTTTTTATCTTCTATAAACATTGCCCATTTTTGGGAATAAACTAGAAAACTTATTCGTTTTGTCTCATTGCTCTGTGACTAATTCACGTGTCTATAAGATAATTACGCTAATGATTTGGGGGTTTGCTACAGACCCTCTTAATTAACTTAGTGATTAAGAGAATCATAGCTGGTGGCAGCGAAGTTTGATTTGACCGGGTAGGCTAGCTGGCAGTGATGGAAGTGGTTTTATAAGCTGATTGTGTGGCTGCGGCCAAAGCATTTAAAATTCCCTCACTGCAGCGGCCTAATCGCCAGTGCAGAACAAGCTGCCCGTCCGGTGACTAATTATCCTAGGTGTAGTTCCCTGACTGACCTGAGAGTAAGGGGGGTATCGGAGAGCTGCGAGTTCCAAAGTGGAACTGGGAGAGTGGGATACCCATAAATCCCGACAGCTTGTAACATATTGTGGCAGGGGTGGGATAGCCAAAATAAACCCCCCTGCGGTAAATTGTTAGGGCAAGATTAGCTTGCTTTTTTTAACACATGGTGCCAGCGGTGGGATATCTAAGATAAGCCCCCTGTGCCTGTGATAGCCGTGTGCGGCCAAAGGTCACATCCTCCGATCCGTGACATAGCGGTGTCAGCGGTGGGATCCTGACATGGCCCACCTCCGAAGAACATAAAGGGGCACAAAGAGTCCTCGCCCGTAGCATGGTGAGCTAAAAGGGGAGAGGGAGTGTAAGGAGGAAGACCAGGCTTCAGGTGCCTGCATCATGCTGGGTCCGGAACTGCTGAGGCTGCGTCCCATGTCACCTGGGGGAAAGAACAGGGGACAAGACAGGCCCCATGACCCAGGAAAAGGGGGTGTGGCTAAACAAGGCAGTGAGGAGAAAGTGCGCAAAGAAAGAGTGAGTTCCCCACGGGCAGTGAGAGCGGACACAGGTGTGCGGCATGCTCCACAGCGAGAGAGGCGGCGTAGAGCCGTGCTCCAGCAGAACTTCAGCGGGCACTCCAGTGAGACACTGTGTGTGCAGAGTACTGTGTTCCTGGCTGTGCAGAATGCGGTGCTCATGCAAATGAACGGGGGCAGGGTGCAGGATCCTAAGGTGTGCTCCCCAAGACTACCTCTTCCTTCTCTTTGTTTTTCTATCCTATCTTTTATTTGGCAACCATGGCTACGCGGGGAGAAGCCTATTATAAGCAGCTTAACAAGGACGCCCTCAGGGCCCTGTGCACGGCAAACCATATTGATGTCGCTGACATGACCAAAGTCCAGTTGGTCTCGGCTCTGCTGCAATGTGAGGAGAGCCAGGGCGTGGAAGGTAACACCAGTGCCAATGGTGCAGCCGCAGAGGTCCAGCTGGTGCAGGTCGGCCTGACCGGCAGCCAGGAAGTCATGGACCGCTATCTGCAATTGGCCCTGTTCCCTGCCAAAGACTATGTTGGACGTCTGCAGCTGATCCAGCAAGCTCAAGAGGGAGCCGAACGCCAAGCCCAGTGAGAGGCCCAGCAGCAGGAGGCCCAAGCTCAGAGAGACCATGAACTGGAGATGATCCGGCAGGGGGAACACCCTCCATAGCCCGAAGCCGTGAGCCCAACAGCGCTCAGAGTCTGAAACCCCGGCCTGAACATTTTCCTGTGATGCAAAAGGATGGAGACTTGAATATTTTTCTGCGGGCTTTTGAGAAAGCCTGCAGACAGCACCAGCTGCCTATGAACAAATGGACCAGGTACTTGACCCTAGGGCTGAAGGGCAAAGCCCTGGAGGTGTTTGCTTCTCTCCTGCAAGCACACAATGATGACTATGATGCCATAAAGCAGGCCCTGATCGCCAAATACTGGCTAACACCTGAGGTTTACCGTAGAAAGTTCCGGAACCTCCAAAGTGGCCCACACGACAGCTATATCGATGTGGTGCAAGGACTCAGGACCCACTTTGACCAGTGGATCCACGGACTGTCAGTAGACACCTTTGACCTGCTGAAGGACCTGATTATCAAATACCAGTTCCTGCATCTTTCCCCAGCTGAGGTCCGACAGTTCATCCTGGACCGAGAACCAACGAATGCGGACAAAGCAGCGCAGATCGCCGACAACTACGTATGAGGCCAACCGGAAAATGGAGACTTGGACGCCAGTCACCGCCAGCTGGAGAGGGGGTAAGCCTGCAACCAACCCCAGTGCCCCTGCCAGTTGTCCCTCCGGAGGCCCTGTCCCATTTGCCAACACCAGGCCTACATCAGACACTCGCCAGTGTTTCCTCTGCAAATAGACTGGACATATCACTACCACCTGTCCAGAGAGGCAGAAGAACCCCCCAGCCAAGGTCTCTGGGCCCAATGCCTCTGTTCTTTTGGTGGGTGGTTTGGTTGGGAGGATTGATGACAATGTACAGCACATCCGTGTGGGGGCCCATCTTGCTACTGGCCTCAAGAACACCGGGGCTGAACGAACCTTCATCCGTCCTGGACTGGCAGCCCCTGAAGAGTTTATTGAGGGGAAAACCCTAACTGTCACTGGGATTGGAGGCACCCGCTGTCCCTTGTCAGTGGCCCGGGTTTTTCTTGATTGGGGTGCTGAGAGCAGGGTGAGGGAATTGGGAGTGTCCGAAATCCTGCCCACTGATTTTTTATTGGGGACTGATTTGGGGAGGATGGTTGCATACTATGTCCCTGACACCCCTCCCCAGTCTGATAATAAGGGTAACATTAACCCTGATGATGATGGGAAACTGAATGTGTTACCTGCTAATGCCTTGATGAATAATGATGCAACTAATAACCATTCTTTTCCCAGGTATGACGCTGATGATGTTGTAAATGTGCCAACTGAAGTTAATAACCATTCTTTCCCTAGGAAGGATGCTGATGATGATGTATCTGTGTCAACTGAACCTGA
Source organism: Dendrobates tinctorius (assembly GCF_039654945.1). Taxonomy (NCBI): domain Eukaryota; kingdom Metazoa; phylum Chordata; class Amphibia; order Anura; family Dendrobatidae; genus Dendrobates; species Dendrobates tinctorius. Next base: position 59,834,911 of record NW_027361829.1, read on the forward strand.
TAACCATTTTTCTGCAAAGGTTGATGTGTCCACAGATACAGGAGTGTTCAGCCCCATCGATCTGCGGAGTGAGATGGCTGAGGAACCCCTAGCAGGGGCAAGTGTCGGTGCTAAAGGAAATGGGGAGGTGCATGGGAGCCGTGAGGAAGGTGATGCCACTGACCAGTGCCACTGAGGAAGGTAACTGGCCCATAAGTAGCACTGCTCCTGAAATGTTGGGGGTGGATGGGGAGGTAGAGCCCATATCAGCGCCGGCTGGTGGGTCTGTAGAAAACCCTGGGGAGACAGCATACGTAGCCACTTTCACACGCAGTCAGAGTGCCCGGATCGCAGGTAGTGCCCTGCCTTCTGGAACCTCCTCTGCTACAGGAGAGACTGAACCAGAGGTGAACCCAAAGCAGGTTCCAGAGGGTCCCAGTGAGGAAGGGACCTTGACGTAACTTCTGGCTGCCTCCAGCCAGAAGTTCCAGGCCGCTCTGCACTCAGATGCGAGCCTGGCGAAATTGAGACACCTCGCCGAGACACCCACCTCCGCAACTGATAAGGAGAGTGTGTTCTGGGAGCGAGTGAGGTTATACTCAACCACTCCCCAAAAGGAGTGGTTGAGGGAAAAACAGCTGGTAGTCCCCTATCAATTTAGGGCTGAGTTGTTACGGATTGCCCATGAGATTCCACTCGCTGGACACTTGGGGATCAGCAAAACTAAGGCTGTCTCAACACTTCTATTGGTCCAAGATGGGGACAGATGTAATCAACTACTGCCGCTCCTGTACCACCTGTCAAAGAGTGGGGAAGGCGGGGCCTGCTCTTAAGGCTCCCCTGATACCTTTGCCAGAGATAGAGGAGCCTTTCCAGAGAATCGCGGTGGACATTGTAGGCCCACTGGCCATCCCCAGCAGCTCTGGAAAGCGATACATTCTCACCGTGGTAGACTACGCTACCTGGTACCCAGAGGCACTAGTTCTGTCATCAACCAGGGCGGATAAGGTGGCGGATGCACTGGTGACAATCTTTTCAAGGGTGGGATTTCCCAGGGAGATGCTTACTGATCAAGGGACCCAATTCATGTCTTGCCTAATGGAGGCTCTCTGTGAGAAAATGCAGGTGAGGCACCTGGCATCGAGTGCATATCACCCACAGACCAATGGTTTGTGTGAACACTTCATTGGTACCCTCAAACAGATGCTCCGCATGTTGGTTGAGACCCAAGGGCGCGACTGGGAGCAGTACCTCCCACACCTGCTATTCGCTTACAGAGAAGTTCCGCAGGCCTCGACAGGGTTCTCCCCCTTCGAGCTCCTGTACGGCTGGTGAGTCTGGGGATCCCTTGGGTTGATAAGAGAATCCTGGGAAGATGAGCCAAACCCCACGGAAATTTCCATCTTTGATTATGTCACGCGCTTCCGTGACAAGATGCAGACTTTGACGCAGTTGGTGCATGACAACATGGTGCAGGGTCAGGCTGACCAGAAGCACTGGTGCGACCAGAATGCCTGGGAGCGGACCTACCAGGTGGGTCAAAAGGTGTGGGCGCTGGTCCCTGTACCAACGGATAAGCTTCAGGCAGCCTGGGAAGGCCCATATGTCATCCAACAACAGCTCAACCCGGTCACCTACGTGGTCACGCTTGACCATGCTTGGGGTAGGCGCAAGGCCTTTCACATCAACATGATGAAGGCTCATCATGAACGTGAAGTGTTATGATTGAGTCACTGTAGGAGGCAGACGCAAAAATAGAAGCTACGTCCAGAAAACCAGAGAAGTTGGCAACTATCAGATTGCAGACCCCTGAACCTATCAACACAACTAGCAGTAGCCGTGGGGGGTTCCTACGATGCCCTAGACCCCTCGATCACAGCCGGAGAGCTAAATAGCCTAAAGACAGAAAAGGAAATCTAAACTGCCCCAGAGCAGACCCCAAAATAAAAGGCAGCCCCCAACATATAATGACGGTGAAGCAAGATGAAAAAACACTCACACAGATAGAAAGATAGGCTGAGCAAACGATGGGGCCCAAGCTAACTAAACAGAACAGGAAAGGAAGGTTGCTGTCTGCAATCTGCCAAAACCTTATCAAAGACATAAGCCAACAAGCTGATATGGAAAAAGACCCTGAAGCAGCTAGGTTTCAAAAACTAAATCAGCACTCAGGTATTTTCAGAAGACAGAGCTAAAGGAATTCAGCACACCCCAGCAGGGAATGGCAGAAATCCAGAAAAACAAAGCAAAACAAAGTCAAAGCACAAATGCAAAAAGCCGAGCAGAAAACTTAGCTTTAGAAGAGCAGGAATTCAGACTGGTCTCCAAGGATCCCACAGAGAAATCACCCGGAGGGCAGAAGGGCGTCGGCAGCCTTATATCCAGTCAGTAACTCCACTCAGCCAGTCATCATCATCAGACTCAGGTGTTTGATAATCAGGCTCACTACCTTTCTTTACCAGAAGAAGGAGTTCCTCGGGCCTCAGTAGTGAAGGGGAAAATGAACACACAACAGTACCTCCCCCTTGAGGAGGGGTCACCGAACCCTCAACCACGCCACCAGGGCGATCAGGGTGAGCCCGATGAAAGGCACGCACCAATCTTTTGGCATGAATATCAGAGGCAGAGACCCAGGAATTATCTTCCTGACCATAACCCTTCCACTTAACCAAATACTGGAGACTCTGTCTAGCCAGATGGGAATCCAGTACTTTCTCTACCTCATATTCCATGTTACCTTCAACCAATATAGGGTCTGGAGGTGCAACCCCCGGAACAACAGGTTCAACAAACCTCTTCAACAAAGATTTATGGAACACATTATGGATTTTAAATGTGACAGGAAGAGCCAAACGAAAAGAGACCGGATTAATAATCTCCAAAATCTTGTAAGGTCCAATAAATCTAGGTTTAAACTTAGGAGAAGCCACCTTCATAGCAATATTTTTTGATGATAACCACACCATATCACCAACCTTAAACTGGGGACGAATGGTCCTATGTCGGTTGGAAAACCGCTGGGCCTTTTCCTGGGAGAGAGATAACTTATCAACCACTTGGTCTCAGATCTGGTGCATTCTCTCCACCACAGTGTCAACACCTGGGCAGGCAGAGGGCTCCACCTGCCCTGAAGAAAATCGAGGATGAAACCCAAAGTTACAAAAAAAAGATGACATCAAAGTGGCAGAACTGGCTCTATTATTTAAAGCAAATTCGGCCAAGGGCAAAAATGAAACCCAATCATCCTGATCAGCAGAAATAAAACATCTCAAATATGACTCCAAGGTCTGGTTTGTTCTCTCTGTCTGCCCATTGGTCTGAGGGTGAAAAGCAGAGGAGAAGGACAACTGAATTCCCAGCTTGGAACAGAAAGTTCTCCAAAATCTAGACACAAACTGGACTCCTCTGTTAGATACAATGTTCTCAGGAATCCCGTGCAAGCGAACCACCTGTTGTAAAAACAGGGGCACCAACTCAGAGGAAGACGGCAACTTAGGGAGTGGTACAAGATGAACCATCTTAGAGAACCTATCACAAATCACCCAAATAACAGTCATCCTTTGAGAGACTGGCATATCAGAGATGAAATCCATTGAAATATGGGTCCATGGCCTCTTGGGGACAGGCAAAGGCATCAACAACCCACTAGAGCGAGAACACGATTTAGACCGGGAGCACGTCCCACAGGACTGCACAAAATTCCTGACATCACGAGACAAGGAGGGCCACCAAAAAGACCGACTCACCAGATCTCTAGTACCAAAAATACCTGGATGACCAGCCAAAGCAGAGCAATGAACTTCAGACATCACTCTCTTCTTCCACTGGTCAGGAACATACAACTTTCCACTGGGACAACGCTCAGGTTTGTCCTCCTGGAACTCTTCCAGAGCAAGTCTCAAATCGGGCAAGATGGCAGAAAGAACTACCCCTTCGCCTAGGATGGTAGCAGGCTTGGTCACCACAGGAGAATCAGCAAAGAAGCTCCTAGAGAGGGCGTCTGCCTTGACATTCTTAGTTCCAGGAAGAAAAGAAACCACAAAATCAAAACGTGTAAAAAACAAGGCCCACCTAGCCTGTCTAGGGTTCAAGCGCTTAGCCGACTCTAGGTAAATCAAATTTTTGTGGTCAGTGAGGACCACGACTTGATGCTTAGCTCCCTCCAACCAATGTCTCCACTCCTCAAATGCCCATTTCATGGCCAACAGTTCCCAATTCCCCACATCATAGTTACGTTCAGATGGAGAGAACTTTCGGGAAAAGAAAGCACAGGGATTCATTTTAGATTTTACAGGATCCTTTTGGGACAAAACAGCTCCTGCACCAATCTCAGAAGCATCCACCTCTACCTGGAACGGAAGTGAGACATCAGGTTGTCACAAAACCGGGGCGGAGGTGAATCTTCGCTTCAGCTCCTGAAAGGAAGAAACAGCCTCCGGAGACCAATTTAACACATCAGCACCCTTCTTAGTCAAATCAGTCAATGGCTTGGCAATACTAGAAAATTTTGCTATAAATTTCCGATAAAAATTAGCAAAACCCAAAAACTTCTGGAGGGCCTTCAAAGAAGTGGGCTGAACCCAATCGTAAATGGCCTGTACCTTGGCCGGGTCCATTTCAATAGTTGACGGGGACAAAATAAATCCCAAAAAAGAAATCCTCTGTACTCCAAAAAGGCATTTAGATCCTTTGACATACAGGGAATTCTCCCTCAAGATCTGGAACAAAGTCCGAATATGTTCCACATGAGAATCCCAATCCTTGGAGAAGATCAAAATATCATCCAGATAGATAATCAAAAATGTATCCATAAAATCTCGGAAAATATCGTTCATGAAGCACTGAAAGACAGAAGGGGCATTAGTGAGCCCAAAAGACATCACCAGGTACTCAAAATGTCCCTCCGGAGTATTAAACGCCGTCTTCCATTCATCCCCATGCTTAATGCGAATAAGATTATACGCCCCCTGAGGTCAAGCTTGGTAAACCAGCAAGCACCTTTAACTCTGGAGAATAGATCAGAAATCAGGGGTAACGGATACTGATATTTAACAGTAATTTTGTTGAGGGCACGATAATCAATACAAGGTCTTAATGATCCATCCTTTTTGGATACAAAAAAAAACCCGGCACCTAGGGTGACGAGGATGGTCTAATATGACCCTTCTCCAATGCCTCCTTAATATAGGATCTCATAGCCTCGTGCTCGGGTACAGATAAATTGAAGAGCCGACCCTTGGGAAATTTACACCCCGGGCTCAGTTCAATTGCACAGTCATAACTCCTATGAGGAGGCAGAGATGCAGACTCATTCTCACTAAATACATCATAAAAGTTCGCCAAATAATCAGGAACATCATGCGACTGAGGAGAGGTGGAAAACACCGGAGCCTCACTAAAGGCACACCGACAACCCCAACTCACCACAGACACAGATTTCCAATCCAAAACTGGATTATGAATTTGTAACCAGGGAAACCCCAGAACAATAGTATCATGCAGATTATGCAACACCAAAAATCTGCAATTTTCCTGATGGTCTGGGGCGACCCGCATTACCACCTGGGTCCAAAACTGAGGTTTATTTTTAGCCAAAGGAGTAGCATCAATCCCCCTCAAAGGGATAGGCGTCTGCAGAGGTGTCATCGGAAATCCACAACGTTTAGCAAAATCCAAGTCCATTAGGTTTAGGGCTGCTCCCGAATCCACAAAAGCCTTGGCGGAAAATGTGGACAGGGAGCAGATCAGAGTAATAGCCAGAAGAAACTTAGGTTGAACACCACCAACAGAAAACGTGTGTGCAAAGCGTTTCTCTCGTTTAGGACAGACAGAAATAATATGCGAGGCATCTCCACAGAAAAAACACAACTTATTACGCCTTCTGAACTCCTCACGCTGCTCTCTGGAAAAAACTCTATCACATTGCATAGGTTCAGACATTTGTTCAACAGGTGGCAACACCTCTCGTGCAGCTTTGCGTTCGCGCAAACGCCGATCAACCTGAATGGCTAATGACATAGAATCGTCAAGACCAGAGGGAACAGGAAATCCCACCATAGTATCTTTTACGGCTTCTGACAACCCCTTCTGAAAGAGAGCAGTCAAGGCATTATCATTCCAGGTAGTAAGTACTTCTGTTATGATTGAGTCACCGTAGGAGGCAGACGCAAAAATAGAAGCTACATGCAGAAAACCAGAGAAGTTGGCAACTATCAGATTGCAGACCCCTGAACCTATCAACACAACTAGCAGTAGCCGTGGGGGGTTCTGTTGTGAGTTCATTTTCCCCTTCACTACTGAGGCCTGAGGAACTCCCTCTTCTGGTGAAGAAAGGTAGTGAGCCTGATTGTCAAACACCTGGGGCTGATGATGATGACTGGCTGAGTGGAGTTAATGATTGGATATTAGGCTGCCGACGCCCTTCTGGCCCGCGGGTGATTTCTCTGTGGACTTCTAGGAAACCAGTCTGATTCCTGCTCATCTAAAGCTAAGATTTCTGCTTTGCCTTTTTGCATTAGTGTTTTGTTTTCCTTGCTTTTCTGGATTCTGCCATTCCCTGCTGGGGTGAGCTGAATCTCCTTTTGCCTGTTGCTCTGTCTTCAGAATATTCCTGAGTACTGACATAGCTTTTTTGAAGCCTAGCGTCTTCAGGGCCTTTTTTACTGTCAGTTGGTTGGCTTTTATTTTCATAGGGTTTTTCACGGATTGCAAACAGCAGCCTTCCTGTCCTTTCCTATCTAAGCTAGCGTGGGCCCCATCTTTGCTCAGTCTATCTTTCTGTCTGTGTTTTGTTTTTTCTTCTTGCTTCACCGTCATTATATGTGGGGGGCTGCCTTTTGCTTTGGGGTCTGCTCTGGGGCAGTTTATATTTCCCTTTCTGTCTTTAGGCTATGTAGTCCTCCGGCTGTGATCGAGGGGCCTAGGGCATCGTAGGAACCCCCCACGGCTACTGCTAGTTGTGTTGATAGGTTCAGGGGTCTGCAATCCGATAGCTGCCAACTTCTCTGGTTTTCTGGACTTAGTAGCATTTCTACTTTTGCCTCCTACGGTGACTCAATCATAACAGAATCACCCGCCATACCGCAGATTCTAGGGTACTCAATAGCAGGTAAGAACTGTATAAAAAAAAAAAAAAGTGTGCATATTTTTTCCTCTATATCTCTGAGGCCGTAGGGGGAATTTTTTTTCTCTCAATGGAGATAAAGCAATTGTCTGATCGTGTGGAGCAGCTCGCTGCGGAAGTGAGGGGAATTTCCACCTACCTTGCTCATTCACATGCTGCTGTACCAAAGATTCCTACACCTGATGTATATTTTGGGGATCGGTCTAAATTTTTGAATTTAAAAAATAATTGTAAATTATTTTTTGCCTTGAAGCCTAACTCGTCAGGGAGCTCCGCGCAGCAGGTTAAAATTGTCATCTCTTTGCGGCATGGCGATCCCCAGGATTGGGCGTTTTCTTTGAAACCAGATGATCCTATTCTGACTAATGTGAACGCATTTTTTCAGGCCTTGGGGTTGTTGTATGACGAGCCTAATGCCATTGATCAGGCTGAAAAGACCCTGCTGGCATTGAACCAGGGTCGTGATTCTGCAGAATTGTACTGTCAAAAATTCCGAAAGTGGGCAGTACTTACTACCTGGAATGATAATGCCTTGGCTGCTCTCTTTCGGAAGGGGTTGTCAGAAGCCATAAAAGATACTATGGTGGGATTTCCTGTTCCCTCTGGTCTTGACGATTCTATGTCTTTAGCCATTCAGGTTGATCGGCGTTTACGCGAACGCAGAGCTGCACGAGAGGTGTTGCCACCTGTTGAACAGATGTCTGGACCTATGCAATGTGATAGAGTTTTTTCCAGAGAGCAGCGTCAGGAGTTCAGAAGGTGTAATAAGTTGTGTTTTTTCTGTGGAGATGCCTCGCATATTATTTCTGTCTGTCCTAAACGCGAGAAACGCTTTGCACACACGTTTTCTGTTGGTGGTGTTCAACCTAAGTTTCTTCTGGCTATTACTCTGATCTGCTCCCTGTCCACATTTTCCGCCAAGGCTTTTGTGGATTCGGGAGCAGTTCTAAACCTAATGGACTTGGATTTTGCTAAACGTTGTGGATTTCCGATGACACCTCTGCAGACGCCTATCCCTTTGAGGGGGATTGATGCTACTCCTTTGGCTAAAAATAAACCTCAGTTTTGGACCCAGGTGGTAATGCGGGTCGCCCCAGACCATCAAGAAAATTGCAGGTTTTTGGTGTTACATAATCTGCATGATACTATTGTTCTGGGGTTTCCCTGGTTACAAATTCATAATCCAGTTTTGGATTGGAAATCTGTGTCTGTGGTGAGTTGGGGTTGTCGGTGTGCCTTTAGTGAGGCTCCGGTGTTTTCCACCTCTCCTCAGTCGCATGATGTTCCTGATTATTTGGCGGATTTTTATGATGTATTTAGTGAGAATGAGTCTGCATCTCTGCCTCCTCATAGGAGTTATGACTGTGCTATTGAACTGAGCACGGGGTGTAAATTTCCCAAGGGTCGGCTCTTCAATTTATCTGTACCCGAGCACGAGGCTATGCGATCCTATATTAAGGAGGCGTTGGAGAAGGGTCATATTAGACCATCCTCGTCACCCTTGGGTGCCGGTTTTTTTTTTGTAGCCAAAAAGGATGGATCATTAAGACCTTGTATTGATTATCGTGCTCTCAACAAAATTACTGTTAAATATCAGTATCCGTTACCCCTGATTTCTGATCTATTCTCCAGAGTTAAAGGTGCTTGCTGGTTTACCAAGCTTGACCTTAGGGGGGCATATAATCTTATTCGCATTAAGCATGGGGATGAATGGAAGACGGCGTTTAATACTCCGGAGGGACATTTTGAGTACCTGGTGATGCCTTTTAGGCTCACTAATGCCCCTTCTGTCTTCCAGTGCTTCATGAACGATATTTTCCGAGATTTTGTCGATAAATTTTTGATTATCTATCTGGATGATATTTTGATCTTCTCCAAGGATTGGTATTCTCATGTGGAACATATTCGGACTGTGTTCCGGATCTAAGGGAGAATTCCCTGTATGTTAAAGGATCTAAATGCCTTTTTGGAGTACAGAGGATTTCTTTTTTGGGATTTATTTTGTCCCCGTCAACTATTGAAATGGACCCGGCCAAGGTACAGGCCATTTACGATTGGGTTCAGCCCACTTCTTTGAAGGCCCTCCAGTAGTTTTTGGGTTTTGCTAATTTTTATCGGAAATTTATAGAAAAATTTCTAGTATTGCCAAGCCATTGACTGATTTGACTAAGAAGGGTGCTGATGTGTTAAATTGGTCTCCGGAGGCTGTTTCTTCCTTTCAGGAGCTGAAGCGAAGATTCACCTCCGCCCCGGTTTTGCGGCAACCTGATGTCTCACTTCCGTTCCAGGTAGAGGTGGATGCTTCTGAGATTGGTGCAGGAGCTGTTTTGTCCCAAAAGGATCCTGTAACATCTAAAATGAATCCCTGTGCTTTCTTTTCCCGAAAGTTCTCTCCATCTGAACGTAACTATGATGTGGGGAATCGGGAACTGTTAGCCATGAAATGGGCATTTGAGGAGTGGAGACATTGTTTGGAGGGAGCTAAGCATCAAGTCGTGGTCCTCACTGACCACAAGAATTTGATTTACCTAGAGTCGGCTAAGCGCTTGAACCCTAGACAGGCTAGGTGGGCCTTGTTTTTACACATTTTGATTTTGTGGTTTCTTTTCTTCCTGGAACTAAGAATGTCAAGGCTGACGCCCTCTCTAGGAGCTTCTTTGCTGATTCTCCTGTGGTGACCAAGCCTGCTACCATCCTAGGCGAAGGGGTAGTTCTTTCTGCCATCTCGCCCGATTTGAGACGTGCTCTGGAAGAGTTCCAGGAGGACAAACCTGAGCGTTGTCCCAGTGGAAAGTTGTATGTTCCTGACCAGTGGAAGAAGAGAGTGATGTCTGAAGTTCATTGCTCTGCTTTGGCTGGTCATCCAGGTATTTTTGGTACTAGAGATCTGGTGAGTCGGTCTTTTTGGTGGCCCTCCTTGTCTCGTGATGTCAGGAATTTTGTGCAGTCCTGTGGGACGTGCTCCCGGTCTAAATCGTGTTCTCGCTCTAGTGGGTTGTTGATGCCTTTGCCTGTCCCCAAGAGGCCATGGACCCATATTTCAATGGATTTCATCTCTGATATGCCTGTCTCTCAAAGGATGACTGTTATTTGGGTGATTTGTGATAGGTTCTCTAAGATGGTTCATCTTGTACCACTCCCTAAGTTGCCGTCTTCCTCTGAATTGGTGCCCCTGTTTTTACAACAGGTGGTTCGCTTGCACGGGATTCCTTAGAACATTGTATCTGACAGAGGAGTCCAGTTTGTGTCTAGATTTTGGAGAACTTTCTGTTCCAAGCTGGGAATTCAGTTGTCCTTCTCCTCTGCTTTTCACCCTCAGACCAATGGGCAGACAGAGAGAACAAACCAGACCTTGGAGTCATATTTGAGATGTTTTATTTCTGCTGATCAGGATGATTGGGTTTCATTTTTGCCCTTGGCCGAATTTGCTTTAAATAATAGAGCTAGTTCTGCCACTTTGATGTCTCCTTTTTTTTGTAACTTTGGGTTTCATCCTCGATTTTCTTCAGGGCAGGTGGAGCCCTCTGCCTGCCCAGGTGTTGACACTGTGGTGGAGAGAATACACCAGATCTGAGACCAAGTGGTGGATAAGTTATCTCTCTCCCAGGAAAAGGCCCAGCGGTTTTCCAACCGACATAGGACCATTGGTCCCCAATTTAAGGTTGGTGATATGGTGTGGTTATCATCAAAAAATATTGCTATGAAGGTGGCTTCTCCTAAGTTTAAGCCTAGATTTATTGGACCTTACAAGATTTTGGAGATTATTAATCCGGTCTCTTTTCGTTTGGCTCTTCCTGTCACATTTAAAATCCATAATGTGTTCCATAAATCTTTGTTGAAGAGGTTTGTTGAACCTGTTGTTCCGGGGGTTGCACCTCCAGACCCTATATTGGTTGAAGGTAACATGGAATATGAGGTAGAGAAAGTACTGGATTCCCGTCTGGCTAGACGGAGACTCCAGTATTTGGTTAAGTGGAAGGGTTATGGTCAGGAGGATAATTCCTGGGTCTCTGCCTCTGATATTCATGCCAAAAGATTGGTGCGTGCCTTTCATCGGGCTCACCCTGATCGCCCTGGTGGCGTGGTTGAGGGTTTGGTGACCCCTCCTCAAGGGGGAGGTACTGTTGTGTGTTCATTTTCCCCTTCACTACTGAGGCCCGAGGAACTCCCTCTTCTGGTGAAGAAAGGTAGTGAGCCTGATTGTCAAACACCTGGGGCTGATGATGATGACTGGCTAAGTGGAGTTAATGACTGGATATAAGGCTGCCGACGCTCTTCTGGCCTGCGGGTGATTTCTCTGTGGACTTCTAGGAAACCAGTCTGATTCCTGCTCATCTAAAGCTAAGATTTCTGCTTTGCCTTTTTGCATTAGTGTTTTGTTTTCCTTGCTTTTCTGGATTCTGTCATTCCCTGCTGGGGTGAGCTGAATCTCCTTTTGCCGGTTGCTCTGTCTTCAGAATATTCCTGAGTACTGACATTGCTTTTTTGAAGCCTAGCGTCTTCAGGGCCTTTTTTACTGTCAGTTGGTTGGCTCTTATTTTCATAGGGTTTTTCACAAATTGCAGACAGCAGCCTTCCTGTCCTTTCCTATCTAAGCTAGCGTGGGCCCCATCTTTGCTCAGTCTATCTTTCTGTCTGTGTTTTGTTCTTTCTTCTTGCTTCACCGTCATTATATGTGGGGGGCTGCCTTTTGCTTTGGGGTCTGCTCTGGGGCAGTTTAGATTTCCCTTTCTGTCTTTAGGCTACGTAGTCCTCTGGCTGTGATCGAGGGGCCTAGGGCATCGTAGGAGCCCCCCACGGCTACTGCTAGTTGTGTTGATAGGTTCAGGGGTCTGCAATCCGATAGCCGCCAACTTCTCTGGTTTTCTGGACTTAGCTAGCATTTCTATTTTTGCCTCCTACGGTGACTCAATCATAACAGCGTTCCTACGATGCTCTAGACCCCTCGATCACAGCCGGAGAGCTAAATAGCCTAAAGACAGAAAAGGAAATCTAAACTGCCCCAGAGCAGACCCCAAAGTAAAAGGCAGCCCCCAACATATAATGACGGTGAAGCAAGATGAAAAAACACTCACACAGATAGAAAGATAGGCTGAGCAAACGATGGGGCCCAAGCTAACTAAACAGAACAGGAAAGGAAGGTTGCTGTCTGCAATCTGCCAAAACCCTATTAAAGATATAAGCCAACAAGCTGATATGGAAAAAGACCCTGAAGCAGCTAGGCTTCAAAAACTAAATCAGCACTCAGGTATTTTCAGAAGACAGAGCTAAAGGAATTCAGCACACCCCAGCAGGGAATGGCAGAAATCCAGAAAAACAAAGCAAAACAAAGTCAAAGCACAAATGCAAAAAGCCGAGCAGAAAACAGCTTTAGAAGAGCAGGAATTCAGACTGGTCTCCAAGGATCCCACAGAGAAATCACCCGCAGGGCAGAAGAGCGTCGGCAGCCTTATATCCAGTCAGTAACTCCACTCAGCCAGTCATCATCATCAGACTCAGGTGTTTGATAATCAGGCTCACTACCTTTCTTTACCAGAAGAGGGAGTTCCTCGGGCCTCAGTAGTGAAGGGGAAAATGTACTCACAACAGTGAAGCCTGCGTCCTACCGGTCTGCAACGTGCCTGAGGACGGGGAGGAAGATCCCCTCCTGGACATGCTGGCCCAAGCCAAGGCCAATGGGTCCATTGAGGACAAGGAGTTAAGTGCCTCACTATACAAATCCCAGCGATCGTAGTTGTTGACCACCCTGGAACTCGTCCGGACCGTGTTCTCCAACCGACCTGGATGGACTGAGTCAGTGGTGTTGTGAGTTCATTTTCCCCTTCACTACTGAGGCCCGAGGAACTCCCTCTTCTGGTAAAGAAAGGTAGTGAGCTTGATTTTCAAACACCTGAGTCTGATGATGATGACTGGCTGAGTGGAGTTACTGACTGGATATAAGGCTGCCGACGCCCTTCTGCCCTGCGGGTGATTTCTCTGTGGGATCCTTGGAGACCAGTCTGAATTCCTGCTCCTCTAAAGCTAAGTTTTCTGCTCGGCTTTTTGCATTTGTGCTTAGACTTTGTTTTGCTTTGTTTTTCTGGATTTCTGCCATTCCCTGCTGGGGTGTGCTGAATTCCTTTAGCTCTGTCTTCTGAAAATACCTGAGTGCTGATTTAGTTTTTGAAGCCTAGCTGCTTCAGGGTCTTTTTCATATCAGCTTGTTGGCTTATGTCTTTGATAGGGTTTTGGCAGATTGCAGACAGCAACCTTCCTTTCCTGTTCTGTTTAGCTAGCTTGGGCCCCATCGTTTGCTCAGCCTATCTTTCTATCTGTGTGAGTGTTTTTTCATCTTGCTTCACCATCATTATATGTTGGGCGCTGCCTTTTACTTTGGGGTCTGCTCTGGGGCAGTTTAGATTTCCTTTTCTGTCTTTAGGCTATTTAGCGCTCCGGCTGTGATCGAGGGGTCTAGGGCATCGTAGGAACCCCCCATGGCTACTGCTAGTTGTGTTGATAGGTTCAGGGGTCTGCAATCTGATAGTTGCCAACTTCTCTGGTTTTCTGGACGTAGCTTCTATTTTTGTGTCTGCCTCCTACGGTGACTCAATCATAACACAGTGGTACATGAGGTGGACATCGGAAATCATGCCCCACTACGGCGAACACCTTATCGGATCTCTGACAAAGTGCAACAGGTTATGCGCCAAGAGATCGATGAGATGTTACAGCTGGGGGTGATTCGACGGTCCAAGAGCACGTGGGCCTCATCTAAAGTTCTCGTGCCTAAAAAGGATAGGACCACCTGGTTCTGCGTGGACTACAGGGGGATCAACACCATCACAACCTCTGATGCCGCGCATCGAGGATCAGATTGAGCCGCTGGGAAACGCAAAATACATATCCATCATTGATTTGAGTCGGGGATACTGGCAGATTCCCCTGAGCCCTGCTGCGCAGGAGAGATCTGCCTTTATCACCCCCTTTGGACTGTACGAGTCCACAGTCATGCCCTTCAGCATGAAAAATGCCCCTGCCACTTTCCAGCAGATGGTCAACCACCTGCTTCAGGGACTGGAGAAGTACGCCGTGGCATACCTAGATGACATTGCCATCTTCAGTTCCACCTGGGAGGAACACCTTCAGCATCTCCAGGAGGCGCTCAAGCGTATTCACCAGGCAGGTCTGACCATCAAGTCGGGAAAGTGCCAAATGGGCATGATTGAAGTCCACTACCTGGGGCACTGGGTAGGCGGGGGGGTTCCATGAGCCCAGAACCAGAGAAAGTGGATGCAATCGTGTCCTGGCCCACCCCCAGGACAAAGAAACAGGTGATGTCCTTCTTGGGCACTGCAGGGTACTCTAGGCGGTTCGTACAGGACTATAGCGCCCTTGCAAAAACCTTGACAGACCTCACCAAGCACAGGCTACCCCAAACAGTTAACTGGATGGCCAGCTGCGAGGTGGCCTTCCAAGCTTTGAAAACAGCCCTGTGCAACTCTCCAGTGTTGAAAGCAGTCAACAGCAGTTGCCCATTCCTGGTACAGACCGACACCAGCGAGTTTGGCCTCGGTGCTGTGCTCAGCCAGGTCGACTCGGGGAACCAAGAGCACCCCATGTGGTACCTGAGCCGGAAACTTCTGCATACTCCACCATCGAGAAGGATTGCCTGGCCATGGTATGGGCGCTGCAACATTTGCAGACCTACCTGTACAGGAGCACCTTCCCGGTGGTAACTGACCACAACCCTCTGAACTGGCTGCATACAGTGTTCGGAACCAATGGAAGGTTGCTACGCTGGAGCCTTGCCCTCCAGCAGTATGACTTTACCGTACAACACAAAAAGGGCAGTGAGCATGGAAATGCCGATGGGTTGTCCCGCCAGGGCGAACCCACTGAGGTGCGCATGGCGGATTACCGACAGGTTATGCCTCAGTAGCGCACTCTAAAAGGGGGAGGTGTAATGGTAATGTAAAATATGTATGACTTTTCCAGAACATTCCAGAATCTTCCATTCACTACACTCAATCAGTCAGGAGGTCATTCTAGCTTGGGGTGCCGTGCCAGTAAGATCTCAAATGAGTGGTGACGTGTGGCTCCATCCCCCAGCATGACATGATCTAAGCATTATGTAAGTGTATCTTCTGTTTTAACCCTTATTTTATTTGTTGTCATATTGTACATATATTATTGTCTCATTTTGTAAAGCTTTTTTTATCTTCTATAAACACTGCCCATTTTTGGGAATAAACTATAAAACTTATTAGTTTTGTCTCGTTGCTCTGTGACTAATTCACGTGTCTATAAGATAATCACGCTACTAATTTAGGGGTTTGCTACAGACCCTCTTAATTAACTTAATGATTAAGAGAATCATAGCTGGTGGCAGCGAAGTTTGATTTGGCCAGGTGGGCTAGCTGGCAGTGATGGAAGTGGTTTTATAAGCTGATTGTGTGGCTGCGGCCAAAGCATTTAAAATTCCCTCACTGCAGCGGCCTAATCGCCAGTGCACAACAAGCAGCCCATTCGGCGACTAATTATCCTATGTGTAGTTCCTTGACTGACCTGAGTGTAAGGGGGGCATCGGAGAGCTGCGAGTTCCAAAGTGGAACTGGGAAAGTGGGATACCCATAAATCCCGACAGCTTGTAACATATTGTGGCAGGGGTGGGATAGCCAAAATAAACCCCTCTGCGGTAAATTGTTAGGGCAAGACTAGCTTGCTGTTTTTTTATCACATGGTGCCAGCGGTGGGATAACTAAGATAAGCCCCCTGTGCCTGTGATAGCCGTGTGCGGCCAAAGGTCACATCCTCCCATCCGTGACATAGCGGTGTCAGCGGTGGGATCCTGACATGGCCCACCTCCGAAGAACATAAAGGGGCACAAGAGTCCTCGCCCGAAGCATGGTGAGCTAAAGGGGAGGGGGAGTGTAAGGAGGAAGACCAGGCTTCAGGTGCCTGCATCATGCTGGGTCCGGAACTGCTGAGGCTGCGTCCCATGTCACCTGGGGGAAAGAACAGGGAACAAGACAGGCCCCATGACCAAGGAAAAGGGGGTGTGGCTAAACCAGGCAGTGAGGAGAAAGTGCGCAAAGAAAAAGAGTGAGTTCCCCACCGGCAGTGAGAGCGGACGCAGGTGTGCGGCATGCTCCACAGCGAGAGAGGCAGCGCAGTGCCGTGCTCCAGCAGAACTTCAGCGGGCGCTCCAGTGAAACAGTGTGTGTGCAGAGTACTGTGTTCCCGGCTGTGCAGAATGCGGTGCTCATGCAAATGAGCGGGGGCAGGGTGCAGGATCCTAAGGTGTGCTCCCCAAGACCAGCAGCACCTGTGTTGGTCAGAGTACTCCGAGCGAGAGTTGGTCGGGCAAAGCTCCCTGCCGCACAGCACAGATCTGGGACAGCTTTGTGAGAGACTTACTGCGTGAGAGATTTACTGGTACTGGTGGACGCGCAGAACAGCACAAACCGATCAGAGTCATGCAGAGCAGCCATTCAGGTGACAGCAGCTGCTCAGAGAGAGACAAGTGCGCTCCGTGACTGAGTACAGCGCATGTGCCGCATAGAGAAAGCCAAGAACTGGACAGACATTTGCAGTCTACCTTGCCAGTTGACACTTGACAGTCCACGTTTGACTCTGTCAGTGCTGCGACCCTGTTTGCTTTGGCCACACCAACTTATGTACTAGGGGATCAGCAGAAGGTGCTGGAGACCAACCGCTGCTGCCAGAAGATGGACCTTTTTTTGCAGGACCACACTGGAACAGCACAGTGCCAGCTGTTGTTGGTGTCACTGCCATCAAAGCTTCAGTTGTGGAGTGGGAAGCCTCTGACACTATAAGTGATTTAAAGAACTGCCGGTATCTTGTTAATAGCTCATTAACTTTGCCTATTGCTTGCCATTGAGCTGTTTAACCCTCATTTAACCATTTATTTCTCTGTGAGGAGTTAAACCCCTGTTAAATTAAAACTGTTAAATTTGTTAACCTTTTCTCTGCCTTCTGTCTGTTACACCCGGTCCCAGTTCTGGCTCTGCACCCAGTTCTGGCGCTGAACCCAGTTCTGGTCCCTCACCTGCTCCTGATTTCCACACTTTCCCTGTACCTTAGCGAGGTCCCTGCCTGGATCCTCGTGCTCTGTCTGTCTCTCAGCATCCTGCTGTTGCTTCTCTCTCCCCCACTTCTTGGGATGCTGCCAGCAAGCCTTCAGGGAGAGTGCTTAGGATGCAAGTGTGCTTCCCTCTGGTCTCTTAAAGGGACAGCACACATTTTTTGAAAATGGCTATTATCCAGTGGCAATTATCCAAAGCGCACTGATTACTATTTCTGACCTCTCCTCCATAGGGTGAGTGCCGGAGCAACGAGTATCTACTCTTGCTACATCCGGTTCAGTCTCTGTTCTGTCTGCGCTGCATTAGCAATCCGTTTGCACTTGCTCATACTGTTTGTCTCCACAGTGTATCAGTGATCTGTGTTCAACCATCTCAGATGACACCAGTATTCATCTATTCAAGTGCCATCCTGTTCAGTCAATCGCCATCCGAACCCAAGGACTACGTCAAGGTTACTGGAGCCAGCTTCCTATCATCTACCTGGAATCTGACCTTCCTCACCAGTGCCAGTTTCACAACACTTACTGTTGTGAGTTCATTTTCTGGTTCCCCTTCTGGACTTCCTCTGGTGGTGTCGGGAGGTGGTGTGGCTGGTTTGATCGGTGGAGATCTGCCACCTGAGAATGAGGATGACGATTGGATCTCAGGATTCTCAGATTGGATTTAAGACAGCCGACGCCCTATTCAGTTGCTGGTGATTCCTTCTGGCTTGTCAGCTCTTGGTTTTCAGCTCTGTTCCAGTCATCTAAAGCTAAGTTTTTCTGCTAATGTTCACACTTGATTTTGTTGGTCTATTCAGTTTTTTGTGTGGTCTGCCAGCCCCGGCTGGGGGCTGAGCTGAATTTCCACTCTTATTTATCAGTATTTTGCCAATTAGCTTTTTGTCCATTACTAGTTCGGTCTCTTTTTGCTCTGTCTCAGAATATTTCAGAGTGCTGATATAGTGGGAGAAGTCTAGTGACTTCAGGGTTAATTTTGCTATCAGAAGTGTTGGACATTATTTTTGTAGGCTTTTTTGCAGGTTGCAGACAGTAGCTTCCCTTTCCTTTCCTGTCTAGTTAGTTTGGGCCCCATCATTTGCTCAGCCTATTTTCCTGCCTGTGTTTGTGCCTTCATCTTGTTTCACCGTCAATACATGTGTGGGGGCTATCTATTACTTTGGGGTCTGCTCTAGGGCAGTTAGTTTTCCCTTTTCTTGCTTTAGGCTTATGTAGTCCTCCGGCCGTGATGAGGCGTCTAGGTTCATCGTAGGCACACTTCACGGCTACGGCTAGTTGTGTGGTAAGATTAGAGATCTGCAATCTGCATAGTTACCAACCACTCTGATTTTCTGTGGCTTAGCTTGTTTTGCCTTTTTCTCCTCGGTGACCCATTCATAACAGCTTACCCGGTGTCTGCCCATCAGCTGAATCAGATCTGTGATATTGGTTCCCCATTTGTCCCGCTGGGACAGTTGCTACGTGTCTGGGGTCTAACTGGAGGTAGCACCTGTGTCCCCCAGGTATTCCATTCTGGTCCTGTTCGAGGGACTTTACTACGGATACCTGGGGCTCATTAGTCACACCCCTTCGGAGCACCCCGGACCGTGGTCTCGAGGTTCCACTCTAAAAATAAAAAACAAATGTGAACTTCACCTTCTGTGCCTCTGCTTCCATTTGTTACACTGTCACTGCATCCCGCAACCTGCTAACACCGACATTAAAAGTTTTGTGTCCGCTTGTGAGGTTTGTGCACTCGCTAAAGTTTGTCATAACCGGCCGGCCGAGGAATTGGCCCCATTGCCTATTCCAGAAAGAACGTAGACTCATTTGTTCATGGATTTCATCACTAATTTACTTAGATCTGGCTTTCTTCCAAAAATATTAAATTGAAAGTGCCATCAGCCAAGTTGGGTCCTAAGTTTATTGGACTATATGAGATTTTGGAGGTAGTTAACCCAGTGGCTTTCAGGTTAAAATTCCCTCCATCTTTTTGCATTCCAAATGTTTTTCATAAATCACTGCTAAAACAATTTGTTCCTTCTGATTTGGCTGATTCTCAGAAAGTCCGTAATTCCCTTCAGTACCTCATTCATTGGAGAGGTTACAGACGAGAAGAGAGATCTTGGGTCCCTGCTCGAGATGTCACTGTTGATCGTCTGGTCAGGGCCTCCCATTGCAGTTTTCCTGGTAAACATAGGTCGTCCAGTGGCCCATCTAGAAGAGGGGGTACTGTCATGATTACTCCACTCAGTGAATGATTGCTATTCTGTTCTATGGAAACTGTCTGGCTGAGCTGTCTGTGTCTTGATTGATGGATTGATTGTCCAATACTGTGATGGGCTTGCTGAGCTGTCGGTGCCTCGATTAACAGTTCTGCTGTTCAATCTGAGACTAGGGCGTGCGGGACTTTCTACAGGTGTTCAGTGCTCTGGTAATCGTACAGCAACTTAACTGAGCTTTCTGCCCCTGAACCCTCCCAGACGTAGTTTGTGCTTCTTGGTGAAGGTTAGCCTGTGTAACAACCCTGCCGGCATCACTGCATGGCCTCCCATCCCCCCACACACCAACTTACTCACTGCTCCAGGCCTTGCTGTGTGTTCTGTCTGCTGCTAGCTCCATGCTGTGTGCCTCTTGCTTTCTGCCTGCTCTCTGCATGTTTCCTGGCTGTGTGCATAGGGGGGCAGTGCCAGAACTCTCTGGTTCTTATGGAATCAGGGTGCACCTGTCTAATGTGTCCCTGACCAATTACCAAGAGGCCTCTAGTATTTAGGGCTGCTCCACCCGGTGATACCTGCCTGTGCAATGTCTTAACTCAGTTAATGTCTTGCTACTGAGTTGCCAGGTCTTGTCCTGTGTTTCGCCTTCTCTGGAGGCTTGATTCCTAGCTTTGCCTTGTTCCTGTATGTCCGCCCTCCAGAATATCCTAGTCTCTGTGCTATTGCTCCTGACCTTGTCTCGTACTTGTCCTTGCCACCCTCCAGGAGGCAGAATATCCTGGTCCTGTGTCTGTTCCTGTACCTTGTCTCTTACCATTACCTTGTCTGTACTCTGTCCTACCTCTGTCGTCCCTCCGTCTCCTTGTCTGTGGCTACTTTCCCTGCTGTGTCTATCCTTGTGTCATTTCAGTCTGTTGTGCTCCGCACTCTTGCGTCTCTGCTTATGATCCGCACTCTGGCGGCTCTGCCTGCTCCGTACTCTTGCATCTCTGCTTATGCTCCGCACTCCTGCGGTTCTGCCTTTGCCCTGCTTCCGCTGCTGTGGAACCTCTTGCTGCAAACTGCAGCACCTCTCCGCAGTCTTGCAGTTCACCTCCTGTTCGAACAGGTCTCTACCTGTTGCTTCATACACCATTCCTTCCTGCCAGTACCAGTACCTTCACTTGCTGTGTGAACAGATCTCTACCTGTTCCTTCATACACCATTCCTTCCTGCCTGTGTCTCAGCCGTGCCCACCTGCTTGTATCTCAGCCGTGCCCGCCTGCCAGTGTCTCAGCCATGCCCGCCTATCAGTGTATCAGCTGTGCCTGCCTGTGTCTCAGCCGTGCCCGCCGTGCTCATCTGCCTGTCTGCTACTCGTACCTGTCCTAGTCTTCCGTCTCCCCAAGTGGGATCAGCAGCCACAGCCAGACACACCCTGGCAACTGGCAGCTACCTGCCCCACAAGCCTGACCTCACCATCAGAGGCTCCAGTTAAGACCGAGGTAGCTGTCTTAGTCACACCCCTTCTAGGTGGTCTGGTTAGTGGCACAGTGGGGCCACAACTCCCTGGCTCATGCTCACCAGTCAGGACATGAGGGTGACAGCCTGATTCTATTGCTCTGAGTTATGATCTTCTGCTGCCTGACCCTTTGGACTGTGTTCTGGCTACCCGTTTGTCTTGCCCTTCACCTGTTGATCCGCTATCTCTTGTTATTGACCCTGGACTGTGTCCTGACTTACGCCTCTGTCTTTTCCCTTGGTTATCTACGTACTTTTTCAGTATTGACCACAGAACGTCTAAGGCTATGTGCACACGGTGCAGATCCTCCCGCGGATTTTACTAAATCCGCAGGTCAAATGACCTGCATTTTTCCTGAGGATTTCTTCCTCTTTTTTTGCGGTTTTACTGCCGTTTTTGTGCGGTTTTCCACTGCAGTTTTCCACCTGCAGATTTGTAGAATGGAGCAGGTGGAAAACTGCAGCAAAACCGCTCAAAAGAATTGACATGCTGCTTTTTTTTTTCCGCACAAAAACCGCGCGGAAAAATCCGCAGCATGTGCACAGCGTTTTTTTTTTACATAGGCTATAATGGTACTGTACATCACCTGCAGTTCTGGTGTAGATCCGCAGTGGCAAATCCACTGCGGATCCACAGTAGAAACCGCACCGTGTGCTCAGACCCTTACTTTTCTGCCTCACGGCCTGTCCGTGAGTAGTGACTAGCGTCACACTAACACTAACTGATTATAAAGAGGACTTCAAAAACATGTAACAATTTCCCATTAAACGACTATCTTTATTGAATATGTAAAAAAATACCCAAATCCACTCAAATTTGAAATAATGACTTGTATAATACACAATGAACTTCCTAATCAGAGGATTCAATCAGAGTGATAGTATAATTTACTCTGTTGGGTCTACAGGTAGGGTCTCACACTAGTATTCATCCCTACTTAGGCTGTTGAGGTTTGCACCCTAGGTACACGACATTGGCGTCCCCGCTCAACGTTGGCTTACCCTACTAATCCCTTACCTGATCACTATTAGTGAGTCCAGATATCTCGATATTTAAAGTGCACCTGTCACCTGTTTTGGCCGCTATAAGATGCGGCCGCTGTCTTTCAGGGCTTATCTACAGCATTCTATAATGCTGGAGATAAGCCCCAGGTCCGAACTGCAAGATAAGAAAAATAAGCTTTATTATACACAACCGGGGGGGGGCAGTCCGATGCGGTCCGGTCGATAGGTGTTGCAGGTCTGGGTCTGGTACCTCCCTTCTTCTTGCGATGCCATCCTCCTGCTTGTTTCATTGCTCCCAACATTGCACTTCTGCGCAGGCGTACTTCTCTCCTCTGCTCAGGGAAGTGAAAAGTACTGCAGTGTGGAGGTGCTGGGCCTCTCAAACCTTTTCTGACATCTGCGCACTGCAGCACTTTGCTCTGCCCTCAACAGGTCAGAGAAGTATGCCTGCGCAGAAGTGAGATGCCAGGAGCGAGGAAGCAAGCAGGAGGGTGTCATCGCAAGAAGATGGGAGATGCCGACCTGCGACACCAATCGGACCGCATCGGACCGCCCCCCCCAGGTGAGTATAATAAAACTTATTTTTCTTATCTTTCAGGTTGGACCGGAGGCTTATCTACAGCATTATAGAATGCTGCAGATAAGCCCTGAAAGGCAGTGGAACTTACCTCTTCATAGAAGCTTATCAGATTTGTCTGACAGGAATGGTCCCTCGTAAACCCATGCTGATATTGGGTCATGAGGTTATTCTTCTTCAGATACTCCAGTATAGCATATTTTAGAAAACCCTCCATGATTTTACTCACAGTAGAGGTTAAGCTTACTGGCCTATAATTTCCAAATTCAGTTTTTGTCCCCTTTTTGAATATTGGCACCACATTTGCTATACGCCAGTCCTATGGTACAGACCCTGTTATTATGGAATCTTTAAAGATTAAAAATGATGGTCTATCAATGACTGTACTTAATTCCTGCAGTACTCGGGGGCGTATTCCATCTGGGCCCAGGGATTTGTCAACTTTAGTGATTTTTAGACACCGCCGTACTTCTTGCTGGGTTAAGCAGGTGATATTTAATGGAGAATTTTTGTTATCACTGATCATGTTGTCTGTCATGGGATTTTCTTGTGCAAATACTGTAGAAAAGAAGTCATTTATCATATTGGCTTTTTCCTCTTCCTCATCCACCAATTCACACAGACTATTTTTAAGGGGGCCAACACTATCATTTTTTGTATTTAAGTAGTTAAATAATATTTTGGGATTATTTTTACTTTCTCTGGCAATGAGTCTCTCTGTCTCAATCTTTGCTGTCTTTAATTGCTTTTTACAGAATTTATTTAATTTTCTGTATTTATTTAATGCCTCATCACTACCTACTTACTTTAATTCTCTAAATGCTTTCTTTTTGTCACTTATTGCGCTCCTTACAGCTCTATTTGGCCATAGTGGTTTCCTCCTATTTCTAGTATGTTTATTCCCATACGGTATATATTGTGCACAGGTCCTATTCAGGATGCTAATAAACGTCTCCCATTTTCTTTGTGTATTTTTATGTCTCAGGATATCGTCCCAGTTAATTGCACCAAGATCATCTCTCATCCGTTGGAAATTTGCCTTCCTGAAGTTTAGTGTCCTTGTTACCCCTCTACTACACATCTTATTAAAGGATACATGAAAGCTTATTATTTTGTGATCTCTATTACTCAAGTGACCCTCAACCCTTACCTTTGCTATGCGGTCTGGCCTGTTGGTTAATATTAGGTCTAGCAGTGTCCCCCCTCTTGTTGGGTACTGAGTTAGTTGTGAAAGGTAATTGTCTCTCATAGTAGTCAAAAACCTATTACATTTTGCTGGAACTGCAGGTTTCGGTTCCCCAATGTATTTCGGGGTAGTTGAAGTCCCCTATAATAATGACTTCTCCTTGAGTCGCTGCTTCATATATTTGCTTTATGAGGATATTCTCCATTGCTTCCATTATTTTTGGAGACTTATAACAAACCCCTTTCAATAATTTATTATTTTTCCTCCTCCCCTTATCTCCACCCTCAGGGACTCTACATTTTCATTAGATTCACATATATTATCACGCAGGATGGGTTTTAAGGATGATTTTTAATATAAACACCACCCTCGCTTATTTGTACAGTCATTTTTGTACAGGATATAGCCCTGTAAATTAACCACCCAGTCATGGCTCTCATCCAGCCATGTCTCAGATATCCCCACCATGTCATAATTATGTTCCAACAAAATTAATTCTAATTCCTCCATTTTGTTGGTGAGGCTTCTGGCATTTGTATACATGCACTTTATGTATCTCTCTGCACCTCTATTCTTTCCTAAAATATTAACTGTTTTAACCCCACCCACAATTTCTTTATCTGTGCCCAGGTCACTATCTGCACTATCTTCGACTCCTATAAAATGAATACCCTCCGACCAATCCCTAGTTTAAACACTCCTCCAACCTTCTAGCCATTTTCTCCCTCAGCACAGCTGCACATTCCCCATTGAGGTGCAGCCCGTCCCTAGTGTAGAACCTGTAGCCAACTGAGAAGTCGGCCCAGTTCTCTAGGAACTCAAACCTCTCCTTCCTACATCAATTCTTGAGCCACTGATTTATCTCCCTAATCTCCCGTTGCCTCTCTGGCGTGGCACGTGGTACAGGCAGTATTTTAGAAAATACCGCCTTGGAGGTCCTTGCTTTAAGCTTGCAGCCTAATTCCCTGAAATCATCTTTATGGACCTTCTACCTACCTCTAACTTTGTCATTTGTGCGGGCAAATCCATTCAGCGCTCTGGTTCTGGCACCAGGCCTCTCTTAAAGGGATCCCCGGTATGGAAGTTAGGGCAATTCCACTCAGCGCTGTGGTTCTGACCCCAGGCTGTCTTAAAGGGATCATTGGTATGGAAGTTAGGGCAATTCCACTCAGCGCTCTCGTTCTGACCCCAGGCCCCTCTTAAAGGGATCTCTGGTATGGAAGTTAGGGCAAATGCCTCAGTGCTCTGATTCTGACCCCAGGCTTCTATTAAAGGGATGATTGGTATGCAAGTCAGGGCAAATCCATCCAGTGCTTTGGTTCTGACCTCAGGCCTCTCTTAAAGGGATCCCCAGTATGGAAGTTGTGGCAATTCCACTCAGCGCTCTAGTTCTGACCCCAGGCTCTCTTAACGGGATCTCCAGTATGGAAGTTAGGGCAATTCCACTCAGTGTTCT
Organism: Dendrobates tinctorius; assembly: GCF_039654945.1. Classification (NCBI taxonomy): domain Eukaryota; kingdom Metazoa; phylum Chordata; class Amphibia; order Anura; family Dendrobatidae; genus Dendrobates; species Dendrobates tinctorius. The sequence goes on from NW_027361829.1 coordinate 59,860,019, forward strand.
GGTTCTGACCCCAGGCTCTCTTAAAGGGATCCCCGGCATGGAAGTCAGGGCAATTGCCTTCAAATGCTCTGGTGCTAACCCCAGGCTCTCTTAAATGGATCTCCAGTATGGAAGTTTCGGCAAATCCCTCAGTGCTCTGATTCTGACCCCATTATTCTATTAAAGGGATCATTTGTATAGAAGTCAGGGCAAATCCACTCAGCACTCTGGTTCTGATGCCAGGTATCTCTTAAAGGGATCCCTGGTATGGAAGTTAGGACTGTTCCACTCAGCACTCTGGTTCTGACCCCAAGCCTCTCTTAAAGGGATCCCTGGTATGGAAGTTAGGGCAATTCCACTCAGACCACAGGCTGACGGGATGATGTGGGATATTATATTAAGGGTAGTAGTCCGGTCGCTCTGGCTGACGGGATGATGTGGGATATTAGGGGTAGTAATCCAGTGGCTCTGATGGGATGATGTGGGATATTAGGGGTAATAATCCGGTGGCTCTGGCTGATGGGATGATGTGGGATATTATATTAAGGGTAGTAGTCCGGTCGCTCTGGCTGACGGGATGATGTGGGATATTAGGGGTAGTAGTCCAGTGGCTCTGACGGGATGATGTGGAATATTAGTGGTAGTTGTCTGGTGGCTCTGGCTGACAGGATGATGTTGGATATTAGGGGTAGTAGTCCGGTGGCTCTGGCTGATGGGATGATGTGAGATATTAGGGGTAGTAATACGGTTACTCTGATGGGATAATGTTGGATATTAGGGGTAGTAATCCAGTAGCTCTGAGGGGATGATGTGGGATATTATGGGTAGTAATCCTGTGGCTCTGACTGACAGGATGATGTTGGATATTAGGGGGGAGTAGTCTGGTGGCTCTGGCTGATGGGATGATGTGAGATATTAGGGGTAGTAATCTGGTTGCTCTGATGGGATAATGTTGGATATTAGGGGTGGTAATATAGTGGCTCTGATGGGATGATGTGGGATATTATGGGTAGTAATCCAGTGCCTTTGGCTGACGGGATGATGTGTGATATTAGGGGTAGTAGTCTGGTGGCTCTGACTGGATGATGTGGGATATTAGTGGTAGTTGTCTGGTGGCTCTGATGGGATGATGTGGGATATTAGGGGTAGCAGTCCGGTGGCTCTGATGTGATGATGTGGGATATTAGGGGTAGTAGTCAGGTGGCTCTGGCTGACGGGATGATGTGGGATATTAGGGGTAGTAGTCCGGTGGCTCTGACGGACTGATGTGGGATTATAGTGGTAGTGGTCCGGTGGCTCTAACGGGACGATGTGGGATATTAGTGGTAGTTGTCCAGTGGCTCTGGCTGATGGGATGATGTGGGATATTAGGGGTAGTAGTCTGGTGGCTCTGACGGGATGATGTGGGATATTAGGGGTAGTATTCCGGTAGCTCTGGCTGACAGGATGATGTAGGATATTAGGGGTAGTTGTCCAGTGGCTCTGGCTGACGGGATGATGAGGGATATTAGGGGTAGTTGCCGGTGGCTCTGGCTGATGTTGGATATTAGGGATAGTAGTCCGGTGGCTCTGATGGGATGATGTGGGATATTAGGGATTATAGTCCAGTTGCTCTGACTGACGGGAAGACGTGGGATATTAGGGGTAGTAGTCTGGTGGCTCTGGCTGATGGGATGATGTGGGATATTATAGTGAATGTGGCTATGTGGAGTGAGTGGAGCTATACACTCAGCTTTATATATATATAGATAGATATAATCATTATAATTTGTTATAACTAACCATAGTTAGTTACTATGCCCGGGCAATGCCAGGGTCTTCAGCTAGTTATTAATAAAATACAAACAGCAATTCAGTAATTGCTCCCGTGTAAACTCCCTCCTAAATCAAAAGTCACTGAATCACAAGTGAAACCCTTACTTCTGTTTGCATTTACGCTCTGGTCACACTCAGCTCATTCACACTCATTAAGGAAGAAGATTTAAAGAGTTTTTTTTCCCCTTTAGCAGCAATCCAACCTACAGCTTAATGCACTTCCAAGGGACTGGAAGCCCCAACCAGCTGCTACTTATAAACCCTTAATTATGAACCTCCACCCTTAATTAACTCCTTGTGAGTATAGCTACACCTCAGGATTTAAGTGCAATGTAGATTATGTAACACCCCTGAGGGTTCAGTCGCCACAGAGGTACTGCATCTCCTCCTGAGGTGTGGTACCCCACCATCCAGGTAAGGTGAAGACACCTGACCATACTCCAACACAACATAGTAGTGTAGCAAAGCACCCTTTGGTGGTTCCCTGCTTGGAACACGAAGTGTGCTTGGAGGCGGGTGGAGTTTAGTTTGCACCAAAAGAGCGGGAAGAGTGTAGGATAGAGGGGAGTCTGACTAAGGCAGTCTGAGAGAGAAGATCCCCGGAGTGGGATGGATGAAGGAAGTGCTGCAGCCGACCTCAGTGACCTGGGTCCGCTGGCACAGGAAAGGAGCATTGATAGAAAGCCTGACTCTCTCCATAAGAAGGAAAGGATTAGTACGGAATGTAAGGAGAAGAAGAGAACTAAGGATTAGGGTTGGAGGAGAACCCTTCCCAAGTTCTAAGCGCAAGGCCGGGGTCTGATCCCCGAGGTTGTATGGATACTAATGGTCCTGCAACAGACACCGGAGGAATAGAAGTTGTCACCACTTTATTCCCACACCAGACTTGGGGGCACAACAGCATCATGAGTGAGCCGGGACTAGGTGGTAAGGAGTCCCCGAAGCAGGCTACAGCTGTCTGCCGTACAAGTAGAGTTCATAGGAACATCTGACAGGAGGAACTCCAGTGTAACTCAGTACTGTGAGTACTTCACAAAAGGCGCAATAAGGGAGACATTCAGAAAAGGCACATGTTGGCTGAGTGTTGGAAAGGAGGACTTCATCTTGCCTGGAGGTTGGCTGAGCTCCTGACCCGGAGGACACGGCACGGATGCGGGCCCTTGTACCACAACAGACTGTGAGTAAAGCTTTGGAACTACATGCCCTGGTGTCCTCCACTTATTCCTGCGTCAACCTGCTCAGCACTGCTACAGTTGTGGCCAAAAGTATTGACACCCCTGCAATTCTGTCAGATAATACTCAGTTTCTTCCTGAAAATGATTGCAAACACAAATTTTTTGGTATTATTATCTTCATTTAATTTGTCTTAAATGAAAAAACACAAAAAGAATTGTCCTAAAGCCAAATTGGATATAATTCCACACCAAACATAAAAAGAGGGTGGACAAAAGTATTGGCACTGTTCGAAAAATCATGTGATGCTCCTCTAATTTGTGTAATTGACAGCACCTGTAACTTACCTGTGGCACCTAACAGGTGTTGGCAATAACTAAATCACACTTGCAGCCAGTTGACATGGAATAAAGTTAACTCAACCTCTGTCCTGTGTCCTTGTGTGTACCACATTGAGCATGGAGAAAAGAAAGAAGACCAAAGAACAGTCTGAGGACTTGTGAAACCAAATTGTGAGGAAGCATGAGCAATCTCAAGGCTACAAGTCCATCTCCAAAGACCTGAATGTTCCTGTGTCTACCGTGCGCAGTGTCATCAAGAAGTTTAAAGCCCATGGCACTGTGGCTAACCTCCCTAGATGTGGACGGAAAAGAAAAATTGACAAGAGATTTCAACGCAAGATTGTGCGGATGTTGGATAAACAACCTCGACTAACATCCAAACAAGTTCAAGCTGCCCTGCAGTCCGAGGGTACAACAGTGTCAACCCGAACTATCCATCGGCATCTGAATGAAAAGGGACTATATGGTAGGAAACCCAGGAAGACCCCACTTCTTACCCCTAGACATAAAAAAGCCAGGCTGGAGTTTGCCAAAACTTACCTGAAAAAGCCTAAAAAGTTTTGGAAGAATGTTCTCTGGTCAGATGAGACAAAAGTAGAGCTTTTTGGGCAAAGGCATCAACATAGAGTTTACAGGAGAAAAAAAGAGGCATTCAAAGAAAAGAACACGGTCCCTACAGTCAAACATGGCAGAGGTTCCCTGATGTTTTGGGGTTGCTTTGCTGCCACTGGCACTGGACTGCTTGACCGTGTGCATGGCATTATGAAGTCTGAAGACTACCAACAAATTTTGTAGCATAATGGAGGGCCCAGTGTGAGAAAGCTGGGTCTCCCTCAGAGGTCATGGGTCTTCCAGCAGGACAATGACCCAAAACACACTTCAGAATGCACTAGAAAATGGTTTGAGAGAAAGCACTGGAGACTTCTAAGGTGGCCAGCAATGAGTCCAGACCTGAATCCCATAGAACACCTGTGGAGAGATCTAAAAATGGCAGTTTGGAGAAGGCACCCTTCAAATATCAGGGACCTGGAGAAGTTTGCCAAAGAAGAATGGTCTAAAATTCCAGCAGAGCATTGTAAGAAACTCATTGATGGCTACCGGAAGCGGTTGGTCGCAATTATTTTGGCTAAAGGTTGTGCAACCAAGTATTAGGCTGAGGGTGCCAATACTTTTGTCTGGCCCATTTTTGGAGTTTTGTGTGAAATGATCCATGTTTTGCTTTCTGCTTCATTCTCTTTTGTGTTTTTTCATTTAAGACAAATTAAATGAAGATAATAATACCAAAGAATTTGTGATTGCAATCATTTTCAGGAAGAAACTGAGTATTATCTGACAGAATTGCAGGGGTGTCAATACTTTTGGCCACAACTCTACATCCCCCTGCGCCTGACACAGCACCATCTACGTGTCACTTCACCTACACTGCCCTGGGACTACAGCCCTGCCTGTGGAGGGCTATAACATCATTGCTGCACCACACCATCTGTCCCAGAGGATCCGTCCGCAGAGTCGGCTTAACATCATCATTGCCGAACACCACAGGTGGCGTCACGAATAGAGTTGAGCGATACCAGCCGATACTTGAAAATATCGGATCGGAATGGATCGGCCGATCTTAAAAAAAAGTATCGGTATCGCCGATTCCGATACCGGGAACCAATGCAAGTCAATGGGGCCAAAATATCGGAATTAAAAAAAACCCTTTCTTTCCTTGTAGGTTAATTCTACATGAAGAAAAACAACTAAGAATAATGTAGAATGTATTGTGGGAGGTGGAGGAGACATTAAAGCCATAGAGGTTTAGCCCAATCAAATGGAATAGCAGGAATTAAACTTTTTTTTTAAAGATGTTAGGAGTTACAAAGATATTGACTATGTTAGCCTCATTTATATTTTGCCAGACATGTATGTCTTCTTCTTCTTTCTTCTTTCTTCTTCTTTCTTATTCTTCTTCCTTTTTTTACCTTCTTCTTCTTCTTATTCCTTTTTTTACATTCTTCTTCTTCTTCTTCCTTTTTTTACATTCTTCTACTTCCTTTTTTTACATTCTTCTTCTTCTTCCTTTTTTTACATTCTTCTTCTTATTCCTTTTTTTACATTCTTCTTCTTCTTCCTTTTTTAAATTCTTCTACTTCCTTTTTTTACATTCTTCTTCTTCTTCTTCCTTTTCTTACATTCTTCATATTCTTCTTATTCAACAATTATTATTCTACATATTCAACTTCTTCATCTTCTTCCTATTCTTCTTCATCATATTCTTGTTTGTGTCAGGCATTCCTGTAGTTGTTATCTAGAAAAGTTAGAAGTTTACACCTTCCGTTCTGCCTGTCACAAAAGATTTACAACAGGATTTGTCCGCGTTCAGTTTGGCCTGCAGCAGCAGGCCTTTTCCAGGGGCACCACGAGGAGGAACGGACTCACCCCCATACACTGCTTAGTCTTCTTCTGCTTATAAATAAGATAATATCATTTGCTCAGAGTATTAGTCTTATGCTTAATGTTCTTCTGCTTTGTTTTTTTTATGCTTCTTTGTCTTCTCTCTCTTGTTGTTCTGCATCTTGGTGGTTGTCTTCCTGTTCTTTGTCCTCTTGAACCAGCTGACGGTACTGGCACCCGGAGGGGCAGCAGAAGGAACAAGAGCCAATGGCACTACCGAGGACCAGCTGACGGTGCTGGAACCCGGTTACTAAGCAGGAGGTACCTGTGCTACAAAGCACTACCAAGGACCAGCAGACGTTGCCGGAACTCGGATACCGAGATGGAGGCACCTAGGCCAAAGGCTCTGACGAGAACCAGCTGACGGTGCTGTAACCCGGAGGGGTAGCATAAGCTGCAAGAGCAAATGGAAATAGCGAGGACCAGCTGACAGTGCTGGCACCCGGAGGGGCAGCAGAAGGAATAAGAGCCAATGGCACAACCGAGGACCAGCTGACGGTGCTGGAACCCGGTTACTAAGCAGGAGGTACCTGTGCTACAAAGCACTACCAAGGACCAGCAGACGTTGCCGGAACTCGGATACCGAGATGGAGGCACCTAGGCCAAAGGCTCTGACGAGAACCAGCTGACGGTGCTGGAACCCAGAGGGGTAGCATAAGCTGCAAGAGCAAATGGAAATAGCGAGGACCAGCTGACAGTGCTAGCACCCGGAGGGGCAGCAGAAGGAATAAGAGCCAATGGCACAACCGAGGACCAGCTGACGGTGCTGGAACCCGGTTACTAAGCAGGAGGTACCTGTGCTACAAAGCACTACCAAGGACCAGCAGACGTTGCCGGAACTCGGATACCGAGATGGAGGCACCTAGGCCAAAGGCTCTGACGAGAACCAGCTGACGGTGCTGGAACCCGGAGGGGTATCAGAAGTTACCCCTGAAAAGCAAAGTTGGCATGCTGCAAGCTAGCCGCAGTTACCGAATCACACAGTCCTACGGTGGGTGCTTGTCCTACTGGCACTATGGAGCAAGCCTTTCTTACCAGAACCCGCAGTCCACATAGGAAGCACCTAAACTGCTGGCACCCTAGCCTCGGCTAACCCAACCGCAACACGACATGGCAACTTGGGGTGGCAAACTGACATTGACACTTCCCGGAAACAGCAGGCAGGGCTGGAACCAAGCTGGGCAGGAGGGAGTACCCGTGCCAAAGTCAGTTATGAGCAGCAACTGGCGATGTTGGAGCCCAGGACAAGCACTTAGCAGGCTGAGGCCTGATGTGCTGTCAATTGGGAGGCAGCAGGACAGATTGCCATCAAAACAGCAGGGGAACAGCTGACGTTACTGAACCCCACAAACACAGGAGCTAGTGTTTTACTCTGTGAAGACGGCACTTCCGAGCAACAACTGGCTGTGTTGAAGCCCAGGGAAAAGCACGGAGCAGGCTGAGGCTGCATTGAAGAAATTTTAAGATCGGTTGTAGACTACTAATTTGAACCAAGCTCCACTTAGGCCTGTGGCTTCACTGATTTTCGTATTTCCCCTGTCCTCCAACCCCGCCAGTTACAGCTCCGAAGTGGCGTCGGCACAATCCACACTTGTTCCTATGTTACAGGTGTTCAGTCCGGTCAGTTAATCCCCTGATGTGTGTCCGGCAATGTCGCCTGCTCTGTCCACATTCCCATAATGGGAATGTGGACAGAGCAGGCGACATTGCCGGACACACATCAGGGGATTAACTGACCGGACTGAACACCTGTAACACAGGAACAAGTGTGGATTGTGCCGACGCCACTTCGGAGCTGTAACTGGCGGGGTTGGAGGACAGGGGAAATACGAGAGACAGTGGAGCCACAGGCCTAATTGGAGCACGGTTAAAAATCAGTAGTGGTACGACTGTGTAGGCAGCAGGAGACTTTGCCATCCACACAGCAGGGGATCAGCTGACATTACTGAACCCCACTGAGACACGGGAGCAAGTATCTCTTTCCGTGTGGACGGCACTTCCGAACTACAACTGGCTGTGTTGAAGCCCAGGAAATAGGAGGGTGTAGGCAGAGGCCTACTGTATTTTGAATGAGGTGACAGCAGGAGAGACTGCCATCCACACAGCAGGGGATCAGCTGACGTTACTGAACCCCACTGAGACACGGGAGCAAGTATCTCTTTCCGTGTGGACGGCACTTCCGAACTACAACTGGCTGTGTTGAAGCCCAGGAAATAGGAGGGTGTAGGCAGAGGCCTACTGTATTTTGAATGAGGTGACAGCAGGAGAGACTGCCATCCACACAGCAGGGGATCAGCTGACATTACTGAACCCCACTGAGACACGGGAGCAAGTATCTCTTTCCGTGTGGACGGCACTTCCGAACTACAACTGGCTGTGTTGAAGCCCAGGAAATAGGAGGGTGTAGGCAGAGGCCTACTGTCTTTGTAATGCGGAGACAGCAGGAGAGACTGCCATCTCCACAGCAGGGGATCAGCTGGCAATGATGAACCCCACTAACACTTGAACAAATGTGTTTGGCTCTGTGGAGACGACACTTCTGAACACCAACTGACGCTGTTGGAGCCCAGGATTAGGCGAGGAGCAGGCTGGGGCCTACTGGATTTTGGCAGGCGAAGGCAGCAGGAGACTTGCCATCTCCACAGCAGGGGAACAGCTGGCAGTGCTGAACCCCACTAACACTCTAACGAATGTGTTTGGCTCTGTGGAGACGACACTTCTGAACACCAACTGATGCTGTTGGAGCCCAGGATTAGGCGAGGAGCAGGCTGGGGCCTACTGGATTTTGGCAGGTGAAGGCAGCAGGAGACTTGCCATCTCCACAGCAGGGGAACAGCTGGCAGTGCTGAACCCCACTAACACTTTAACAAATGTGTTTGGCTCTGTGGAGACGACACTTCTGAACACCAACTGACGCTGTTGGAGCCCAGGATTAGGCGAGGAGCAGGCTGTGGCCTACTGGATTTTGGCAGGTGAAGGCAGCAGGAGACTTGCCATCTCCACAGCAGGGGAACAGCTGGCAGTGCTGAACCCCACTAACACTCTAACGAATGTGTTTGGCTCTGTGGAGACGACACTTCTGAACACCAACTGACGCTGTTGGAGCCCAGGATTAGGCGAGGAGCAGGCTGGGGCCTACTGGATTTTGGCAGGTGAAGGCAGCAGGAGACTTGCCATCTCCACAGCAGGGGAACAGCTGGCAGTGCTGAACCCCACTAACACTCTAACAAATGTGTTTGGCTCTGTGGAGACGACACTTCTGAACACCAACTGACGCTGTTGGAGCCCAGGATTAGGCGAGGAGCAGGCTGGGGCCTACTGGATTTTGGCAGGTGAAGGCAGCAGGAGACTTGCCATCTCCACAGCAGGGGAACAGCTGGCAGTGCTGAACCCCACTAACACTCTAACGAATGTGTTTGGCTCTGTGGAGACGACACTTCTGAACACCAACTGACGCTGTTGGAGCCCAGGATTAGGTGAGGAGCAGGCTGGGGCCTACTGGATTTTGGCAGGTGAAGGCAGCAGGAGACTTGCCATCTCCACAGCAGGGGAACAGCTGGCAGTGCTGAACCCCACTAACACTCTAACGAATGTGTTTGGCTCTGTGGAGACGACACTTCTGAACACCAACTGACGCTGTTGGAGCCCAGGATTAGGCGAGGAGCAGGCTGTGGCCTACTGGATTTTGCCAGGTGAAGGCAGCAGGAGACTTGCCATCTCCACAGCAGGGGAACAGCTGGCAGTGCTGAACCCCACTAACACTCTAACGAATGTGTTTGGCTCTGTGGAGACGACACTTCTGAACACCAACTGACGCTGTTGGAGCCCAGGATTAGGCGAGGAGCAGGCTGTGGCCTACTGGATTTTGCCAGGTGAAGGCAGCAGGAGACTTGCCATCTCCACAGCAGGGGAACAGCTGGCAGTGCTGAACCCCACTAACACTCTAACGAATGTGTTTGGCTCTGTGGAGACGACACTTCTGAACACCAACTGACGCTGTTGGAGCCCAGGATTAGGCGAGGAGCAGGCTGGGGCCTACTGGATTTTGGCAGGTGAAGGCAGCAGGAGACTTGCCATCTCCACAGCAGGGGAACAGCTGGCAGTGCTGAACCCCACTAACACTCTAACAAATGTGTTTGGCTCTGTGGAGACGACACTTCTGAACACCAACTGACGCTGTTGGAGCCCAGGATTAGGCGAGGAGCAGGCTGGGGCCTACTGGATTTTGGCAGGTGAAGGCAGCAGGAGACTTGCCATCTCCACAGCAGGGGAACAGCTGGCAGTGCTGAACCCCACTAACACTCTAACGAATGTGTTTGGCTCTGTGGAGACGACACTTCTGAACACCAACTGACGCTGTTGGAGCCCAGGATTAGGCGAGGAGCAGGCTGTGGCCTACTGGATTTTGGCAGGTGAAGGCAGCAGGATCAAGTGGGTGGATCAAGGAAATGCTGTAGATATAGTATATCTTGACTTCAGCAAAGCATTTGACAAAGTCTCTCATACAATCCTTATTGAAAAAATGACTAAGTATGGAATGGACAAGGCAACTGTTAGGTGGATTCATAACTGGCTTAGTGATCGGACCCAAAGAGTGGTCGTAAATGGCTGCACATCCAGTTGGAAGAATGTCTCAAGTGGGGTACCACAGGGCTCTGTCCTGGGCCCTTTATTGTTCAACATCTTTATCAACGATTTAGATGAAGGAATTGAGGGTAAACTGATTAAATTTGCTGATGACACAAAGCATGGGCAACAAACAAGGAGAATTGGAACTACTAACACAGGAAAAGAAATATGATGTCATTGGAATCACTGAAACTTGGTGGGACAATACACATGATTGGAATACAAGACTAGAAGGATACAACTTATTTGCAAGAAACAGACTTGATAAACGAGGAGGGGGTGTCGCATTGTATGTTAGAAATGCGTATATCTGCACAGAGATTGAAGCTTCAGAGACTGGGAGTTCTGTGGAAACTGTTTGGGTAAGAATACAAGGACAGAACAATGGAAAGGACACCATTGTAGGCATTTACTACAGGCCGCCTGTGCAAGCTGAAGATATGGATGAACTCTTTATGCATCAAATGGCCAAGTTCTCCAAAAAATATGACATAGTTGTCATGGGAGATTTCAACTATCCAGACATTTGTTGGGAATCTCTCTCAGGCAAAACTAACAGGTCAAGGAAATTCTTATCCTCTCTTGCTGACAACTTTATCTTCCAAAAGGTAAAGGAGAAAACAAGGGGAACTGCTACCTTGGATCTAATCCTTATAAACAGGGAGGAAATGGTTGAGGAGGTAAAAGTGGCTGGGACCCTAGGAGGTAGCGACCATGCTATTTTAGAATTTTGGATAACTAGAGGCGGAAGACCTGTGAAGACTCAGACGTCAAGGTTAGATTTCAGAAAGGCAGATTTTAAGGGATTCAGAAAGAGAATTGGAGGGATCCAATGGCTGGATATCCTTAAAGACAAAAATGTCCAGGAAGGATGGGAAATCTTGAAAAATGAAATTCTCAAAGCACAGTTGTTAACAATTCCGAAAAGAGGGAAGAATAGGAAGCATTTAAGGAAACCAGGATGGATGAACACAGAGCTTAAGCACATGCTAAAAAGGAAGCAAAAAATGTTTATAAAATGGAAAGAAGGAGGCATATCTAAAGAAGAATATAATGCTGTCTGCAGAACCTGCAAGGCACAAATCAGATTATCTAAAGCTGAAAATGAATTGAGGCTTGCAAGAGATGTCAAAAGCAATAATAAAGGATTTTGGGGATATGTCAAAAGTAAAAGAAAAGTCAAAGATGCTATAGGATTTTTACAGGATGAAAATGATGAAATGGTAAGACAGGATGTTGAGAAGGCTGAACTTTTAAATTCCTATTTTGCATCTGTTTTCTCTCAGAAAGGAAATGTAACATCAACTGTTATTCACTGTCCTATTAAGGGAATAGAAGAATCCAGGATATCTATAAACAGAAAGATAGTGAGGAAACACTTAGCTAACCTAAATGTATTCAAGTCTCCAGGTCCAGATGAATTACACCCCAGAGTACTGAAGGAGATAGCAGAAGAAATTTTTGAACCCCTCTCCATAATCTTTGAAAATTCTTGGAGAACAGGAGAAGTGCCAGAAGACTGGAGAAGAGCAAATGTTGTTCCTATCTTCAAAAAGGGGAAGAAGGTGGACCCAGGCAACTATAGGCCGGTGAGTCTGACTTCTATACCAGGAAAGATCTTTGAACAAATTATTAAACAACATGTATGTCAATACCTGGATAAGAATGAAGTGATTAAACAGAGTCAGCATGGGTTTGTAACTAATAAGTCATGTCAGACTAATTTAATTTCCTTCTATGATGGTATCACTGATTGGGTGGATCAAGGAAATGCTGTAGATATAGTATATCTTGACTTCAGCAAAGCATTTGACAAAGTTTCTCATACAATCCTTATTGAAAAAATGACTAAATATGGAATGGACAAGGCAACTGTTAGGTGGATTCATAACTGGCTTAGTGATCGGACCCAAAGAGTGGTCGTAAATGGCTGCACATCCAGTTGGAAGAATGTCTCAAGTGGGGTACCACAGGGCTCTGTCCTGGGCCCTTTATTGTTCAACATCTTTATCAACGATTTAGATGAAGGAATTGAGGGTAAACTGATTAAATTTGCTGATGACACAAAGCTAGGAGGGATAGCTAATACTAGAGAAGAGAGAGAGAGGATTCAAAAAGATTTAAATAAACTGGAGAAGTGGGCAGCAACTAACAGAATGGTTTTTAACAGGGAGAAATGCAAAGTACTACATCTGGGCAATAAAAATGAAAAAAGCATATATAGAATGGGAGGAATAGGGCTAAGTGACAGCACATGTGAAAAAGACTTGGGTATACTAATAGATCACAGACTGAATATGAGTCAACAGTGTGATGCAGCAGCAAAAAAGGCAAATGCAATTCTAGGATGTATTAACAGAAGCATACAGTCTAGATCACGTGAAGTAATTATTTCCCTCTACTCCTCTTTGGTCAGACCTCATCTGGAATATTGTGTCCAATTTTGGGCACCACATTTTAAAAAAGACATCAACAAACTGGAGCAAGTTCAGAAAAGAGCGACCAGAATGGTGACCGGTCTGCAAACCCTGTCTTATGAGGAAAGGTTGCAGGATTTAGGAATGTTTAGTTTGCAAAAGAGAAGACTGAGAGGAGACTTAATAGCTGTCTACAAATATCTAAAGGGCTGTCACATTGTAGAAGGATCAACTTTATTCTCATTTGCACAAGGAAAGACTAGAAGCAATGGGATGAAGCTCAATGGGAGGAGACACAGATTAGATATTAGAAAAAACTTTTTGACAGTTAGAGTGATCAATGAGTGGAACAGGCTGCCACGAGAAGTGGTGAGTTCTCCTTCAATGGAAGTCTTCAAACAGAGGCTGGACAGACATCTAACTGGGATGATTTAGCGAATCCTGCTTTGAGCAGGGGGTTGGACCAGATGGCCCAGGAGGTCCCTTCCAACTCTACGATTCTATGATTCCACAGCAGGGGAACAGCTGGCAGTGCTGAACCCCACTAACACTCTAACGAATGTGTTTGGCTCTGTGGAGACGACACTTCTGAACACCAACTGACGCTGTTGGAGCCCAGGATTAGGCGAGGAGCAGGCTGTGGCCTACTGGATTTTGCCAGGTGAAGGCAGCAGGAGACTTGCCATCTCCACAGCAGGGGAACAGCTGGCAGTGCTGAACCCCACTAACACTCTAACGAATGTGTTTGGCTCTGTGGAGACGACACTTCTGAACACCAACTGACGCTGTTGGAGCCCAGGATTAGGCGAGGAGCAGGCTGGGGCCTACTGGATTTTGGCAGGTGAAGGCAGCAGGAGACTTGCCATCTCCACAGCAGGGGAACAGCTGGCAGTGCTGAACCCCACTAACACTCTAACGAATGTGTTTGGCTCTGTGGAGACGACACTTCTGAACACCAACTGACACTGTTGGAGCCCAGGATTACGCATGCCGCATGCAGAGGCCAATGGGCAGCGGTTTTTATGGAGGTTGTGGACTACTACTGATTCTAACCATGCTCCACTTAGGCCTCTGGCTCCACTGTCTCTACTATTTACCCTGGCCTCCAATCCCGCCAGCTACATCTCTGAAGTGGCGTCAGCACAATCTACACTTGTTCCTGTGTTACTGGTGCTCAGTCCCATCAGTTGATCCCCTGATGTTTGTCCGGCAAGTTCGCCAGCTCTGTCCTCATTCCCACTACTGGTTATGGGAATGTGGACAGAGCAGGAGACCTTGCCGGACACACATCAGGGGATAAACTGATGGGACTGAGCCACAGGAACACAGGAACAAGTGTAGATTGTGCTGACGCCACTTCAGAGATGTAGATGGCGGGGTTGGAGGTCAGGGGAAATAGTAGAGACAGTGGAGCCAGAGACCTAAGTTGGGCACGGTTAAAAATCAGTAGTGGTTTGAATGTTGATGGAGCTGGTGACTTTGCCGTCCACACAGCAGGGGATCAGCTGGCATTACTGAACCCCACTAACACAGGAGCTAGTGTGTTTCTCTGTGCAGACGACACATCTGAGCGACAACTGGCTGTGTTGAAGCAAAGGGATTATAGTTCAGGTGGTAGAAAAATGAACACACCAGCAGACCTGGATACAGTTGCCAACCACTAATTTAGTCTGTAAGAGGAATGGCAAAGTCTTTGGAGATCCAGGCCTTGTTCATTTTCAGAAAAGTCAGCCGGTCAACATTATCGGAAGATAGTCGCGTGCGACGGTCTGTTAGTACACCACCTGCGGCACTAAAGACACGTTCCGATAATACACTGGCAGCAGGGCAAGCCAGCACCTCCAATGCATACTGGCTAAGCTCTGGCCATGTATCCAGCTTACAGACCCAAAACTTGAAGGGGGAAGAGCCATCTGGGAGTACAGCGACAGGGCAAGACATGTAGTCTGACACCATCTGACGGAAGCGTTGCCTCCTGCTGACTCGAGGCGTCGCTGATGGTGTAGACAATTGTGGTGGACACACAAAACTTTGCCACATTTGGGCCATAGTGGTCTTGCCTTGTGCTGCGGCGCTGCCTCTGCTCCCTCTTTGTGCAGAGTTTCCTCCACTGCCTCGACGCACAGAGCTGCTTTGTAAAGCACTAGCAACAATGCTGTCGGGTGGAATGGAAAACATTATGGACTGCACCAGTGACTCTTCGTACTCCCGCATTTTACGCTCCCGGTTCAACGTTGGTATGAGCCTTTGTACGCTGTCCCGGTAGCGAGGATCTAGGAGGGTGTACACCCAATAATCAGCCGAGACGAGAATGTGGGCGATGCGGCGGTCGTTTCTCAGGCACTGCAGCATGAAATCAACCATGTGCTGCAGACTCCCAACTGCCAAAGAACCGCTGTCCCCTGTTTGAGGCGTGACCTCGGCCTGCTCTGCATCACCCCACCCTCGCTGTACATACTGAGTAGAGGTTTGTGTACCTCCCTCCTCTGGAGAGATGTCTTCCTCCTCCATCGACTCCTCCTCATCCTCCTCACAAAGTGTCCCCTGCCTAGGCCTTTGTGAGGAAACACGTAGCGCAGACTGTCCAGAAGCAGATGGCATTTGGGACTCCTCATCCTCCACCTCTTCTGAAACCTCATCCCTTAGTGCTTGCAGTGTTTGTTGAAGCAGGCAGATAAGGGGGACAGTCATGCTGACTAGTGCATCATCTGCACTCGCCATCCGCGTGGATTCATCGAAGGCACGCAAAACGAGGCAGATGTCCTTCATAGAGGCCCACTCAATGGTGCTGAAGTGTGAACGGAGCACAGTGCGACTTGTTTGCGCCTGATGCAGCTGGTACTCCATGACTGCTGCCTGCTGCTCACACAACCGCTCCAACATATGTAACGTTGAATTCCACCGGGTGGGTAGGTCACATATGATGCGATGTTCCGGAAGGCCAAATCGTCGCTGCAGAGCAGCGAGGCGCGATCTTGCCGTGCTGGAACGTCGCAAGTGAGCGCACTCTATGCGGACCTTGTGCAACAGTGCAGCAAGATCCGGATAGTCCCTCAGAAAGCTCTGCACGACCAAGTTAAGAACATGTGCCAGACATGGGATGTGTGTGAGGTTGCCTAGGCCAAGAGCTGCCACCAGATTTCGGCCATTGTCACACACTACCAAGCCCGGCTGGAGATTCGCTGGCCCAAACCACACATCGCTCTCCAGCTTGATAGCATTCCAGAGCTCCTGCGCTGTGTGGCTTCGATTCCCCAAAGAAATTAATTTGAGTACAGCCTGTTGACGTTTGGCCACGGCTGTGCTCATATCGGTCGTAACAGGCTCCTGCTCTGCTGTTTCTGAGGAACTTGAGTAGGAGGAGGAGTCTATGTGTACAGACTGGAGTCCTGCAATCCGTGGCGTTGGAAGAACACGTACAGCGCCACTCTCCAGATCCGTACCCGGCTCCACAACATTGACCCAGTGGGCAGTGAGGGAAAGGTATCGTCCCTGTCCATGGTTACTGGTCCACGCATCGGTGGTCAGGTGGACCTTGCTACTAACGGCGTTTAGTAGCGCATGTTTTATTTTTCCCTCAACATGTTTCTGCAGGGCAGGGACGGCTCGCCTGCTGAAATAAAAGCGGCTGGGCACGTTGTATTGGGGGACTGCCAATGCCATTAAGTCCCGGAAGGTGTCAGTGTCCACCAACCTGAATGACAGCATTTCAACTGCCAGAAGTTTGGCAATGCCAGCATTCAGAGACTGTGCTCGGGGATGGTTTGCCGAGTAAGGGCGCCTTTTATCCCATGCCTGTGCTACCGATGGCTGTGATGGATGGGAACGTGCTGCTATGGGTGTAATCTGACAGGGTCTCCGGACAACAGTGGCAGAGGTTCTTCCTTGGCGATCCTGTGAGGAAGCCGAACCAGCAGTGTGTGAGCTGGAGGAAGAGGGCCCAACACGAACTGAAGAGGTGGTAGGTGGTGCTGTACGTTGGCCTACGTCTTCAGGGTGTCTCTGCAACTCCAACTCGTGCTTGGTGCGCACATGTTTCCACATATTTGTGGTATTGAGGTTGCTGACATTTCTCCCTCTTTTGACTCTCTGATGACACAGCTTGCATTTGACAAAGCAAATGTCATCTGCAACTGTGTCAAAAAAGGACCACGCACTGCAACTCTTGTGAGCGCCCGGTTTGCCTTTGGAAGGAGGAATGCTCCTAACGGGTGCCGAAGTGGAGGGTACAGGCAACCAAGTCTTCCCCCTCCCTCTGCCTCCTGTTTTGGCCGGTAGGGGAATCTCTTCCTCCGAGCTGCTCCCACCACCTTCCTGTTGCTCACGCCATGATGGGTCAAGGACCTCATCATCTTCCCTCCCCTCTTCAAACAGCTGCTTCTCCGGGGTTGTCTCGCCAGCACCGTACGCACCAGAAAGTGGCAACTGAGTCTCGTCATCATCTGATGCGTACTGAGGTGTGCTGACCATAGGCACTGGCCCACTCGCCTCTTCAGATTCAGAGGGACAAAGAAGTTGCGCATCACTGCATACTCCCTCTTCTTCACATTCAGGAATGCTGCTTGGCTGGCCCCCTCTTTCCAAGCCAACAGATTCCGAGAACAGAAGTAGAGACTGTGATGGCTCCTGTCCATGTCTCTCTGACTGCCTGGGCACTTTGGCAGGTGGTGAAGAGACAGATGGTTGCTCTTCGGTGCTCTGACCCTGAGAGGATGCGGAAGTAATTGAAGTCGATGCGTTAGCTGCCATCCATCCGACAACGGCTTCAATTTGTTCCTCCCGCAGCAGTGGGGTACGTTGAGGTCCTACAAAGCTGCGCATAAAGGACTGTTGCCTGCTAAAACTGGGGGATGCTGATCCACTGGTGCCCGCAGCAGGCCCAGAATCCCCACGTCCTCTACCTGTAGAATCCCCACATCCTCTCCCTGCAGAATCCCCACGTCCTCTCCCTGCTGAAACTCCACGCCCACGCCCACGCCCACGCGCCTTACTCCCTGCCTTCTTCATCTTGCAAGACTGCTTAAGATAGGCAAAAAAGTACAAAGGGGGGCCTTAGTGTGCTTATTCCTGAACAGCTGGTTACAGGTACAAGAAACACTAATTTTAATGTGTGTGTGTGGACTAGACTTTAATAGGAGCTGATGTGGCCTACACAAGTTCCAAATGTAGTGTTTGGTGAACTTTTTTTGTGGTTTCTTTGTTGGAAACAAACTCAAAGTATGTGAACAAAGAATTGAAACTGATAGTATCACCAACTTCTTGGAGCTATTACAATGCAGGCAGGTAACCTACAATGCAAAAGATGAGGCTCCAAAAAAATTGGGTAATACTAATCTGGCTGCGCCGGCAGGGCACAAGCCAGAAAAAAAGGCTCCTCTATCTACTCCTATATAGTGTTTGCAACCAACCAATGTTGATGGATACGGATGGATGCACACTAATAGGAGAAGAAAAAATGAGCTGCACTCAAAGACAAATATGTGTGAGGCAGTGACGCACGTTGAGCTTCCTACAACCAGACGTAGCTGCAGGACACTCTACTCAGCGTGAGCTGCACTCACACACAGTCAGAGGCCTCTCAGACAGCCATCAACAGTGCAGCTAAGTGGGCACTGGCACTGACAGGCTGCAGAAAGGCTCCGCTGTGTACTCCTATATAGTGTTTGCAACCACCGTAGATGGAGACGGATGGATGCACACTAATAGAAGAAAAAATGAGCTGCACTCAAATAAAAATATGTGTGAGGCACTGACGCACGCTGAGCGTCCTACAGCCAGACATAGCTGCAGGACACACTACTCAGCGTGAGCTGCACTCACACACAGTCAGAGACCTCTCAGACAGCCGTGAACAGTGCAGCAAAGTGGACACTAGCACTGAAAGGCTGCAGAAAGGCTCCGCTGTCTACTACTAGTGTTTGCAACCAACGTATATGGATACGGATGGAAGCACACTAGATTGAAATTATGTAAAAAATGCAGCTCAAAAAATAAAAGATGTATGAGGTAGCAGTGATCACACTGGGTGGCCTACAGCCTGACGTGGCTGCAGGACCCACTCCACAGCGTGAGCTGCACTCACACAGCCCTTGCAGACAGCTGTGAACACTGCTGCTATGGCAAAGAAGGCTACAGTGGTGGTTTATGTAGCCTGGGTAAAGCACTAGATGTTTGGTGGAATCGCTATTTCTAACTGTCCCTCACAGTCTTCTACAGCAGCCTGTCCCTAACTGAATTCACAGCAGAGTGACCAGAAATGGTGGCTGCGGTGGCTTTTATAGTGCATCATGACATCATTTCGGCAGCCAATCACAGCCATGCCAATAGTTAAGATGCCTACATGCCTAACAGGATGTGCCCACAATTCGGAGGATTCCCATTGGCTTAATCAAAGCAAGCAGGCTCATAGCATGATGGGAACTTCCTATTCCGATTCCGGAATCCGATATGACAAAAGTATCGGAACTAAGTATCGGAATTCCGATACCGCTAATATCGGCCGATACCCGATACTTGCGGTATCGGAATGCTCAACACTAGTCACGAATCAATTCATAAACTTTAATCCACCTAAGCACACTGAACTTTTCCCCCCTTTTACAATGAGCGCCCAGGGCCACGGGCCGGGTCCCAGCTGCCGTGACATCTCACATTGAAGCTCATCGGGCCCGGTACCGAGTACCCCCACAGCCCTGGGAGGGCGACCCAACTACCCTTAAACACACAGATAGTAAAATAAGAGACTGTAAACCTGTAGAGTGAAAAATAGGTTAAGAAAGCCAAATTAAATTAAACAGCTAGAAAGGCACTCAGCAATTCCAAATTCAGAAACTCACACAGGTATTTGCTGCAGGATTCCGAAATAAATCTTCTCCGACTCACAAGTAAGGCTACTTTCACACATCAGGTTTTCGGCGTCAGGCGCGATCCGGCGTCGTGCCGGAATGCCGGATCCGGCAAATGTTTTGTAAAACCTGATGTGCCGGATCCGGTTTTCTGCCGGATCCGTCTTGTTCTTGACAGACAAAACCGGATCCGTCTCATCCGGTTCATCCGTTTTTCTATCCGTTTTTTCGACGGATTACGCCGGATCCGGTTTTTAAAATTGACCCTTGTGGCCCCTCAAGGCAGAGTACACTGGCAGGATGACAGAGTGTGAAAGATTTGTGCCCTAACCAAACTTGTGTACCTTCTGGACCAACAGTATATACCTTTGCCAACCAAAGTTGGCTATCTTGTCATGGTCTACTATTTTTAGCTTTAGGCCACAGGTGTGTACCTGGTTGTGTTTTATGCAAAGTATTTCACCTTTTAACAAAAGTTGTGTACATTGTTAGGAAATCACCAACAATAAACACAACTTTTTAGGTGAAATACTTTGCTTCAAACACAACCAGGAACACAACTGTGGCAAAAAGCTAAAATTTACCCACAGTTATACCTGGTTTTGAATACCTTTTTACCTTTGAAATACCCTGTATTTAACCTTTTTTTTAAACATAGTTCGCCGCAGAAAGAAAAGACAGACAACCATTGTGAAACGATAATTTAACTTTTATTTAAAATTTTTTTTTTTTTGTAAAATGTTTTTAAAGTGCAAAAAACTTTTTTAATAAAGGTTTTAAACCCAATGGGCATTTTTATTAAAAAACACACATTACAAATCTGTGTATTGTGGGGTGGAAATACTGCTGGACGGGCTGCGGGACACTTCGACACTGGGTGTGTGGAGAGAGGACTGGGATCGTGGTGGGGAAGGAACAGTTAGAGGTGAAGGTGTGGAAAAAACTACAGAATGGGTGGACATGTGGGAAGCAGAAGAGGCGGTGGGTGGTGGAGTGGAGGGTTGGGCAGGGACTGTAGGAGCAGATGATGTTGATGGAAAGTTGTATGGGGAAGGAGTTTGGTACGGGGAAGGAGTTTGGTACGGGGAAGGAGTTTGGTACGGGGCAGGTTGCTGGAAGTGGGGAGATGACTGGTACTGGGGAGGTTGCTGGTACTGGGGAGGTTGCTGGTACTGGGCAGGTTGCTGGTATGTAGTAGGAGGGGGAGGATGAAAAGTGGCTGGAGGGGGTGCAGATGTAATAGGAGGGGGAGGATGGAAAGTGGCTGGAGGGGGTGCAGGTGGAGGAACTACAGTGGTGGGAGGTAGAGGTTGGGAGGTAACCTGCTGTAGAGCACCGTGGCACGAATGCATTACATGCATCTGCTGGGCAGGAGAGAGCGTTTCCATGCGCTCCACAACAGATCTGAAAAAGGTGTGGTTTGGCGAAGATCTTGCTTCTGAATGCATGGTTTGCAGAAGTGTCTTCACCTCCAGAATGCTGGAGTTGATCTGCTGAAAGCCTGCGGAGATTTGCTCTGACAAGACTTTGAGACAGTTCTGGAAAGATGCATTCAGATGCAATAACTCTTGCGCATAACTCTTTTCCTGACCCCTCTGCCGCTGCCGCCCAGTACCCGCAGGTGTACTAGAGGCGGCAGGGGCAGAAGGGTGGGGTAAAGGGAAAGCGATCTCCTCACCAGCAGCTTCATGTAATGTAGGCGGCCACGATGCTCCTGTGCTGGTGGATGGGACAGATGGGTCGAATGTGTGGGAAGGCTGGGAAGGTGCAGATGTTCCGGGGTGGTCGAAGTGTCCCTCGGTGCCGGTCTCCTCAGGGATCGCCTCAGAAGGGTCCAATCGTGCAGGCTCCCGAGTGCTGCTCACCGTGCTGTGGAATAAAGAGAAAAAAAACAATTAAAATACTGACATGGTATGGCCCTGGCTGAAAAAAAAAGTTACATCTTTTTCACATGTGGTGTGTAATATTTACCTTCTGGTGAGCATTGTTTCCCGGAGGAACGACAGGGCTTGTGCGTACTTGTACTTGCTCCTGCGTCCTCCAGATCCACTCGGGGCCCGCATCTCTTTATTGAACTCCTTCTTGAAACGATCCCTCACAGACCGCCACCGATTCACAATTCTGTTCCCTGAAACGAGAAAGGAGTGGTTAGTATACAACATCAGTGTTTCACAAACTCCAGTCCTCATGGTCCCCAGGGGTCATGTTTTCAGGATTTCAATAGTAAATAGAAATCCTGAACACATGATCCGTGGGGACCACGAGGACTGGAGTTCGGGAAACACTGGTTTACATCAAGCAACCGTTACTGTATATACTTACGCTCTTTAATCTGGTCCCGAGCTTCGAGGTCCTCCCAGCGGCCCACAAGGAGAGAACAGATTTCCTCCCAGAGTCATCGGGTAATGATCAGGTCAGCGTGGCGGCGGTCAGCCATATTCCAGAGCGGCTCCCTTTCTCTGACGAGATCGATGAGGCGGTCCACATCAATCCCTCCATCCTCACCGTCAGAGTCGGGAGCACGCTGTGAAGGCTGTTAAAGAAAAAGACAAAAATAACATAATTAGCCTCCACAAAAGAAATGAAATAAAAAGTGCCAAAAAACAAAGCAAAAATATTTATACTTACACGCTGGTGACCGCCGCGTTGCTGTCGCCGACGACCCTGGGAGGCACTGCGAGGACCTCTTGGCCGAGCACCAGATTGGGAAGACTAGAGAAGAAAACAAAAAATGTTATGAGTTTGGATGTAGGCATTTGTTTGCTGTGTGTGGTCTGCAGAACATTGTTTTCTATGTGTTGTGTGTAGTGTGATGTTGTGTTTCTGCGTTTGATGCAAAAAACTTACGAATTGTGAGCCCACTCCAAGCGTCTGTCCACCCCTTCCTTCTTCTTCTGGGACCTCCTCTTCATCTTGTGATTCCTGTTTTGAAATAAAAGGCAATGAATAGACATATATTACAGAGATGATGGATTTTGGAAATAAAAACTTACCATCAAACGCTGACGATGCGAGGGAGGGCTCCCAGAAGAAGATGTGCTGTCCTGTTGATGGCCAGACTCCATGGCTGTGGGTATTGCTGCTGCCAGTGAAGCCATTTCTGCTGCTGCTGCTGCATCTCTTTGGCGGCTGTTGAATAAAGAGAAACAAAGGGCCAATCAATATCTTGATATTCCATGGCCCTAGTTTGGAGGAATGGGGGATTTGATAATTACCGTCTCTCATCTGCTTCTGGACTCCCCTCCCGTTCAGCATGCTGCTCCATTTGGGGTGTTGCTGATGGTGCTGCTGCTGCATCTCTTTGGCGGCTGTTGAATAAAGAGAAACAAAGGGCCAATGAATATCTTGATATTCCATGGCCCTAGTTTGGAGGAATGGGGGATTTGATAATTACCGTCTCTCATCTGCTTCTGGACTCCCCTCCCGTTCAGCATGCTGCTCCATTTGGGGTGTTGCTGATGGTGCTGCTGCTGCAGATGTCTGCTGCCTTCTCCTGCGCCTGGTTGCTGTCTTGGGTGGCATGTTGGGTGTGGCTGAGGGTCCCATTGTCTTGCTTTTATATATCTCCTGTGGGCAGAGCTACTGAGCATGCTCAGACCAAAAAAACCGGATCCGGCCACCGGATCCGGCTTTCGCCGGATCCGGCGCATTGCGGCGCTCATAGGCTTTCATTGTGTGAAAAAGCCGGACGCGCCGGATCCGGCGTGTCCGGCTTTTTCGCCGGAGACAAAAAACGTTACAGTAGACGTTTTTTCCAGACGCCGGATCGCGACACATTGTGACACATTGCCGGATCCGGCGATAACCGGATGAAACGCATGGCCATCCGGCGCGATCCGGCGCAAATGCAAGTCAATGGGGGGGAAACCGGATCCGGCATTGCATTTCGCCGGATCCGGTTTCTGTCAAAAGCGCCGGATCGCGCCTGACGGCGAAAACCTGATGTGTGAAAGAGGCCTAACACCCTTACTTCTGTTCGCACTTACGCTCTGGTCACACTCAGCTCATTCACACTCACTAAGGAAGAAGTTTTAAAGAGTTTTTTTTCCCTTTTAGCAGCAATCCAACCTACAGCTCAATGCACTTCCATTTCTGATATTGTTTGTCACCATACTGTGCTTAACATATCAAATGGTCACTTTACCAATAATGGAGGAAGGGTTTTGCCCTGATTTAACCCCTACCTTCCAGCAGAGGTTGGCACCCTAGAGTAATTGACAGTGGCCCCCTGCTCCTTGTCGGCTCTCCCTGGAGACACCTTACCTGTACATTATCGATGTTAAACAATAAAAAGGATTTAGTACATTTATGGGGATACCTCTTAAGTGACCTTTCAAAAATCTTAAATAATTCTATGATATCTGGAGCTTATCTAAATCGCTGCATCATTACAGTAAATACAGTACATTACAACAAAATACTAAACACGTCTCCTAAAAATATCCAAAAGACACTTGAATAAGCGTTGTTTTTTTCACACAATAATTGAGGTAAATGTTTTGTATTTTTTTCATATTATTTATTTGAAACTAAACAGTTTGCTGAACACAGTCACACAGTCTACAGCATGAGCCAGTGTAAGGGGACTCAGGCAGTGTGTGGTGACACTGTGTGGCTGGTATTTGAACTACAAAAAGAGACAAGATGGCAATGTTACATGCTTCTATGGTTGCTTTTACATATTCGTAGAAGCTCAACCTGCTCAAATCACAGAACCATTTTAATGAAATAATTGGCTTTCTTACTGTATAAGGTAGAAGTCCATCACGGGACAAGATATTTCCTTATAATTCTCTGGCATCTAAACAATGACCATAATTAACATGATGGGAGCAACTTTGCCAGCTGAATGGCTTTCCAAAAGGTAATGAAGAAGAGGGTCACATTGCAGATTAAACGCTTTCTTACTTAAAATATATTTATACATATTAACTCTCCACAACTCAAGCATACTGCTTTGTGTACACTGTGTACTTGCTGGTGGGAAGAGCTGAGAAACAACAGGTCGCTGCAGAAATGTCCAGCACAGGAGGGGGCATAATACATTAATGTGGCCTCTAACCTAGGTAAGAAATGTTTACAATCACCAAGGGGAGCAGTTCAGGGCATAACAATGCTGTTAGTACAGAAAGAAAACACTACATAAGGCCAATATCACACGTTCAGTATTTGGTCAGTATTTTCCATCAGTATTTGTTAGTCAAAACCCGGTGTGGAAGTGTAGTGACCCGGTCCAGACTGGGTATGTCCCTTTAAGTAACCCTGAACCGTGAGTAGCTTTTGTACACCTCAACTCACCCCTAAGTCATACTTTTACTGTAATATGTGTGACGCTTCGGGAGTTTTGGCAGCGTCCGAGAGTGGACCCTCTGGGTCGCGGAACTGAGGACCCTGGGGCGAGCGCACCAGGTGGAACCGATCCCTATACAGGGACCGTTTGGGGCAGGCCCGTGGGGGATCAGACACTGTGACAGCTGAAACCAAGAGGGGCGGCTCAAGGGACCAGAGTGACCACAGGCAGGACTGGGAGACCGCACCGTGACCAAGGTGTGAGACGAGGAGACGGACAAAGCAACAGTAACCGAGAGGATAGAGAAGACAGGGGAACCACAGGCTAGGAGACTGGACAGGAACGGAACCAGACACAGGGAGTGGGACAGAACGGATGACTAGGAGACAAGGACCAGCAGGGTGAAGGGCGGACAGGGTAACCAGGAGAGGCACAGAGGAAAGGACTAGGAAGAGTATAGGACAGGAGGAAAACCTATAGGGACCCTATAGGTGGCCAAATAAAAGTATGGACTACACACAATAACCAGGCGTCATCCCCTTATGGGAGACGCCTGATATATCCCCTGCTGGCAGGTGATTGGCTAACCGCTAATCGGCCGCCACCCACCGCAGGGTTAACAATCAGAATGGGCGCGCGCCCGCGCCCTAGTGTACATGTGAAGGCGGGGAGCTGCCTGGCGACCAGGAAAAGGGGAAGCACATGAGCAGGAGGAAGGAGGGGGCGCGTGCGCCGCCGGGTGAGTGACAGCTGCGGAGGGAGCCGGTGCCCGTGGGACGGCGGCGGCCACGGCCGTCATTGTCACAATATGGTTTAAATTAATCCATTACTCATTAATCTCATACATTCATGATTTATATATTAACCCCTTTACTCCCAAGGGTGATTTGCACGTTAATGCCCAGGCCAATTTTTACAATTCTGACAATTTTGCAATTTTCCAACTTTGAATTTTTATGCCCTTAAATCACAGAGATATGGCACACAAAAAACTTAATAAGTAACATTTCCCACATGTTTGCTTTACATCAGCACAATTTTGGAACCAAAATTTTTTCTTGTTACGAATTTATAAGGGTTTAAATTTGACCAGCAATTTCTCCTTTTTACAACACCATTTTATTTTTAGGGACCACATAACATTTGAAGTCAATTTGAGGAGTCTATATGATAGAAAATACCCAAAAGTGACACCATTCTAAAAACTGTACCCCTCAAGGTGCTCAAAACCACATTCAATAAGTTTATTAACCCTTCAGGTGCTTCACAGGAGTTTTTTGAATGTTTAAAAAAATGAACATTTAACTTTTTTTCACAAAAAAATTACTTCAGGTCCAATTTTTTTTATTTTACCAAGGGTAACAGGAGAAATTGGACAGCAAAAGTAATTGTGCAATTTGTCCTGAGTATGCTGATACCTGATATGTTGGGGGGAACCACTGTTTCGGTGCATGGCAGAGCTTGGAAGGGAACGAGCGCCGTTTGACTTTTTCAACGCAAAATTGGCTGGAATTGAGATCGGGTGAAATGTCACGTTTGGAGAGCCCCTGATGTGCCTAGACAATGGAAACCCCCCCACAAGTGACCCCATTTTGGAAGCTAGACCCCCCAAGGAACTTATCTAGATGTGTGGTGAGAACTTTGAACCCCCAATTTTGATCTTTTCACCCCTAATTTTTATTTTCCCAAGGGAAACAGGACCCCAATAGTTATTGTGCAATTTGTCCTGAGTACGCTGATACCCCATATGTGGGGGTAAACCACTATTTGGGTGCATGGCAGAGCTCGGAAGGGAAGCAGCGTCATGTGACTTTTTTGGCTGGAATTGAGATCAAACGCCATGTTGCGTTTGGAGAGCCCCTGATGTGCCCAAACAGTGGAAACACCCAATTCTAACTCCAACCCTAACCCCAACACACCCCTAACCCTCATCTCAGCCCTAGACCTAACCCTAGCCCTAACCCTCATGGGAAAATGGAAATACATTTTTTTTAATTTTATTATTTTTCCCTAACTAAGGGGGTGATAAAGGGGGTTTGATTTACTATTTATGGCGGGTTTTTATGTTTGGAAGCTGTCACACGTGACAAGACGCTTTTTATTGTAAAAATAGTTTTTGCATCACCATATTTTGAGAGCTATAATTTTTCCATATTTTGAACCACAGAGTCATGTAAGGTCTTATTTTTTGCTGGATGAGTTGACATTTTCATTGGTACTATTTTCGGGCATGTGAGATTTTTTGATCGCTTTTTATTCTGATTTTTTGGGACGCAGAACGACCAAAACCCAGCAATTCATGAATTTCTATTGGGGGGGTGCGTTTACACGTTCCGCGTGTGGTAAAATTGATAAAGGGGTTTTATTCTTCGGGTCAGTACAATTACAGCAATACCTCATTTATGTCGTTTAACCTTTTGTCGCTTTTATGCAATAAAAACAGTTTTATATAAAAAATAATTATTTTTGCATTGCTTTATTCTGCGAGCTATAACTTTTTAATTTTTTCGCTGATGATGCTGTATGGCAGCTCATTTTTTGCGGGACAAGATGACATTTTCAGCGGTACCATGCTTATTCATATCCGTCTTTTTGATCGCACGTTATTGCACTTTTTGTTGTGCGGTATGATAATAAAGCATTGTTTTTTGCTTTTTTCTTTTTAGGGGTTCACTAAAGGGGTTAACTAGTGGGATAGTTTTATAGGGCGGGTCGTTACGGACTAAATATGTGTACTATTTTTTTTTATTTATTTAGAAAAAAAGAATTTATTAGGGAATTTTTTTTTAAATTTATTTTGTTATTTTTTAAAATTATTTTTACACGTGTTTTTTTTTTTTTTTACTTTATTATATTGTCCTGGGGGGGACATCACTGTCTTTTGTTAGATAGTTAATCTGACACTTAGAACAGTGCTGTGTCAGATCGGCGATCTGACAGGCGCTGCTGCAGGCTTCCTCCTGCCTGCTCTCAGCAGGCAGTGAGGAAGATGCCTCCCTGCAAGTACCCGAAGGCCCCTGTGGCCATATTGGATCCGGGGACCTGCAGGGAGGAGGACTCTCAGAGTGACGCAGCACATCGCGTCACTCCAGGGGTCGCAGGGAAGCACGGAGGGAGTCCCCTCCCTGTATGCTTCTCTCCTATGCCCCCGGTACACTGCGATCATGTTTGATCGGAGTGTGCCAGGGATTAATGTGTCGGGGGCAGTCCGTTACTGCCCCTGACACATAGTGTCGGGTGTCAGCTGTGATAATCAGCTGACACCCGGCCGCGATCAGCTGCGCTCCCCCCGTGAGCGCCGCTGATCGCGTGTGACTTAATATTCTGTCCTTGGGACTTAGGTCCCAGGTCACACGGACGGAATATTATGTCCAATGTAGGAAAGGGGTTAATCTCACAATGTGAAGTCTGACACAAGAATTGAGAGTTATCCTATTGGTCAGTGACCCTGTCACCAAGGTTCAATGGGAGGAGCTACCTCCAGTCTCTGTGGAGACAAGGCAAGGTTCTGGAAGGTTCCCTGAGGAGTCTGGTTCAAGATGTGACCCAGAGCAGACCTCATTTGAGGGGTCTCCTGACCCCCTCCAGGCTCCAAGCCTGGAGGTTCATCCTTCTCTTCATCTCAAGACTTACAGCCAGGCCTAATTCCCTGGATCTTTCCCTGACTTCTTCAGCCAAGATGGCTGAAGACTCTTAACCTTTTTTTAACCCTGGATCCCTGCTGTTTGGTTCAAGGCGTGTTTCTACAGCATTAGGTCGCACTAAATGTGTACGGAAGAACCTATTGCTCTGTGTGTTGAGGAAATTGAGGGTCCCCCGCCTCACCGCAAATTATCCATTATTTACTTCAAGTATATTTCTGCATGTACCGTGACCAGCTGAGAAAATGAATACAGGAATTCAGGTCTGTACATATTGCCATATATTCCCTCTTCTGCCTTTATGCCACCAATAGACTGAACTCTCTTATAATTACCTGCAAGTACTGCTTCTAACTAATACAGGTTCTTAAAGCTCCAGAACCTCAATTCTGTGTCACAATCCAATCCTGAACTGTATTGGCTGTGGATTCCCCACATGAATTGTTACCATAACTCCATGTTATTTATCTGCGTTCTGCTGAAGTAAAGCAGCTGTTATCACCAAGACCTGTTGTCTGTGGTTATTCTATCAGCCTTGGACACTACGTGGGGGTAGATATCAGTGAACGGAATGGCCCCATACCAGGGCTGTCGCAGAAGAATCAGAGGAAAAGTATAATAGAAACATGTGCACCACTTCTGCATTTTTTACCCACGCTTGGATTTTGTTCATTAAATAGGGATGAGCGAAACCAAACGGAGAAGTTCAGGGTCCATGTTACTGTTTGGGTTTTCCAGCCTAACAATTCTTGTCGAAAGGCTTCTGCACAGCCAATCAACATGCCCTAAGTCTGTTGGTTTTCCGGTTTACAATCCCATAATGGTGTACAGTTCCATAATTATCTGGTGCAGCGTGCCCTCACAGCCTTGCGTAGAGTGCCATAGCCACCATGTGTAGAGTGCCATAACAGCCATGGTAGCGTGCCCTGTACTACAGTCTGATGTAGTGTGCCCATAATATAGCCTAGTGCAGTGTGCCTGTAATATAGCCTTGTGAAGCATGTCAAAAATACTGGCTGTTGCAGGTTGTCCGTAATATAGCCCAGTGTTGCGTGCCCATATTACAGGCTGGTATAATGTGCCAGTAATACAGCCTGGTGCAATGTGCCCGTAATACAGCCTGGTGAAGTATGTCTATAATACAGACTGGTGCAACGTGTCCATAATAAAGCCGGTTGTAGCGTGCCCATAATACAGGCTTGTGCAGCGTGTCTGTAATACACCCTGATGCAGTGTGTCCATAATACAGGTCGGTGCAGCATGTCCGTAAAACAGCTTGGTGTAGCTTGCCTGTAATACAGTCTGGTGTAGTGAGCCCGTAATACAGACTCATGTATCGTGCCAGTATTACAGCCATGAATAGCGTGATGTAGCATGCCTATAATTCAAGCTGGTGTAGCGTGCCTGTAATACAGCCTGGTGAAGCTTGTCCATAATAAAAACTGGTGCAGCATGTCCATAATAAAAACTGGTGCAGCATGTCCATAATAGTAACTGGTGCAGCGTGTACGTAATACAGGCTAGTGTAGCGTGACCGCAATAAAGCCTGGTGTAGTGTGCCCGTAATATAGCCTGGTGTAGTGTGTTTGCAATAAAGGCTGGTGTAGCGTGACTCTAATACAAACTGTTGTAGCATGACCGTAATACAGGCTGGTGCAGCGTGCCCGTAATACAGCCTGGTGTAGTGCTGTCACGCTGGATGAAGAAGAAGCAAGGTGCACAACAACACAACAATGGGGAGAGAGAGGGGAAGCCCAAACACTAGGGAAGGGGGAAGTGGAGAACCCTACACAGATCTAACAACACCCTGTCTGCATTAAAGTCCCTAAATAGGTTCCACACCTATCGCCGAACAGGAACCTAATCCCTTCCTGACCCTAGCAATAGGCCCTGGATAGGGAGGGGACAGGGTGACAGCGCTAGTCAACCCTCACTACTACTAAAGACAGAGAGGGTGGACAAATGATGGGATACACTTAGTTTGAGAATATCACTGAGATATCACGCCAGCAATCCTCCAAGAGTACTCCAAGAAGACACTAGCCGACTGCTAGTACTTCCAACCAGACAGAAGGAAATTGAGCTAACTAACACCAGCACCTAGCTGAAGAGACTGAAGATATTTAAACCTTCAGTAAGGGTGTGTTAATTAGCTGAAGAAAGTGGAGGTAACTGTTGGGTTCTAAAAGGAGAAGGATATCATTCCATAATAGAAATGCAAAAATCAAGAAGGTACTTGTAGAGCTAATCACAATGACCTTCTACAGCCAGATCCAGGATGACTGTCTGTCACACTTGACACACACGTGACAAGCATGCCCATAATACAGCGTGGTACAGCGTGTCCATAGTACAGGCTGATGTAGAGTGTCTGTAATACAGGCTGGTGTAGTGTTTACATAATACAGCTTGGTGTAGCATTACCGTAATACAACTCTTCCACAGTTCACAATATGATAGCTTCTTTCCATGCATTCATGTACAGATTTGGTCTGTTTATGGTCATCTGTAGACAGAAATTCCAAAAAGAAGGCAAAATTAACTGATTTCATGAACATTCACAGTTTCACGGTACCATCCGTGTGTATGTGGTATTTGTGAGAGAGGGACTTATTTCCAAACTTTTTCCAATGCAATCCACCTCACAATGTTTTTAAAATCATCCAAAAATGTTTTCAGAAGCCACCTCAAGCTTTTGCTGTTTAGCCATCTTGCTCTGTCTCTTGATGTCTCATATGAGTATCATCTGCTGGAAATGAGTGTTAATTCTGGTCACAAACATCTCTTCCACAGTCCACAACATAAGAGATACTTTCTGTGCATTCATTGACAGATTTAGGCGGTCCATGGTGATCTGTAGACAGAAATTCCAAAAAGAATGCAAAATTAACTGATTTAATGACCATTAGCAGTTTCACTGTACCGTCCGTGTGTACACGGTAGTTGTGTTAGAGGGACTCATCTTCCAAACATTTTCAAATCCAATCCACTTCATGATCTTTTTAAATTTGTCCCAAAATTCTTTCAGAGGCCAAGTCAATTTATTTCTTTTTGCCATTTTGTTCTGTTTCTTGGTGTCTCATATGAGTACCATATCCTGGAAATGAGTTCTTCTTCTGACAACATACATCTTGTCCACAGTCGAGAACCTGATAGATTCAGGTTTTTTTAGTCATCTGTAGCCAGAAATTCACAAAAGGTACTGATTTGATATCTATTTGCAGTTTCACTGTACCATCCATGTGTACGGAGTAGTCATGGAAGACTTTAGTATACTCTAGTGGCCTCCAGAGGACACCATGGATGCCCTGCCTTGCCACCCACTACACCCAAGGTAATGCACAGGATCATTTGGGAGAGGGGCAGGGGCCTATGCGGCTCATCCATCAGGCTTAAACCTAGCTCTGCCGCGGACGGTTCTTGACTCACCAGCAGACATGCGCGTGGAATGGAAAAAGGGGGCTGGCCATCATGGTCCTCCGTGCCTCCGCACAAACTGGATAAATACAGTCGTGGCTGGGCTTATGGCAGGAAGCATTTTGGCGCTCATCTTACCACCACCGATGTGTGCGCCGTGTTGCGCTGTTTTGAGTACGCCATGAATAGTGCTAGGTTCTCGCTTTTGAACTGAAATATCACCAAGATGAGCCATTAAACAGACTTTTTTTTCACTCTGAATGATGTGCTGTCTCCAATCTCTTGAAGTGTATTGAAGGTTTCCTGGATACCTAGGGAGCTTGGCACCCAAATGGCATTTTCTAGTGCTGCTCTTGTTTATCTATCTATCTATCTATCTATCTATCTGTCGTGATCCAGGACAGGGTTTCGCTTTGGCCCATCCTGGTCTGACTGGGGGTTAATTGTTCCACCTCTCCCTGGCAGAGGGCGGCTATTTAATGCTCACTGGACCTAGGTCCGGTGTCAGTTATACCCCTGCCCTCGGCTGCGTTGGTTGACCTTGTGCGTACGTGTGCCTTGTGCCTGATATCTTGCTTGCTTGTTTGGTTTTGATCCGGTTCTGTCACTGTTACGAGTTCTGCCTGTCCCTCTTGTACTGCGCTACCTCTCGTGTATGACTCTCTGCTTGTGACCCGACTTCTCTCTGCTCGTCCCCTTGGTACCGCGTCGCCCTCTTGTGTATGACCTTTGGCTTTGTCTGACCTCCCGTCTGTTTACCCCTCCTGTACCTCGCTGTCCGTACTGTGAATGACCTCCGTTTTGCCCGACTCTGAGTTTTCTGTCTTCTCTGAAAGCAGGACAATAAGCCCCGCCCCCTTGCAGTCACAAGACCGTAGGTCCTGTGCCGGCTTGCTACACTTAATCACTCAGGTCCTGTGCACCTATACTTTCTGGCTATCCTGGTCCCCAGGGGTCGTTACAGTGCGGGTGAGTCCCTGCTCAGCGGAGGCTGTACACCTGTGCTGTCAGGATACTGATACTATCTATCTATTCTTTTTTAGAGAATCATTGATTCTATGATGTTGTACATGTGAAAAGGGGTGTTTATACAAAATACAGATATAAATTACAAATAACTAACTAACAGTGATATACTGGTACAAAGGGGAGAGGACCCTCGCAGGCTTACAGTCTACAGGGTAATGGGCAAGGAGACATTGGGTTTAGGGGGCTTCAGCAGCTCCAGTAGTGGTGAGGTGACAGCAGAGTCATTGCACGCTGTAAGCTTTCTTAAAAAGGTGGGTTTTCAAGATCAGTCTGAAAGTGCCAAATGTGGTTGATAATCGAATGTGTTGCGTCACAAAATTCCAGAGGATGGGGGATTTTTGGGAGAGGTATTAGAGGTGGTTGGGTAAGGAACGTACTAGTATAGAAGAGGAAAGGAGGTCTTGGGAGAAGAGTATGTGTTGGGAAGTACAGGGAGATTAGTTCAGATATAAATGGAGAGGACAGATTATGAATAACCTTTTCTTGGTATAAACCCTTTAAATTTAACCTGTACAGAAAATTTTAATAACTGGTGTGAAAAGTTACAAAATACTGCATTTGCTGTTACTATGTATAATATACTGTATATGATGTCTGTCAAAAATTATCCCCTTTATTGCCTTTAATTATTTAGAGATCTTTTCTTTGATTTTCAGTAAATGTCAAAATGACTATGAAAATAAAAGAACCTCTTTACGGTTTCTGTTTTATGAGATCATATTCTACACATTGATATTTTAACTTTGGGCAAACTGTTATAGATTTTATTGGATTGTGCATTGTTTTCACACTCTGACAAAGCAGTGATATAATACTTCCATGAGGCTGTTTTCCCAAGTCATTAATAAATGTATGTCTACTGGATATAAACAGATTGATTGTATTTTTATAAGAACTTTATCTAACGATGTTGTTGCAAGGACTTGAAAAATTTACCTAAGGTTATCCATGCTGTACAGGTTCTCAAAAACAGTTGCACTTGATTATTTCAGTCGCGTTTGTAGCAGGAGGTTTAAAAGGCTTGGAAACTTTCTGATGAGATCTCGAAAATGTTATAGACTGGCATGTAGAACTGCAACCCCCTTTCTTTTATTATTGAAACCCCTCTGCGCTAGACCCCCCTGCTGCCCATGGATCTGATGTGTGAACACTAGAAGCTGGTGTATTTATAGTACTCTATATGCTGAGTATGTTGGCAGCCATAGGATTTAGAAAATGATCTCTTTTATGTGTCCTCTCTAGCAGCAGCACTTAATTGCTCAGTGCATCAATACAGTTAGATACTTTGGCAGCAGGGAGCATAGAACTGGCATGATGTTTTTTTTAAAAACAAGAGGATGTTTAGGGTTTTTGCATTCTAGCACATGTCTATATACAGTTGTGTGAAAAAGTGTTTGCCCCTTCCTGATTTCCTATTCTTTTGCATGATTGTCACACTTAAATGTTTCAGATCACCAAACAAATTTACATACAAGACAAAGATAACAAAAGCAAAGACAAAATGCAGTTTTTAAATGAAGGTCTTATTAAGGGAAAAAGAAATCCAAATCTACAGGGCCCTCTGTGAAAAAGTGATTGCCTCTTAAACCTAATAACTAATTGGGCCACCCTTACTAGCGACAACTGCAATCAAGCATTTGCGATAACTGGCAATGAGTCTTTTACAATGCTGTGGAGGAATTTTGGCCCACTCATCGTTGCAGAATTGTTGTAATACAGCCACATTGGAGCTTCCGATCATGAACCGCCTTTTTAAAGTTATGCCGCAGCATCTCAATCGGATTAAGGTCAGGAGTTTGACTAGGACACTCCAAAGTCTTAATTTTGTTTTTCTCAAGCCAGAGGTGGACTTGCTGGTGTGTTTTGGATCATTGTCCTGCTATAAATGGAAAAAGTCAGCTCACCCCTGAGACATAATTCAAATTCAGGATAGGAGCACAGGAATCCTGCTGCTGCACAGCACTTGACAACTTGAACAATGTGTACAATTGATGTATCATTTTAAAAATAATTTTTCTAAATAAAGCTAAAAAAAGACTTTTATCAACACCCTGGTATGTGAGCTGGATCCATTTTCACATTGTTCAAGTTGTCAAGTGCTGTGCAGCAGCGGGATTCCTGTGCTCCTATCCTGGATTGGAATTATGCCTCAGCACAGATGGTGCTGCTTTCTTTTGATTTAGAGATCATCAAACCAGACCTCAGAGCGCTAATCATCCACATCTTACTGGTAGCTAAAAAAGCCATCGCCTATAATTGGAAAAAACAAACTCCCCCCAACTTTAAAGACTTAACAGACCAAATTTCCCTCCACAGGTCATTTGAGCTCAGATTTGCACTCGCCAACGATTCCCACTCCAAGCATTTAAAAATGGTCACACTGGGACAAGCTTTTCCCTTGATTCCCATTCCCCCCTACCCTTACTTTCATTTCTGGCAAATGTATCACATACGAAAGTGATGTATATATTGTATATACTGTTGTCACTAATGCTCAATGTTTTCATGGTTAACACTATTTTACTTTCTGTAAACGCTCAAATTACGACATTAATGCATTCCTAAAGCTTTTGGTTATAGTTGTAAACTCATAGTTTTCTCCCACACCCTCTTTCCCTCCTCTCCCTCCCTTCCCTCCCCTTCCTCCTCCCATTACATACCCATATACTGTTTAAAAGTTTCTAATAAAAACTATTGGAAAAGGAATTATGCCTCAGGGGTAAGCTGATTTATTTCATATATATTTGTGTTATCTGCCTTTGTGCTCCCTGAATACAACGTTGCATCATATTCTACTGGACTACCACATGTCTATAAATTTTTATATATAGGTGTGTGTTTATATATCTCCTGTCATTATGGAGGAAGGCATGTTTCATTCCAGACATGAACGTGCTGCCAAGTATTTCCACCAGTGGTGTCAATGTTGCGGAGACTTGTACTGACTTACAAAATTCTATTCGCAACTTGTAGAAGTTATCTTTAAAGGAGACCCACATATGGTGGGACCATACAACCTTGAATAATTACGTGCAAAAAAATATGATTCCTTGTGGATTGTGCATTAAAAAGATCCCCACTACAGCGATTTTATCAGATTGCTCCATGAAGCTTATACAGCTTATCATCCAGCACGAAAGCAGTGAATTAGCGAAAGTGCAATATGATGTTACCAAACAGAGGGATGCGATTAAAACAATAATTTCCATTGAGCGGTTTGAGTCTTAATTAAAAACAAAATCACTGACTTGGAGAATCAAGTTATCTCCTATAAGAAGAGAAAATTCAACCGTGATATAATGCATTATGAAAAGGATCAAGTTTATGAATGGGGAAGGTGGGAGAAGATGCCCCGCACCCCAAGATCCACCGTAAAAAACGCACTCTGAATAAAAATTGAAATAAAAACAAAAATCGCAATTTATCATCTGTAACGTTCTCCTCACCTGAAACTGGAATGTCTGATGTGTCTGTGGATGAGAGTAATAGTGGAGTCTCCGTAATTGACTCACAGTTAAGCTACTTTAAAAATCCACGACCGTCAAAAAACGTGGAAGACGAAGGGGGCGAAAACATCGTAAAAACAAATCCCCCAATGTACAGACTATTGAGGAGTCAGAGCAAGCATCATTAAATGTTCTGAATTTATCCTTATTTGATTTGTCTACATCAGAGATCAGCCTTCTTTCAAAAGGCATGAATTTTGCTCCATTTGATGAAAAACTGAATGTGTTTAATACCATAATAAAGGACATCAACAAATTAATCCGAGCTCTCACAGTTAAAAAGCACTTTTGGTCTGAGAATGTGGATGTTTCACTAACAGCGGACATCATTGTTAATGATTACAAAAACCTTGATTTTGTGAACATGTGGCTCTAATTAATGTAAAAGAAATGGATTCTGTTGCATCTACTAAAGATATGATCATGTTTAATTAAATATCCAGTTTTGTCCCCAGAAATCCACACTTTTATCCTGTCCAAAGTCACATCACAGCAAAGGACAAGTTCCAGGAAACTATTGCTAGAGTAATAAAAAATTTCCAAGACAATTTTCAAGTAAAAAAGAAGCATAATCTCACCAAGGACGAAAACACCGCCTTAAAAAATCTATCCCAAAGCAAAGACACAACTATAAAAATGTCTGACAAAGGTGGCTTTGTGGTCATTTTGAATACAAGTGACTACATTGCAGCTGTTGGAAATCTTTTGGAAGATAAGGACACTTATAAATGTCTTGATTGGGATCCTACTTCTTTTTTTGGTGGAAAAAATCAAAAAAGTGATCGAAGAAGGTTTTTCGCTTGGAATTTTTTCCCAAAAAGAGACTGATTTTCTGGAAGTTTCATCGCCAGTCATACCTATCACACCTGGACTGTCAAAAATTCATAAATCTGTGTCTCCAATAACGTTGAGACCGATTGTATCCGGAATTGGTTCGTTCAATGAACACCTGGGCGCATGGTTGGACTGCTAGTCCAACGTATTCCGGGTTTCTTACAAGATTCATGGAATGTTCTTAAAATTTTCCAAAATCTTATGTAGTCCAAAAAATACTTAAGGGTAACGTGTGATATATCATCTTTATATACTTGCATACCCCAGCATGTAGCTATTCAGCTATTCTAGCCGTTCAACATCACTTAGACAAATATAACTCGTATACATCAGAGCTAAAGGAGTATATCAAGTTAGTCTTATTTTTATCTACTCAGTTTTTTTTGCAAATTCGTTAAGTAGCAATGGGTGCTAAATTCTCGCCATCCGTGGCTAATTTGGCCATGGCTTGGAGGGAAGAATGTTACATCTATTGTGATAAAAAACCCTTTTTTGTCTATAAAATCATATGATAGACATATAGATGACTTAATATTTGTGTGGCAAGGTGAAAGTTCTGATATTTCCAACATCATGCTATACCTAAATGATAACCAATTCAATTTTCCAATATCATCTCTATGCTGATGACACCCAATTCGTACACTTCTTCCCCTGACATCACCCCTACCCTAATTTAAAATACCAAGGATTGTCTGTCTGCTGTCTCTAACATCATGTCCTCCCTCTATCTGAAACTAAATCTCTCCAAAACTGAACTTCTTGTGTTTCTCCCCTCTGCTAACCGCACTCTACCTAGTCTTTGTCACAATCCACACATGTGTCTGTTTCCCGCACATGGGTTTCCTTGAAAGGATATTTTAAATGTGGTTACTGCCCTTGTAAAACCTGTGTAGTGTCTTTGAAAACTAATCATTTCTTTAATTATGATCAGAGTAAAAAAATCTATATTAAAAGTTTTCTTAATTGTAATAGCCAGTATGCAGTCTACATCATAGAGTGTATTCAAAATAAGGTTGCACTCTATCATGCTACAGCATGTCAATGTAGAATATATGAAATTTGAATAGCAATACAGCTATGGAGTATTAACATAAAATATGAGATGCTTAGCATATATCTTGGCCAAATTATATCTGCCCATCAACCAACATCAAGGTGGCCTCAAAGTCTGATGGGTACCTACACTGTGTGAATACCTCTCTAAGGCTGATGTCTGAATTCCTGGGTGAATGTGGACACGTCTGTCAGCAATGCCTGCATTTATGGGTAAGTAGGGACCTGCTTTAATTAAAATCACCACCTGGTGGAGGGCGGAGTGTCGTCAGTAAGCTGACATACAAGAGACAAAAAAACTGACTGGCACATCCAAACTAATGTGAGTAGGTGCATACCAAGAGGAGCTACCCCCATATACAATATACAGAGAATGGTTGCACTCTATCATGCTAAGGCATGTCAATGTGGAATATATGTAATTAGAATTGCAATACAGCTTTAGAATTATAGAAAAAATATATGAGACTCAGCATAAAATTTGGCCAAATATTATCTGTTCACCAGCCAACGTCAAGGCGGCCTCAAATCTGATGGGTACCTACACTGTGTGAATACCTCTAAGGCTGATGTCTGAATTCCTGGGTGAATGTGGACACCTCTGTCAGCAATGCCTGCATTTATAGGTAAGTAGAGACCTGCTGTAGTTAAAATCACCACCTGCTGGAGGGCGGAGTGCTCATTCTGCAAGCTAATATACAAAAGACAAAAAACTGACTGGCACATCCAGACTAGTGTGAATAGGTGAGACACAACAAGAAAACAGATTTGCAGAAATACTCTGCAGTAAAATATGACAGTAATCAGCAAGTGCTGGATAACAAATACAGGGTATGTAGTCAATACTTTTTTTGCAAAAAAATGTACACCAAGCTGCTTCACCGCATCAAGGTAACCCGTATTGAAGCAGTCCCTATCTAATGTATTTAAAACCTGAACATCTGAACAGTGTCTAAAATGAACAGGATTCGGACAGGCGCTTCTTAGTATGGGCTTGTGGTGCAAGACAGCTCTTTTGTGCATGCCACACAAGAGAGGGGTGGGGTCTCTCAAACCATGCTAGGCAAGGAAAAAATGGATTAAAAACACATGTGACATGCACAAGTGTGAACAAGTCGGTAAGACAACGTTCACACCACCCACTAACTGAGACACAACAAGAAAACAGATTTGCAGAAATACTCTGCAGTAAAATATATGACAGTAATCAGCAAGTGCTGGATAACAAATACAGGGTATTTAATCGATCCTTTTTTTGCAAAATAATGTAAACCAAGCTGCTTCACCGCGTCAAGGTAACCCATATTGAAGCAGTCCCTCTCTAATGTATTTAAAACCTGAACATCTGAACAGTGTCTAAAATGAACAGGATTCGGACAGGCACTTCTTAGTATGGGCTTGTGGTGCAAGACAGCTCTTTTGTGCATGCCACAAAAGAGAGGGGTGGGGTCTCTCAAACCATGCTAGGCAAGGAAAAAATGGATTAAAACACATGTGACATGCACAAGTGTGAACAAGTCGGTAAGACAACGTTCACACCAGCCACTAACTGAGACACAACAAGAAAACAGACTTGCAGAAATACTCTGCAGTAAAATATATGACAGTAATCAGCAAGTGCTGGATAACAAATACAGGGTATTTAATCGATACTTTTTTTGCAAAAAAAAGTACACCAAGCTGCTTCACCGCGTCAAGGTAACCTGTATTGAAGCAGTCCCTATCTAATGTATTTAAAACCTGAACATCTGAACAGTGTCTAAAATGAACAGGATTCGGACAGGCGCTTCTTTTTATATACATTAGGGATAGAGAACATCTTCTTGACATAGAAGAATTCTCCAACAGAAATATTTCCAATATTTCTAAACACTTTGTGGTATGTCATAACCGTAATATATCTAATCTACAGTCATATGCAATTGAACATGTACCCAAACACA
The DNA here is from genome assembly GCF_039654945.1 of Dendrobates tinctorius. Lineage (NCBI taxonomy): Eukaryota > Metazoa > Chordata > Amphibia > Anura > Dendrobatidae > Dendrobates > Dendrobates tinctorius. The sequence continues at coordinate 59,900,370 of NW_027361829.1, forward strand.
TCAGAGGTGGTGATCATATAGAATGCACTTCGTAATAAAGAAGCCTTTTGGATCTTTTCTCTGAACACATATTTTCCTTTGGGTCTGAATCTCGGGAGAGAGAATATGTTACATTATTAGTCTATATAATGCGTTATTGTTGTACTGAATGGCCATAATTGACATATTTTTTCATATTCTTACCCATGGTTCATGACTTAATACAAATAGACCTGTTTGCTTGTATAGTTTCTATAATAAATTCACTATCATATGTTTAAGTTTATTCACAGATAGCAATGTCAGCATAGCCTGCATAAGTTTCTTAAATTTTTATTTATTTTTATTTTTAATTTTTTTTTGTATTGTTACATCTGAGCATTTACTGTAGACATGCTTTCACATATAAGATGTGATAATAGTCTTATATATAAACATACTTATAAGAATTTAATCTCAGCATACTCGTCAGTTTGCATATATTTTCCTTTTTTGTAACACATTTATATTTACTTTCTATCCAAGTATACTTTTAATATGTATACAAATCTTGTCAGTATGGTTTTTGCAATACTTTGACCCATGTACCGTATATACTCGAGTATAAGTCGATCCGAGTATAAGTCGACCCCCCTAATTTTGCCACAAAAAACTGGGAGAACTTATTGACTCGAGTATAAGTCTAGGGTGGGAAATGCTCCATAGATTATTCCCCCATATGGTGTCCCCAGAAGAAGCTCCATAGATTGTTCCCCCATATACTGCCCCCATAAGAAGCTCCATAGATTATTCCCCCATATGCTGCCCCCATAAGAAGCTCCTTAGATTATGCCCCCATATGCTGCCCCCATAAGAAGCTCCTTAGATTATGCCCCCCATATGCTGCCCCCATAAGAAGCTCCATAGATGATTCCCCCATATGCTGCCCCCATGCTGCTGCTGCATGTAAAAATAAAAAAATGACATACTCACCTCTCCGTCGCTGGGTGTCAGATTCTCACCTGTCCTGCATCCATGGCTGCTCACCGCTATCTGCCACGTCATTAGTCAGTGATGTTCAGACTGCAGGGGGCGCAGCGCACACTAACCGCGTCACCGCGCCCTCTGCTGTCTGAAGTCACTGACCGATGACAGACACAGACAGCAGCAAGCAGCCATGGACGCAGGACAGGTGAGTATCGCTATACTTACCCATCCTGATGCTGTGTCTTGAGCCCCCAGCTTCTCCACGCTCTCTCTGCCTGCCTTCAGTGGTCATGTGGTACCGCTCATTAAAACTCATGAATATGCGCATATTCATGAGTTTTAATGAGCGGCACCACGTGACTGCTGAAGGCAGGAAGAGAGCACGGGGAGAAGCTGGGGGCTCAAGACACAGCGTCAGGACGGGTAAGTATGACCTGACACCCCCGCTCCCCCTCCCCCTCCAACCCCCTGATGTATATGACTCGAATATAAGACGAGAGGGGGACTTTCAGCCCAATTTTTTGGGCTGAAAATCTCGACTTATATTTGAGTATATACGGTATATCTCTGCAATATTTCTGAAGCATTTCTTGTGCATTTTCTGTGTTTTTAACCCCTTTATCCCCAAGGATGGTTTGTATGTTAATGCCGAGGCCAATTTTTACAATTCTGACCACTGTCCCTTTATGAGGTAATAACTCTGGAACGCTTTCATGGATCCTGGTGATTCTGACATTATTTTCTCATGACATACTTTACTTCACGTTAGTGGTAAAATTTCTTTGATATGACTTGTGTTTATTTGCTAAAAAACAGAAATTTGGTGAAAATTTTGAAAATTTTGCAATTTTCCAAATTTGAATTTTCATGCCCTTAAATCACAGAGATATGTCACACAAAATACTAAATAAGTAACATTTCCCACATGTTTACTTTACATCAGCACTATTTTGGAACCAAAATTAATTTTGTTAGGAAGTTATGAGGGTTAAACTTTGACCATCGATTTCTCATTTTTACAACAAAATTTACAAAACCATTTTTTTTAGGGACCACATCACATTTGAAGTCACTTTGAGGGGTCTATATGATGGAAAATACCCAAAAGTGACACCATTCTAAAAACTGCACCCCTCAAGGTGCTCAAAACCACATTCAAGAAGTTTATTAACCTTTCAGGTGCTTCACAGGAATTTTTGGAATGTTTAAAAAAATGAACATTTAAATTTTTCACAAAAAATGTACTTCAGATCCAATTTTTTATTTTACCAAGGGTAACAGAAGTTGTTGTCCAATTTATACTAAGCATGATGATACCCCATGTTTGGGGGGAACCACTGTTTGTCCGCATGGCAGAGCTCGGAAGGGGAGGAGCGCCGTTTTACGTTTTCAAACTAAAATTGGCTGGAATTGAGATCGGACGCCATGTAGCGTTTGGCAAGCCCTTAATGTGCCTAAACAGTGGAAACCTCCCACAAGTGACACCATTTTGGAAACTAGAGCCCCTAAGGAACTTATCTAGATGTGTGGTGAGCACTTTGATCCCCCAAGTGATTCACAGAAGTTTATACCATAGAGCCATAAAAAAAAATCATATTTTTTCACCCCCAGTTTTTTATTTTCCCAAGGGTAACAAGAGAAATTGGACCCTAAAAGTTGTTGTCCAATTTGTCCTGAGTACACCGATACCCTATATGTGAGGGTAAATCACTGTTTGGGCATACAGCAGAGCTTGGAAGGGAAGGAACACCGATTGACTTTTTCATCGCAGAATTGGCTGGAATTGAGATCGGATGCCATGCTGCTTTTGGATCGCCCCTGATGTGCCTAAACAATGGAAACCCCCCAATTCTAACTCCAACCCTAACCTCAACACACCCCTAACCTTAATCCCAGCCCTAACCATAACCCTAAACACAAACCTAACTCTAATACACCCCTAACCCTAATCCCAACCCTAACTTTAGCCACAACCCTAACACTAACTTTAGCCCCAAACCTAACCCTAACTTTAGCCCCAGCCCTCACCCTAACTTTAGACCCAACCCTAACCCTAGCCCTAACGGGAAAATGGAAATAAATACATTTTTTTATTTTATGATTTTTCCCTAACTAAGGGGGTGATAAAGGGTTTTTTTTTATACTATTTATAGTGGGTTTTTAAAGTGGTTTTTATGTTTGGCATTTGTCACACGCTAAAAGATGCTTTTTATTGCAAAAAGTAGTTTTTGCATCACCACATTTTGAGAGCTATAATTTTTCCATATTTTGACCCAGAGAGTCATGTGAAGGTCTTATTTTTTGTGGGGCGAGTTGCCGTTTTTATTGGTACCATTTTTGGGCACATGACTTTTTTGATCACTTTTTATTGCGATTTTTGGGAGGCAGAATGAGCAAAAACTAGCAATTCATGAATTTCTTTTGAGTGGGGCATTTATACTGTTCCGCGTGTGGTAAAATTGATGAAGAAGTTCTATGATTCTATGATTTGGGTTAGTATGATTATAGCAATACCTCATTTATTTTTTTTATGTTTTGGCGCTTTTATACAATAAAAACTCTTTATTATAAAAAATAATTATTTTTGCATCGCTTTATTCTGAGAGCTGTAACTTTTTTATTTTTTGGCTGATAATGCTCTATGGTGACTCATTTTTTGAGGGACAAGATGATGTTTTCAGCGGTACCACGTATATTTATATCTGTCTTTTTGCTCGTGTGCTATTCCATTTTTTATTTGGCGGTATGATGATAAGGCATTGTTTTTTGCCTCGTTTTTATTTTTTTTATGATGTTTACTGAAGGGTTTAACTAGTGGGACATATCAGGATCCTGTCAGCACCGGCGCACTGCCATGGCTGAACAGGGTGAATCACCTACGCTGCGGGAGGGCCCGGGGTCAGATACTGCAGGGAAAGTTCAGGCAGACAGGACCTGCAATGCTAAAGGTAGTAAGGAGTACAAGGACCTATGATCATGTGACCACAGTGGGTGGGGCGTAGCGTCCCACTGCTGGGGATGACTGTGGCGAGGGAAACTCAGGTCAGATAAATGGGGGCTCATACACGGAGAGGGCGGCGCGGTACCAGAGGGTCAAGCAGAGAGTAGTCAGAACATAAGCAATGAGTCATACATGGAGATAGCAAAGCAGTTCAAGAGGGACAGGCAGAACTCGTAACAGGGACAGAACCGGATTAAAACCACCAAGCATAAAGTATCACAGTCACAAAGCACACCAGGGTCACACACACTCGGCCAAGGGTCTGAGTATAAGCAACGAGGAATGAGCCCACAATGAGGCTATACAAAGCCTCCCAGAATCTCAGAGTGAGGCTATCCAGATTAAACTCTGAACTACCTAATCCCATGAACTAAGCAGATCATGACAGGACAGTTTTTATAGGGCGGGTCGTTACGGATGCGGCAATACTAAATATGTGTACTTTTATTGGTTTTTTATTTACTTAACTGTGTTTCTGGAACAATAAGTATTTTTTCTTTATTTAGGAATTTAAAAAAAATATATTTTTACACATGTAATTTTTTAAATTTTTTTTAACTTTTTTTACTTTGTCCCAGGGTGGGACATCACTATATAGTGTCAGACAGGCAGTGCAGGAGGCTTGCCGGTGCCTGATCTCAGATATGGCTTTTTAGCCTTTTACAGACTGACAGATCTCCATTACTTTGTTTTTCATTTGTTCCAGAAATTCTTTGGATCGCAGCATGATGACTAGTTTTTGAGGATCTTTTGGTCTACTTCACTTTGCCAGGCAGATCCTATTTAAGTGGTTTCTTTATTGAACAGGTGTAGCAGTAATCAGACCTGTTTGTGGCTAGGGAATTTGAACTCAGTTTTCCCAAAGATGTGATAAACCAAAGATAATTTATGTTTTAATAGGGAAGAGGGGTGGGGGGGCAATCACTTTTTCACACTGGGCCCTGTAGGTTTGTTTTTTGTCCCCTTAATAATGAAGAACTTCATTTAAAAATCTGCATTTTGTGTTTACTTGTGTTATCTTTGTCTAATATTTAAATTTGTTTAGTCATCTGAAATATTTAAGTGTTACAAACATGCAAAAGAATAGGAAATCAGGGAGGGGTCAAACACTTTTTCACACACCTGTATATGTACATTCTCTATATTTTTTATAAAAGGGACAATACCATTAAGTATTTATGTGTCACATGTGATGGGTTCTTCAAGAAATATGGTCCACCCAACACACTGGGCACATACTGAAGTGTGGGTATTTCTTCTAAAGTAGTTGTTAAAACTGTCACAATTCCATTACTGATTATATTTGGGATGCAGTTACTGACGGAACAGCCATACATGGGTGTGCTGAAACTGTCAGTACTGTGATAGCTCAGTGTCCAAAATGGTGCAGGGGCGTGCTGAGCTGCAAGTGTTTTGATTGGCAGCTCCGCTATCCAATCTGAGACTGGGTTGTGCTGTCTGTCTCCAAGTATTCATCGTCCCAGGTGATTGCCTGGCTATTTAACTGGGCTGTTAGTCCCAGACCTCTGCCAGACATACAGCTCTGGCAAAAAATAAGAGACAACCATATCAAAACCCTGTCAAAGACAGCCCAATCTCCAGACCTGAAAACCTCTGGAATGTAATCAAGAGGATGATGGATAGTCACAAGCCATCAAACAAAGAAGAACTGCTTTAGTTTTTGTGCCATGAGCAGTGTGAAAGACTGGTGGAAAGCATGCCAAGATGCATGAAAGCTGTGAATAAAAATCATGGTTATTCCACAAAATATTGATTTCTGAAATTTTCTGTGTTAAAATATTAGTATTGTTGTTTCTAAATGATTATGAGCTTGTTTTCTTTGCATTATTTGAGGTCTGAAAGCAATGGTTCTTTTATTTAATTTTGACCATTTTCATTTTTAGAAAAAAAATACAAAATTTATTGCTTGGAAATTCAGAGACATGTTGTCAGTAGTTTATAGAATAAAAGAGCAATATACATTTTACTCAAAAATATACCTATAAAGAGAAAAATCAGACAAACTGAAAATTTTGCAGTGGTCTCTTAATTTTTGCCAGAGCTGTAGCTTCATCTGTGTGGTTGGTTTTCTCTGTGCCTTGTGTTTTGCTTGATGATCTTTCATTGTCTGACCTGAACCTTGTTCTGATCATCCATTTGTTTAACTCCTTTGTTCTGATCCACTATCTTCCTGGTATTTTGACCTCAGGCTGTTACTTTGCTACGCTTTTGTCTCTTCCCTTTGCTTATGACGTACTCTCCTGGCTTTGACCTCAGACTTCTTGACTATCCTGACTCACAATATCATATTATGCCTGGCCAATACATTTTTCATTTTCACCAGTATGGAGCCTGTTCACATGCTTAGTGACCAGGTGATGAATTTGATGCCAGGATCTGGCTCAGGAATGCCAAAGTCTGGAGCCATCACAATATCAGTTGCAGAGTCAGATAATTAATTCTTTCTATAGCCCTCCACTGCTGGCAGTGGTAATGACGTCAGCACGCTCTGATGTACAGTTGGTCTGTTCTGAACCTTCTTGATAAATTTTCAAGAGAGAAAGACCAGTTTAGGGTGTTCATAGACAGCTGTAGGTTATTTTTTACTCTGCATCGTCAGGGGATGAGTTCCAGAGGGTGCAAATAATCATGTCCTTACTGTGAGGGGGTCCTCAGACCTGGGCATTTCCTTTGTCCCCACAAGCCCCAGAATGATCTTCTTTGACTCCTTTTTTTTGATAGTTTAGGTCTGGTCTATAATGAACCTGACAGAATCCAGATCTCTGAGGCTAAGATCATGAACCTGGTACAGGGAGGTCACACAGCTGAGGACTACTGCACTGAGTTCTGGCAGGTTTTCCCTGAAGTTCTGCGAAACAATGCAGCTCTCAGGTGCCATTTCAACAAAGGCCTTTCCAAAGCTCTTAGACACATAAGTCCTTCCTGATGCCCCTTGTTCTCTGGTGGAGGCAATGACTCAGGCCAAAAATGTAGGCCGATCGTATACTATGTACCGTGGTCTATATGGACATTTTCTCAAGAATTGCCCAACTCGTCCTCAGGTAAGCAAACCATCAGAAAAACATCTGGGTGACGGCCAAGGGGGTCAACCAGGCTCCCAGGTACCATTTTCTTCCTCTGATAAAGTACTGCTAAATGCGGTGTTATCCTTCAAGAACCGGGTGTTATCAACATTGGCTTTCATTGACTGTGGGTTTGCTGTTAACTTTATTGATTCGGCACTGGTTCTGAAGTTAGGATTATGGACAGTAAGTTTAGAAAGACACATTCAAATCTTTGCCATTAACAAGACACCATTAACCAAGAATTTGGTAAATAGGGCACCTCTGCGGTGTGGAGCTTGGTGGCGGTGCCTGGAGCTAAGTGGCTTGTTTATTTACCTGGTCTCTCTCATGCTTGTCCCTATCCCCTGGGTTTGTACCATCTGCAGTGGTGAGGCTAGCATCCTTGCTGACCAGTGCACTAGCCAGGGTTTAGTGAGGTGACAGCTAGGGGCCAGGTTCGTGATGGTGGTTGGGGGAAGGACCCGCATAGGGTGTTAGGGGAGCTTAGGGATAGGCACAGGCTGAGTTATGCTCCACCAGCACTGAGTGCAGTCTGATTTTCATAAACTGACATAATAGAGAAGGTGGAGAAACTTGTTTTTTCTTTCCACGTCTGAGAAAAACTGATGACACTCTGATCAAATTCTGATCAGAATAATCAGACTGTTTTTCTTGGAAGTGGAGAAATCAGTCATATAAATCTTTATATATTGAGATAATCCTGGGAATAATCTCTGCTTTGTGACTGAGCGGCCTTGTGTCTTATGATGTAGGGTTTATAACAAGCTGAACCTTAAGCAATGGTGTGGTATGTAGTCTTGGTGACCATCAGCAGGCATCATTATTCTTCACTTTCTCATTACGCAAATGCTAAAATACCTCTTGAATATTTCCATTCTATTGTAAAAGTGACTGAAAGCAGACATAGCATGATATTTTTATAACCTGAAAAAGATTTCAAAACCTACAAATTGTGTGGTCATTGTTCACTATGTTTGAGCATCAAATTATGCCTTCAGCAGTACATCGCCTTGCCTTTTATGTAGGCTGTGACAGCTGTTGAAAACTAAGAAAAGAACAAATTAGAACTGATTTAGAAATATAGGGCTTTCTATATATGTGTACAGTTGTTAATTATTGTAAAGCACATAATACAAAGTGCAATTCTACAATAATACATTGAAAACCCAAGTATTTTCGGTATAACAAAAACTTCAGTATGAAGATGTATATACACAGGACGTCTGAAAAGCAAAACACAAAAGTAGTGTAACCTCTCTTTCTGGATGGCCTGTTTCACACTTCAGTTTTTTGTCTTCAGTTGAAATCAGCCAAAGATTAAAAAATCGGATCGGTTTCCATTTTGCAGCAAACGGATGTTACCGGACTGTTTTTGGACGGATCCGCTGAAGGTCCCAAGGCGAGAAAATTTAAAGGAACCGTGGTATGGAGAGAGAGATTTTTGAATTGTTTATGCCGCTTCCAGAACGCTGCTGTTGAGGGTTAAAATGCCTGTCAGAGGGCATGCGCAGTTAAAAATAGCGGTCTGCCACTAAAAAAACATTATATTGTCCGTCCACTTCAGCCAGCGACCGCTACATTTTTTTTTTTCAAATGGAAGCATTTTAAAAATTGCAGATTATTTTAAATTTCCTTTAATAGAAATTAACATTGCATCATAAAAGGATGAGAAGGGCATCCAAAGTTAATTTAAAAATATGATAAAAGATCCTGGAGCTCTTGATAAGCCGGAGGCAGCCATTATAAGGCATGTATTATTGCAGTCAGGCTCTCTTCTGTGTGTGTGTATATATACACACACAAGTGATGGGAAGTTGATAACCCTGCTGGGAGTGAAAGCAATCAGCATTTTCCATGCTCGTCTATTAATCACAGACCAATTTCTCTACACGGCAAGCTCAAAGAATTCTTAGGAGATAGGACATATTGTATTTTGTCACTGTTATGTCACAGCATCTAAATCTGGAGAAATGTAAACAGTTGTAAACTTGTAAGCCAAATGGTTTGAAGTATGACTTGTCGGGAAGAGTCAAACATTTTTTAAAAAGTGCTAAAATGGTATACTGTAGTTTGACTGTAAATTTTGGTTAAGAGAGAACACTTTTATTTAATTCCCAAGTTTTGCAGGAATTAAACACTGCAGTAGACAGAGCATCATTTTTACTATTATATAAATCCATAAAAAGAGGTTATGTACCATAGAACTTGTTCACTGCCAATATTGAGAAAGGAGTTAAAAACTTAGCCTGGAAACCATAGGCTGGTAAGTTGAACTTCAAAGGTGGTCAAAATCTTTAAGGATTTCCTAAGATAAGCTACCATGGAGTATAAGTATCTTACTAAAAATAACCTCATATCCCAGCATCAGCTTGGCTATATGAGGGATCGGTCCTGTCAAACCAATCTAATTAGCTTCTGTGAAACGGTAAGTTCCATACTGGACCAGGGTAAGGCTGTAAATTTTGTGCATTTGAACTTTTCAAATAGATTTGATAGCATGCAAAATGCAAGGTTGATTCAAAAAATGAGAACAACGGGGCTAAGGGAACTATGAGTAATTGAAGTATGTGAAATTCAACAGATACGCTGGCTAAGTAAATATATTCTGGACTATCCCTCTATGTCATATAGGAAATCTGCCCATCTGTCTCATAGATGTTTATCTTTGGTGATTGTACTATTATGGTTTTATATGGCACTACAGGTCAGGGAGCATTTGGGTTGCAGTGACCATAATATGGTAAGTTTCAATGTAATATTCAATAAAATATTTCAAAGGGGGAATGAAAAAAAATGGAACTTTACCAAAGCTGATTTCAACAAATTTAAGGAAGTGCTTATTCATGTAGATTGGGACTATGTTATGGTAACTGGGCATAAATGGGGCATGTTTAAGGATATACTACTAGAATCCTGTCAAAAATTTATACCGTCTGGTAATAAAATGTCCAGGAATAAAAAGAAACCATTATAGATAAAGAAGACTGTACAAAGTTTTATAAGACAAAAGCAAAGAGCATTAAAAATCTTGAAGGCTGAGATTGAAAGATGGCTGACGTGGTATTGATGAGGTAAGAAGGTGGATCCTGGCAATTACCGTCTGATAAGTCTGACAGTAGCGTGCAACATCTTTGACGGCATTATAAGAGTTGACCAGCAGAGATGTATTGCAGAGAATAAATGACAACCTGCATTGATTCATGAAGAATAAGTTATTTCTAACTAACTTGTTGGGTTTCTATGAGGAGGTAAGTACAAATCTAGATGTCGGTAATGCCGCTGATGTGATTTTTCTGGATTTTGCAAAGGCAATTAATATTGTACCACATATCAGCCTTGTACTGAAGTTATAGAAGCAGAGACTGGGGGAAACTATATGTAGATGGGTAAGGAATTGGCTAAAAGTTAGGAAACAAAGAGTCATTGTAAATGGTACATTCTCTAAATGGGAGATAGTCAATAGTGGTGTACCACAAGAATCTATACAAGGACTGATTCTTTTTAACCTCTTTATTAAATACTTGTGGATGGGATTGAGAGTTAAGTGTCAGTCTTTGCTCACGACACCAAACTATGTAGGATATTAAAATCTGACCTTGACATTAAAATATTGTAAAACGATCAGCTTAAGATGTCTGAATGGGCAAACACTTGACAGATGAGATTAAATGTATATAAATGGAAACGCCAACTTCAGAGCAGAAACCATCTTCTTATTCCATATCACCCTAAACCAAGTGCTGAGGGGGGCTACAATAGTGTAGGGCACTCTTAAACAGCAATACCCCACAAGAGAAAAAAAAGAGCACAAAAGTCCCAGATAAAATTAATATCATAATTTATTCAAAATAACATATAAAATAAACAGATTAATAATAGCAATAATTTAAAGACAGAGTTGAATAGCTGATTCCACAGGTGTAACACACAGGAACCACCATATGTTTAAGTGGATGGGAGAGCAAAGAATGGCTGCAAATCAGGAAAAAGTGCCAGTGCAGAAAAGGTTCTCATATAGAAATCGCTGGACTAAAAACAATACTGCTCAGAGTTTAATGCTCAAAACTAGAGTTGAGCGAAACGGGTCGAAAAATTTCAAAAGTCACCGACTTTTGGCAAAGTCGGGTTTCATGAAACGAAACCCGACCCTAGGATGAGGTCGGCCACGAGGTCGGCGACTTACGCGCCAAAGTCGCGTTTCAAAAGTTTGTTTTGCGCTCTTTTTCAGCCAATCAGGATCCACGGACACTGTGGGCAACGTGATGACATAGGCAGGGGTCACCACCATCTTTCAGAAGGGCATGCAAGTGATTGGCTTGCTTTGGTGGGCGTCACAGGGGTTATAAAAGGGCGTGCACGCCGACCGCCATCTTACTTCTGCCGATCTTAGCATAGGGAGAGGTTGCTGCTGCTGATTCTTTAGGGAGAGCGTTAGGCAGGGAAGAAGAAAAAAAAACTGCTTCTGCTGCTAGCGATTTTGCCTGTGCAACACACCAGTCACTGTGTGTGCAGTGCAAGGGGAGGCTATATTGTGGTGGATCAGCGGTGTTGGTTGTTAGGCTGCCTTCTAAGGCTTCCTGACAGCTGCATTGCTGTTTACCCACTGCTCTGCAAACTGCTTTTTTAAAAGCAATCCCAATTTTTTATTTTGTCCTGCTGAGGTACTGAGCGTGCATTTTTTCACACCATACAGCGGTGTACGCTCCTCACACAGTACCATGTAACGGCTGTTATCACAGCCACAGTGAAGCTATCTGTGTGTCACTCTGTGAGAATAAGTCGAGGACATGTTCCGTTCTTACAGACCTGCACCTACTAGTTTTGTCTAGCTTTCAAACAGTTAAATATATTTGCTGTTTGATCACATTCAAAACTATAGAGAGACAGCGTGTGTCAGTCCGTATACTTAAAAAACACGTAGCTTGACAATTTTACGTACACCGGACAGCCGTGTACGTGCACGCTCCTCTCAGTACCGTGTAACAGCTGTTATCACGGCCACAGTGAAGCTATCTGTGTGTCACTCTGTGAGAATAAGTCGAGGACATGTTCCGTTCTTACAGACCTGCACCTACTAGTTTTGTCTAGCTTTCAAACAGTTAAATATATTTGCTGTTTGATCACATTCAAAACTATAGAGAGACAGCGTGTGTCAGTCCGTATACTTAAAAAACACGGAGCTTGACAATTTTACGTACACCGGACAGCCGTGTACGTGCACGCTCCCCTCAGTACCGTGTAACGGCTGTTATCACGGCCACAGTGAAGCTATCTGTGTGTCACTGTGGAAGGATAAGTGGAGGACTTGTTCCGTTCTTACAGACCTACACTCTAGGGAGATTCCTATTCTGCCCAATTCTACATACACCTTGTAGTTTGTGATACACTAGCCAATTTCTGCCTGTGACATAGCGCTCTGATATTCAGTGGGCCTCACACAATCCAAAAGTGTCCAGTGTCCACTAGTGTGTGCAGAAATTCAAAATCTCTGTGATCCTGTAGTCAGTTTTTTCACACCTGTGCCATCGAGCCTGTGACATAGCGCTCTGATATTCAGTGGGCCTCACACAATCCAAAAGTGTCCAGTGTCCACTAGTGTGTGCAGAAATTCAAAATCTCCCTTATCCTGTAGTCACTTTTTTCACACCTGTGCCATCGAGCCTGTGACATAGCGCTCTGATATTCAGTGGGCCTCACACAATCCAAAAGTGTCCAGTGTCCACTAGTGTGTGCAGAAATTCAAAATCTCCCTTATCCTGTAGTCACTTTTTTCACACCTGTGCCATTGAGCCTGTGACATAGCGCTCTGATATTCAGTGGGCCTCACACAATCCAAAAGTGTCCAGTGTCCACTAGTGTGTGCAGAAATTCAAAATCTCCCTTATCCTGTAGTCACTTTTTTCACACCTGTGCCATCGAGCCTGTGACATAGCGCTCTGATATTCAGTGGGCCTCACACAATCCAAAAGTGTCCAGTGTCCACTAGTGTGTGCAGAAATTCAAAATCTCTGTGATCCTGTAGTCACTTTTTTCACACCTGTGCCATCGAGCCTGTGACATAGCGCTCTGATATTCAGTGGGCCTCACACAATCCAAAAGTGTCCAGTGTCCACTAGTGTGTGCAGAAATTCAAAATCTCTGTGATCCTGTAGTCACTTTTTTCACACCTGTGCCATCGAGCCTGTGACATAGCACTCTGATATTCAGTGGGCCTCACAAAATCCAAAAGTGTCCAGTGTCCACTAGTGTGTGCAGAAATTCAAAATCTCCCTTATCCTGTTGTCACTTTTTTCACACCTGTGCCATCGAGCCTGTGACATAGCGCTCTGATATTCAGTGGGCCTCACAAAATCCAAAAGTGTCCAGTGTCCACTAGTGTGTGCAGAAATTCAAAATCTCCCTTATCCTGTAGTCACTTTTTTCACACCTGTGCCATCGAGCCTGTGACATAGCGCTCTGATATTCAGTGGGCCTCACACAATCCAAAAGTGTCCAGTGTCCACTAGTGTGTGCAGAAATTCAAAATCTCCCTTATCCTGTAGTCACTTTTTTCACACCTGTGCCATCGAGCCTGTGACATAGCGCTCTGATATTCAGTGGGCCTCACACAATCCAAAAGTGTCCAGTGTCCACTAGTGTGTGCAGAAATTCAAAATCTCCCTTATCCTGTTGTCACTTTTTTCACACCTGTGCCATCGAGCCTGTGACATAGCGCTCTGATATTCAGTGGGCCTCACACAATCCAAAAGTGTCCAGTGTCCACTAGTGTGTGCAGAAATTCAAAATCTCCCTTATCCTGTAGTCACTTTTTTCACACCTGTGCCATCGAGCCTGTGACATAGCGCTCTGATATTCAGTGGGCCTCACACAATCCAAAAGTGTCCAGTGTCCACTAGTGTGTGCAGAAATTCAAAATCTCCCTTATCCTGTAGTCACTTTTTTCACACCTGTGCCATCAAGACTGTGACATAGTGCTCTGATATTCAGTGGGCCTCACTCAATCCAAAAGTGTCCAGTGTCCACTAGTGTGTGCAGAAATTCAAAATCTCCCTTATCCTGTAGTCACTTTTTTCACACCTGTGCCATCGAGCCTGTGACATAGCGCTCTGATATTCAGTGGGCCTCACACAATCCAAAAGTGTCCAGTGTCCACTAGTGTGTGCAGAAATTCAAAATCTCCCTTATCCTGTAGTCACTTTTTTCACACCTGTGCCATCGAGCCTGTGACATAGCGCTCTGATATTCAGTGGGCCTCACACAATCCAAAAGTGTCCAGTAGGGTGACCGCAAAAAATCGATGTTGGAATTTTGTCCGTCTGGACCCCACAAAACGATTCCCCTTTCCAGATATTGAGATAGCCAAAATTTGAGCTCGATCAAACGACGTTAACCTGTGCCGCTCGTCGCTCAAAGTTTGAAAAAATCCAAATTGAGGTATTTTAAGATTTAGGTATTTTGCATAGTCTGTTAGACTATAAAGAATGTGACAACAACGTTGCAGAAATAGCCCTGACCAAATTTTCGAACCATTTGTGGTATTTGAATGCAGAGTTGGTGGGATTATCGTTTTTTGATCCCACCATTACAGACAATGAAAAGTTGTTAATGGCTAATAAATTGCTCAGTAGCACAGATGAACCATCAGAGCACGCTAGGGTTGTAAATCCAAAAGTTAGGAAAGAAAAATTAAAAGAGGTAGGAAGTAACCGACTTTAATGACCTTCTGACAAAAGATGAAGAACAAAAGCAATATGTCCTGCAAGTTGTAAGCAAATGCCGAGCATTATATTCTGACGTTTCAAAAACTACTTTAACAAAAGCTCTAGAATAGATTAGATAACTATGTAAAATTATCAACTCATGTAGGTTAGCGTGCTCTGATGGTTCATCTGTGCTACTGAGCAATTTATTAGCCATTAACAACTTTTCATTGTCTGTAATGGTGGGATCAAAAAACGATAATCCCACCAACTCTGCATTCAAATACCACAAATGGTTCGAAAATTTGGTCAGGGCTATTTCTGCAATGTTGTTGTCACATTCTTTATAGTCTAACAGACTATGCAAAATACCTAAATCTTAAAATACCTCAATTTGGATTTTTTCAAACTTTAAGCGACGAGCGGCACGGGTTAACGTCGTTTGATCGAGCTCAAATTTTGGCTCTCTCAATATCTGGAAAGGGGAATCGTTTTGTGGGGTCCAGACGAATAAGATTCTGACATTTCCCCCCCCCATATGAGATCCGGTCACCCTAGTGTCCAGTGTCCACTAGTGTGTGCAGAAATTCAAAATCTCCCTTATCCTGTAGTCACTTTTTTCACACCTGTGCCATCGAGACTGTGACATAGCGCTCTGATATTCAGTGGGCCTCACACAATCCAAAAGTGTCCAGTGTCCACTAGTGTGTGCAGAAATTCAAAATCTCCCCTGTCCTATAGACACCTTGTACCTTGTTTTACATTACTATATAGTTTGTTGGATTTTGTCTACATTTCTACCAAAAATGAGGAAGGCTGGTGGAAGAGGCCGTGGAATTGGGCGGGGGTTGGCAGCTGGTAATGATGGTGTTGGTGGTGGATCTGATGGTAGTGGCAAAAGCAAAATAGGACCGAATGCAGGAGGTGTTGAGCCTGCATCATCGTCTGGCTCCACAAGGCCTCGAAGGCTTAGTTTTCTAGGAGTTGGCAAACCGCTTTTAAAGCCAGAGCTTCAGGAAAGGTTTTGTCTTACATTGCTGACTCAGCCTCCAGCTCTATCGCCTCCTCTTCTGAAGTTGTAAAAAATAAAAGCACTGAGTCGTCATTGGAGGCTCATGTTCATGAACCACACCTTTCCTTGTGTCCTTCACCCCAACCAAGATTGAAGGATGACGCAGGACATACTACTGATTACTCCATGGAGCTGTTTTCACATACCATGCCTGGATTATCAAGTGAAATGGTGAATTACCCAGGCCAAGATGAATCTGACATGGAGTGCACTGATGCACAGCCGCTGATAGATGATTCTGCTGGTACATTCACTCAGAGCACTTCATTGTCCTCGCAGTGTACAGAGCCAGATTCTGACCCTGATGAGACTCAGGTGCCCCTTCCCGCACACTATACCACCATACACGGTGACACAGAGGAAGGTGCACATGACATTGAAGAGGAGGTGATGGATGACCCAGTTGTTGACCCAGATTGGCATCCATTGGGGGAAGAGGGTGCTGCTTCCAATAGCTCAGATGAGGAGCATCCACAGCAGACATCGACATCGCAACAGCTGTTATCTGGCAGGCCCGGAGCACTCCAAAGACAGGTTCCAAAAATCAAAAGAGTTGCTGGACAGCTTGTCCAGAGGGTCAAAATATCACAGCGTGCTAGGCCGCAAAATGTCTGACAAAGTAGGAAGAGTGCAGTGTGGCACTTTTTTGAACAAAATCCTCATGATCAGGCCAAGGTTATCTGTAAGAAGTGCGCAAAGACCTTTAGCCAAGGGAAAAATCTGAAAAATTTGAATACCAGTTGCATGCTTAGACATTTAACCAGCATGCACTTGCAAGCGTGGACACAACACCAAACCTCAAGTGCCACATGTGCAACTGATCACAAAGAAGGTAGTCAGCAATGCTACATTGTTTCCCCCACTGTAAGCCCACCGGTTAGCACAGCAGCAAATGTTGAGGTGTCGTTGCAAGGCCACAGCAGTCAGGGAATCCCACTGTTATATCAACGAAAAACTGAATCTAGGCCATCAGAAAGAACACCAACTCCATCACCATCATCAACCCTCTCTCAGTTCGCCTGTACACCGCTACTTCCACCATATGCAGCTCTCAAGTCCAGCTCACCCTCCCAGACACTATGAGTAGGTCAAGAAAGTACTCAGTCTCTCATCCGCGTACACTGGGTTTGAACCCCCACATTGCCAAACTAATCTCGTTTGAGATGATGCCCTATCGGTTGGTGGAAAGTGCAGCTTTCCGCGAACTCATGGCCTATGCCGTACCACGCTATGACCTACCCAGTCGCCACTTCTTCTCTCGCAAAGCCATCCCAGCCCTCCACCATCATGTAAAAGACCGCATTGTCCATGCTCTCAAGCAGTCAGTGAGTGGAAAGGTGCACCTCACAACTGATGCATGGTCCAGTCGGCATGGCCAGGGCGGTTATGTGTCCATCACTGCGCACTGGGTTAATGTGGTGGATGCAGGGTCCACAGGGGACAGCGGTGGTGGGACAGTGCTGCCTAGCCCACGGTATAGGAAACAGTTGGCTGTAGGCGTTCGACCCTCCTCCTCCTCCTCCTCCAGAAGCGAAAGCTCGTCCACAGAGCGCAGTCGTACGAGCACTCCATCTACAGCTGCCACTGTTGCACACGAGGTGTCCCCCTATCGAGCAGCTAGTGGAAAGCGTCAGCAGGCTGTGTTGCAGATGATGTGTTTGGGCAACAGACACACCGCCGAGGTGCTGGCCGAGTACTTGAAGCGACAAACTGAGTCATGGCTGGGCAGTGTACATCTTGAGGCAGGCAAGGTAGTTAGTGATAACAGCTGTAATTTTGTAGCCCTTTCAAAACTCAGCCATATACCTTGCTTGGCTCACACCTTGAACCTGGTGGTGCAGTGCTTCCTCAAAAATTATCCGGAGTTAACAGCCCTGCTCCAGAAGGTGCGAAGACTGTGCGCGCACATCCGCCGGTCGCCTGTACACTCCGTTCGTATGCAGAAGCTGCAGCGATTGCTCCACCTTCCCAACCACCGCCTCATTATCGACATTGCAACAAGGTGGAACTCCACCCTGCACATGGTGGAGCGGCTGTGCGAGCAGAGGCAGGCCATAATGCATTTGTGGGAGGATACACGGCCAGGCACTTTGAGAGCAGACATGGAGTTGACAGGTGTGCAGTGGTCGAAGCTGAAAGACCTCTGTAAAGTCCTTCAGTGTTTTGAGGAATGCACATGGCTGGTAAGCGCAGACGACGCCATCCTAAGCATGAGCATCCCACTTATGCGTCTGCTCATGCAAACTTTGACGCACCTTAAGGAGCAGGCGTCTGCAGCCAATGTGGATGAGGAGGAAGAGGAGGAGGGAATCCTTGATGACATTCAGCCATTGTCTGCTCAGGGACCTCTCCTGGACGAGGTGGAGGAAGAAGAGGAGGAGGAGGATGATGATGGGGATGATTACTTAGGGGAGGAGGATGCATCTCGTGGGGCAAGTGAAAATGTTGGCGTGGCAAGGTCTGGTACAGGGTTTGTGCGTGACTGGAGGGATGTGGATTTGCCAGAAAGTGCTCCTCCAACCAGCACTCGCAGTGCATCATTGACACCGGGAACATTGGCCCACATGTCAGATTATGCCTTGCAGATCCTAAAAAGGGACCCCAGCATTGCCAAAATGATGAACGATGATGACTACTGGTTGGCCAGCATCCTGGATCCACGCTATAAAGGCAAATTACAAAACATCATGCCACAGGAGAACCTTGACCTAATATTGGCTAATAAACAAGCAACTCTGGTAAATCTATTGCTTGAGGCATTCCCAGCACACAGCAGCGGTGATGGTTCTCACACGAGCCGTACGGGCTGGGGGCAACTTGGCAGAGGTGTTCATGGTGCACACAGCAGAAGTGGCGTTGGAGACAGGGGTTTCATGACAATGTTGTGGACTGATTTTTCAAGTACCGCTCACACAACTGGTAATACTGCATCGATGGAAAGTGACAGGAGACAGCAGTTGTCAACTATGGTTACAAACTACTTTTCCTCCCATATCGATGTTCTCCCACACAGGTCATTCCCCTTTGACTATTGGGCCGCTAAACTGGACACCTGGCCTGAATTGGCCCAATATGCCTTACAGGAGCTCGCTTGCCCAGCTGCAAGTGTGCTTTCGGAAAGATTCTTCAGTGCAGCTGGATCAATCCTGACAGAAAAAAGGACCCGTCTGTCAACCCAAAATGTGGATGATCTAACCTTCATTAAAATGAAACATGCATGGGTTTCCAAGGATTTTGTCCCACCTTCCCCTGATGACACATAGGGTGACAGAAAAATGGCTTGCTTTGGTCCACCTCTTCCTGGGACTTGACCTATTTCGCCTTTTGCATCAGCTGAATGTCCAACATCAACATATGCCACTTTCTAAAACTCCCTAACTGTGCTGCCTCCCCCCCCATGGCCGGGGTCACCACCTAGCGCACGACACCGTGCGAGTGCCGTTGCCCTGGACAGGTGGGTAGGCCGACTCTTGGGCGCGGGCACTGGCACAGGGTCCCTCATAGTGCAATCAAGTGTCTCTGACGGTGGTGGGGCACACCCACCGTCAGACACACCGCCGTACTATGAGGGGCCCAGTGCCAGTACCGACGCCCACGAGTGGGCCCCCCTTGCTTGGGCAGGGCCCCAGCATTTGCAATCTTTACCTCTCCCTGCTCCTCCGCTGTGTAGTCTGGGCCGTCAAATCCATACTGTGCCTGACACCGTCTGAGCCTGCCTCCTGATGTATAGACAAATATTTTGAATGTGTACGCTATCCATACATGTTATCCGGGGATACGGTACCCTTTCTCACCTTTGTGCAATCACGTGCAAGCCATACTGGGCCTAACACCGTCTGAGCCTGCCTCCTGATGTATAGACATATATTTTGAATGTGTACGCTATCCATACATGTTATCCGGGGATACGGTACCCTTTCTCACCTTTGTGCAATCACGTGCAATCCATACTGGGCCTAACACCGTCTGAGCCTGCCTCCTGATGTATAGACATATATTTTGAATGTGTACGCTATCCATACATGTTATCCGGGGATACGGTACCCTTTCTCACCTTTGTGCAATCACGTGCAATCCATACTGGGCCTAACACCATCTGAGTCTGTCTCCTGATGTATAGACATATATTTTGAATGTGTACGCTATCCATACATGTTATCCGGGAATACGGTACCCTTTCTCACCTTTGTGCAATCACGTGCAAGCCATACTGGGCCTAACACCGTCTGAGCCTGCCTCCTGATGTATAGACATATATTTTGAATGTGTACGCTATCCATACATGTTATCCGGGGATACGGTACCCTTTCTCACCTTTGTGCAATCACGTGCAATCCATACTGGGCCTCACACCGTCTGAGCCTGCCTCCTGATGTATAGACATATATTTTGAATGTGTACGCTATCCATACATGTTATCCGGGGATACGGTACCCTTTCTCACCTTTGTGCAATCACGTGCAAGCCATACTGGGCCTAACACCGTCTGAGCCTGCCTCCTGATGTATAGACATATATTTTGAATGTGTACGCTATCCATACATGTTATCCAGGGATACGGTACCCTTTCTCACCTTTGTGCAATCACGTGTAATCCATACTGGGCGTGAGAACGGCTGGCGAGCTGTTAAGCAAGCTACAGCACCTTTGGTTTGCACACGTAAGTTTTTCATTTTTTCAGGAATGACGGTTAGGCCTAATTCCGGAACTGCGGTTGACCTGCACTTACTGGGAAATCATCGTTCGCGGGTAATAATTGTAATCAGTGATCCCCATCACTAACGTTGTTCAGCGGGTTATCTGCACCTGTAAGCGACAAACGCTGGCCTTTTCAGTGTAGCGCACATGCAGCCACGGACATGTAAGGGCATGACACACCAGTTATTGGCCAATCTCATGTGCCAGAGCCTCACGTGTCCCTCTAGTAAGC
Organism: Dendrobates tinctorius; assembly: GCF_039654945.1. Classification (NCBI taxonomy): domain Eukaryota; kingdom Metazoa; phylum Chordata; class Amphibia; order Anura; family Dendrobatidae; genus Dendrobates; species Dendrobates tinctorius. The sequence continues at coordinate 59,921,104 of NW_027361829.1, forward strand.
CGGACTCGGACCGCGGGGCATGACAGAGTCTCGTTCGTTAACGGAATTAAGCTTGCAATGTGTGCATCTGTTCTGTAGCTGGCATGGTTGAGGTTCCCAGGTGGAGTCGAATTTAACCGTAGGCTCCACTCCTGGTGGTGCCCTTCTGGACATTCCTTTAAGGTTCAGCTTTGCAACCATACTGCCCACGTAAAACAAACACTTTGCCTTCATGAACGCTGTTTGGAGGGTCATGACTCGTGGGTATAACGCCGCCTAATCAGTTAACCTGCTAGAGAGATCCTTCGTTGCTCCCAAGCATGACATCACACTCCCTAGGAGGAAGGTAATGCCACTGTGGCGACCGTACTCCTGGGGGCGACACAAGTGCACTGATGCCCAGCCACTGCTCGATGAATCTGCTGGTACATTGACCCAGACCACTACATTCCCCTCGCATGCTACATGGCCTGAATCTGACCCTGATGAAACTCAGGTTACCCTTCCCATATACAGTTCCATCTTACACGGTGACAAAGAGGAAGCTGCAGATGAAAGTGCAGGTTCGGCCCACCCGCCATCAGACACACCACCATACTATCAGGGGCCCTGTGCCAGTGCCGTCGCCAATGAGTGGGCCCCCCCTTCTTGCTCAGGATCACAGCACTTTGAAGGTTGAAATACTGTGCAGGGAGATGGAAGATGGGGACGACGAGTAGTCTAGACTAGTACAGGGATTCCCTAGCGAGGAGACTTATTTGATTGTTTTCAATGTTGGGGCAGCAATTTTTGGGGAGCACTATACTCTGGAGAATGATAGATGGGGCCCACCATACCCTGGAACATTCCAAAGGTGGACATCAGACAATGGAGCAGCATTTACAGGGCCCATTATACACTAGAGCATTAGAAATGGGGCCCATTATGATTGGAGCATTATTTGGGCCCATAAGACAGTGGAGCTTCATCCATGGGGACCAACATATAGTGTAGCATTATGTGGAGCTCATCATATACTGTTTCAAACATTATATGGGACCAATGATTCTGTATGGAGAAATAGATGGGCCTCGTCATGAGATGTAAAAAGTGAAGTATTTTTCATTGTACTATACCGCTATTTCTCTGCCGCATCGGAGCATGATGAGTTTTGGTATGTGTTAAAGGGGCGCTCTTTCGCCCAGGGCACATGAAAACCTGGAGCCAGCCCTACCCCCCCACAACTTTAGCCAAATAACCCCCATTTTTCAGAGCGTAACTTGTATTATGAAGTTAATTAAGGTTGACAAGCTTAAGTAAGAAGAATTGATGCTTTTGGCATTCAAATGGGCACTGTAGGTGTGTTTCCTGTCCTCCTCTCACTGCCGACTTTTATTCCCCATTGACTTACATTCGGTTTCGTGTTTCGGGACGACCCCGACTTTTCCCTATAATCAGCCGATCTTGCTCGACCCGACTTTTGGAAAAGTCGGGCTTCACGAAACGAAACTCGACCCTAAAAAAACAAAAGTCGCTCAACTCTACTCAAAACTATTTAATATATATGTATAGGCTAATAATAATAATACGTAAAAATATATATATAATAATAAAGATAGAGAGCAATAGGTGCCAAGCAAGACAAAATGATCCGCAACACTGCAGCACATATGCTGGATTAATTTTACAAATCCAATCGGCTATATTGGCTACACATATCAGACTCCTGGGTGCCCACTCATGAAAAAGACAATAATGCAGTCCATGTAGCAATTAGAAAATGAGTGTCACTCACCGTCCTTAAAGGGAATCTGTCACCTACTTTTGGCAGGCTATTTAAATGAGGTCTGTCCGGTCCGATGGATGGTGTTTCCAATCTTTGCCGCCTTCCCATCCTTGGCCGCTGTCCGCAGTTTTTTCATAAATAGGAGTAGGTGTCCGCCATCTTTTGCGCATGCGCTAAGCATTCTTGGCTTGCGCAGTATGCTTTGCCCAACTGCGGGCAAAGCCGAAAAGCCTGACTGAGCATTCGCCGGTTAACTAAGCGGCTGTGTGCTGTGTTCCGGGGCCTAGTTAACTGGCGCATGCGCAGTCAGGCTTTTCGGCTTTGCCCGCAGTTGGGCAAAGCATACTGCGTGAGCCAAGAATGCTTGGCGCAAGCACGAAAGATGGCGGACACCTACTCCTATTCATGAAAAAACGTCGGCCAAGGATGGGGAGGTGGTAAAGATCAGAAACACCGCCCATCGGACCAGACAGACCTCATTTAAATAGCCTGCCAAAAGTAGGTGACAGATTCACTTTAAAATTTCACTTTATTTCAGCAATTTTTAAAATATCCAGATCAAGAGAGTTATTGGTGGATCAGAGAGCTTGGACGACGATCGCTTTGCACTTGTGTGCTTCAACAGGTCCTATGGGAGGTAGGAACTGATGAGGTATATACAGCTGTGGCCAAAAGTATTGACACCCCTGCAATTCTGTCAGATAATACTCAGTTTCTTCCTGAAAATGATTGCAAACACAAATTCTTTGGTATTATTATCTTCATTTAATTTGTCTTAAATGAAAAAAACACAAAAGAGAATGAAGCAAAAAGCAAAACATTGATCATTTCACGCAAAACTCCAAAAATGGGCCAGACAAAAGTATTGGCACCCTCAGCCTAATACTTGGTTGCACAACCTTTAGCCAAAATAACTGCGACCAACCGCTTCCAGTAACCATCAATGAGTTTTTTACAATGCTCTGCTGGAATTTTAGACCATTCTTCTTTGGCAAACTGCTCCAGGTCCCTGATATTTGAAGGGTGCCTACTCCAAACTGCCATTTTTAGATCTCTCCACAGGTGTTCTATGGGATTCAGGTCTGGACTCATTGCTGGCCACCTTTGAATTCTCCAGTGCTTTCTCTCAAACCATTTTCTAGTGCTTTTTGAAGTGTGTTTTGGGTCATTGTCCTGCTGGAAGACCCATGACCTCTGAGGGAGACCCAGCTTTCTCACACTGGGCCCTACATTATGCTGCAAAATTTGTTGGTAGTCTTCAGACTTCATAATGCCATGCACACGGTCAAGCAGTCCAGTGCCAGAGGCAGCAAAGCAACCCCAAAACATCAGGGAACCTCCGCCATGTTTGACTGTAAGGACCGTGTTCTTTTCTTTGAATGCCTCTTTTTTTCTCCTGTAAACTCTATGTTGATGCCTGTGACGACTCCTGGAGTGGACCCTCTGGGTCGTGACACCAACTCTCCCAGGGCGAGCTGACCTAGTGAAGACCACCCCTATACAGGGAGTGTCAGGGGCAAGCCCCAGGGGGTGAGGCTCCACGACTGCTGGCACCAGGCGGCCGGCTCACAGGAGACACGAGTGGGTGAGTGTGTCTGCAGGAACGTGTAAAGCGTGGACACGGCAACACGTGGTATACAGAGACTACGTTCGTCCGGGTGTGAGTGAAGCAGGATTTGTGCAAGGCGCACATCAGAGCACTGAGTCAGGCAGCAGGTGTGCCAGGAGGTGTAACAGAGTACATGAGCAGGGTGTGTGCCAGAGGGCACAACAGAGCATAAGACAGAGCGCAGGATTTGTACATGTGCCAGGAGGCACAACAGAGTAAGAGACTGAGTACAGGATCAGGGCATGTGCCCGGAGGCACAACTGAGTATAAGACAGAGGACCTGAATACAGCGCACAGCCAGGCAGGGACACGGCAGACCAAGCCAGGAAGCACAACAATAATCAGGCACCTCCCCTAGGGGGAGGTCGTCTGATATAGCACATGACTACTACTGGTTCCGGGTCAGAACCTAGCCAGAAAGCACATGACCACTACAGGTTCCGGGTCAGGTCCTCTATTACCATAGAGAGGACCGAGCCCTATACAGCACTGACAGGAGCGCGCAAGCGCAAACGTGACATGTAGGAGGAGACCCGGGGACGAGAGCTGCGCGTGCGCACCCGACGGGACCCCCGGTGTGACCGCGGCTCCGGAAGAGATGACGTCGGGACCGAGGTCCCGCCCCCAGGTGAGCATGACGTGACAATGCCTTTGCCCAAAAAGCTCTACTTTTGTCTCATCTGACCAGAGAACATTCTTCAAAAACGTTTTAGGCTTTTTCAGGTAAGGTTTGGCAAACTCCAGCCTGGCTTTTTTATGTCTCGGGGTAAGAAGTGGGGTCTTCCTGGGTCTCCTACCATACCGTCCCTTTTCATTCAGACGCCGACGGATAGTACGGGTTGACACTGTTGTACCCTCGGACTGCAGGGCAGCTTGAACTTGTTTGGATCATAGTCGAGGTTCTTTATCCAACATCCGCATAATCTTGCATTGAAATCTCTTGTCAATTTTTCTTTTCCATCCACATCTAGGGAGGTTAGCCACAGTGCCATGGGCTTTAAACTTCTTGATGACACTGCGCACGGTAGACACAGGAACATTCAGGTCTTTGGAGATGGACTTGTAGCCTTGAGATTGCTCATGCTTCCTCACAATTTGGTTTCACAAGTCCTCAGACTGTTCTTTGGTCTTCTTTCTTTTCTCCATGCTCAATGTGGTACACACAAGGACACAGGACAGAGGTTGAGTCAACTTTAATCCATGTCAACTGGTTGCGAGTGTGATTTAGTTATTGCCAACACCTGTTAGGTGCCACAGGTAAGTTACAGGTGCTGTTAATTACACAAATTAGAGAAGCATCACATGATTTTTTGAACAGTGCCGATACTTTTGTCCACCATCTTTTATATGTTTGGTGTGGAATTATATCCAATTTGGCTTTAGGACAATTCTTTTTGTGTTTTTTTCATTTAAGACAAATTAAATGAAGATAATACCAAAGAATTTGTGTTTGCAATCATTTTCAGGAAGAAACTGAGTATTATCTGACAGAATTGCAGGGGTGTCAATACTTTTGGCCACAACTGTACCTGTCACAGGTGAAAACACCTCTTGCCTCCTCCTGATACATAATGCAGACAGAGGATGGTGAGTGCCACTCTTTTTCTACTTGCTACATGTATATATAAACAATAAAATATATACAACAATAAAGACAGAGAGCAATAGAGTAATTCTATCCAGCCTAAACATACACTTCAAAAATATGGTTCAGTTGGTGTTTGTTAGATTGCAGAGCAGTTGACTTTGCAGAGCACCACCTGTGTGAGGCAACACACGCAAGCGGAGCCAACCAGCCAAGGAAGCTGAGAGGTCTGGCACCCACAACGTTCACAGTGGTGTAGTCATCCACAACATCAGGTCAGAGGTGGACAGGCGCGTTTAGTGACTGTAATCCAGAGGATATGTGCCCGGCTGCAATACGGAGGATATCGTGTACTGTGTAAAGCTGTGAGTAGCACATTAACATGGTGGTGCAGTCGCCCATGGCAACCGGCCAGAGGTGGATGGGCATGTTAAGTGACTGTAATCCAGAGGATATGAGCCCGGCTGCGATTCGGAGGATATTGTGTGCTGTGTTTATATGAATTGGACATTAATGTAGTGAAGTAAACACATTAAAGAGACTTTTGTTTAGAACTTTGCTGAGTCACTGCCTCATCATTGCATAAGTGAGCTACCGCTGTGTAAGGGAGTGAGATGTGATGTCTTTCTTGCTTCCTTCATTAGATTTGTCCCTCCTATGCTATTATGTATATATTGCTGAGTTATAATATTTGTGATTAACGACTGTGGTGCTGCTTCATAGAAATATGTATTATCGCTAGTCTTTAATGGTATTGCCACATAAACATGTTACCATTGTGTAGAAAGTTTTAACATATTATCTTGTGTATTACATTATTGCATAATATTTTGTGTCTGTTGCGCATGTACAGTTAGGGTAAGATAGTGGATCCTCTTGGGGACATTAGAGGAGGTCACTTTAGTATGTAGTTGACATAGTCTTGGGTAAAAGTGTAGTTTTGTTGCGCGCCACTAGAAGGGGGCATACTAGTGAGTTCTATAGGTATAGCTGACGTTCATAGTCATTAAGTGTAGGAGGGGTTGCCGGGTAGTAAGCGGGGACCTGGTAGGAATTTAAATCAGATGGGGCCAGGGTGCCCTAGTGTCCACATGGGCTATAGGCCCAGACAGCTTGGCAGCCAGGCAACATTGAAGCACTGCAGCCCACTTTACCCACGGCCACTGTTTGTGTCACAGCAGTGGGCCAGTACAGAAATGGAAGGATGTGGTGACTTGTCACCTGGGCCAATGCTTTTAGGGCAGAAGTCGGCTGGACAGATGAAGTGAAGGAAGCTGGGACTTCAAGGAGTTCGGTACAGACGGGCCGGATGCTTTTCCAGAGGCAACCGAACCTGGTGACTGATGATTTTGAGTCTGGGGCAAAACGGGCAGAAGGAATTGTCATCATGTCAAGGTTAGGCCAGGAAGGAACTGAGAAGCAGTCTAGGACAGTTCGATCTGGGCGTGTACTGCACAGAAGTAACAGCTAGAAAGATGAGGAAACAAGCAAATGTCACCATGTATCAACTGTGGATGTAACGTGTGAAATACTCAGTAAAGAAAGTGTTAAAGTTTACTCGGACTGTGTCTCCATTGCTGGGGGTCGGCTGGATGAGGGACCATTATTGCCTGGGAAGTGCCCAGAGGAAGCTGATTCTGGAGATGCAGGTATGTGTGGGGAGGAGGACCCCCATACAGTGATTGGGCTGGAACCAGGGGGACCGCCATCAGGGTTGTTGAAGAAACCACATCAGGGGGATTACAAAGGGAGACATGCGACTGAAGTTGTCAGGGCAACAGTGGGCGGGGCGAGGGAAAAAGGAGCAGGGGACGCGCTGAGGTGGCAGTTGGAAGAGTGCCTGACAGGGGAGAGAGAGCCGTGTGGCAGGGAGAGGACTGTGGCAACTGACGGTGTGGGGAAGAGAGACAGGCAGGAGACTGTCAAAGGAAGATTTGAGACTGTCCGAAGAGCGACGCATAAGAGACTCTCCCCGGGAGTCCCTCCCCGGATACATACAGATAAATTGACGCCCGCTGATTCACTCCGTGCTGTGACAGGACCGGGATCTCAGGCGACCGCTGCGACAAGACAGCAATCCGGTATAGTGACCAGGACACTGCCCCCCTGTTTTCTCCCACAGCTGCGACCCCGTCATTACCGACCTCAGGGGACGCCACCTCGCTATAGGCGGCCGCAGAGCCCCTGTCCCGCTTACTGAGGGGACACTGAGCAGAGTTTGTTAAGATTTTATGTTTTTTGAACTGCGTCATGACCTGGCTGGGGGACGGGCGCCTCTAAACGGACGCCTGGGAGATTTATCCCCCCGAACAGTTTCTTCAGGGCCTGTTGTGCCCCACCGTCCCCATTTCTTCAGGGCCTATTGCGCCCCACCATTCCAGCTTCTTCAGGGCCCGTTGCGCCCCACCGTTCAGTTTCTTTAGGGCCGGTTGCGCCCCATCGTTCCAGTTTCTTCAGGGCCTGTTGCGCCCCATCATTCTGGTTTCTTCAGGGCCCGTTGCACCCCACCGTCCAGTTTTCTTCAGGGCCTGCTGTGCCCCACCGTTCCAGTTTCTTCAGGGCCGGACGAACCCAAGTCCTTCCGGGAAATCGTGGATTACAAGGCAGCCAAATCTGCAATCCCTGAGTGGACGTGAGCTCGAGCGACGCCCGGAAGGCTAAGTGCATTTTAGAGAATAAGGACCCTTTTTGTTTGAATGTTTGTTTTACGAGTCCCTGCGAGGACAAATAGGTGTTTCCCCTTTTGTTTGATCGAAGCAGTTTAGCCCTTGCGGCTTTAAACTTATAAAAGTTTATTTCACCCCACATTCAGTCTCGTGTCTCGTCACTGCATCCTGTGAGCCTGCTCGAACCCTACATATGCAGAAGAGAACAGTACATTTTTCTGTAGGGGAAGGATTGCACATGAATATAGCAGTAATTCAGGTTATGACTATGGTCCTGTCTCTCCCTTACAGCTGCAGTACACTTCCAAAGACTAAGGACCAGGTAGAAGGTGATTTTGGCAGCTAAATAGGAAAGGGTTCTTTACTGTTAGAACAGTTACAATGTGGAATGCCCTACCACAAGTAATAATGGCAGACACTATAATAACTTTTAAAAAAGGGCAGAGTGATTTCATTAGTGCAAACAATATTGTGGGTTATAGTTAATTTAGTGACAAAATGTATGAATAGCGGAGAAAGGTTGAACTTGATGGACCTAGGTCTTTTGTAACTATGTAATTGAAAGAGGAGACGAGAACTGTCTGAGAGCTTTAGAAACAATATTGTTGAAAAAAATCAACAATCTCAAGGTTACGAGTCCATCACCAGAGATCTTGATGTTCCTTTGTGCATGGTGCTACAACCTATGGCACTGTATATAATGTCCCTGGACATGGACGGCAGAAAAAAATTGATGAAAGATTGTTACACAGGATAGTTCAACTGGTGGATAAGCAGCTCCAATCAAGTTCCAAAGAAATTTAAGCTGTCTTACAGGATCAGGATGCATCATAGTTCTTGCTAACAATCTGTCGACATTTGAATAAAATTAAATGCTATGGCAGAGACCCAGGGTTACCCCACTGCTGACACAGAGACATAAAATAGCTAGACTGTACCTTGCCAAAATGTATGAGTAAGCAAAAATCCTTCTGGGAAAGCGTCTTGTGGACAGATGAGACCTACATAAAGTTTTTTTGGTAAAGCCCTTGTTATGATCCCCGGGCGGGTTGGACCCGCATGCTTGGGGTTAATGTCTGGAGCTCAGTGCTGGTTGACCTGCACTCCTGGGGTTAATGTTATGATCCCAGTGCAGGCTCTTACCTGCACACCTGGGGCTTATTATTGTGGCCTCTCCTTGGTTCGGGGAGAGCTTCTTATAGCCCCAGGAAGCTCCAATCCCTGTCAGTTATACTTTTGCCCTTTGCAGAGTTTTATGAATGAGTCACCGTAGGTGGGAAAAACCCAGAAATACTAGCTAAGTCCAGAAAACCAGAGAAGTTGGCAGCTATCGGATTGCAGACCCCAGAACCTTACAACAACAACTAGCAGTAGCCGTGGGGGGTTCCTACGGTGCCCTAGACCCCTCGATCACAGCCGGAGAACTACATAGCCTAAAGACAGAAAGGGAAATCTAAACTGCCCCAGAGCAGACCCCAAAGCAATAGGCAGCCCCCAACATATAATGACGGTGAAGCAAGATGAAAAAACACTCACACAGATAGAAAGATAGGCTGAGCAAATGATGGGGCCCAAACTAACTAAATAGGACAGAATAGAAAAGCTGCTGTCTGCAATCCGCCAAAACCCTCTCAAAAACAAGAGCCAACGGACTGATAGGGAAAAAAGCCCTGAAGACGCTAGGCTTCAAAAAGACTATATCAGTACTCAGGTATTATCTGAAGACAGAGCAAAAAGGAATTCAGCTCACCCAGCAGGGAAAGGCAGAAATCCAGAAAAACAAGGCAAAACAAAACCAAAAACACAAATGCAAAAAGTAGAGCAGAAAACTTAGCTTTTGAGGAGCAGGAATCAGACTGGTCTCCAAGAATCCCTCAGAGTAATCACCCGCAAGGCAGAAGGGCGTCGGCTGCCTTATATCTAGTCAGCAATCCCAGTCACCCAGTCATCATCATTCTGCTCAGGTGCTTTGTAATCAGCCTCACTACCTTCCTTCACCAGAAGAGGGAGTTCATCAGACCTCAATGGTGAAGGGGAAAATGAACTCACAACAGCAGAGTGTGATGACCCCTGAGTGTGTTTGTGTTGTGTTCTTGTTTGCCTGATACTTCGGTTTTGACTCGGTCTGTTCTCTGGATACTGCTTGTTGGATTCTGTTTTTGTACCTTCTATGTCTGTTTGGCTTTGACTGCTGCATGGCCCCGACTATCCATTCTTTCTTATCCTTGGTACTGTACTGCTGGCTCCGTGTATTACCCCCGTTTGTCTGACCTGAGGATTCCTGTAGTTGTGTCCTGCAGTATCTCCGGCAGCAGGACGCTAAGCGCTGCCCCTACAGTCACATGACCATAGGCCCTTCGCTGCTTGCTAACTTCAGCATTCCAGGTCCTGTCTGCGTGAGTTTTCCCCGCCGTAACTGACCCTGGGTCCTTCTGCAGTGTGGGTAAGTCCCTGTTCAGCCGTGGCTGTCCGCTGGAGCTGACAGGACCGTGACATTATAACTGACCATTAAGTTTTTTGGGGCGGGTTTTGCAGAGAGTTATGGATCCCATACAGTCTGTCTGAACAGATGAAAAATCTGAGTCAGATGTTTCAGGGTTTATCTCTGGAGCAGCAAGCTCTTGCACGTTCTCAGCAGCAGGTTTCTGAGACGGTGCGGGGGGCTTTATCTGCTGGTTCTCTGAGGGCTGGGGCGAGTGATGTTGTTCTGCGGTCCCCGGAACCACCTGTTAAACTGCCTGACTTCTTTTCTGGGAACAAAAAGGAGTTTAGGATCTTCATGGAGGGTTGCAAACTTTTTTTTAGTTTGAGACCACGTTCCTCTGGGGACGAAAGTCAGAAGATAGGGGTCATCATGTCTTTTTAAGAGGGTCCCCACAAGCTTGGGCATTTTCCCTCCCTCCCACTGCCCCTTAGAGAGTGTCTGTGAATGCATTCTTTGAGGCCCTCGGGCACATATATGAAGAGCCTGACCGAGTGCATTTGGCAGAGGACATGGTGATGAGCGTCTGTCAGGGGAAACACTAGGCCGAGTGGTTTTGTACTGAGTTCCACCTCTGTGCCGTAGAGATTTCTTGGGACGATGATGCGCTCCGAAGACTCTTTCGCAGAGGCTTGTCCGAGTGGCTGCAGGATGCCTTGGCGTTACATCCCCCACCTAACTCTCTCTCGAGGACGCTATGACCCAGGCCATCCGGATGGACCGCAGGTTGCGGGCCAGGGGGGTGATGCAGGTGAAGACTCCATTGTTCCCCAGTGAAAAAGAGACTGTCTCTGAGCCCATGGACGTAGGCGCTCTCTCCCTGAAGGAAAAGGAGAGAAAACGCCGGAGGGAAAAGTAGTTGTGCTTCTACTGCAGGTAAAGCGGGACATTGGAAAAAGGAGTGAACTGACTGCCCATCCTCGACCTGGTCGGTGGGAAATGACTAGGTCTGGGTAGACAGCAGGGAGACTACTCTGTTGTGAGTTCATTTTTCCCTTCATCATTGAGGTCTGATGAACTCCCTCCTCTGGTGAAGGAAGGTAGTGAGACTGATTACCAAACACCTGGGCAGCTAGATGATAACTGGGTGGCTGGAATTGAGGACTGGATATAAGGCTGCCGACGCCCTTCTTCCTGGCTGGTGATTTTCCTGCTGGATTCTTGGAGACCAGTCTGATTCCTGCATCTCAAAGCTAAGTTTTTCTGCTCTGCTTTGTACTCTTCAGTTTTGTTTTTGTTTTGCCTTGTTTTTTTGGGAGTTCTGCCATCCCCGGCCGGGGGTGAGCTGAATTCCATTTTTGTCTCTGATCTGTTGATCTTTTTTGCTCTGTCTTCAGAATATACCTGAGTGCTGATATAGTCTTTTGAAGCCTAGCGACTTCAGGGCCAGTTTTTCCTACCAGTCGGTTGGCTCATTTTGATAGAGTTTTTGCGGATGGCAGACAGCAGCTTTCCTATCCTGTCCTATGTAGTTAGCTTGGGCCCCATCATTTGCTCAACCTATCTTTCTATCTGTGTTAGTGTTTTCATCTTGCTTCACCGTCATTATATGTTGGGGGCTGCCTATTGCTTTGGGGTCTGCTCTGGGGCAGTTTAGTTTTTCCCCTTTCTGTCTTTAGGCTATGTAGCTCTCCGGCTGTGATCGAGGGGTCTAGGGCACCGTAGGAACCCCCCACGGCTACTGCTAGTTGTTGTGGATAGGTTCAGGGGTCTGCAATCCGATAGCTGCCAACCTCTCTGGTTTTTCTGGACTTAGCTGGTATTTTGTTTTTTCCTCCTTCGGTGACTCATCATAACACTACTCAGACCCTCAGGTACCCTTTTCCTCGTTTGCTAAGGTTTTTGCTTCATGTGGAACTGTTAGTGAACAGTTGTTCTTTTTCCTCTACAGCCTTCGTGGACTACGGATCATCCATCAACCTGACTCCCAATTGGTCGCATGCTGCAAGATAGGGACAGCTAGGCTTAAGGTTCCGATCAAGGTGGTGGCTATTGACTCCTCCCACCTCACAAAAGAGGGAATTCTCTTTATGTCTGATTTGTTTTCGCTCAGAGTGGGCACTGCTCACATGGAAAAGTTAAGTTGTTTAGTTCTGGACAATCTACCAGCAGGGTTGGTGTTGGGCATGCCCTGCTTACAACACCATAACCCAGTTATTAACTGGAAAATGGGGGAGATTGTTCAATGAGGGTTTAATGTTTCTAAGTTATGTTATAAATCTGCGCTGCTGGTTGAACCAGTTAAATCTGTGTCTGTGTCATCTGTCGAGCTGGAAGGTATTCCGGAGTACCTGAAAGACTTCGAAGATGTATTCTCTGAAAGCGAGGCCGAGACGTTGCCACCACATAGACCCTTTGACTGTGCTATCAAGTTAGCCCCGGGGGCTAAATTACCTAAAGCCCGTCGGTTTAATTTATCTGGCCCTGAGCGCTTAGCTATGAAGGATTACATTGCTGAAAGTCTTCTCAAGGGACACATACATCCCTCAGTCTCACCTTTGGCGGCAGGGTTTTTTTTTGTAAAGAAAAAAGATGGCGGTCTACGCCCCTGTCTCGACTTCCGTGACCTTAATAAGATTACTGTACGGAATACGTATCCCCTTCCATTGATTCCTGATTTATGTAACCAACTATCAGGGGCAAAATGGTTCTCTAAACTAGATCTTCGGGGGGCATATAATTTGATAAGGGTCCTGGAGGGGGATGAATCGAAAACGGCGTTCCTCATGTCCGAGGGACTGTTTGAAAATTTAGTCATGCCGTTTGGTCTTACCAATGCAACCGCCATATTTCAGAATTTCATCAATGTAGTATTTTCTGATCTCATTGGTCGTTTTATTGTTATTTACTTAGATGATATTCTGATATACTCCCCTGACAGTCATTCTCATCTGAATCATGTACTAACCGTTCTCCTAAGACTTACGGAAAATCATCTGTTTGCCAAGCTGGAGAAGTGTGTGTTCTTTTGTTCAGGAATTGTCTTTTTTGGTATTGATTGTGTCCTGTGAGGGTTTTCGCATGGACCCCGAGAAGGTGCAGGCCATTGCGGATTGGGAGCAACCCCGAGATCTTAAGGGACTTCAGCGCTTCGTGGGGTTCACTAATTATTACTGCAAATTTATTCGGGGGTTTTCGCAGGTGGTCAAACCACTCACAGATTTAACATGCAAAGGTGCTGATGTGAGAAATTGGTCCTCGCTCGCAAAAGAGGCCTTTGCTGCTCTGAAAAAATGCTTTGGCTGCTCCCGTGTTCGTACAGCCAGATCCATCCAAACCATTTATTGTGGAAGTAGATGCCTCCGAGGTGGGGGTGGGTGCAGTGTTGTCCCAAGGGCCTGCCACTCTGACCAACCTCAGGCCATGTGCTTTCTTCTCCAGGAAGTTCTCTGCTGCTGAAAGAAATTATGATGTAGGCAATAGAGAGCTTCTTGCGGTCAAATTAGCGTTTGAAGAATGGAGGCACTTTTTGGAGGGGGCCAGTCACCCAGTTACTGTGATCACAAAAATGTATCATATCGAGTCTGCTAAAAGACTAACGCCCAGACCAGCCCGTTAGTCGCTTTTTTTCCCCCGTTTTCTGTTTACTATTATGTTTCGTCCTGGGTCAAAGAATGTCAAGGCTGACGCCTTATCTCGCAGTTTTCATCCAGTGTCTCCCCCTGAGCCACCGTCCTCCATTCTTCGCCCTGGGGTTGTGTTAGCAGGGGTCTCGTCTGAATTGGAACAGGAGATTGAGGAGGCCCAGTCGCTGACCCCTGCGGCCAAGCCAGGGGGTAAGTTGTTTGTCCCAGAGCAACTTCGGCTTCAAGTCCTGCAGGAGTTCCATGAATCCAAGCTGAGTGCTCACCCTGGTATATCAACCACGCATCTGGCAGTGGCTAGGATCTTTTGGTGGGCTACCCTTAGTTCTGACATAAAAAAATTCATTTCTGGCTATGGGGTCTGCGCTCGTTCTAAAAACTCTCATAGCCGGCCAGCTGGGGAACTGATGCCCTTGTCAGTTCCAGAAAGACCATGGACTCACTTGTCCATGGATTTTATTACCAATCTTCCTTCATCCAAGGGCAATACGGTGGTATGGGTAGTTGTGGACAGATTTTCAAAGCAGGCTCATTTTGTACCCTTGTCAGCACTACATTCAGCTGAGATGTTGTCCAGGTTGTTTGTGCAGCATGTGATCCGGTTGCATGGGGTACCCCTGAATGTGGTGTCTGATCGTGGTGTGCAGTTTGTGGCTAAGTTTTGGCGTGATTTCTGCAAAAAATTAGGGATGTCTCTGTCCTTTTCGTCTGCATACCATCCTGAGAGCAATGGTCAGATGGAACACACTAATCAGTCTCTGGAACAGATTCTCAGATGTCTGACTTCTGCTAGACAGAATGACTGGTGTGATGTACTGCCATTGGTGAATATGCCTTCAATAGTCGGGTGAGTCAATTCACTGGTATGTCTCCTTTCTTGATCAATTATGGGTTCAGGCCTCATTTTGGTGAGCTTTTTCCTCTGGATTCGGTGTGTCCCTGAGGGCTCTGTTCAGTGATTAAAGAATACGTGGGCGGAAGTCCAGCGGAATATATCTAGGTCTCAAGGCAGGAATACGTTTTTTGAGAACAGGAAACGAACACCAGGTCCTATGTTTCGGGTTGGAGAGAAAGTTTGGCTCTCCACGTGAAACATTAAGTTGAAGATTCCATCAGCCAAGTTGGGCCCCAAGTTTATTGGCCCATACAAGATTGTGGAAAAGATCAATCCAGTGGCTTACAGGCTGTGCCTTCCAGTCACTTTCAAGATCCCTAGCGTCTTCCATAGATCTCTACTGAAACCTTTTGAAGCAGTCTGGGGAGAGTCCGAGTCCGCTGCTCCTCCGGTTTTGGTTGAGGGACATATGAAATATGAGATTGATCATATCGTGGATTCCAGGTTGGTACAGCGGTCAGTACAGTATCTGGTTCATTGGAAGGGGTATGGGCCAGAGGACAGGTCCTGGGTGCCGGACCGGTTGATGCTTGCGGATCGCCTGGTTCGGGCTTTCCATGCTAGGTACCCGGGCAAGCCTGGGGGTCCAGAGGCCCCCCGTTGAGAGGGGGGTACTATCATGATCCCAGTAAGGGTTGGACCCGCACGCTTGGGCTTAATGTCTGCAGCCCAGTACTGGCTGACCTGCACTCCTGGGGTTAATGTTATGATCCCAGTGCAGGCTCTTACCTGCACACCTGGGGCCTATTATTGTGGCCTCTCCTTGGTTTGGGGAGAGCTTCTTATAGCCCCAGGAAGCTCCAATCCCTGTCAGTTATACTTTCGCCCTTGGCAGAGTGTGTTGACCCCTGAGTGTGTTTGTGCTGTGTTCTTGTTTGTCTGATACTTCAGCTTTGACTCGGTCTGTTCTCTGAATACTGCTTGTTGGATTGTATTTTTGTACCTTCTATGTCTGCTTGGCTTTGACGGCTGCCTGGCCCCGACTATCCGTTCTGTCTTATCTTTGGTACTGTACTGCTGGCTCCGTGTATTACCCCCGTTTGTCTGACCTGAGGATTCCTGTAGTTGTGTCCTGCAGTATCTCCGGCAGCTGGATGCTAAGCCCCACCCCCTACAGTCACATGACCATAGGTCCTTCACTGCTTGCTAACTTCAGCGTCCCAGTTCCTGTCTGCCTGAGTTTTCCCCGCTGTAACTGACCCTGGGCCCTTCTGCAGTGTGAGTGAGTCCCTGTTCAGCCGTTGCTGTCTGCCGGCGCTGACAGGACCGTGACAGCCCTACTTTCTACTGTTTACTGAAAATGGTATGAGGCCTACAAAGAAAATAACACAGAACCTACAGTCAAATATGGTGGAGGTCCGAACCGGATATGAGAGCATATGTGGTCCGGGAGCTTCCGCCGAGCACAGCTTATAAACTACATTTAAAAGCATTATACCGGCTAACCCACCCCTTTCAATGGGTACTTGTACACCCAAGACATCTGCGGCAGCTTTGGTACTGGATGCATTTCTGCAAAAAGAGCCTGCCTCACACAGTGCATTGGTGCCATATTGGATGCATCAGGTGGCTTCTTCTCAGCTTCCTCAGCCCAGTGACGAAGTGGAGCAGAATCACCTGACAAGAAACTGTCATGATTAGAGTTGAGCGAAAAGGGTCGAAAAAGTTCAAAAGTCGCCGACTTTTGGCAAAGTCGGGTTTCATGAAACGAAACACGACCCTAGGATGAGGTCGGCCACGAGGTCGGCGACTTACGCGCCAAAGTCGCGTTTCAAAAGTTTGTTTTGCGCTCTTTTTCAGCCAATCAGGATCCACGGACACTGTGGGCAACGTGATGACATAGGCAGGGGTCACCACCATCTTTCAGAAGGGCATGCAAGTGATTGGCTTGCTTTGGTGGGCGTCACAGGGGGTATAAAAGGGCGTGCACGCCGACCGCCATCTTACTTCTGCCGATCTCAGTATAGGGAGAGGTTGCTGCTGATTCTGTAGGGAGAGCGTTAGGCAGGGAAGAAGACAAAAAAACTGCTTCTGCTGCTAGCGATTTGGCCTGCACAACACACCAGTCACTGTGTGTGCAGTGCAAGGGTAGGCTATATAGTGGTGTATCAGTGGTGTTGGTTGTTGGGCTGCCTTCTAAGGCTTCCTGACATTCCTGCATTGCTGTTCACCCACTGCTCCGCAAACTGCTTTTTTAAAAGCAATCCCAATTTTTTTTTTTTGTCCTGCTGAGAAGAAAAAAAAACTGCTTCTGCTGCTAGCGATTTGGCCTGCACAACACACCAGTCACTGTGTGTGCAGTGCAAGGGGAGGCTATATAGTGGTGTATCAGTGGTGTTGGTTGTTGGGCTGCCATCTAAGGCAGCCCAACATTCCTGCATTGCTGTTTACCCACTGCTCCGCAAACTGCTTTTTTAAAAGCAATCCCAATTTTTTTTTTTGTCCTGCTGAGAAGAAAAAAAAACTGCTTCTGCTGCTAGCGATTTGGCCTGCACAACACACCAGTCACTGTGTGTGCAGTGCAAGGGGAGGCTATATTGTGGTGTATCAGTGGTGTTGGTTGTTGGGCTGCCTTTTAAGGCTTCCTGACAGGCTGGCATTGCTGTTTACCCACTGCTCCGCAAACTGCTTTTTTAAAAGCAATCCAATCTCCCTTATCCTCTAGTCACTTTTGTCACAGCTGTGCCATCGAGCCTGTGACATAGCGCTCAGATATCAGTGGGCCTCACACAATCCAAACATGTCCAGTGTCCACAAGTGTCTGCAGAAATTCAAAATCTCCCTTATCCTCTCGTCACTTTTGTCACAGCTGTGCCATCGAGCCTGTGACATAGCGCTCAGATATCAGTGGCCCTCACACAATCCGAAAGTGTCCAGTGTCCACAAGTGTGTGCAGAAATTCAAAATCTCCTTTATCCTCTAGTCACTTTGGTCACAGCTGTGCCATCGAGCCTGTCACATAGCGCTCAGATATTCATTGGGCCTCACACAATCCAAAAGTGTCCAGTGTCCACAAGTGTGTGCAGAAATTCAAAATCTCCTTTATCCTCTAGTCACTTTGGTCACAGCTGTGCCATCGAGCCTGTCACATAGCGCTCAGATATTCATTGGGCCTCACACAATCCAAAAGTGTCCAGTGTCCACAAGTGTGTGCAGAAATTCAAAATCTCCTTTATCCTCTAGTCACTTTGGTCACAGCTGTGCCATCGAGCCTGTCACATAGCGCTCAGATATTCATTGGGCCTCACACAATCCAAAAGTGTCCAGTGTCCACAAGTGTCTGCAGAAATTCAAAATCTCCCTTATCCTCTCGTCACTTTTGTCACAGCTGTGCCATCGAGCCTGTCACATAGCGCTCAGATATTCATTGGGCCTCACACAATCCAAAAGTGTCCAGTGTCCACAAGTGTCTGCAGAAATTCAAAATCTCCCTTATCCTCTCGTCACTTTTGTCACAGCTGTGCCATCGAGCCTGTCACATAGCGCTCAGATATTCATTGGGCCTCACACAATCAAAAAGTGTCCAGTGTCCACAAGTGTGTGCAGAAATTCAAAATCTCCTTTATCCTCTAGTCACTTTGGTCACAGCTGTGCCATCGAGCCTGTCACATAGCGCTCAGATATTCATTGGGCCTCACACAATCCAAAAATGTCCAGTGTCCACAAGTGTGTGCAGAAATTCAAAATCTCCTTTATCCTCTAGTCACTTTGGTCACAGCTGTGCCATCGAGCCTGTCACATAGCGCTCAGATATTCATTGGGCCTCACACAATCCAAAAGTGTCCAGTGTCCACAAGTGTCTGCAGAAATTCAAAATCTCCTTTATCCTCTAGTCACTTTGGTCACAGCTGTGCCATCGAGCCTGTCACATAGCGCTCAGATATTCATTGGGCCTCACACAATCCAAAAGTGTCCAGTGTCCACAAGTGTCTGCAGAAATTCAAAATCTCCCTTATCCTCTCGTCACTTTTGTCACAGCTGTGCCATCGAGCCTGTGACATAGCGCTCAGATATCAGTGGCCCTCACACAATCCGAAAGTGTCCAGTGTCCACAAGTGTCTGCAGAAATTCAAAATCTCCCTTATCCTCTCGTCACTTTTGTCACAGCTGTGCCATCGAGCCTGTCACATAGCGCTCAGATATTCATTGGGCCTCACACAATCCAAAAGTGTCCAGTGTCCACAAGTGTGTGCAGAAATTCAAAATCTCCTTTATCCTCTAGTCACTTTGGTCACAGCTGTGCCATCGAGCCTGTCACATAGCGCTCAGATATTCATTGGGCCTCACACAATCCAAAAGTGTCCAGTGTCCACAAGTGTCTGCAGAAATTCAAAATCTCCCTTATCCTCTCGTCACTTTTGTCACAGCTGTGCCATCGAGCCTGTGACATAGCGCTCAGATATCAGTGGGCCTCACACAATCCAGAAGTGTCCAGTGTCCACAAGTGTCTGCAGAAATTCAAAATCTCCCTTATCCTCTCGTCACTTTTGTCACAGCTGTGCCATCGAGCCTGTCACATAGCGCTCAGATATTCATTGGGCCTCACACAATCCAAAAGTGTCCAGTGTCCACAAGTGTCTGCAGAAATTCAAAATCTCCCCTGTCCTATAGACACCTTGTACCTTGTTTTACATTACTATATAGTTTGTTGGATTTTGTCTACATTTCTACCAAAAATGAGGAAGGCTGGTGGAAGAGGCCGTGGAATTGGGCGGGGGTTGGCAGCTGGTAATGATGGTGTTGGTGGTGGATCTGATGGTAGTGGCAAGAGCAAAATAGGACCGAATGCAGGAGGTGTTGAGCCTGCATCATCGTCTGGCTACATAAGGCCTCGAACGCTTAGTTTTCTAGGAGTTGGCAAACCGCTTTTAAAGCCAGAGCATCAGGAAAAAGTTTTGTCTTACATTGCTGACTCAGCCTCCAGCTCTATCGCCTCCTCTTCTTCAGTTGTAAAAAGTAAAAGCACTGAGTTGTCATTGGAGGCTCATGTTCATGAACCACACCTTTCCTTGTGTCCTTCACCCCAACCAAGATTGAAGGATGACGCAGGCCATACTACTGATTACTCCATGGAGCTGTTTTCACATACCATGCCTGGATTATCAAGTCAAATGGTGAATTACCCAGGCCAAGATGAATCTGACATGGAGTGCACTGATGCACAGCCGCTGATGGATGATTCTGCTGGTACATTCACTCAGAGCACTACATTGTCCTCGCAGTGTACAGAGCCAGATTCTGACCCTGATGAGACTCAGGTGCCCCTTCCCGCACACTATACCACCATACACGGTGACACAGAGGAAGGTGCACATGACATAGAAGAGGAGGTGATGGATGACCCAGTTGTTGACCCAGATTGGCATCCATTGGGGGAAGAGGGTGCTGCTTCCAATAGCTCAGATGAGGAGCATCCACAGCAGACATCGACATCGCAACAGCTGTTATCTGGCAGGCCCGGAGCACTCCAAAGACAGGTTCCAAACATCAAAAGAGTTGCTGGACAGCTTGTCCAGAGGGTCAAAAGATCACAGCGTGCTAGGCCGCAAAATGTCTGCCAAAGTAGGAAGAGTGCAGTGTGGCACTTTTTTGAACAAAATCCTCATGATCAGGCCAAGGTTATCTGTAAGAAGTGCGCAAAGACCTTTAGCCGAGGGAAAAATCTGAAAAATTTGAATACCAGTTGCATGCTTAGACATTTAACCAGCAGGCACTTGCAAGCGTGGACACAACACCAAACCTCAAGTGCCACATGTGCAACTGATCACAGCGAAGGTAGTCAGCAACGCTACATTGTTTCCCCCACTGTAAGCCCACCGGTTAGCACAGCAGCAAATGTTGAGGTGTCGTTGCAAGGCCACAGCAGTCAGGGAATCCCACTGTTATATCAACGAAAGACTGATTCTAGGCCATCAGAAAGAACACCAACTCCATCACCATCATCAACCCTCTCTCAGTCCGCCCTGTACACCGCTACTTCCACCATATGCAGCTCTCAAGTCCAGCTCACCCTCCCAGACACTATGAGTAGGTCAAGAAAGTACTCAGTCTCTCATCCGCGTACACTGGGTTTGAACGCCCACATTGCCAAACTAATCTCGTTTGAGATGATGCCCTATAGGTTGGTGGAAAGTGCAGCTTTCCGCGAACTCATGGCCTATGCAGTACCACGCTATGACCTACCCAGTCGCCACTTCTTCTCTCGCAAAGCCATCCCAGCCCTCCACCATCATGTGAAAGACCGCATTGTCCATGCACTCAAGCAGTCAGTGAGCGGAAAGGTGTACCTCACAACTGATGCATGGTCCAGTCGGCATGGCCAGGGCCGTTACGTGTCCATCACTGCGCACTGGGTTAATGTGGTGGATGCAGGGTCCACAGGGGACAGCGGTGGTGGGACAGTGCTGCCTAGCCCACGGTATAGGAAACAGTTGGCTGTAGGCGTTCGACCCTCCTCCTCCTCCTCCTCCAGAAGCGAAAGCTCGTCCACAGAGCTCAGTCATACGAGCACTCCATCTGCAGCTGCCACTGTTGCACACGATGTGTCCCCCTATCGAGCAGCTAGTGGAAAGCGTCAGCAGGCTGTGTTGCAGATGATGTGTTTGGGTAACAGACACACCACCGAGGTGCTGGCCGAGTACTTGAAGCGACAAACTGAGTCATGGCTGGGCAGTGTACATCTTGAGGCAGGCAAGGTAGTTAGTGATAACGGCCGTAATTTTGTGGCAGCCATAGCCCTTTCAAAACTCAGCCATATACCTTGCTTGGCTCACACCTTGAACCTGGTTGTGCAGTGCTTCCTCAAAAATTATCCGGAGTTAACAGCCCTGCTCCAGAAGGTGCGAAGACTGTGCGCGCACATCCGCCGGTCGCCTGTACACTCCGTTCGTATGCAGAAGCTGCAGCGATTCCTCCACCTTCCCAACCACCGCCTCATTATCGACATTGCAACAAGGTGGAACTGCACCCTGCACATGGTGGAGCGGCTGTGCGAGCAGAGGCAGGCCATAATGCATTTGTGGGAGGATACACGGCCAGGCACTTTGAGAGCAGACATGGAGTTGACAGGTGTGCAGTGGTCGAAGCTGAAAGACCTCTGTAAAGTCCTTCAGTGTTTTGAGGAATGCACACGGCTGGTAAGCGCAGACGACGCCATCCTAAGCATGAGCATCCCACTTATGCGTCTGCTCATGCAAACTTTGACGCACCTTAAGGAGCAGGCGTCTGCAGCCAATGTGGATGAGGAGGAAGAGGAGGAGGGAATCCTTGATGACATTCAGCCATTGTCTGCTCAGGGACCTCTCCTGGACGAGGTGGAGGAAGAAGAGGAGGAGGAGGATGATGATGGGGATGATTACTTAGGGGAGGAGGATGCATCTCGTGGGGCAAGTGAAAATGTTGGCGTGGCAAGGTCTGGTACAGGGTTTGTGCGTGACTGGAGGGATGTGGATTTGCCAGAAAGTGCTCCTCCTACCAGCACTCGCAGTGCATCATTGACACCGGGAACATTGGCCCACATGTCAGATTATGCCTTGCAGATCCTAAAAAGGGACCCCAGCATTGCCAAAATGATGAACGATGACGACTACTGGTTGGCCAGCATCCTGGATCCACGCTATAAAGGCAAATTACAAAACATCATGCCACAGGAGAACCTTGACCTAATATTGGCTAATAAACAAGCAACTCTGGTAAATCGGTTGCTTGAGGCATTCCCAGGACACAGCAGTGGTGATGGTTCTCACACGAGCCGTACGGGCCGGGGGCAGCTTGGCAGAGGTGTTCGTGGTGCACACAGCAGAAGTGGCGTTGGAGACAGGGGTTTCATGACAATGTTGTGGACTGATTTTTCAAATACCGCTCACACAACTGGTAATACTGTATCGATGGAAAGTGACAGGAGACAGCAGTTGTCAACTATGGTTACAAACTACTTTTCCTCCCATATCGATGTTCTCCCACACAGGTCATTCCCCTTTGACTATTGGGCCGCTAAACTGGACACCTGGCCTGAATTGGCCCAATATGCCTTACAGGAGCTCGCTTGCCCAGCTGCAAGTGTGCTATCGGAAAGAGTCTTCAGTGCAGCTGGATCAATCCTGACAGAAAAAAGGACCCGTCTGTCAACCCAAAATGTGGATGATCTAACCTTCATTAAAATGAACCATGCATGGGTTTCCAAGGATTTTGTCCCACCTTCCCCTGATGACACATAGGGTGACAGAAAAATGGCTTGCTTTGGTCCACCTCTTCCTGGGACTTGACCTATTTTGTCTTTTGCATCAGCTGAATGTCCAACATCAACATATACCACTTTCTAAAACTCCCTAACTGTGCTGCCTCCCCCCCCATGGCCGGGGTCACCACCTAGCGCACGACACCGTGCGAGTGCCGTTGCCCTGGACAGGTGGGTAGGCCGACTCTTGGGCGCGGGAACTGGCACAGGGTCCCTCATAGTGCAATCAAGTGTCTCTGACGGTGGTGGTGCACACCCACCGTCAGACACACCGCCGTACTATGAGGGGCCCAGTGCCAGTACCAACGCCCACGAGTGGGCCCCCCTTGCTTGGGCAGGGCCCCTGCATTTGCAATCTTTACCTCTCCCTGCTCCTCCGCTGTGTAATCTGGGCCGTCAAATCCATACTGTGCCTGACACCGTCTGAGCCTGCCTCCTGATGTACAGACATATATTTTGAATGTGTACGCTATTCATACATGTTATCCGGGGATACGGTACCCTTTCTAACCTTTGTGCAATCACGTGCAATCCATACTGGGCCTAACACCATCTGAGCCTACCTCCTGATGTACAGACATATATTTTGAATGTGTACGCTATTCATACATGTTATCCGGGGATACGGTACCCTTTCTAACCTTTGTGCAATCACGTGCAATCCATACTGGGCCTAACACCGTCTGAGCCTGCCTCCTGATGTACAGACATATATTTTGAATGTGTACGCTATCCATACATGTTATCCGGGGATACGGTACCCTTTCTAACCTTTGTGCAATCATGTGCAATCCATACTGGGCCTAACACCATCTGAGCCTGCCTCCTGATGTACAAACATATATTTTGAATGTGTACGCTATTCATACATGTTATCCGGGGATACGGTACCCTTTCTAACCTTTGTGCAATCACGTGCAATCCATACTGGGCCTAACACCGTCTGAGCCTGCCTCCTGATGTACAGACATTTATTTTGAATGTGTACGCTATCCATACATGTTATCCGGGGATACGGTACCCTTTCTAACCTTTGTGCAATCACGTGCAATCCATACTGGGCCTAACACCGTCTGAGCCTGCCTCCTGATGTACAGACATATATTTTGAATGTGTACGCTATCCATACATGTTATCCGGGGATACGGTACCCTTTCTAACCTTTGTGCAATCACGTGCAATCCATACTGGGCCTAACACCATCTGAGCCTGCCTCCTGATGTACAGACATATATTTTGAATGTGTACGCTATCCATACATGTTATCCGGGGATACGGTACCCTTTCTAACCTTTGTGCAATCACGTGCAATCCATACTGGGCCTAACACCGTCTGAGCCTGCCTCCTGATGTACAGACATATATTTTGAATGTGTACGCTATCCATACATGTTATCCGGGGATACGGTACCCTTTCTAACCTTTGTGCAATCACGTGCAATCCATACTGGGCCTAACACCGTCTGAGCCTGCCTCCTGATGTACAGACATATATTTTGAATGTGTACGCTATCCATACATGTTATCCGGGGATACGGTACCCTTTCTAACCTTTGTGCAATCACGTGCAATCCATACTGGGCCTAACACCATCTGAGCCTGCCTCCTGATGTACAGACATATATTTTGAATGTGTACGCTATCCATACATGTTATCCGGGGATACGGTACCCTTTCTAACCTTTGTGCAATCACGTGCAATCCATACTGGGCCTAACACCGTCTGAGCCTGCCTCCTGATGTACAGACATATATTTTGAATGTGTACGCTATCCATACATGTTATCCGGGGATACGGTACCCTTTCTAACCTTTGTGCAATCACGTGCAATCCATACTGGGCCTAACACCGTCTGAGCCTGCCTCCTGATGTACAGACATATATTTTGAATGTGTACGCTATCCATACATGTTATCCGGGGATACGGTACCCTTTCTAACCTTTGTGCAATCACGTGCAATCCATACTGGGCCTAACACCATCTGAGCCTGCCTCCTGATGTATAGACATATATTTTGAATGTGTACGCTATCCATACATGTTATCCGGGGATACGGTACCCTTTCTAACCTTTGTGCAATCACGTGCAATCCATACTGGGCGTGAGAACGGCTGGCGAGCTGTTAAGCAAGCTACAGCACCTGTGGTTTGCACACGTAAGTTTTTCATTTTTTCAGGAATGACGGTTAGGCCTAATTCCGTAACTGCGGTTGACCTGCACTTACTGGGAAATCATTGTTCGCGGGTAATAATTGTCATCAGTGATCCCCATCACTAACGTTGTTCAGCGGGTTATCTGCACCTGTAAGCGACAAACGCTGGCCTTTTCAGTGTAGCGCACATGTAGCCACGGACATGTAATGGCATGACACACCAGTTATTGGCCAATCTCATGTGCCAGAGCCTCACGTGTCCCTCTAGTAAGCCGGATTTGGACCGCGGGGCATGACGGAGTCTCGTTCGTTAACGGAATTAAGCTTGCAATGTGTGCATCTGTTCTGTAGCTGGCATGGTTGAGGTTTCCCAGGTGGAGTCGAATTTAACCGTAGGCTCCACTCCTGGTGGTGCCCTTCTGGACATTCCTTTAAGGTTCAGCTTTGCAACCATACTGCCCACGTAAAACAAACACTTTGCCTTCATGAACGCTGTTTGGAGGGTCATGACTCGTGGGAATAACGCCGCCCAATCAGTTAACCTTCTAGAGAGATCCTTCGTTGCTCCCAAGCATGACATCACACTCCCTAGGAAGAAGGTAATGCCACTGTGGCGACTATACTCCTGGGGGCGACACAAGTGCACTGATGCCCAGCCACTGCTCGATGAATCTGCTGGTACATTGAACCAGACCACTACATTCCCCTCGCACGCTACACGGCCTGAATCTGACCCTGATGAAACTCAGGTTACCCTTCCCATATACAGTTCCATCTTACACGGTGACAAAGAGGAAGCTGCAGATGAAAGTGCAGGTTCGGCCCACCCGCCATCAGACACACCACCGTACTATCAGGGGCCCTGTGCCAGTGCCGTCGCCAACGAGTGGGCCCCCTCCTGCTTGCTCAGGATCACAGCACTTGCAAAGTTGAAATACTGTGCAGTGAGATGGAAGATGGGGACGACGAGGAGTCCAGACAAGTACAGGGATTCCCTAGCGAGGAGACTTATTTGATTGTTTTCAATGTTGGGACAGCAATTTTTGGGGAGCACTATACTCTGGAGAATGATAGATGGGGCCCACCATACACTGGAACATTCCAAAGGTGGACATCAGACACTGGAGCAGCATTTACAGGGCCCATTATACAATAGAGCATTAGAAATGGGGCCCATTATGTTTGGAGCATTATTTGGGCCCATAAGACAGTGGAGCTTCATCCATGGGGACCAACATATACTGTAGCATTATGTGGAGCTCATCATATACTGTTTCAAACATTATATGGGACCAATGATTGTGTATGGAGAAATAGATGGGCCTCGTCATGAGATGTAAAAAGTGAAGTATTTTTCATTGTACTATACCACTATTTCTCTGCCGTATCGGAGCATGATGAGTTGTGGTATGTGTTAAAGGGGCGCTCTTTCGCCCAGGGCACATGAAAACCTGGAGCCAGCCCTACCCCCCCACAACTTCAGCCAAATAACCCCCATTTTTCAGTGCGTAACTTGTATTATGAAGTTAATTAAGGTTGACAAGCTTAAGTAAGAAGAATTGATGCTTTTGGCATTCAAATGGGCACTGTAGGTGTGTTTCCTGTCCTACTCTCACTGCCGACTTTTATTCCCCATTGACTTACATTGGGTTTCGTGTTTCGGGACGACCCTGACTTTTCCCTATAATCGGACGATCTTGCTCGACGAAACAAAACGCGACCCTAAAAAACCAAAAGTCGCTCAACTCTAGTCATGATCTCACTGCGGGTTTGACTCGCACACGTGGGGTTAATGTCTGGAACCAGTGCTGATGACTGGCATTTCTGGGGTTAAAGGTTGTGATCCCAGTGCAGGCTTACCTGCATACCTGGGGCTATGATTGTGGCCTCTCCCTGGTTCTGGGAGAGGCTTCTTATAGTCTCAGGACGCTCCCATCCCCGTCAGTTATACTTTCACCCTTGGCATTGTGTGGTGACCCCTGAGTGTATTTATGCTGTGTTCTGGTTGCTTGATTCTCTGTGCACGACTCGGTCTGTTCTCTGGATATTGCTTTGGATTCTGCTTGGTACCTTCTATGTCTGTTTGGTTTTGACTTCTGCTTGGCCCTGACTATACGTTCTGTCTCATCCCTGGTACTTTACTGATATCTCTGTGTATGACCTCCATTTTGCCTGACTCTGAGTATTTCTGTATAGTGTCCTGCCATCTCTGAAAGAAGGACGCTAAGCCCCGCCCCCTTGCAGTCACATGACTATAGGTCCTGTGACTGCTTGCTAAACTTCAGCGTCCACAGGTCCTGTGTATCTGTACTTTCCGGCTGTACCTGACCCCGGGCCCCCTACAGTGCGGGTGAGGCCCTGCTCAGCGGAGGCTGCACGCCGGCGCTGACAGGATTCTGACATAAACGGAAGGGAGCGAGAGGTCCAAGATTCACAGATGGGTTCTTCTGCTGGGGAGCCCAGTGAGGAATAGCGCAGGCAGGTGGCCCTCTGATGGTGGGGCCTTTGCAGCAGTCTAGGAGCCTGCTATAGCCTTCTGTGCCACGCTCCATGGCAGACAAGCAAGCATCTCTGCACAAGCCTGCAGGACCGTAAGCACACTCTAAACTACCACCGAAAACAGAGTGAAGCACTTCTCAAAAATGCTTGGGGAACTGGAATAACAAAGGCAATAAAGGGATTGATCTGCAGGCTATCTCTCCCTCCATTAGTCTTCCGGAGGTGGGGGATTTGATCCTCATCACCTGTATTTGAAAATGTGGGGGGCAGGATTCTTCACATTATACTCTCCCTTGGAAGGTGTACTTGGATCACTTGCCTTCTAAGAAAGACTTTAAGATTCTAAAAGCAGACGTAAAGTAAACTTGCATGTGTGAGGCAGGACCTGCAAGAGTTAGCAGGAAGCATTGACAACTTGGAGAAGGACCTTGATCCTACCAGAACTCCTGTGGCTAATCTTCAACAAATGGCCACACAATAAAAGAGCACACTACAGGATCTGCACTCCCATGTTGAGGACTTGGACAATAGGGGAAGAAGATGCAACATTAGGCTGAGAATCCTTCCAGAGTCAGAGAGCTGGGAAAATGTAAAGATACAGTGGGTATGGAAAGTATTCAGACCCCTTAAATTGTTCACTCTTTGTTTCCTTGCAGCCATTTGGTAAATTCAAAAAAGTTAATTTATTTTCATTAATGTACACTCTGCACCCCATCTTGACTGATAAAAAACAGAAATGTAGAAATTTTTGCAAATTTATTAAAGGAGAAAACATTAAATATCACACGGTCATAAGTAGAGATGAGGGACTTTGCCTTTTTTCCGGTGGAGTCGGGTTTCATGAAACCCGACTTTCTCAAAAGTCGGGTCGAATGAAATCGGCCTACTATAGGGAAAAGTTGGGGTCCTACAGAAACACGAAACCCAATGCAAGTCAATGGGGAAGCAAAGTCGGCAGGGAGTGGAGGACAGTAAACACACCTACAGTGCCCATTTCAATGCCAGCGACATCAATTCTTATTACTGAAGCTTGTCAACCTTAATTTACTTTATAATAATAGTTTATGCATTGAAAACTGGGGGTTATTTGGCTAAAGTTGTTGGGGGGGTAGGGCTGGCGCCAGGCTTTCGTGTGCCCTTGGCCAAAGAGTGTCAGTGCGCTCTTTTAACACATACCACAATTCATAATGCTCCGATACGGCACAGAAATATAGGTATAGTACAATGAAAAATACTTCACTGCTTAAATGACATGACTGATATTATCTATTTTAAATTCTACAATAGCTCAAAAAACGGACAGTATATTACTCCATACAGTATTATGGCCACCACCTAGTGCGCCATACAGAATAATGAGCCCCATATATTTCTCCACACAGAATAATTGGTCCCATAAAATGTTCCATACAGTATATGATGAGCTCCACATAATGCTACAGTATATGTTGGTCCTCATGGATGATGCTCCACTGTCTTATGGGCCCAAATAATGTTCCATAGAGTCCATATATAATGAGCCCCATTTCTAATGCACCTGTGTATAATGGGCCCGTAAATGCTGCTCCAGTGTCTGATGTCCCCCATATGGAATTCTCCAGTATATGTTGGTCCCCATGGATGATGCTCCAGTGTGTTATGGGCCCAAATAATGCTCCATATATAATGGGCCCCATTGCTAATGCTCCAGTGTATAATGGGCCCCATAAATGCTGCTCCAGTGTATGATGTCCCCCATTTGAAATGCTCCAGTATATGTTGGTCCCCATGGACAATGCTCCAGTGTGTTATGGGCCCAAATAATGCTCCATATATAATGGGCCCCATTTCTAATGCTCCAGTGTATAATGGGCCCCATAAATGCTGCTCCAGTGACTGATGTCCCCCCATTTGGAATGCTTCAGTATACGATGGGCCAAATGGATGATGCTCCAGTGTATGATGGGCCCCATATATCATTCTCCAGTGTATATTGCTCCCCTAAAAATTCTCCCAACATTTAAAAAAAGTTAAATACCTCTCCTCGCTGGGCACTGCTCTACTCTGGACTCCTCAGCATTGCCATTTTAAAGCTCTCTGCACTTGTACTGTTTCAGTAGAGGGCATACAGATGTGATGTCATCGCGCTCTGTAACCTGAATGTCACTGTCAAGAAAGGCGGAAGACGTCACGGCGGTGGAGCAGGGAGAGGTAAGTATTGCAAGTGTTGTGGCCCTGAGCAAGCATGGGGGCCCACTCGTGGGCGATGGCACTGGCACATGGCCCCTCATAGTACAACGGTATGTCTGATGGCGAGTGGGCCCTCCCACCGGCAGAGACACTTTTGCATACTATGAGGGGCTCTGTGCCACTGCCGTTGCCCACGAGTAGGACCCCCCACCTGCTCAGGGAACCGGCACTTTCATCTGTACCTTCCTCTGTGTCACCATGTAAGGTGGTATAGTATGCGGGACGGGGCACCTGAGTTTCATCAGTGTCACATTCTGGCTCTATAGAGTGTGAGAAGAATGTAGTGCTGTGGGTGAATGTACCAGCGGAATCATCTAACAGTGGCTGTGCATCAGTGCACTCCATGTCCGATTCATGTTGGACTGGGGAATTCAGAATTTCACTTGATGACACAGGCATGGCCTGTGAAAAGAGCTCCATTGCGTAATCTGAAGTGTGGGCTGCTGCATCCTTCACTTTTAGTGGGGGTGAAGGAGACCAGGAAAGGGGTGGTTCCTGACCAGAAGCTTGCACTGACGACTCTGTGCTTGCAGTTTTTGTAACTTCAGAAGAGGAGGCAATAGAGTTGGAGGCTGTTTCGTGTTATGAATGAGTCACCGAGGAGGAAAAACAAAAACAAGCTAAGCCACAGAAAACCAGAGAGGTTGGTAACTAAGCGGATTGCAGACCCCTGATCCTATCCACACAACTAGCAGTAGCCGTGGAGCGTACCTACGATGATCCTAGATGCCTCGTCACAGCCGGAAAACTAAAATAACATAAAGCAAGAAAAGGGGAAATCTAAACTGCCCCTGAGCAGACCCCAAAGCAATAGACAGCCCCCAAACATGTATTGTCGGTGAGACAAGATGAAAACACAAACACAGATAGAAAAATAGACTGAGCAAACGATGGGGCCCACACTAACTAGAAAGGACAGGAAAGGAAAGATGCTGTCTGCAATCATGCACAAAACCCTGCCAAAAAATGTCCAACACTTTCTGATAACAAAAACCCTGAAGTCACTAGACTTCAATTCCCTATATCAGCACTCTGGTATATTCTGAAGACAGAGCAAAAAGAGACCAATCTGATCAGGGACAAAAAGCAAACTGGCATAAACAGAGAAATAAGAATGGAAATTCAGCACAGCCCCAGCAGGGGCTGGCTGACCACAAAAACTGAGTAAACAGACCAAATCTCATGTGAAAAAATAGCAGAGCACACTTAGCTTGAGCAGGCAGGAACAGAACTGGAAACCAGAACCTCAGGGCAGGAAAAAATCACCAGCACATAATTAGGGAGTCAGCTGTCTTAAATCCAGTCAGAGACTCCTGATGTCCACTCACAGTCCTCTTCCTCAGGTGGCAGGTCTCTGCCATTTAGATCAGCTTCATTACCTATTGTTACCACTAGAGGGAGCCCGGATGGAGAACTCACGACTCCTCTGTCAACACATCCAGCTCCACCACCCTCACCAGAAGCCAGAGGTAAACCAGAAAATGAGTTCACAACAGTTTTGGCAATGTAAGCCAAAACCTGTTCCTGATGCTCCAGCTTTAAAAGCAGTTTACCTAATCCCAGAAAAGGGAGCCTTAAATGCCTTCTTGTGCCAACTGATGACGCAGGCTCAACACCTTCTGCCTTAGCTGCTATTGAGCTTTTGGCAATACCAGCAGATGCACCACCACCACCATAAGTACCAGCTGGCCCCCCACACCCACGTCCACGGCCTCTTCCACCATACATAATAATTTTGTGAAAATGGACAAAAAATACCAGCAGATATATGGTACTGATTCAGAAGCAGACAGCTCTATACAGTCTAGGGATAATTGCAAATCTCCGTATATATTTCATGAGTCAGACACAGATGGTCACAGGCTCAGTATGGATTAGACAATAATCTAAAAATTTGCAAAGGCTACAGTATCACTAGATACAAGGTATATATAGTATAGTTTAAACATACTGAATCTCTGTATACATTTCAGGAGGCAAACACAGACACTCTCAGGCCCAGTATGGATCCGACAACAATATCGAAAGTTGAGAAAGGGTACTATGGCGCCCCTGAGGGTACGGTCACCACAGAGGTACTGCACCTCATCCAAAGGTGTGGAATCCCACCCTCAGGTAAGGAGGGATCACAACTCAGGACTCCTAACCCTGCACTCAACACACACACTAGTTAATCAGTGCTTTCTGGGTGTACCCGGCGGGAGGATGGCCTCATGCCAGACTCACTAGGAAAGGGTGTTGGGGGTTAGTGTGGAAGGTAGGTACAGTGGGAGGAGCTTAGGTAGTGGAGTGATTGTGGGCATCCAATCAGAGAGAGCAAGCTGACAGTTGATGGGTGTAGCTAGTCTGAGGTAAATGGATCTTTCTAAAGAGTTGTCAGTCGGTGACAGGACAGAGTAAGAGCAGGATTGCTGTGAGAGGGCTGAGGGTCAGAGAAGAGAGAAAAATCTTGTCCAAGCTCCTAGACTGGAAGGAAGGGGTCCTTGGGGCACGGGAAGTGCAATAAGCCACCTGTGAATCCCGTTTCTGGAGAAGGAAGGACCAGGCCTCGATGGGGAAGGTGGCTCCTGAAGGTACTGGAGAAATACAGGGCTCAGCTAGAAAGACGGAGGCTGAGATAACTTTAAGTGTCGCAGCCGCATTCAATACTCAAAAAAGGCAGCTGTTGGAATAAAGGACCTCGGAGCCTGACCCACATCGCCCGGTGTGATCCGTGGCTGCCGGCTTGGTACACTGTTTGCGAAGGTGCACAACAGGAAGGAAGGGAGATATCAGCGCAGAGACATGGCCTACAAAGGATACACAAGGAGGAGTCTTGAACAGGTGTTCCTGATCTAGCTTGGAGTTTGCCGGACCCCTCTCTCAGATGACACAGTACTAATCGGGTCATCTTGTGCACAAAACTTTAGAGGAAAAACTCAAACTGCACCCAACTGTGTCCTTGGTGGCTTTTACAATTCGTCTGCTACACACGCTACACTCACCATCACCGTCAATGGCTCACAAACACCATCTCAACTACCCTGGGATACAGCTCTGCCCGTGGAGAGCTTCATCATCTTGGCTGCTTTAACACCGGCCCAGAGGATCTGCTTTGCAGCGTCGGCTACCCTAGCCGATTACCACAGGTGGCGTCACGATCCCCCTTTTCCAAATTAATTATCATACCATCTTCCCCCTCATCTGAACTGTCATCTTTATTGGACACCCAGGGCCACGGACCGGGTCCCAATCACCAACGTGACATACTTCCCCCTTAAAAGAGCCTGAAAGGCGTTTCATTTTAACACCTGATAACAGGGATATATTGTATAGTTTCAACATTCTAAATCTACGTATATATTTGAGGAGGCAGACACAGATGCTGTCATGGCCAGTATGGATTCGACAACAGTCTAAAAAGTGAAAAAAGGGTACAGTATCACCAGATCCAAGGTATATATGGTATAGTTTCAACATTCAAAATCTCCGTATTTATTTCAGGAGGCAGACATAGACGCTCTGAGGCCCAGTATGGATTACACAACAATATAAAAAGCAGTAAAAGGGGAATGGATCCCAAGCGTACTGCTGTATACAGTGTTGGGGTCATTTGGCGATCTACATATATATTTCAAGAGTAACACACAGCCTCTCACAGGCTCAGTATGGATTACACAAGAATATAAAAACTTTAAAAAGGGTAATGTTTTACAATCGTTCAGCTGCATACAGTGTTGGTGTCATTTTAAATCTCCTTATATTTTACCATAGTAAGACACAAACTCACAGGCTCAGTATGGATTAAACCAGAATATAAAAATGAGAAAAAGGGAATTGCATTCGAAACGTACACCAGTATACAGTGTTGGAGTACTTTGAAATCTTCATTTATATTTCAGTGTCAGTTTGCCAGTCCAGACTCTCCGCTAGAGGAAGGTAGATGGATAAAAGTACAGATGTAAAGTTGAGTGATTTTAGATGTTTTTGAATTATTAACCACGGGAAAACCTCCCGGAAAAATTTGCAGAGGCGATGCTGACCTTCAATTACTTTTACTGTGGATACAGCGAAAACGGAAATTAGTGAAGAAAGGGTTGCTGTATCGCAGTAGCGTCAATCCCATCACAGTAACTCGTCTCCATCAAATTGTGATCACAGGGAGAGTTGTAGACATGGTCCTCACTGCCTATCATGATCTGTCTTGTCACTTTGGAGTGCAAAACACATAAGCCACAGGCCGTAGGGGATTCTATGGGATTGCCATGAGAGGAGACATTGAAAAATGGTGGCAGGAATGTCACACGTCTGTGACTATGAAAAACGTGAAGGGTGATCATAAAGCACCACTGCATCCGATTGGGAGTTGACGTCTATTACAAATGGTAGCCATTGGTAATCTGAAGGTAGAGGCCAGCAGCACAGGACATAGCTACATTTTAACCATCATCAACCAGTACACCAAATTTGTAGTGGCCGTCCCTGTGACGGATTTAGCTGGCCAGACTACACAGCGGTGGAGCATGGAGAGGTAAGTATTGCAAGTGCTGTGTCCCTGAGCAAGCAGAGGGGACCCACTCATGGGCGCCGGTACTGGCACAGGGCCCCTCATAGTACGCCAGTGTGTCTGATGGTGAGTGGGCCCCCTCACCATCAGAGACACTTTATTGTACTATGCGAGGCCCTGTGCCAGTCCCGTCACCCAAGGGTGGGGCCATACACCTGTTCAGGGCAACAGCACTTGCTCAGGTGTGGCAGGTGTTGGGCCTGGGGTGGGGGGCAGCCCATTTCAGGTGGTTTAAAAAATGGCATATGTTGATGTGTATGCTGGACTTTCAACTGCTGCAAATGGAGGAATTGGAGAAGTCAGATGAAGAGGAGGACAAAAGCGAGCTTTTCTTTCTGCCAACCTATGTGCTATCAGGGGAAGGTGGGACAAAATCTTTTGAAACCCATGCATGGTTCATTTTAATGAAGGTTAGATAATCAACATTTTGGGTCAACAGACGGGTCCTTTTTTCAGTCAGGATTGATCCGGCAGCACTGAAGACTAGTGTTGAGCATTCCGATACTGCAAATATCGGGTATCGGCCGATATTCGCTGTATCGGAGTTCCGATACTGAGTTCCGATATTTTTACAATATCGAATACCGGAATCGGAAGTTCCCATAATGCAATGAGCCAGTTCTGTTAGCCATGTTAACTAATGGCATGGCTGTGATTGGCTGCTGAAATTATGTCATCATGATGCGCGGTCTGTGCGGGTGTGACGAGCGTCAGCTAAAGCTGAGTCGTTTTTCTTTGAGTGGACCCTCTGGGCCGTGGCACCCACCCACCTAGGGTGAGCTGACCTAGTGAGGAACCACCCCCTATACAGGGAGTGTCAGGGGCAAGACCAAGGGGGTGGGCCACCACGGCAGCTGGACCAGACGGCCGGCTCAGGTGACAAGACGAGACAAGGCATTAGTTCAAGTAAACTTCATTCAGGAACACTTCAGGGTACAACAGGTGCAAAGGTGAACACACAAAGAACACAAAGCAAGATGCGTGCAAGAGCACGCTGAGATCCAAGGCATCAGGAACTCTTCAGGGTATA
This sequence comes from Dendrobates tinctorius, assembly GCF_039654945.1. Classification (NCBI taxonomy): domain Eukaryota; kingdom Metazoa; phylum Chordata; class Amphibia; order Anura; family Dendrobatidae; genus Dendrobates; species Dendrobates tinctorius. The sequence continues at coordinate 59,956,363 of NW_027361829.1, forward strand.
ACAGGTGCCAAAACGTGAACATACAGAATCCATATAACAAGGTGCACGCCAGGGCACGCCAAAGTCCAAGACAGGGTGCGAGGAATTAGACTCCGGAAGGCTGGCAAGGGCTGACAGGGTCCAGGCATCAGAGTGTAGACATCTGGCTCCAGACCTCCGGCAGTAGTCAGCTGGCTTCAGGAATCCGGCGGACACACTAGGAGACAAAACGGGGTGCGTGCTAGGAGACATGCCAAGATCAGATTCACAGAACGGAGACCTGCGCATGCCGAGGGGCATGCCAGGGACGGGTTCAATGATGGAGGCCTGCGCGTGTGAGTGCACGCCAGGGACGGGTTCAATGGCATCGGAATCCGGGGTGCTGGCATCGACCGACAGGGTCCAGGAATCAGGCTACGGACATCAGCTCCGGATATCAGGCCGCAGTCATCTAGGTCCGGACCTCTGGCAGCGGTCAGCAGGTTACGGAATCCGGCAGATAAACTAGGGTTTAGAGCAGAGCAAAAGAGGGAAAAGGCTTTGTGCAAGAGTAGCATGAAAAGGCACAGTGCGAGAAACAGCGTGCGTGCAAGGGAGCATGGAGACCACAGCGGGGGGCACCGGCAGGTGGTACCGACGATGGCATATGCAGGCGGGCACGACTAGAGGCTGGGAACCACTATAGCACTGGATGGCGGGCATGGCTGAGGCACCCAGGTGAGCACGGCTAGAGGTATCACGGCTGAGGCACACCAGGCAGGCACAGGCAACCAGGCACGTGCACGGAGGCACAGAGCCACAAGGCAGGGCTAGGCAAAGATACAGGACAGAGACGCGTGCAGACAGCACGGCAAAGCATAGTACGAAAAGTGGAAGAGCGCACAAAGTAACAGAGACAAGGCATAGAGTAGTAGACAGGACCCTGCGCATGCAAAGGACATGCCAGGGGAAAAGTACAAGGCGAGGCCTGCGCGTACCGAGGGGCACACCAGGGACAGAGCACAGAACAGAGGCCTGCACGTGTAGACAGACATGTCAGGGACAAAGTCTAGCAGCGGAGCATAGGCCGAAGCCCAGAGCCATGCCAAGGGAGAACCTTGGGACTAGACAGGGTACAGAGCGAGGCCTGCACGTGTAGGAGACACACCAGGGACAAGGTACAGAATGGAGGCCTGCACATGTAGACAGACACATCAGGGACAGGGACAGAGTTTAGCAGCGGAGCGTAGGCCGAAGCCCAGAGCCGGGCCAAGGAAGAACCTTGGGACTAGACAGGGTACAGAGCGAGGCCTGCACGTGCAGAGAGGCACGTCAGGGAACAGGGTACACGAAGCAGCAAAGCAAGGCAAGACAGGAAACCAGGCAAGGAAACAGAAACACAGAACAGGATCAGAACAAAGAAGGACTACAAGACAAAGCAGAGCAGAGACAAACATGGCACGAGAGACAAATACCAGACAAGATACGAGACAGAGCATGGAGCGTGTGCAGAGACGCACGACAGAGCAGAGTGCAAGGGCACAGAATGGAGGGAGCGACCCAGCAGACCAAGCAGCCATGCAGGGAAGCAACACAATACTCAGGCCCTGAGCGGGCATAACACCACCACTTCCGGGTCAGGCTCAGGGAAGAACTTCCAGTTCAGCTCCTCTAGGATCACAGAGTGCGGTCACATGATCAGGGTTTCAGACATGCAGAGACGATTGCAGAAGCGGACAATGCAGGATCCTAGGAAAGGTCACATGATCAGGGCTTCAGACATGCAGAGACAATTGCAGAACCGGACAGTGCAGGATCCTAGGAAACGTCACATGATCAGGGTTTCAGACAAGCAGAGACGATTGCAGAACCAGCCTATGCTGGAGCATAGGAAGGACACATGATCAGGGGCTATAGACATGACGAGGCGATCACAGAAGGCAAAGCAGAAACGCAGGCATCTTGCAGCTCAACAGTCATGAGGTGAGTGTGCACACTGCTCTAGGGAACATGCAGGATAGCAGACATGATATGTGCATGCACACCGCTCCAGGGGTCATGAGGCAAAACAGACAAGGCATACATGACAGACATGGCAGACATGACAGTGGGCCTGCCGGGGGTCTGTGTGGGCAGCCGTGGGTCTGTACGGGCCTGCCCGGGGGTCTGTGTGGCCTGCCGGGGTCTGTGCGGGCCTGCCGGGGGTCTGTGTGTGCCTGCCTGGGGGTCTGTACCTGCCTGCCGGGGTCTGTGTGGGCTGCCGGGGGTCTGTGCGGGCCTGCCGGGGGTTGTGTGTGTGTCTAGGCATCGTCCGATGGGACTACAAGTCCCCATCGGGCTATGCCTGCTACAATAACAGTGATTGACACATTAGCCAAGTAGTCCCATCATCCGGCTAATGTGTTGAATGTAAAAAAAAGAACAAAAAAAAAACCTACATACTACATATATACAACATACATATAACACATATACTACATTCATACAACATACATACATACTACATATATACTACATTCATACAACATACATTTGGGAAAATGTACCAAATATACCAGAAGAGAGATGGTACTGTATGAGGAGCGTACAGCTGTGTAAGGTGTATTAAATAAATTAATATATATTTTGTTAGCCACAGACCCTCCACCAGTATGTATTTGACCATAATCCAACAAGCAGATATACGGTACTGTATCAGAAGTGTACAGCTGTATACGTTTTTAGTGAAACTAACAATCTCCGTATATGTATTTACGGAGTGTCACACACACGCTGACTTTGTATAGATGTGACTGTAATGCGAACAGCAGATATACAATACTGTTTGAGAATCGGACAGCTCAATACGGTGTATGGAGAAATGGAAATGTCTGTATATGTATTTACAGAGTGTCACACACACACACGCTGACTCTTTATAGATGTGACCATAATGCGAACGGCAGATATTCAATACTGTTTGAGAATCGGACAGCTCTATACGGTGTCTGCATGGAAAATTGTAAATCTCCATCTATTTTTATACGGAGTGACATACGCTGTCTCTGTATAGATTTGACCGTAATCAAACAGCAGATATACGATACTGTTTGAAAAGCGGACAACTCTATACGGTGTAGGTATGGAAAACTGGAAAATCTCCTCTCTTTGTTTTTCCAGAGTCACACACAGATAGCTTCACTGTTTGAAAAGCGGACAGCTCTATACGGTGTAGGTCTGGAAAAATGGAAAATCTCCTCATTTTTTGTTTTTCTAGGGTCACACACAGCTTGTATTTGTCCGTGATACCAGCCATGGTAGTGTGTGAGGAGCGTACACTGCTATACGGTATGTGAAACAATGAACGCTCGGTAACTGAGCAGAACAAAATAATAAAAGTTGGAGTGCTTTGAAAAAAGCAGTTTGAACAGCAGTGTGCACACATCAATTCAGCTATCAGGTAGCCTTATAAGGCAGCCTAATCACCACCAGCGCTGCTGCACACAACAAAAATCCTCTTTCACTGCACACTAACTGTACAGTGAAAAGCGCTATTACTGTAGCAGAAGCTATTTTTTTTTTACTTTTTCCCTGCCTAAGACTCTCCCTATTCAGAATCAGCAGCAGCACCTCTCCCTATTCTAAGATCGGCAGAAGTAAGATGGCGGTCGGCGGTCACGGCCTTTTATAGGCACTGTGACGCCACACAAAGCCAGCAAATCACTTGCATGCCCTTCTCTAACATGGTGGGGGCTGCTGCCGACGTAATCGCGTTGCCCGCAGTGTGCGTCCTTGATGATTGGCAGAGAAAAGGCGCTGGAAGCATTATTTGAAACGCGACTTTGGCGTTCAAGTCGGCGGTTGGTGACCTCATGGCCGACCTCACACTATGGTCGGGTTTCGATCGGTGAAACTCGACTAGGAAAAGTCGGCGGATTCTGAATTTGGCTGACCCATTTCGCTCAACTCTAGTCATAAGTATTCAGACTCTTTGCTCAGTATTGAGTAGAAGCACCCTTTTAAGATAGTACAGCCTTGAGTCTTCTTGGGAATGATGCAACAAGTTTTTCACACCTGGATTTGGGGATCATCTGACATTCTTCCTTGCATATTCTCTCGAGTTCCGTCAGGTTGGAACAATGGGACAAACACATTGTCCTGGCCAGCCCACATCATCGGATAAATTCAGTCTGCAAAGTGTAATGTCCTCACAGCAAAAGTCCACACACCCAGCCAGGACCCACACTTTCATCTAGTGATCTGGGGTATAAAAGGAGACAAATGTCTTGCCTGTGGCTACCACCCAACCTCAATTCACATTCACTAACTGTGTCTGAGTCTGGTGCCCAGCACCTCAAAATTCAATATTATCATCTATACCATTCCTCATGATGATAATATCCCCCCGCATTCTGATAATTCCTGCTTTTCAGGTTGTGAGCATTGTGGAGAAAAAAGAACCCCTTATTTAAAGTGGCATTTCGGCTGGCTCTTCTTACAGCAATAAGCTGAGATAATATGTTTACTTGAATTTTAAAGGTGTCTCCATATTACTTCTAGAATAACACAGGATAAATTATTAGTATTTAGAACAGCAATTTCCAGTTGCAGTAAGGTAATAACCTTCAATAACAAATACATTTGTCAACCCTTTAGCTTACAGGTTTGTATCTTTTCCCCTTTGTGACCAGTCCATCAAATTTATTCCAACAGCCCTAAAAAAAAATAAACTGATTTACAAAGGCATATGTTTCAAAAGAACATTATGCAGCCTGGCTGTTAAATTACAGAACATATTTACATTGACAACCTGTTTTTTTAGCCATTGAATATAAATAACTGCACTGCTTAGCCTCGGCCTTGTGTCAGCATGGTACGTCTCTGAAGAATTTCCTTTATCCACCTTTTATAAATGCTCTGTCTGATATAGTTCCTAAATGTAATAGTGTCTGTAATCCATGGTTGAGGCGTTTGCCGGTAATATATGGAGGCAGCTTATACTCTGCATTTATTAGACCTATTTGTGAATAATATGTCGTGTTAGAGAAGTTTTTTGCAATAACTGACAAGATTTTTCACTCTGGAGTGAATTATTTTATTCTTAAATAAATTCATGGGTGTAATTTAGTTTTCATGCAGTTTGAAATAAGATATTGGCTGTTCCTTCTGACTCATAATAGCTATAAATATTTGATTATTCTGTATCTATCAAAAAGGCAATATTTCCTATCTTTCTATGCTCTCTAGATGACCATGCACAAAAAAATACTCTCAAACTACATATATTCTATGTCCATTGCTTAATTCCTTTCAGTATTACTTTCTCAGATAGAATATGATCCATTTTCTTACCCTACTTTCTTTCAATTTAACCTAAATAGAAGGACTGGTGCCACTTTACAAACATGTATACTAGATGTATAATTTAAATACAGTGGGGAAAAAAAAGTATTTAGTCAGCCACCAATTGTGCAAGTTCTCCGACTTAAAAGCATGAGAGAGGCCTGTAGTTGACATCATAGGTAGACCACAACTATGAGAGTCAAAATGAGAAAACAAATCCAGAAAATCACCTTGTCTGATTTGGTGAGATTTATTTTTCAAATTATGGTGGAAAATAAGTATTTGGTCACCTAAAAACATGCAAGATTTCTGGCTCTCACAGACCTGTAACTTCTTCTTTAACCCCTTTCTGCCAGATAACGTACTATCCCGTCCATTTACCCTGGGACTTAATTCCCAAAGACGGGATAGTATGTCATCATCGATCGAGGGGGGAGCATGGCTGATCGTGGCCGGGTGTCAGCTGATAATCAAAGCTGACACCCAGCAGTAAGTGACAGGAGTGGTCACGGACAGTTCCCGGCACATTAACCCCTGGCACACTGCAATCAAACATGATCTCAGTGTTCTGGTGGCACAGGGAAGCATCGGGCAGGGAGAGGGCTCCATGCGTGCTACCCTGAGACCCTCAGAACAACACGATGTGATCGCGTTGTTCCGAGGGCATCCTCTCTGCAGGACCCCTGCGGGGTCCTTATGGGTCCTGCAGGGAGGTGGCTTGTCCGTGCCTGCTTAGAGCAGGCACGGGCAAGCCTCCTACACTGCCTGTCAGATCGCTGAATAACAAAAAAAAAACAATAAAAGAATACATATTTAGTATCGCCACATCCGTAACGACCTGCCCTATAAAACAGTCCCAATAGTTAACCCGTTTACCGAATCCACCAAAAAAAGACTAAAAAAACTATGCTTTATCATCATGCTGCCAAACAAAAAGTGAAATAACACGCGATCAAAAAGACGGATATAAATAACCATGGTTTTGCTGAAAGCGTCGTCTCGTCTCGGAAAAATTGAGCTGCCATACGGCGTCATCAGCGAAAAATAAAAAAGTTATCGCAGAATAAAGCGATGCAAAAATAATTATTTTTTATATAAAATGTTTTTTATTGTATAAAAGCGCCAAAACATAAAAAAATATAAATGAGATATCGCTGTAATCATACTAACCCAAAGAATAAAACTGCTTTATAAATTTTACTGCATGCGGAATGATATAAACGCCCCACCCAAAAGAAATTCATGAATTGCTGGTTTTTGTTCATTGTGCCTCCCAAAAATCGTAATAAAAAGCAATCAAAAAATGTCATGTGACCAAAAATGCTAGAAATAAAAACGCTAATTCGCCCCACAAAAAATAAGACATCACATGACTCTGTGAGCCAAAATATGGAAAAATTATAACTCTCAAAATGTAGGGATGCAAAAACAATTTTTTTGCAATAAAAAGCATCTTTTAGCATGTTACAGCTGCCAAACATAAAACCCCACTGTAACTAGTAAATCAAACCCCTTTATCACCCCCTTAGTTAGGGAAAAGAATAAAATTAAAAAAATGTATTTATTTCCATTTTCCCGGTTAGGGCTAAAGTTCGATTTAGGGTTGGGGCTAAAGTTAGGGTTAGGGTTGAAGCTAAAGTTAGGATTAGGGTTAGGTTTGTGGTTAGAGTTATGGTTAGGGCTGGGATTAGGGTTATGGGTGTGTTAGGGTTATGGTTGGCGTTAGAATTGGGGGTTTCCACTGTTTAGGCACATCAGGGGCTCTCCAAACACGACATGGCATCCGATCTCAATTCCAGTCAATTTTGCGTTGAAAAAGTCAAACAGCGCTCCTTCCATTCCATGCTCTGCCATGCACCGAAACAGTGGTTCCCCACAACATATCAGGTATCAGCGTACTCAGGACAAATTGTAAAATAACTTTTGCGGTCCAATTTCTTCTGTTACCCTTGGGAAAATTAAAAAAATTGGACCTGAAGTAATTTTTTTGTGAAAAAAAAGTTAAATGTTCTTTTTTTTTTTAAACATTCAAAAAATTCCTGTGAAGCACCTAAAGAGTTCATGAACTTCATGAATGTTGTTTTGAGCACCTTGAGGGGTGCAGTTTTTAGAATGATGTCACTTTTGGGTACTTTCTATCATATAGACTCTTCAAAGTGACTTCAAATGTGACGTGGTCCCTAAAACAAAATGGTGTTGTAAAAATGAGAAATCACTGGTCAACTTTTAACTCTTAAAACTTCCTAACAAAAAAAATTTTGTTCCAAAGTTGTGCTGGTGTAAAGTAAACTTGTGGGAAATGTTACTTATTAAGTATTTTGTGTGACATATCTGTGTGATTTTAAGGGCATTAAATGTCAAAGTTGGAAAATTGTGAAATTTTCAAAATTTTTGCCAAATTTCCATTTTTTTTCACAAATAAACGCATGTCATATCAAAGAAATTTAACCACTATCATGAAGTACAATATGTTACAAGAAAAGCATGTCGGAATCACCAGGATCAATGGAAGCATTACAGAGTTATTACCTCATAAAGGGACAGTGGTCAGAATTGTAAAAATTGATCCGGCCATTAACGTGCAAACCACCCTTGGGGGTTAAGGGTTTAAGAGACTCCTCTGTCCTTCACTCATTACTTGTACTAATGGCACCTGTGTGAACTTGTTATCAGTATAAAAGACACCTGTCCACAACCTCAAACAGTCACACTCCAAACTTCACTATGGTGAAGATGAAAGAGCTGTCGAACGACGCCAGAAACAAAATTGTAGCCCTGCACTAGGCTGGGAAGGCTGAATCTCCAATAGGCAAGCATCCTGGTGTTATGAAATCAACTGTGGGACCAATAATAGGAAAATGGAAGACATACAAGACCACTGATAATCTCCCTTGATCTGGGGCTCCACGCAAAATCTCACCCTGTGGGGTCAAAATGATCACAAGAAAGGTGAGGAAAAATCCCAGAACCACATGGGGGGACCTAGTGAATGACCTTTATAGAGCTGGAACCACTGTAACAAAGGCTACCATCAGTAACACACTAAGCCGCCAGGGACTCAGATCCTGCAATGCCAGGTGTGTCCCCCTGCTTAAGTCAGTACATGTCTGGGCCCGTCTGTAGTTTGCTAGATAATTTGGATTATCCAGAAGAGTATTGGGAGAATGTCATTGTCTGATGAAACCAAAGTAGAACTGTTTGGTAGAGACAAAACTCATCGTGTTTGGAGGAGACAGAATGTGAAGTTGCATACAAAGAACACCATACCTACTGTGAAGCATAGGGGTGGTAACAACATGCTTTGGGGCTGTTTCTCTGCAAAGGGACCAGGTTGACAGATCTGTGTACATGAAAGAATGAATGGGTCCATGTATCGTGAGATTTTGAGTGCAAACCTCCTTCCATCAGCAAGGGCATTGAAGATGAAACATGGATGGGTCTTTCAGCATGATAATGATCCCAAGCACACCACCAGGGCTGATCGCTGGTCTCTCGCTGCCACATGCAACAATGCACGCTGGGCAGTGGGAGACTAGCGATCGAAAAACGGCCCAGGCCGCTTGAGCAAGATCAGCGATAACCGGCAGGGTGGCCGGTCGCTGATCCCCATCACACACAGCGATCTCGCTGACTGAGCACTCCTCCAATCAGCCTTAAGCATTTTTAATTAGAGATGGATCCTGTATGTCCTTAAAATTGTAGGCTTTTAGCCCGGGAGAGGCATAAAAGGTTAGAGTCCCAAAAAGGGTACGCCTTGTCACTGGCTGTTGGGCTCTCACGAATTGTCCAATTTGTGCACTAAGTACCCTCATTTTTAACATATTTTTTATATATTAAATGTTTGCATACAATAATATTTCATAGTGCAGCTGTTTTTTCTTTGCTTTATTGACTTGACTGTCTCAGTTTACAACTGTTCACGCTTGTATTGTTCTATTTGGAGGTACTGGTCAGTTTATATGATATTTGAAGTATCAGATGATGTGACCTGAAGCGCACCAGGGCTGAACTCAGGAGCAGTGGAAATGTGTTCTGTGGAGTAAGAAATCGTGCATCTCTATATGGTAGTTGTCTGTTCATCACAAAGATGGGGCATGACAGGGGAAGGCAGTGAGTGATGTCACAGCCCGTCTAATTCAAAAGCTGTGGTGTTCCTTAACCCCTTTCTGACATGAGACATACTATCCCGTCCTTGGTACCCGGGCCTCTATGACCGAGGACGGGATAGTACCTCTCAGCGATCAGCGGTGCTCCCGGCAGGGGGCGCGGCTGATCGTGGCCGGGTGTCAGCTGATTATCACAGCTGACACCCGGCACTATGTGTCAGGGGTGGTCACAGACCGCTCCCGGCATGTTAACCCCTGGCACTCTGCGATCAAACATGATCGCAGGGTATTGGGAGATTAGGGAAGCATCGGCAGGGATGGAGCTCCCTCCATGCTTCTCTGAGACCCCCGGAGCAGCGATGTGCTGCGCTGCTCTGGGGGCTTCCTTCCCTGCAAGCCCCCGGATCTAATATGGCTGCAGGGGCCTTCGGGGGCCTGCAGGGAGGCGGCTTCCTCAGTGCCTGCAGACAGCAGGCAGGAGGAAGCCTGCAGCAGTGCCTGTCAGATCGCTGATCTGAAAGAGTGCTGTCCAAACTGTCAGATCAGCGATCTGACACATTACAGTGATGTTCCCCCCGGGACAATAAAATAAAGTAAAAAAAAGGTGTAAAAATAATTTATAAAAAATCCCTAAATAAATTTAAAAAAGAATATTCCCTAATAAATTCATTTTTTGGAAATAAAAAAAAAAACAATAAAAGTACACATATTTAGTATGGCTGCATCTGTAACGATCCGCCCTATAAAACTGTCCCACTAGTTAACCCCTTTAGTGAATCCCTTAAAAAATAAAAATAAAAAACAAAGCAAAAAACAATGCTTTAACATCATACCGCCGAACAAAAAGTGCAATAACGCGTGATCAAAATAACGGATATAAACTGTGGTACTGCTGAAAACGTCATCTTGTCCTGCAAAAAATGAACCACCAAACTGCATCATCAGCAAAAATTAAAAAAGTTATAGCTCGCAGAAGAAAGCGATGCAAAAATAATTATTTTTTTATATAAAATTGTTTTCATTGCATAAAAGTGCCAAAACATAAAAAAGACATGAGGTATTGCTGTAATCGTACTGACCCAAAGAATAAAACCACTTTATCAATTTTACCACATGTGGAACGGTGTAAATGCACTCCCCAAAAGAAATTCATGAAATGCTGGTTTTTGTTCATTCTGCATCCCAAAAATCGGAATAAAAAGCAATAAAAAAATGTCATGTGCCCAAAAATGGTACCAATAAAACGTCAACTCGTCCCGCAAAAAATTAGACCTCATATGACTCGGTGGGTCAAAATATGGAAAAATTATAGCTCTCAAAATGTGGTGATGCAAAAACTATTTTTGCAATAAAAAGCGTCTTTTTACGTGTGACAGCTGCCAAACATAAAAACCCACCATAAATAGTAAATCAAACCCCCCTTTATCACCCCCTTAGTTAGGGAAAAATAATAAAATTAAAAAAAAATGTATTTATTTCCATTTTCCCATTAGAGTTAGGGTTAGGGTCAGGGCTAGGGTTAGGGCTAAAGTTAGGGCTGAGATTAGGGTTGGGGATGTGTTGGAGTTAGGTTTGGAGTTAGAATTGGGGGTTTCCACTGTTTAGGCACATCTGGTGCTCTCCAAACGCAACATGGTTTCCAGTCATTATATTGCCCGTAAATCATCGACTTTTTTGGATAATTTTATTTCTGGGGGTGGCTGTGTCCCGTGTGGTGGCTGTGTGGCATGTCCCAACATAATACGCGGTAATTCTTTCTGTGACTCCAGTGGGACCAATACGTATGACATTCGTCAGAGAATAACCTGTACCACTAGATATGTCATATATCATGCTACCTGTCCTTGTGGCCTGATCTATGTTGGCCTTACAACACGTCAGCTTAAGGTAAGAGTGAGGGATCATGTGCTGGGATTCTAGCGGCACGCACACACGAGGACCCTGCCACCCTTAGAACTATACCACGTCATTTTTTTGATCACCATGATTGTGATGCTACCTCATTGAAGGTTAAAGGCATCGATGCGCTTAAAATCGATATTCGAGGCGGGGATTTATCAAAAAGACTCAGCCAGCTTGAAACCAGGTGGATCTGGCAACTTAAGACTGTTCATCCACATGGCCTCAATGAGAGCCTTTCTTTTGCTCCTTTCCTTTAATCCAGTTATGTGATATTGGTCTGTGGTTTTAGCATGTTTTTAATTTGTTTTTTATTTTCATTATAGTGACTTCGTGTTTTTGCTGTTCTTTGGCCCTTCATGTGAATGAATATTCCAGCTTTTGTGATATGGGGATGCGGCGCCTAAGGACCCTTTCTACACCCCCCACCTTTGCTTACCTGATTTTTTCATTGGACTACTTCTTTTTTCTGGCTCTATACTTGGGCCATCAATATGTCTCGTATATATGTTGGTTTATTTCTTTTCTATGTATATTTGGTCTATGTGGAGCTAGGATCCAATATTGATATATGGACATTCCTTATTCTTATTTTTATTTTTATTTTTATATTTTTATATATATTAGCTGTTTATCTATATGGATTATATAACTGATATGTATATTAATTATTCATTGTCCATCTTGTTCATGTTTTTGTTTTTCTGTTTGTCTGCATCTAATATCTATTGTTCATTTTTTAATTCTCTTTTTTTCTTTATTATTCTATTTATTTATATTGGATGGCATTTACCCTGTCCCTGCTCCGCTTATTCCCAGCTCTGAAATGGCTGCTTGCACATTTCTGTAGGCTTTGTGCAGGCGCCGATTCCATTATTGCCCTTACAGCGCTCCCCTTTCAAAAATGGCCGCGGTTACTTCCGCTTGCATTGCGCATGCGCTAATTACGTCACGGACCACGTGACATCTCCCCTCCTCCCTCCCGCCCACCGTCTGACGTCTGACTACACGGGGCCCCGTGGTTTGTCAGCGTCAGCGGTGTTTGCCTGCTGGGATGGGTGGGTGTGTCTAGTGCTCCCGGGCGTGATTGGTGCTTTCAATTTTCATTTCCCCCCTGTGATTTGTCAGCGCCAGCGGTGACTGCCACGCTAGGATGGGTGGGTGTGTCTTGGTCCTGGGCATGATTGGTACTTTCATTTCCACTTCCCCTATATAATGGGCCCACACCAGCATTAATACATGCCCCCTGAGGAAGGCACAATTGCCGAAACGCGCGTTGGGGTACGGCCGTGGTCCCTTTTGCTGCTCCTTCATTGTGTAAGTGTTCCCCTGATTACCGTTTTCACGCTTTTGCTTGTCATTATTTTGTTAGGGATTTTTCCCTTTATTACATGGTTACGTCCATGGGTGAACACTACCTATGTCTAGATAATGAGGCACTTCACAATGTTGATGTATTTTCTATGATTGTTCATTTGGAGCAGCCATTGTCACCCGGCCTTTCGTTTCCTGCCAATGTCACTTTTTAGCCATGTTCTGCTTTTTTCACCCTTCAATAAAACCTATTTTGCACTTTACCATGCGATATTAGAATTCTTTCACTGCTTTTCGTCAGTTGTTATATTTAATATGCAGTGTGTTCTGCACTGTCCATTTATGTGCTGGAATCTTGGTTGTGATTACCAGCACATCTAGATCATTATGATTTTGATAAACCACTCCAGCACATTTTGCTGTCTTTCGCTTATACGATTTATTCTTACTGTGTTATGCACAGGTTTCTTGGTCAGCAACATGGATTTTCGAGCCAGAGAACAAACCTGGCTGTCCCAAATGGATCGGGTGTTCAGCGGCAACACGGCTGATTCATTACAGACTCCGGATTTAGGATTGGAGGACAAATTTTCTGTGATTAAAAACATGCTCCTCAAGAGGTCTAAACTTTGGTGGAATAGGATTTTTTTGGACAAATATGTAACCAATAAAATGATCCCCAGAGGTCTGAGGGTCAAAATTATTCCGTCCTTTCCCATAGATGATGAGAATCTCATCACCAAATGGGAGGAAACGTGTAATGCATGTTCGGTATCTCTGATGAGGTTACTTATTGAACATAATACATCAGTGATTAACAGTCTTGATACCACAATTGATACGTCTTTAAATGAATTTCGTACCTTATGTCCATCTGATAAAATGCTCAAATTTGAGACAGATTTAGATAAGACTATGGACTCCCTTGTTAAAAAGATTCAGGATTCTCAAGTTTCCAAATTTAACAGGGATTCTAAAGACTATTAATCCAAGAGGGTTTACTTATGGAGACAGAGTGTCATTCAGCCTTCCTCACGTAAGGCTTCTTCTGCTCTATCTATTTCCTCCATGAGTGGGCGGTCTGATTTATCCACTACCGCTTCAGTATCTGCTTCCAACAATGAGATGGCGAGATTACGGGACCACACGTTCCATCCCTATAAGCAGAATCTGGTCGCCTCCGGACATGACAACAAGGTGATTAACCCTAGTGGCGTTTTGCTTTCTGCGGCCGATCTGCGGCTCCTCAGTAGGGGACTCTCTTTCTCTCCAGCTTCTGGATTCGATCTATTTGATACCATAAAGGATCTCCACTTATTTGCGCGATCGTTGCTATTTAAGAGATATTTTCATTCCAATAACATGCAATCCCTGTTTCCCACAGAGGAGGAACAGGCGGCGTTAACCATACTGGAGGAGTTGGCATCTGGAAATGAGAACGATGGAGGTAAGATTCCCCCGTCCATTCGACCAAAATCCAAGAAGTTCCCCCCATTAACCTCTTGCGCCACCATCGACATGTTCGTACGAGTGGTCACAGAGGAGTTCTATAATATCCCTCGGTTTGTCACTAATGACAACATTTCTCATGAGGAGAGATGTAGGCTGAGATCACTTCAAAATATACCTGGGGTTCTTATTAAACCAGCTGACAAGGGTGGTAATGTCGTCCTGTGGCCGGTAGATATGTATGAGAAGGAGGCATTTAGACAACTCAACAATACTGTCTGTTATAAAAAATTAACGTATAACCCTCTCTCTGCATACTCCGCTATGCTGGAGACTATCCTCAAAGATGCCACACAGGACGGCATTATCACCAAAGAGCTATATAATGCACTTATTGTCCCTGAACCCAAAGTCTCTACCCTATATCTTCTCCCCAAAATACATAAGAGCTCCTCTGTGCCACCCGGGCGGCCCATTGTCTCGGGGCAGGGGAACTTCTTGGAAAATATTAATAAATGGATCGATTTCCACCTACAACCCCTTGTCACCAGCCTTCCCTCTTTTCTTCGGGACACAGGTGATTTGTTGCGCAGGGTCGACGGGTTGTGCCTTGGGGGTGACACTCTTTTGGTCTCGGCAGATGTGGAGTCCCTGTATACTAACATCAAACATGTTGATGGCCTTAGGGCTGTCAAATACTTTTTAAGTACTTCCAGCATATGTTTGGGTATAAGGGACCTCCTGCTGAGACTACTTGAGTTCACCCTCACACACAATTTCTTTGTGTTTAAGGGGTCCTTCTACCTGCAGCTCCAGGGGACCGCGATGGGTGCGGCCTATGCGCCCTCCTATGCGGGTCTGTTCCTGGGGCTGTGGGAGAGGGACCTCTTCATGTCAGACGAGGGTCTCTCAATGTGCCGTGTCCCCTTTTGGACACGGTACATTGATGACATTTTCTTCGTCTGGCATGGCACACCCGTCGACCTTGAACAACTCATTACTCTCTTAAATGGCAACGATCTGAATATTCATCTAACGTTCTCCTATAGTGGGGAATCCTTGGACTTTTTAGATGTCACTATTAAGAGGGACCATGCTGGGGTCCTGCAGACGGACATTTTCAGGAAGGTAACCGCCACTAACTCTTTGTTACATGCTAGTTCTAGTCACCCCAAGCATATCATTCGTGCCGTCCCCGTGGGGCAGTTCCTGCGTCTCCGTAGGATCTGCTCCACGGATGATGACTTCTTTCGGCAAGCCGAAATCTTGCGTCAACGGTTTCTGGTACGTGGCTATAGCCACAGATCCATCAAGCGGGCCTTCAATAGGGCTAAGTATGCTTCCCGTCATGACCTTTTATATCGTCCAGAGTCTGTCCAGCATTCCAAAACAGACGGGACTATTAGGTTTGTTACCACGTTTAGCTCTAGGTCCAACCAGGTATGTATGGCATTACAGAGAGCTTGGCCGATTCTTCGGGTTGACCCAGTAATTAACCAGTTTTTATCACAAAGACCATCCATGACTTTCAGGCGCTCTAAGAATCTTAGAGACTATCTGGTTTCCAGTCATTATATTGCCCGTAAATCATCGACTTTTTTGGATAATTTTATTTCTGGGGGTGGCTGTGTCCCGTGTGGTGGCTGTGTGGTATGTCCCAACATAATACGCGGTAATTCTTTCTGTGACTCCAGTGGGACCAATACGTATGACATTCGTCAGAGAATAACCTGTACCACTAGATATGTCATATATTATGCTACCTGACCTTGTGGCCTGATCTATGTTGGCCTTTCAACACGTCAGCTTAAGGTAAGAGTGAGGGAGCATGTGCTGGGGATTCTAGCGGCACGCACACACGAGGACCCTGCCACCCTTAGAACTATACCACGTCATTTTTTTGATCACCATGATTGTGATGCTACCTCATTGAAGGTTAAAGGCATCGATGCGCTTAAAATCGATATTCGAGGCGGGGATTTATCAAAAAGACTCAGCCAGCTTGAAACCAGGTGGATCTGGCAACTTAAGACTGTTCATCCACATGGCCTCAATGAGAGCCTTTCTTTTGCTCCTTTCCTTTATTCCAGTTATGTGATATTGGTCTGTGGTTTTAGCATGTTGTTAATTTGTTTTTTATTTTCATTATAGTGACTTCGTGTTTTTGCTGTTCTTTGGCCCTTCATGTGAATGAATATTCCAGCTTTTGTGATATGGGGATGCGGCGCCTAAGGACCCTTTCTACACCCCCCACCTTTGCTTACCTGATTTTTTCATTGGACTACTTCTTTTTTCTGGCTCTATACTTGGGCCATCAATATGTCTTGTATATATGTTGGTTTATTTCTTTTCTATGTATATTTGGTCTATGTGGAGCTAGGATCCAATATTGATATATGGACATTCCTTATTCTTATTTTTATTTTTATTTTTATATTTTTATATATATTAGCTGTTTATCTATATGGATAATATAACTGATATGTATATTAATTATTCATTGTCCATCTTGTTCATGTTTTTGTTTTTCTGTTTGTCTGCATCTAATATCTATTGTTCATTTTTTAATTCTCTTTTTTTCTTTATTATTCTATTTATTTATATTGGATGGCATTTACCCTGTCCCTGCTCCGCTTATTCCCAGCTCTGAAATGGCTGCTTGCACATTTCTTTAGGCTTTGTGCAGGCGCCAATTCCATTATTGCCCTTACAGCGCTCCCCTTTCAAAAATGGCCGCGGTTACTTCCGCTTGCATTGCGCATGCGCTAATTACGTCACGGACCACGTGACATCTCCCCTCCTCCCTCCCACCCACCATCTGACGTCTGACTACACGGGGCCCCGTGGTTTGTCAGCGTCAGCGGTGTTTGCCTGCTGGGATGGGTGGGTGTGTCTAGTGCTCCCGGGCGTGATTGGTGCTTTCAATTTTCATTTCCCCCCTGTGATTTGTCAGCGCCAGTGGTGACTGCCACGCTAGGATGGGTGGGTGTGTCTTGGTCCTGGGCGTGATTGGTACTTTCATTTCCACTTCCCCTATATAATGGGCCCACACCAGCATTAATACATGCCCCCTGAGGAAGGCACAATTGCCGAAACGCGCGTTGGGGTACGGCCGTGGTCCCTTTTGCTGCTCCTTCATTGTGTAAGTGTTCCCCTGATTACCGTTTTCACGCTTTTGCTTGTCATTATTTTGTTAGGGATTTTTCCCTTTATTACATGGTTACGTCCATGGGTGAACACTACCTATGTCTAGATAATGAGGCACTTCACAATGTTGATGTATTTTCTATGATTGTTCATTTGGAGCAGCCATTGTCACCCGGCCTTTCGTTTCCTGCCAATGTCACTTTTTAGCCATGTTCTGCTTTTTTCACCCTTCAATAAAACCTATTTTGCACTTTACCATGCGATATTAGAATTCTTTCACTGCTTTTCGTCAGTTGTTATATTTAATATGCAGTGTGTTCTGCACTGTCCATTTATGTGCTGGAATCTTGGTTGTGATTACCAGCACATCTAGATCATTATGATTTTGATAAACCACTCCAGCACATTTTGCTGTCTTTCGCTTAAACGCAACATGGCGTCTGATCTCAATTCCAGTCAATCCTGCTTTGAAAAAGTCAAACGGTGCTCCTTCCCTTCCAAGCTCGGCCATGCACCCAAACAGTGGTTTACCCCCCATCGGCCTACTCAGGACAAATTGCACAACCACTTTTGGGGTCCAATTTCTCCTGTTACCCTTGGGAAAATAAACAATTGGGGGCAAAAATATCATTTTTGTGGAGAATAAATATGATTTTTTTATATTTATGGCTCTACGTTATAAACTTCTGTGAAGCACTTAGGGGTTCAAAGTTCTCATCACATATCTAGGTAAGTTCCTTGGGGGGTCTAGTTTCCAAAATGGAGTCACTTGTGGAGGATTTCCACTGTTTAGGCACATCAGGGCTCTCCAAATGTGACATGGCATCTGATCTGAATTACAGCCAATTTTGCAGTGAAAGCGTCAAATGGTGCTCCTTCCCTTCTGAGCTCTGAACAGTGGTTCCCCTCCACATATCAGGTATTAGCGAACTCAGGACAATTTGCACAATAACTTTTGCCATCCAATTTCTCCTGTTACCCTTGGTAAAATAAAAAAAATTGGACCTGAAGTAATTTTTTTGTGAAAAAAAGTTAAATGTTCATTTTTTTAAATATTCAAAAAATTCCTGTGAAGCACCTGAAGGGTTAATAAAGTTCTTGAATGTGGTTTTGAGCACCTTGAGGGGTGCAGTTTTTAGAATGGTGTCACTTTTGGGTATTTTCTATCATATAGACCCCTCAAAGTGACTTCAATTGTGATGTGGTCCCTAAAAATAAAATGGTGTTGTAAAAATGAGAAATCGCTGGTCAACTTTTAACCCTTATAACTTCCTAAGAAAAAAAATTTTTGGTTCCCAAATTGTGCTGATGTAAAGTAAACATGTGGGAAATGTTATTTATTAAGCTTCTGTGATTTAAGAGCATAAAAATTCAAAGTTAGAACATTTCAAAATTTTTGCCAAATTTCCATTTTTTTTTCTACAAATAAACGCAAATTATATCAATGAAATTTTACCACTAACATGAAGTACAATATGTCACGAGAAAGCAATGTCAGAATCACTGGGATCCATGGAAGCATTCCATAGTTATTACCTCATAAAGGGACAGTGATCAGAATTGTAAAAATTGACCCGGTCATGAACGTGCAAACCACCTTTGGGGGTTAAGGGGTTAAAGTAGAAATCATACTCCAGTCTCTGAGCATGGAGGCACACACCACTTCTCAGACACGCTTGATTCATTATGAGGTGTGCATTAGTGATGATCGAGTACCAAAATAATAATAATCTTTTAGTTATATAGTACCAACATATTCCGCAGCACTTTACAATTCAACAGTTCATATATACAAGTCATAAATAACAATGTTAAAGATAATACAATAATTAAAGCAAAATAATGATGACCCTGCTCTTAAGAGCTTACAATCTACAATGAGGTGGGGGAGACACAAAGTACAGGTGCTTATTGGCAATGATGGTCCAGCCATCTTGAGGAAATTGGTAATCGACAAAGGCTGCATGATCTTGTCACCAGCCAGGGTTTGTAGTGCTTTTGGGTCTGGTGGAGTTTGATGGAGAATTGTGTTCAGAGAAGTAGAGAGTAGACTATATATAAAAGGACTTTTATTTGGGAATGTGATATGCTGCTGTAAACAGATGTGTTTCTAGGTTGCGCTAAAACTGTATAAGTTGGGGTTAGTCCCAATTTCTTATGGTAGAGCACTTCAGAGGATTGGCGCAACTTGGAAGAAGTCTTGAATCAGGGAATGGGAGGAACGGATTAGTGAGGATGTTAGGTGAAAGTCGCTTGCAGAGTGTAATGGGTGGGTAGACTGATAAACAGAAATGAGGCTGGAGATATATAAGGGTGCTGAACTGTGGAGAGCTTTGTGGATGATAACAAGCAATTTAAATTGGATCCTTTAATATATGGGCAGACAGTGCGATGACTGGCACAGAGCAAATGCTTGAGTACTCGGTACTCGAATCAAAGCAGGTCAGATGCTTGGACTGGCTCAACTTAAGTAACGAGTATAATGGAAGTCAATAGAAACTCTGGCATTTTTCCAGAAAATTCTAACAGGATTGTTGGGGGGGCAGGAAAATTGCTGAAATGGATGTAAACAGTGCTCAAATGTAATGGGGAGATGCCTGGATGCATCTATGACTCCTAGGTTGCTGATGGGAACAATGTTTCCAGAATAATAAATCACTGTAATGGGAATGGTGGAACCACTGTGCCATGGTCTGAGAAGAGCCTGGTGGAGCGTAACTAAGTGAGCACCTGACTCTTCACTAGAGCCCCTGATAGTAGGGTTAGTCTTGACTCCCAATGAACACCAAGTGCTACGCCAGGCCAGACCATGGATGCATGACAACTGACCCCCAAGGGACTGGCATCAGAAACAGTCTGGAGGGAGGGACAGCAGATACAGGCAGGCACTGAAGGAAAATAGGGGCTGGTATACAGATAGGCTCATGCAGGTGCAGGCTGGTCCGGCTGGTATACAGAAGCACTGGCAGGTGCGGGCTGGACTGGTAGATATACAGATGAGCACTGGCAGGTGCGGATTGGACCAAATGATGTACAGATGAGCTTGGCAGGTGCGGACTGAACCTGCTGATATACAGATGGGCACTGGCAGGTGCGGACTATACCAGCTGATGTACAGATGAGTACTGGCAGTGTTGACTGGACAAGCAGAACCTGAGATAGACTAGCAAGTATTAGAAGACAGGTACAGAACAGGAAGACTGACTGACGAATGCTGGGGTCCTGACAAATAGCAAGCATGCTAAGGGCTAACTAACCACGTTGCACAGACACCTCCATGCTAAAGGAGGTGCCTTAAATAGTAGGTGTCCCCCAGCTATTGGCTGGGAGCACTTTAGGACGGTGCGCATGTCCCCTCTAAGATAGAGGGGAGCGTGTGTGCCCTAAGCAACTGAAACTGAGCTAGACAAGCAAGTATGAGCAGACAGGTACAGAACAGGTAGAATGACTGACAAGTACTGGGGACCTGCAAATAGTAAGTGTGCTAAGGGCTAACTAACCACGCTGCTCAGGCACTTCGATGCTGGAGGATGTTCCTTAAATGGTAGGTGTCCCCTAGCTATTGGCTGGGACACATGGGATGCACATGGCCTTTTTAAGAAAGAGGGAGAATGTGCGCTCTATGCACAGTGCCCCAGGATTTGCATTTCTTGCATGCACCCAGGGCATCAACATACATGGTGGAAGGAGGAACTGCGGCACATTTGCCGTGGCGGTGAGTAAGCCAGCATATCTGCAGGGAAAGAGGGACAGAATGCAGAGATGCTGGCACTACAGTCACCCCCCTTTACACCCCTCTTCTTCAAACCCACAAAAAAATTTCTCCAGGAGAAGAGGGTCATGGATGATCTCCCTGGGCTCCCAGGACTTCCCAGGACCAAACCCCTTCTAATCCACCGGACTAAAAGATTTTTCTTTTTACCCTCTTGGTAGTACAGAATGTTCTGTGCCTCAAATACGTCATCAGTGCTGACTGGAGCATGAGTGGTACTAGGATCTTTGAAAAAAGGACTAAGGATGGCAGGCTTGCATAGAGATACATGAAAGGAATTAGAGATCCATAAAGAGGCTGGTTTGAGCTTGTTGGCTACTGGATTAATCTGTTTCAAAACCCCGAAGTAACAGATGAAGTGAGGACCCAGTTTATATGAGGGTACCTTGAGATGGACAAGCTTAGACAACAGCCAGACCTTTTCCCCCAGGACAAAACAGATGTGGATCCAGACATCTCTCATCTGCATGCCTTTTCATCCACTCACAGGATTTAAATAAGGAAGACTCAGTGTACTCCCAGTTTTCAGAGAAACTCTTGATGAGGGATTTGGCAGCAGGAATATTGGAAGTGGGAGAGTGTCAGGGCTCTGAATATTTTTGGTTACCTTTTGGGCATGCTTGCCCTTTTTCAAGATGGCGTCTTTTGTTTCATGTGCCCCTTGTTTTCCTGCCTTACAACTCCACCCCATACTCTAGTCTGTGCTATAGTATTCTGCCTGTGTTCTGCTCCTGGTGGTTTCCTGGCTTTCCAGCTGCTCCAGCAAACCTGTGTGAATATCCAGCTCCTCGCTCTCTGAATTCTGCTGTAATCATTTGTGACAGTGTTATTCCTGACTACTCGTGCTGCTTCCTCGGTGCTGCTGACCTTCACCTGCAACACGTAAGCTGGCTGCTGCTCTGGTTCTGCCTTCGTTAGCTGCAAAGCTCAGACCTGCTCTGCTTAATCTGAGACTTCCTACCCAGGCCTCCCTGGATAATCTAACACATTGTTTGGACGTGCTTATCCGTGCAAGGACTAGACACGGACCTACTTGTTTCCAGCATTCTCAAGTCCAAACTGCGCTTCACAGGCTGTTTTGCTGATTGCATTTCTCTCTGAGGTTTCCCACAGATTTGTTAAGTAGGTATTCTAAGTGTTATGGACTTAGTTTTCTCTGCACTTTTTTGAAGTACTGTGTGTTTATAATATAGACTTTTTCACCTACATTGGGTATGGAAAGTATGCAGACCTCTTTACATTTTTCACTCTTTATTTCATTGCAGCCATTTGGTAAACTCAAAAATGTTCATTTCTTTTACTCATTAATGTACACTCTGCACCCCATCTTGACTGAAAAAAAGCAGAAATGTAGAAATATTGGCAAATGTATTAAAAAAGCAAAACTGAAATATCACATGGTCATAAGTATTCAGCCCTTTGCTCAGACACTCATATTTAAGTCACATGCTGTCCATTTCCTTGTGATCCTCCTTGAGATGGCACTACTCCTTCATTGGAGTCCAGCTGTGTTTAATTAAACTGATAGGACTTGATTTGTAAAGGCACACACCTGTCTATATAAGACATCACAGCTCACAGTGCATGTCAGAACAAATGAGAATCATGAGACCAAAGAAACTGGCCAAGGAGCTCAGACAGAATTGTGGCAAGGCACACATCTGGCCAAGGTTACAAAAAAATTTCTGCAGTACTTAAGGTTCCTAAGAGCACAGTGGCCTCCATAATCCTTAAATGGAAGACATTTGGGACCACCAGAAGTCTTCCTAGACCTGGCCATCCAGACAAACTGAGCAATCGTGGTATAAGAGCCTTGGTGAGAGAGATAAAGAAGAACCCCAAGATACCTGTGGCTGAGCTCCACAGATGTAGTAGGGAGATGAGAGAAAGTTCCACAAAGTCAACTATCATTGCAGCCCTCCACCAGTCGGACCTTTATGGCAGAGTGGCCCAACGGAAGCCTCTCCTCAGTGCAAGACATATGAAATCCCACATAGAGTTGGCTAAAAAACACATGGAGGACTGCAAGTCTATGAGAAATAAGATTCTTTGGTCTGATGAGATGAAGATAGAACTTTTTAGTGATAATTCTAAGCGATATGAGAGGAGAAAATCAGGCGTTGCTCATCACCTGCCCAATACTACAGTGAAACATGGTGGTGGCAGCATCATGCTATGGGGGTGTTTTTCAGCTGTAGGGACAGGATGACTGGTTGCAATTGAAGGAATGCGGCCCAGTACAGAGATATCCTGGAGGTAAACCTCATCCAGAGTGTTCTGGACATCAGACTTGGCCGAAGGTTCACCTTCCAACAAGACAATGACACTAAGCACATAGCTAAAATAACAAAGGAGTGTCTTCAGAACAATTCTGTGACCATTCTTTACTGGCCCAGCCAGAGCCCTAACCTAAACCCAATTGAGCATCTCTGGAAAGACCTGAAAATGGCTATCCACCTACGTTCACCATTCAACCTGATGGAACTGGAGAGGATCTGCAGGGAAGAATGGCAGAGGATCCCCAAATACAGGTGTAGAAAAACTTGTTGCATCATTCCCAAGAAGACTCATGGCTGTACTAGCTCAAAAGAAACAAAAACCAGCAAATAATTCCAGCGGATGCTTCCTACTTGGCCATAAAATCCATTTTATTTTTATCTTTTAAAATAGTTCCATGTGGCAGAAACCCAAATATATACAGGGGGTCAGAAGAAAAGAAGGGCACACTGCTGCTTTATGCGTGCAGACTACGCGTTTCGACCTAGAAGAAGACCTAGTAAGGTCCAAATGCGTAGTCTGCACGCATAAAGAAGCAGTGTGCCCTTTTTTTCTTCTGACCCCCTGTATATATTTGGGTTTCTGCCACATGGAACTATTTTAAAAGATAAAAATAAAATGGATTTTATGGCCAAGTAGGAAGCATCCGCTGGAATTATTTGCTGGTTTTTGTTTCTATTGCAACATGGGTGTGCCTCTCCCATTACAACTCCGTGCGGCTTCCTGGCAGTGAGCAGAACCACTAAGGACGTCTAACTGGGTGAGCTGGCTATAATTTTTCTTGTTTGTACTAGCTCAAAAGGGTGCTTCTACTCAATACTGAGCAAATACTTATGATGACTAGAGTTGAGCGAAACAGGTCGGCCAGATTCATAAGTCGCCGACTTATGGCAAAGTCGGGTTTAGCTGACCGAAACCCTACCACAGCGTGAAGTCGGCCATGCGGTTGGCAAAACGAGCGCCAAAGTTGGATTTCCCAGAATGCTTGCACGTGACTTTTTTCAGCCACTGAGCAAGGACGTATACTGTGGGCAACGAGATAACATGTGCAGCGTCTGGGGAGAGAGAGAGTTTTCGCGCACTTTAAAAAAGCGGTCCAGCATGTAGGTGTGTTTACTGTCCTCCACTCCCTGCCGACTTTGCTTCCCCAATGACTTGCATTGGGATTCGTGTTTCAGTCGGACCTTCGACTTTTTATGAAACCCGACTCGACCCTAGAAAAGGCAAAGTTGCTCATCTCTACTTATGACTGTCATGATCCAGGTTTGATCTGACAGTTTTAAATGCACAAGTGAACTTTTTTTCCTTTGGCTGTGTGCCAAAGTGTGGTGTTTGCCCCCGGTGGCCATTAGGATTATTGCTCTGTGGTGTCATTTGTTCTAAGTTGCCCCGGTGGTGGCGAGCAGTATTGCACTCTAGTACCTTAGTTTGTGCACGTAATTATAAATCAGGTGTGAGGCTCTGTAAAAGAGTGTCAGGTGTGTTTGATCACGGTTGATGATAGGTCTTCAGTCACAAGTAAGCCTGGGTGAAAGATGGAGCTGAACAGGAATCCTGGGCAGTTCAGCCAGAGGGGACGAGTGGCAGCTATGGAGTCTGCATGGAGTGCTGGCATGGACTGGTGGAGCCCAACGATGGGGTCTGCAGGAAGGGCTGGCATGGCGTGGTGGAGTCACAGTTTATGGAGTCAGCAGGAAGTGCTTGCATGGCTTGGTGGAGTGGCGACTATGGTGAGAGTTGTACTCAGCATGCTGGACTTGGTTGCTGAAAACTGGACTCAAGCATGCTGGACTTATTGGCAGAAAAGTTGGACTCAAGCATGCTGGACTTTTTGGCAGAAGCTGGACTCATCTTTGGGACTCTGTTTACTGGGCAGCTGCAACTGGTGGTGGACTCTGCTCCAAGGCTGCACTATGGTGATGGATCCGGTTATGGTGATGGATCCGGTCGAAGGAGAAGATGCACGCAGGTGGTGGGCTCTGCTGTGGGGAGCATAGGCAACAGAGCAAAGCTAAGTGGTGTTCCCCTGTATTGTCATTTTCCCTTATGTGTGTTTAGTGCAGTGGTGAGATTAGTTTCTGCACCGACCAATTCCCTAGTGAGGGTTTAGGTGAATGGCGAGTCAGGGTTTGAGGTACGCGTGCGTCGTCCGATGCGGAACCGGCATAGGGAACGTTAGGAGTGCAGGGACACTGGCTCAGGGGAGTGCAGGAGTTCTCCACTTCCCTGTTTCTGGTTCCCTATTGCAGGGCCCTCCGTTGTTATTGTTACCCAGGTTTCCCCTTTATTGTTTAAATTCGCCTTACTGGAGGCGGGGTTTCCAGACTATTGTATAAATACATGCAATACCTAAATTCGCCAGTTGGAGGCGGTGTATCCAGCTGCACGTCTTATTATTTAAATTCGCCCAACTGGAGGCGGTGCATCCAGGGTCACGTGTGTCATATGGGTTCGCCTTGCGGTACTCGCTGTGTCCAGACACACGTGACCGTGACATTGACCATGTGATAATGCAGTTTTTCTTTTTTATTAAATTTGCAAAAATGTCTTCATTTCAGTTTTTTTTAAAGTCAAGATGGGGCGCAGAGTGTACATTAATGAGAAAAAAAGAACTTTCTTGAATTTACCAAATGGCTGCAATGAAACAAAGAGTGAAAAATTTAAAGGGGTCTGAATACTTTCCGCACCCACTGTACAAACTGTGTTCTGTAATGTCTTGCTCCACGCAAAAAGACTCCTGAGTCCTCCAGTATAATTATTACAGAGAGATAGGGAACAGAATATTGTAATGCTAACCACAAAGAATGGAGATTTGGCAGAGGATTCGCTAACATGGTTATTGTATGAGAATGCAGGAGTTCGGCCCAGTCATTGTGGTAGGCATTGACAAAGTGCTGGAGGAAATTAGCCAGGATCTGATTGACTTGCTCTACCTGACCATTGGACTGAGGATGGTAGTCTGATTAGAAATCCAATGTGACATTCAGAAGCTTGAAATTGGCCCTTCCGAAGCGTGAAGTAAATTGGATGCCTCTATCTGAGACAATATGGAGTGGCAGACCATGGAGTCGGAAAACATAGAATAAATTTTTCTGCAAGCATTGGCTCAGATGGAATTGAAGTGACAGTGGAGGAAGTGAGTCATATTGAAGAAGCGATCCAAAACCACCCAGATGACGGTACACCCAGCAGATACTGGAAGATCGTATGCAATATGCTGCCAAGGAGCAGATGCATACGGGCAGAGGTAGTAACCGACCAGACGGAAGCTGCTTAGGTGTTTTGTTTTGAGCACAAGAGGAACAGGCAGAGATGAAATCAGCAATATCGTTGCACAGGGTTGGGCACCAATAGTGTCAGGAAATTAAGAGCTTTCTTCTTCTGTCCGGCATGGCCAGCCAATTTAGCGAATGACCCAAGAGAAGTAGCCGCTTCCTATCTGGTTAAGCAATGTAGGTCTTACCAAAGTAGAAATGAGACAAATCCAACTGTAATTATTTTGCAGGGCTCAATAATGTGCTGAGGCTCCTCCTACTGATTGGAAGACGGAAACAATTTGGAGAGTGCGTCTGCCTTGACATTCTTATCCACCAGTCAGAAAAGGAGAGTAAATTTGAAGTGGGCCTGTCGTGGAATAAGCCTTTGGGTATACTGCAGACAGGATATATTCTTGTGGTTCATGAAGATAACCACAGGATGTAAAGCCCCTTCCAGCAAGAATCGCCACTCCTCCAGCATCAATTTTATTGCTAGCAGTTCCCAATTACCAATCGAGTAATTGCATTCTGGAGCAGAGAAGATCCTGGAAAATCACCTTGCGGCCAGACGAGCACTTCTGAGTAAGAACGACTCCGGCCTCTGAGGTAGAAGCATCCACCTAAAGAAAGAACTGCTTATTATTGTCAGAACAATGCAGCACAACAGCAGAGAAGGCTTGTTTTAATGATACAAAGGCACTTTTTCGGCCTCTGGAGTCCAAATCTTAGGATTGGCCTCCTTGCAGGTCAAGGCCGAGTTAGGAGTAATCCGAGAGGAGAAATGAGGAATGAACTGGTGGTAGTAATTTGTAAATCCGACAAACTGCTGCCTTTCAAACCTTCTGGATGGGGTCACTTCAGAACGACTGAC
The DNA here is from genome assembly GCF_039654945.1 of Dendrobates tinctorius. NCBI lineage: Eukaryota > Metazoa > Chordata > Amphibia > Anura > Dendrobatidae > Dendrobates > Dendrobates tinctorius. Next base: position 59,983,735 of record NW_027361829.1, read on the forward strand.
ACTTTCTCGGGATCCATCGTCAGGCTGTTCTCAGAGATAATGTATAAGAAAAGGGAGAGAAGTCTGCTCAAAGATACATTTTTCATATTTGGCATAAAGACAGTTCTTCCTTAACCTTTGCAGAACCTGACAGACATCTCTTCGATGTGAAGACAGATCGGGGAAAACACCAAGATATTGTCTATGTACACTTCTACACATCTGAAGAGAAGATAAAAAGAAACTCACAGAAATTGCATTAATGCCAAGTGGTTGGGAACATATTGAATTCATCAGGTATTTATGTTCCTCCATGTAGTTTAAATGGATAGTAATCGTGTACTCTTGTATAACATGAAGACCAAAAAAATTGAGTACTATAGAATATATAAAATGCATCAAATCTTTATTAATCACTTTTTAGTACATACTGGAAAAATCACCATTAGAATAGTATAAACAACTGTAATAACAAGGACAAAAAATAGTTCAAGTAATAAAGCAAGTTCAATTCAGGTATGACTGTACTCTCATGATGAACACAGTGTCAGAGACCAGACCATATAGATCCATAGTGATATAGCAGATAGACAAGATTATAAAATCATGCAGATAAGCGCTTACCCATGATGTACAGTATAGGTGGCTATGCCGAGAAGCCAGGCACAATCCCATGTGTAGAGAAGGTCCTAGAAGACTCTTGTGTGTTACAGCAGTCTGTGAAAGACTGCTGTTGGGTTACAGAGTCCGAGCGGCATAACCTGATACTCATAGTGGCCATCATGAGTATTAATGGCCATTTTCCATTCATTTCCTTGGCAAATTCACATCAGGTTGTATGCCCATTGAAGGTCGAGTTTTGTGATGACTCTGGAACCTTTCAGACGATCGAACAACTGAAAGATGAGAGACAGAGGATATTTATTTTTTATCGTTCTTTGATTGAGCCCACTATAGTTGATACAACATTGACGTGAATCATCCTTCTTTACAAAAAAGAATACTGCTCCAGCTGGTGAGGAAGATTTCCAGATTAATTCCCTGGCAAGATTCTCCTTAACATATTCTGACATGTTTTGGGTCTCAACCTGCAACAGGGGGTAGATTCAATCTCGCGGAGATGTGCCTAGGAGATCAATATTAGTCATACAGCCTATGAGATTGCAATGTCTCGGCTTCCTTCTTGTCAAAGACATCAGTGTGCACACAATATGGAGCAGGCATGCCAGTTAAGTTTGATGGAGAAACTGGGGGTCGAGCAAGATGAATGGGACCAGGCATGGCAGACATAGTAACAGAGGGTGAGAGAGACCAGACAGCACGTAGAGAGGAATCTTCTCAGAGTGTAGCATTCCTATCTGAAGTACCATGGGCTTGGTAATGAACAAGATGGTCTCGGAAAAAGGTTTCCCATACATCAAAGCAACCACCAATTGATCATGTAGACGTTGGATCAGGATTTTATACTGCTCCACAATTGTCTGTTGAATGAGATTACCTGTGGAACTTGAGTCCAGATAGGCTGACTCGAGAAAATGGATGTTGCTACAGGAGACAATCACTGTCAGAGTCAGCGATGGAGAGGAGTATATCCTGCCCAGAGTAGCCTCTCCGACTGGCTGTAGGCTCTGGAATTTCCCGGTTTCTCTGGACGGGATCGAATAAGATGTTCAGGGCTGCTACAATAGAAGCATTTTCCCTCTTCACGGCGAGACTCCTGATGATGCTTTGCCATGTTCACCTGGTCAATCTGCATGGACTCTAGGGAAGGTGCTGAGGCTTGCTTTGCTACCAGACTTTGGAAGATTGGCGCTAGGCACACAGATCTTTCTTCACGAATCACCTCTTTGGAATGCTTATGGAGCCTGATGTATAACCGTGTTGCCAAGGACACCAGGTCATCCAGTGTGGTAGGTATGTCACGCCCGGCCAGCTTGTTCTTGCTTTGTGCAGAAATGCACTCCCAGAAGGTAGCAACCACAGCGTACTGGCCCACTGTTAGGTCACCTGATGTAGCCTGCCCAACAGGAAAAAGCAGTCAAAATTCCATAAAATACAAATTTTATTAGAAGATATTAAAAAATTATATAAGGACATACAGTGCATGGAGGGGAAGAACAGGAAATGTAACATCATCATGGTCAAAAAAGGAATAACCACACTGCACACATCACACCAGGGTATGAAGTAGTATTGGATGTACATAGATTACCAGTAATTGGCCAGGGAAGAAATGGCAGGGAGCGTACAAAAACATCACCATATGGCCAGTTAGGAAAATATCCTTTTAAGTAAAAGACTTCCCTGTCCTAAAAGAACACACAACATCATACAACCGGATGCTATGTAGGCATCAAGAATAAAAGCTGATAGCTATATTGCAATACCTGGAGGCAGTGGTGGCAGTGGGGTCAATCCGGTCCCCGACGCGCGTTTCGGAGCCAAAGGACTCCTTCCTCAGGGGGCGTTAAATGGAGTGTGACTGCCAGGGTTTAAATAGCGCGCGTCCCACCAGAGGCTGTCTGCGCACACAGGAAGCCCGCCCCGCGCCGACCGGATCCAGGCCGTGACGTCACCGGAAACACGCGGGCCCACGTGATCCGGCACGTCAGACAGGGAACCCAGTCGGCCGCGCGACGGACGCCACGCATGCGCACAGACAGCGTCGGGCGGGAGCCGCCACATATGTGAAGGGCAACAGTATGGGCAAGGAAGATAAACAGGGGAAAAAAAATGAATGTGAATTGTGTGTGCATCCATATAGCATGCCGCATATGCACTGTAAGATGTCGGTGCAAGAAGAATAATGTAGCAACAAAAAGCATGGCGCAGCATGCAAAAATAAATCAACACATGGGTGTCATAGCAACATCAATCACATGCACAATATAAATAGAGATCCTAGAAAATAGGGTACACCAGCATGGCACACATTAGAATACGCAGTGCATATCCATATCAGTGTGTGTATATATAAATACCATCCACGGGGCAGCACGGTGGCTCAGTGGTTAGCATCTAGTTGTCCTGGGTTCGAATCCCACCAAGGACAACATCTGCAAGGAGTTTGTATGTTCTCCCCGTGTTTGCGTGGGTTTTCTCCGGGCACTCCAGTTTCCTCCCACACTCCAAAAAAGACATACTGATAGGGAATTCAGATTGTGAGCCTCATCGGGGACAGTGCATATCCATATCAGTGTGTGTATATATAAATGCCATCCACGGGGCAGCACGGTGGCTCAGTGGTTAGCATCTAGTTGTCCTGGGTTCGAATCCCACCAAGGACAACATCTGCAAGGAGTTTGTATGTTCTCCCCGTGTTTGCGTGGGTTTTCTCCGGGCACTCCGGTTTCCTCCCACACTCCAAAAAAGACATACTGATAGGGAATTCAGATTGTGAGCCTCATCGGGGACAGTGATGAAATGTGTGCAAACTGTAAAGCGCTGCGGAATATGTTAGCGCTATATAAAAATAAAGATTATTATTATTATTATTATTATCCGAATAGTATAAACAATGCACACAATCATTATATATTAAGAACGTGCCATCAATGGATACCCCATAGAGACATATATACATATATGCATACATGCATATACATATATATACACACACACATATATATACACACAGGGAAATGTACAGTGCAACATTGTAAAAAAGGACACACAATTACAAACAATACAAAAAAATGCAAAAAATTATTGATACAAAATGATACAAAAAATTATACAAAAAATGATACAAAAAATGACATAGAAGGATACATATATATCAAAAGGGTAATATCCAACCAATAAATCTATCATAGGTAGATAGCCCCACAAAATAGATGTAGCCATACAAAAAGTGCCTAAGACGTCATCGTGGATCCATCCATCAAACGGCTTATATGATTCCAAAGGAACCTCAAACCCTTCATGATTTCAAAGGCAATACGTCATATTCAAATCGCTAAAAGAGAATATATAAAAGAGTACATATAAGTAAAAACACAAGACCACAAAGCTCATATTGGAATACATTAGCTGGATTACAAGTATGGGGCATATGAAATATTTTCATTTAATCCACGTGGATGGATAGTACCTAACGTCCAGATCCATCTAGTTTCAGACCTAGCCAGCCTGTTAGACAATTTACCACCCCTTATATTGATGTTAAGAGCATCAATGCCCCTTATTCTCAAAAGTGTGGCATTGCACTGGTGCAGTTCCTTAAAATGTCTAGGTAACGTCTTCAGGCTTGAATCATCAGTACAGGTGGCAGCTGCCAATATACCTAGGACATGTTCCCTAGTACGTACCTTCAATTGTCGTGTGGTCATGCCCACATAGATGAGCCCACATGGACAGGTAGCATAATATATCACGTACCGAGTGGTACATGATATACGTTGCTTAATGGAAAACGTCCTGGTGCCATCCGAATTGGAGAATGAAGTGCTACGTTCAATATTAGGGCAGGCTATACATCTGCCACAAGGGAAGCAGCCATGTCTAATCGGATGATCATCCAAAAAGGTATGTACTGGATGGTCAACATAATGACTGGCCACCAATTGGTCACGTAGATTCCTAGCCCTTCTATAGGAGATGGACGGATAATCCGGGAGAAATTTGTTCAAAATGGGGTCCACCATAAGGATAGGCCAGGCCTTTCTCAATGCATCCCGCATCATTCCATGTTGAGGATGGAACGAGGTAATGAATCTCACAACATCATTACCCTTAGTTGTATTACGATCCCTGTAGAGCAGCTCATTATGAGTTGAAAATTTGGCGCGTTGATAAGCCTTTTTTATACTCCGCTTACTGTAGCCACGCGCTAAGAATCGAGATCTCAATTCAATAGCGCGATTCTCAAAGTCCATATTAGTGGAACAGATACGGCGGAGTCGTAGGAACTGTCCCACAGGGATAGCTTTAATGAGATGATGCGGATGGCAGGATGAGGCATGGAGCAAGGAGTTGGTAGATGTCGCCTTACGATAGATATCAGTTTGAATGATTCCTTTTATATCCTTTTTAATAGAGACATCTAGAAAATTGATTTTTTTCGGGGTCCCAAGTCAATGTCAGGTTGATATTAAGATCGTTGCCATTCAGAATAGATATAAATTGCAGAAGGTCGATGGAGCTGCCCTGAAAGATAAAGAAGATGTCGTCGATGTAACGCGCCCAAAACGGGACACGCTCAATCAACCCCTGTTTATCAGACAGAAAGAGATCCCTCTCCCACAGCCCCAGGAAGAGGTTGGCATAGGATGGTGCAAATGCCGCACCCATGGCAGTACCCTGGAGCTGTAGGTAGAAGGACCTCTTAAACACAAAAAAATTGTGTGTGAGAGTGAACTCTAAAAGCTCCAGGATGAGGTCCCTAAGTCCCATGGAGATGGTAGAGGTAGATAGATAGAATCGTACGGCACGTAAGCCGTCGATATGCTTGATGTTAGTATATAGGGACTCAACATCAACTGAAGCAAGAAGAGAATCACTCTCCAAACAGAGTCCATCGACCTTCCGCAACAGATCACCAGTGTCTTTAAGGAAGGAGGGTAGACTGGATACTAACGGCTGAAGATGATGGTCGATCCATTTGTTGATATTTTCAAGGAAATTCCCACGACCAGATATAATAGGTCTGCCCGGTGGTGATCTGATGTCCTTATGTATTTTAGGCAAGAGGTACAGTGTGGCTATAGTAGGTTCTTTTACGGTAAGTGCCGAAGCCAACTCTTTGGTGACAATGCCGTCAATAACGGCCCTGTTAATGATCAAATCCAATTTAGCAGAAAAAGCCGAGAGAGGATTGTAAGTTTTTTGTAGCATACTGAATTATTTAATTGACGGAATGCCTCTCTCTCATACATTGCCATGGGCCAAATTACCACATTGCCACCTTTATCAGCTGGCTTCAGCACTACATCTGGAAGATTTTTAAGGTATCTTAGCCGCACCCTTTCTTCCCTAGTCAAATTGTCGCCCCGACTATATTTGGGGATCTTCCTAAACTCATCAGTCACCACACGCACAAAAAGGTCTATGCTGGGGCATGATGTGAATGGGGGGAATTTCACTGATCTTGGACGAATGGACGGGGGAATCTTACCTCCCTCGCCATCATGTTCAGCCGCCAGCACCTCCAAGATTCTTATGGCCTCCTGCTCCTTTTCTGTGGGAAAAAGACACTGGAGATCATCATTGAAGAAATACCTTTTAAAGAGCAACGATCTGGCAAACAGGTTGAGATCCTTTACAGCTGTAAAGGTATCAAAACCAGAGGTGGGTGAAAAAGTAAAGCCTCTTTCCAATAAAGACAAATCAACCCTTGTGAGAACGTGTTGACTAAGATTAATCACCTTATTATCCTTATGATATGGTTCAGATTGATCTTTAAAATGTCTTTTATAAGGATGGAACGAGTGGTCCCGTAATTTGCGGGGCCCACCAATATCATAGGATGAGGCCGAAATTAGAGATCCATCAGATTGCCCACCTACGGAGGTAACTGAAGTACTAGAGACTGAACGATGCAATTTAGAGTTATTGCTATTTCTCCATAGGTAGACTTTTTTCATCTGATAATCTTTGACGTCCCTGTTGAATTTGGTTAGTTGGTTATGCTGGATCTTTTTAACCACCTTGTCCATAGATTTCTCTAGATCGGTTTCAAATGATTGGATTTTGTCAGAAGAACAGCCCTTGCGAACCTCCTCTTGACAGGAATCAATGGATTTATCGAGCATCTCTATGTTACCAGAGTAGAAATTGACCAAAAGTTGCAAAAAGGTTAGAGAACACAAATTAGATGCTTCCTCCCACTTTGTAATGAATATGTCATCCTCAATAGGAAAAGTGGGGATGACTTTATCTCTCAAACCTCTAGGGATCATTTGGTTTGCTATATATTTCTCCAGGAATAATCTGTTCCACCACAATCTAGAGCGTTTAAGAAGTAATGTTTTCATATGTTGCAATTTAGCATCCCAACTTGAATCAACCATCTGTGGAGCACTGCTCCCCCCAGAACCAAACACCTGGTCCACTTGATCGAGCCAGACTTTGTCTCTTGCTCGATAGTCCATCTCGTCCACAACCAGAATACCTGTGCATAACACAGTGAAAATGTAATAGAATAAATAGGCAGAAGACATAATAATGTGGAGGCCGAATAATCAATGATTACACGGCCATAGAAAATGATCACTAATATATATTGTATATCATGATCCACATATTAAGACTGACCAGTATAAGGAAAACTGCACATTTAATAGAAACTACCCAACAGGAAAAAGCAGTCAAAATTCCATAAAATACAAATTTTATTAGAAGATATTAAAAAATTATATAAGGACATACAGTGCATGGAGGGGAAGAACAGGAAATGTAACATCATCATGGTCAAAAAAGGAATAACCACACTGCACACATCACACCAGGGTATGAAGTAGTATTGGATGTACGTAGATTACCAGTAATTGGCCAGGGAAGAAATGGCAGGGAGCGTACAAAAACATCACCATATGGCCAGTTAGGAAAATATCCTTTTAAGTAAAAGACTTCCCTGTCCTAAAAGAACACACAACATCATACAACCGGATGCTAAGTAGGCATCAAGAATAAAAGCTGATAGCTATATTGCAATACCTGGAGGCAGTGGTGGCAGTGGGGTCAATCCGGTCCCCGACGCGCGTTTCGGAGCCAAAGGACTCCTTCCTCAGGGGGCGTTAATTGGAGTGTGACCGCCAGGGTTTAAATAGCGCGCGCCCCACCAGAGGCTGTCTGCGCGCACGGGAAGCCTGCCCCGCGCCGACCGGATCCAGGCCGTGACGTCACCGGAAACACGCGGGCCCATGTGATCCGGCACGTCAGGCAGGGAACCCAGTCGGCCGCGCGACGGACGCCACGCATGCGCACAGACAGCGTCGGGCAGGAGCCGCCACATATGTGAAGGGCAACAGTATGGGCAAGGAAGATAAACAGGGGAAAAAAAATGAATGTGAATTGTGTGTGCATCCATATAGCATGCCGCATATGCACTGTAAGATGTCAGTGCAAGAAGAATAATGTAGCAACAAAAAGCATGGCGCAGCATGCAAAAATAAATCAACACATGGGTGTCATAGCAACATCAATCACATGCACAATATAAATAGAGATCCTAGAAAATAGGGTACACCAGCATGGCACACATTAGAATACGCAGTGCATATCCATATCAGTGTGTGTATATATAAATGCCATCCGAATAGTATAAACAATGCACACAATCATTATATATTAAGAACGTGCCATCAATGGATACCCCATAGAGACATATATACATATATGCATACATGCATATACATATATATACACACACACATATATATACACACAGGGAAATGTACAGTGCAACATTGTAAAAAAGGACACACAATTACAAACAATACAAAAAATGCAAAAAATTATTGATACAAAATGATACAAAAAATTATACAAAAAATGATACAAAAAATGACATAGAAGGATACATATATATCAAAAGCGTAATATCCAACCAATAAATCTATCATAGGTAGATAGCCCCACAAAATAGATGTAGCCATACAAAAAGTGCCTAAGACGTCATCGTGGATCCATCCATCAAACGGCTTATATGATTCCAAAGGAACCTCAAACCCTTCATGATTTCAAAGGCAATACGTCATATTCAAATCGCTAAAAGAGAATATATAAAAGAGTACATATAAGTAAAAACACAAGACCACAAAGCTCATATTGGAATACATTAGCTGGATTACAAGTATGGGGCATATGAAATATTTTCATTTAATCCACGTGGATGGATAGTACCTAACGTCCAGATCCATCGAGTTTCAGACCTAGCCAGCCTGTTAGACAATTTACCACCCCTTATATTGATGTTAAGAGCATCAATGCCCCTTATTCTCAAAAGTGTGGCATTGCACTGGTGCAGTTCCTTAAAATGTCTAGGTAACGTCTTCAGGCTTGAATCATCAGTACAGGTGGCAGCTGCCAATATACCTAGGACATGTTCCCTAGTACGTACCTTCAATTGTCGTGTGGTCATGCCCACATAGATGAGCCCACATGGACAGGTAGCATAATATATCACGTACCGAGTGGTACATGATATACGTTGCTTAATGGAAAACGTCCTGGTGCCATCCGAATTGGAGAATGAAGTGCTACGTTCAATATTAGGGCAGGCTATACATCTGCCACAAGGGAAGCAGCCATGTCTAATCGGATGATCATCCAAAAAGGTATGTACTGGATGGTCAACATAATGACTGGCCACCAATTGGTCACGTAGATTCCTAGCCCTTCTATAGGAGATGGACGGATAATCCGAGAGAAATTTAATTTTTTTGTGTTTAAGAGGGCCTTCTACCTACAGCTCCAGGGGACTGCCATGGGTGCGGCATTTGCGCCATCCTATGCCAACCTCTTCCTGGGGCTGTGGGAGAGGGATCTCTTTCTGTCTGATAAACAGGGGTTGATTGAGCGTGTCCCGTTTTGGGCGTGTTACATCGACGACATCTTCTTTATCTTTCAGGGCAGCTCCATCGACCTTCTGCAATTTATATCTATTCTGAATGGCAACGATCTTAATATCAAGCTGACATTGACTTGGGACCCCGAAAAAATCAATTTTCTAGATGTCTCTATTAAAAAGGATATAAAAGGAATCATTCAAACTGATATCTATCGTAAGGAGACATCTACCAACTCCTTGCTCCATGCCTCATCCTGCCATCCGCATCATCTCATTAAAGCTATCCCTGTGGGACAGTTCCTACGACTCCGCCGTATCTGTTCCACTAATATGGACTTTGAGAATTGCGCTAATGAATTGAGATCTCGATTCTTAGCGCGTGGCTACAGTAAGCGGAGTATAAAAAAGGCTTATCAACGCGCCAAATTTTCAACTCGTAATGAGCTGCTCTACAGGGATCGTAATACAACTAAGGGTAATGATGTTGTGAGATTCATTACCTCGTTCCATCCTCAACATGGAATGATGCGGGATGCATTGAGAAAGGCCTGGCCTATCCTTATGGTGGACCCCATTTTGAACAAATTTCTCCCGGATTATCCGTCCATCTCCTATAGAAGGGCTAGGAATCTACGTGACCAACTGGTGGCCAGTCATTATGTTGACCATCCAGTACATACCTTTTTGGATGATCATCCGATTAGACATGGCTGCTTCTCTTGTGGCAGATGTATAGCCTGCCCTAATATTGAACGTAGCACTTCATTCTCCAATTCGGATGGCACCAGGACGTTTTCCATTAAGCAACGTATATCATGTACCACTCGGTACGTGATATATTATGCTACCTGTCCATGTGGGCTCATCTATGTGGGCATGACCACACTACAATTGAAGGTACGTACTAGGGAACATGTCCTAGGTATATTGGCAGCTGCCACCTGTACTGATGATTCAAGCCTGAAGACGTTACCTAGACATTTTAAGGAACTGCACCAGTGCAATGCCACACTTTTGAGAATAAGGGGCATTGATGCTCTTAACATCAATATAAGGGGTGGTAAATTGTCTAACAGGCTGGCTAGGTCTGAAACTCGATGGATCTGGACGTTAGGTACTATCCATCCACGTGGATTAAATGAAAATATTTCATATGCCCCATACTTGTAATCCAGCTAATGTATTCCAATATGAGCTTTGTGGTCTTGTGTTTTTACTTATATGTATTCTTTTATATATACTCTTTTAGCGATTTGAATATGACGTATTGCCTTTGAAATCATGAAGGGTTTGAGGTTCCTTTGGAATCATATAAGCCGTTTGATGGATGGATCCACGATGACGTCTTAGGCACTTTTTGTATGGCTACATCTATTTTGTGGGGCTATCTACCTATGATAGATTTATTGGTTGGATATTATGCTTTTGATATATATGTATCCTTCTATGTCATTTTTTGTATCATTTTTTGTATAATTTTTTGTATCATTTTGTATCAATAATTTTTTGCATTTTTTGTATTGTTTGTAATTGTGTGTCCTTTTTTACAATGTTGCACTGTACATTTCCCTGTGTGTATATATATGTGTGTGTGTATATATATGTATATGCATGTATGCATATATGTATATATGTCTCTATGGGGTATCCATTGATGGCACGTTCTTAATATATAATGATTGTGTGCATTGTTTATACTATTCGGATGGCATTTATATATACACACACTGATATGGATATGCACTGCGTATTCTAATGTGTGCCATGCTGGTGTACCCTATTTTCTAGGATCTCTATTTATATTGTGCATGTGATTGATGTTGCTATGACACCCATGTGCTGATTTATTTTTGCATGCTGCGCCATGCTTTTTGTTGCTACATTATTCTTCTTGCACTGACATCTTACAGTGCATATGCGGCATGCTATATGGATGCACACACAATTCACATTCATTTTTTTCCCCCTGTTTATCTTCCTTGCCCATACTGTTGCCCTTCACATACAGTATGTGGCGGCTCCCGCCCGACGCTGTCTGTGCGCATGCGTGGCGTCCGTCGCGCGGCCGACTGGGTTCCCTGCCTGACGTGCCGGATCACGTGGGCCCGCGTGTTTCCGGTGACGTCACGGCCTGGATCCGGTCGGCGCGGGGAGGGCTTCCTGTGCGCGCAGACAGCCTCTGGTGGGGCGCGCGCTATTTAAACCCTGGCGGTCACACTCCATTTAACGCCCCCTGAGGAAGGAGTCCTTTGGCTCCGAAACGCGCGTCGGGGACCGGATTGACCCCACTGCCACCACTGCCTCCAGGTATTGCAATATAGCTATCAGCTTTTATTCTTGATGCCTACATAGCATCCGGTTGTATGATGTTGTGTGTTCTTTTAGGACAGGGAAGTCTTTTACTTAAAAGGATATTTTCCTAACTGGCCATATGGTGATGTTTTTGTACGCTCCCTGCCATTTCTTCCCTGGCCAATTACTGGTAATCTACGTACATCCAATACTACTTCATACCCTGGTGTGATGTGTGCAGTGTGGTTATTCCTTTTTTGACCATGATGATGTTACATTTCCTGTTCTTCCCCTCCATGCACTGTATGTCCTTATACAATTTTTTAATATCTTCTAATAAAATTTGTATTTTATGGAATTTTGACTGCTTTTTCCTGTTGGGTAGTTTCTATTAAATGTGCAGTTTTCCTTATACTGGTCAGTCTTAATATGTGGATCATGATATACAATATATATTAGTGATCATTTTCTATGGCCGTGTAATCATTGATTATTCGGCCTCCACATTATTATGTCTTCTGCCTATTTATTCTATTACATTTTCACTGTGTTATGCACAGGTATTCTGGTTGTGGACGAGATGGACTATCGAGCAAGAGACAAAGTCTGGCTCGATCAAGTGGACCAGGTGTTTGGTTCTGTGGGGAGCAGTGCTCCACAGATGGTTGATTCAAGTTGGGATGCTAAATTGCAACATATGAAAACATTACTTCTTAAACGCTCTAGATTGTGGTGGAACAGATTATTCCTGGAGAAATATATAGCAAACCAAATGATCCCTAGAGGTTTGAGAGTTAAAGTCATCCCCACTTTTCCTATTGAGGATGACATATTCATTACAAAGTGGGAGGAAGCATCTAATTTGTGTTCTCTAACCTTTTTGCAACTTTTGGTCAATTTCTACTCTGGTAACATAGAGATGCTCGATAAATCCATTGATTCCTGTCAAGAGGAGGTTCGCAAGGGCTGTTCTTCTGACAAAATCCAATCATTTGAAACCGATCTAGAGAAATCTATGGACATGGTGGTTAAAAAGATCCAGCATAACCAACTAACCAAATTCAACAGGGACGTCAAAGATTATCAGATGAAAAAAGTCTACCTATGGAGAAATAGCAATAACTCTAAATTGCATCGTTCAGTCTCTAGTACTTCAGTTACCTCCGTAGGTGGGCAATCTGATGGATCTCTAATTTCGGCCTCATCCTATGATATTGGTGGGCCCCGCAAATTACGGGACCACTCGTTCCATCCTTATAAAAGACATTTTAAAGATCAATCTGAACCATATCATAAGGATAATAAGGTGATTAATCTTAGTCAACACGTTCTCACAAGGGTTGATTTGTCTTTATTGGAAAGAGGCTTTACTTTTTCACCCACCTCTGGTTTTGATACCTTTACAGCTGTAAAGGATCTCAACCTGTTTGCCAGATCGTTGCTCTTTAAAAGGTATTTCTTCAATGATGATCTCCAGTGTCTTTTTCCCACAGAAGAGGAGCAGGAGGCCATAAGAATCTTGGAGGTGCTGGCGGCTGAACATGATGGCGAGGGAGGTAAGATTCCCCCGTCCATTCGTCCAAGATCAGTGAAATTCCCCCCATTCACATCATGCCCCAGCATAGACCTTTTTGTGCGTGTGGTGACTGATGAGTTTAGGAAGATCCCCAAATATAGTCGGGGCGACAATTTGACTAGGGAAGAAAGGGTGCGGCTAAGATACCTTAAAAATCTTCCAGATGTAGTGCTGAAGCCAGCTGATAAAGGTGGCAATGTGGTAATTTGGCCCATGGCAATGTATGAGAGAGAGGCATTCCGTCAATTAAATAATTCAGTATGCTACAAAAAACTTACTTACAATCCTCTCTCGACTTTTTCTGCTAAATTGGATTTGATCATTAACAGGGCCGTTATTGACTGCATTGTCACCAAAGAGTTGGCTTCGGCACTTACCGTAAAAGAACCTACTATAGCCACACTGTACCTCTTGCCTAAAATACATAAGGACATCAGATCACCACCGGGCAGACCTATTATATCTGGTCGTGGGAATTTCCTTGAAAACATCAACAAATGGATCGACCATCATCTTCAGCCGTTAGTATCCAGTCTACCCTCCTTCCTTAAAGACACTGGTGATCTGTTGCGGAAGGTCGATGGACTCTGTTTGGAGAGTGATTCTCTTCTTGCTTCAGTTGATTTTGAGTCCCTATATACTAACATCAAGCATATCGACGGCTTACGTGCCGTACGATTCTATCTATCTACCTCTACCATCTCCATGGGACTTAGGGACCTCATCCTGGAGCTTTTAGAGTTCACTCTCACACACAATTTTTTTGTGTTTAAGAGGTCCTTCTACCTACAGCTCCAGGGGACTGCCATGGGTGCGGCATTTGCGCTGTCCTATGCCAACCTCTTCCTGGGGCTGTGGGAGAGGGATCTCTTTCTGTCTGATAAACAGGGGTTGATTGAGCGTGTCCTGTTTTGGGCGCGTTACATCGACGACATCTTCTTTATCTTTCAGGGCAGCTCCATCGACCTTCTGCAATTTATATCTATTCTGAATGGCAACGATCTTAATATCAAGCTGACATTGACTTGGGACCCCGAAAAAATCAATTTTCTAGATGTCTCTATTAAAAAGGATATAAAAGGAATCATTCAAACTGATATCTATCGTAAGGAGACATCTACCAACTCCTTGCTCCATGCCTCATCCTGCCATCCGCATCATCTCATTAAAGCTATCCCTGTGGGACAGTTCCTACGACTCCGCCGTATCTGTTCCACTAATATGGACTTTGAGAATCGCGCTAATGAATTGAGATCTCGATTCTTAGCGCGTGGCTACAGTAAGCGGAGTATAAAAAAGGCTTATCAACGCGCCAAATTTTCAACTCGTAATGAGCTGCTCTACAGGGATCATAATACAACTAAGGGTAATGATGTTGTGAGATTCATTACCTCGTTCCATCCTCAACATGGAATGATGCGGGATGCATTGAGAAAGGCCTGGCCTATCCTTATGGTGGACCCCATTTTGAACAAATTTCTCCCGGATTATCCGTCCATCTCCTATAGAAGGGCTAGGAATCTACGTGACCAATTGGTGGCCAGTCATTATGTTGACCATCCAGTACATACCTTTTTGGATGATCATCCGATTAGACATGGCTGCTTCCCTTGTGGCAGATGTATAGCCTGCCCTAATATTGAACGTAGCACTTCATTCTCCAATTCGGATGGCACCAGGACGTTTTCCATTAAGCAACGTATATCATGTACCACTCGGTACGTGATATATTATGCTACCTGTCCATGTGGGCTCATCTATGTGGGCATGACCACACGACAATTGAAGGTACGTACTAGGGAACATGTCCTAGGTATATTGGCAGCTGCCACCTGTACTGATGATTCAAGCCTGAAGACGTTACCTAGACATTTTAAGGAACTGCACCAGTGCAATGCCACACTTTTGAGAATAAGGGGCATTGATGCTCTTAACATCAATATAAGGGGTGGTAAATTGTCTAACAGGCTGGCTAGGTCTGAAACTAGATGGATCTGGACGTTAGGTACTATCCATCCACGTGGATTAAATGAAAATATTTCATATGCCCCATACTTGTAATCCAGCTAATGTATTCCAATATGAGCTTTGTGGTCTTGTGTTTTTACTTATATGTACTCTTTTATATATTCTCTTTTAGCGATTTGAATATGACGTATTGCCTTTGAAATCATGAAGGGTTTGAGGTTCCTTTGGAATCATATAAGCCGTTTGATGGATGGATCCACGATGACGTCTTAGGCACTTTTTGTATGGCTACATCTATTTTGTGGGGCTATCTACCTATGATAGATTTATTGGTTGGATATTACCCTTTTGATATATATGTATCCTTCTATGTCATTTTTTGTATCATTTTTTGTATAATTTTTTGTATCATTTTATATCAATAATTTTTTGCATTTTTTGTATTGTTTGTAATTGTGTGTCCTTTTTTACAATGTTGCACTGTACATTTCCCTGTGTGTATATATATGTGTGTGTGTATATATATGTATATGCATGTATGCATATATGTATATATGTCTCTATGGGGTATCCATTGATGGCACGTTCTTAATATATAATGATTGTGTGCATTGTTTATACTATTCGGATGGCATTTATATATACACACACTGATATGGATATGCACTGCGTATTCTAATGTGTGCCATGCTGGTGTACCCTATTTTCTAGGATCTCTATTTATATTGTGCATGTGATTGATGTTGCTATGACACCCATGTGTTGATTTATTTTTGCATGCTGCGCCATGCTTTTTGTTGCTACATTATTCTTCTTGCACTGACATCTTACAGTGCATATGCGGCATGCTATATGGATGCACACACAATTCACATTCATTTTTTTTCCCCTGTTTATCTTCCTTGCCCATACTGTTGCCCTTCACATATGTGGCGGCTCCCGCCCGACGCTGTCTGTGCGCATGCGTGGCGTCCGTCGCGCGGCCGACTGGGTTCCCTGCCTGACGTGCCGGATCACGTGGGCCCGCGTGTTTCCGGTGACGTCACGGCCTGGATCCGGTCGGCGCGGGGCGGGCTTCCCATGCGCGCAGACAGCCTCTGGTGGGGCGCGCGCTATTTAAACCCTGGCAGTCACACTCCATTTAACGCCCCCTGAGGAAGGAGTCCTTTGGCTCCGAAACGCGCGTCGGGGACCGGATTGACCCCACTGCCACCACTGCCTCCAGGTATTGCAATATAGCTATCAGCTTTTATTCTTGATGCCTACATAGCATCCGGTTGTATGATGCTGTGTGTTCTTTTAGGACAGGGAAGTCTTTTACTTAAAAGGATATTTTCCTAACTGGCCATATGGTGATGTTTTTGTACGCTCCCTGCCATTTCTTCCCTGGCCAATTACTGGTAATCTACGTACATCCAATACTACTTCATACCCTGGTGTGATGTGTGCAGTGTGGTTATTCCTTTTTTGACCATGATGATGTTACATTTCCTGTTCTTCCCCTCCATGCACTGTATGTCCTTATATAATTTTTTAATATCTTCTAATTAAATTTGTATTTTATGGAATTTTGACTGCTTTTTCCTGTTGGGTAGTTTCTATTAAATGTGCAGTTTTCCTTATACTGGTCAGTCTTAATATGTGGATCATGATATACAATATATATTAGTGATCATTTTCTATGGCCGTGTAATCATTGATTATTCGGCCTCCACATTATTATGTCTTCTGCCTATTTATTCTGATGTAGCCTGCGTAGTGAACATGCTGCAAAGGAAGTGCAGCCGGGCTCATCGAAGACCTTCCGTAATGTCTCTAGAAGGACTGGAGGTTCAACACAAGAGGGTCCCCTTTTCTCCCATAGGGAATTGAACCATACCAAAGCTTCACCAGTGAGATGGGACATGACAAAACCACTTTGGCCCAGTTGGAAACAAACTGGTGAACCAAGAGTTCGAAGTGTAGTGTGCATTGATGAATAAATCCCTGACATAGGGCAGGATCACCGCCATAGCGTGGTGGAGCTGACAGATGGGGTCAGGTGCCGGGCACAAAGCTGGCAGATTGTTGGGCCAGAAGAGAACCCGGCGCTACAGCCACTTGTACAGACTGACAATAAAACACACAAAATTTAAGAGAAATTGGATTTTACAGGAAAAAAATGTTAGAAAACATTATTTCCTGTATAATGATTTGTATATAAGGCAACATTTAAAAGAGAAAACGAAAAATAAAAAAAATGCCCCCTCCACCTCTTTCTCCATCGTCTATGACTACAGTAAATGACATAATAGAGGGGGAAATAAAACTACACCCACCAGTAGTCACCGGTAAATATAATTTTAACATTTTACTACCTTATCTGGGCATGTGGTGTTTGTGACATGGTCAGACACATCCTGTTTAATTTATGAAAGAGGGACTTTGAAACTCACAAAGCAAATGCGAATAATGCAAGAACTGCCAAAAATTAGAAGGAACAGGGACTCCGATACACCCTGTATTAGACATAAAGGAGTGCCTCTCACACATGCTGTTAAAATTGTTAGGTAGTGTGACTCCTAGAATGGTAAAGCCTGAGCACTAAGTGGAAGGGCTGCAAAAATTAGAATGAGGAATTTCAATACACCCTGGAAGACAAGTAGAGGAGGGCCTCAGAAAACATTTTTTTCCCATTTTTAAGGAGTGGGACACCTAGACTAGTAAACTTAGGTGCAAGGGAAAATCATTTACCCCTGTGGGTATACATATATATGTAAGTGAATTGTAGAGGTAGACCTCATACACATCCTGTTAAAATTATGAAGGAGGGCATCATTCACACCCTAGAGAAATTAAGAGGGAAGGTTGCATGATCACTCTCTAAAAATTTAGAAAGAGAGGTTCCTGAAGACCCTATAAACATTTTGAGTGAGGGCTGCCTGATGACCCTACTATTATATTGGCTTTGTGTTCCGCTACTGTCATCCAGTGGGTTTGAGAAGTGTCTGGGCCATTATTCATTTTGAAAGAGTCAGCCTGTCAGCACTTTCAGTTGACAGGCGGATACGTCTATCGGTTATTATGCCTCCGGTCTGACAAAATGCTAGCGGCAGGGCAGGCCAGCACCTCAAAGGTGCAAAAGGACAGTTGCATCTAATGGATGCACCTTTCTGAAGCAGCTGCAAGTTGCTATTTTTAGTTTCAGGGGGGCCAATATCCATCTAAAATAAAGGCGAATCCGCTATATATTTATTATTGACTTATTTATAGCGCAGGTGCCGGCTGATAAATACCCCTATCTGCCACCGCCTGCACTCGCTATTATTAGTGGCAGCAGGCAAAGGCTGATGAGAGTAGTAGTCCCATCAGCCTACACCTGTGACCGGAGGTAAACTTTTTACTTCTGGTCACAGTTGCGGGCTCAAGCTGTTATCTGATCGGTGGTATTAATCTTACCGCCTATCAGAGCCGCCGGTGTTTCTTGCGCTGTCATGCAGAGGATAGCACAAGAAACAACCATTGTTCACGGGGTCGAACTGAAACAGTGACATGGACTTCCTGGTGAGGTCCATGTTTGGAGTCCATACCCGAACTGTAGGTGTTCTGTACGAACCCCAAACTTTACTGTTTGGGTTCGCCCATCTCTAGTGGTGACCATTTGACTATTGGTTGTGTTCTTATTGGTGTTTGGTTATTTAAATACCTTGTAGTCTTTTGTAGTTTGAAATGCGTCATTGCGCTTTATGTGCACTGTCTTTGCAAATATCATGCACTAATTTTTTATCTGTTTTTTCAATAAAATCTGAAATTTGTAACAAGCTGGATTTTTTCTCTTTATTCTCACTACATTTGGACTCTTGGATTCCGTGCTTCAACATGTCTACAGCCTGGCTGAGCTGATTTATCTTTTTCTGTACTTACTGCAGGAGTGACAAGCTGATGATAACCAATAACAAAAGCACAGGGGGTAACAAACAACACAAAACACAAACAGGGAGGGACACACTGATAACAGAGAACATTAGAACAGGGGCACAGGGGTGGATGACAAGCAAAAGACAGCACATAAGCACAAGGGTTGGGAGGCAGACAACAAAGAACAATAGCTCACAGAATAAGACAGACAACAGAGTATACAGAGAATGAGAATGAGATGAGATCACTGGATGAAGTAAGTATATAAATGTCAGGAAGTGAGAAGCTAGAAAAGAAAAAGGAGAAAAAGAGGCTGAGCCGACTCCCTGGATATAGGGGTTTTGTGTGGCCATCAGTTGCTCACTATGGTCCTGATTCACCATCTCATCTGACTTGATTGACATGGCTGACACCTCCTATGTTATCCACAGTCTGTTCAACTCTCGTGTCTGAACAGGAGAGAGCAGGAACTACGCAGGCACAACAGATTGTGGATGACATAGGAGACTTCAGCCATATCAATATAGGCAGGAGGATGGCAATTGTGGGGTCAGAGGATGCATTGAGCAAGGTCTGTAGACAATCATCAGACTGGATGCTGCTGATTAGCTTATGAGAAGGAGAATGAGAAGGAGAATGTTATTTTCTTAGATTTGCGGGGCCGCTGGGATCTTGCAGGATGGCTTTTAAATGTAGCTGAATGGTGGTTATAGTTTATACAGATTAAAGGTACAGCCATTGACGCGCCCACCAGGGCCGTGGGGTACCCGGAATCGGACCGGACAGTTCTATGGGGGATGTCACGGGGCCGTGATCCGTTTCCGTGGTCCTGGCCGTGTCATAAAAATAGAGTATAGTTATATGGTGTTTAATCGTGAGGCCACCCATGGTGTTCGGCAATGGGTGGCCAACGCTGCGATTTTGGTCCACTGGGGCTGATGGTGACGCAGCAAAGATGGTTCAGCTCCCCACAGGTAGAGCGTGGCCCCAGGGCAAATAGATTTGATTCTTCAGATGGTGGTGAACGTTGGGGTGCAGAGAAAAAGTGAAGGACACAAAAAGGTGCAGTTTTCTTTACCTTTTACTTGAAAGTAGATGCAATCTGGGGTACCAATTACAGATGACGGATTGAGTACGGTGTTATGATTGGTCACCGAGGAGGAAAGCAAGACCAAGCTAAGCCACAAAAAACCAGAGAGGTTGGTAACTAAGCAGATTGCAGACCCCTGATTCTATCCACATAACTAGCAGTAGCCGTGGAGCGTACCTACGATGATTATAGATGCCTCGACACAGCCGGAGAACTAAATTAGCCTAAAGCAAGAAGGGAAATCTAAACTGCCCCAGAGCAGACCCCAAATGAATAGATAGCCCCCAAACATATATTGTCAGTGAGACAAGATGAAAACACAAACGAAGGTAGGAAAATAGGCTGAACAAACGATGGGGCCCACACTAACTAGACAGGACAAGAAAGGAAAGACACTGTCTGCAATCACTCAAAAAACCCTGCAAAAAATGTAGCTAAGCTGCGGCCCTCTCCTGCATGATGGTTTCTAACCTATATGGCAGACAGCGTGAGCCTATATCATGGGCACTGTCCTTTTCACGTCAGCCCCGGGTTCTTGATCTGCTGGGTGTTTTGTGTGGCCAGGACGCTTGCAGTCCCCTGCCCTCCAGATTCGGCTGTCAGGGCGTACAGCAACCACCCAGCCAAGGACTCTGGTGTCCCTTTTTATCAGTGCTCCACTCTGGGTTCAGCTTTACACAAATTTAGTTCCACCGAGCCCTTGTCTCTGCTCCCGTCCCTTCCCTCTCCACAGACCATCTACCAACTCTCCTCTCCAACTGTCCTGCACTTCCGAATGCTGAAACTTTAGCACAAGTTTTCATTAATTAGATTGAGAAACTTCATGGGCTCCCGTTAGATATTGTTACTGATAGTGGGACCCAATTTATTTAAAAGTTTAAAAGGCATTTAGTGTTAGTTTAGGGATAATAACTGTCATAATGAATCTACAGGCAAGTCCCCATTATTTTGGGAATATGGTTTTCATATTCAATTCTACACCTTTATTGGAAATCGTTTTTCAGGAGCTCCTGGGGAGGAGCGTTTTTCTTTGTCTATTATCTCTATGTAGTAGGGCGTTCTTAATAATTTGAGGATGATGGGTTCCAAATATTATAGTCTGGTTGATAAGAAGCGCTTGGCAGGTCCGGACTTGTGTGTTGATAATTTTGTGTGGTTGTCTACTAAGAACATTAAATTGAAAGTTCCTTCCTGGAATCTAGGATCCAGGTTCATTGGCCTCTGTAAGACAGTTGCTGTAATCAACCATATAGCATTTCTCCTTGCCTTACCACCTACTTTCAAAATCCATAATATGATTCATCGATTACCTCTCAAAAAACATATTGCAACCTCAGAACAAACTCCACTGCCCCCTCCCCCGGTCATTGCTAATAGGGATCTGAAGATTCAGATAGCCAAGATTATTGATTCCTGCTTTGTGCACCAGTCACTTCAGTAATTGGTGTATTGGTAGGGTTTCGATCCTAAGGAAAGAATGTGGGTACCAGCGTCTGATATTCATCTGATAAAGTTGGTTTGATTCTTTCACATCCAAATAAACCTGGGCCTGAGGGTTCAGAAGCCCCTCTTAGGGTACTGTCATGGGGATACCACAACAGAGAGTGTTCTTTATTTCAGGGGTTAGAACATCGCAACATTTAGCTACTTACATGCCGACACTGGTTGGATTTACTTAGCTTTCCAGTTAATTATGTAGATTTCTCTTATTCTTTTGCTGCAAGGATTAAGTGGCTCTGGTTTATCTCCTGTCATGGTTTGTCTGGCTCGGTTATTCTATGGTTAATTCCTGAAACATCTGACTCAGTTTTTTCATCTGTTCGGACAGAGACTGTATGGCATCCATAACTCTCTGCACAAACCGTGCCCCAAACTCAGCTGTGAAGCAGAAATAACTTAGCGGTCAGTGATAATGTCACGGGAATAGTTGCAAGTGAACTCACCGGTTTATCTCTGGAGCAGCAAGCCCTCGCACGTTCACAGTGGCAGGTCACTGAGACTGTGCAAGGGGCTTTATCTTCTGGTCCACAGGGGGCTATGGCGAGTGATGTTGCACTGGTGTCCCCAGAACCACCTGTTAAACTGCCTGACTTCTTTTCTGGGAACAAAAAGGAGTTTAGGATTTTCAAGGAGAGTTGCAAACTCTTCTTCAGTTTGACACCATGGTCCTCTGGGGATGAAAGTCAGAGGGTAGGGGTCGTCATGTCCCTATTAAGAGGGTCTCCGCAGGCTTGGGCATTTTCCCTTCCTCCCACTGCCCCTGAGAGAGTGTCGGTGAATGCATTCTTTGAGGCCCTCTGGCAAATATGCAATGAGCCTGACCAAGTGCGATTGGCAGAGGACATGGTGATGAGTGTCTGTCAGGGAAAGCACTCGGCCGAGTGGTTTTGTACTGAGTTCCGCCGCGGAGGTTTCTTGGGATGACGCCGCCCTCCGAGGACTCTTTCGCAGAGGCTTGTCCGAGCGGCTGCAGGATGCCGTGGCGTTACACCCCCCCACCGAACTCTCTCGGACGCAATGACTCAGGCCATCCGGATGGACCACATGTTGCGGGCCAGGGGGGTGATGCAGGTGGAGACTCCATTGTTCCCCAGTGGAAAAGAGACTGTTTCTGAGCCCATGGAAATAGACGCTCTCACCCTGAAGGAAAAGGAGAGAAAATGCCGGTGGTAAAAGCAGCTGTGCTTCCACTGCAGTGAAGCTGGTCATTGGAAAAAGGAGTGTCCTTTCTGCCCGTCCTCAACCCGGTTGGCGGGAAATGACTAGGTATGGGTAGTTAGTGAGGAGACTACTCAGACCCTCAGGTACACTTTTCCTCATCTTCTAAGGTGTTGCTTCATGTGGAACTGTTAGTCGACGGTTGTTCTTTTTCCTCTACAGCCTTTGTGGACTGCGGGTTATTGTGAATTCCCTGGATCAGACTTCTGAGCCGAAGCTCCCCCTGCTCCCTCCGGTGGTTACTGGAGGTAGTGGAGCTGGCCAGATTGACAGAGGTCTGCCACCTGATGATGATGATGACGATTGGAGATCTGGGGTTACTGATTGGAGTATTTAAGTCTGCAGACTTCCTTCAATCCCTGCTGGTGATTGCTTTCCTGTGCATTCTAAGGTCTGATGTCTCCTGCCCTGATCCTGCATTGTTCAGCTAAGTGCTCATTTGCTAATCCTTTGCATCTGATCTGTTTTTGTCTCTCTCTGCTTGTTGTGCGGGTTCAGCTTGCTCCTCTGGGGGCTGTGCTGGACCACCGCTCCATATGTTACAGCCTATGTCAATTTGTTCAGTCCCCTGTTATACTGGTCTTTTTTGCTTTGCTTCTAGTTCATACCAGAGTACTGATATAGTGGGGGCGAAGTCGTGTGACTTCAGTGTTTTTTTGTACATCAGATGTGTTGGATTTTTCAGGGTTTTTGCATGATTGCAGACAGTGTCTTTCCTTTCCTATCCTAGCTAGTCAGTTTGGGCCCCATCATTTGCTCAGTCTATTTTTCTGCCTGCGTTTGTGTTTCATCTTGTCTCACTGACAATATATGTTTGGGGGCTATCTATTCCTTTTGGGGTCTGCTCCGGGGCAGTTTAGATTTCACCTTTCTTGCTTTAGGCTTAGTTGGCTCTCCGGCTGTGCCGAGGCATCTAAGGCATCGTAGGTACGCTCCACGGCTACTGCTAGTTGTGTGGATAGGATCAGGGGTCTGCAATCCGCTTAGTCACCAACCTCTCTGGTTTTCTGGTGGCTTAGCCTGTTCCTGCCATCCTCCTCAGTGACCCATTCATAACAGCGGGTCATCCATCAATTTGATTGACTCCCAGTTGGTCACACGCTGCAAGATAGGGACAGCTAGGCTTATGACTTCGATCAAGGTGGTGGCCATTGACTCCTCCCCATCACGAAAGAGGGAATTCTCTTTATGTCTGATTTGTATTCGCTCAGAGTGGGCGCTGCTCACGAAGAAAAATTAAGTTGTTTAGTTCTGGACAACCTGCCAGCAGGGTTGTTGCTGGGCATGCTCTGATTACAATGCCATAACCCAGTTATTAATTGGAAAATGGGGGAGATTGTTAAAAGGGGGTCTAATTGTTCTAAGTTATGTTATAAATCTGCACTGTTGGTTGAACCTGTCAAATCTGTGTCTGTGTCATCTGTCGAGCTGGAAGGTATTCCGGAGTACCTGAAAGTTTTCGAAGATGTGTTCTCAGAAAGCGAGGCCAAGACGTTGCCGCCACATAGACCTTTTGACTGCACCATCAAGTTAGTCCCGGGGGCTAAACTACCTAAAGCCCATCTGTTTAATTTGTCTGACCCTGATCATTTGGCTATGAAAGATTATATTGCGGAAAGTCTTCGCAAGGGACATATACGTCCCTCAGTCTCACCTGTGGCGGTGGGGTTCATTTTTGTGAAGAAAAAAGATGGCAGTCTACTTTCCTGTCTCGACTTTTGTGAACTTAATAAGATAACAGTACGGAATACGTATCCCCTTTCGTTGATTCCTGATATATGTAAAACCATCAGGGGCAAAATGGTTCTCCAAACTGGATCTTCGGGGAGCATATAATTTGATAAGGGTCCGGGAAGGGGACGAATGGAAAATGGCGTTCCTCAGGTCCGAGGGACTTTTTGAAAATTTAGTCATGCCATTTGGTCTTACCAATGCCCCCGCCATTTTTCAGAATTTCATCAAAATGGTGTTTGCTGATCTCATTGGCCATTTTGTTGTGATTTACTTAGATGATATTCTGATATATTCCCCTGACAGTCATGTACAAACCATTCTCCAAAGACTTAGGGAAAATCATCTGTTTGCTAAATCGGAGGTGTGTGTTTTTTGTTCAAGAGTTATCTTTTTTGGGATTGATTGTGTCCTGTGAGGGTTTTCATATGGACCCCAAGAAGGTGCAGGCCATTGCTGATTGGGTGCAACCCCAAGATCTTAACCCCAGATCTGTCCAAACCATTTATTGTGGAAGTAGACACCTCTGAGGTGGGGGTGGGTGCTGTGTTGTTCTAAGGGCCTGCCACTTTGACCAGTCTCAGGCCGTGTGCTTTTTTTTCCAGGAAGTTCTCTTCTGCTGAGAGGAATTACGATGTAGGCAATAGAGAGCTTCTTGCAGTCAAATTGGCGTTTGAAGAATGGAGGCCCTTTTTGGAGGGGGCCACTCATCTGGTTACTGTGATTACCGACCACAAAAATGTACCATATATCAAGTCTGCTAAAAGACTAACACCCAGACAGGCCCGTTGGTCACTTTTTTTCTCCTGTTTTCAGTTTACTATTACGTTTCATCCGGGGTCAAAGAATATAAAGGCGGATGCCTTATCTCGCAGTTTTCATCTAGTGTCTCCCCCTGAGCAACCATCCTCCATTCTTCGCCCTGGGGTTGTGATGGCAAGGGTCTCATCTTAATTAGAACAGGAGATTGAGGGGGCCCAGTCTCTGGCTCCTGCTGCCAAGCCAGGGGGGTAAGTTGTTTGTCCTGGAGCAGCTTCGGCTTAAACTCCTGCAGGGGTTCCATGAATCCAAGCTTAGGGCTCACCCTGGTATTTCGGCCATGCGCCTGGCGGTGGCTAAGATCTTTTGGTGGCCTAGGATTGGATTGGAGAAGCAGGAAGCTCATCTGCATATTTCCGGTGCATTCTGGGAAGAGGAGAAGAGTCGCCTTAAGCTGATCGATCGCTGGGACTTGCCGGGTCTCGCTGTTTGAGGACATCGCAATACCATCATAGACTGCATCAGCAATAGCAATATGAAAGAGAAGAAAATCCACATGGTCACCTGCAACACATGCTACATGTTTACGGATCTTCCGGCCCAAAAACTCAACTTTACCTGTCAGAAGTGCAAACTTGTTGCCCTTTTAGAGGAAAAGGTGCAGGGACTGGAAGAAAAAATAGCAACATTGAAGGTAATTAAAGAAAATGAGGACTTCTTGGATGAAGCAGAAGCAACCATTCAGGATACGGAAAGTGAGAAAAGCTTCAGAGCACATACAGAGGCTGAAAAGTGGAGCCATATGATGAAAAGAAGCAAACGGATCAAGTGGTCATCACCACTCACACAGCTTAGCAACCAATATGAAGCCCTCATGCTGGAGTGCGAAAACGGCATAGCTCAGGATGATACCGTATCTACAAGAGAAGACACACTATCAACAAAAGAAGTTACTCTGTCAACAAAAGCGGAAACAAATGACACTCAAAAACACTCACGAGCAACAAGCAGTGCGTCCGGAAAGAAAAGAAGAGTGGTAGTTATGGGCGACTCACTACTAAGAGGCACGGAGGCAACTATCTGCAGGCTGGATATAACCGCACGAGAAGTATGCTGCCTCCCAGGAGCAAAAATCAAGGATGTGGCCAACAGGATACCAACTATCTTCAAATCCAAGGACGACTACCCTTTCCTACTGATACATGTAGGCACAAACGACACAGCAAGAAATGACCTACCAACTATCTGCGAAGACTTTGAAATTCTGGGGAAGAAAATAAAGGAACGGAATGTACAGGTTGTTTTCTCATCAATCCTCCCAGTCGATGGTCATGGCATCAGAAGATGGAATAGGATACTAGAGGTGAACAACTGGCTACGACGGTGGTGCAGGCAGCAAGGATTTGGATTCTTGGACCATGGCGTAAATTTCCTCTACAATGGACATCTCACAAGAGATGGGATACACCTCACAAAACCTGGGAAACACACATTTGCCAGAAGACTTGCTACACTCATCAGGAGGGCTTTAAACTAGAAGAAGAGGGGATGGGAGGAAAAACAGCACACAAGAACATGCAGCAGAAGGACAAACTAATCAAGGATACTAGATGTGGTAAAGAGGACCCAAGACAGGGTACTCAGAAGGAAGTTAAGAAAAAGGAAGCAAAACTTCTTTCCTGCATGCTGACCAATGCAAGAAGCCTGACCAATAAGATTGAAGATCTGGAGTTGGTAATGTATGAGGAAAAATACGACATAGTAGGAATAACTGAGACATGGTTAGACTACAGCTATGAATGGGTGGCTAACTTGCAAGGATATGATTTGTTTAGGAGGGATCGTAAAAAATGGAAAGGGGGTGGAGTCTGTCTATATATAAAGTCCACTTTAAAGCTCACACTAAGAGAAGATATACAAGAGGGAAATGAAGAGGTGGAGTCTCTGTGGGTGGAGATACAAGGAGGGAAAAGTAATAAAATCCTCATAGGGGTTTGTTATAAGCCACCAAATATAACAGAAACCACTGAAAATGTATTATTGAAACAAATAGACAAAGCAGCAAATCACAATGAAGTGATTATTATGGGGGACTTCAACTACCCTGACATAGACTGGGAAACTGAAACCTGCGTATCTCAGAAAGGAAACCAATTTCTGTCCGTGACCAAGGATAATTATCTGTCACGACTTGTGCAGGGCCCAACTAGAAGGACAGCCCTTCTGGACTTAATTTTAAGCAACAAGCCAGATAGAATAACAGAAGTACGAGTCGATGGGCACCTAGGGAACAGTGACCACAATATAATACAATTCCACTTGTCCTTCAGTAAGGTGCCCTGGAAGGGGGTTACAAAAACGCTGAATTTCTGGAAAGCAAAGTTTGATCAGCTTAGAGAGGACCTTCGCCGAATTGATTGGGACAATGTCCTCAAAAATAGGAGCACAGAAAATAAATGGGAAATATTTAAGTCAGTTTTACAAACCCACTGCGAGCTAGCCATACCGTACAGAAACAAAAGGGCTAGGAACAGGAGAACACCAATGTGGCTAAATAAGGATGTAAAAAGGGCAATAAATAACAAGAACAGTGCATTTAAGAAGCTAAAACAAGAAGGCAATGAAGAAGCATTAAAAAGTTAAAGAGAAAAAAATAAAAGGTGTAAAAAAAAACAAATACATTTAGCAAAAGTGGAAACTGAGAGACTCATTGCTAAGGAAAGTAAAACAAACCCCAAACTATTCTTTAATTATATAAACAGTAAAATGATTAAAATTGATGGTGTTGGCCCTTTAAAGAACAATGAGGGTGAAATCATAGAGTGCAATGTGGGAAAAGCAAATGTTTTAAATACTTTTTTCTCAACAGTGTTCACACAGGAAAAGGATTTGCCAGGGGAAATGCAGAGTGAAAATGTAAACGCCCCATTAAGTATTACCTGCCTAACCCAGGAAGAAGTGCAGAACCGCCTTAGTAAGATTAAAATTGACAGATCACCAGGCCCTGATGGCATTCGCCCTCGGGTACTCTGAGTACTTGTGACCTTAACAGGCTCAGCTCTTTTGTTTACGTTCATAGGCATCTCTGTGATTTAACAGAGATTGCTCTGTGCAATTGGGTGACGGTTAACCCTGTGCATAATACCGCCATATTGCTTCTGCCACCACTTAGCAGCGGTTATATCACCTACTGCGCGGTGAACGCACTTTATTAGTTTTTTATTTAGTGCGTTCCGCCGTTCCTAACATATAGTGGGCGAAGTCGTATGACTTCAGTATTTTTGCATCAGGCGTGTTGGACCTTTTTTGCAGGGTTTTTTGCATGATTGCAGACAGTGTCTTTCCTTTCCTGTCCTGACTAGTCAGTGTGGGCCCCATCATTTGCTCAGTCTATTTTCCTACCTGTGTTTGTGTTTTCATCTTGTCTCACCGACAATATATGTTTGGGGGCTATCTATTCCTTTTGGGTCTGCTCTGGGGCAGTTTAGATTCCCCTTTCTTGCTTTAGGCTTAGGGTTATTTTCACTAGAAGGTTGAAACAAAAGCGCAATAGGGTCTTATCCGGGTAAAATGCTCAATTACTGAATGTATTAAACTCACCTTCTCAAAGATAAAATAAAGCTTGTATAGTGAGTCAGCCTGCTGCACGTCCAACGGTCCACAGCGGAACCGTACCACAATTCAATAAGGAATAAATTCTTGGACTTTGAGTGCGCTGCCAGACGAATTCAATAACCACACAAGGTTAAAAAAGTTAACCCTTTAATCCCTACGCGTTTCGAAGCGTAACGCTTCTTCTTCAGGGGTAGATACATGACTACAGAGAGCTGTCATCACATTTATACATACAGGATTCAAATTTGGCGCCCTCAGAAACACGAGGAGCGCCGCAAAGGTCAAAGATCAAAGTAATTCAAGCATCAAGAGTTCATAAAGGTTAAACATTCTCTAATTAAAAATGATTAAAAATAAATCTTTATTATGTTTTACAGATAAAAGAAAAAGAAGAAAAGAAAAAGGATGATAAAAAATATATAAAGAAAAACGAGAAAAAATGTAAAATGAACCCACGACGTGATGAAGAAAGAAAAAAGGGATCAAAGTCCAGCGAACACACCGCTACACCAGGGAGAGTGTTTGAATTTAAAAGAAAATTTGTAATCCGACCATTGGTATGAGTCTCACAGAAAGATATTTATAAAAGTGATAATTAAATAGTAAATGTATATGTATGAATAAAAATACGCTAATGAAATTGATGTGAAAAAAATTAATGTGAAAAAAATGTATATGTATGAATAATACCAAAATTTGTAATCTTTATTATTATTATTTTTATTATTATTTTCATCTTTATTAATTTTTTTCACATCAATTTCATTAGCGTATTTTTATTCATACATATACATTTACTATTTAATTATCACTTTTATAAATATCTTTCTGTGAGACTCATACCAATGGTCGGATTACAAATTTTCTTTTAAATTCAAACACTCTCCCTGGTGTAGCGGTGTGTTCGCTGGACTTTGATCCCTTTTTTCTTTCTTCATCACGTCGTGGGTTCATTTTACATTTTTTCTCGTTTTTCTTTATATATTTTTTATCATCCTTTTTCTTTTCTTCTTTTTCTTTTATCTGTAAAACATAATAAAGATTTATTTTTAATCATTTTTAATTAGAGAATGTTTAACCTTTATGAACTCTTGATGCTTGAATTACTTTGATCTTTGACCTTTGCGGCGCTCCTCGTGTTTCTGAGGGCGCCAAATTTGAATCCTGTATGTATAAATGTGATGACAGCTCTCTGTAGTCATGAATCTACCCCTGAAGAAGAAGCGTTACGCTTCGAAACGCGTAGGGATTAAAGGGTTAACTTTTTTAACCTTGTGTGGTTATTGAATTCGTCTGGCAGCGCACTCAAAGTCCAAGAATTTATTCCTTATTGAATTGCTTTAGGCTTAGTTAGCTCTCCGGCTGTGCCGAGGCGTCTAGGACCATCTTAGGTACGTTCCATGGCTACTGCTAGTTGTGTGGATAGGATTAGGGGTCTGCAATCCGCTTAGTTACCAACCTCTCTGGTTTTCTGTGGCTTAGCTTGGGCTTGCTCTCCTCCTTGGTGACCCAGTCATGACAGAATCACCAGCCAAATCACAGACTCTAGGGTACTCAAAAGAAGGAAAGAATTGTAAAAAAAAAAAAAAGTGTCAGAATTTTTTAATATATTTTTTCCTCTTTTTCTCTGGGGCCGTAGGAGGATTTTTTTTTCTTTAATGGAGATTAAGCAACTGTCAGATCGTGTTGAGCAGCTCGCTGCTAAAGCGTGGGGAATTTCTGTCTATCTCGCTCAATCATCTGCTGTTGAACCAAAAATCCCTACTCCTGATGTGTTTTCTGGGGATCGGTCTAAATTTTTGAATTTTAAGAATAATTGTAAACTATTTCTTGCCTTGAAGCCTAACTCATCAGGGAGCTCTGTGCAGCAGGTTAAAATTGTCATCTCCTGGCTGTGCGGCGATCCCCAGGATTGGACTTTTTCTCTGACACCTGGAGATCCTATTCTGACTAATGTGGACACATTTTTTCACGCCTTGGGGTTGTTGTATGATGAACCTAATGCTATTGATCAAGCTGAGAAAACCTTACTGGCATTTTCAACCAGGGTTAGGATTCTGCAGAGTTATATTGTCAAAAATTCCGAAAGTGGGCGGCCCTTACTAAATGGAATGACGGTGCCCTAGCAGCTCTCTTTCGGGAAGGGTTTGGCAGAAACCGTAAAAGATATTATGGTGGGATTTCCTGTTCCCTCTGGTCTTGACGATTCTATGTTATTGGCCATTCAAGTTGATCGACGTTTACGTGAACGTAAAACTACATGAGAAGCGTTGCCGCCTTTTGAACGAACGTCTGAACCCATGCAATGTGATATGGTTTTGTCTAGGGCACAGTGTCCCGTGTTTAGAAGGCGTAATAAGCTGTGTTTTTTTCTGTAGAGATGCCTCTCATACTGTTTCTGTCTGCCCTAAATGAGAAAAATGTTTTGCTCACACATTTGCCGTGGGCAGTGTACTTACTCTGATCTGCTCCTTATCTACATTCTCCGCTAAGGCTTTTGTAGATTCAGGAGCAGCTTTAAATCTGAAGGATTTAGACTTTGCTAAATGATGTGGATTTCCCATGATACCCCTGCGGACTCCTATCCCTTTGAGGGGTATTGATGCTACTCCTTTGGTGGAGAATAAACCCCAGTTTTGGACCCAGGTGATAATGCGGGTCGCCCCGGACCACCAAGAAAATTATAAATTTTTGGTGCCGCACAATTTGCACAATTTGCATGATACTATTGTTCTGGGGTTTCCCTGGTTGCAATCTCATAATCCTGTTTTGGATTGGAAATCTGTGTCTGTGGTGAGTTGGGGTTGTCAGTGTGTTGTTAGTGACACTCCTGTTTTCTCCACCTCTCCTCAGTCTCATGATATTCCTGATTATTTGGCTGATTTTTCTGATGTATTTAGTGAGAGTAAGTCTGCATCTTTGCCTCCTCATAGGAGTTTTGACTGTGCATTTGAGTTAATGCCCGGGTGTAAATTTCCCAAGGGTCGGCTTTTCAACTTATTGGTACCCGAACATGATGCTATGCGATCTTATATAAAGGAGTCGATGGAGAAGGGTCATATAAGACCATCCTCTTCACCTTTAGGTGCTGGGTTTTCTTTTGTGGCCAAGAAAGATGGTTCATTAAGGCCTTGTATTGACTATCGTTCCCTTAACAAAATCACTGTTAAATATCAGTACCCGTTACCCCTGATTTCTGATTTATTTTCCAGAGTTAAAAGTGCCTGTTGGTTTACATAACTTGACCTCAGGGGGCGTATAATCTTATTCGCATCAAGCACGGGGATGAATGGAAGACAGCGTTTAATACTCCGGAGGGACATTTTGAGTACCTAGTGATGCCTTTTGGGCTCACTAATGCTCCTTCTGTCTTCCAATCTTTTATGAACGATATTTTCCGGGACTTTGGGGATGAGTTTTTGATCATTTATCTGGATGATGTTTTGATCTTTTCCAGTGATTGGGATTCTCATGTGGAACATGTCCGGACTGTGTTCTGTATTTTGAGGGAAAATTCCCTGTATGTTAAGGGATCGAAGTGCCTCTTTGGTGTACAGAGGATTTCATTTTTGGGTTTCATTTTGTCCCCGTCGGCTATTGAAATGGACCTGGCCAAGGTACAGGCCATTTATGATTGGGTCCAGCCCACTTCTTTGAAGGCTCTCAAGAAGTTTTTGGGTTTTGCTAATTTCTACCATAAATTTATAAGTAATTTTTCTGGTATTGTCAAACCACTGACTGATCTGACCAAAAAGGGTGCTGATGTGGTGAATTGGTCTCCAGAGACAGTCTCGGCATTTCAGGAGCTTAAGCGGAGATTCACTTCTGATCCAGTTCTACGGCAACCTGATGTCTCACTCCCATTTCAGGTGGAGGAAGATGCTTCTGAGATTGGTGAAGGAGCAGTTTTGTCCCAAAAAGATTCGGTGACTTCTAAAATTAATCCCTGTGCCTTCTTTTCTCGAAAATTCTCCCCATCTGAACGTAACTATGACATGGGGAATCAGGAATTGTTGGCCATGAAATGGGCATTTGAAGAGTGGAGACATTGGTTGGAGGGAGCTAGACATCAAGTTGTGGTCCTCACCGACCACAAGAATTTTATTTATCTTGAATCAGCCAAACGCTTGAATCCTAGACAGGCTAGGTGGGCCTTGTTTTTCACGTGTTTTAGTTTTGTGGTCTCTTTTCTTCCGGGCACTAAGAATGTTAAGGCAGATGCCCTTTCTAGGAGTTTCTTTGCGGATTCTCTTATTGTGACCGAGCCTACTACTATCCTAAATGAGGGTGTAGTTCTTTCCGCCATCTCATCTGATTTGAGACGTGCCCTGGAGGATTTTCAGGAGGATAAACCTGAACGTTACCCTATGGGAAAATTGTATGTCCCTGACCAGTGGAGGAAGAGAGTAATGTCTGAAATTCATTGCTCTGTGTTGACTGGTCATCCAGGTATTTTTGGTACCAGAGATTTGATGAGTCAGTCTTTTTGGTGGCCTGCCTTATCTCGTGATGTCAGGAATTTTGTGCAGTCCTGTGGGACTTGTTCTCGGTCCAAACCCTGTTCTCATTCTAGTGGGTTGTTGATGCCCCTGCCGGTACCCAAGAGGCCATGGACCCATATCTCAATGGATTTTATTTTCGATCTTCCTGTCTCTCAGAGAATGACTGTTATCTGGGTGATTTGTGATAGATTTTCTAAGATGATCCATCTTGTACCACTCCCAAAGTTGCCATCTTCTTCTGAGTTGGTGCCCTTGTTTTTAAAACAGGTGGTTCGGTTGCACGGGATTCCTGAGAACATTGTGTCGGACAGAGGAGTTCAGTTTGTTTCCAGATTTTGGAGAGCTTTTTGTTCCAAACTGGTAATTCAGTTATCTTTCTCCTCTGCATTTCATCCTCAGACCAATGGGCAGACTGAGAGAAAAAAACAGACTTTGGAGTCCGATTTGAGATGCTTTATATCTGCTGATCAGGATGGCTGGGTTTCATTTTTGCCCTTGGCCAAATTCGCGCTAAACAATAGAGCTAGTTCTGTCACTTTGATATCGCCCTTTTTCTGTAACTGGGTTTCATGCTCGATTTTCTTCAGGGTAAGTGGAATCTTCGACCTGCCCAAGTGTGGATACTGTGGTAGAGAGAATGCAGCAGATTTGGGACCAAGTGGTGGTTAAGTTGTCCCTCTCTCAGGAAAAAGCCCAACAGTTTTCCAACCGGCATAGGACCATTGGTCCCCGGTTTAAAGTGGGTGATATGGTTTGGTTGTCATCAAAGAATATTCCTATGAAGGTTGCGGCTCCAAAGTTCAAGCCAAGATTCATTGGACCTTATAAGATTTTGGAGATTCTTAATCCTGTTTCTTTTCGATTGGCTCTTCCAGCTATGTTTAAGATCCATAATGTGTTTCATAAATCTCTGTTGAAGAGGTTTGTGGAGCCGGTAATTCCTATGGCGGCACCTCCTGACCCTGTATTGGTTAAAGTCAATGTGGAATATTAGGTAGAGAAAATATTGGATTCTCGTTTGGCTAGACGGAGACTCCAGTACTTGGTCTCTGCTTCTGATATTCATGCTGATAGATTCGTTCGTGCTTTTCACTGGGCCCATCCTGATCGGCCTGGTAGCATGGATTAGGGGTTGGTGACCCCTCCTCAAGGGGGGGTACTGTTGTGAATTTGCTTTCTGGCCTACATCTGGTTACTGCTGAAGGTGTTGGAGATGGTCAAGTTGATGGAGGGGTTGCGAGTTCTCCTTCTCAGCTCCCTCTGGTGGTTACTATAGGTAATGGAACTGATCTGATTAACAGAGGCTTGCCAACTGATAATGAGGACGACGATTGGAGATCTGGGGTTTCAGACTGGATTTAAGCCAGCCGACTCCCTCTATCCCTGCTGTTGATTTTTTCCTGCCGCCTGAGGTCTTAGTTTCCAGCTCAGTCCCTGCATGCTCAGCTAAGTGTTCTTTTGCTATTGTCTTCACATTTGATCTGGTTTTGTCTATTTCAGTTTTGTGTGGGTCAACCAGCTCCGGCTGGGGCTGTGCTGAATCACCATCCATATGTTACTGCTTGTACCAGTTTGTTTTTGTCCCTAATTAGATTGGCCTCTTTTTGCTCTGCTTTCAGAATATACCAGAGTGCTGATATAGTGGGCGAAGTCGTGCGACTTCAGTATTTTTGCATCAGACGTGTTGGACTTTTTTGCAGGTTTTTTTGCGTGTTTGCAGACAGTGTCCTTTCCTTTCCTGTCCTGTCTAGTCAGTGTGGGCCCCATCGTTTGCTCAGTCTATTTTCCTACCTGCGTTTGGGTTTTCATCTTGTCCCACCCGCAATATATGTTTTGGTGCTATCTATTCCTTTGGGTTTTGCTCTGGGGCAGTTTAGATTTCCCCTTTCTTGCTTTAGGCTTAGTTAGCTCTCCGGCTGTGCCGATTCATCTAGGATCATCGTAGGCACGCTCCACGGCTACTGCTAGTTATGTGGATAGGATCAGGGGTCTGCAATCCACTGAGTTACCAACCTCTCTGGTTTTCTTTGGCTTAGCTTGGGCTTGCTCTCCTCCTCGGTGACCCAATCATAACATGTACCCCTGAATGTGGTGTCTGATCGTGGAGTGCAGTTTGTGGCAAAGTTTTGGAGTGCCTTCTGCAAGAAATTGGGGATTTCTCTGTCATTTTCATCTGCATACAATTCAGAGAGCAATGGTCAGACGGAACATATTAATCAGTCTCTGGAACAGATCCTCAGATGTTTGACTTCTGGTGTGATGTACTGCCATTGGCGGAATTCGCCTTCAATAGTCGGGTGAGCGAAGCTTCCGGTATGTCTCCTTTCTTGATCAATTATGGATTTAGTCCACGTTTCGGCGAGTCTTCTCATTTGGATTCTTGGTGTCCCGGGGCAGAGGGGTCTGTTCAGCAATTAAAGAATACGTGGGTGGAGGTCCAGTGGAATATCTCCAGGTCTCAAGGGAGGTACAAGTTTTTTGCTGACAGGAAAAGAACTCCAGGTCCTATGGTCCTATGTATCGGGTTGGAGAGAAAGTTTGGCTCTCCACGCAAAACATTAATTTGATGGTCCCATCAGCCAAGTTGGGCCCCAAGTTCATTGGCTCATACAAGAATGTGGAAAAGATCAATCCAGTGGCATACAGGTTGTGTCTTCCAGCCTCATTCAAGATCCCTAACGTCCTCCATAAATCACTACTGAAACCTTTTGAGGCAGTCCGGGGGGAGTCCGAGTCAACTGCTCCTCCTGTTTTGGTTGAGGGACACAAGGAATATGAGATTGTTCATATTGTGGATTCTAGGTTGGTGCGGTGGTCGGTACAGTACCTGGATCATTGAAAGGGGTATGGGCCGGAGGACATATCCTGAGTGCTGGCCTGTTTGGTGCATGCAGATCGCTTAGTTCATGCATTTCATTTTAGGTAACCTGGTAAGCCTGGGGGTCCAGTGGACCCCCCGTTGAGAGGGGGGTACTGTCATGGTTTGTCTGGCTTGGTTATTCTAGGGTTAATTCTTGTAGCCTCACTTTGACCCTGGGTGGATTTTTTATGGCCTCCATTTGGGAATTTCCCTTGTCAGTGATACTTTTGCCCTTGGCTGAGTGTGTTGACCCCTGAGTGTGTTTTGTGCCTTGTGCTGGTTTGCCTGATACTTTGGTTTTTGACTTGGTCTGATCTCTGGATACTGCTTGTTGGGTTCTTTTTCTGTACCTTCTCTGTCCATTTGGTGTTGACCTCTGCCTGGCCCCGACAATCCATTCTGTCTAATCCTTTGGTACTGTTGTGCTATCTCGTGCTTTGACCCCGGCCTGATCTGGTTTACGTCCCTGTCTATGCCCCTGGGTAACTTTGTCCCGTATTTACCTTTCTAGGAGTTTTCCTTTAGTTCCTAGCTTTCCGGAGCTTAGGCCATGTCCTCAACAGTCAGGTGCTTCAGGTCCTATCTGGCCTGAAGCAATCTCTCTTCTGTCCTGCTCACCCCGCGTTCCTAGGAGCCTGAGGCTGTCTTCTGAACCCGTCGGTATTCTGGGAGATTGCACCGTTGAGTTCACTTGCAACCCTTCCCGTGACATCTCCTTAAGTTTTCCATCCTGGGTTATCTCAGTTGTTCTGATTTCTTCACCCTCCTCTGGTATAGATTCTCACATCTTAGCTTGTGCAGTTGCCAGTGTTAGCTTGCTCTATATTAGTTTTGGTTTGGAGGTGTGAGCTTTAGAAAGTGAAGTCCTCTAGGGTTTGTCTCCAGAGATTGCTGTTTGGTTTGCCTCACACTTCCTTCCTTTCCCTTTATACTTTTCTGTAGTCTAGGTGTGTGCTGAGTGATTGCTATTTCTTTTACCTTTGTCTGTTTCCCTTTGTGTCTTATCATAGAGCAGGTCTAGTGTCCCTGCTGCCCCGTGCACTAAATCTGAAGAAACTAGACACCTAAAAAATAACTTTTATTAATATTAAAAGAATGACTCACAAGAAACACGTTAAAGAAGAATATCGGTGTGTAATTCAAAAAAAGCATCAGAAAAAAAATAGTTGTAAATTATTATTATTTATTTATATAGCACCATTGATTACATGGTACTGTACATATATATATAGACATATATATATATATATATATATAGGTTTAACACAATTTAACATATATATTGTATTAATAAAAGTTATTTCTTTTAGGTTTATTTTATTCTGGTTTTTCAATGTTGTGAGACCATGCTCTCTATTTGTTACTAGATTTTTTTGCCCCATGCACTTGCCAGGACGTGAATGCAATATGGGATGAAAGAATCCAAATAACCATGTCAGAAAGCTAATGATTGTCTAGGGCAAATTTCAGGGTTCCCCGTTTTACCTTTTCTAGTGGAAGTGCATCCCATTCCATCAGCACTTACTGGCGTATTGGTGGTCCATGACAGGAATGGATCAGAGTGTAAGGAAGCAGGACCGATCCTCTCACATGGGTCAGGTAACAAGCTCTAATGACCACTTCCACTAGAATTGTTGCTTTTTTCACCCAAAAATGCCAACAAACGTTAAAAAAATTATGTTCTATAGAGGTGAAGCTTAGCTCCTTCATGTTATTACGATTTTCTGTTTTCAATTTTCCTCCCCTTCTTACAAGAGCCATAACTTTTTACAATTACTTTTGTACAATTTCACAATATGATTCTCCAGGTCAGTATGAGTATACAGATACTAAAAGTGTAGTTTTGATTTTGTCGCCATTTTCTGAGTGGCGTAACATTTTCATTTTTCCGGACATAGGACTGTATGAGAATTTTTTTTTTTTTTTTGCCCTGAGCTGACATTTTTACTGATATAATTTTGGGTAGTTACAACATTTTAATCGCCTCTTATTGTATTTTATTGTAATGTTGCTGTTGCAGCCAAAAAGCCATCATTTTGGTATTTAAATTTTTTTCTCATTACGCCGTTTACCAATCGGAATAATTTATTTAATACTTTCATATATTGAACCTTTTCGAATGCAGTGATACAAAATATGTGAACTTTTTGTTTAATTTTTAATGCTAGGGCCTGTTAGGTGAGCCAACGTTGAGCGGTGGCACCATTTGTATTTCTAGAGTGCCAACCTCAGCGGCGAGGTAGGGACAGAACAGATCAGTATTAGGGCCATACTTAACTCTCTCTTCCTCTATCTAACAATTCTTGATTAGGATTACTTAACCTTGGTTAGCCATTTGTATACTGGTTTTATTAAACTGTGAACCCAATGGAAACTAAAAAGACCCTATTATAAATAAAGGGATACTCAAATGGTGTTTGCGTCCATCATGTGACAAATACAGGTTGCAACAAAACTGATGGTGGTTCGGGGCTCATATTCCTGCAGTAATAGGATAGGATGGTTTTTGAATTCTGATACAGTATTCCTATTCTTATAGTGGTTCTGATTATGTATTTATGTAATGATGATTGTTCTGGTGCTATATTTGTTTAATACTGATGGTTCTGGCGATATATTCATGTAGTGATGATTAGAGATGGGTGGACGCCAGGAACATCCAGGGGTCCAACAGGTTAGTCTGAACAGTTAAAGTTGGGATTCGGGTACCAGAATAGTATCTGGACCTGAACCTGGACCCTATTGACTTGAATGGCGGGGCCCGAACATGTGCATGACAGCGTGGCAAGCACTTCTTCTGATCAGTGGTAAAATCATTACTGCCAGTCAGAGAGCTGAGGTTCACATGCTGTCAACTGACAACATGAGCCCACAGCTGTAATTGAAGGTAAAAGTTTACCTCCAGTCAATGGCATCGGCTGATGGGACTACTGCTCCCATCAGCCTACACCTGCTCATGCTAATAACAGTGAAAGTAGGTGATGACTGATGGGAGTATTCATCACCAATAAATGATTAAAAAAAGGGCATGGTTTCTTCTGCATTTTTGATAACCAGCCAGGCAAAACTCACAGCTAGGGGCTACAACCCTCAGATGTCAGATTTAGCAAGGCTGGTTATCAAGAACTGAGGGGTCCCCACACCACTTTTTTAAATTATATAAGTAAATAAATGTGAAAAATGGCATGGGGGTCCCCCCATTTTTGACAACCCACCAATCTAAAGCAGACAACTGAGGGCTGCATTCTCAGACTGGTAAGGGGCGATGGACATTGGCCCCCCTAGCCTAAAAATAGCAACCCGCAGCAGCCCAGAAAAGGCACATCTATTAGATGCACCAATTCTGGCCCTTTGCCCCACTCTTCCCACTTGTCCTGTGGCAGTGTCAAGTGGGGTTTAAATTTGTGGGGTTGATGTCACCTTTTTTATTTTCCCATGACATCAAGCGCACAACTTAGTAATAGAGAGACGTCTGTAAGACACCTATCCACTACTAATCCTATAGTTATATTGTAATTAAACACACAACCAGATATAAAGTCCTTTGTTTGAAATATAAAAACACACTTTTGTTTTTTTATTTAAATATGACAAGCACATTTATATTGACCTAACCCCCACTCCACTGAAGCCCTCTTCTTTAATAAAGCAAAAAATAAAAAATAAAGATATCCCTCACCTGACCGACATTCTGTTCCACACTGTAATCCATTTCTGGGGATAAATAGTTTTTCACCTGGACGGTGCCAAGATGTGACTCTCCAGGCTGAAAACTACTGATGAATGAGCTGCAGCAAGCGCAGCATCTGTGACTAGCGGTGACGTCATTGAGGTTACTGTGGGTCACTGAGGCTGCATTCCCAGCTGGGCCCCTGAATGGCGG
The DNA here is from genome assembly GCF_039654945.1 of Dendrobates tinctorius. NCBI lineage: Eukaryota > Metazoa > Chordata > Amphibia > Anura > Dendrobatidae > Dendrobates > Dendrobates tinctorius. Next base: position 60,024,116 of record NW_027361829.1, read on the forward strand.
TGACCTCAGCGAGATCGCCACTAGCACAGTGAAAAAGTCTCATGGTGCAGCACTGAGCTCAGAGAGTTCACCGCCATTCAAGGTGAACTGCGATGAACTCTCTGAGCTCAGAGCTGCACTGTGAGACTTTAAATAAATAATGTTAAAAAATGACTTGGGTTCCCCTGTATTTTTGATAATCAGCCAGGCAAAACACAGCTGCGGTCTGCAACCCTCTGCTGTCAGCGTTTAAGAATAGAGGGATTCCACACCATTTTTTTCATTATTTAAATACAAAATTTAAAAAAGGTGTGGCGTCCCCTCATTTTTGACAACCAACCAAGCTAAAGTAGACATCTAGCTGGGGACTAGTATTCTTAGGCTGGCAAAGGCAATGGATATTGCCCCCCAGCCTAAAAATAGCAGCCCACATCCACCCAGAAAAGGCACATCTATTAGACGCGCTGATTCTGGCGCTTTGCCCAGCTCTTCACACTTTCCCTGTAGCGGTGGCAAACGGGGTCCATATTTGTGGGGTTAATGTCATCTTTGTATTGTCTGGTGACATCAAGCCAACATGTTAGTAATGGAGAGGCGTCAATAAGATGCCAATCCATTACTAATCCTATAGTTATATTATAAATAAACACCCCCCCATAATAAAGTCTTTTAAATGAAAGAATGACACAGACTCCTTTATTGATTCTAAATTAAACCATTCTCACATCAACCATTCCACTGAAGCCACAAGGTCTCCTGTAAGAATACAAAAATAAGACACCTATCCATTACTAATCCTATAGTTGCATGGTAAATAAACACACAGCAAGTATAAAGTCTTTTATTTGAAATAAAACTAAACACACTTTTACTTTTACACCCGCTGTTTGGGGTGCCAAACCCAAACAGTAACACAGACTTTCTAGTGAAGTGTGTGTTCGGTGTCTGTGCTCGAACAGTAGGTGATTGGTATGGACGCTGAACTTTACTGTTTGGGTTTGCATATCTCTAGTGATGACGGCTTTGGTGATCTATTCATCACTGCCATTGCTCACCTGTGTGGTTGCGCCCACCTGTTAGAGTGCTAAATGCCTGTGGCTAAAGGAAGATTTTTTTTACTTCAAACTACACCTCACTCAAAAGTGCTTTAAGTTCTTAGCCTTTTTTTTGTGGTAATGGCAAGTCATATGTATTGTCATCGTAGGTGCTTCATTTTTTTTTCCAGAATGCAGGTGAAGGTCTTTTGCAGAGTGCATGTTCTGCAGGTGTAAAACAAGCAGTGGACATCCTGGCACAAATTGACTAGGAACTATTGCTCTCCATCAGCACAAGAGACGGCATTGGAAAAACAAACATGTCAAGAATATGAGTAAGTATCAAGATGTCCTCCCCCTCCATTTGATCATCTTTCTGGTAGACAGACTGCATGCTTAAGTAGTACTTGTTGATGTCATCACCATAATTGTCTGTCATAGTCTAATATACCTGACTGTATAAATATAAACAACAACAAGCGCCAGGCCATCCCCTTGTATGCCAACTTAACCCTCATCTGGTCAACTTGCTGGTGGTGCAGTCACTGTTCCACTTTGTCCACTGACTTTTGGAAAATGATGTAAGTTCATCAATGATGGAAGATATGAAGCCATTCTTTCTTACAGAAAGGTGTGCTTGATTTGTGCTCTAATGTGCATAAGAAAATGGGCTACTCGCTGGACTTATCATTTAGCTTAAAAGTGAATTGTGCTGTTGACATGTGAAGCAGCAATTGCGGACTGGACAGCACATGTGTTTCACAGCCCACTGGGTGAATGTTTTGAGCAGCACTGATGTACAACTGCAAACAGGACAGCTGGTGAAACCTCCACAACTGTATGAATTATCTAAACCAAGTGTGGTAGTTCGGCTCACTCAGCTGCACGCAGAGGTAGTCACGGGAACACTGCACCTTTAAGGATGCACTTGGTTTATTAGTACAGCATAAACCAAGGTTTTAAGCATAAAAACCCATTCAGGGTTAGCAATGTCCTTAAACAAGCACTATGTGCACAAACACTCTTCTGGAATCTTCCTCTCCAGGCCCTCAACAGCCCCGACTACCCCTGGAGCTCAGCTATTTAAGCCCAGACCATGTCTCCTCAACCAAGTGACTGATCACATGACTGTGATATCACCAAGGTCCTGTCAGCACACACTGGTGCCAGCTCTGTAGGGGGAGATATGGGGATACTTTCTCTCACCAACTTTCTGAATGTCCCTCTAAAAACCAGCCCATAACATAAGTTAACTTAACCCTCGCAACACTTACTGTGCTGGAGGAAATAAAACTCCGGATTTTATATCACTGACGCCATTAGGCATAGTGAAACATATCTCCTCTCTATTACATTACCAGTGAGTCTGTCACACAAGCGATGCTTATCAACTCCCTCCTACATCTCCTTTGCATGATCCTTAATGGAAATTCCATCCCCAAAAGCAACAAGGCAGAACTTTTCATTCACTCCTAATTCTTAGATTTTATGTTGCAATAAGCTTAAGCGCTGCCAAGCTGTATTACAGCTTATGGCTATGGGAAACAAAGTCATTCAGCCGAAAATTTGCTCCATCAACCAGCAAATGACACTCTGGATGGCTTTCCATCAAATGTACTGAAGTAAACAACAATGGTCTAAACATTGAGGCTGCATTACTTTTAGGCAAAGTAATAAAGGTGCTTATACACACTTGAAGAAGGTGGTAGCCATTGGCAGGAGAGTGTGTTGACATTTCAACTATTCTTATATGGCACAGTACCCCTTAAAGCGCACATAATAGTCTGACTCAGCATCTATTTTGTGATGTTGCAGTGCAGTGAAATTTAATGCTAGCTTTGTAAAATCAACATAAAATGGTAACTGATTATATCATGCAGCAGGCAGACTAGAGCTTGAGCTACTTTAAAATCCACTATTGAGGGATGCATGTTGCCTACTGATGCCCTTCGAAGAGGATACTACATTTTTCAGCAGGGAAAACTGTCTTGTTGAGCCTCAAGTATATGGTGAGAGGGTATTTGACATGGCAGCTTGCTTTGTCACACCAAAATGGACCAGATAGCCCTCCGTTTCTCAAACATATCAGTCATGGATACACTATGTGAGATTTTTCATTCTTCTGTGGCTGATGCCAATGATTACATCTGTATGCTTATCCATTATATACTATAGTGTTCTGCTGCCTCAGTGCTGATGTCCCTGTTGTTACTGCCAGTGAACAGCCTATCAGTAACAGATTCCTGCCTACCCATTGTGTTTCATATCTACACTGTAATTGTCATTTATAGCAAAAAACATGTCCCAAAGGGTTAAAGACACCCCAATATTTAGGTGCATGTACCATTAAAGTAATCAATCCTTCACAGTAGGAGACAATATTGATAAATAATGACCCCAAATAATGGTACTGGAATAAAAGATAATTTTATTGATAATACTATTAAAAACAATAAAAAATAACCCTCCTGTGTATGCTAGCACTCACTACATTCATTAATACAAAGTAACTGCAACAATGTATGTTGGAACTATAACCTGCCATGTAAGGAAAATTCTACTCCAGAGCTAAACTAAAGCTTCCTGCCAATGCCTTATCATAGTGAAGTAATAACAAGGGTATATCATAGTGAAGTATTAACAAGGGTAAGGAATTGCCTAAAGTTGGTAAATTGGTCTTGTGAAAATCCCCTGGCATGCCTCTGCCCCGACGCGCATTTCACTTTGCTTTTTAGTGCTATTTGGTCATTTTAGGATTGTGCTTGGTCTGCCTATTTACTGTTATTATTCTGGTATGTTAGCATCCTATTGATTACTTAATTTGAAACTCTTTTATAGTGCCATTTATGCAAGTATATTTCATTATTGTAATATCATTGGTCTTATGTTTTTTGTGATTCCCTATGACGTTATAGTCCCTCTTTATTGGATTCAGCACCTTTTTTTGCTTTTTATTGTTTTTAATTGTATTATCAATAAAATTATCTTTTATTCCACTACCATTATTTGGGGCCATTATTTATCAATATTGTCTCCTACTGTGAATGACTGTAATTGTCATGTCCCATGACTTAGGAATGTCACAGTATTGTATTATTTCTTTTACACTGCTATGTAATCAGGTTTGCCTTTTAGAAATTTGTCCTCCCGTTCTCCCTGTCTGTCTCCTCTGCTCTGATGTCAGTAACCTATCCTTTCTTCTTGCCAGTCAGAGTATGTCAGCCATGTTAAGAAGCTCAATGTCTTTGTTCAGAATACTCATTTTACCTACTCTAATTGTGTACAGCTTGAAAAGTAACCTTCTTCTGGAGTCTTAATATGGTCTCTGCAGTCAAGTCAGACTATCTGATGAAATCTCTTCTTGTGAGTACTCATACATAGAGACAGACGAGAAACGGTGTCTCAAGAGCTCCATACTCGCAGCTTAGATATGGAGTCAGAATAGTACTGCTGCTGGCCCAGACATCCAGACATCTTGTGCATGCCAGTCATATACTATAGTGTATAGTTGCTGCTACTGTGAATAGACAGTCAAACATTTCCTGTCTGTCTATTGTATGTACATAGATTACATTTTAGCCCTATATGATGAACTTGGACTAAGCAAAATAATTTTGGATCCAATTTATCAGGATTAGAAATGGCTAAATCTTATACCAGACATTTTATCATCTTTTTCATACTAATGCTGCTGAGATGGTCTTTAAATGGTGTGGATTAATTCATGTGACATACTTTTATCTTGGTTATCTAAATTAATAAGCATTTCAAAAATTAATGAAGTGCAGTCCTTATGAGCCCCTCATGTTCAGGGACTTTTAAGGAGAAGGATGATTTAAATGTTTAAAGTTGAGAGTAACTGATTACAAATCGATGTAGACACTTTTTCTATTTGCATAATATTAAGATGCTCCTGAGTTCACACACTTACACATGGAGGAGGAAATAATATCATTTTAAGCAGCACTTATGTTTCCAAAATCAAGACTGAAGGAAGCTAGTGGAAAGAAGATGTAATCAAAGTTGCACTGTTCTTTCTCATAAGTTTCAAGGTCTGATATTTTTTATTGTATCCTCCAAAAATAGAGTAGAGTGAGATCTTACCTATTCCAGCTGTTTCCCTTCTTATGCTGCCTGGGTCACCTGCCAGTATCCTTGACTCATCTTCTTGCTGGAATGAGCATGTGACCCCTGCAGGCAATCACTTTCTACCTGGTAAGCACTACATCACCTCTAAGGCTACTTTCACACTTCAGGTTTTCGGCGTCAGGCGCGATCTGGCGTCGTGCCGGAACGCCGGATCCGGCAAATGTTTAGTAAAACCGGATGTGACGGATCCGGTTTTTTGCCGGATCCGTCTTTTTCTTGACAGACAAAACCGGATCCGTCTCATCCGGTTCATCCGTTTTTCTATCCGTTTTTCGATGGATTACGCCGGATCCGGTTTTTAAAATTGACCCTTGTGGCCTTCCGAACGGGATTGGCTACTGGAAAACTATATATAGCATGTTCCTACAGCCCTTCTTTGACAGGTTGTAGAGGAGAAAGTGCAGGTTGGAGAGAAGAGCAAGTTACTGGCGAAGATGGATGTTGTCATTGGAAATATTTTGAAGAATTTGGCGGATTTTATAGCGGAGGCGAATCGTTTGAGGGTGATTGTTCTGGAGAAGGAGAGAGCGAGACAGCAGCGCATCAGGCATCGTAGACGACGTTTGTGGATCCACCCCATCACAGCCAAGAGAATGACGCGTGGGGTCTATTCTACACTCTGCATGGACCTTCGACGAAACCCGGATAAATTTTTTGGATATGTTAGGATGAAAATGGAGAATTTTGATTACTTGGTGGAGCGCATTGCACACCTCATAAGAAAAGCGGACACCTATTGCCGCTTCTCTGTTTCACCCACAGAGCGTCTGATGGTGACTTTAAGGTAAGCCACATTTATTGGATGTGATCGCATCAGAGAACACTTTCACTGCAATCTTGTTGGTGGTAGTTTGTATCTCCAAGTGTTATAGCTCAGTTTTGGTATGTAATGCTGTGATTTAAAACTAATTTATTGTTTTTTAATTCCCCACAGATTTCTTGCAACTGGAGAATCCCTTTCGTCACTGCATTTCCAGTACAGACTCGGGATTTCCACCATATCTGGAATAGTGAAGTACACATGCCGTGCACTGTGGGACTCCTTAGCTGAAGAGTTTTTACCAGAGCCCACAACAGAGAGGTGGATTGAAATTGCTGACAAGTCACAGATATGTCAGTTTCCCAACTGCTTGGGCGCTGTGGACGGGAAACATATCCGCATTGTAAAGCCAGCCGGATCGGGATCGGAATATTTCAATTACAAGAAATATTTTTCAATTGTCCTCATGGCCATCGCTGACGCGGAATACAAATTTATTGCGGTTGATATTGGGGCCTATGGCCGCTCCAATGACTCTCAAGTTTTCAAACTGTCTGCCATGGGGCGTAAACTGTATGGAAACACCTTCCAGTTCCCACCACCTAGACCGCTGCCGCAAACATCTGGTCCACCTATGCCATTTGTCTGTGTAGGGGATGAAGCCTTCCAGCTGTCAGAACACCTTTTGAAACCGTACTCTAGCAGAGGATTGACAAGACCAAAACGCATTTTTAATTACCGCCTCACAAGAGCAAGAAGAATGGTTGAATGTACCTTTGGTATTCTGACAGCCAAATGGCGGGTCCTATTGACTGCGATCAACCTCAAGACAGAAACTGTGGACGAGGTGATCAAAGCGTGCGTGGTACTCCACAATTTTGTTATCTGCAAGGAACCCATTTCCATTGAGGACACCTCTGAAGAAACCACCTTGCAAGATTACCATGACATTACCACTAGAAGTTCTGTGACGGTTTCAGTAATGAGGGACAATTTTGCACTATACTTTATGTCACCTCAAGGCAGAGTACACTGGCAGGATGACAGAGTGTGAAAGATTTGTGCCCAACCAAACTTGTGTACCTTCTGTACCAACAGTATATACCTTTGCCAACCAAAGTTGGCTATCTTGTCATGGTCTCTATTTTTAGCTTTAGGCCACAGGTGTGTACCTGGTTGTGTTTTATGCAAAGTATTTCACCTTTTAACAAAAGTTGTGTACATTGTTATGAAATCACCAACAATAAACACAACTTTTTAGGTGAAATACTTTGCTTCAAACACAACCAGGAACACAACTGTGGCAAAAAGCTAAAATTTACCCACAGTTATATACCTAGTTTTGAATACCATTTCACCTTTTAAATACCCTGTATTTAACATTTTTCGCCGCAGAAAGAAATGACAGACAACCAGTGTAAAATAATTTAACTTTTATTGAAAAATGCTTTTTTTAGTAAACTTTTTTAAAATTTTAATAAACTTGTTTAATAAAGCTTTGAATCCATAAAACTGGTCATTTTTATTTAAATACACACATTATAAATCTGTGTAGTGTGTGGTGGAAATACTGCTGTAGGGGCTGCGGGACACTTCGACACTGGGAGTGTGGAGAGAGGACTGGGATCGTGGTGGGGAAGGAACAGTTAGAGGTGAAGGTGTGGAAAAAACTACAGAATGGGTGGACATGTGGGAAGCAGAAGAGGTGGTGGGTGGTGGAGTGGAGGGTTGGGCAGGGACTGTAGGAGCAGATGATGTTGATGGCAAGTTGTATGGGGAAGGAGTTTGGTACGGGGCAGGTTGCTGGAAGTGGGGAGATGTCTGGTACGGGGCAGGTTGCTGGAAGTGGGGAGATGTCTGGTACGGGGCAGGTTGCTGGAAGTGGGGAGATGTCTGGTATGGGGCAGGTTGCTGGAAGTGGGGAGATGTCTGGTACTGGGGAGGTTGCTGGTACTGGGGAGTTTGCAGGTACTGGGGAGGTTGCTGGTACTGGGGAGGTTGCTGGTACTGGGGAGGTTGCTGGTACTGGGGAGGTTGCTGGTACTGGGGAGGTTGCTGGTGCTGGGGAGGTGGATGGTGCTGGGGAGGTGGATGGTGCTGGGGAGGTGGATGGTGCTGGGGAGGTGAATGGTATGTAATAGGAGGGGGAGGATGGAAAGTGGCTGGAGGGGGTGTAGATGTAATAGGAGGGGGAGGATGGAAAGTGGCTGGAGGGGGTGTAGATGTAATAGGAGGGGGAGGATGGAAAGTGGCTGGAGGGGGTGTAGATGTAATAGGAGGGGGAGGATGGAAAGTGGCTGGAGGGGGTGCAGGTGGAGGAACTACTGTGGTGGGAGGAGGAGGTTGGGAGGTAACTTGCTGGAGAGCAGCGTGGCATGAATGCATTACATGCATCTGCTGGGCAGGAGAGAGCGTTTCCATGCGCTCCACAACAGACCTGAAAAAGGTGTGGTTTGGCAAAGATCTTGCTTCTGAATGCATGGTTTGCAGAAGTGTCTTCACCTCCAGAATGCTGGAGTTGATCTGCTGATAGCCTGCGGAGATTTGCTCTGACAAGACTTTTAGACAGTTCTGGAAAGATGCATTCAGATGCAAGAACTCTGGCGCATAAGTCTTTTCCTGACCCCTCTGCCGCTGCCGCCCAGTACCCGCAGGTGTACTAGAGGTGGCAGGGGCAGAAGAGTGGGGTAAAGGGAAAGCGATCTCCTCACCAGCAGCTTCATGTAATGTAGGCGGCCACGATGCTCCTGTGCTGGTGGATGGGACAGATGGGTCGAATGTGTGGGAAGGCTGGGAAGGTGCAGATGTACCGGGGCGGTCGAAGTGTCCCTCGGTGCCGGTCTCCTCAGGGATCGCCTCAGAAGGGTCCAATCGTGCAGGCTCCCGAGTGCTGCTCACCGTGCTGTGGAATAAAGAGAAAAAAAACAATTAAAATAGTGACATGGTATGGCCCTGGCTGAAAAAAAAAGTTACATCTAAACATTTTTTTGTCACATGTGGTGTGTAATATTTACCTTCTGGTGAGCATTGTCTCCCGGAGGAACGACAGGGCTCGTGCGTACTTGTACTTGCTCCTGCGTCCTCCAGATCCACTCGGGGCCCGCATCTCTTTATTGAACTCCTTCTTGAAACGATCCCTCACAGACCGCCACCGCTTCACAATTCTCTCCCCTGAAACGAGAAAGGACAAAGTGGTTAGTATACAACATCAGTGTTTCCCAAACTCCAGTCCTCATGGTCCCCAGGGGTCATGTTTTCAGGATTTCCAAAGTAAATAGAAATCCTGAACACATGATCCGTGGGGACCACGAGGACTGGAGTTCGGGAAACACTGGTTTAAATCAAGCAACCGGTACTGTATATACTTACGCTCTTTAATCTGGGCCCGAGCTTCGAGGTCCTCCCAGCGGTCCACAAGGAGCGAACAGATTTCCTCCCAGAGTCATCGGGTAACGATCAGGTCAGCGTGGCGTCGGTCAGCCATATTCCAGAGCGGCTCCCTTTCTCTGACGAGATCGATGAGGTGGTCCACATCAATCCCTCCATCCTCACCGTCAGAGTCGGGAGCACGCTGTGAAGGCTGTTAAAGAAAAAGACAAAAATAACATAATTAGCCTCCACAAAAGAAATGAAATAAAAAGTGCAAAAAAAACAAAGCAAAAATATTTATACTTACACGCTGGTGACCGCCGCGTTGCTGTCGCCGACGACCCTGGGAGGCACTGCGAGGACCTCTTGGCCGAGCACCAGATTGGGAAGACTAGAGAAGAAAACAAAAAATGTTATATCTTTGGATGTAGGCATTTGTTTGCTGTGTGTGGTCTGCAGAACATTGTTTTCTATGTGTTGTGTGTAGTGTGATGTTGTGTTTCTGCGTTTGATGCAAAAAACTTACCAATTGTGAGCCCACTCCAAGTGTCTGTCCACCCCTTCCTTCTTCTTCTGGGAGCTCCTCTTCATCTTGTGATTCCTGTTTTGAAATAAAAGGCAATGAATACACATATATTACAGAGATGATGGATTTTGGAAATAAAAACTTACCGTCAAACGCTGACGATGCGAGGGAGGGCTCCCAGAAGATGTGCTGTCTTCCTCATGGCCAGACTCCATGGCTGTGGGTGGTGTTTCTGCTGCTGCCATTGCTGCTGCTGCTGCTGCTGCATCTATTGGGCGGCTGTTGAATAAAGAGAAACAAAGGGCCAATGAATATCTTGATATTCCATAGCCCTAGTTTGGAGGAATGGGGGATTTGATAATTACCGTCTCTCATCTGCTGCTGGACTCCCCTCCCGTTGTTCAGCATGCTGCTCCATTTGGGGTGGTGCTGATGGTGCTGCTGCTGCAGATGTCTGCTGCCTTCTCCTGCTCCTGGTTCTTGGCTTGGGTGGCATGTTGGGTGTGGCTGAGGGTCCCATTGTCTTGCTTTTATATATGTCCTGTGGGCAGAGGTACTGAGCATGCTCAGACCAAAGAAACCGGATCCGGCCGCCGGATCCGGCTGCCGCCGGATCCGGCGCATTGCGGCGCTCATAGGCTTTCATTGTATGAAAAAGCCGGACACGCCGGATACGGCGTGTCCGGCTTTTTCGACGGATACAAAAAACGTTACAGTCACTGTTTTTTCCAGACGCCGGATCGCGTCACATTGCCGGATCCGGCGAAAATCGGATGAAACGCATGGCCATTCGGCTCGATCCGGCTCTAATGCAAGTCAATGGGGGGAAACCGGATCCGGCATTGCATTTCGACGGATCCGGTTTTAGTCAAAAGCGCCGGATCGCGCCTGAAGCAGAATACCTGATGTGTGAAAGAGGCCTAAGGCTCATGATATTCAGGAGCAGTAACATATACATTTACACCATGTGGTCAGCTTCTTTAAAAAATAAAAAAGGGTGTGCAAACCCATTTAACTTTTAGGTGAGTCCTTATCCCTTAGTTTCATTTGTTTTGTAGAATCGTACAAGCTACTGTTAAAACTTTTACACTTTAGTTGAGTACCAGACAGTTTTTATTATGCTCTACAGTACATTCTACTTCTCCTCTCCTGGTGTGATCACCAAACAGTTGTTAGATTCATGATAATAGACTGCTAAATTCCTGCTGTATACCTGTCACTTCAGTTTTCACATTCTTGTAACTGTTGAATGGATGCCATATCATCACTCCTTTTACAGTTCTCCTGTGAACAACTAATTCCCAGGCTCTGCTGTACAGAATAGCAGCTAACATTGAAGCATAATGTTTAATTAAAACATGCAAAAAAAAACCCTTCAGCATTGCATCTCATCAGTACACTGTACATATATACACATGCAGGCACAGAAATACACACACACACCCTATAATTTCATAATTTAGCTCTGTTATTTGTGTGCCACGCTGATGTCTGCAATCTAGATGTGCAGAGCCGCTGAGCTCAGCATTTGGCCGCATGGCTGACAATGTGATATCACTACTGTTGACTAACAGCTTGGACCAAGGGCAAAGAATCACTACTGCGAAGAGTAAATTTTGTTTATTATTATATTTTTTTATTATAGTTTTTTATTTGTTTACTATTGAAACCTATAGTCCAAGGTTTTCTGAGAATCGGGCTATTCTTATGACTGGCTATTTTTTTTTATTTTTGCCTCTTCTCAGTACGTGCACCTTTTTTTTTTTCACTGATGTTCCTCAGTGAATCTCTGCTTTATTCAATAACCCAAATTTACAAAAAACTGGAAGCCAAAATATTGTCAGGAACACCGCACTGCACCTGCTCACTGAGCCAGTACGCGTGTCCTGAATACAAAACTGTGCACAAAGATACCTGTGGAATGGGGCAGCAGTGGTGATGATGCATGCTCCAGGCTCACAGGACCTGAAGCATGTGACTGCTGAGGGCATGGTCTAAACTCCAGAGAGCTAGGAGCTGAGGAAAACTCCTAGAAAGGTAACTACGGGACAATGTTACCAAGGGGCATAGACAGAGACAGAAACCAGATTAAGCCAGGGTCAAAGCACAAGATAGCACGACAGTACCAAAGGGTTAGGCAGAATGGATAGTCAGGACGTAGCAATAGATCAGAAAGCCAGAATGGGCGATAGACGGTACAATAGGGACAAACTGCAACGGAGTAACGATAGCCAAGCCAGGAGGGCAGAACCGGAAAAGACAATAATACCAAAACGAGAGGTCATACACGGGAAGCAAACAAGCAATGCAGTGCACAGCAGGGGGGTCAGACACACAATCAGAACAACAGTATAGCTGACAGAGAACCCTGGTAAAGAGTGAGTATAAATACCCCTCCCAGATCCAGAAAGAGGCCACATACACTTAACCCTGTGAGTGCAGGGCAAGAACACTGTCCAAACCATGACAAATATATTACAAAATCATGCTTATTTAGAATATATGAAAATAAAACAAAAAATAACTTACCATAATAATGGGACAACACAGGTAAGAAAAATGGGGACTCCTGGTATAAATAGATAAAAATATATAGAAAGACCAAAGTTGGAATACAAACTGATTAATAAAGAGATGAAAGACCAGGGGCCCACCGCACCTGACGTGCGTTTACATTAATGTTGATATGATGCATGTAAACCTTACTATAAGGATAGTGGCCATAGGACTTTAATGTTTATTTTGTTTTATGGCTAACCTGCATATTGGTCAGATGTATGGGTAGCATTCTAAATTCCATAAAGACATGCGTGTTACCTCCTCATCCTCCATTATGCAGTGTGAGCCACTGACGCTGATGAGTGCTGTCGTCAGTAGCTGGGACATGTCAGTAGTAGTCACTATACTACTATTCAAGGACACCGACACCGGATTCGGAGAATGTGGACTACATCAATCCTACTTGAGAACATTTCTGGGACAGTCTCTTGTTTTTATTTTTGTCTTTTTATGTTTTTCAAATATCCATCCATCTGGACTACATCGGATTTGGTGGATTACTGGGAACCTGCATGGGATTTTTTTATTTTTTAAAAAAAATTGGAGGATAGTGTGGAGGAGTCTTTATTCAAATAGAGATTTTTGTGTGTGATTTTATTTTTGACTACTTGGTTAGTAATATGGGGTGTCTGATAGACACGTCTCCATTACTAACTCCACGACTTGATGGCAGCTGTGATTTTGGACAAACCACAGCTGCCATCAACCCCATCTACCATTACCCTGCTTGCCACCACATCAAGGCAATTGGGAAGAGGCGGGAAAATCGCCAGAATGTGATGCGCCAATTCTGGGGTAGCTGCAGACTGGTGTTTTTATCCTGGTTAAGGCCCAATAACCATGGACCTTGTCAGCCTGATAATATACCGTATTTTTCAGACTATAGGACGCACTTTTTCCCTTAAAAATTTGGGAGGATAATAGGAGGTGCGTCTTATAGTCCGAATGCAGGCTTACTGGGTGGGTTGCAGCAGTGGTGTAGCAGTAGAACTGGTGGCAGCAGAGGTGTGGCGATGCTGAGGTTCAGTGTGGGAGTGTGGGCAGTGTGGAGTGCACCTGAGCAGGGTCTCTTTCTCAGGATGCTGGCAGCAGAAATGTGGCAAAGCCGCAGATAGTGTCCACGGCGAGCAGAGCCGAGTGCATCACTGGTTTCCCTGTGGCCATCTTCCTGAAGCTGTGGGTCGCCGGAGGCGGCGCGTGCGCAGATTGAGATCTCTGCAGCCCTTGGCTTCAGGAAAATGGTGCTGGAGGCCGCACATGCGCAGATTGAGGTCTCAGCGGCCATTTTCCTGAAGCCAAGGGATGCTGAGATCTCAATCTGCGCACGTGCCATTCTCAGGAAGATGGCCACTGAGAAACCAGTGGTGCACTCGGCTCTGCTTGCCATGGACACCGGGCCATGGCATTGCCATATTTCTGCCGCCGGCATCCTGAAGAAGGGACTCTGCTCCATGCTCTGCCTCACCACCATCAGACCCGCAGCATCGCACCCCGGGACTGCAGCATTGCCCCACTTCTGCCACCACCGGCATCATGAGGTAGGGACCCTGCTCCATGCTCTGCCTCATTGCCGACACCAGAACCCGCGGCATCGCACCCTGGGACTGCAGCATCGACCCACTTCAGCCGCCGCTGGCTTCCTGAGGAAGGGACCATTCCTCTTGTGACCCCGCTATACCACCCCCGGCCCTCAGGTAAGATACCTTAAATTCGGACAATAAGATGGACCCCCATCTTACAAAAATCTTTTTTCTGCTATTTTCCACCCCAAAATTTGGGGTGCATCTTCTGGTCCGGTGCGTCTTATAGTCTGAAAAATACGATAAGCGCTCAGCTGTCTGCTGGTTATCAAAAATAGGGGTGACCCCAGGTCATTTTTTTTTAAATTCTTTATCTAATCGGTTAAATAACTAACGTGGAACACTCTTTAGTGCCACATGAAAGTCACTAAAGGGTGCAAGTTTATTATATTTATGGGGGTTGTAACATTAAATATCTACAGGACACCTTGCTAATCTATCTATCACTGTATCCGATTGCTGTATTAGTTTTGTAAACAAGCTTTGTATTACAGTATGTAAAAGATGGTGTTTAAAGATGTACATTTCAAGCTTTTTTGAAGAAGTACCAAGAAATGGGCAATATTGAGAACAGTAGACGCAGGGGTTAATCAAAGAAACTTAGTGCCCTGGAAGAAAGATACATCATGCTTATTTCATTTCAAAATTGTAAGGTGTCCATAGCACCATTAGGTTAGAACTGATAACAACCAGCGGGCTCTACCTAAAACTATCTACTGTTTGATTAACTATGGCCAGAAATAATAATAATAATAATAATAATAATAATCTTTATTTATATAGCGCCAACATATTCCGCAGAAATTTATAGTTTAACAGTTTCAAAACAGTCATAAGTAACAACATTAACAATACAATAATTAACCCCTTACTGCCATCAGACGTACTATCCCATCCATGTGCCCTGGGACTTAATTCCCAGGGACGGGATAGCACGTCATAGCGATCAGCGGCGCCCACGTGGTGAGCGCCGCTGATCGTGGCCGGGTGTCAGCTGATTATCACAGCTGACACCCGGCACAATGTGTCAGGGGCGGTCACGGACCGCCCCCGACACGTTAACCCCTTGTACACCGTGATCAAACACGATCGCGGTGTACCGGGGGTTAAAGGGAAGCATCGGCAGGGAGGGGGCTCCCTCCGTGCTTCCCTGAGCCCCCCACAGCAGCGCAATGTGCAGCGCTGCTGTGGGGGGCTCTTTCTCTACAGGCCCCCGGATCCAAGATGGCGGCGGGGACCTTCGGGGGCCTGTAGGGAGCTGACTTCCTCACTGCCTGCAAAGCGCAGGCATGAGGAAGTCTGCAGCAGTGCCTGTGACAGATCGCTGATCTGTCACAGTGATCTGTGATGTGACTGATCAGCGATCTGTCACAGGACAATGATGTCCCACCTGGGACAATGTAATAAAGTTAAAAAAAAAAAAAAAAAAAAAAAAAAAAAAATCGCTAAATAAATTAGTAAAAAAAAAAAAATATTCCCCAATAAATTCTTTTTTTGAAAATAAAAAAACAAACAATAAAAGTACACATATTTGGTATCGCCGCGTCCGTAACGACCCACCCTATAAAACTGTCCCATTAGTTAACCCCTTTAGCGAACCCCTTAAAAAATAAAAATAAAAAACGAAGCAAAAAATAATGATTTATTATCATACCACCGAACAAAAAGTGCAATAACGCGCGATCAAAAAGACGGATATAAATATCCATTGTACCGCTGAAAACATCAGCTTGTCCCGCAAAAAACGAGCCACTATACAGCGTCATCCACAAAAAAATAAAAAAGTTATAGCTCGCAGAATAAAGTGATGCAAAAATAATTATTTTTTATCTAAAATAGTTTTCATTGCATAAAACTGACAAAACATAAAAACACGACCTAAATGAGGTATCGCTGTAACCGTACTGACCCGAAGAATAAAAGCACTTTATCAATTTTACTGCACGCGAAACTGTGTAAACGCACCCCTCCACAAGAAATTCATGAAACGCCGGTTTTAGTTCATTCTGCGTCCCAAAAATCGGAATAAAAAGCGATCAAAAAATGTCACGTGCCCAAAAAATGGTACCAATAAAAACGTCAACTCGTCCCGCAAAAAATAAGACCTAACATGACTTGGTGGGTCAAAATACGGAAAAATTATAGCTCTCAATATGTGGTGATGCAAAAACTATTTTTACAATAAAAAGCATCTTTTAGCGTGCGACAGCTGCCAAACATAAAAACCGCCATAAATAGTAACTCAAACCCCCCGTTATCACCCCCTTAGTTAGAGAAAAATAATAAAATAAAAAAAATGTATTTATTTCCATTTTCCCATTAGGGCTAGGGCTAGGGTTAGGGTTAGGATTAGGGCTAGGATTAGGGCTGAGATTAGGGTTAGGGTTGTGTTGGGGTTAGGGTTGGAGTTATAATTGGGGGGTTTCCACTGTTTGGGCACATCAGGTGCTCTCCAAATGCAACATGGCGTCTGATCTCAATTCCAGCCAATTCTGCGTTGAAAAAGTCAAATGGTGCTCCTTCCCTTCCAAGCTCTGCCATGCGCCCAAACAGTGTTTTACCCCCACATATAGGGTATCAGCATACTCAGGACAAATTGCAAAACAACTTTTGGGGTCCAATTTCTCCTGTTACCCTTAGGAAAATAAAAATTGGGGGCAAAAATATCATTTTTGTGGAAAAAAATGATTTTTTTATTTTCACGCCCAGGCATTATAAACTTCTGTGAAGCACTTGGGGGTTCAAAGTGCTCACCACACATCTAGATAAGTTCCGTGGGGGGTCTAGTTTCCAAAATGGGGTCACTTGTGGGGAGTTTCAATAGTTTAGGTACATCAGGGGCTCTCCAAACGCACATGACACCCGCAGACCAATCCATCAAAGTCTGCATTCCAAAACGTCACTACTTCCCTTCCGAGACCCGACGTGTGCCCATACAGTAGTTTTCTCCCACATATGGAGTGTCAGTATACTCAGGACAAATTGGACAACAACTTTTGGGGTCCAATTTCTCCTGTTACCCTTGGGAAAATAAAAAAAATGGGGACTAATAGATGATGTTTGTTGAAAAAATATGATATTTTTATTTTCACGCCCGTGCATTATAAACTTCTGTGAAGCACTGGGGGGTTCAAAGTGCTCACCACACATCTAGATAAGTTCCTTAGGGGGTCTAGTTTCCAAAATGGGGTCACTTGTGGGGGTATCCACTGTTTAGGTACATCAGGGGCTCTACAAAAGCAACATGACACCAGCAGACCATTCCATCAAAGTCTGCATTCCAAAACGTCACTACTTCCCTTCCGAGCCCCGACGTGTGCCCATACAGTAGTTTTCTCCCACATATGGGGTATCACGTACTCAGAACAAATTGGACAACAACTTTTGGGGTCCAATTTCTCCTTGTACCCTTGGGAAAATAAAAAAATGGGGACTAATAGATGATGTTTGTTAAAAAAATATGATATTTTTATTTTCACGCCCGGGCGTTATAAACTTCTGTGAAGCACTGGGGGGTTCAAAGTGCTCACCACACATCTAGATAAGTTCCTTGGGGGGTCTAGATTCAAAAATGGTGTCACTTGTGGGGGGTTTCTACTGTTTTGTACATCAGGAGCTTTCCAAACGCGACATGGTGTCCGATCTCAATTCCAGCCAAAAACGTCAAATGGCGCTGCTTCCCTTCCGAGCTCTGCCATGCGCCCAAATAGTGGTTTACCCCCACATGTGGGGTATCAGCGCACTCAGGACAAATTGCACAATATCTTTTAGGGTCCTGTTACCCTTGGAAAAATAAAAATTGAGGGTGAAAAGATCATTTTTGTGGAAAAAATATGATTTTTTAATTGTACTACTGTATGTTATAAACTTCTGTGAAGCCCTTGGGGGTTCAAAGTTCTCACCACTATCTAGATAGGTTCCTTGGGGGGTCTAGTTTCCAAAATGGGGTCACTTGTGGAGGATTTCCACTGTTTAGGTACATCAGGCGCTCTCCAAACGCGACATGGCGTCCGATCTGAATTCCAGCCTATTTTGCATTGAAAAAGTCAAACGGCGCTCCTTCCCTTCTGAGCTCTGCCATGCGCCGAAACAGTGATCACCCCCCACATATCAGGTATCAGCGTACTCAGGACAAATTGCACAATAACTTTTGCAGTCCAATTTCTCCTGTTACCCTTCGTAAAATATAAAAAAAATGAACCTGAAGTATTTTTTTTGTGAAAAAAAGTGAAATGTTCATTTTTTTTAAAATATTCAAAAAATTCCTGTAACGCACCTAAATTGTTAATAAACTTCTTGAATGTGGTTTTGAGCACGTTAAGGGGTGCAGTTTTTAGAGTGGTGTCACTTTTGGGTATTTTCTATCATATAGACCCCTCAAAGTGGCTTCAAATGTGATGTGGTCCGTAAAAATAAAATGGTGTTGCAAAAATGAGAAATCGCTGGTCAATTTTTAACCCTTATAACTTCCTAAGAAAAAAAAATTTTGGTTCCAAAATTGTGCTGATGTAAAGTAAACATGTGGGAAATGTTTTTTATTAAGTTTTTTGTGTGCCGTATCTCTGTGATTTAAGGGCATAAAAATTCAAATTTGGAAAATTGCGAAATTTTAAAAATTTTTGACAAATTTCCATTTTTTTCACAAATAAACGCAAGTTATATGAATTAAATTTTACCACTAACATGAAGTACAATATGTCACGAGTAAACAGTGTCAGAATCACCAGGATCCATGGAAGCGTTTCAGAGTTATAACCTCATAAAGGGACAGTGGTCAGAATTGTAAAAATTGGCCCTGTCATGAACGTGCGAACCATCCTTGGGGCGTAAGGGGTTAAAGCAAAATAAGACGACCCTGCTCGTGAGAGCTTACATTCTACAATGAAATACAGAAATAGTCTTTAACAAACAATTGCGGCCAAAAAAACTATAGCTTCAACATGGAAACAAAGGCAAGTGACTCAACTATGCACAAAAACATAGGAACTGGAGTTCAGATACTCTGTACTGATGCATTTGAATTTGACATATTTGGTTCCAGTTTGTGTTCTAATATTTAGTGTCTTCAGGCAACAGTGGAGCTTCCTTGCAAGCTTGAGACTGCATTTCAGCCAATGGAGTCAGGGATTTGGTCAGGATTAATGGTGTACTGAATAATCAAGGAGGCATCTGATTGACTCCATATTTATTCTGCAGAAGGATCAATGACCCCATAAATGTAGCTAAAGTCATTAACAACTATTATCAGCAATCAGCATAAAGAAGAAAAATTAGTTCTAGAAGTTATGATATGCCCCAACAGAGCCCTGATCTTGACATCATCAAGATTTTTTTGTATATAATTTGTTTTCCAAGAGATCATAGAGCTCTCTGGGGAACATTTTTTTTTATTGTTCATCCAAAGTGGGGACAGTTATAAATGAAAATAGCCACCTCCTTTTTTCACCTCACTGGCAAAGCTTATCAGGGTCTCCTCAGAGCCATCAATTCTGTTATGCCAATTTATATTGCTCACTGAATGCACAGTAGTGGGCGAAAAACAGGACAAGAGGCCATAAATAGTTTCAATTTTCTCCCCAGGAGCATGAACTATATCTGACAGTTGAGAGCTTTAAGGCCAAGTTCACACTTGCGTTTGGCTGGTCTGCGTATGGCTGCATACGTCCTCCCTTAAGTTCCACCTACGCTCCAACTACTTCAGCATGCGTCCTGCGTACCTATCTTTAACATTAAGTATGCAGGGAAATGCATTGTATGCGGATGCGTCCGCATATGTCATTTTGACGTGCCCGCCGACTGCACAGGAACACGACATGTAGGCTTTAAAGGTCATATATCGCTGAGGTCATATACCACAGATTGACCATATCACATGAATTATATGGTGTGACACTGCTGCAGTCAAAGCAAGGGTGCAGTCAGATGATGATATAACTCGGATGACAATCGCTTCACAATGCTCGGACTAGGCAGTGGCTTTCCTGACCTGACATAGAAAGAAATACATGCTGTCACGCTCAGGTGAGGAGAGCCACCAGCCAGTCCAAACAGTGTGATGTGATCTTCATCCATGTTATATGGCCTTCTGACTGCTCCCTAAAGGAAGACTAGCAGGGTGGATCTAGGACAAAGTATGATAAATGTTTTTAACTGTTGAAGAGTTAAAAACTTTTTACATAGTCTTTCCAGTTTCACAGCATTAATTTTAACCCCAGTGACAAGGTTTAAAGGGAACTTGTCATGTCTGATAACGCCATTAACGTGCAGATATAGCGCTATGGCCTTGCACAGCCATTACCTGTATATGACCTTCAGCTTACCAATTATAAAGTAATAGGCAGGACACGTAGACTTTGGTTGGAATGTTATTTGGCCACGGCCTTTATTAAAGTTTCATATACAAAACTTTTAAAATGTATAACCAATACCGCAGCTTAGCCAAAGCTCAAGTCCATTTACCATTTCAAAAAACGTGATGTCCATTCAGTTCACTGAACGACTTACCCAACGGCCACCTTGCCTAACCAACAGTAGGCAAGAGTGGTCTTGCCCCACCAAGGGCCAATTCCACCATTGCTTGTAAGTTGAGATAGGCAATGACATTTTCTCACTGAAAGATGCACCCAAGCATTTCGAAAAAGGCCTGGCACTCCACCCTCAAAGTCAACGTGCCTGAAAGAAAAACCACGGATGAACGGCATAAACTTTCTCATGGATCTATTTAGTCTCTTACAAATTTTCTCACAAAATTTTAAGTCCCCGGATTCCAACCAAGCACAATTTCAGAAAATATTAAACTAGCATTGGGAAACATATTTCTTAACTGTAAAAAAGTTTGCTTAATCAAAAATAATAAATCAACAGTTCAAAGTTGCCTGATTTCGTTTCCTCCCAGATGAATGATGATCTCGTCTGGAGATGGAGACTTGTTGTACATCAAAGTAACCTGGTCCATGAGACCAATCCATTTCTGTCCTCTGATAGAAAACCAAAAGACCCTGACCAAATCAGCGGACATGGCCAGGTTTAAACCATAACAGCGCTGCCTCGTTCTCCACTCATCTAAGTGAATGAAAGAATTGCCTAGTATCCACACTGTAAGACCTGAGAAAACTACAAACAAAAGTTAGTTTCACGTTATTTATGAATATACAATTTGAAACACTTTGAGCCCCATCTCCTTAACTTCTTTATAAACGTTTCTCCTAAACCAATCCTGGCCACCTCTGTCACATCTCCAATTCAGAAAGAATGGGTAAAGACATATCTCTCACCCAAACTTAGCCTAGATAAACACTTCTACAGTAAGCTCCTAAACTGGGACTGCATCAAAGGCTTGCCAAAACAATGAATGAGAAATGTAGTAATTCCGGCGGGGCATATACCAAGATATTTTTTGCACAAGCAAACAGTACAAATTAAATCTTCAGAGAAACACATTCATTTTGAAATAGTGCCCCAATCAAAACAACACATATTGGATACCATACATAACTCTTACAGTATACCTGGAGAGATAGGGCACCTTCCATCCCATATAGAATGATTCTTCCCATAGCCCTTCATTACCTGCTTAACAATAAAATAGGAGTTTTGTGGTTTCTGACCCAAAATGTTCATAAAAATGGAAATACCAGCTAAATTCCTGGAAACTGTAGATTAATAAAGACCTTTATCAAACAAAAATATTAACACCGACTATTCTGAACTTGAACCCGCATCTAAGCCTTCCGAAAGGCAAAACTTGGACCAAATATACCAAGCTGACAGGTAACTTTTCCACATGGAACCAGCTACTGCATGCTGCAAAAGATCCATAATTAAGACCAGATTAGACCCCCATAGATAATCTGGGCAATCCTCTCCTGTTTACCGAGCATTGGGTTCGAGATTGAAGAAACTTGTGAACTGAAAATGAGAGTGATTCAGTGATTAAATTGCATTTTTGATCAACATACACGGCTTTCAGCCAAATGTTATATTTAAGGCACAATAACAGCAGGTGTTTTAACAATTTAACAGCTAAATGACATCTACTAGAAAGACTGTTCACAGAATCTCATAGAATCATAGAATGGTAGAGTTGGAAGGGACCTCCTGGGTCATCTGGTCCAACCCCCTGCTCAAAGCAGGATTCACTAAATCCTCCCAGCCAGATGTCTGTCCAGTCTCTGTTTAAAGACTTCCATGGAAGGAGAAGTCACCACATTTCGTGGCAGCCTGTTCCACTCATTGATCACCCTAGCTGTCAAAAAGTTTTTTCTAATATCTAACCTGTGTCTCCTCCCATTCAGTTTCATCCCATTGCTTCGAGTCTTTCCTTGGGCAAATGAGAATAACGATGATCCTTCTACAATGTGACAACTCTTGAGATATTTGTAGACAGCTATTAAGTCTCCTCTCAGTCTTCTTTTTTGCAGGCTAAACATTCTCAAATCCTGTAACTGTTCCTCATAGGACATGGTTTGCAGATCGGTCACCATTCTGGTCGCTC
The DNA here is from genome assembly GCF_039654945.1 of Dendrobates tinctorius. Taxonomy (NCBI): domain Eukaryota; kingdom Metazoa; phylum Chordata; class Amphibia; order Anura; family Dendrobatidae; genus Dendrobates; species Dendrobates tinctorius. The sequence goes on from NW_027361829.1 coordinate 60,046,566, forward strand.
TTCTCTGAACTTGCTCCAGTTTGGTGATGTATTTTTTAAAATGTGGTGCCCAAAACTGGGCACAGTATTCCAGATGAGGTCTGACCAAAGAGGAGTAGAGGGTAATAATGACTCATATTCAGTCTGTGATCTGTTATTATACCCAAGTCTTTTTCACATGTGCTGTTGCTTAGCCCTATTCCTCCCATTCTGTATATGCTTTTTTCCTTTTTATTGCCCAGATGTAGTACTTTGCATTTTTCCCTGTTAAAAACCATTCTGTTAGTTGCTGCCCACTGCTCCAGTTTAGTTATATCTTTTTGAATCCTCTATCTTCTGTAGTATTAGCTATCCCTCTTAGCTTTGTGTCATCAGCTAATTTAATTGGTGTACCCTCAATTCATTCATCTAAATCATTGATAAAGATGTTGAACAATACAGGGCCCAGGACAGAACCCTGTGGTACCCCACTTGAGACAATCTTCCAACTGAATGTGTATCCATTTATGACCACTTTTTGGGTCTGATTACTAAGCCAGTTATGAATCCACCGAACAGTTGCCTTGTACATTCCAAACTTAGTCATTTTTTCAATAAGGATGGTGTGAGATGCTTAGTCAAATGCTTTGCTGAAGTCAAGATATACTATATCTACAGCATTTCCCTGATTCACCCAGTCAGAGATTTTGTCACAGAAGGAAACTAAGATAGTCTGACATGACTTATTAGTTACAAACCCATGCTGACTCTGGTTAATCACTTCATTTTTATCCAGGTACTTACATACATGTTTAATAATTTGCTCAAAGATTCTTTCTTGAATAGAAGTCAGACTCACCGGCCTTTAGTTCCCTGGGTCCACCTTCTTCCCCTTTTTGAAGATAGGAACAAAATTTGCTCTTCTCCAGTCTTCTGGGACTTCTGTTCTCCAAGAATTTTCAAAGATTATGGAGAGTGGTTCAAAAATTTATTCTGCTATCTCCTTCAGTTCTCTGGGGTGTAATTCATCTGGACATGGAGACTTGAATTAATTTATTATGTTAGCTAAGTGTTTATTCGGTCGTCCATGACAGCACCACCTGAGAGCCCTTTAGGAACAGGAAACCTACAGATAAAAAAGGGTGGCACCTCTCCCACGCATCAGTTGGTTTCCTGTTCCTAGAGGACAGGACTTCCTACAGATCGTCCGTCATGGAGACGTCAAGGATATTCCCAGGCCGGCTGACTGACCCAGGTAGCGGGGGGATCTCCTACCTCGGTCAGCGCGGGGTCCCTGGAAGCGCCACGGTGGGGCCGGGTAGGTCGCCACGGCAGTGGACGGAGCAGGTGGAGCACAGGGTCCGGTGGACTTCCGCCTCCAGAGTGCCAGCACCAGGTATGTATGCCCCGGGCCCCTCCTGGTGCGTTCCCCCGGGGTCCGATCCTCTCCTCATCCGGGTCGGCGTTGGCGCCCGGTCGGCGGGTACATGGCGACGCGCGTGGGTCTGGAGGCATTCCGGGCTGGGGGTGCCATGCCGCTCCTTCCCGCGCGCTCCCGCTGTCTCAGGTGAGTGGCGGGGGTGACGCGGTGGAAGGGGCGGGGCCGGGAACGCCGAAACCGGAAGTCGGGTGTCGGCCGGCTTCCGGTGTGCACCGCGGGTGCGCGCCTGTCCTGAGTCACGGGCGGCGGCCAGGGTGAGGTGGGGGGGCCGGGGCATGACACAGGGAGGTCACGGAAGGGTCCCGGGTGGGAGGTGCCACTGCCAGAACCCTGCTGACCCGGACACCAGGAGGCCACATAAGGCAGGCTTCCGAAGGCCCAGCAATGGATACGACGGAAGCCCCCATAGACCAGCAGGACGAGGTGCAAGAGCGCCACCAGAAACAGGCCACAACGAAACCGCATACGAGTGGCCAGCAAAAGAAACAGAGACGAACAAGCGGACAGAGCCGCGGAAGTTCCTCCAGACTAAAGGATCCCCCTGCCTCCCTCCGTGATCCGGTACCTGCTTCATCTGCATGGGTAAGAGATCTCCATGAATGTACCCTGATGCAGTGTTCCCTTATGTTTTTTCGCAGGGGAGGAAAGCTACAGGAAAACAGAAGCACAGGGAATGTGCCCTCTGTAGTTGCCCCTTACCAGATGGCCACCCTAAAAAGTTATGTCAGCCATGCATACGACAGACGGTAGGGGTTGATAGGGATCGAGAGTCCATGGGTAGATTGTCAGGCCCTTACACTCTCCCCTGTTTATGCAGGTAACGGAAGAGACGCCTGACTTCACTACAAGCCTGAGGGAGATAATCAGGACAGAGATGAGAGCCCTATCTCAAGGGAAATCTTCTAGAAGAAGAGAGGCTAGTTTTTCAGGCTCGGAGTCCTCAGTCGCCCCTAGGAAAGACGATAACTCCTCAGACTCCTCGGCCTCCTCTTCTTCTTCCTCGGATGAAGACTCTAGCCGGTTCTGCTTTCCCTTAGACTAAATGGATAGACTAGTTAAAGCAATAAGGTCCACCATGGGGGTAGCAGACACAAAGCCGGAAATCTCAACACAGGACATGATGTTCGGGGGTCTAGACCCCAGAAAACGCAGGGCTTTTCCATTAAATGATAAAATCCAGAGCCTGATAGATAGAAAATGGAAGAGGCCTGAAAAAGGGGCACCATGCCACCAGCTTTCAAGCGGAGGTACCCCTTTGATGACCCAGTAGTAAGCAGATGGGATAAGGCCCCTAAGCTGGATGCGGCAGTAGCCAAAGCGTCCAAAAAATCCTGCATACCCTTTGACGATATGGCCTCCTTGAAAGATCCGCTGGATAAAAAAGCAGATTCTTTTCTAAAGGGACCATGGGAAATGTCAGCAGGTGCACTAAGACCAGCGATAGTTGCCACATGTACAGCCAGATCCATGATGGTCTGGCTAGATCAACTGGATTCCCAGCTAAAAGATGGAGCCTCAAGAGTATACATTTGAAAAAATCTGCCGATCATTCAGAATGCCGCTGCGTTTTTAGCTGATGCTTCAGCAGACTCTGCAAGGATGGCGGCTAGAACCACGGGACTGTCTAATGCAGCGCGAAGAGCGTTCTGGTTAAAGTGCTGGCCAGGAGATATTCAGGCCAGGTCCCAACTCCATTCCTTATGAGGGGGAGTATCTATTCGGCCCCGTCCTGGTCGAACTATTAGAAAAAGCTGGGGATGACAAAAAGAAATTCCCCAGTCTCCAGAGATCAGGGCAGATGGGATGAGAAAAGACGGAAAGGTACAGGATTTATGTTTGGAGGAGGGGGGCGCTAGGAAGGTCCAGCCCGCGACATGAAAAAGCTGCCCCAATGACTAGTTGCCCCGGTAGGATGGAGACTTGCTGCCTTCTACCCAGCCTGGTCGCTGATCTCTAGTAGCAACTGGATACTGAGGGTGATAGCTGCGGGACTGCGACTAGAATTCTCCGGGGTTCCCCAAGATCGATTTAAAGTCACCCCACTCGGGTCTTCCACTTCAGAACAAGCTGCCCTGGAGGCCGAGGTTCATGATCTATGCGGCAAGAAGGTCCTAACAGAGGTTCCAGAGGGAGAAAGGGGGGAAGGTTTCTACTCCCCTTCTGTTCCTGGTCCGCAAGCCAGACAGCTCCTTTAGGACTATAGTAAACCTTAAGGCCCTCAACAAGTTTCTGGTCATATGTCCGTTCAAAATGGAAACAATTAATTCCACAATAAAATTGCTGTTCCAAAACTGCTTTAAGGTGATGTTGGATTTAAAGGACGCCTACTACCATATACCTATTCATGCAGCTCATCAGCGTTTCCTCAGAGTGGCGGTTCAGTTAGATGGGTCAGTTCGACATTTCCAATATACGGCCCTCCATTTAGGGGTGGCTGTCGCCCCCCCGAGTATTTACTAAAGTGGTAGCGGAGGTCATGGCCCATCTACGTGAATCAGACATTCTAGTGGTCCCCTACCTGGACAACTTCCTTATTGCAGCCGCAGTTGTATGATTTGCGGCTGCTGGACAAGCTGAATACATATGAGGAATGCCTGTTGTTAGGGAATTTCCACACATATTCAGGCTGTCTAGCAGTCATAAATCATGCAGCTGCTTCTACAAAAACTAAATCTCCGAGCACGCCTCATCCTTAACTACCACAAAAGACTTCAAGCTGTCATTGATGTTAGAGGGGGCAATACACAGTATTAGGAAATGGGGTATGTGGACTTTTAATGAGGGCCATTTGGATGTTTTGGGTTGTCCTTATGATTTCAAAAGAGAAAACACAGTAGTTTGACAATAAATGGCTTCACCCAACCACTAACTATGAGTGGAGAAAAAGTTTTGGTGTTATCATTCATATTCTCTGGAAAAAGGCCAAGAAATAAAAAATTATGCTAGGGTGTGCAAACTTTTGAGCACAACTGTAAGTATCAGTCATGGTGGCATAAGTAGCTCCCCTAAAGAGAAAAGAATGTAGAACTAAGGGATGATAACTAGGACTCTCGCTCAATGGTTAGTGGTACTGTCTTTAATGACTAGGGAAGCCCCTGAAGTGTTGTTGCTGGGTATTGGTGAAGCTAGATAGAGAGGGTAATGGAAACAGATAGGAGCAAGCTCATAATAATAATAATAGATTTTATTTCTATAGAGCCGACATATTCCGCAGCACTTTACATTTCAGACGAGATTTATACAGACAATAGACATTACAGCATAACAATAATCACATAGATTATAACAAATACCAAGAGGAATGAGGGCCCTGCTCGCAAGCTTACAGTATATGAGGAAAGAGGTAGACACGAAAGGTGGGTGGTAACAGTTGCCGTGATTGTATGGACCAGCCATAATGTTAAGTGTGTAACAGTACAGACACAGAGGGCTAATGGATGCGTAAAGCATGTGGGAACATGATGCGGGGAACCTGGTTATGGTAAAACTTTTGGCTGTGCAACACAGGGATAGATTAGGTTAATGTGTTGAGGCGGTAGGCTAGTCTGAATAAATGCGTTTTCAGGGCACGCTTAAAATTGTGGAGATTGGGGACTAATCATATTGACCTGGGAAGTGCATTCCAAAGAATTGGCACAGCACGTGTAAAGTCTTGGAGACGGGAGTGGGAGGTTCTGATTATTGATGATACTAACCTCAGGTCATCAGCAGAGCGAAGGGCGCGGGTAGGGTGGTATACTGAAACAAGGGAGGAGATGTAGGGTGGTGCTAAACCATGGAGGGCTTTGTGGGTGAGGGTAATAAGTTTATATTGAATTCTGGAGTGGATGGGCAGCCAGTGAAATGACTGGCACAAGGTAGAGGCATCAGTGTAATGATTGGTGAGGAATATGATCCTGGCTGCAGCATTCAAGGCAGATTGGAGATGGGAGAGTTTGGTAAGAGGGAGACCGATTAGAAGAGAGTTACAATAGTCGAGACGAGAATGAATAAGAGAAACAGTAAGAGTTTTTGCAGAGTCAAAAGTAAGAAAAGGTCGAATTCTAGAGATGTTTTTGAGGTGCAGATGACAAGAGCGAGCCAGTGATCGAATGTGGGGGGCGAAGGAAAGCTCAGAGTCAAGTATGACCCCAAGACAGCGGGCATGTTGCTGCGGAGTAATAGTGGAACCACACACAGAAATGGCAATGTCGGGTATAGGTACATTTGTAGAGGGAGGAAACACAAGGAGTTCAATCTTTGACAGGTTCAGTTTCAGATATAGTGAAGACATGATGTTAGACACAGCGTTTAGACAATCGCCGGTGTTTTCTAGAAAGGCTGGCGTGATGTCAGGAGAGGAAGCATATAACTGGGTGTCATCAGCATAGAGATGGTACTGGAAACCAAATCTACTGATTGTTTGACCAATAGGGGCAGTGTACAAGGAGAAGAGGAGGGGACCTAGAACCGATCCTTGAGGAACCCCAACAGTAAGGGGAAGGTGAGAGGAGGAGGAGCCAGCAAAAGATACAGTAAAGGAGAGGTCAGAGAGATAGGGGGAGAACAAGGAGAGAACGGTGTCCTTGAGGCCAATGGAACGGAGCATAGTGAGGAGGAGCTGATGATCCACAGTGTCGAATGCTGTCGAGAGATCCAAGAGAATTAGCATGGAGTAATGACCATTTGATTTAGCTGTTAGTAGATCATTAGAGACTTTAGTGAGGCCAGTTTCAGCAGAATGTAAAGAGAGAAAAACCGGAGAGGGTCGAGAAGAGAGTTATCAAAGAGATAGCGGGTAAGACGGGAGTGGACCAGGCATTCCAGGAGTTTAGAGATGAAGGGAAGATTAGAGACAGGTCTATAGTTAGCGGCACAGTTTTGGTCCAGGGATGGTTTTTTAAGTAGTGAATGTATGATGGCATGCTTAAATGCGGAGGGAAAGATACCAGAAGAAAGAGAGGTTAAATATTTTAGTTAGGTGAGGGGTGACAGCAGGGGAAAGGGACTGGAGGAGATGTGACGGAAATGGGTCACTGGTGCAAGTGGTTGGGCGAGAAGATGCAAGGAGCCTGCTTACTTCTTCTTCTGTGACTGGTTCAAAATCAGAGAGTGAGCTAGATGCAGTGGGGGAGGGAGGACAGTGCATGGTATGAGGTGATTGGGAGATAATTTCCTGTCGAATCTGGTCAATTTTTTCTTTGAAGTAATTGGCCAGATTGTCAGCTTGGAGCTCCGTGGTTGGGGCCTGTACTCTTGGGTTGAGTAGAGAATGAAAAGTGTCAAAGAGACGTTTCGGGTTATTAGACAGTGAGGTGATGAGGGTGTTGAAATAGGTTTGTTTGGAGAGGTGAAGGGCAGTGTTGTATGTTCTAAGTATAAACTTATAATGGATGAAATCTTCGTGTAGATTGGATTTTCTCCACAGACGTTCGGCGCACCAGGCTCAGAAAGGAACAGAAAATGTTAGTAAGTGTTGTATGTGCTAAGAGAAACATCCACAAAGTTTTGCTCCCACTGTCCACTGTACATACTCCTCCCTACATTAATGTTCAGTAAAAGACAGTTCATATTTGAGTAGTGGTCTCCCTCACTGAACTTTACAACATGTGGTCCTGGCCAGCCAAAGTCACAGACATCATGCGGTCTGCAAATGTGTAAGAGTTAAAGTCCATACACACAGCCAGGACGCCCATTTTCCTGTAGTGTGTCGGGGTAATGAAGGTGAGTACCTCGACCATGGCTACAGCCCCATGCCACGTTACACCACAGTATTGCAGCATATACATGTTTTGCCCTGTTTCTTCTAAAAAATATATAGCCTGTTAAACATTAAAGGGGACCTATCACTTACTCAAAGCGAGTTTGCTAAATACCTTGCAAACATTCCACAGCTCCCATGATTTTCCATTCCATTTTGCGATGTGTCATGCCATTGCCGAAATACTCACATGTCTTACTTTTGGAGAGCAGAATGTGAAATCTCTGCTTCTAATTAAACTGGTCATTTTATCTGAGTCTTCTCTGCAAGTATACTCTTTTATCCCTCCCAACCCACTCTGCTAATAACAGCTCGGCAGAATCTGAGATTGACTAGATCAGCTTCTGAGCTGTGATTGGCAGCAAGGAGTGAAAATGCACAACCTTAAAGAAGACTGAAGAAATATCCAGTTAGACTGCAAATCAGAAATTTCTCATAGTGTGCTCCAGAAGAAAAAAATATGTGGCTATCTCTGCAAAAGAGCAATGCAGTGCAAAATGGAAAAGACAGTATGAAGGGATCTCAAGAATTTTTACAAGATACTTAACTCAATTAATTCGAGCAAGTGACAGATCCTCTTTAAAGGGGAGCAAAACTGTAGTTACATTTCATTAAAAACGTATTTTTGATGGGTATGCTTTCGACAAGAAACACACAAGCAATACTCGAATGGACTAGCACTGAATGATTATTGTGCCCATTACATTTTATGACTTTTTTATTTGTTTTCTTGAAAATTAAGATAGGGATTCACATGTATCTTTTACAACAAAAAAAAATTTCATGTGCAAAGTCAAGACTGCTGACATAGTACTTTTCACACTTCCGCATCACAGTATGTTTAGTTAAAGCTACAGAAAAAAACTAAGCATCTGTTGAAATATGCTACATATATAAATTGTTAGTAAACTGGAGGTGGTTATGAAAGATCCAGGGTGTACCCAAAGCTATGCTCTGCAGCTACATTTGAGAACTGATTCATTGTGTCAGCAAGACAGGGAATCAAAAAAAAGTGCTTGCTCCTGCAGTAAGAAGAAGCTGATTAGTAGAATCCAGCTGTTATAGAAAAACATTCTCCCCAAAATATTCATATGGTGTCTACATTTAGCTCAAGGCTGTGTTTTTAACTGCTGAAGGTATCTGTAGATTGTGTTATGCAAATAGTGTAATTTTATTGCCATATTGTGGGCTTATGGGAAGCCAGACAGTCTATGAAAGAGACAATATTACTGGTATGGGACAATGGGTAAAGAAATACAGTATTTCCTACATACACAGTACAATGCAGAGGAAATATGCAGGTGGATTAGAGAGGCTAAAAGAATATGCAACAGGCAGCTTCAGCAACAGAAGTTGTATTTTAGGTTCCGTAGAGACAGTTTAAAACATCTTCAATTACCAAGTATCATTATAACACTGCTAATTACTTCTATATTTAAAAGCACGTCATTACATACTGTATACAGCTGTGTGAAAAAGTGTCAACCTCCTTCCTGATTTCCTGTTCTTTTGCATGTTTGTCACACTGAAAAGTTTCAGATGAGAAAACAAATTTAAATATTAGACAAAGATAACACAAAATGCAGTTTTTAAATGAAGCTCTTTATTATTAAGGGGAAAAAAAATACTAAACCTACAGGGCCCTGTGTGAAAAAGTGATTGCCCACTAACCTAATAGCTGGTTGGGCCAACCCTTAGCTGCAACAACTGCAGTCAAGCGTTTACGATAACTGGCAATGTCTTTTACAACGCTCTGAAGGATTTAATTTTGGACCATTCATTTTTGCAGAATTGTTGTAATTCAGCCACAGTGGAGGGTTTCTGAGCACAAACCGCCTTTTTAAGGTCATGCCACATCATCTCACTCGGGTTAAGGTCAGTAGTTTTACTAGGCCACTCCAAAGTCTTAATCTTGTTTTCTTAAGCCATTCAGAGGTGGACTTGCTGGTGTGTTTTGGATTATTGTCCTGCTACATAACCCAAGTGTGCTTCAGCTTGAGGTCACGAACAGATGGCCGGACATTTTTGTTAAAGATTTTTTGGTAGACAGCAGAATTCATTGTTCCATTTATCTCAGCAAGTCTTCCAGGTCCCGAAGCAGCAAAACAGCCCCAGACCATCACACGACCACACCACTGTTAGTATGATGTTAATTTTTTGAAATGTTGTGTTACTTCTACGCCAGATGTAATGGGACATACGCATTCCAAAAAGTTCAACTTTTGTCTCGTCAGTCCACAGAGTATTCTCCCAAATGTCTTGGGGATCATCAAGATGTTTTCTGGCAAAACTGAGATGAGACTTTATGCTTATTACTCAGCAGTGATTTTCTCCTTGAAACTCTGTCATTGAGATCATTTTTGCCCAATCTCTTTCTTATGAGTCATAAACACTGAGCTTAACTGAGGCAAGTGAGGCCTGCAGTTCTTTGAATGTTGTTGTGGGGTCTTTTATGACCTCTTGGATGAGTTGTTGCTGCATTCTTTGGTTATTTTTCGTTCGTCAGCCACTCCTGGGAAAGTTCACCACTGTTCCATGTTTTCGCCATTTGTGGATAATGGCTCTCAATGAAGTTCACTGAAGTCCTAAAACTTTAGAAATAGCTTTATAACATTTTCCAGACTGATAGATCTCAATTACTTTGTTTCTCATTTGTTCCAGAATTTCTTGGGATCACTGCATGATCTTTTGGTCTACTTCACTTTGTCAGGAAGGTCCTATTTAAAGGGAATCTGTCACCTACTTTTGGCGGGCGATGAAAACGAGGTCGGTCCGATGGGCGGTGTTCCCGATATTTGCCGCCTCCCCTTCCTTGGCCGCCGTCTGCAGTTTTTTGAGGAATAGGAGCAGGTGTCCGCCATTTTTTGCACGCGCGCTAAGCATTCTTGGCTCGCGCACGCGCAGTATGCTTTGCCCAACTGCAGGCAAAGCCGCAAAGCCTGACTGCGCATGTGCCGGTTAACTAAGCCCCGAAAGTATTTTGTTGTGTTCCAGGGCTTAGTTAACCGGCGCATGAACAGTCATGCTTTTCGGCTTTGCCCACAGTTGGGCAAAGTATACTGCGCGTGCGAAGAATGCTTAGCGCACGCGCAAGAAAAAAGACGGACACCTACTCCTATTCCTCAAAAAACTGCGGACGGTGGCCAAGGATGGGGAGGCGGCAAACATCGGGAACACCGCCCATTGGACCGGACCGACCACGTTTTCATCGCCCGCCAAAAGTAGGTGAGATTCCCTTTAAGTGATTTCTTGATTGAAAGCAGGTGTGGCAGTAATTAAGCCTGCATGTGGCTAGGGATTTTGAAATCAGCTATTTTTCATTTGCTTGTGGCATGGTTGAATAAGCATCAATAAACCACCCTGGATATTTCAATGGAATCAGTTCCTGTGTTCAGGGTTGGACTGGCCTGGCGGTGTATTAGGGAAATCCCTGGTGGGCCCTTGCTATGGACCAGAGAAATAGAGGTGGTAAGAAGAAGAAAAAAGTCTTTGGTTTTTTGGGGCATGGGCCCTTTAAAAGTGCAGGCAGAGTATGTGCAGGGGCGCATGCATGCAGCATTCATTATTGTTCCATGCCTTGACACAGTGTCTCCTGTGCTCTGAACTCCTAATGATGTCTAATATGATGAGCTGGACTTATGTCTATCTCCATGTAGAACTGATCAGGAGTAGTGTTGAGTGATACCATCTGATATCGTGAAATATCGGATGGGATCGATACCCAAAAAGTATCGGATATCGCCGATTCCGATACTGGAAACCAATGCAAGTCAATGGGACAGAAATATCGGAATTAAAAAAAAAAACCCTTTCTTTCCTTGTAGGTTAATTCTACAAGAAGAAAAACAACTAATAATAATGTAGAATGTATTGGGGGGAGGTGGAGGAGACATTAAAGGCATAGAGGTTTAGCCCAATCAAATGGAATAGCAGGAATTAATTTTATTTTTTAAAGACGTTCGGAGTTACAAAGATATTGACTATGTTAACCTTTTTTATATTTTGTCAGATATGTATGTTTCACTACTTCCATGCTCTTCACCTTCTTTTTTACTTCTCCCACACTTTCTCCTTCATGATCCTCAGCAGCAGCAGCATCTTTTTCATCAACTTCTTCTTCACCTTCTTCATCTTCTTCACCTTCTTCCTATTATTCTTTTTTTTTACATTCTCCATATTCTTCTTATTCAACTATTATTCTTCTTCATATTCTACTTCATCTTCTTCCTATTCTTCTTCTTCATCATATTCTTATTTGTGACAGGCATTCCTGTAGTTGTTATCTATAAAAGTTTGAAGATTACACCTTCCGTTCTGCCTGTCACAAAAGATTTACAACAGGATTTGTCCGCGTTCAGTTTGGCCTGCAGCAGCAGGCATTTTCCAGGGGCACCACGAGGAGGAACGGACTCACCCCCATACACTGCTTAGTCTTCTGCTTATAATTTAGATAAAATCTTTTACTCTGATTTTTAGTCTTATGCTTAATGCTCTTCTGCTTTTTGTTCTTCTGCTACTTGGTCTTCTGCTTCTTGGTCTTCTGTATCTTGGTGGTTGTCTTCATGTTCTTTGTCCTCTTGGTCATCTTCTTCAGGGTCATCTTTTTGGTCTTCTTCGTGGTGGTCTTCCGGGTCGTCGTCTTCGGGGTCATTGTTTTCGTGGTCGTCGTCTTCTTCGCGGTGGTCTTCAGGGTCGTCGTCTTCAGGGTCGTCGTCAGGGAGATCCAGAGTGATAACCAAAAACTATTTCCAAAATCTTGAACTTGGAAATGTAGCAGAAGGTACAAGAAGGCTGAGGAACTGCCGAGAACCAGCTGACGGTGCTGGAACCCGGATGGGTAGCAGAAGGAACAAGAGCCAATGGCACTACTGAGGACCAGCTGACGGTGCTGGAACCTGGAGGGGCAGCAGAAGGAACAAGAGCCAATGGCACTACCGAGGACCAGCTGATGGTGCTGGAACCTGGTTACTAAGCAGGAGGTACCTGTGCTAGAAAGCACTACCAAGGACCAGCAGACGTTGCTGGAACTCAGACACCGAGATGGAGGCACCTAAGCCAAAGGCACTGCCGAGAACCAGCTGACGGTACTGGAACCCCTAGAGGCAGCAGAAGGTACCCATGAAAAACAAAGTTGCAAGGCCGCGAGCCATCCGCAGTTACCGAAACCCACAGTCCTACAGGGGGTGCTTGTCCTTTTGGCACTACGGAACCAGCCTTTATTGCCAGAACCCGCAGCCCACATAGGAAGCACCTAAACTGCAGGCACCATAGAGTCGGCTAACCTGACCGCAACACAACAGGACAATGTATTGGTGGCAAAGTGACGTTGACACTACCTGGAAACAGCTGGCGTGCTGGAACCAGGCTGGGCAGGAGGGAGTACCCCTGCCAAAGACACTGCCGAGAACCAGCTGATGGTGCTGGAACCCAGATGGGTAGCAGAAGCTGCAAGAGCCAATGGATCTACCGAGGACCAACTGACGGTGCTGGAACCCGGAGGGGCAGCAGAAGGAACAAGAGCCAATGGCACTACCGAGGACCAGCTGACGGTGCTGGAACCTGGTTACTAAGCGGGAGGTACCTGTGCTAGAAAGCACTACCAAGAACCAGCAGACGTTGCTGGAACTCTGATACCGAGAAGGAGGCACCTAACCCAAAGGCACTGCCGAGAACCAGCTGAAGGTACTAGAACCCGGATGGGTAGCAGAAGCTGCCAGAGCCAATGGAACTAGCGAGGACCAGCTGACGGTGCTGGAACCCAGAGGGGCAGCAGAAGGAACAAGAGCCAATGGCACTAACGAGGACCAGCTGACATTACTGGAACCCGGTTACTAAGCAGGAGGTACCTGTGCTAGAAAGCACTACCAAGGACCAGCAGACGTTGCTGGAACTCTGATACCAAGAAGGAGTCACCTAAGCAAAAGGCACTGCCGAGAACCAGCTGATGGTACTGGAACCCGGATGGGTAGCAGAAGGTACCCATGAAAAACAAAACTGCAAGGCTGCGAGCCGGCCGCAGTTACCGAAACTCACAGTCCTACAGGGGGTGCTTGTCCTATTGGCATTACAGAACCAGCCTTTGTTGCCAGATCCCGTAGCCCACATAGGAAGCCCATAAACTGCAGGCACCATAGACTCAGCTAACCCGACCGCAACACGACAGGACAACGTATTGGTGGCAAAGTGACATTGACACTATCCGGAAATAGCAGGCGTGCTGGAACCAGGCTGGGCAGGAGGGAGTACCTGTGCCAAAGACAATGCCGGGAAACAGCTGGCGGTGCTGGAACCCAGGGAAAATACTACAGACAGAGTGGAGACAGAAGCCTAATTGGAGCAAGTTTAAAATCTGTAGTTGTGTGAGTGTGGACAGAGCAGGAGAAATTGCCGGACACACAGCTGGGGGATCAGATGACATTTCTGAAACCCAATAAAACTGGAGCATATGTTGACTGTGCTGACGGCACTTCTGAGCAGCAACTGGCGGTGTTGCAGCCCAGGTTCAATCAGGGTTTAGGCGAGGCCTACTTAGAGCAAGTTTTATATCTGATGTAGTTTGAATGTGGAGGGAGCAGGAGATATTGCCGGACACAGCAGGGGAGCAGCTGGCGTTACTGAACCCCACTAACACAGGAGCTAGTGTTTTTCTCTGTGCAGACAGCACTTCTGAGCAACAACTGGCGGTGTTGGAGCCCAGGGTCAATCAAGGAGTAGGCTGAGGCCTAATTGGAGCAAGTTCAATATTTGATGGGGTTTGAATGTGGAGGGAGCAGTAGATATTGCCGGACACACAGCAGGGGAGCAGCTGGCTTTACTGAACCCCACTAACACAGGAGCTAGTGTTTTTCTCTGTGCAGACAGCACTTCTGAGCACCAACTGGCGGTGTTGGAGCCCAGGATCAATCATGTTGTAGGCTGAGGCCTACTTGGAGCAAGTGTAAAATCTGATGTAGTTTGAATGTGGAGGGAGCAGGAGATATTGCCGGACACACAGCAGGGGAGCAGCTGGCGTTACTGAACCCCACTAACACAGGAGCTAGTGTTTATCTCTGTGCAGATGGCACTTCTGAGCAACAACTGGCGGTGTTGGAGCCCAGGGATTACAGTTCAGGTGGTAGAAACATGAACACAACAGGAGACCTGGATACTGTTGCCAACCAATTATTTATTCTGGAAGAGGACTGGCAAATTCCGGCGAGATCCAGGCCTTGTTAATTTTCAGAAAAGTAAGCCGGTCAATGTTATCGGAGGATAGTCGCGTGCGACGGTCTGTTAGTACACCACCTGCGGCACTAAAGACGCGTTCCGATAATACACTAGCAGCAGGGCAAGCCAGCACCTCCAATGCATACTGGCTAAGCTCTGGCCATGTATCCAGCTTAGAGACCCAAAACTTGAAGGGGGAAGAGTCATCTGGGAGTACACTGACAGGGCAAGACATGTAGTCTGTCACCATCTGAAGGAAACGTTGCCTCCTGCTGACTGGAGCTGTCTGTGATAGTGTAGACATTTGTGGCGGGCACACAAAACTTTGCCACATTTGGGCCATACTGGTCTTGCCTTGTGCTGAGGCGCTGCCTCTGCTCCCTTTGTGCAGAGCTTCCTCCACTGGCTCGACGCACAGAGCTGCTTTGTAAAGCACTAGCAGCACTGCTCTCGAGTGGAATGGCGAACATGATGGAATGCACCAGTGTGTCTTGGTACTCCTGCATTTTACGCTCCCGATTCAACGGTGTTATGAGGCTTTGTAAGATGTCCCGGTAGCGAGGATCTAGGAGGGTGTACACCCAGCCGTGTTGAGAATGTGGGCGATGCGGCGGTCGTTTCTCAGGCACTGCAGCATGAAATCAACCATGTGCTGCAGACTCCCAACTGCCCCAGAAACGCTGTCCCCTGCTTGAGGCGTCATCTCTGCCTGCTCTGCATCACCCTACCCTCGCTCTACATACTGACTACTAGAGCATTGTGTACCTCCCTCCTCTGGAGAGATGTCTTCCTCCTCCATTGACTCCTCCTCATCCTCCTCATAAAGTGTCCCCTGCCTAGGCCTTTGTGAGGAACCACATTGCGCAGACTGCCCAGAAGCAGATGGCATTTGTGACTCCTCATCCTCCACCTCTTCCAAAGCCTCCTACCTTAGTGCTTGCAGTGTTTTTTTGAAGCAGGCAGATAAGGGGGACAGTCATGCTGACTAGTGCATCATCTGCACTCGCCATCTGCATGGAATCATCGAAGGCATGCAAAACGTGGCAGATGTCCTTCATAGAGGCCCACTTAGTGGTGCTGAAGTGTGACCAGTGCGTAGTGCGACTTGTTTGCGCCTGATGCAGCTGGTACTCCATTACTGCTGCCTGCTGCTCACACAACCGCTCCAACATATGTAACGTTGAATTCCACCTGGTGGGGAGGTCACATATGATGCGATGTTCTGGCAGGCGGAATCGGCGTTGCAGAGATGCAATGCGCGATCTTGCCATGCTGGAACGCCGCAAGTGAGCACACTCTAGGCTAGGCGAACCTTGTGCAGCAGTGCATCAAGATCCGGATAGTCCCTCAGAAAGCTCTGCACGACCAAATTGAGCACGTGTGCCCGACATGGTATGTGAGTGAGGTTGCCTAGGCCCAGAGCTGCCACTAGATTTCGGCCATTGTCACTCACTACCAAACCTGGCTGGAGATTCGCTGGCACAAACCACACATCGCTCTCCTGCTTGATGGCATTCCAGAGCTCCTGTGCTGTGTGGCTCCGATTCCCCAAAGAAATTAATTTAAGGATGGCCTGTTGACGTTTGGCCACATCTGTGCTCATATCTGGCCTAACAGGCTCACGCAGTGCTGATTCCGAGGAACTAGAGTAGGAGGAGGACTCAATATGTACAGACTGCATTCCTGCAATCCTTGGAGTTGGCAGAATACGTACAGAGCCACTCTCCAGATCTGTACCCGGCTCCACAACATTGACCCAATGGGCAGTGAGGGAAAGGTATCGTCCCTGTCCATGGTTACTGGTCCACGCATCGGTGGTCAGGTGGACCTTGCTACTGATGGCGTTTAGCAGCTCATATTTAATTTTTCCCTCCACATGCTTTTGCAGGGCAGGGACGGCTTGCCTGCTGAAATAAAAGCGCCTGGGCATGTTGTATTGTGGGACTGCCAATGCCATGAAGTTACGTAAGGTGTCAGTCTCCACCAGTCTGAATGAGAGCATTTCAAGGGCCAGTAGTTTGGCAATGCCAGCATTCAGAGCCTGTGCACGGGAATGGTTTGCCGAGTATGGCCACCTTTTCTCCCATGCTTGTGCTACTGTTGGCTGTAGAGTGGCCTGGGAGTGTGAGGATGACAGGGAACGTGGTGCTGTGGGTGGAATGTCACTGGGTCTCTGGGTCTCTCGACAACAGTGCCAGAAGTTCTTCCATGGCGATCCTGTGAGGAAGCCGAACCAGCTGTGTGTGAGCTGGAGGAAGAGGCTACAACATAAGCTGAAGAGGTGGTAGGTGGTGCTGTAGGTTGGCCTATGTCTTCAGTGTGTCTTTGTAACTCCAGCACATGCTTGGTCCGCACATGTTTCCACATATTTGTGGTATTCAGGTTGCTGATACTTTTCCCTCTTTTGACTTTATGATTACACAGCTTGCATTTGACAAAGCAAATGTCATCTGCAACTGTGTCAAAAAAGACCACGCACTGCAAGTCTTGGGAGCGCCCATTTTGGGTTTTGGAATAGGAATGCTCCTAACGGGTGCCGAAGTGGAGGCTGCAGGCAACCAAGTCTGCCCCCTCCCTCTCCCTCCTGTTTTGGCCGTTCGGGGAATCTCTTCCTCAGAGCTGCTCCCACCACCTTCCTGTTCCTCACGCCATGATGGGTCAAGGACCTTATCATCTACACTGCCCTCTTCAAACACCTGCTTCTCCTAGGTAGTCTCGCCAGCACCGTACGCACCAGAAAGTGGCACCTGAGTCTCATCATCTGATGCGTACTGAGTTGTACTGACCATAGGCACTGGCCCACCCACCTCTTCAGATTCAGAGGGACAAACTAGTGGCGCATCACTGCATACTCCCTCTTCTTCACATTCTAGAATGCTGCTTGGCTGGCCCCCTCTTTCCAAGCCAACAGACACAGAGAACAGAAGTAGAGAATGAGATGGCTCCTGTCCAGGGCTCTCTGACTGCCTGGGCAATTTGGCAGGTGGTGAAGAGACAGATGTTTGCTCTTCAGTGCTCTGGCCCTGAGAGGATCTGGAACTAATTGAAGTTGATGCGTTAGCTGCCATCCATCCGACAACGGCTTCTATTTGTTCGTCCCGCAGCAGTGGGGTACGGCGAGGTCCTACACAGCTGCGCATAAAGGACTGTTGCCTGGTAAAACTGGGAGATGCTGAGTCACTGGTGCCCTCAGCAGGCACAGAATCCCCACGTACTCTCCCTGCTGAAACTCCACGACCACGTGCCTTACTCCCTGCCTTCTTCATCTTGGTAGACTGATAAAGATAGGCAGAAAATTACAAAGGGGGACTTAGTGTGCTTATTCCTGAACAGATGCTAACAGGTATAAGAAACACTAATTTTATAAAGTGTGTGGACTACACTTTAATATGAGGTAATGTGGCCTACACAACTGTCAAGTGGAGTGTTTGGTGAACTTTATTTACGTGTTTTTTTTTCAAAAAAACAAAAAGGATGTGACCAAAGATGTGAAAGCTTTAGTATCGCAAACATTTTGGAGCTATTACAATGCAGGAAGGTAACCTACAATGCATTAGATGAGGCTCCAAAAAATAGGCTAATACTAATCTGGCTGCGGCTGCAGGGCACAAGCCAGCAAAAAGGCTCCTCTATCTACTCCTATATAGTGTTTGCAACCAACCAATGTAGATGGATACAGATGGAAGCACACTAATAGGAGAAAAAAACTCCGGAAAAATGAACTGCAATAAAACAAATAAAGGACTATGTATGAGGCAGTGACGCACGCTGAGCGTACTACAACAAGAGGTGGCGGCAGGACACACTACAACATGAGCTGCACTCGCACACAGAGACCTCACAGACAGCCGTGAACAGTGCAGAGAACTGGGCACTAGCACTGAAAGGCTGCAGAAAGGCTCCCCTGTCTACTCCTATAGTGTTTGCAACCAATGTACATGGATACGTATGGATGCTCACTAATAGGAGAATTAATGAAAAATGAGCAGCAATAAAACAAAAATATGTATGAGGCAGTGACGCACGCTGAGTGGCCTACAACCAGAGGTGGCTGCAGGACACACTACAGCGTGAGCTGCACTCACACAGATCTTGCAGACAGCTGTGAACAGCACTGCAAGGCAAAAGAAAGCTACAGTGATTGATAATGTAGCCTGGGTAAAGCACAATATTATTTAGCAAATCGCTATCTCTAACTGTCCCTCAGAGTCTTGAACAGCAGCCTGTCCCTAACTGAATTCACAGCAGAGTGAACCCGAAATGGCGGCGGCGGCTTTTATAGTGCATCATGACATCATTTCAGCAGCCAATCACAGCCATGCCATTAGTTAACATGCCTAACAGGATGTGCCCACACTACTGAGGATTCCCCATTGGCTGAATCAAATCAAACTGGCTCATAGCATTATGGGAACTTCTGATTCCGGTATTCGATATGCAAAAAGTATTGGAACTCCGTATTGGAATTCCGATACCGTGAATATCGGCCGATACCCGATATTTGCGGTCTCGGAATGCTCAACACTAATCAGGAGCCATCTATCCATCCTGGCTCCCCCATATATCCATCCTGCTCCCTTGACCTGGCCCCTCCAAATATCCATCCTGGCCCCCATATATCGATCCTATCTACCCCATATATTCATCTTGGTCCCTTGTCCTGGCCACCCCATATATCCATTCTGGCCCCTGTACCATTGAGGATGCAAAGAAGGAAAAAAAAAAAGATTCCTCTTACCTGCCTGTGCTCCCAGCGCCACACAGCATCCTCCTCTATAGATCCGATGCACACATTTAAAAATAGATATGAACACTGAGCTAGCAGAGGCTGGCAGCTGACTTGAGTACATCCGTCGCATGCCGCATTCATTACCAGAGCCGTCACATTGCACATCCTGATGAACACTGATGAGTGTGTGTCTGACGTCGCCGATGTGTGACGTCTGTATCGTACACCGCATGCGATGACACTGGTCCCACCGCTGCACTAATACAACACAAGGTAAGGATAGCCATACAGTAAAAGGAACAGGGTAACAAAAATACAACACTTACTTTTCTGCTGTAAAGCACCACACAGCAGGATCACAACACCAGATACACCATAAACAGCTGCACCACTGCTCCCAGCAAGCTCCTTCCTCCGGTTCAGTCGATGTATCATGAACTCTAACACTGATAGTCAGCTGATGGATCAGGTGACCTTTTAAAGGATGGTGAGAGTGGTCACCACCTGCATCAGCAAATTCAGCAGCAATGTAATTACAACAGCGGCACCGGGGGGGAAAAACAGACATTAACCCCCGATGACAAGAAATGAAAAAAGTTTATATGTGAAAATCCAGATCTGCCACAGATCCAAAAATGGATCATGACACTTCTCTTTGCCAAAATAGTGGGTGTGGGTGGGTTGAAGTGACGTCAGATGCCGACCTGCAGTTTCCTGGCCCTGGATTTGGGGTAAGCGAGCATTGGAAGCAGCTGCTATTAGAAAGCCTGAGTAGAAAAAACTTTGCATGAATTGCTGACATCACCCCTTGGAGGCAGCTGTATGCAAAATGCGCATCATCTTAGTAGGACTTTGTTCCACCATCTTCACTTATTCTTTTGATACATAATCCTTGAAAACTGTATTTTAACATAATGACATCAGTGCCTTTCACCCATAGCAAATATTCTCCTTTTTGAAGTGCAGTTTACCACATTGACATTATTTCTATAGTCTGATGTGTTTTTTAACCCCTTCATCCCCGAGCCTGTTTTCACCTTCATGACCAGGCTAAATTTTACAATTCTGACCAGTGTCACTTTATGTGTTAATAACTCTGGAGCACTTCAACAGATCCCACTAATTTTGAGAATGTTTTTTTTGTGACAAATTGTACTTCATGATAGTGGTAAAAGTTATTTGATATGAATTGCGTTTATTTATGAAAAATGGCAATTTGGCAAAAATTTAGAAATTTTCAACCTTTTAATTTTTGTGCCCTTAAATCAGAGTTTGTTTTATTCTGCTAGAGATTATGCATCCTTGCAAGTTTCATTCAAATTTAATATTTATCTTGTTATTACTGTTGTATTTTTGGTGTCATATGGGTCATTCTTATTTATTATTGTTTTTGTTAGTCATGACCTATTTCTTTTGTGAATAATCCTTGGATTGGATAACTTACTGTGTACTAATTCGAATTTTAACAGTGTTTGTATATATTTCCTTACAGATTTGGCTTGAAAAAGGCATATTTATGCCGAAACGTTGCAGAAGTACATCTGATTTTCACTAGGGTCATTTTTTGTTTTTTATGAGGTGGTGGTTTTTGCCTCATTTTTCATATGAATATTGGGTAATAAATTTATCATTTGGGTGCTGAAGGTTTTTCGTTTATATTATTGCTTTCATTTAAATATTTAGAGACTAATTTATATTGATTTTTTTATTTTTTATTTTTTAAACTTTTTACAAATATTTAATTTTTTTTTAGTTTTTTTCTAAGTTTTTTACTTTCTCTCACTATGGCACAATCCTATTTTGCAGGCTGATCGCTTCTATACCATATAGATGAAGCACTATCGCCATGCCATAGAAGCTGTCAGCTCTGCACTGACTGTAACAATTATGAAGATACTGTCATGATCCAGGCCAGGTTTTGTTTTGTCTCTCCTTCCACAGTCTGGTCATGTCAGGGGTTAATTTTCCCGACTTCGTTCTGGTGTCAGGTTTACTATATATCTGTGCTGCAACCTGTGTGCATTGCCAGTTATATTTCCTGCCTATGGCACGTGTAGCTGGCTCTGGTGAAACCCTGATTTCTCTTGCTGCGTTTAGCTAACTTTGCCCATGTATGTGCACTCCTCTCCTACCCATTCCAACTCTGTGTGTCCCTGTGTGTTTTGATTCCCCAGTTCTCAACTCTGCTTTGACTGTGACCTTATTCTGTCTCTTCCTTCTGGTACTTCTGCTACGGACAGGTACTGACATTTTGGCGCTCCTCTGACTCTGTGTTTGGGATTCCCCTTGGTACTATGCTACTCTGGTATCGACCCGGCATGTCTGACTATTCTACTGCCACCTGATTGTAGCCTCACTGCAGTTCTGCTGGTGTGCTCTGAGTAGGATTTCAGCCCTCTCTCCTCTCTGCTGCCATCTAGTGTAGTTTGCGTTACTCTTCATTTACCTGCAGTGCTGCAGCGTGACAGATACTATAGAATCTGATTACATAGGATAAGAACGAATCTGAGACCGAAGTTGTGACAAAATAAACTGTGTTAACAAGCAAGGTGTACAACCTAAAGTAGCAGAGATTATCCTGAATTTATAGCAAAATGCAAACAACACAAAACTAAAATGTCCAGCAGCTACATTAAATGAAGCTGAGTGCGATTGGCACTTATACATAACGAAAATATCCAGCAACTATGTTATATGAAGCAGAGTGCGACCGGCACTTATAAGTAATGAAAATGTCCAGCAACTTTCATGGCTGTCCAGAAATATGCAGGTGATGTTCAGCAATGAGGAGGATTTCCGGTGTACTACTTTAGGGCTGAAAAAGTCCCGCAACGTCCAACACCGCAACCTGCACAGACACAGGTCAAGAATTAGTACACTGATAATAATGTCAGAGGTTCTTATGGACACAGCAGTTCCAGAAATGTATAACTCCTCACTTAGACATCCGAACAGAGGTAACCACGGCCAGGATCAGAAAACAGCACATATGACTGAAGGCAGCTGGAAGTGATGAGGCAAAGCACCGAGTAACAAGCAGCAAGAGGAACTACAGAAGCAAGCCAGGAGGAAGCTCAGGAGCCAGCAGCAAACAAAATACTCAGGCAAGGAGTGTTTCCCAACCCGGACTTAAATACAGGACAGACAGGAAGTACAAGGGCAGGATGAAGTACCAGACTCCATCTTGGACAAGGGCAAAACAGGCTCCATGGAACATCCGGAATGCTTACACTGACAGAGAGACTTGCTGATCATGGTTGTCAGGGCTGTCAGCCCTCTGTTGACTTTCAGAATGCTGCGATAATGTTCAATCGCAGTATTTCGGGGGTTAAAGTGCCACAAGCAGTCTGTGACCACTCCTGGCACCTAGTGCCGGGAGGCAGCTGTCAGAATCACCTGACACCGGGCAGCGATCACCTGCGCATCCCTCCCCCCCCCCGTGAGCACGGACTATCGTGATGATGTAATGATCCATCTATGGTCAAATTGACCCTGTTCACATTGACGGATCATTACGTCCAATGTCAGAAAGGGGTTAAACAGCTAAAAGAGTCTAGTTCTGAGCACTCCTGTTAGAGGCAGAATTTGTCCTTATTTCAGTTCTGTTCAATTATTTTTTGCTTAGAAGAATATCAGTTTTTTCAATTATTTTAGTCCCTACCATCAATTGTGTGGTTGTTTTGTTTTTAATTATGTTACTAATCCAAGACTGAACAAAGTACAGGAAAAAAAAATAAAATCACAGTTTTTACAATGACATATGCAGTTGTAAATATTCTAATATTCTAATCACACTTACAGAAAACAGTTTTACCTGCTTTTTCAATTTGAATTGTATACTTCAAAATTTTTCATTCGATAAAGCTCTTCTCTTCTTTTTCTTATTCATGCCAGTTTAAAATAATGTTTAACTTTGAACCAACTCTGTTTTAATTAATAAAGATAAATAGTCTTGTAAGCTAATTGTCATTAATCATTATTAATTTTCATTAAAAAGGCACATGAAAAGTTTTGACATTCCAGAGTATGTAAGTCCTTATTTGACATCGAGTAGTTAGGTGAGGTCTTGCCATCTTGGGAGACATTTGACTTCTTCGGTTTAAAAACAATAAATCAGTGAGACAAACTGTAATTAGCTTCCACTTAGTAAACACAAAATACAATTATATTATAATTGGTCGTAACTGACGGACATTTTATTAATTACTTTCACCCTATAGCTTATATATCCACAGAAAATGACAGATAAGAAGAAATGATTAATAATCTCTCAAAAGCTGCAAGGAGTGTAATAGGAATTCAATTATCAGTTTTGTGCGGTTCTTGAAATCTCGACTTCACATACTATGACCTCACCTTCACTTACCATAACAAAAATTTATTTTGTTGGACCTCCTAATAATGCATTTGGCTAACAACCACCTCTGACCTCTTTTATGAGGCATGTGATAATGTGAGCCTGCAATGATCACCATTAGAGATGAGCGACTTTGCCTTTTTTCGGGACGAGTCGGGTTTCATGAAACCCGACTTTCTCAAAAGTTGGGTAGAATGCAATCGGCCGATTATCGTGAAAAGTCGAAGGCCGACTGAAACACGAAACCCAATGCATGTCAATGGGGAACCAAGGTCGGCAGGGAGTGGAGGACAGGAAACACACCTACAGTGCCCATTTTAATGCCAAAAACATCAATTCTTATTACTTAAGCTTGTCAACCTTAATTTACTTTATAATAATAGTTAGGCATTGAAAACTGGGGGTTATTTGGCTAAAGTTGTGGGGGGGGTAGGGCTGGCTCCAGATTTTCGTGGGCCCTGGGCCAAAGAGTGTCACTGGGCTCCTTTAACACATGCCACAATTCATGATCCTCTGATAAGGGAGAGAAATAGCGGTATAGTACAATGAAAAATACTTCACTTCTTACATCTCATGACTAGTGTTGAGCATTCCGATACCGCAAGTATCGGGTATCGGCCGATATTAGCTGTATCGGGATTCCGATACTTAGTTCCGATACTTTTTTCATATCGAATACCGGAATCGGAAGTTCCCATAATGCTAGGAGCCCGCTCGATTTGATTCAGCCAATGGGGATCCTCATAAGTGTGGGCACATCCTGTTAGGCATGTAGGCATGTTAACTACTGGCATGGCTGTGATTGGCTGCTGAAATGATGTCATGATGCACTATAAAAAGCGCTGCAGCCGCCATTTCTGGTCACTCTGCTGTGAATTCAGTTAGGGACAGGCTGCTGTTGAAGACTGTGAGGGACAGTTAGAAATAGCGATTCCACAAAACATATAGTGCTTAACCCAGGCTACATAAACCACCACTGTAGCTTGCTTTTCCCTAGCAGCGCTGTTTTCACAGCTGTCTGCAAGGGCTGTGTGAGTGCAGACCCACGCTGTGTAGTGTGTCCTGCAGGCACGTCTGCTTGTAGGCCGGCCAGCGTGTGTCTCTGCCTCATACACATTTTTCTTTTATTGCTGCTTTTTTTTTCTCCTCTATAGTGTGCTTCCATACGTATCCATATACGTTGGTTGCAAACACTAAAGGAGTGGACAGCGGAGCCTTTCAGCAGCCTTTCAGTGCTATAGCCCATTTCTCTGCACTGTTTTTGGCTGTCTGATAGGTCTCTCTGTGTGTGAGTGCAGCTCACGTTGCAGTGTGTTCTACAGCCACCGCTAGCTGTAGTCCGCTCAGCGTGCGTCACTGCCTCATACATAGTCCTTTTTTTGCAGCTAATTTAGCCAGATTTTTGCTCCTATATTAGTGTGCTTCCAACCGCATCCATTGTCATTGGTTGGTTGCAAACACTATATAAGATTAGATAGAGGAGCCTTTTTGCTGGCTTGTGCCCTTCAGGGCCAGACAGGCTAGTATCACCCTATTTTTTGGAGCCTCATCAATTGCATTGTAGGTTAGCTTCCTGCATTGTAATCGCTCCAAAAAGTTTGTGATACTATAGCTTTCAAACTTTGGTCACATCCTTTCCTTTCTCCCCACCCAAAAAAAAGGAAATAAAGTTCACCAAACACTCCACTTTACAGTTGTCTAGGCCACATTAGATCATATTAAAGTGTACTACACACACTCTTAGCCAAATTAGTGTTTCTTATACTGGTTAGCAGTTGTTCAGGAATAAGAACACTAAGCCACCCCTTTTTTACTTTTCTGCCTATCTTTATCAGTCTACCAAGATGAAGAAGGCAGGGAGTAAGGCATGTGGTCGTGGCCATGGAGTTTCAGCAGGGAGAGGACGGGGGGATTCAGCAGGGGGGATTCAGCAGGGAGATGACGTGGGGATTCGGTGTCTGCTGCAGCCACCAGTGACCCGGCATCCCCCACTTTTACCAGGCAACAGTCCTTCATGCGCAGCTTTGTAGGACCTCGCCGTACCCCACTGCTGCGTGACGAACAAATTGAAGCCGTTGTCGGATGGATGGCAGCTAACGCATCCACTTCAATGACTTCCGCATCCTCCCAAGGCCAGAGCACTGAAGAGCAACCATCTGTCTCTTCACCACCTGCCAAATTACCCAGGCAGTCTGAGAGCCCTGGACAGGAGCCATCTCAATCTTTACTTCTGTTCTCAGAATCTGTTGGCTTGGAAAGAGGTGGCCAGCCAAGCAGCATTCTAGAGCGTGAAGAAGAGGGAGTATGCAGTGATGCGCAACTGCTTTGTCCCTCTGAATCTGAAGAGGCGGGTGGGCCAGTGCCTATGGTCAGCACACCTCAGTATGCATCAGATGATGATGAGACTCAGTTGCCAATATCTGGTGCGTACGGTGCTGGCGAGACAACCCAGGACCAGCCGGTGCTTGAAGAGGGGAGTGGAGATGATGAGGTCCTTGACCCATCATGGCGTCAGCCACAGGAAGGTGGTGGGAGCAGCTCTGAGGAAGAGATTCCCCGAACGGCCAAAAGAGGAGGGAGAGGGCGGGGGCAGACTTGGTTGCCTGTAGCCTCCACTTTGGCACCCGTGAGGAGCAATCCTCTTCCAAAACACAAAACGGACGCTCCCAGGACTTGCAGTGCGTGGTCTTTTTTGACACAGTTGCAGATGACATTTGCTTTGTCAAATGCAAGCTGTGTCACCAGAAAGTGAAATGAGGGAAAAATGTGACCAACCTCAATACCACAAATATGTGGAAACATGTGCGTACCAAGCACGAGGTGGAGTTACACAGACACACTGAAGATGTAGGCCAACCTTCAGCAGCACCTACCACCTCTTCAGCTCGTGTTGGGGCCTCTTCCTCCAGCTCACACACAGCTGGTTCGGCTTCCTCACTGGAACGCCATGGAAGAACCACTGCCACTGTTGTCCAGAGACCCAGTGAAATTCCACCCACTGAACCACGTTCGCAGTCATCAGCACACTCCCAGGCCACTCACCAGCAATCGGTAGCACAGGCATGGGAGAAAAAGCGGCCATACTCGGCAAACCATCCCCGAGCACTGGCTCTGAATGCCGGCATTGCCAAACTACTGGCCCTTGAGATGCTGTCATTCAGGCTGGTGGAGACTGACACGTTCCGGAACTTTATGTCATTGGCAGTTCCACAATACAATGTGCCCAGCCGCTTTTATTTCAGCAGGCAAGCTGTCCCTGCCCTGCAAAAGCATGTGGAGGGAAAAATTAAAAATGCGCTACTAAATGCCGTCAGTAGCAAGGTCCACCTGACCACCGATGCGTGGACCAGTAGCCATGGACAGGGACGATACCTTTCCCTCACTGCCCATTGGGTCAATGTTGTGGAGCCGGGTACAGATCTGGAGAGTGGCTCTGTACGTATTCTGCCAACTCCAAGGATTGCAGGAATGCAGTCTGTACATATTGAGTCCTCCTCCTACTCTAGTTCCTCGGAATCAGCACTGCGTGAGCCTGTTAGGCCAGATATGAGCACAGGTGTGGCCAAACGTCAACAGGCCATCCTTAAATTAATTTCTTTGGGGAATCGGAGCCACACAGCACAGGAGCTCTGGAATGCCATCAAGCAGGAGAGCGATGTGTGGTTTGTGCCAGCGAAACTCCAGGCAGGTTTGGTAGTGAGTGACAATGGCCGAAATCTAGTGGCAGCTCTGGGCCTAGGCAACCTCACTCACATACCATGTCGGGCACACGTGCTCAATTTGGTCGTGCAGAGCTTTCTGAGGGACTATCCGGATCTTGATGCACTGCTGCACAAGGTTCGCCTAGAGTGTGCTCACTTGCGGCGTTCCAGCATGGCAAGATCGCGCATTGCATCTCTGCAACGCCGATTCCGCCTGCCAGAACATCGCATCATATGTGACCTCCCCACCAGGTGGAATTCAACGTTACATATGTTGGAGCGGTTGTGTGAGCAGCAGGCAGCAATAATGGAGTACCAGCTGCATCAGGCGCAAACAAGTCGCACTGTGCGCCGGACACATTTCACCACCACTGAGTGGGCCACTATGAGGGACATCTGCCAAGTTTTGCATGCCTTCGATGACTCCACGCGGATGGCCAGTGCAGATGATGCACTAATCAGCATGACTGTCCCCCTCATCTGTCTGCTTCAAAAAACCTTACAAGCACTAAGTGAGGAGGTTTTTGAAGAGGTCGAGGATGAGCAGTCAGAAATGCCATCTGCTTCTGGCAAGTCTGCGCAACGTGCTTCCACACAAAAGCCCAGGCAGGGGACACTTAGTGAGGAGGATGACGAGGAGTCAATGGAGGAGGAGGAACACATCTCTCCAGAGGAGGGAGGTACACAAGGCTCTAGTAGTCAGTGTGTACAGCGAGGGTGGGGTGATGCTGAGCAGGCAGAGATGCTGCCTCAAGCTGGGGACAGCATTTCCGGTCCAGTTGGCAGTCTGCAGCACATGGTTGATTTCATGCTGCAGTGCTTGTTAAATGACCGCCGCATCGCCAACATTCTCCACACGGCTGATTATTGGGTGTACACCCTCCTAGATCCTCGCTACCGGGACAACTTACAAAGCCTCATACCACAGTTGAACCGGGAGCGAAAAATGCGGGAGTATCAAGAAACACTTGTGCAGGCCATCATGTTCTCCATTCCCCCCACAAGTGTTGCTGGTAGTGCTTTTCAAAGCAGCCATGTGGGTAGAGGCAGTGGAGGAAGCTCTGCACAAAGAGGTAGCAGAGGCAGTGCCGCAGGACAAGGCAAGGCCAGTATGGCCCAAATGTGGAAAAGTTTTGTGGGACCGCCACAAACGGCTACACCATCACAGACGGCTCCAGTCAGCAGGAGGCAACGTTTCCGTCAGATGGTGACAGACTACTTGTCGTGCCCTGTTAGTGTTCTCCCAGACGGCTCTTCCCCGTTCAAGTATTGGGTCTCTAAGCTGGATACATGGCCAGAGCTTAGCCAGTATGCATTGGAGGTGCTGGCTTGCCCTGCTGCCAGTGTATTATCGGAACGTGTCTTTAGTGCTGCAGGTGGTGTGGTAACAGACCGTCGCACGCGACTATCCGCCAATAATGTTGACCGGCTTACTTTTGTGAAAATGAACAAGGCCTGGATCTCACCTGAATTTGCCAGTCCTCTTCCAGAATAAATAATTGTCTGGCAACAGGAAACAGGTCTCCTGTTGTGTTCATGTTTCTATGAGCTTTATTTCCTGGGCTACAGCAACGCCCGTTGTTGCTCAGAAGTGCTGTCCACACAGACAAAACACTCGCTCATGTGTAAGTGGGGTTCGGTAACGTCAGCTGATCCCCTGCTGTGTGTACGGCAAACTCTCCTGCTGCCTACAACTTCTGACTACCTCTGATTTAATATGTTCTCTGATTTGCCCTCTGTCTCCACTCTGTTTTGAGTATTTCCTCTGGCCTACAACACCGCCTGTTTCTGCTCTCAAGTGCCGTCTGCACAATCCACACTTGTTCCTGTGGTACCTGGGTCCTGTAACATCTGCTCATCTCCAGAGTTGAGCACGGCAATGTCTCCTGCTTTGTCTACATTCCCACTATTTGTAGTGGAAATGTGGACAGAGCAGGAGACATTGCCTGACTCACCTCTAGGGAGAAGCTGCTGTTACAGAACCCCAGTAACACAGGAACAAGTGTGGGTTGTGCAGACGGCATTTCAGAGCAGCAACTGGCGTGGTTGGAAGCCAGAGGAAATACTCGAAACAGAGTGAAGACAGAGGCCTAATTGGAGTACGTTGACAGTTAGTAGTAGTCTAGAAACAATCGCAAACTACCACCAAGTAGGCCTCGGCCTACTACCTGATTTTCCCTGGGCTCCGACACCGCCAGTTGGTGCTCAGAAGTGCTGTCCGCACAGACAAAACACTCGCTCATGTGTAAGTGGGGTTCGGTAACGTCAGCTGATCCCCTGCTGTGTGTAGGGCAAAGTGTCCTGCTCCCTCCACAGTCAAACAAACTCAGATTTACACCTGGCTCCAAGTAGGCCTCGGCCTACTACCTGATTTTCCCTGGGCTCCGACACCGCCAGTTGGTGCTCAGAAGTGCTGTCCGCACAGACAAAACACTCGCTCATGTGTAAGTGGGGTTCGGTAACGTCAGCTGATCCCCTGCTGTGTGTACGGCAAACTCTCCTGCTGCCTACAACTTCTGACTACCTCTGATTTAATATGTTCTCTGATTTGCCCTCTGTCTCCACTCTGTTTTGAGTATTTCCTCCGGCCTACAACACCACCTGTTTCTGCTCTCAAGTGCCGTCTGCACAATCCACACTTGTTCCTGTGGTACCTGGGTCCTGTAACATCTGCTCATCTCCACAGTTGAGCACGGCAATGTCTCCTGCTTTGTCTACATTCCCACTACTTGTAGTGGAAATGTGGACAGAGCAGGAGACATTGCCTGACTCACCTCTAGGGAGAAGCTGCTGTTACAGAACCCCAGTAAAACAGGAACAAGTGTGGGTTGTGCAGACGGCATTTCAGAGCAGCAACTGGCATGGTTGGAAGCCAGAGGAAATACTCGAAACAGAGTGAAGACAGAGGCCTAATTGGAGTACGTTGACAGTTAGTAGTAGTCTAGAAACAATCGCAAACTGCCACCAAGTAGGCCTCGGCCTACTACCTGATTTTCCCTGGGCTCCGACACCGCCAGTTGGTGCTCAGAAGTGCTGTCCGCACAGACAAAACACTCGCTCATGTGTAAGTGGGGTTCGGTAACGTCAGCTGATCCCCTGCTGTGTGTATGGCAAAGTGTCCTGCTCCCTCCACAGTCAAACAAACTCAGATTTACACCTGGCTCCAAGTAGGCCTCGGCCTACTACCTGATTTTCCCTGGGCTCCGACACCGCCAGTTGGTGGTCAGAAGTGCTGTCCACACAGAAAAAAACACTCGTTCATGTGAAAGTGGGGTTCGGTAACGTCAGCTGATCCCCTGCTGTGTGGAGGGCAAAGTGCTGCTACCTCCAAATTGTAACAACTTCAGATTTAAACATTCTCTGATTTGGCCTCTGTCTCCACTCTGTCTCTAGTATTTCCCCTGACCTCCAGCACCGCCAGTTCCTGCTCACAGTTGCCGTCCGCGCATTCCACACTTGTTCCTGTGTTTCTGGTGTTCTGTTATGTGAGCAGATCCCCCAATGTGTGTCCACCACTGTCTCCTGCGCTGTCCAACTTCCCAATGCAAGCGGTGGGAATGTGGACAGAGCAGGATACAGTGGCAGACACACATCAGGGGATCTGCTGACATTACAGAACCCCAGTAACAGAGGAACACGTGTGGATTGGGCAGACGGCTGCAGTACGCATAAACTGGCGGTGTTGGTGGTCACGTGAAATCCTGGAAACAGAGTGGAGACAGATGCCTAAATGGAGCACGTTGACAGTCTGTTGTAGCCTACAAACAATCTAAAACTGCGACCGAGTAGGCCTCGGCCTACACCATAATTGTCCCTGGGCTCCAACAATGCCAGTTGGTGCTCGGAAGTGCTGTCCACACAGAAAAACACACGTGTTCATGTGAAAGTGGGGTTCTGTAACGTCTGCTGATCCCCTGCTGTGTGTACGGCAAACTCTCCTGCTGCCTCCAAAGTCAAAATACGTCCGATTTACACCTGGCTCCTAGAAGGCCTCGGCCTGCACCCTGATTGTCCCTGGGCTCCAACAACGCCAGTTGTTGCTCGGAAGTGCTGTCCACACAGAAAAAAACACTCGTTCATGTGAAAGT
Source organism: Dendrobates tinctorius (assembly GCF_039654945.1). Lineage (NCBI taxonomy): Eukaryota > Metazoa > Chordata > Amphibia > Anura > Dendrobatidae > Dendrobates > Dendrobates tinctorius. The sequence goes on from NW_027361829.1 coordinate 60,077,786, forward strand.
GGGGGTCGGTAACGTCAGCTGATCCCCTGCTGTGTGGAGGGCAAAGTGCTGCTGCCTCCAAATTGTAGCTACTTCAGATTTAAACATTCTCTGATTTGGCCTCTGTCTCCACTCTGTCTCTAGTATTTCCCCTGACCTCCAACACCACCAGTTCCGGCTCACAGTTGCCGTCCACGCATTCCACACTTGTTCCTGTGTTCCTGGTGTTCTGTTACGTGAGCTGATCCCCAATGTGTGTCCGGCACTGTCTCCTGCGTGGTCCACCTTCCCACTGCAAGTGGTGGGAATGTGGACAGAGCAGGAGACAATGGCAGACACACATCAGGGGATCTGCTGACTTTACAGAACCCCAGTAACACAGGAACACGTGTGGATTGGGCAGACGGCTACTGTACGCATAAACTGGCGGTGTTGGTGGTCACGTGAAATCCTGGAAACAGAGTGGAGACAGATGCCTAATTGGAGCACGTTGACAGTCTGTTGTAGCCTACAAACAATCTAAAACTGCCACCAAGTAGGCCTCGGCCTGCACCCTGGTTCTCCCAGGGCTCCAACAACGCTAGTTGGTGCTCGGAAGTGCTGTCCACACAGAAAAACACACTCGTTCATGTGAAAGTGGGGGTCAGTAATGTCAGCTGATCCCCTGCTGTGTGGAGGGCAAACTGCTGCTGCCTCCAAATTCAAACAACATCTTATCTTAAACTGCCTCCAAGTAGGCCTCAGCCTACAAAATGACTATCCCTGGGCTCCAACATCGTCAGTTGTTGCTCGGAAGTGCTGTCCACACAGAAAAACACACTCGTTCATGTGAAAGTGGGGTTCGGTAACGTCAGCTGATCCCCTGCTGTGTGGAGGGCAAAGTGTCCTGCTCCCTCCAAAGTCAAAATACCTCAGCTTTACACCTGGCTCCTAGTAGGCCTCGGCGTGCACCATGATTGTCCCTGGGCTCCAACAACGCCAGTTGGTGCTCGGAAGTGCTGTCCACACAGAAAAACACTCGTTCATGTGAAAGTGGGGTTCGGTAACGTCAGCTGATCCCCTGCTGTGTGGAGGGCAAAGTGTCCTGCTCCCTCCAAAGTCAAAATACCTCAGCTTTACACCTGGCTCCTAGTAGTCCTCGGCCTGCACCATGATTGTCCCTGGGTTCCAACAACGCTAGTTGGTGCTCGGAAGTGCTGTCCACACAGAAAAACACACTCGTTCATGTGAAAGTGGGGTTCGGTAACGTCAGCTGATCCCCTGCTGTGTGGAGGGCAAACTGCTGCTGCCTCCAAATTTTAACTACTTCAGATTTAAACATTCTCTGATTTGGCCTCTGTCTCCACTCTGTCTCTAGTATTTCCCCTGACCTCCAACACCACCAGTTCCTGCTCACCGTTGCCGTCAACGCATTCCACACATGTTCCTGTGTTACTGGGGTTCTGTAACGTCAGCAGATCCACCAATATGTGTCCGCCACTGTCTCCTGCGCTGTCCACCTATCCACTGCAAGCGGTGGGAATGTGGACAGAGCAGGAGACAGTGGCAGTCACACATCAGGGGATCTGCTGACATTACAGAATCCCAGTAACACAGGAACACGTGTGGATTGGGCAGACGGCTGCTGTACGCATAAACTGGCGGTGTTGGTGGTCACGTGAAATCCTGGAAACAGAGTGGAGACAGATGCCTAATTGGAGCATGTTGACAGTCTGTTGTAGCCTACAAAAAATCTAAAACTGCCACCAAGTAGGCCTCGGCCTGCACCCTGGTTCTCCCTGGGCTCCAACAACGCTAGTTGGTGCTCGGAAGTGCTGTCCACACAGAAAAACACACTCGTTCATGTGAAAGTGGGGGTCAGTAATGTCAGCTGATCCCCTGCTGTGTGGAGGGCAAACTGCTGCTGCCTCCAAATTCAAACAACGTCTTATCTTAAACTGCCTCCAAGTAGGCCTCAGCCTACAAAATGACTATCCCTGGGCTCCAACATCGTCAGTTGTTGCTCGGAAGTGCCGTCCACACAGAAAAACACACTCGTTCATGTGAACGTGGGGTTCGGTAATGTCGGCTGATCTCCTGCTGTGTGGAGGGCAAAGTGTCCTGCTCCCTCCAAAGTCAAAATACCTCAGCTTTATACCTGGCTCCTAGTAGGCCTCGGCCTGCATCATGATTGTCCCTGGGTTCCAACAACGCTAATTGGTGCTCGGAAGTGCTGTCCACACAGTAAAACACACTCGTTCATGTGAAAGTGGGGGTCGGTAACGTCGGCTGATCCCCTGCTGTGTGGAGGGCAAAGTGTCCTGCTCCCTCCAAAGTCAAAATACCTCAGCTTTACACCTGGCTCCTAATAGGCCTCGGCCTGCACCATGATTGTCCCTGGGCTCCAACAACGCCAGTTGGTGCTCGGAAGTGCTGTCCACACAGAAAAACACACTCGTTCATGTGAAAGTGGGGTTCGGTAACGTCAGCTGATCCCTTGCTGTGTGGAGGGCAAACTGCTGCTGCCTCCAAATTGTAACTACTTCAGATTTAAACATTCTCTGATTTGGCCTCTGTCTCCACTCTGTCTCTAGTATTTCCCCTGACCTCCAACACCGCCAGTTCCTGCTCACAGTTGCCGTCCACGCATTCCACACGTGTTCCTGTGTTACTGGGGTTCTGTAACGTCAGCAGATCCCCCAATATGTGTCCGCCACTGTCTCCTGCGCTGTCCACCTTCCCATTGCAAGCGGTGGGAATGTGGACAGAGCAGGAGACAGTGGCAGACACACATCAGGGGATCTGCTGACATTACAGAATCCCAGTAACACAGGAACACGTGTGGATTGGGCAGACGGCTGCTGTACGCATAAACTGGCGGTGTTGGTGGTCACATGAAATCCTGGAAACAGAGTGGAGACAGATGCCTAATTGGAGCACGTTGACAGTCTGTTGTAGCCTACAAACAATCTAAAACTACCACCAAGTAGGCCTCGGCCTACACCATGATTGTCCCTGGGCTCCAACAATGCCAGTTGGTGCTCGGCAGTGTCTTTGGCACAGGGACTCCCTGTTGCCCAGCCTGGTTCCAGCACGCCTGCTGTTTCCGGGTAGTGTCAAGGTCACTATGCCACCAATCCGTTGTCCTGTAGTCTTGCAGCCGGGTTAGCCGACTCTACGGTGCCTGCAGTTTAGGTGACTCCTATGTGGGCTGCGGGAACTGGCACTGAAGGCTGGATCCATAGTGCCAATGGGACATGGACCCCCTGTAGGACTGTGGGTTTCGGTAACTGCGGCCGGCTTGCGGCCTGGCTACTTTGCTTTGAATGGGTACCTTCTGCTACCCACCCGGGTTCCAGCACTGTCTGCTGGTTCTCGCCAGAGCCTTTGGCCTAGTTGCCTCCATCTCGGTATCCGAGGTCCAGCACCGTCAGCTGGTCCTTGGTAGTGCTTTCTAGCACAGGTACCTCCTGCCTAGTAACCGTGGTCCAGCACCGTCAGCTGTTCCTCGGTAGTGCCATTGGCTCTTGTAGCTTTTGCTACCCATCTGGGTTCCAGCACCGTCAGCTGGTTCTCGGCAGTGTCTTTGGCACGGGGACTCCCTGTTGCCCAGCCTGGTTCCAGCACGCCTACTGTTTCCGGGTAGTGTCAAGGTCACTATGCCACCAATCCGTTGTCCTGTCGTCTTGCGGCCGGGTTAGCCGACTCTACGGTGCCTGCAGTTTAGGTGACTCCTATGTGGGCTGCGGGAACTGGCACTGAAGGCTGGATCCGTAGTGCCAATGGGACATGGACCCCCTGTAGGACTGTGGGTTTCGGTAACTGCGGCCGGCTTGCGGCCTGGCTACTTTGCTTTGAATGGGTACCTTCTGCTACCCACCCGGGTTCCAGCACTGTCTGCTGGTTCTCGCCAGAGCCTTTGGCCTAGGTGCCTCCATCTCGGTATCCGAGGTCCAGCACCGTCAGCTGGTCCTTGGTAGTGCTTTTTAGCACAGGTACCTTCTGCTTAGTAACCGTGGTCCAGCACCGTCAGTTGGTCCTCGGTAGTGCCATTGGCTCTTGTTCCTTCTGCTACCCATCCGGGCTGGTTCTCGCCAGAGCCTTTGGGCTAGGTGCCTCCATCTCGGTATCCGAGGTCCAGCACCGTCAGCTGGTCCTTGGTAGTGCTTTTTAGCACAGGTACCTTCTGCTTAGTAACCGTGGTCCAGCACCGTCAGTTGGTCCTCGGTAGTGCCATTGGCTCTTGTTCCTTCTGCTACCCATCCGGGTGCCAGCACTGTCTGCTGGTTCTCACCACAGCCTTTGGCCTAGGTGCCTCCATCTCAGTATCCGAGGTCCAGCACCGTCAGCTGGTCCTTGGTAGTGCTTTTTAGCACAGGTACCTTCTGCTTAGTAACCGTGGTCCAGCACCGTCAGTTGGTCCTCAGAAGTGCCATTGGCTCTTGTTCCTTCTGCTACCCATCCGGGTGCCAGCACTGTCTGCTGGTTCTCGCCAGTTTCTCAGCCTTCTTGTACCTTCTGCTACATTTCCAAGATCAAGCTTTTTGAAATTGTCTTTGGTAATCCTTATTGATCTCCATGACGACGACCCTGATGATGACGACCCTGAAGACCACACCAAAGAAGACCAGAAATATGACCCTAAATAATAAGACCAAGAGGACAAAGAACATGAAGACAACCACCAAGATACAGAACAAAAGACAGAAGAACAATAAGCAGAAGAAGCAAAAGCAGAAGAACAGAAAGCAGAAGAACATTAAGCATAAGACTAAAAATCAGTGCAGGGCTTCTACATCTTAGCTGCACCACAACATCTGTCCTAGAGAAGCAACACTGCAGTGCGGGTCAATCTGATCAGAAACCACAGGTGGCGTCACGTATCATTCACCTATAAACGTTATTCACCCTTTTGCATGGACGCCCAGGGCCACGGAATGAGTCATCACCACCAACGTGACACATCCCTCTGAGACACCGGCCCGGTACCGATTAACCCCACTGCTCTGGCTGGCCACCCACACTCCATGTCAGATTCAACTTGGACTGGGGAATTCACGATTTGACTTGATAACCCAGGCATGGTATGGTAGAAAGAGCCACATGGACTAATGTGAAGTGTGGCCTGCTGCATCAGTCTCTTTTGGTGGGGGTGAAGGACACAAGGAAAGGGATTCTTCCTGACCAGGAGCCAGCACTTGACGACTCAGTGCTTGCATTTTTTGAAACATCAGAAGAGGAGGGCATATTTGCTGGAGTCTGTTTTGGCAATGTAAGCCAAAACCAGTTCCTGATGCTGCGGCTTTAAAAGCGGTTAACCTACTCCCAGAAAAGGTAGCCTTTCAGGTGTTCCGGAGCCAGACAATGACGCAGGCTCAACACCTCCTGCATTAGCTGCTATTGTGCTTTTGCCACTACCAGAAGATGCACCACCACCATCAGCACCAGCTGGCCCCCTAACGCCCACATCCGTGGCCTCTTCCACCAAACTTCAAAATTTTGCAGAAAATGAACCCAAAATAGCATCAGATATATGGTACTGTATCAGAAGCATACAGCTCTATACAGTCAAATGATAATTGTCAATCTCCCTATATATTCCATCAATCACACAGAGACGCTCACAGGCTCAGTATGGATTAGACAAGAATATAAAAAGTAGAAAAAGGGTACAGTATCATCAGATAACAGGTTTATATAGTATAGTTTAAACATTCTAAATCTCTGTAGATATTTCAGGAGGCAGACACAGACGCTCTCAGGCTCAGTATGGATTACAACACAATATAAAAAGCCGTTAAACGGTAATAGATCTGAACAGTACAGCTGTACACAGTGTAGGGGTCATTGTTGTCAATCTCAGTATTTATTTCCACAGTCAGAAAATAACTCTCACTTGGTCAGTTTGGATTAGACCAGAAAATAAAAAGCAGGAAATGGGTAATGTTTCACAAACGTACAGCTGTATACACTAGTGTTGTGGTAATTTTTATATGTACATCTAAATTGCAGGAGTAACCCACAGACTGTCACACACTCAGGATGGATCACACCACAATATAACAAGAAGATCCGCAAGAAATAATCACACACATGTGGGACAATGTTCCAGGTGTCAATGATACACTTAGAGTGGTGGGTGGAGGAGGACTTCCTGGCAGAAAGGGTACAGTATCACCAGATACCAGGTATATATAGCATAGTTTAAACATTAAAAATGTACATCTATATATTAGGAGTAGTGTTGAGCCACCCCGCTAGTGTTCGAGTTCGTTTTGGTTCGTCAAACAGGAGGCAAGTTCGTCGAACGTTCGACGAACACCATCGAACACCATTGAAAACAACGGCAGGCAAACACAAACGCATACTAACACATAGAAAACAATTACAAAACACCTTAAAAGGTGTCCCAAAGCAGACAAAATGCTCAGAATACAAAAATAACATATGGAAAAGGGCAACTACATATAGAAAAGAGGTGGAGGAGTAAAAGGAGGAGGAGGAGACACAGATATAGGCATGTCATGCCCGTATGAAGTCAAGAAAGGCTGGAATAAAAATGTAAAATACAAAAAAAAAAAAATCTGAAATCGAAGACGATCATATACCGTCGGACTTCTCACCATAAATTATGCCAACTGCCGATCGGGCGGCGTTATTCCCACGAACCTCCGAACAGCGTCCATGAAGGCAAAGTGTTTGGTTTCCGGGGGCAGTATGGTTGCAAAGCTGAACCTTAAAGGAATGTCCAGAAGAGCACCACCAGGAGTGGAGCCTGCAGCTTAATTCGACTCCACCCGGGAAACCTCAACCATGCCAGCTACAGAAAAGATGGCCAGATTGCAAGCTTTGTCGATTCAGTGGGTGGTGGTGGATGTCCGTTTTTAGTTGTGCTAGCGATTTGTCAGCTTAATTCCGTTAAAGATCGAGACTCCGGCATGCCCCCGTGGTACGCGTCAAGCTTACTAGAGGGACACGCGAGGCTCTGGCACGCGAGATCGAGCAATAACAGATCTGTCATGCCCTTACATGTCCGGGGCTGCATGCGCGCTACACTGAAAGGACCAGCGTGTGTCGCTTACAGGTGCAGATAACCCGCTGAACACCGTTAGTGATGGGGATCTGGGATTCCATTTCTTCCCCACGAACAAGGATTTCCCAGTAAGGAATTCCAGAATTAGGCTTAACCGGCATTCCAGAAAGAATGGAAAAGTTAAGTGTCCAAACCACAGGTGCTGTAGCTTGCTTAACAGCTGGGCTCCTATGCTGAGTGTCACGCAGTTCTTACATAAACAGGCGGCATAGCTAGGTTCACAGGTGGGCTCCTCTGCTGAGCCGTAGACACCGGTACTAGTCCCAAAGTATTCACTGGGCTAAATGCAGTCAAAAACTGGTTCTTTCATAAACAGGTGGCATAGCTAGGTTCACTGGTGGGCTCCTCTGCTGAGTAGCAGACAGTGCTACAAAGTCCTAAAGGATTTTCTGGACAAGATGCGGTAAAGAATTATTAGAAACACACACGTTGTAGCTCCTTGACAGGTGTACTACACCGCTTGCTACCACACACCGCTACTATGCCATGAAACAGTCTATTAACTTTGAAAACCATTATTAATGTGAAAATGAAGTTACGCTTTTGGTGAACGAACCGTTCTCGAACGGTACCTCGAACAGCCGAATTTTAAAGCAAAGTGTTAGAGTTCGATGAACGGCTCGAGCACCGCCCAAAACAGCTGGAATTTTAACTTGGCAAACAGGTCGACTTGACCACCGCTCATCTCTAATCAGGAGGCAGACTCAGACATTCTCAGGCCCAATATGGATTCTACAAGATTGTAGAAAGTTGAGAAAGTGTACAGTATCACTGGATAGCAGGTATATATATATATATATATAGCATAGTTTACACATTAAAAACCTATGTCTATATATCAGGAGGCAGACTCAGACGGTCTCAAGCCCAGTATGGATTCGACGTGATTGTAGAAAGTTGAGAAAGGGTACAGTATCACTGGATAGCAGGTATATATAGCATAGTTTAAACATTAAAAATCTGCGTGTATATTTCCAGAGTCCGACAAAGACACTTACAGCCTCAGTATGGATTAGACAAGAATCTAAAAAGTAGAAAAAGGGTTATGTATTTGAAGCGTACACCAGTATACACTGTTGGGGTATTTTTCAATCTTCATATATATTTCAGTCTCAGTAAGACAGTCCAGACTCTCCGCAAGAGGAAACGAGATGGATACAAGTACAGACGGAAAGTCGAGTGATTGCAGAAATTTTGGAATTACTAATCACGGAAAAAACTCCCGAGAGAATTCTCAGAGGCGATTCTGACCCTCAATTACTTTGTCTGTGGAGACAGCGAATACAGTTCTTGTGAAGAAAGGTTTGCTGTATCGCAGTACTGTGGAACCCATCACCGTTACTCATTTCCATCAAATTGTGATCACAGGGAGAGATGTAGACATTGTCCTCCCTCCCTGCCTGATCTGTCAGATAACTTTGGAGTGCAAAAGACACAAGCCACAGGTCGTAGGCGATTGGCATGAGAGGACACAGTTAAAAATGTGGGCAGGAATGTCAGACGTCTGTGAGTCGGAAAACCATGAAAGCTGATGATAAACCACCACTGCATCTCATTGTGAGTCGACGTCCATAACAAATGGAAGCCATTGATCATCTGAAGATAGAGCCCAGCAAGAGAGGGCATAGCTACGTCTTAACCATCATCTATCATTTCACCAAATTTGTATTGGCAGTCCCAGTGAAGTATTTAACAGCCCAGACTACACAGTGGTGGAGCAGGGAGAGGTAAGTATTGCAAGAGGTGGAAAAAATGGCATATGTTGATGTTGGACATTCAGCAGCTGCAAATGGAGTAATTGGAGAGGTCCGCGGAAGAGGAGGACAAAAGCGAGCCATTTTTCTGGCAACCTACATGTCAGCAGAGGAGGGTGGGACAAAATCCTTTGAACCCCATGCATGCTTCATTTTAATGAAGGTTAGATCATCAACATTTTGGGTCGACAGACAGGTCCTTTTTTCTGTCAGGATTGATCCAGCAGCACTGAAGACTCTTTCAGATAACACACTAGCAGCAGGGCAAGTGAGCTCCTGGAAGGCATATTTTGCCAATTCAGGCCAGGTGTCAAGTTTACTGGCCGAATATTCAAAGGGGAATGACCGGTGAGGGAGAACATCGATATGGGTGGAGAAGTAGTTTGTTACCATAGTTGACAACTGCTGTCTCCTGTCACTTTCAATCGATGTAGTATTACTGGTCGTGTGAGCGATACTTGAAAAATCAGTCCACAACATGGTCATGAAACCCCTGTGTCCAACGTCACTTCGGCTGTGTGCACCACGAACACCTCTTCCATGTTGCCCCCTACTGCTCGTGGGAGAAACATCACCGCCGCTGTGTGCTGGGAATGCCTCAAACAAACGGTTTACCAGAGTTGCTTGTTTGCTAGCCAATATTAGCTCTAGGTTCTCCTGTGGCATGATGTTTTGGAATTTGCCTTTATAGCGTGGACCCAGGATGCTGGCCAACCAGTAGTCGTCATCGTTCATCATTTTGGCAATGCAGGGGTCCCTTTTTAGGATCTGCAAGGCATAATTAGACATGTGGGCCAATGTTCCAGGTGTCAATGATGCACTGCGAGTGCAGGGTGGAGGAGCACTTTCTGGCAAATCAACATCCCTAGAGTCATGCACAAACCCTGTACCTGACCTTGCCATGCCAACATTTTTTCTTGCCCCCTGAGAAGCAACCTCCTCCCCTAAATAATCATCCCCACCATCCTCCTCCTCCTCTTCCTCTTCTTCCTCCACCTCGTCCACGAGACTTCCCTGAGCAGACAATGGCTGACTGTCATCAAGGCTTCCCTCCTCGGCTGCAGACGCCTGCTCCTTAATGTGCGTCAAAGTTTGCATGAGCAGACGCATAAGTGGGATGCTCATGCTTATGAGGGTGTCGTTTGCACTTACCAGCTGTGTGCATTCCTCAAAACACTGAAGGACTTTACAGAGGTCTTTCAGCTTTGACCACTGCACACCAGACAACTCCTTGTCTGCCCGCAAACTGCCTGACTGTGTATCCTCCCACAAATGAATTACAGCCTGCCTCTATTCGCACAGCCTCTGAAACATGTGCAGGGTGGAGTTCCACCTTGTTGCACCATCGATAATTAGGCGGTGCTTGGGAAGGTGGAGCAATCGCTGCAGCTTCTGCATACGACTGGAGTGTACGGGTGACCGGCAGATGTGCGAGCACAGTCTTCGCACCTTATAGAGCAGGGCTGTTAACTCTGGATAATTATTGAGGAAGCACTGCACCACCAGGTTCAAGGTGTGAGCCAGGCAAGGTATGTGTCTGAGTTTTGAAAGGGCTATGGCTGCCACAAAATTCCAGCCGTTATCACTAACTACCTTGCCTGCCTTAAGATGTAGACTGCCCAGCCATGACTCAGTTTGTCGCTGCAAGTAGTCGGCCAGTACCTCCGCGGTGTGTCTGTTGTCGCCCAAACGCATCATCTTCAACACAGCCTGCTGACGCTTACCAATAGCTGTTCGATAGTGGGACACCTCGTGTGCAACACTGGCAGCTGTGGATGGAGTGCTCGTGCGACTGCGCTCTGTGGACGAGCTTTCGCTTCTGGAGGAGGAGCGTCGAATGCCTACAGCCAACTGTTTCCTATACCGTGGGCTAGGCAGCAGTGTCCCACCGCCGCTGTCCCCTGTGGACCCTGCATCCACCACATTAACCCAGTGCATAGTGATGGACACCTAACGGTCCTGGCCATGCCTGCTGGACCATGCATCTGTTGTGAGGTGCACCTTTCCACTCACTGATTGCTTGACTGCATGGACAATGCGGTCTTTCACATGCACGTGGAGGGCTGGGATGGCTTTTCGCGAAAAGTGCCGACTGGGTAGGTCATAGCGTATTACTGCGTAGGCCATGAGCTCGCAGAAAGCTTTGCTTTCAACCAACTGGTAGGGCATCATCTCTAACGAGATTAGTTTGGCAATGTGGGCGTTCAAAGCCAGTGTACGCGGATGAGAGGATGAGTACTTTCTTGTCCTACTCAGAGTCTCTGGTAGGGTGAGCTGGACTTGAGAGCTGCATATGATGGAACTAGCGGGGGACATGGCGGACTGAGAGAGGGTTGGTGATGGTGTTGGTGGTGTTGCTGATGGCCTAGATTCAGTCTTTCGTAGCAATAACATTGTGATTCCCTGATTGCTTTGCCCTTACGACAACACTTCGACATTTGCTGCTGGTGGTGTGCTAACCGGTGGGCTTACAGTGGGGGAAGCAATGTAGCTTTGCTGACTACCTTCATTTGGAGCAGGTGCACATATGGTACGTGAAGTTTGGTAGTCCATCCACGTTTGCAAGTGCATGGTGGTTAAATGTCTAAGCATGCAACTGGTATTCAAATTTCTCAGATTTTTCCCTCGGCTAAAGGTCTTTGCGCACTTCTTACAGATAACTTTTGCCTGATCATTAGGATTTTGTTCAAAAAAGTGCCACACTGCACTCTTCCTACTATGGAAGACATTTTGAGGCCTTGCACGCTGTGCTAATTTGACCGTCTTGCCAAGCTGTCCTGCAACTCTTTTGGTTTTTGTAACATGTTTTTGGACTGCTACGGTCCTGCCAGATAACAGCTGTTGCGATGTCGTTGCCTGCTGCGGATCCTCCTCCTCCTCTTCTGAGCTATTGGCAGTGGCACCCTCTTTCCCCAATGGATGCCAATCTGGGTCAACAACTGGGTCATCCATCACCTCCTCTTCAATTTCATGGGCACCTTCCTCTGTGTCACTGTGTAAGGTGGTATAGTATGCGGGAAGGCGCACCTGAGTTTCATCAGGGTCTGATTCTGCCTCAGTACATTGCGACGACAATGTAGTGCTCTGAGTGAATGTACCAGCAGAAAAATCTAGCAGTGGCTGTGCATCAGTGCAATCCATGTCAGATTCATCTTGGACTGGGGAATTCACGATTTGACTTGATAACCCAGGCATGGTATGTGAAAAGAGCTCCATGGAGTATGAATGACACAAGGAAAGGTGTTGTTCCTGACCAAGAGCCTCCACTGACGACTCAGTGCTTTTATTTTTTGAAACTTCAGAAGAGGAGGCGAGAGAGCTAGAGGCTGAGTCAGCAATGTAAGCCAAAACTTGTTCCTGAAGCTCTGGCTTTAAAAGCGGTTTACCTACTCCCAGAAAAGGGAGCCTTCGAGGCCTTGTGGAGCCAGACGATGATGCAGGCTCAACACCTCCTGCCTTAGGTGCTATTGTGCTTTTGCCACTACCAACTGATGCACCACCAACACCACCACCATCAGGTCCAGCTGGCAACCCCCGCCCATTTCCACGGCCTCTTCCACCATACTTCCTCATTTTTGTGAAAATGTACCCAAAAGACCACTAGCTATATGGCACTGTAAAACAAGGTAGAACGTGTATATAGTATTGGTGAGAATTTGAATCTCACTAGAGATTTGAGGACGCTGAACAATTGTCTCAGGCCCAGTAGAGATTACACCTCAATGTAACAGGCTGAAATTGGATGGTGAATGACAAGGTGGAGGGTGTATATAGTATTGGCGAGAATTTGAATCTCACTAGAGATTTGAGGATGCTGACAATGATGCTCTCAGTCCAAGTATGGACGCAGGCAGCCTAATAAGTAGGACTGCTGCACACAAAAGGGTGGAAAAATGAACGCTTGTTAACTGTGCAGAAAAGAGGAAGAAAAGTGTTTTTGCATTTAAAAAAGAAGTTTGCACAGCAGTGTGCAAACAGCAATGCAGCTATCAGGGAGCCTTATAAGGCAGCCTAATAACCAACAGAGCTGATGCACAAAAATATAGCCTCCCCTGTCACTGCACACAAACTGTTGTGTTGTACAGTGGAAATCGCTAACAGCAGAAGCAGTTTTTTGGTTCTTCCTCCCTGCCTAGCGCTCTCCCTTATTCTGAATCAGCAGCAGCAACCTCTCCCTAATGCTAAGATCGGCAGAAGTAAGATGGCGGTAGGTGTGCATGCCCTTTTATAGCCCCTGTGATGCCACACAAAGCCAGTCAATCACTTGCATGCCCTTCTCAAAGATGGTGGTGACCGATGCCTATGTCATCGCGTTGCCCACAGTGTGCGTCCTCCATCACTGGCTGAAAAAGGGCACTAAAAGCATCATTTGAAACGCGACTTTGGCGCTCGGGTCGCCGACCTCGTGGCCAACCTCACGCTATGGTCGGGTTTCGTTTCATGAAACCCGACTTTTGAATTTTACAAACTCGTTTCGCTCAACTCTAATGGTCACCAATTCCCCCATTTCTGAATCCACAGGCAGGAGGGTGGCTGGATTCAGAACGGTACATCTTTTGAGGGTGACATACTCAGGAATTAGTAGAGTGCATTCAAGTCGGAGCTGTCAGGCCATAGACAGATGTTTTGGTTGAACTTGTACGAGTATGGAATGGATGTCATGTGGGGAATAAATTGTCAAAGGAAAAGTCAGCGTGATCTCACATGCCTTTCCTAGTAGTAGTGCAGCTGCTTCTACCGCACGAACACACGTAGGTGACCCTCTGTTCACTGGGTCTAATTGTGCTGAGTAGTAAGCTATTGGTCTCTGTTTCCCTCCATGTTGTTGTGTCAGTACTGCGGTAGCATGTCCTCCCTGCTCTGTGCAAAACAAGAAAAATGGCTGGTCATAGTTTGGAATGCCTAAGGCCGGGGCTGACACAATGAGCAGTTTGAGAGAATGGAAGGAATCAATTGCTTCTTGAGTGAGATCATAGGGGTCTGATGACAAGCAGTCATAAAGTGGTTGCATCATTTGTAAAGCAGACCTTATCCAAGGCCTACAGTAGGTCACCTAGCCAAGGAAAGTGCGTAGATGCTGGTGTGACCTGAGTAGAGGGAGATTTTGAATTGCCTATTTCCTGTCTTCAGTCTGGTGTCTTGTACCTTCAGCAATACAATGTCCCAAAAATGTCACCTTTTGCTTGCAATACTGTAATTTGTCATGTGAGACCTTGCAACCCTTTTCTGCCAAAAAACATAGCAAGGAAACCTGTAGCTTCCCTGCAGGACCTCTGGTCCAGGCAGAACAGCAAAAGGTCATCCACATACTGTAATAGTACAATCTGCGGATGAGGTGATTGCCACTACTCAAGGATCCCTGCCATCGCTGCTGAATAGATAGCAGGGGATTTTTTTTTCCCCCTTGTGGGAGGTCTGTCCAACAATATTGTTTACCTTTATGAGTAAAAGAAAAAAAAGATACTGACAGCCAGGGTTCAGGGGTACAGAGAAAAATGCTTTTGCCAAATCAATGACTGTGAAACATGTTGACATTGTTGGGATCTGTGACAGTATTGTGTGTGGGTTAGGGACAATTGAGGTCACACTTTCTGTAACATCATTAATATCCCATAAGTCATGAACCATTCTATAGGTGTCAGGGGAACCCTTCGGTCCTTTTTTCTTAATGGGATACAAAAGGTTTCTTCCCCTATTACGGCTCCACTGTTTTCCTTGTGCTCCATCATACATGACAGGTTGTCTTATCGTCCTTGTTTATTCATCTCCTTTAGCTACCTTAAGGAGGTCTTTCAGATCTACATGTCTCCATTCAGGTCTGGCTGTCTGTACTGTAAGTCTTTGTTCATACCATCAATGAATGCATTCACCAGTATTTTAACATCAAGTGGGTTTATGCGAATGTACCACATTTCAGCTGTTACCGTCCAAAGTACATCTCTACACTCTCTCCTTTTTGCTGTGTTAGGTTAGTCAGGCATACATACTGCTCTGATTGTTCCACAGTAGCCCATTGTTTTAGTGACTCACAGTACGTCTACCCAGACCGTGCAAATTTACCATCCATGTCCCAAGCCTGATTCTTTGTCACATCTGTGTGTGTGTCTTAATTACCTGCCTTTAAACTCACCAACCTCTCTAGGTCGGCCCAGGTACACTTATATGTCCGCTGTATTTCCTTAATGTGTCTGTAAAACGGGAATGGTTGGTTTTCAGGGTCAGGCAGCTGCTTCAGCAAAGCTAGCTGGTCAGAGGGACTCCAGGGATAACACTCCTGCATCTTTCTTACTCTAGTCACCCTTCTAGGTCCTGATGTGGTTGGTCGTCTGGTGTCTACTGTCAGCTTACTCCTCAAAGGTCAATGTCCCCACTACCCACTAACCACACTATTAGGTCAGCTTCTTATGTCACTGCATATGATCTTGTCTGGATAGGATTTAGCGCAACTCGCTTAGGTCGGTAGCACAGGTCACACAAGTAGCTATTCAGTCTGGGTTTGTCAATCTGTTTTGTCTGTGTCTCTGGTTAAACTTTGTCAATCAAAACATTCATAATACACCTTACTTCCATACTGCTGCACATTCTCAAACATCATTTATTCACTTGCTATTTTCTTCCCTTGTCTGTGCCGTTTTTTGTACATCCAAACATTCACACTCTGGCATTTTTGCCTTTTTCAACATTGTTCCCACCTGTTTTACTGCTTCCTTTCTGCTCTGTCTTTTACAAGCTGCATAGCGGTGGAATCCCATTGGGAGGCCCTGACTGCACACAGAAAAAGTTACCCATGGCTTCAACTTTTTCTCCCGACAGCTCACCTTTATTCTGAAATTCCCCTCTAGTGTGCGTAGACCTTGTCTTATAGGCCACACGTAGCAAGTCAGAGCGAACCTGCCAAGGTGTAGCGGGAAGGCTCCTTTCCTCTCACCCAGTAGACCTACAAGATGTAACGAGAAGGCTCCTTGCCTCTCACCCGTTAGATCAGCTGACTAGAATAGGAATAGGCCTTTTACCTACTAGTCCAGCTCCATGGAACATGGGAAGGCTGCTTCACCTTAGACAGCTCACCTTTATTCTGAAATGCCCTCTCAGTGTGCCTGGACCTTGTCTTACAGGCCACACATAGCAAGTCAGAACGAGCCTGCCAAGGTGTAGCCAGAAGGCTCCTTGCCTTCACCTCTCACAGACAACAAAAAACCCTCTGACTAAAGTAAGAGGGCTCAGATGTGATAGGCCTCTAACCTACTTTATCAGCCGTGCAGTTGGCTACCTCCTTCTGCTGATCCTCAATTTGCTATATATCAATCACACAACTAGAAGCAGGTTCAAACACATTAATGACCAAACAATCACTTACAAGTGTCCTTCTAAATTAGGCACCATATTTTACTTTCAACTTCCAACTTCAACTTACAAAATTTCATTCCAGTTCAATTAAGTACTGTTGCTTTAAAATGCACAAATCTCCTAGCGAGCATAACACCAAGGACAGAAATACAGAGAATTTTGAGCGCAGCTCTGTGAATCCTCCCACTAGACACTCAGCGGAGATAAGAACGGAGAGGAGAGGAGAACCGCGCAGCCCTTTCATTCCGCCCTCCCATCAGAATTTTAGAAATTTAGTGTACTTCACACAGAAACAGAATGCAGCAGTTCTTACACCTAATCAAAATCAATTTCTACAAAACGCTTAAAATCACGGGATTTCACTGTAAGAGCAGGTAACCGTATAATGTGAGTAACCGAGCCTTGCCCTTTTCTGGCCAAATGCATCCAGGAAACTTTACAATGTAATGCCACATATAACACGAGCTATAACATTACTCAATTCATCCAGTCTCAGATGTTTATTTGAAATATCTATAGCACATCTGTCCAGGATCTTCTAACCCTTCTATATCAATGTGAAGAGACAGTATTGGGGAAGAAAAGTGTGTGAGGGACACAAAACGGAGAGTAGGTAGTGTGGGGTGAGGTATAGAGAAGGGGCAGTATGGGGGGACAGTGGCACAGCAAGGAGGGAACAGTAAGCTAAAGAGAGTTAGTGTGATAGAGGCACAGTATAAAGAGTGGGCAGTATACGGGGACACCGTGTAAGAGGACAGTGTGAAGATGAGACCCAGTATAGAAAAGAGAGGGGTTACAAAGAGGTCAAAAAGACTTTCAGCTAACCCTCAATAGATTCCCAATTAATTCCATGGTACGAAGCACAAGATCACATCTCTGCCAGATGTAGAGGTGACGTGCGGATGGGTAGAAAAGATCCAGCGTGACAGTATAAAATCATAGTCTTTTATGCATTTTGAACACCTGGCATGTTCTGAGTTTAAGAACATGCCATGTGTGCTAAACGAGTCCAGTTTTCTATCTTTTTGGCACCTTCCACACCCTGACTATATATATACCATTATGTTACGACAATTGCCTTCATTTTAAATGGATATAATAAAAACTTTATGATTTTATACTGTTGAAGCTGGATCTTTTTTAACCATACGCACATAGAAAAGAGAGGACAGTGTGGAGGGCAGCTACTATATAGTCGTCTAATTCTGTCTGTCTCTCTGTTTGTAACGGAAATCCCGCGTTGCTGATTGGTCGTGCCCGGCTGGCCATGACCAATCAGCGACAGGCACAGTCCGGCCGAGAACTTGCGCGGAATTCGAATGACGCACGCCACTGCTACCGTCAGGAGATCTGCGGTGCTAGCCGACGGTTACCGCAGGTCATCTCAGTCACGTTTACGGAACAAGTTCTGTCAGTCACAGTGCCACATAGTTCAGTCACGTTTACTGAACAAGTTCTGTCAGTCATAGTGCCACGTAGTTCAGTCACGTTTACTGAACAAGTTCTGTTAGCCACAGTGCCACATAGTTCAGTCATAAATAAACTACATACATATTCTAGAATACCCGATGCGTTAGAATCGGGCCACCATCTAGTGTACCATAAGAGGGGTAGAGTGTGAGCTCCTGTTTTTTTGCGAGGAGCATTATAATGACTCTGCTATTTTTAAGGGCACAGTATCAGGATGTGCTGCAGAAGACCGGAGAAGATGGAGGTCTGCAGAGACGAGCTGTGGATGAGAAAAGTCATCATGGTGTCTGGACAAGATGGAGACAAAAAAGAAATAGAGCAACTGTAATCAGAGAAGATGTCACAGGTAACATACCTTGATGTAAATGCTCATTTGTCATACTGCCTGCGTCTCATCAGTACTGTGGTTCCTGTATGGTTCACAGTCTGATGATGACTGGTAACCACAACCGCCAGTATCTCCATTTTTAAGGACATAATGGGAGTTGTAGCTTCATGGTATACAAAGGTATATGGGGCTGACCTGACATTACAATTGATGTACTGTGAACTTATTGTGGTTCAGGTGATGTATTTATGTACTGATGTGTGTGTGTGTGTGTGTGTGTGTGTGTGTGTGCCTGTCTGTGTGTTTGAGCTATGTCTGTGTGTCTGTAATTTTATGTATTTTTGTAAGATGTGTGTATGTAACAGTGCTTTGTGGTGTGTAAAAACATTCATATGTGTGGACACATTTACTAAATCTATAAGGGCTCTTTCACATGTGTTAGGGAATTCCTTTTGCCTTTCCATGTTTAGAAACAGACAAGTGAAATTTACTAACCTCAACATAACTGTCACCTTAGGGATATGATTGTATTGGGCGGGTTCAGGAGCTGAGCCTGCTCCATACTGGGCAGATTTCGGATGTGATATATAGCCAGCTTCTGCAGTGATCAGAGCAGTAACAGCAGTGATCAGAGCGCATCTTGATTGCTGCTGTTTTAAGTATTTAAATGCCCCTGTCAATCACTGACAGCGGCATTTAGATACTATGATGGCCGGTGCATTCACTCACCAGTTCCCATCAGCCCCCTGTGTCACAATTGCAGGTTGCTGATGAGTTACCACGTATTGTTGTGATATTAGTTGTTCAATGAATCCCAGCCTGAGTTTGGGCTCCTTGGACAATGTTACAGTCAAGGTGATGGGACATTATTACAGCACGCTCACTTTGTAGTTAGTGGAGACTGTAATGTCTCCCTCCTTACACCGACCCTATGACAGGAAGTGAGTTGTGGCAAGGAGAATAAAGCTTAATTTTCTCCCTGTAGCTAACACTTTTCCATTAAGCCAGTTATCCAGGCTTTAAACCCCATTTACCTGCGGATTAACCCAATATCTACAGATAAATACAATTTCTCAAGGTGGCAAGTTACCTTTAACGGGACTATGTCAGTACAGAATGGCCACTCAAAAGAAGTCCTGCTTGTTTTAACTCAGTCTCCACCTCTCCCCTCTAATTTAATTGACAGCTCTGGCTTCATAGATCCAGAGAAAGATAAAGATAGATGGAAGATACAGATCTTCTTCAGATGTTTCAGGGCTGTCGATGGGCAAAATGGAATTTCAGCTCGCTCCAAAGCATTTCTATTGGGTTCAGCTCTGGAGACTGGCTAGGCCACTCCAGGACCTAGAAATGCTTCTTATAGAGACACTCCTTAGTTTCCCTGGCTGTGTGTTTTGGGTCATTGTCATGCTGGAAGATCTAGGCTCTATCCATCTTCATTGCACTTACTAAGGGAGTGAGGTTATTGGCCAAAATCTTGCGTTATATGACCCCATCCATCTTCCCTTCAATATGATTCAGTCATCCTGTCCCCTTTGCAGAAAAGCACCCCCAAAGTATGATGATTCCCCCACCATGCTTCACAGTTGGGATGGTGTTCTTGGGGTTGTACTCATCCTTTTTCTTCCTCCAAATGCAGCGAGGGGAGTTTATACCAAAACATTCTATTTTGGTCTCATCTGTCCACCTTACCTTCTCCCATGCCTACTCATGATCATATTGATGGTCACTCGTGAACTTCAAATGGGTCTGGACATTTGCTGGTGTGAGCAGGGGAAACTTGCGTGCTATGCAGGATTTTAATCCATGACTGTGTAGTGTGTTACTAATGGTGATTTTTGAGACTGTGGTCCCAGCTCTCTTCAGGTTATTGACAAGGTCCTCCCATGTAGTTCTGGGCTGATTGCTGATATTTCTCAGAATCATCCTTAGCTCACAAGGCAAAACCTTGCATGGAGCCACAGACAAGGAAGATTGACAGTCATTTGCGTTTCTTCCATTTAAAAAAAAACAACAACTTTGATATTGTGCAGTGCACATTACAGTTCTTTTGCACACTGTATAGTTTGCTAAAAGGCACAGAGATGCCGACAAATGAACAAGTAATAATACAGTTTATGGTAGCCATTGGGTGGGCCCCTAGAGTCAGTTCCCCTTGTGGGCCCTAGGTACCCCAGTCCGACCCTGTATATCTAAAAATATATTATTATTATTATTATTATTATACATTTATATAGCACCATTTATTCCATGGTGCTTTGCAGGGAAAAGGGGAAATATAGACAAGTACAATAAACATGTGCAATACAAGGGACACATGTTGTGAATTCTCTTTCTGGGCTCCCTCTGGTGGTTACTGAAGGTAGTGGAGCTGGTCAGACTGACAGAGGTTTGCCACCTGATATTGATAATGACGATTGGAGATCTGGGGTTTCTGAATGGAGTATTTAAGACAGCTACTTCCTTCAGTCCCTGCTGTTTATTTTCTTCCTGGGCCTTCTGAGGTCTGATGTCTCCTGCTCTGTTCCTGCATGGTTCAGCTAAGTGGTTCATTTGCTAATCTTTTTGAATTTGATCTGTTTTTTTCTATCTCTGCTTTGTGCGGGTCAGCTTGCTCTTGCTGGGGCTGTGCTGGATCACCGCCCATATGTTACTGCTTGTGTCAGTTTGTTTTATCCCCTGTTATATTGGTCTCTTTTTGCTTTGCTTTCAGTATATACCAGAGTGCTGATATAGTGGGGGCGAAGTTGTGTGACTTCAGTGTTTTTTTGAGCATCAGATGTGTTGGATTTTTCAGGTTTTTTTGCATGATTGCAGACAGTGTCTTTCATTTCCTGCCCTGTCTACTCAGTCTGGGCCCCCATCATTTGCTCAGTCTATTTTTCTGCCTACATTTGTGTTTTCATCTTGTCTCACCGACAATATATGTTTGGGGGCTATCTATTCCTTTGGGGTCTGCTCTGGGGCAGTTTAGATTTCACCTTTCTTGCTTTAGGCGGAGTTAGCTCTCTGCTCAGTTACCAACCTCTCTGGTTTTCTGGTGACTTAGCCTGGTCCTGCTATCCTCCACAGTGACCCATTCATAGCAGACAAACAAGTACAGAAGGAGAGAGGACCCAGCCCATGAGGGCTCACAGTCTCAGGGATGGATGAGGATACGCTAGGAGAGGGTAGAGCTGGTTGTGCGGTGGTTCAGTAGACCGAGGATCATTGCAGGCTGTAGGCATGTCGGAACAGGTGGGTCTTCAGGTTCTTATTGAAGGTTTTTGTTGTTGGTGAGAGTCTGATGTGTTGCGGCAGAGAGTTCCAGAGTATGGGGGAAGCCCGGGAGAAGTCTTGTATGCGGTTGTGGGAAGAAGAGATGAGGGGGAGTAGAGAAGGAGATCTTGAGAGGATCGAAGGTTGCGTGTGGGTAGGTACCGGGAGACCATGTTACAGATGTATGGAGGAGACAGGTTGTGGATGGCTTAGTATGTCATGGTTAGGGTTTTGAACTGGATCCTCTGGACAAAAGGAAGCCATTGAAGGGCCTCGCATAGGGGAGAGGCAGGGGAATAGCGGGGAGACAGGTGGATTAGTCAGGCAGCAGAGTGTAGGATAGACTGGAGTGGTGCCAGAGTGCTGGAGGGGAGGACAGAGAGTAGGAGGTTGCAGTAGTCGAAGCGGGAGATGATAAGGGAGTGCAGTAGTGTTTTTGTGGTTTCATGGTTGAGGAATGCTCGGATCCGGGAAATATTTTTGAGTTTGAGGCAGCAGGAGGAGGCAAGGGCTTGGATATGTGGTTTGAAAGAGAGGGCAGAGTCAAGGATCACTCCAAGTGTGCGGGACTGGGGAAAGTCATTGACATTGATGGATAGGTCTGGTGGAGGGTTACAATGAGATGAAGGAAATATGATTAATTCTGTTTTGTCAATGTTGAGTTTGAGAAAGCGAGCAGAATAGAAGGCTGAGATAGCAGACAGACATTGTGGGATTTTGGTCAATAAGGAGGTGAGGTCAGGTCCAGAAAGGTAGATCTGCGTGACATCAGCATAGAGGTGGTACTGCAAGCCGTGGGATTCTATGAGCTGTCCCAGGCCGAAGGTGTAGGTGGAGAAGAGTAGGGGTCCGAGGACTGAGCCTTGAGGAACACCGACAGACAGGGGGCGAGGTGATTCTTGCCACAGCTGCTGCAGAACCTCATAATAGGCATCTCAGCTGCTGCAGAACCTCACAATTAATAATAATAATAATAATAATAATAAAATTTTATTTTTATAGCGCCGACATATTCCGCAACACTTTACATTTCAGAGGGGATTTGTACAGACAATAGACATTACAGCATAACAATAATCACATACAGTAGATTATAACAGACACCAAGAGGAGTGAGGGCCCTGCTCGCAAGCTTACAGTCTATGAGGAAAGAGGTAGACACGAAAGGTGGGTGGTAACAGTTGCCCTGATTGTATGGACCAGCCATAATGTTAGGTGTGTGACAGTACGGACACAGAGGGCTAATGGATGCATAAAGCATGTGGGAGAATGATGCGGGGAACCTGGTTATGGTAAAACTTTTGGCTCTGCCACACAGGGATAGATTAGGTTAATGTGTTGAGGCGGTAGGCCAGTCTGAATAAATGCGTTTTCAGGACACGCTTAAAATTGTGGGGATTGGGGACTAATCGTGTTGACCTGGGAAGTGCATTCCAAAGAATTGGCGCGGCACGTGTAAAGTCTTGGAGACGGGAGTGGGAGGTTCTGACTATTGAGGATGCTAACCTCAGGTCATCAGCAGAACGGAGGGCGCGGGTAGGGTGGTATACTGAAACAAGGGAGGAGATGTAGGGTGGTGCTGAGCCATGGAGGGCTTTGTGAGTGAGGGTAATAAGTTTATACTGAATTCTGGAGTGGATGGGTAGCCAGTGTAATGACTGGCACAAGGTAGAGGCATCGGTGTAACGATTGGTGAGGAATATGATCCTGGCTGCAGCATTCAAGACAGATTGGAGAGGGGAGAGTTTGGTAAGAGGGAGACCGATTAGAAGAGAGTTACAATAGTCGAGACGAGAATGAATAAGAGAAACAGTAAGAGTTTTTGCAGAGTCAAAGGTAAGAAAAGGTCGAATTCTAGAAATGTTTTTGAGGTGCAGATGACAAGAGCGAGCCAGTGATCGAATGTGGGGGGCAAAGGAAAGCTCGGAATCAAGTATGACCCCAAGACAGTGGGCCTGTTGCTGGGGAGTAATAGTGGAACCACACACAGAAATGGCAATGTCGGGTATAGGTACATTAGTAGAGGGAGGAAACACCAGGAGTTCAGTCTTTGACAGGTTCAGTTTCAGATATAGTGAGGACACAATTCATCTTAGGCCTCCTTCACATGCACAAATGAAAGTGTGGCATGATCCGTTTTTACCATTTGTCTGTATGTGTGTGCCGTCCGTGTGACATGTATCAGAATAAAATGCATTCAAGAGATTACTGATTTTTATATAATAAAATGATCTTGTCACCAGAAACAATGCCATTAACTTGCAAATATTTGGGTTAATCTGCAGGTTAATAGCATTCTTAAACTGCCCGGTGCCTGCACTTAGCCAAATGCTGTGGAGAGAAAATTCATTCAAGGGGATGGAGCTGGTTCAGTCACCGCTCAGCCAGTGTAACTGCATCCCCGACCCTTGTAGTATTGTGTGCCGACCGGGGGGTGATCCCTTCCGGTTATGAAAAGACTGGAGTCAGAAGCAGGTGGAAGATTAATCAGGTCCTCTACATTGGTTGTCTTCGCCGACACCCACAGCAATACGACAGCTCCTGCAATCTGGCCTGGGCACCTGTCACCTCCTCCTTCTCCTTCCTGATGTGACGGCCCCCTAGGTTCTTTCACTGTGGCTGCCCTTAGGCCCACGGCCACAGCGCTTCCTCTGGTCGAGCCCATCTGTCTGCTGTGACACTTACTACCTCTTCGGTGTCCAGCTGTCCGGTACCCCAGGCATCCTCTGTCTGCAGCTGTCCTGTCAGGGCCACCCCCCTAACTGTCTGAACCTAACCCTGGGACTCTCCCTTCTTTTATTCCCTTTCCTTGGAATTCCCCTTCTCAGTCTCCGTAACTCCGCCCACCATGATTTTGCATTTCCTAGCTTCAGCTGCTGATAAGTCCTTTGCTCACTATCCTGCGTCTCCCTCTAGTGGCCAAAACTCAGTAATACACCGTCTCTAACTAATTCTTGCTGTTTTCCCCACACATATATACAAGTTACCATAAAGCACTATACACTGCACATTTTACATTTGCCTTTTCTCCATCAGACAGGTCCACATATCAGTCCACCCTCCTACATACCCCCTTCCTTTGACCGTTGTTGTCCTTGACAATCCCGTAACTTTCATTTTTTAGTACTTCCCTACTTTCTTTTGTCTGTGTGGCCGGTTGCCGAGCAGAGCCCGGAGCACTTTAGCTCTACATGGGATGCTGGACAGAGCCGGGAGCAATTACGCTCCGAGTAGCTAACGGCTACCCGCAGGCATTTGCGCCTATATGACAATTTCCATTCATTGAGATAGGACTAACCGGACTCCTCAGCGGGTATTCTTCCCATGTATCTAATACTTCAAATGCCCATCTTTAATTTGAGTAGGACCACCCGGACTCCTCAACGGCTTCTTTTTCTCACCTTTTCAATGCTTCCAGAACTGTGTTTAGTTCTAGGGGCGAAATGACAGAGGCTGTCATGGAGCCTACTAGGTCACTGTTTTCCACCTCCTTCTTTTTGGGTATTTCCCACCGAGGACCTGACCTGTGGACGCTGTCTGTTCCAAACCACAAACCATCATATACCTTCTTTTACATTTTTATCATGGCAGGCATTTTTCTACATATTCGCATCTTGGACCTTTTCGAACACTTTTATCAGTATACCATATGTTAACAGATTTACCACTTTTTATATTTTCAACATTTAAACTACTCAGCATATCAGCTAAAGATTTTTTCCAACATTTCTAACATTTATATCCTCAAATATCTATTAAACATTCCTCAAACATTATTAAACATCTTCAAACATTGGTGCGCCCCCTTCCTTTTGTGGGGAGCACAGCGTTTGTCCACGCTGCCGGAGCCAGGGTTTTTCTTACCCTGAGGGGATTGCAGAACAGTCCCCAGGCTGTGCAACCATGCACAGCAGTCCCGCAATCGGATGGTTCAGCGGTGCTCTGGGTCTCCCCCTGCTGACCGACCATGGTCACCGGCCGCAGGGAACTCCACCACCGCGGAGCCCCCAGGATGACTGCCAGTTCCAGGGTCACAAGTGTCCACCATCCCCGTAGTAGTTCTGCTACCGGAGCGCAACAGGCACCCCACAAACAATTTTCCTCAGGTCCCGCAGGCCATCAAGGACTCTCCAGACGAGCGTTGCAGGGTTTCCTACCCTGGGGGAATGTGGGGCAGTCCCAGAAGGTGCCAACATGCACTAGAGGGGCAAGAAGGAGCCACGGAGAGTTGCGCAGCTCGCATCCCATACCGTAACTCTACGAGAGACCCGAGTCCTGACTCGGGCCAAAGAGGACTCTGCATCCACAGAGCCCCCAACCCCAGGGGAAGAATCAGGGGCAGAGGGGTTCTCAGCTGCCTACGCACGAGAACCGACATCTTCTCCGGAGGGCACGGTAGTTTCAGGGGACTCCAAGCGGGAGCGCGGGGGCCCAGTGATGCGGACCTTTTGCCCCGTGTCCCTGCAGTGGGACAGCGCCAAGGCTACGTGGTCGGCCACCGGCCGGGGTAGAAATGCACTCACACCCTCTGATGTCGCAGCTCCACTCCGTCCGGCCCTCAGCTCCTGCAGGTACTGCTGCATGCGGGAAGCCGGGGTCTCTATCGGATTCTCCTGAGTTGGCTCCGCTGCCTCGCCGTCACTTCTGGTGCTGCCATCTGTGGTGCGCTGTGGTTCTTCTTCCTGCCGTCTGGCAGGAACAACCTGCAGGCGCGATGGTTCCGCGGGGAGCGTGAGCGGTTGTTCCTCTGGCTGAAAAGCGGGTTCCGCTTCCCGCGCTGTCTCCGATCCCGGCATGGACTGTGGAGAGCATGGACGCATCTCCGCTGGACGTTCTGGCTCCTGGACAGCAGGCTCAGATTTTGGGGACTCCATCTGCGGCGGGTGTTCAAGTCGGGTGAGAGCTTGCTGTTTTGGTAACTGCTCCCAGCTCCGCAGGTCCAGCTGTTGGGGACTCCACCACCCGCTGTAGTCCTTTAACGTGGAAGGGTGCCCAGCTTATCTGCAGCAGCATCCAGATTTTCCAGCCATATTGTTGTTTTGCAAAAGTCACGGTTGTTATTCCTTCTGGTCTAATCAGGGTGTTTTTAGTCACAGTCCAAAGTTCCAATTTACTCCAGCAAAATCATCAACCCGCTCAGCTTGGGTCCTTTGAATCTTCTGGCGCGGTCTCACCGCCTGTGTTGGGCAGTGATGACCATTTGAGGGCAAAACAAATAATTTTACTATATCACAGTGTCTAGATGAGTAGTGTGCCTAAAAAATATTTCTACTCTGCACCCAAACCTGTGGAAGTACTGTGCCTTTAAGCTCTGTGTGTACTCTGCTACCTGGCCTGCAAGAGTACTGTTCCAAAAAACCTCTGTGTACTCAGCAGGTGTGTCTATATGAGTAGTGTGCCTAAAAAATATTTCTACTCTGCAGCTGTCTTTATGTGAGTAGTGTGCCTAAAAAATAAATCTAATCTGAAGCCAGCTCTTTGCCATTTATGTGCCAAAATGTTTTTTTTTTACTTTAATGCTGTGTCTGTGTGAGTAGTGTGCCTAAAAAATAATTCTACTCTGCAGCCATTTTTATGCAAATAGTGTGCATAAAAAATGAATGTACTGTGCAGTCATCTGTTTGCCATTTGTAGCCCAAGCAAATAATTATACTGTACTGATGTGACAGTACGAGCAGTGTGCTTAAAAATAATTCTACTCTGCACCCCTGCCTGTGCAAGTCCTATGCCTTTAAGCCTCTGTGTGTACTCCGCAACTCCGCCTGTGAGAGTAATGTGCCTTTAAGCCTCTGTGTGTACTCTGCAAAGCCTGTGGGAGTACTGTTCCAAATAGCCTCTGTATACTCTGCAGCCATCTTTATGAAGTAGTGTGCCTAAAAAAGAAATCTACTCTGCAGCCATCTCTTTGCCATTTGTGGGCCAAAAAAATAATTTTACTCTACCGCTATGTTAATGAGTAGGGTGCCTAAAAATTAATCTACTATGCTGCTGTCTCTTTGCCATTTGTGGGCCCAAAAAATCTGTACGAGTAGTGTACCTAAAAAATAAATCAACTTTGTAACCATCTATTAGACATTTGTGGGTGAAACAAATAATTTTACTGTACTGCTGCATGTGTACGAGTAGTGTGCCTTAAAAAATAATTTTATTCTGCAGCTATCTCTTTGCCATATGTGGGTCAAAAATATTATTTTACTCTATCACTGTGTATGGGTAGTGTGCCTAAAAAATAAATCTACTTTGCAGCTGTCTCTTTGACATTTGTGGGCCAAAAAAATAATTTTACTGTACCGCTGTGTCTGTATGAGCTGTGTGCCTAAAAAATAAATCTATTCTGCCGACATCTCTGTGCGAGTAGAGTTAAAAACCACTTCCAAAAATGAAGAAAGCATTAAATAGGGGGTGTGGCTGTGGCTGTGGAGGTGCTGGTGTAGCTGCTGGTGGTGGTGGTGGAGGTGTAGCTCCACCAAGGGAGAGGACGTGGTCATTCTGTGCCTGCTACTTGTACAAATGAAATACCTTTCTCTGGTTGAAGCAGGTGATAAAATAGTTCATTTTAATTCGTAGGGCTGACTACCGCTGCAGATTTATCCACTAAATAGCTGGGCATGTGGCCTGCAGATGCTCGGGATTCCCACAACCATAACTCCTGCGCTTTACAACTTATTCTCCTAGTCGCAGGGGATGTGATCACAGACAGGCACATTCGCCTGTCCACAGCCAACATGAGGAAACTAACATTCATTAAAATGAACCAGGCATGGATTCCACATGATTTGTCTATAACTTTGGATGACTAAACAACTATGCCAGCCGCACCCAGTCAGTATTCAATTCTGTTTGCCATTTGTTTCATTTGGGTGCCTCCTCCTCCCAAAAAAACTCAAAAAAACTGTGTTGGCTACTTCCTCCTTCAACTTACACTGCCAGGTCCACTTCCTCTACCTAGTCCTCCAGTTGGACCTCCACCCCTTGGTTTTAGCTTGCTAGTTTATTTTGGGTTGATTCTATGTTCCTTTAAGATATTTCCCTAAAAGAAGAAAAAAAACAAGAATAAAACCAAAATGAAAAAAACAAACAAAAAGCAAGCAAACAGAAAGTGTTGGATTACTCCTTCCTTGCCTCTTCCACCTGCACCGCCACGTCCAGCTCTTCCTCCACTTGGACCTATGCATCCTGGTTATAAATTGCTAGTTTTAGTTTTAATTCAAAATTCTTTTAATTCAGTTCCATAACAGAAAAATAAAATAACAAATAAAAAAATAGAAAAACACTGAAAAAATAAAAAAGATACCAAAAATCAATAAAAACAAGGTTGGATTACTCCTCCCTAGCCTCATCCACTTACACTGCCACATCCACCTCTTCCTCTACTTATACCTGTCCCTCCTGGATCAAGAGTATTATGTTTTCTGCTCTGCTTAGCGTTGGTACAGGACGCAGCTGTAGTAAGGGACAGTATTAGGTTTTATGTTTGCTCAATTTTTCAAAAACACTATGTATGCTTTGCACCCGTGTCTGTGATAGTACTGTGTGCATACTCAAAGGTTTTTCTAATCCGCAACCGTGTCTGTGGGAGTCATGTGAGTCAAAACATTTATTTTACTCTTATGCCCTCATGTCTTTGATAGTATTGTGGGTAAAAACAATTTTTTTCTACTCTTATGCACCTATGTTTGATAGAGCTGTGCGTGCAAACAAATTTTTCTACTCTTGTGAACCCATGACTGTGATAGTACGGTCAATAGAAACAAATTTTTCTAATTTTCAACGGTGTCTGAGGGAGTACTTTACCTAAAAACCACTTAAAAAATGAGTAGCGTGTCAAATAAGGGATGAGGACTTGACTGTTAAGTTCTTGTTTTTTGCCATCTTGTGTTTCTTGTGTAATATCAATACCATTTGCTGGAAATGAATGGCCATTTTGGTCACATACATGTCTGCCACAGTTCAAAATATGATAGCTTGTTTCCATGCATTTATTGACAGATTCATGTTTTTTACGCTGATCGGTAGTCAGAAATTCATCAAAGCAGCCAAATTAACTCTTTAATGACTGTTTGCAGTTTTCCTGTACTATTTATGTGTACACGGTAGTCGTGGTACAGGGCCTCATTGTCACTCTGTGACTGTATGAAAATGGGGAAAAGGGCCCTCCACTGTCCCTAGCACTGGGTTCCTAGCTATCCTAACTCCCAAAGGTACCTCTAAAGGTAAGGAGGTTTGAGCCACCAGCCTTACTGTTCTCTTATTATACCCTAAGGTGTCCCCTTCCCCTCACCCAGGAGGCCTGGGACAGAAATGCTACTGTATAAACACGTAAGACAAATAGGAATAACAAAAGCAACTGTATGCAGGTTGCAGGATGCAGTGATGGACAGGAGACAGAGCAAGGGTTGACAAGTTTAACAATTAAATTTAACAGAAGAGTATAAGCTCCTCGCAGGGAGATTAATGGTTAAAGAGTTAATACAAGAAACAAAACAGAGGGCAAAAGATGCAGAATAGCCGCAGTAAAATTGTCAAAGCTTACCGTGTTCTTTAGGATTCTCCATAGCTGATCCCGTAGGGGTTGTAGCGCCAACAGCGACCGGGGAGTTGTCCATAGATGGGGTCGTTTAAACGACGGTCAGTCTTCTGGCGGCATCGGTCGGTCTCTGGTACCTTCTGCTGAACTCCCAGTCCATAAACTTGTGCGGGCAAAGTCAAAAGGGCCACAACACTTTCAGAATTAACCATAGGCTGAAGTATGGCAACTGGCGGGGCAGGCCGCGAGCGATTGTCTGGCACCTGGCTTTCTCCCTTCCGTACGTGCGCAGTATTCATGGTCACTGAGCGCATGGCACCTCTCTCTCCTACAGTCACTTGGTGCTCTGCACCTTCCTCTTCAACGGTCCCGCTGAAGACGGCAGGAGGTGACAAGCACAGCTGGTCACAGCGCCGGTGCTCAGGGGACAGAGCACACTGCTCACCCTGCTGCATGCTGCTGGTTCGTGCCAAACTGACTGCCACCGCTCGTGCTTTTCCTTTTATATTGCCCCTCCTACCCGGGTGATGAGGTTTGTCCGATCCCTCATTTCTTAACCCAGGCAACATGGGAGGCAGCCTCAACAGTTCCAAACCTGGCTCGGTACATACATCCATTTAATATGAAGCACAAACTCACAGGCTAAATGGAAGATCTGCAATTCACAATATGTCATGATCTTCTAACCCCAGATCTTTCAGGAGGACGTGACCCACTCGTGACACTCATCTTCCAAAATTTTTTCATCCAAATCCACTTCACTATCTTTTAAATTTCTTCCCAAACTTCTTCTTTTCATAGGCCAAGTAAAATTCTTGGTTTTTGACATCTTGTGTTTAATGTCTTGTCCTATGGATATCATCTGCTGGAAATGTGTTCATTCTGGTCACATACATCTCTTCCACAGTTTTTATCTGACTAGCTTTCTTCCATACTTTCTTTGACAGATTCAAGTGTTTTTTTATGGT
Source organism: Dendrobates tinctorius (assembly GCF_039654945.1). Lineage (NCBI taxonomy): Eukaryota > Metazoa > Chordata > Amphibia > Anura > Dendrobatidae > Dendrobates > Dendrobates tinctorius. The sequence goes on from NW_027361829.1 coordinate 60,108,489, forward strand.
AATCTGTTGTGATAAATGTGTTTAGATATTGATTTTACTCACTTATATAGCACCATTAATTCCACAGCGCTTTACAGACATTATCACACTGTTCCCCTTAGAGTTTACAATCTAGCTTACCTAACAGTATATCTTTGAGGTGTGGGGGGAACCCGGAATACCTGGGGGAAACCCACGCAAACACAGGAAGAACATAACTCCTTGTGGATGTTGTCCTTGATAAGACTTAAACCCAGGAGCCCAGCACTGCACAAATACAGTGCTTACCACTGAGCCACCGTGCAGGCAAAATTAGCTCATTTAATGATGAGTTGAAGTTTCACTGTACCATCTGTGTGTCCGTGGTAGTTGTGGGAGACTTTAGAGTATGTGCACACGCTGCGGATTTTGCTGCGGATCCACAGTGGATTTGGCCCTGCGGATCAGCAGCAGTTCTGCTGACATGGTACAGTACCATGTTACCCTATGGGTTTCAAAATCCGCTGTGCCCACGCTGCGTTTTTTTCCGCAAGGATTTGCTGCGGATTACAATCCGCAGCATGTCAATTGTTTGTGCGGAATCCACAGCGGTTTCACACCTTTAACATTGTAGAGGAGTGAAACCGCAGGGCTAAACCGCAGGCTAATCCACAGATAAACCGCAGGTCTTTTGACCTGCGGATGTACCTGCGGGTTTTGCCAAATCTGTGTGGAAAAATCTGCAGCCCAATCCGCAACGTGTGCACATAGCCTTAGTGTACGCTACTTGAGCTGGAATTGCTGTGACTGATAGCATCAGATTTGCCTTTCAATAGTTGCTATTTGAATTTAACTACTCATTCACTACAGAACCTCTAAATTATCATGGATGGCTATATTGTGTCTTTTGCACCATCAACTGCTAACTCAGTTGAGGAGTGATTAATTTGCTTGACTGCTGCCTTCCTTGGATGTGTTACCTGTTTATCAGGCTGCCTCACTGGAATAAACCCCTGATTCTCTGATACCCGTGGTCACCTTGGAACAGAACCCATTTGGCATGTGGTGGTTGGTCAAAAGGGAGAGAGGCTCGCTGTGCTGGCAGGTCCAGAAGCAGTAGGCATATAGAAAACATCGCTTGCATTGCGTGTGTGAGGTGAATGACCTCCAGAGGATAACACAGCCGCCTTGCCTTGTCAACTAGTGCACCCAAAGCAATACACAAGGTTGCTTGGGAGAGGGAAGAGGGCATGGGGGCCTATGCAGCGCATTTGTCAGGCTTTCCATGCATTCCTTTACCAGTTCAAAATTTTATGGTGATCTGTAGCCAGAGGTTAAAAAAATTTCATCCAAATTGACTGATTTAATTAACATTCACAGTTTCACTGTACCATCCATTTGTACGCTGCCATTGTGGTACAGGTCCTATTCAAATTCTTTTTTAATACAATCCCCTTCACAAACCTTTTAAATTTGTACCAAAATTTTAAGAATTTCAAAAAGGGGTAATTTGCTTGACTGCTGCTTTTCTTTGATGTTGTACCCGTTTATCAGCCACCCTCTCCAGATACAAAACCTGATTCACTGTACTCCAAGGACAACAGCATGTAATGGAGCCCCTATGGCATAGTGGGTGGTCGGAATTGAGAGCAGCTGGTTGTGTGGAAGGTCCAGAAGTGTCAGGAGGAGAGAAATCATGCCTTGCATGCCGAGGGTGAGGAGAATGGCCTCCAGAGAACACCATGGCCATCCTGCCTCATAAACCAATGCACCCAAGGCAATGCACAGTATTGCTCGGGAAAGCGGTGTGGACGTTGGGGCCAATGATGCACCTCTAAAGCTTTAAATGCATTTCTTTACCGGTTCATAAACTTACAGTGATCTGTAGCCAGAAATTCAAAAAGCTAATCCAAATTGATTGATTTAATTACCATTTGCAGTTTCACTGTATCATCCATGTGTATGTGGCTGTCATATTACAGTGCCTCATCTTCACAAATGTTTTTAATCCAATCCATTTCATAAACTTTTTAAATTCATCCCAAAATGTGTCCTTTTTTGGGGATTCTATTTTATTTAATAAAATACCATATATACTCGTGTATAAGTAGAGTTTTTCAGTACTTTTTTATGCTGAAAATGCCCCGCCTCGGCTTATACAAGCCCTGGCAAAAAAAAAAATGGAATCACCGGCTTTGGAGGATGTTCATTCAGTTGTTTAATTTTATAGAAAAAAAGCAGATTACAAACATGGCCCAAAACTAAAGTCATTTCAAATGCCAACTTTCTGCCTTGAAGAAACACTAAAAGAAATCAAGAACAAAAATTGTGGTAGTCAGTAATGGTTACTTTTTAAACCAAGCATAGGGGAAAAATTATGGAATCACACAATTCTGAGGGAAAAAATTATGGAATCACCCTGTAAATTTTAATTCCCAAAACTAACACCTGCATCAAATTAGATCTGCTCGTTAGACTGCATCTAAAAAGGAGTGAGCACACCTTGGAGAGCTGTTGCACCAAGTGGACTAACATGAATCATGGCTCCAACATGAGATATGTCAATTGAAACAAAGGAGAGGACTATCAAACTCTTTTAAGAGGGTAAATCATCACGCAATGTTGCAAAAGATGTTGATTGATTGTTCACAGTCAGTTGTGTCTAAAATCTGGACCAAATACAAACAACATGGGAAGGTTGTTAATGGCAAACATACTGGTAGACCAAGGAAGACATCAAAGCATCAAGACTGGAAACTTAAAGCAATATGTCTTCAAAACAGGAAATGCACAACAAAACAAATGAGGAACGAATGGGAGGAAACTGGAGTCAACGTCTGTGACCGAACTGTAAGAAACCACCTAAAGGAAATGGGATTTACACACAGAAAAGCTAAAAGAAAGCCATCATTTACACCTAAACAGAAAAAAACAAGGTTACAATGGGCTAAGGAAAAGCAATTGTGAACTGTGGATGACTGGATGAAAGTCATATTCAGTGGTGAATAGCGAATATGCATTGGGCAAGGTGTTGATGCTGGAACTTTTGCTTGATGCCGCTCCAATGAGATTTATAAAGATGACTGCCTGAAAAGAACATGCAAATTTCCACAGTCATTGATGATATGGGGCTGCATGTCAGATAAAGGCACTGGTGAGATGGCTGTCATTACATCTTCAATAAATGCACAAGTTTATGTTGATATTCTGGACACTTTTCTTATCCCATCAATTGAAAGGATGTTTGGAGATGATGAAATCATTTTTCAAAATGATAATGTATCCTTCCATAGAGCAAAAACTATGAAAACATTCCTTGAAAAAAGACACATAAGGTCAATGTCATGCCCTGCAAATAGTTCGGATCTCAATCCAATTGAAAATCTTTGGTGGAAGTTGAAGAAAATGGTCCATGACAAGGCTCCAATCTGTAAAGCTGATCTGGCAACAGCAGTCAGGGAACGTTGGAGCCAGATTGATGAAGAGTACTGTTTGACACTCATTAAGTCCATGTCTCAGAGACTGCAAGCTGTTATAAAAGCCAGAGATGGTGCAACAAAATACTAGTGATGTGTTGGAGTGTTTTTTAGTTGGTTTGTTTTTCATGATTCCATAATTTTTTCCCTTGGAATTGAGTGATTCCATAATTTTTCCCCTACACTTGGTTTAAAAAAGTAACCATTACTGACTACCACATTTTTTGTTCTTGATTTCTTTTAGTGTTTCTTAAAGCCAGAAAATTGCCATTTGAATTGACTTTAGTTTTGTGCCATGTCTGTGATCTGCTTTTTTTATACAAAATTAAATAGCTGAATGAACATCGTCCAAGGCTGGTGATTCCATAATTTTTACCGGGGGTTGTACATGAGTCAATTATCCAGAAAGCTGGTGGGGGAGGGGGTCATAGAAGGCAGGAGCCGGCAGCTGTAACTGTGCCCACTGCTAATGAATATGCACACGTCTCCACTCCTGAGCGGCGCCACGTGACCGCACTGGAAGAGCTGCTGGAAGCCGGAACATGGAGATGCTGCGAAGACGCCAGGACCACTGAGACGTTGCGAGGGCAAGCTGTTGGGTGAGTAGGATAGGGGATAAGGAGCCATGCATACCAGGATGGGATGAGGGAGCCATGAAAAGCAGGACAGAGATCGGGGAGCCATGCATAGCAGGACAGGGACCGAGGAGCCATGCATACAATGACAGGAACTGGGTAGCCATGCATACCAGGACATTGATGGGGGAGTCATGCATACCAGGACAGGGATGGGGGAGTTATGCATACCACGACAGGGATGAGGGGACAATACATACCCAGCTTATACTCGAGTCAAAAAGTTTACCCAGTTTTCCGAGGCAAAATGAGGTACTTCGGCTTATACTCGGGTCGGCTTATACTTGAGTATATATAGTAAGTAATTTCCCGATCCAAATATTTTTGTAGGGCACTTGTCCTGCTGTTACCCCATGTAGCTTTCTTTTGCAGCTCCCTAGCTTTTGCTATGGCCATCTTACAGCCATTTTAAAGGACAAAAGTTTGGGTTGCCATTGACTTCTGGGATTTTGGGTCAAGTTCGGGTCATGAACAGATTGTGAACCGAACTTTGAATACTATTTTGGCCAAATTCGACGAACCCAAACCTTCTCGAAAATATGCTGAAAACACAGGGCTTTTTTGAAAACAAATATTTCATTACAGTATATTAGAAAAGGTAAAAGACAAGCATATAGTTTATATATATATATATACCAGCTATGAATCCGTTCTACGCCCGGGTGGCGGGCATTTTCATTGGTATATGGTCTCCCATCCTGGTATGTGCTGCACCCCTCATCCCTATCCTGGTATTCATGGTTCCCTCACCCCCCAATCCTGGTATTCATGGCACCCTCTCATCCCGATTGTTGTATGCATGGTACCCCTCTCATCCCTATCATGGTATGCATGGTGCCCTCACCCCCAAATCCTGGTATGCATGGTCCTCTCACTCCCCTATCCTAATATGCATGGTCCCCTCACCCCCCAATCCTGGTATGCATGGTCCTCTCACCCCCCAATCCTGGTATGTATGGTCCCTTCACCCCCCTATCCTGGTATGCATGATCCTCTCACCCCCCAATCCTGGTATGCATGGTCCCCTCACCCCCCAATCCTGGTATGCATGGTCCTCTCACCCCCCAATCCTGGTATGTATGGTCCCCTCACCCCCCTATCCTGGTATGCATGGTCCTCTCACTCCCCAATCCTGGTATGTATGGTCCCCTCACCCCCCTTTCCTGGTATGCATGGTCCCCTCACCCCCTTTTGTGGTATGCATGGTCCCCTCACCCCCCAATCCTGGTATGCATGGTCTTCTTACCCTCCAATCCTGGTATGCATGGTCCCCTCACCCCCCTATCCTGGTATGCATGGTCCCCTCACCCCACTATCCTGGTATGCATGGTCCCCTCACCCCACTATCCTGGTATGCATGGTCCCCTCACCTCCCAATACTGGCATGCATGGTCCTCTCACCCCCCAATCCTGGTATGCATGGTCCTCTCAACCCCCAAATCCTGGTATGTATGGCTCTCTTACTCCCCAATCCTGGTATGTATGGTCCTTTTACCCCCCAATCCTGGTATGCATGGTCCCCTCACCCCCCATTCCTGGTATGCATGGTCCCCTCAACCCCCAATCCTGGTATGCATGGTCCCCTCACCCCTCAACCCTGGTATGCATGGTCCCCTCACCCCACTATCCTGGTATGCATGGTCCTCTCACCCTCCTATCCTGGTATGTATGGTCCCCTCACCCCCAAATCCTGGTATGCATGGTCCTCTCACTCCCCTATCCTAATATGCATGGTCCCCTCACCCCCTATTCCTGGTATGCATGGTCCCCTCACCCCCTTTTGTGGTATGCATGGTCCCCTGACCCCCCAATCATGGTATGCATGGTCCTCTCGCCCCCCTTTCATGGTATGCATGGTCCCCTCACCCCCCAGTCCTGGTATGCATGGTCCTCTCACCCCCCTTTCGTGGTATGCATGGTCCCCTCACCCCCCAATCCTGGTATGCATGGTCTCTCACCCCCTTTTCTGGTATGCATGGTCCCCTCACCCCCCAATCCTGGTATGCATGGTCCCCTCACCGCCTAATCCTGGTATGCATGGTCCTCTCTCCCCCCAATCCTGGTATGCATGGTCCCCTCACCCCCCAATCCTGGTATGCATGGTCCCCTCACCCCCCAATCCTGGTATGCATGGCCCTCTCACCCCCCCAATCCTGGTATGCATGGTCCCCTCACCGCCTAATCCTGGTATGCATGGTCCTCTCTCCCCCCAATCCTGGTATGCATGGTCCTCTCACCCCCCTTTCATGGTATGAATGGTCCCCTCACCCCCCTATCCTGGTATGCATGGCAGCAGGCCGATGAACAATCCAACAACTTTTATAAAGACGGGAAAATATGACACCAAACGTAGATATGGTTCCTTAGAGTCTGCAAGGTGGCCACACAAAAAGGGACAAATCCAGCAACCGTCTTTAGATTAGGTCCTCAAATCCAGCAGGGTGGTGAAACATCACAATACCACATGACAAATGATCTCCAATCTCCATAGATGGCACAAGACTTGGCTGCAGCTGCAGATCCTCACCAATTCCAAGATAGAGCATCAATTAACTATGTGGCTTATTGTCCTACCTGTCTTAGTATCAGCCCCCTTGTTGGGTAGAGATACTAACACCAACCCCCTTAAGCATAGCTCAAAGGAAGAAGAATGTTCCAGAAGCCCTATCTCAGCTTGTCTGCAGGTTTGTGTATTCCCTGATGACCCCTGCAGAGGGGAACATAGACAAACATGACCCCACCAGATGCAGGACAAGGAATGCTAATGTAGGCCTGTTTATAGTGTGGTCAATGAGTACAGGCTGAGGGTGACAATCTGTTACAACCGCGTCAACAGGTTTCTTGTCAAGTACACTTAGAGTACCGTTACACATAACTATGTCCCAGCGATCCCACCAAAGATCCGACATGGATGGGATCGCTGGGACATTGTTAGCTGATCGCTGGTGAGCTATCACATAGACAGCCCCTCCAGCGATCAGGACCAGCGAGCACGCTGGTTACCAACGTGAACATCAGGTTTCTAAGGGCCGCGGGGCCCTTAGAAACCCGATGTTTACCCTAGATACCAGTGCGCACTGCAGGCAGGGCGGGAGGTGGAGGCAAAGCGGCACAGACAGACCGGCGTAGCTCTGCTATCTGCTACTCCGGTCTGACAGACTGGAGTAGCAGATAGCAGAGCTACTCCGGTCTGTGCGCCGCTCTGCCTCCACCTCCTGCCCTACCTGCAGTGCACGCTGGTATCTAGGGCAAACATTGGGTTTCTAAGGGCCCCGCGGCCCATAGAAACCCGATGTTTACATTGGTAACCAGCGTGCAGCGTCGCTCATTGCTGGCTCCCGCTGCCACACGCAGCGATGCGCGCTGGCCAGTGGGAGACCAGCGATGAAAAAACGGGCCAGGACAATCCAGCACGATCAGCGATACCCCGCGGGGGGGGCGATCGCTGCTGGATGTCACACACAGCGATCTCGCTGGAGAGATCGCTGATGTGTCACAAAATCAGCGATCTCGCCAGCGAGATCGCTGTGTGTAACGGGCCCTTTAGACATGTCCAACATGACTCATGGCTGCTGTCTGGACAATCCATCAGCATTTTGGTGGTGACTGCCTCTTCTTTATTGTATGGGGAAGATGCAGGGTTGAAGACCGGGTTCCATTTTACATCCTCATTTACTTAAATTCTTTTTTAAGCACCCGCAAATCGACATTTTAGCTCTCCCACATAAATTCCTAGGACAATATCTTATCTGCAGGCAGGCCCCTCATTACCCCAACCAATCATTGCTTGACCCCAAAGCCAAAGTCCACTTCTACACTTGCTTTTGCGATATTCCTCCATTGACTTACAGCTAATTCAAAGGTAAACCCAGTCCTTGTTGTGTTGCCTCTGGCCGAACCACTCTGGGATCAGCTATGGTAAAAAATGCACCGGTCACAAAAACCAAGAACTCTCAGACCGTCCAGTTTGGCCTTCTGTAAGTGCTTTATTTGATGATTAGAAGTGCTCGTGGCTGTGGTCAGCATCTCATAAACCCCTAGTGGTCAAACATGGATGTCTGAGCCATTAGGCAAGTGAATTTGGTGGGGTAAAGCCTCTTTTCCTCCATTATGTTTGGCTGTAAATAATTGATAGGTCGATTTAGTGAATAGTCATTCCTCACTTTACCCTAAGGGCAGGTGTCTTGCAGATGCCCAGGCTGTCCAGATTGGTAACATCTGTGCTGTATCACACTCCTTCCCATTTTCCATCTGGGGAAGGAGGAAAGGGAACCAGGAGGCTGATATCCATGTAAAGGTGCATGAGATGGTTGTTGGGGTATAGAAGAATTTCTCCACTAGATAACTGGGCACTACTTTATCTCTTTGTTGCATTCCAGAGGAGGAGGCGGGACTAGCTGGAAGGTGAGTCACATGGGTATCAACATGTGGTGGTGGTCTAGTGGGAAAGCAAACCTTGGAGACTGAAGGACTAGGCACCACTGGTAGTGAGGTGCTGGTAGTTTTTTTTCCATCCATGAGTAAGTTTTTCCACTGAGGCTTGATGGTGAGAACCTCATGAGCTAAAGCGGCAGCTTGTTCTAAAAAATGGATGTAGCACAAAGGCAAAATATAGGAAAAAATTGGTCTATTTCTCACAGAAAATTGAAATGAGGGTAGTGAGGTTACTCGGTAGCTATCAGTGTTGCTTTGCAATCCAACCAAATTTCAAACTCACAAAATAAAAAAAAAATCATGGAGATGATAAATTTATTAACCAATGCAGTACAATGGGCAGAGCAATAAGCCAAATGCAAATCAGACAAAAACTTAAGGACCCTGAACTTCAGTTCATACTTCCTGTCATGTGTATTACGTAGTCCATGTAAATAATGAGCATGTAAATGCTTTAAAAAGCATTAATCTTCATGATGAGGACATAACTGCTTATAAAGGATTAATCTACAAAATGAAGGCTCAGATGCCTGTAAAGTGTTCACTAATCTTTATCGAGATGCACAGCCATTCTTTCACTCATAACACACTAAGGAGATACTGTATTTACCTCAATTGCTATTTCTTACCTCCCAATGCTGCTCAGTAATAATACAGGAACCCATCTTATATCTTATCTTACCTAACCACATCCAAAATTAAGTAACAAAGCATTACATATCTCTCCTGTGTTTCCATACTGTCTTAACACACAGTTCAGAAGTGTGACAATAGTCGGATGCCTCTTTTTTTAGCTTTCCCAGTTGCAGATATCCAAGATATATCATAAACCCAATTGAGCATCTCTGAAGAGACCTGAAAATGGCTGTCCACCAACGTTCACCATACAACCTGATGGAACTGGAAAGGATCTGCAATGAAGAATGGCAGAGGATCCCCAAATCCAGGTGTGAAAAACTTGCTGCATCAGTCAAAAGAAGACTCATGGTTGTACTAGCTCAAAAGGGGCTTCTACTCAATACTCAGCAAAGGGTCAGAATACTTATGACCATATGATATTTCCATTTCTCTTTTTTAATAAATTTGCAAAAATTTCTACATTTCTGTTTCTTTTCAGTCAAGATGGGGTGTAGAGTGTACATTAATGAGAAGAAAAAATGAACTTTTTTGAAGTTACCAAATGGCTGCAATGAAACAAAGAGTGAAAAATTTAAAGGGGTCTGAATATTTTCCGTACCCACTGCAGAACTATATGGACAACTGACAAATATAGAAACAACCAGATGAAGAAAAAATGTCATATAATGGTCATTGATAAAACAATTTTTATTATATAAACACATGAGTGTCTTTTCTGAAAAACTACCTAAGCAACCTTAAACTACTGGGCTTTGCTTTTGAAAGCTGGGAGTTGTGCACTGTAATGTACTGCATGTACTAATGTGCATTATCTATGTATACATGAATGTACATGGTTTTGGTTAATCTATGATTCATCTTCATTCAAAATAAAAATCAGCATATAAATAATAAAAACCTACAATCATACGACCTGCCAGCTGTATATAGGAGATTTTATAAATAACTCTTCTCTTAATAGGCACTAAGCATTTATTTTTTATAGCCTTGAATATTATCATCTCTTTCTCTTCATTAAACCATAAATCTGCTCCACACTTTGTGTGCTGTTCACATCATTAGACGTGTGATATGGAATACATTTATATCCTTACCACAAATGAACAAAATATCATGCATTATTTGAAACTCATATTAGAACAAAAGTAATTTATCACTAGGGACAATTTCATTGTAAAATCTAAGAATATTTTTCAACCTGTAATATTAACTCTACTGTTTCTAAAATGCATATGGGACCCAGTTCTTAGTTTTCATACTGTGTATGTGTTGCATACATTTACTCCACACCATTGCACATTTTGTGTTTGATGGCTTGCATGATTGAATAACCTTAAAATTAGCTTGGCTATTTCTCAAAAAAAGTTTGTTATATGCTTTGCTGAGATTAACCACTTAACGACCGCCGATACGCCTTTTAACGGCGGTAGTTAAGGGTACCTTAACCACAGCGCTGTTAATTAACAGATTTTCTCTGAGGTCTCGGCAGCCGGGGGTAGCTTTTCCATAGTGCTTGCAGTTATCACATCAAATGGTCTATCATAGTCAATTTGGGTGGACTATCAAAGACAATATAAATGATGAAGGCATGGAATGCAGTGGCCATTTTAGGTTTTTAAAGCCTAAGGAATTGGAGGTGAGGGAACACAGCTCATCTCTACATATAGAGATATAAAGATCTAAATTTGAGTGTGAAGCACTACTGCAACAGTGAAGAAAATAGAAATTTGGAGTGGTAGTCTGTGAATAATAATGGAAATATTCAAGTGATAAGCAAGTGCTGAACTTGAAAGGGGAGAGTCCTGAGGAGAGAATTTGCGCTTTCCCAGAATTTCCACATTCCCAGTGCCCTCTGGGATAAGTGAAGAGCCTCCGCAAACTCAAAGAACACTGGATTTTGGCCATTGCAGCTGAAAGGAGGACATTGGTAAACCAGGGGAAAAGTCCTGAGGAGAGAATTGTGGCACATTATTACCGCTTTGACCCTTGACTCTCCTCTTTCGGGAGGGGAGTCAACAGTTGAAGGTTCCCAGCTCTCGTTTGGGTGGCAGCCTGGGCAAAAGCTGGGAGCGCGACCGAGGCTCCCTTGGCTTTGGCTGAGAGAGACTACATAGGCCCTGACTCTCGCTGTGGCCTTTTGGCTCGGAGGGACGGGGAATTGTTTTGTGGACCCTACTTCTGTTGGAGAGGGTTTTAAGAGACCAATATCCAAGTGCACTTTTTTGTGGCACAATTAGTCACTTTTTTAGCGCACTTGGGTGGAGAGCACGATCTTGGGCTTTCAAAAAAAATTTTTACCGCTTTGATATCTCTTTAACAAGAGGCCAGGACCCATTTGGTGAGCTGCATTTCTTGCTACATGTTTACAGACTTGCCAGTGAAAAAGCCAAACTTCACATGCCAGAAATGCAAGCTTGTGTCACTGTTGGAGGAAAAGTTGCAAAATCTAGAAGAGAGGTTAGCTACATTGAAAATCATTAAGGAAGGTGAAGAGTTCTTAGACAGAGCAGAATTATCTCTTCATGTTACAGAAAAAGAAGAAATTCAAAGTGAACATGAAAAAACAGAGGAATGGAAGCATGTGACCCAGAGAAGCAGGAGGATCAAGAGGCAGTCAGCACCCATACTGCTCAGGAACCAGTATCAGGCTCTCACGCAGGAGAGTGGTGAAGAAATACATCAAGATAAGACTTTGCCCACAAACAACAACCTTGTACACCCTCAGAGTCCTCCTGGATGGAGAAAGAAAAATGTTGTGAAGAAATGGAGTGTTGAGGTCATGGGGGTTTACCTGTTGAGAGAAACAGAGGCTGCTATCTGCAGACCGGATATAACCTCAAGTGAAATGTGCTGTCTTCCAGGTGCAAAAATTAATGTGTCTGACAGGATATCAGGACTCTTCAGACCTACAGATGACCACCCATTCCTGCTAATACATGTGGGGACAAATGACACCGCAAGAAATGACCTGGAAACTAGCTGCAGTGACTTTGAAAACGTAGATAAGAAAGGGAAGGAACTGGGAGCGCAGGTGGTCTTCTCTTCCTTTCTTCCAATGGATGGCCATGGAACAAGGAGGTGGAATAAGATTCTGCAGGTGAACATCATCAAATGGCCAAGTTCTCCAAAAAATATGACATAGTTGTCATGGGAGATTTCAACTATCCAGACATTTGTTGGGAATCTCTCTCAGGCAAAACTAACAGGTAAAGCAAATTCTTATCCTCTCTTGCTGACAACTTTATCTTCCAAAAGGTAGGGGAGAAAACAAGGGGATCTGCTACCTTGGATCCAATCCTTATAAACATTATAAACAGGGAGGAAATGGTTGAGGAGGTAAAAGTGGCTGGGACCCTAGGAGGTAGCGACCATGCTATTTTAGAATTTTGGATAACTAGAGGAGGAAGACTTGTGAAGACTCAGACATCAAAGTTAGATTTCAGAATGGCAGATTTTAAGGGACTCAGAAAGAGAATCGGAGGGATCCAATGGCTGGATATCCTTAAAGACAAAATTGTCCAGGAAGGATGGAAAATCTTGAAAACTGAGATTCTTAAAGCACAATCATTATCAATTCCGAAAAGAGGGAAGAATAGGAAGCATTTAAGGAAACCAGGATGGATGAACACAGAACTTAAATGCATGCTAAAAAGAAAGAAAGAAATGTTTTTCTAATGGAAAGAGGGAGGCATACACTCACTGGCCACTTTATTAGGTACACCTGTCCAACTGTGTGTTAAGACTTAATTTCTAATCAGCCAATCACATGGCGGCAACTCAGTGCATTTAGGCATGTAGACATGGTCAAGACAATCTCCTGCAGTTCAAACCGAGCATCAGTATGGGGAAGAAAGGTGATTTGAGTGCCTTTGAACGTGGCATGATTGTTGGTGCCAGAAGGGCTGGTCTGAGAATTTCAGAAACTGCTGATCTACTGGGATTTTCACGCACAACCATCTCTAGGGTTTACAGAGAATGGTCCGAAAAAGAAAAAAAATCCAGTGAGCGGCAGTTCTGTGGCCGGAAATGCCATGTTGATGCCAGAGGTCAGAGGAGAATGGGCAGACTGGTTCGAGCTGATAGAAAGGCAACAGTGACTCAAATTGCCACCCGTTACAACCAAGGTAGGCAGAAGAGCATCTCTGAACGCACAGTGCGTCGAACTTTGAGGCAGATGGGCTACAGCAGCAGAAGACCACACTGGGTACCACTCCTCTCAGCTAAGAACAGGAAACTGAGGCTACAATTTGCACAAGCTCATCGAAATTGGACAGTAGAAGATTGGAAAAACGTTGCCTGGTCTGATGAGTCTCGATTTCTGCTGCGACATTCGGATGGTAGGGTCAGAATTTGGCGTAAACAACATGAAAGCATGGATCCATCCTGCCTTGTATCAACGGTTCAGGCTGGTGGTGGTGGTGTCATGGTGTGGGGAATTTTTTCTGGGCACTCTTTGGGCCCCTTGGTACCAATTGAGCATTGTTGCAACGCCACAGCCTACCTGAGTATTGTTGCTGACCATGTCCATCCCTTTATGACCACAATGTACCCAACATCTGATGGCTACTTTCAGCAGGATAATGCGCCATGTCATAAAGCTCGAATCATCTCAGATTGGTTTCTTGAACATGACAATGAGTTTACTGTACTCAAATGGCCTCCTCAGTCACCAGATCTCAATCCAATAGAGCATCTTTGGGATGTGGTGGAACGGGAGATTCGCATCAGGGATGTGCAGCCGACAAATCTGCGCCAACTGTGTGATGCCATCATGTCAATATGGTCCAAAATCTCTGAGGAATGCTTCCAGCACCTTGTTGAATCTCTGCCACGAAGAATTGAGGCAGTTCTGAAGGCAAAAGGGGGTCCAACCCCTTACTAGCATGGTGTACCTAATAAAGTGGCCAGTGAGTGTATCTAGAGAAGAATATAGTGCTGTCTGCAGAACCTGCAGGGCACGAATCAGCTTATCTAATGTTGACAATGAATTAAGGCTTGCAAGAGATGTCAAAAGCAATAAAAAAGGATTTTGGGGATATGTCAAAAGTAAAAGAAAAGTAAAAGATGCTATAAGATTATTACAGGATACATATGATGAAATGGAAAGAAAGGATGTTGAGAAGGCCAAACTTTTAAATTCCTATTTTGCATCTGTTTTCTGTCAGAAAGGAAATGTAACATCAACTGATCTTCACTGTCCTGTTAAGGGAATAGAAGAATCCAGAATATCTATAAATAGAAATATAGTGAGGAATCACTTAGCTAACATAAATAAATTCAAGTCTCCCATGTGCAGATGAATTACACCCCAGAGTACTGAAGGAGATAGCAGAAGAAATTTTTGAACCACTCTCCATAATCTTTGAAAATTCTTGGAGAACAAGAGAAGTCCCAGAACACTGGAGAAGAGCAAATGTTGTTCCTATCTTCAAAAAGGGGAAGAAGGTCGACCCAGGGAACTATAGGCTGGTGAGTCTGACTTCTATACCAGGAAAGATCTTTGAACAACATGTATGTAAGTACCTGGATAAGAATAAAGTGATTAAACAGAGTCGGCATGGGTTTGTAACTAATAAGTCATGTCAGACTAACTTAGGTTTCTTCTATGACAGAATCACTGACTGGGTGGATCAGGGAAATGCTGTAGATATAGTATATCTTGACTTCAGCAAAGCATTTGACGAAGTATCTCACACAATCCTCATTGAAAAAATGACTAAGTATGGAATGGACAAGGCAACTGTTAGGTGGATTCATAACTGGCTTAGTAATCAGACCCAAAGAGTGCTCGTAAATGACTGGACATCCAGTTGGAAGAATGTCTCAAGTGGCTACCACAGGGCTCTGTCCTGGGCCTTGTATTGTTCAACATCTTTAACAATGATTTAGATGAAGGAATTGAGGGTAAACTGATTACATTTGCTGATGACACAAAGCTAGGAGGGATAGCTAATGCTAGAGAAGAGAGAGAGGATTCAAAAAGATATAAATAAACTGGAGCAGTGGCCACAACTTACAGAATGGTTTTTAACAGGAAAAAATGCAAAGTACTACATCTGGGCATTAAAAATGAAAAAAGCATATACAGAATAGTAGAGCAAGAAAAATTCAAACCCATAAAAGGGTGTAATACAAAATTTGAATTTTTATTATTCACCAAAAAAATACATGCAGAGACAGAACAAAACACAAACAATTATATAAAACCAATAGTAGTAATAGTAGTAGTAATAGTATAACAATTAAAATTTCATCTGTGTGCAAAGGAGACTCAAGACCAGTAATAGGAATAGTAGTAGTAATAGTATAAACAGTAATAGTAGTAGTAATAGTATAAAAACAATTAAAATTGCATCTGTGTGCAAAGGAAACTCAAGACCAAATGCCACACCTCAGTATAAAGGTAATGGCAAACAACAGCAGGCTCCCATAAAAGGCACTGAATGAATAAATATAACTGGCTTTAGAAATGTATGCCTACAAATATACAAGCATGTATCACAAAAAACTTACCGGTATATAAATATATGTGCACCTCAATTGCATAAGAAATATATACACCAAATATATGTGTAATACAAAATTTGAATTTTTATTATTCACCAAAACAGAGACAGAACAAAACACATATAGTATAAAAACAATTAAAATTGCATCTGTGTGCAAATGAGACTCAAGACCAAATGCCACACCTCAGCATAAAGGCAATGGCAAACCACAGCAGGCTCCCATAAAAGGTGCTGAATGAATAAATATAACTGGCTTGAGAAATGTATGCCTACAAATGTACAAGCATGTATCACAAAAAACTTATATAAATATAATATGTGCAAAAAAATTGCATATGTAGAGAGTGACAAATGACAAAATGTAACAATGAGTATACAATACCAAAAGAGGGTCCAACAGCATTTGTGATCAAAGATTGGTTTGAAAAAATATCCAGTTGCTAATATGAAACAATGGCAACCCCTCAAAAGGGGGGAATTTTATCACTGAGTCAAATGTGAAGGACATATAACGAAGAGAAATGTCCAAGAGATGGTAAGACTGAATAAGTGTGTAAAAACACACTAAGGTGCAGAGAAGCTGAGAATCAGGGCAATGGTATGTCCTAGAAACATGAAAAAAGCCAGCAGCGCCACCAGGGATAAGGGGAGCCAGTGTGTGGGATGAGATCCCACACGTATCGCCACACAAGAGGTGGCTTCCTCAGGGAAAAATAGCATGGTGTGTTTAACGTTCTGAAGCCATATATACTCTTTTCTGTATAATTAGCACATGGCTTACCTGTGAGGAGGAGGAGAGAGTCGTCATTCAAAGTGCACAATAGCACATATGCAGGAGAATGACTGCAGCCATCTTGTGCATAGGGAGAAGATTGAAATAAAGTTGAATAAAAAACATTTACTGCGCATGCATCAGATTCTCTGATTCTAGTCTAAAGATGGCACCGTTATCTCGTATTGGCACTCAAAGAACGCGATAGTACATATGGAGGGGAGCATAGAATCTTTTTCTTGTACATAGAAAAGGATTAACAATAAAGTTACATTGAAAGTACTTACTGCGCATGCATCGGTTTCTCTGCTGTTATGCTTTAAAGTAACGCTGTCATTCCATACACCTCAAAAGCACGGAAAAAAATGCTTACTGCGCATGCGTCAATTAATCAGACAAATACTCCCATATACCGCTATGATCTAATGTGTACAAGGGCACAGCAACCAATATGCAAGAAAACTATATAATCCCTATTACAACCGCAACTGTTATGAACGAGTCACCGTAGGAGGCAAAAACAGAAATGCCAGCTAAGTCCAGAAAACCAGAGAAGTTGGCAGCTATCGGATTGCAGACCCCTGAACCTATCAACAACTAGCAGTAGCCACGGGGGGTTACTACGGTGCCCTAGACCCCTCGATCACAGCCGGAGAACTACATAGCCTAAAGACAGAAAGGGAAATCTAAATTGCCCCAGAGCAGACCCCAAAGCAATAGGCAGCCCCCAACATATAATGACGGTGAAGCAAGAAGAAAAAACACTAACACAGATAGAAAGATAGACTTAGCAAATGATGGGGCCCAAGCTAACTAGATAGGACAGGATAGAAAAGCTGCTGTCTGCAATCCGCCAAAAACCCTATCAAAACAAGAGCCAATAGACTGACAGGGAAAAAGGCCCTGAAGACGCTAGGCTTCAAAAAGACTATGTCAGTACTCAGGTATTTTCTGAAGACAGAGCAAAAAGACACAAAGGAATTCAGCTCACCCCAGCAGGGAATGGCAGAATCCAGATAAGCAAGGCAAATTAAAACCAAAACACAAATGCAAAAAGCAAGGCAGAAAACTTAGCTTTTGAGGAGCAGGAATCAGACTGGTCTCCTAGAATCCCTCAGAGAAATCACCAGCGAGGCAGAAGGGCGTCGGCTGCCTTATATCCAGTCAGCAATTCCCGTCACCCAGTCATCCTCTACCAGCTCAGGTGTTTGGTAATCAGCCTCACTACCTTCCTTCACCAGAAGAGGGAGTTCATCAGACCTCAATGGTGAAGGGGAAAATGAACTCATAACAGTACCTCCCCCTTGAGGAGGGGTCACCGAACCCTCATCTATGCCACCAGGGCGATCGGGGTGAGCCCGATGAAAGGCACGCACCAATCTTTTGGCATGAATATCAGAGGCAGAGACCCAGGAATTATCCTCATGACCATAACCCTTCCACTTAACCAAATACTGGAGTCTCCGTCTAGCCAGACGGGAATCCAGTATCTTCTCTACCTCATATTCCATGTTACCTTCAACCAATACAGGGTCCGGAGGTGCCACCCCAGGAACTACTGGTTCAACAAACCTCTTCAACAAGGACTTATGAAACACATTATGGATTTTAAATGTGACAGGAAGAGCCAAACGAAAAGAGACCAGATTAATGATCTCCAAAATCTTGTAAGGTCCAATAAATCTAGGCTTAAACTTAGGGGAAGCTACCTTCATAGCGATATTTTTTGATGATAACCAAACCATATCACCCACCTTAAACCGGGGACCAATGGTCCTATGTCAGTTGGAAAACCGCTGGGCCTTTTCCTGGGAGAGAGATAACTTATCCACCACTTGGTCCCAGATCTGGTGCATTCTCTCCACCATAGTGTCAACACCTGGGCAGGCAGAAGGCTCCACCTGCCCTGAAGAAAATCGAGGATGAAACCCAAAGTTACAAAAAAAAGGTGACATCAAAGTGGCAGAACTAGCTCTATTATTTAAAGCAAATTCGGCCAAGGGCAAAAATGAAACCCAATCATCCTGATCAGCGGAAGTAAAACATCTCAAATACGACTCCAAGGTCTGGTTTGTTCTCTCTGTCTGCCCATTGGTCTGAGGGTGAAACGCAGAGGAGAAGGACAACTGAATTCCCAGCTTGGAACAGAAAGTCCTCCAAAATCTAGACACAAACTGAACTCCTCTGTCAGATACAATGTTCTCAGGAATCCCGTGCAAGCGAACCACCTGTTGCAAAAACAGGAGCACCAACTCAGAAGAAGATGGCAACTTAGGGAGTGGTACAAGATGAACCATCTTAGAGAACCTATCACAAATCACCCAAATAACAGTCATTCTCTGAGAGACAGGCATATCAGAGATGAAATCCATTGAAATATGGGTCCATGGCCTCCTGGGGACCGGCAAAGGCATCAACAACCCACTAGAGCGAGAACAAAGTTTAGACCGGGAGCAAGTCCCACAGGACTGCACAAAATTCCTGACATCTCGAGACAAGGCGGGCCACCAAAAAGACCGACTTCACCAGATCTCTAGTACCAAAAATACCTGGATGACCAGCCAATGCAGAGCAATGAACTTCAGACATCACTCTCTTCTTCCACTGGTCAGGAACATACAACTTTCCACTGGGACAACGCTCAGGTTTGTCCTCCTGGAACTCTTCCAGAACACGTCTCAAATCGGGCGAGATGGTAGAAAGAACTACCCCTTCGCCTAAGATGGTAGCAGGCTTGGTCACCACAGGAGAATCAGCCAAGAAGCTCCTAGAAAGAGCGTCAGCCTTGACATTCTTAGTGCCAGGAAGAAAAGAGACCACAAAATCAAAATGTGTAAAAAACAAGGCCCATCTAGCCTGTCTAGGGTTCAAGCGTTTGGCTGACTCCAGGTAAATCAAATTCTTGTGGTCAGTGAGGACCACGACTTGATGTTTAGCTCCCTCCAACCAATGTCTCCACTCCTCAAATGCCCATTTCATGGCTAACAGTTCCCGATTCCCCACATCATAGTTACTTTCAGATGGGGAGAACTTTCGGGAAAAGAAAGCACAGGGATTCATTTTAGATGTTACAGGATCCTTTTGGGACAAAACAGCTCCTGCACCAATCTCAGAAGCGTCCACCTCTACCTGGAACGGGAGTGAGACATCAGGTTGCTGCAAAACCGGGGCAGAAGTGAATCTTCGCTTCAGCTCCTGAAAGGAAGAGACAGCCTCCGGAGACCAATTCAACACATCAGCACCCTTCTTAGTCCGATCAGTCAATGGCTTGGCAATACTAGAAAATTTTGCTTTAAATTTCCGATAAAAATTAGCAAAACCCAAAAACTTCTGAAGGGCCTTCAAAGAAGTGGGCTGAACCCAATCATAAATGGCCTGTACCTTGGCAGGGTCCATTTCAATAGTTGATGGAGACAAAATAAATCCCAAAAATGAAATCCTCTGTACCCCAAAAAGGCATTTTGATCCCTTGACATACAGGGAATTCTCCCTCAAGATCCGGAACACAGTTCGAACATGTTCCACATGAGAATCCCAATCCTAGGAGAAGATCAAAATATCAACCAGGTAGATAATCAACCTTGGTAAACCAGCAAGCACCTTTAACTCTGGAGAATAGATCCGAAATCAGGGGTAACGGATACTGATATTTAATAGTAATTTTGTTGAGGGCACGATAATCAATACAAGGCCTTAATGAACCATCCTTTTTGGCCACGAAAAAAAACCCAGCACCTAATGGTGAAGAGGATGGCCTAATATGACCCTTCTCCAACGCCTCCTTAATATAGGATCGCATAGCCTCATGCTCGGGTACAGATAAATTGAAGAGCCGACCCTTGGGAAATTTACACCCCGGGCTCAGTTCAATTGCACAGTCATAACTCCTATGAGGAGGCAAAAACGCAGACTCATTCTCACTAAATACATCATAAAAGTCCGCCAAATAGTCAGGAACATCATGTGAGGAGAGGTGGAAAAAACTGGAGCCTCACTAAGGGCACACCGACAACCCCAACTCACCACAGACACAGATTTCCAATCCAAAACTGGATTATGAATTTGCAACCAGGGAAACCCCAGAACAATGGTATCATGCAAATTATGCAACACCAAAAATCTGCAATTTTCCTTATGGTCTGGGGCGACCCTCATTACCACCTGGGTCCAAAACTGAGGTTTATTTTTGCCAAAGGAGTAGCATCAATCCCCCTCAAAGGGATAGGGTTCTGCAGAGGTGTCATAGGAAATCCACAATGTTTAGCAAAATCCAAGTCCATTAGGTTCAGGGCTGCTCCCGAATCCACAAAAGCCTTGGCGGAAAATGTGGACAGGGAGAAGATCAGAGTAATTGCCAGAAGAAACTTAGGTTGAACACCACCCACAGAAAACGTGTGTACAAAACGTTTCTGTCATTTAGGACAGACAGAAATAATATGCGAGGCATCTCCACAAAAAAACACAGCTTATTACGCCTTCTGAACTCCTGACGTTGCTCCCTGGACAAAACTCTATCACATTGCATAGGTTCAGACACTTGTTCAACAGGTGACAACTAGAGTTGAGCGACTTTTGGTTTTTTAGGGTCGCGTTTCGTTTCGTGAAACCCGACTTTTCCAAAAGTCGGGTCGAGCAAGATCGTCCGATTATAGGGAAAAGTCGGGGTCGTCCCGAAACACGAAACCCAATGTAAGTCAATGGGGAATAAAAGTCGGCAGTGAGAGGAGGACAGGAAACACACCTACAGTGCCCATTTGAATGCCAAAAGCATCAATTCTTCTTACTTAAGCTTGTCAACCTTAATTAACTTCATAATACAAGTTACGCACTGAAAAATGGGGGTTATTTGGCTAAATTTGTGGGGGGGAGGGCTGGCTGCAGGTTTTCATGTGCCCTGGGCGAAAGAGCGCCCCTTTAACACATACCACAACTCATCATGCTCCGATACGGCAGAGAAATAGCGGTATAGTACAATGAAAAATACCTCACTTTTTACATCTCATGACGAGGCCCATCTATTTCTCCATACAAAATCATTGGTCCCATATAATGTTTGAAACAGTATATGATGAGCTCCACATAATGCTACAGTATATGTTGGTCCCCATGGATGAAGCTCCACTGTCTTATGGGCCCAAATAATGCTCCAAACATAATGGTCCCCATTTCTAATGCTCTAGTGTATAATGGGCCCTGTAAATGCTGCTCCAGTGTCTGATGTCCACCTTTGGAATGTTCCAGTGTATGGTGGGCTCCATCTATCATTCTCCAGAGTATAGTGCTCCCCAAAAATCGCTGTCCCAACATAGAAAACAATCAAATAAGTCTCCTCGCTAGGGAATCCCTGTACTTGTCTGGACAGGTGCTGTAGCTTGCTTAACAGCTCGCCAGCCGTTCTCACGCCCAGTATGGATTGCATGTGATTGCACAAAGGTTAGAAAGGGTACCGTATCCCTGGATAACATGTATGGATAGCGTACACATTCAAAATATATGTCTATACAGCATGAGGCAGGCTCAGACGGTGTTAGGCCCAGTATGGATTGCACGTCATTGCACAAAGGTTAGAAGGGGTACCGTATCCCCGGATAACATGTATGGATAGCGTACACATTCAAAATATATGTCTATACAGCATGAGGCAGGCTCAGACGGTGTTAGGCCCAGTATGGATTGCACGTCATTGCACAAAGGTTAGAAAGGGTACCGTATCCCCGGATAACATGTATGGATAGCGTACACATTCAAAATATATGTCTATACAGCATGAGGCAGGCTCAGACGGTGTTAGGCCCAGTATGGATTGCACGTCATTGCACAAAGGTTAGAAGGGATACCGTATCCCCGGATAACATGTATGGATAGCATACACATTCAAAATATATGTCTATACAGCATGAGGCAGGCTCAGACAGTGTTAGGCCCAGTATGGATTGCACGTCATTGCACAAAGGTTAGAAGGGGTACCGTATCCCCGGATAACATGTATGGATAGCGTACACATTCAAAATATATGTCTATACAGCAAGAGGCAGGCTCAGACGGTGTTAGGCCCAGTATGGATTGCACGTGATTGCACAAAGGTTAGAAAGGGTACCGTATCCCTGGATAACATGTATGGATAGCGTACACATTCAAAATATATGTCTATACAGCATGAGGCAGGCTCAGACGGTGTTAGGCCCAGTATGGATTGCACGTCATTGCACAAAGGTTAGAAGGGGTACCGTATCCCCGGATAACATGTATGGATAGCGTACACATTCAAAATATATGTCTATACAGCATGAGGCAGGCTCAGACGGTGTTAAGCCCAGTATGGATTGCACGTCATTGCACAAAGGTTAGAAGGGGTACCGTATCCCCGGATAACATGTATGGATAGCGTACACATTCAAAATATATGTCTATACAGCATGAGGCAGGCTCAGACGGTGTTAGGCCCAGTATGGATTGCACGTCATTGCACAAAGGTTAGAAGGGGTACCGTATCCCCGGATAACATGTATGGATAGCGTACACATTCAAAATATATGTCTATACAGCATGAGGCAGGCTCAGACGGTGTTAGGCCCAGTATGGATTGCACGTGATTGCACAAAGGTTAGAAAGGGTACCGTATCCCTGGATAACATGTATGGATAGCGTACACATTCAAAATATATGTCTATACAGCATGAGGCAGGCTCAGACGGTGTTAGGCCCAGTATGGATTGCACGTGATTGCACAAAGGTTAGAAAGGGTACCGTATCCCTGGATAACATGTATGGATAGCGTACACATTCAAAATATATGTCTATACAGCATGAGGCAGACTCAGACGGTGTTAGGCCCAGTATGGATTGCACGTCATTGCACAAAGGTTAGAAGGGGTACCGTATCCCCGGATAACATGTATGGATAGCGTACACATTCAAAATATATGTCTCAGGAGGCAGGCTCAGACGGTGTCAGGCACAGTATGGATTTGACGGCCCAGATTACACAGCGGAGGAGCAGGGAGAGGTAAAGATTGCAAATGCTGGGGCCCTGGCCAAGCAAGGGGGGCCCACTCGTGGGCGTCGGTACTGGCACTGGGCCCCTCATAGTACAGCGGTGTGTCTGACGGCGGGTGTGCACCACCACCGTCAGAGACACTTGATTGCACTATGAGGGACCCTGTGCCAGTGCCCGCGCCCAAGAGTCGGCCTACCCACCTGTCCAGGGCAACGGCACTCGCACGGTGTCGTGCGCTAGGTGGTGACCCCGGCCATGGGGGGGGAGGCAGCACAGTTAGGGAGTTTTAGAAAGTGGCATATGTTGATGTTGGACATTCAACTGATGCAAAAGGCGAAATAGGTGAAGTACCAGGAAGAGGTGGACCAAAGCAAGCCATTTTTCTGTCACCCTATGTGTCATCAGGGGAAGGTGGGACAAAATCCTTGGAAACCCATGCGTGGTTCATTTTAATGAAGGTTAGATCATCCACATTTTGGGTTGACAGATGGGTCCTTTTTTCTGTCAGCATTGATCCAGCTGCACTGAAGACTCTTTCCGATAGCACACTTGCAGCTGGGCAAGCGAGCTCCTGTAAGGCATATTGTGCCAATTCAGGCCAGGTGTCCAGTTTAGCGGCCCAATAGTGAAAGGGGAATGACCTGTGTGGGAGAACATCGATATGGGAGGAAAAGTAGTTTGTAACCATAGTTGACAACTGCTGTCTCCTGTCACTTTCCATCGATGCAGTATTACCAGTTGTGTGAGCGGTATTTGAAAAATCAGTCCACAACATTGTCATGAAACCCCTGTATCCAACGCCACTTCTGCTGTGTGCACCACGAACACCTCTGCCAAGCTGCCCCCGGCCCGTACTGCTCGTGTGAGAACCATCACCGCTGCTGTGTGCTGGGAATGCCTCAAGCAACCGATTTACCAGAGTTGCTTGTTTATTAGCCAATATTAGGTCAAGGTTCTCCTGTGGCATGATGTTTTGTAATTTGCCTTTATAGCGTGGATCCAGGATGCTGGCCAACCAGTAGTCGTCATCGTTCATCATTTTGGCAATGCGGGGGTCCCTTTTTAGGATCCGCAAGGCATAATCTGACATGTGGGCCAATGTTCCCGGTGTCAATGATGCACTGCGAGTGCTGGGTGGAGGAGCACTTTCTGGCAAATCCACATCCCTCCAGTCACGCACAAACCCTGTACCAGACCTTGCCATGCCAACATTTTCACTTGCCCCACGAGATGCATCCTCCTCCCCTAAGTAATCATCCCCATCATCCTCCTCCTCCTCCTCCTCCTCTTCTTCCTCCACCTCGTCCAGGAGAGGTCCCTGAGCAGACAATGGCTGAATGTCATCAAGGATTCCCTCCTCCTCTTCCTCCTCGTCAACATTGGCTGCAGACGCCTGCTCCTTAAGGTGCGTCAAAGTTTGCATGAGCAGACGCATAAGTGGGATGCTCATGCTTAGGATGGCGTCGTCTGCGCTTACCAGCCGTGTGCATTCCTCAAAACACTGAGGAATTTACAAAGGTCTTTCAGCTTCGACCACTGCACGCCTGTCAACTCCATGTCTGCTCTCAAAGTGCCTGGCCGTGTATCCTCCCATTATGGCCTGCCTCTGCTCGCACAGCCGCTCCACCATGTGCAGGGTGGAGTTCCACCTTGTTGCAATGTCGATAATGAGGCGGTGGTTGGGAAGGTGGAGCAATCGCTGCAGCTTCTGCATACGAACGGAGTGTACAGGCGACCGGCGGATGTGCGTGCACAGTCTTCGCACCTTCTGGAGCAGGGCTGTTAACTCCGGATAATTTTTGAGGAAGCACTGCACCACCAGGTTCAAGGTGTGAGCCAAGCAAGGTATGTGGCTGAGTTTTGAAAGGGCTATGGCTGCCACAAAATTACAGCCGTTATCACTAACTACCTTGCCTGCCTCAAGATGTACACTGCCCAGCCATGACTCAGTTTGTCGCTTCAAGTACTCGGCGAGACGAGATTAGTTTGGCAATGTGGGCGTTCAAACCCAGTGTACGCGGATGAGATACTGAGTACTTTCTTGACCTACTCATAGTGTCTGGGAGGGTGAGCTGGACTTGAGAGCTGCATATGGTGGAAGTAGCGGTGGACAGGGCGGACTGAGAGAGGGTTGATGATGGTGATGGAGTTGTTGTTCTTTCTGATGGCCTAGAATCAGTCTTTCGTTGATATAACAGTGGGATTCCCTGACTGCTGTGGCCTTGCAACGACACCTCAACATTTGCTGCTGTGCTAACCGGTGGGCTTACAGTGGGGGAAACAATGTAGCGTTGCTGACTACCTTCGTTGTGATCAGTTGCACATGTGGCACTTGAGGTTTGGTGTTGTGTCCACGCTTGCAAGTGCATGCTGGTTAAATGTCTAAGCATGCAACTGGTATTCAAATTTTTCAGATTTTTCCCTCGGCTAAAGGTCTTTGCGCACTTCTTACAGATAACCTTGGCCTGATCATGAGGATTTTGTTCAAAAAACTGCCACACTGCACTCTTCCTACTTTGGCAGACATTTTGCGGCCTAGCACGCTGTGATCTTTTGACCCTCTGGACAGCTGTCCAGCAACTCTTTTGATGTTTGGAACCTGTCTTTGGAGTGCTCCGGGCCTGCCAGATAACAGCTGTTGCGATGTCGATGTCTGCTGTGGATGCTCCTCATCTGAGCTATTGGAAGCAGCATCCTCTTCCCCCAATGGATGCCAATCTGGGTCAACAACTGGGTCATCCATCACCTCCTCTTCTATGTCATGTGCACCTTTCTCTGTGTCACCGTGTATGGTGGTATAGTGTGCGGGAAGGGGCACCTGAGTCTCATCAGGGTCAAAATCTGGCTCTGTACACTGCGAGGACAATGTAGTGCTCTGAGTGAATGTACCAGCAGAATCATCCATCAGCGGCTGTGCATCAGTGCACTCCATGTCAGATTCATCTTGGCCTGGGTAATTCACCATTTGACTTGATAATCCAGGCATGGTATGTGAAAACAGCTCCATGGAGTAATCAGTAGTATGGCCTGCGTCATCCTTCAATCTTGGTTGGGGTGAAGGACACAAGGAAAGGTGTGGTTCATGAACATGAGCCTCCAATGACGACTCAGTGCTTTTACTTTTTACAACTGAAGAAGAGGAGGCGATAGAGCTGGAGGCTGAGTCAGCAATGTAAGACAAAACTTTTTCCTGATGCTCTGCCTTTAAAAGCGGTTTGCCAACTCCTAGAAAACTAAGCGTTCGAGGCCTTATGTAGCCAGACGAAGACGCAGGGTCAGCACCTCCTGCATTCGGTCCTATTTTGCTCTTGCCACTACCATCAGATCCACCACCAACACCATCATTACCAGCTGCCAACCCCCGCCCAATTCCACGGCCTCTTCCACCAGCCTTCCTCATTTTTGGTAGAAATGTAGACAAAATCCAACAAACTATATAGTAATGTAAAACAAGGTACAAGGTGTCTATAGGACAGGGGAGTTTTAGAATTTCTGCACACACTTGTAGACAGTGGACACTTGTGGATTGTGTGCGGCCCACTGATATCTGAGCGCTATGTGACACGCTCGATGGCACAGCTGCCTGTGACCAAAGTGATGAGAGGATAATGGAGATTTTGAATCTCTGCGTACACTTTTGGACACTGGACACTTGTGGATTGTGTGCGGCCCACTGATATCTGAGCGCTATGTGACACGCTCGATGGCACAGCTGCCTGTGACCAAAGTGACGAGAGGATAATGGAGATTTTGAATCTCTGCGTACACTTGTGGACAGTGGACACTTGTGGATTGTGTGCGGCCCACTGATATCTGAGCGCTATGTGACACGCTCGATGGCACAGCTGCCTGTGACCAAAGTGACGAGAGGATAATGGAGATTTTGAATCTCTGCGTACACTTTTGGACACTGGACACTTGTGGATTGTGTGCGGCCCACTGATATCTGAGCGCTATGTGACACGCTCGATGGCACAGCTGCCTGTGACCAAAGTGACGAGAGGATAATGGAGATTTTGAATCTCTGCGTACACTTTTGGACACTGGACACTTGTGGATTGTGTGCGGCCCACTGATATCTGAGCGCTATGTGACACGCTCGATGGCACAGCTGCCTGTGACCAAAGTGACGAGAGGATAATGGAGATTTTGAATCTCTGCGTACACTTTTGGACACTGGACACTTGTGGATTGTGTGCGGCCCACTGATATCTGAGCGCTATGTGACACGCTCGATGGCACAGCTGCCTGTGACCAAAGTGACGAGAGGATAATGGAGATTTTGAATCTCTGCGTACACTTTTGGACACTGGACACTTGTGGATTGTGTGCGGCCCACTGATATCTGAGCGCTATGTGACACGCTCGATGGCACAGCTGCCTGTGACCAAAGTGACGAGAGGATAATGGAGATTTTGAATCTCTGCGTACACTTTTGGACACTGGACACTTGTGGATTGTGTGCGGCCCACTGATATCTGAGCGCTATGTGACACGCTCGATGGCACAGCTGCCTGTGACCAAAGTGACGAGAGGATAATGGAGATTTTGAATCTCTGCGTACACTTTTGGACACTGGACACTTGTGGATTGTGTGCGGCCCACTGATATCTGAGCGCTATGTGACACGCTCGATGGCACAGCTGCCTGTGACCAAAGTGACGAGAGGATAATGGAGATTTTGAATCTCTGCGTACACTTGTGGACAGTGGACACTTGTGGATTGTGTGCGGCCCACTGATATCTGAGCGCTATGTGACACGCTCGATGGCACAGCTGCCTGTGACCAAAGTGACGAGAGGATAATGGAGATTTTGAATCTCTGCGTACAATTTTGGACACTGGACACTTGTGGATTGTGTGCGGCCCACTGATATCTGAGCGCTATGTGACACGCTCGATGGCACAGCTGCCTGTGACCAAAGTGACGAGAGGATAATGGAGATTTTGAATCTCTGCGTACACTTTTGGACACTGGACACTTGTGGATTGTGTGCGGCCCACTGATATCTGAGCGCTATGTGACACGCTCGATGGCACAGCTGCCTGTGACCAAAGTGACGAGAGGATAATGGAGATTTTGAATCTCTGCGTACACTTTTGGACACTGGACACTTGTGGATTGTGTGAGGCCCACTGATATCTGAGCGCTATGTGACACGCTCGATGGCACAGCTGCCTGTGACCAAAGTGACGAGAGGATAAGGGAGATTGGATTGCTTTTAAAAAAGCAGTTTGTGGAGCAGTGGGTAAACAGCAATGCCAGCGTGTCAGGAAGCCTTAAAAGGCAGCCCAACAACCAACACCACTGATACACCACTATATAGCCTACCCTTGCACTGCACACACAGTGACTTGTGTGTTGTGCAGGCCAAATCGCTAGCAGCAGAAGCAGTTTTTTTGTCTTCTTCCCTGCCTAACGCTCTCCCTACAGAATCAGCAGCAACCTCTCCCTATACTAAGATCGGCAGAAGTAAGATGGCGGTCGGCGTGCACGATCTTTTATACCCCCTGTGATGCCCACCAAAGCAAGCCAATCACTTGCATGCCCTTCTGAAAGATGGTGGTGACCCGTGCCTATGTCATCACGTTGCCCACAGTGTCCGTGGATCCTGATTGGCTGAAAAAGAGCGCAAAACAAACTTTTGAAACGCGACTTTGGCGCGTAAGTCGCCGACCTCGTGGCCGACCTCATCCTAGGGTCGGGTTTCGTTTCATGAAACCCGACTTTGCCAAAAGTCGGCGACTTTTGAATTTTTTCGACCCGTTTCGCTCAACTCTAGTGACAATACCTCTCGTGCAGTCCTTTGTTCACGTAAACGCCGATCAACCTGAATGGCTAATGACATAGAATCGTCAAGACCAGAGGGAACCGGAAATCCCACCATAGTATCTTTTACGGCTTCTGACAAACCCTTCTGAAAGAGAGCTGCCAAGGCATTATCATTCCAGGTAGTAAGGACCGCCCACTTTCGGAATTTTTGACAGTACAATTCTGCAGAATCTCGACCCTGGCTCAATGCCAACAGGGTCTTTCCAGCCTGATCAATAACATTAGGTTCGTCATACAACAACCCCAAGGCTTGAAAAAATGCGTTCACATTAGTCAGAATAGGATCATCTGGTTTCAAAGAAAACGCCCAATCCTGGGGATCGCCACGCAGCAAAGAGATGACAATTTTAACCTGCTGCGCGGATCTCCCTGATGAGTTAGGCTTCAAGGCAAAAAATAATTTACAATTATTTTTGAAATTCAAAAATTTAGACCGGTCCCCAAAAAACACATCAGGAGTAGGGATCTTTGGTTCAGCAGCATGTGAATGAGCAAGGTAGGCGGAAATTCCCCGCACTTCCGCAGCGAGCTGCTCCACACGATCAGACAATTGCTTTATCTCCATTGAGAGAAAAAAAAATTCCCCCTATGGCCTCAGAGATATAGAGGAAAAAATATACACACATTTTTTTTTTTTTTACAATTCTTTCCTGCTATTGTGCACCCTAGGATCTGCGGTATGGCTGGTGATTCTGTTATGAACGAGTCACCGTAGGAGGCAAAACCAAAAATGCTAGCTAAGTCCAGAAAACCAGAGAAGTTGGCAGCTATCGAATTGCAGACCCCTGAACCTATCAACAACAACTAGCAGTAGCTGAGGGGGGTTCCTACGGTGCCCTAGTGTTACGCGGGGCTTAGGTCAAAGAAGGCTGAAATACCCGGGGTCCCTGCGGAGTCCCTCCAACTAGGGAAAACCCTGTCTGACCCTCAACCCAGGGTTTTTGCTAATGGTGCAAATGTCTGAGCCTCCAACCTTTCCTTATCTCCTGCTCAGCCCTAAGCTGAACCCTCCACCCTCCACCCAGTGAGTCGTCAAACCACCAAAGTCCGCACAGTAATGACAGACAGGGAGAACTTAAACCGCACCGCACCGCATACACACAGGACAATACCGTAATGTGAACAGGGCAAAACAAAACACAAATATCGGAAGGCGAAAAGGTAACAACGGATCATACGCCACCAGCTACGAATTTCTCTCTCTAACACCTCCTCTCCAGACCGGAACCACTTGGCATAAAACACAAGCTATAATCGGCGACGCCCATAGGCCAGCACGACTATTTAAAGACCGTGGGCATGACCAAACATCCCACCTGATTTCCAGCTAGATTAATCCCCGATAACCTGAGTAAAATCAAGCCGGCGCCACTGAGGCTATAGTGGACGGAGATGGAACTACCGCTGCCTGCCGGACGCTGTGGTGTGAATAGCATCCGACATGACAGTACCCCGTCTTCTACGAGGGACCCCAGGGCCCTCAAGACTCATAGGACCCGGCTTGTCCGGATGACGGTGGTGAAACGAACTGACCAGCCGATCTGCATGTATGTCCGTGGCTGGTACCCAAGAACTCTCCTCCGGACCATACCCCCGCCAGTGTACCAAATACTGAAGAGTACGGCGCAGTACTCGAGAGTCCACCACCTTGGAGACTTCAAACTCTAAATCGCCATCCACCATGACTGGAGGTGGCATCGGCGTCGTGTTCACAGAGCCTACCACCTTTTTCAATAAAGCCCTGTGAAACACGTTGCGTATCTTGTATACCGCAGGAAGTTCCAACCGATAAGCAACCGGGTTAATGATGGCAGCAATCTTAAAAGGGCCAATAAACCTTGGACCCAATTTCAATGATGGAATTTTGAGTTTTATGTTTTTAGTAGCTAACCACACCCAATCACCCACACACAGGTCCGGACCTGGCACGCGTCTAGCGTCAGCCACTCGTTTGTACCTTGCACTCATGCTCAGCAATCGCTGTTTCACACTCCTCCAGACCGATGATAGTTGAACTCCTAGCTGGTCCTCCTCCGGGACGCCCCCAGAGCCACCCTGACGCAAGGTACAAAATTGAGGATGGTGCCCGTAAACACAAAAGAAAGGAGACTCTCCCGATGATTCTTGGCAGTGATTATTTAACGCGAACTCGGCCAAGGGAAGGAATGTTGACCACTCCTCTTGGTTGTCAGACACAAAACATGGCAAATACTGCTCCAGATTTTGGTTCATGCGCTCAGTTTGACCATTTGACTGCGGATGAAACGCCGACGAATGAGACAACTTGATCCCCAATCGTGAGCAAAAAGCTTTCCAAAACTTCGCCACAAACTGGGTACCCCTATCAGACACTATGTCGGACGGAACTCCGTGTAGTCTGACCACCTCCTGCACAAAAACCTGAGCCAACGTCTTCGCGTTGGGCAAGGAAGGCAACGACACAAAATGCGCCATCTTCGAAAATCGATCAACCACCACCAGGATGACCGTGTTCCCCGCCGAGGCAGGCAAGTCCATGATAAAGTCCATGGAGATTTCTGTCCATGGCCTACTAGGTACCCCCAGAGGCTGTAGAGTGCCAGCAGGACGGGATCTGGGCGACTTGGCCCTGGCGCACGTGATGCAAGCTGCCACGTACGAGACCACATCCTGCCGGATCTTTGGCCACCAGAAGTGGCGCGATACCAGCTCCAAGGTGCCCCTAACCCCTGGATGACCGGCCAGGACAGAGTCGTGGTGTTCCCCCAACACCTTAAGACAAAGATGAAGGGGTACGAATGACTTGTTAGCGGGAAGTCCTGGCGGTACCTCCTCCTGGGCCTCGGCAATCTCCACCTCTACCTCAGTCGTGAGAGCCGAAACCACTACACATTCCTGGAGGATGGGTACCGGATCTTCCCGAGGTTCTCACCCCGGAAAACACCTGGACAAGGCATCCGCCTTGGTGTTTTTAGCCCCAGGACGGTAAGTCACCAGAAAGTTAAATCGTGTAAAAAACAATGCCCAGCGAGCCTGCCTGGGAGACAGACGCTTGGCCGACTCCAGATAGAGCAGGTTTTTATGGTCGGTGATGACTGTGACCTGGTGGACCGCCCCCTCCAAGAAGTGTCGCCATTCCTCAAAAGCCAATTTGATGGCCAACAACTCCCTGTTGCCGATATCGTAATTCCGTTCGGCAGGCGACAGCTTCTTGGAGAAGTAGGCGCATGGATGCATATTGCTCAAGGACGAGCCCTGTGACAGTACTGCCCCCACTCCCACCTCAGACGCATCGACCTCCACAGTAAAAGGTTTAGATACGTCCGGTTGCACCAGAATGGGGGCTGAAGCAAAACGGTTTTTCAGAAGCTCAAATGCACGCACCGCAACCTCAGACCAGATAGCGAGATTGGTACCTTTTCTCGTCATGTCCGTGAGCGGTTTGGCTATAGTAGAAAAATTCTTAATAAACTTCCTATAATAGTTAGCAAACCCAAGGAACCGCTGGAGCGCTTTTAGATTATCAGGCCGTTCCCATCGCAGCACCGCTTGCACCTTCGCGGCGTCCATTTTAAACCCTGCGGCGGACACAATATATCCCAAAAAAGGCAACTCCTGAACAAAAAATACGCATTTTTCAAGCTTAGCATACAGCTTATTCTCACGGAGCAACTGTAACACCTGCCTGACATGCTCTAAATGAGTGTCCCGGTCGCTCGAATAAATGAGGATATCATCCAGGTACTCAATCACAAATTTCCCCAGCACATGAGCAAATACATCATTTATGAAATGTTGGAAAACAGCAGGCGCGTTTGTCAACCCAAATGGCATAACTAGGCTTTCAAAATGACCCTCAGGGGTATTAAACGCCGTCTTCCACTCATCCCCCTTACGGACCCTTATGAGGTTGTACGCCCCCCTGAGGTCAAGTTTGGAAAACCACTTCGCACCAGCCACCTGGTTGAACAAATCAGGGATCAGAGGCATCGGGTAGGGATCACGGACCGTAATCTGGTTTAACTCCCGGAAATCCAGACACGGGCATAACCCCCCATCTTTCTTCTTAATGAAGAAAAACCCCGCTGCTACAGGCGAGGATGAAGGCCGGATGTGCCCTTTACTTAGACTCTCCGCAATGTAGTCTTTAAGAGCTTGTCTCTCCGGACCAGAAATACTAAACATCCTAGCCTTTGGCAATTTGGCCCCGGGTTTTAACCTAATCACACAGTCATAGGTTCGATGTGGAGGTAGTTCTGAGCAACCCCTCTCAGAGAATACTTCCGCAAAATCCAGCAATGCCTCCGGAAGGCTGGACTTCACGGCGGACACACATGTGGCCAAGCAATTTTCCTGGCAGAAACCACTCCACTGGACTATGTCCTGGGTTCTCCAGTCAATCACCGGGTTGTGCTTGGACAACCATGGGAAACCCAGGACCATTTGTGCTGGGAGAATATTGAGTACCCTACATGTAACCCACTCAGAATGTAGGACCCCAATGTGGAGTTTAACCTCAGCTACAAACTCAGTAATCTCCCCCTGTGGGAGGGGAGCGGCATTAATGGTAACCACGCGAATAGGATGAGGGAGTTTTTCGATCTTAAAACCGGCCGTGCATGCAAACTCCTCATCCATGAGATTGGTGGTGGAACCGCTATCCACAAACACTGATATTGGTAGCTCTCTGCCCGCAATAATAACCCTGGCAGGGAGCATACATTGAGATACCATCATGGAGGATATGCATACGCTCAGTTGGGCCTCCTCCATACCCTCCGAGCTTACCAGTTTTCCGCCGGTGCGACTTTCTTAGGTAGCACAGGACAAGCATTTACATAATGATCTCTTTTACCACAGTAAAAACATGCTCCTTGCTTCCTGAACCCAGCAAATCGTTCAGGCAGCAGAATCTTCGGCTCTGCACCTGCTCCTGCAGAAGCCGCTTGCACATTAGCTACAACCAGGCCCTACTGCTGAACTGCCCCCTTCAACTCGGTGACCTGTAAGGACAGCGCCGCCAACTGGGGGTTTATGGAAGTCATGGAATCCATGGACTACCAAAATATTGTGGGCCGATTATAATGTTACGCGGGGCTTATGTCAAAGAAGGCTGAAATACCCGGGGCCCCTGCGGAGTCCCTCCAACTAGGGAAAACCCTGTCTGACCCTCAACCCAGGGTTTTTGCTAATGGTGCAAATGCCTGAGCCTCCAACCTTTCCTTATCTCCTGCTCAGCCCTAAGCTGAACCCTCCACCCTCCACCCAGTGAGTCGTCAAACCACCAAAGCCCACACAGTAATGACAGACAGGGAGAACTTAAACCTAAACTTAAAAGCATATGCATGTAGATAAAGAAATACAGTGTGAACGGCACAGTTACGGGGACATAAGGCTTAT
The DNA here is from genome assembly GCF_039654945.1 of Dendrobates tinctorius. Lineage (NCBI taxonomy): Eukaryota > Metazoa > Chordata > Amphibia > Anura > Dendrobatidae > Dendrobates > Dendrobates tinctorius. The sequence goes on from NW_027361829.1 coordinate 60,143,121, forward strand.
TAAAACTCCAGGGACACGGGTGTCTTGGTGTTCTCAACTTTGTGCTTAAGAAAAGCGAGTTGACAGAGACAGCTAAATTCTTTCCTATCGATGTATTGAGGTTGACGCAGGGGGTCCTTTACAACTTTTATTGATAGGATAAGTGTAAACGTATAAGAAAAATGGAAATACTCAGTACAAGGCATACAACATAGCTAAATACGTAGCATTATGTATGGTACAGGACATTCACAGTATAATTGCACAACATGGCGATAGTGTAAATATCTGACATGGCAAAAGACTACTTTGATATAAAACATATGGAACAGAGTAGCTATTCAATGCAACATGGAGAGCTCTAACAAGGAGGAAATAATAAGAATAATCACCGGCTGTGCTATGTGGAGGTAAACAACCAGATGGGCTGAAAATCAGGGAGAGATAATCAGCATTTCAGTATCCATGAGGTCAAAATGTCTGTTGGAGAAGAAGGGGGCAAGGCTAATGCAGAGGCTGATGGGGAACTACGGAAACCTTGATGAGCCTTAAATATTAAATTGCACAGTTCGCAATGAAACAGAAATTAAACTGTAATTAGAACATTGTCAATAGATGGCGGTGTTGGATACGTTATCATAATATACCACAGTTCAATACAAGCATAGCAAAACTGATTATATGCTTTTGTATAAAGGCATGACAACAGGTGCTGATCAGCATAAATAGAGCCAATATCCAAATTCACCATGTAGAAAAGAGAGCATGGTACTCACCATCCCAAGCAAATGTCTTTTATTATGGATACATGCAAAACAGAGGCAGAACGGCTTTCAAGTGGAAAACGCATCGGATGACAGCCGTTTTGCACTGAATTTGCGCTTCTCTCTTTTCTACATGGTGACTCAGTATCAAAAGCATATACCGTGTATATACTAGTGTATAAGCTGAATTTTTCAGCACTTTTTTTGTGCTGAAAATGCCCCCCTCGGCTTATACATCAGTAAGTTGTCCCAGAAAGACGGCGGGGAGGAGGAGCGGAGGAGCAGTGGGTCACAGAGGCAGGAGCTGGTGGATGCAGCTAAAGTCTGTGCCGCTGCTAAAGAGAAATGAATATTCATTTCTCTGTAATAGCGCACAGTGACAGTCGCAGCCACCGGCTTTTAGCACACATCCTACTTACATTCCTGCGTGCCCTTGCTGCATCTCGTTGGTTATGGCGCCAGCATCTCTTCCGGATGAGCCATCACAGGGCCCCACTCATTAAGGTAATGAATAGAGTTGAGCGAAACGGGTCGAAAAAATTCAAAAGTCGCCGACTTTTGGCAAAGTCGGGTTTCATGAAACGAAACCCGACCCTAGGATGAGGTCGGCCACGAGGTCGGCGACTTACGCGCCAAAGTCGCGTTTCAAAAGTTTGTTTTGCGCTCTTTTTCAGCCAATCAGGATCCACGGACACTGTGGGCAACGTGATGACCTAGGCACGGGTCACCATCATCTTTCAGAAGGGCATGCAAGTGATTGGCTTGCTTTGGTGGGCGTCACAGGGGGTATAAAAGGGCGTGCACGCCGACCGCCATCTTACTTCTGCCGATCTTAGTATAGGGAGACGTTGCTGCTGATTCTGTAGGGAGAGCCTTAGGCAGGGAAGAAGACAAAAAAACTGCTTCTGCTGCTAGCGATTTGGCCTGCACAACACACAAGTCACTGTGTGTGCAGTGCAAGGGGAGGCTATATTGTGGTGTATCAGTGGTGTTGGTTGTTGGGCTGCCTTTTAAGGCTTCCTGACACGCTGGCATTGCTGTTTACCCACTGCTCCGCAAACTGCTTTTTTAAAAGCAATCCAATCTCCCTTATCCTCTAGTCACTTTTGTCACAGCTGTGCCATCGAGCCTGTCACATAGCGCTCAGATATCAGTGGGCCTCACACAATCCACAAGTGTCCAGTGTCCAAAAGTGTGCGCAGAGATTCAAAATCTCCATTATCCTCTCGTCACTTTGGTCACAGGCAGCTGTGCCATCGAGCGTGTCACATAGCGCTCAGATATCAGTGGGCCTCACACAATCCACAAGTGTCCAGTGTCCAAAAGTGTGCGCAGAGATTCAAAATCTCCATTATCCTCTCGTCACTTTTGTCACAGGCAGCTGTGCCATCGAGCCTGTCACATAGCGCTCAGATATCAGTGGGCCTCACACAATCCACAAGTGTCCAGTGTCCAAAAGTGTGCGCAGAGATTCAAAATCTCCATTATCCTCTCGTCACTTTGGTCACAGGCAGCTGTGCCATCGAGCGTGTCACATAGCGCTCAGATATCAGTGGGCCTCACACAATCCACAAGTGTCCAGTGTCCAAAAGTGTGCGCAGAGATTCAAAATCTCCATTATCCTCTCGTCACTTTGGTCACAGGCAGCTGTGCCATCGAGCGTGTCACATAGCGCTCAGATATCAGTGGGCCTCACACAATCCACAAGTGTCCAGTGTCCAAAAGTGTGCGCAGAGATTCAAAATCTCCATTATCCTCTCGTCACTTTGGTCACAGGCAGCTGTGCCATCGAGCGTGTCACATAGCGCTCAGATATCAGTGGGCCTCACACAATCCACAAGTGTCCAGTGTCCAAAAGTGTGCGCAGAGATTCAAAATCTCCATTATCCTCTCGTCACTTTTGTCACAGGCAGCTGTGCCATCGAGCCTGTCACATAGCGCTCAGATATCAGTGGGCCTCACACAATCCACAAGTGTCCAGTGTCCAAAAGTGTGCGCAGAGATTCAAAATCTCCATTATCCTCTCGTCACTTTGGTCACAGGCAGCTGTGCCATCGAGCGTGTCACATAGCGCTCAGATATCAGTGGGCCTCACACAATCCACAAGTGTCCAGTGTCCAAAAGTGTGCGCAGAGATTCAAAATCTCCATTATCCTCTCGTCACTTTGGTCACAGGCAGCTGTGCCATCGAGCGTGTCACATAGCGCTCAGATATCAGTGGGCCTCACACAATCCACAAGTGTCCAGTGTCCAAAAGTGTGCGCAGAGATTCAAAATCTCCATTATCCTCTCGTCACTTTGGTCACAGGCAGCTGTGCCATCGAGCCTGTCACATAGCGCTCAGATATCAGTGGGCCTCACACAATCCACAAGTGTCCAGTGTCCAAAAGTGTGCGCAGAGATTCAAAATCTCCATTATCCTCTCGTCACTTTTGTCACAGGCAGCTGTGCCATCGAGCCTGTCACATAGCGCTCAGATATCAGTGGGCCTCACACAATCCACAAGTGTCCAGTGTCCAAAAGTGTGCGCAGAGATTCAAAATCTCCATTATCCTCTCGTCACTTTGGTCACAGGCAGCTGTGCCATCGAGCGTGTCACATAGCGCTCAGATATCAGTGGGCCTCACACAATCCACAAGTGTCCAGTGTCCAAAAGTGTGCGCAGAGATTCAAAATCTCCATTATCCTCTCGTCACTTTGGTCACAGGCAGCTGTGCCATCGAGCGTGTCACATAGCGCTCAGATATCAGTGGGCCTCACACAATCCACAAGTGTCCAGTGTCCAAAAGTGTGCGCAGAGATTCAAAATCTCCATTATCCTCTCGTCACTTTGGTCACAGGCAGCTGTGCCATCGAGCCTGTCACATAGCGCTCAGATATCAGTGGGCCTCACACAATCCACAAGTGTCCAGTGTCCAAAAGTGTGCGCAGAGATTCAAAATCTCCATTATCCTCTCGTCACTTTGGTCACAGGCAGCTGTGCCATCGAGCCTGTCACATAGCGCTCAGATATCAGTGGGCCTCACACAATCCAAAAGTGTCCACTGTCCACAAGTGTGTGCAGAAATTCTAAATCTCCCCTGTCCTATAGACACCTTGTACCTTGTTTTACATTACTATATAGTTTGTTGGATTTTGTCTACATTTCTACCAAAAATGAGGAAGGCTGGTGGAAGAGGCCGTGGAATTGGGCAGGGGTTGGCAGCTGGTAATGATGGTGTTGGTGGTGGATCTGATGGTAGTGGCAAGAGCAAAATAGGACCGAATGCAGGAGGTGCTGACCCTGCGTCATCGTCTGGCTACATAAGGCCTCGAACGCTTAGTTTTCTAGGAGTTGGCAAACCGCTTTTAAAGGCAGAGCATCAGGAAAAAGTTTTGTCTTACATTGCTGACTCAGCCTCCAGCTCTATCGCCTCCTCTTCTTCAGTTGTAAAAAGTAAAAGCACTGAGTCGTCATTGGAGGCTCATGTTCATGAACCACACCTTTCCTTGTGTCCTTCACCCCAACCAAGATTGAAGGATGATGCAGGCCATACTACTGATTACTCCATGGAGCTGTTTTCACATACCATGCCTGGATTATCAAGTGAAATGGTGAATTACCCAGGCCAAGATGAATCTGACATGGAGTGCACTGATGCACAGCCGCTGATGGATGATTCTGCTGGTACATTCACTCAGAGCACTACATTGTCCTCGCAGTGTACAGAGCCAGATTTCGACCCTGATGAGACTCAGGTGCCCCTTCCCGCACACTATACCACCATACACGGTGACACAGAGAAAGGTGCACATGACATAGAAGAGGAGGTGATGGATGACCCAGTTGTTGACCCAGATTGGCATCCATTGGGGGAAGAGGGTGCTGCTTCCAATAGCTCAGATGAGGAGCATCCACAGCAGACATCGACATCGCAACAGCTGTTATCTGGCAGGCCCGGAGCACTCCAAAGGCAGGTTCCAAACATCAAAAGAGTTGCTGGACAGCTTGTCCAGAGGGTCAAAAGATCACAGCGTGCTAGGCCGCAAAATGTCTGCCAAAGTAGGAAGAGTGCAGTGTGGCAGTTTTTTGAACAAAATCCTCATGATCAGGCCAAGGTTATCTGTAAGAAGTGCGCAAAGACCTTTAGCCGAGGGAAAAATCTGAAAAATTTGAATACCAGTTGCATGCTTAGACATTTAACCAGCATGCACTTGCAAGCGTGGACACAACACCAAACCTCAAGTGCCACATGTGCAACTGATCACAACGAAGGTAGTCAGCAACGCTACATTGTTTCCCCCACTGTAAGCCCACCGGTTAGCACAGCAGCAAATGTTGAGGTGTCGTTGCAAGACCACAGCAGTCAGGGAATCCCACTGTTATATCAACGAAAGACTGATTCTAGGCCATCAGAAAGAACACCAACTCCATCACCATCATCAACCCTCTCTCAGTCTGCCCTGTCCACCGCTACTTCCACCATATGCAGCTCTCAAGTCCAGCTCACCCTCCCAGACACTATGAGTAGGTCAAGAAAGTACTCAGTCTCTCATCCGCGTACACTGGGTTTGAACGCCCACATTGCCAAACTAATCTCGTTTGAGATGATGCCCTTTCGGTTGGTGGAAAGCACAGCTTTCCGCGAACTCATGGCCTATGCAGTACCACGCTATGACCTACCCAGTCGCCACTTCTTCTCTCGCAAAGCCATCCCAGCCCTCCACCATCATGTGAAAGACCGCATTGTCCATGCACTCAAGCAGTCAGTGAGCGGAAAGGTGCACCTCACAACTGATGCATGGTCCAGTCGGCATGGCCAGGGCCGTTACGTGTCCATCACTGCGCACTGGGTTAATGTGGTGGATGCAGGGTCCACAGGGGACAGTGGTGGTGGGACAGTGCTGCCTAGCCCACGGTATAGGAAACAGTTGGCTGTAGGCGTTCGACCCTCCTCCTCCTCCTCCAGAAGCGAAAGCTCGTCCACAGAGCGCAGTCGTACGAGCATTCCATCTTCAGCTGCCACTGTTGCACACGATGTGTCCCCCTATCGAGCAGCTAGTGGAAAGCGTCAGCAGGCTGTGTTGCAGATGATGTGTTTGGGCGACATACACACCGCCGAGGTGCTGGCCGAGTACTTGAAGCGACAAACTGAGTCATGGCTGGGCAGTGTACATCTTGAGGCAGGCAAGGTAGTTAGTGATAACGGCCGTAATTTTGTGGCAGCCATAGCCCTTTCAAAACTCAGCCACATACCTTGCTTGGCTCACACCTTGAACCTGGTGGTGCAGTGCTTCCTCAAAAATTATCCGGAGTTAACAGCCCTGCTCCAGAAGGTGCGAAGACTGTGCGCGCACATCCGCCGGTCGCCTGTACACTCCGTTCATATGCAGAAGCTGCAGCGATTGCTCCACCTTCCCAACCACCGCCTCATTATCGACATTGCAACAAGGTGGAACTCCACCCTGCACATGGTGGAGCGGCTGTGCGAGCAGAGGCAGGCCATAATGCATTTGTGGGAGGATACACGGCCAGGCACTTTGAGAGCAGACATGGAGTTGACAGGCGTGCAGTGGTCGAAGCTGAAAGACCTTTGTAAAGTCCTTCAGTGTTTTGAGGAATGCACACGGCTGGTAAGCGCAGACGACGCCATCCTAAGCATGAGCATCCCACTTATGCGTCTGCTCATGCAAACTTTGACGCACCTTAAGGAGCAGGCGTCTGCAGCCAATGTTGATGAGGAGGAAGAGGAGGAGGGAATCCTTGATGACATTCAGCCATTGTCTGCTCAGGGACCTCTCCTGGACGAGGTGGAGGAAGAAGAGGAGGAGGAGGATGATGGGGATGATTACTTAGGGGAGGAGGATGCATCTCGTGGGGCAAGTGAAAATGTTGGCGTGGCAAGGTCTGGTACAGGGTTTGTGCGTGACTGGAGGGATGTGGATTTGCCAGAAAGTGCTCCTCCACCCAGCACTCGCAGTGCATCATTGACACCGGGAACATTGGCCCACATGTCAGATTATGCCTTGCGGATCCTAAAAAGGGACCCCCGCATTGCCAAAATGATGAACGATGACGACTACTGGTTGGCCAGCATCCTGGATCCACGCTATAAAGGCAAATTACAAAACATCATGCCACAGGAGAACCTTGACCTAATATTGGCTAATAAACAAGCAACTCTGGTAAATCGGTTGCTTGAGGCATTCCCAGCACACAGCAGCGGTGATGGTTCTCACACGAGTCGTACAGGCCGGGGGCAGCTTGGCAGAGGTGTTCGTGGTGCACACAGCAGAAGTGGCGTTGGAGACAGGGGTTTCATGACAATGTTGTGGACTGATTTTCAAATACCGCTCACACAACTGGTAATACTGCATCGATGGAAAGTGACAGGAGACAGCAGTTGTCAACTATGGTTACAAACTACTTTTCCTCCCATATCGATGTTCTCCCACACAGGTCATTCCCCTTTCACTATTGGGCCGCTAAACTGGACACCTGGCCTGAATTGGCCCAATATGCCTTACAGGAGCTCGCTTGCCCAGCTGCAAGTGTGCTATCGGAAAGAGTCTTCAGTGAAGCTGGATCAATCCTGACAGAAAAAAGGAACCGTCTGTCAACCCAAAATGTGGATGATCTAACCTTCATTAAAATGAACCACGCATGGGTTTCCAAGGATTTTGTCCCACCTTCCCCTGATGACACATAGGGTGACAGAAAAATGGCTTGCTTTGGTCCACCTCTTCCTGGTACTTCACCTATTTCGCCTTTTGCATCAGCTGAATGTCCAACATCAACATATGCCACTTTCTAAAACTCCCTAACTGTGCTGCCTCCCCCCCCATGGCCGGGGTCACCACCTACCGCACGACACCGTGCAAGTGCCGTTGCCCTGGACAGGTGGGTAGGCCGACTCTTGGGCGCGGGCACTGGCACAGGGTCCCTCATAGTGCAATCAAGTGTCTCTGACGGTAGTGGTGCACACCCGCCGTCAGACACACCGCTGTACTATGAGGGGCCCAGTGCCAGTACCGACGCCCACGAGTGGGCCCCCCATGCTTGGGCAGGGCCCCAGCATTTGCAATCTTTACCTCTCCCTGCTCCTCCGCTGTGTAATCTGGGCCGTCAAATCCATACTGTGCCTGACACCGTCTGAGCCTGCCTCCTGAGACATATATTTTGAATGTGTACGCTATCCATACATGTTATCCGGGGATACGGTACCCTTTCTAACCTTTGTGCAATCACTTGCAATCCATACTGGGCCTGACACCGTCTGAGCCTGCCTCCTGAGACATATATTTTGAATGTGTACGCTATCCATACATGTTATCCAGGGATACGGTACCCTTTCTAACCTTTGTGCAATCACGTGCAATCCATACTGGGCCTAACACCGTCTGAGCCTGCCTCCTGAGACATATATTTTGAATGTGTACGCTATCCATACATGTTATCCGGGGATACGGTACCCTTTCTAACCTTTGTGCAATCACGTGCAGTCCATACTGTGCCTGACACCATCTGAGCCTGCCTCCTGAGACATATATTTTGAATGTGTACGCTATCCATACATGTTATCCAGGGATACGGTACCCCTTCTAACCTTTGTGCAATCACGTGCAATCCATACTGGGCCTAACACCGTCTGAGCCTGCCTCCTGAGACATATATTTTGAATGTGTACGCTATCCATACATGTTATCCGGGGATACGGTACCCTTTCTAACCTTTGTGCAATCACGTGCAATCCATACTGGGCCTAACACCGTCTGAGCCTGCCTCCTGAGACATATATTTTGAATGTGTACGCTATCCATACATGTTATCCGGGGATACGGTACCCTTTCTAACCTTTGTGCAATCACGTGCAATCCATACTGTGCCTGACACCGTCTGAGCCTGCCTCCTGAGACATATATTTTGAATGTGTACGCTATCCATACATGTTATCCAGGGATACGGTACCCTTTCTAACCTTTGTGCAATCACGTGCAATCCATACTGGGCCTGACACCGTCTGAGCCTGCCTCCTGAGACATATATTTTGAATGTGTACGCTATCCATACATGTTATCCAGGGATACGGTACCCTTTCTAACCTTTGTGCAATCACGTGCAATCCATACTGGGCGTGAGAATGGCTGGCGAGCTGTTAAGCAAGCTACAGCACCTGTCCAGACTAGTACAGGGATTCCCTAGCGAGGAGACATATTTGATTGTTTTCAATGTTGGGACAGCAATTTTTGGGGAGCACTATACTCTGGAGAATGATAGATGGGGCCCACCATACACTGGAACATTCCAAAGGTGGACATCAGACACTGGAGCAGCATTTACAGGGCCCATTATACACTAGAGCATTAGAAATGGGGCCCATTATGTTTGGAGCATTATTTGGGCCCATAAGACAGTGGAGCTTCATCCATGGGGACCAACATATACTGTAGCATTATGTGGAGCTCATCATATACTGTTTCAAACATTATATGGGACCAATGATTCTGTATGGAGAAATAGATGGGCCTCGTCATGAGATGTAAAAAGTGAGGTATTTTTCATTGTACTATACCGCTATTTATCTGCCGTATCGGAGCATGATGAGTTGTGGTATGTGTTAAAGGGGCGCTCTTTTGCCCAGGGCACATGAAAACCTGCAGCCAGCCCTCCCCCCCCACAACTTTAGCCAAATAACCCCCATTTTTCAGTGCGTAACTTGTATTATGAAGTTAATTAAGGTTGACAAGCTTAAGTAAGAAGAATTGATGCTTTTGGCATTCAAATGGGAACTGTAGGTGTGTTTCCTGTCCTCCTCTCACTGCCGACTTTTATTCCCCATTGACTTACATTGGGTTTCGTGTTTCGGGACGACCCCGACTTTTCCCTATAATCGGACGATCTTGCTCGACCCGACTTTTGGAAAAGTCGGGTTTCACGAAACGAAACGCGACCGTAAAAAAACAAAAGTCGCTCAACTCTAGTAATGAATATTCATGCCTCTCCACTCCCATAGGCATTGAGTGCATACTCATTACCTTAATGAGTGGTACCACATGATCGCTCGGCAGGAAGACCTGCTGGCGCCGAAGCAAGATGCAGCGATGACGAGCATGCAAAGTACGTAGGATTTTTTTTTATATAGGAACCATACATACAAGGATAGGGGATAAGGAGCGATGCATAGAACAATAGGGGATAAGGGGCCATGCATAGAAGGATAGGGGATAAGGAGCCATGCATACAAAGATAGGAGATAAGGAGCCATGCATACAAGGACAGGATGGGGGAGCTGTGCATTCCAGGATAGGGATGAGGGGACAATGCATACACAGCTTATACTCAAGTCAATAAGTTTATCCAGTTTTTTGTGGCAAAATTAGGTGCCTCGGCTTACACTAGGGTCGACTTATACTCGAGTATATATGGTATATACTATATATATACAGTATATCTGCATATGTGATAAACAGTACACCAGTAGTACTAGTAATATGAAAGAAATTGTAGAATTTATCAGAATACAATGACTGGGTATAACTGAAGTTAGCCCATATTATATATGTATAGCAATATGTAGGTAACATAGTAACATAGTTAGTAAGGCTGAAAAAAGACATTATTCCATCCAGTTCAGCCTATAAAATTCTGTCAGAATAAATCCACAGATCTACGTCCTTCTAGAGAACCTAACAATAACTGTAAGATACAATATTGTTATGCTCCAGGAAGACATCCAGACCTCTCTTGAACCCTTCGACTGAGTTCACCATCACCACCTCCTCAGGCAGGGAATTCCAGATTCTCACTGCCCTAACAGTAAAGAATCCTCTTCTATGTTGGTGGAAAAACCTTCTCTCCTCCAGACGCAGAGAATGCCCCCTTGTGACCGTCACCTTCCTTGGTATAAACAGATCCTCGGAGAGATATTTGTATTGTCCCCTTATATACTTATACATGGTTATTAGATCGCCCCTCAGTCGTCTTTTTTCTAGACTAAATAATCCTAATTTTGCTAATCTCTCTGGGTATTGTAGTTCCCCCATCCCCTTTATTAATTTTGTTGCCCTCCTTTGTACCTGCTCTAGTTCCATTATATCCTTCCTGAGCACCGGTACCCAAAACTGTACACAGTACTCCATGTGCGGTCTAACCAGAGATTTGTACAGAGGCAGTATAATGCTCTCATCATGTGTATCCAGACCTCTTTTAATGCACCCCATGATCCTGTTTGCCTTGGCAGCCGCTGCCTGGCACTGGCTGCTCCAGGTAAGTTTATCATTAACTAGGATCCCCAAGTCCTTCTCCATGTCAGATTTACCCAGAGGTTTACCGTTCAGTGTGTAATGGTGATATTGATTCCTTCTTCCCATGTGTATAACCTTACATTTATCATTGTTAAACTGCATTTGCCACCTTTCGGCCCAAGTTCCCAACTTATCCAGATTCATCTGTAGCAGAATACTATCTTCTCTTGTATTGACTGCTTTACATAGTTTTGTATCATCTGCAAATATCGATATTTTACTGTGCAAACCTTCTACCAGATCGTTAATAAATATGTTGAAGAGAATAGGTCCCAACACCGACCCCTGCGGTACCCCGCTGGTCACAGCGACCCAGTTAGAAAATATACCATTTATAACCACCCTCTGCTTTCTATCACTAAGCCAGTTACTTACCCATTTACACACATTTTCCCCCAGACCCAGCATTCTCATTTTGTGTACCAACCTCTTGTGTGGCACGGTATCAAACGCTTTGGAAAAATCAAGATATACCACATCCAATGACTCACCTTGGTCCAGTCTATAGCTTACCTCTTCATAAAAACTAATTAGATTGGTTTGACAGGAGCAATTCCTCATAAACCCATGCTGATATGGCATTAAACAGTTATTCTCATTGAGATAATCCAGAATAACATCCCTCAGAAACCCTTCAAATATTTTACCAACAATAGAGGTTAGCCTTACTGGCCTATAATTTCCATGTTCACTTTTAGTGCCCTTTTTGAATATTGGTACCACATTTGCTATGTGCCAGTCCTGTGGAACAGACCCTGTCGCTATAAAGGCTCTAAATATAAGAAATAATGGTTTGTCTATTACATTACTTAGTTCTCTTAGTACTCGTGGGTGTATGACATCCGGACACGGAGATTTATCTATTTTAATCTTATTTAGCCGGTTTTGCACCTCTTCTTGGGTTAGATTGGTGACCCTTAATATAGGGTTTTCTTTGTCTCTCGGCATTTCACCTAGCATTTCATTTTCCACCGTGAATACCGTGGAGAAGAAGGTGTTTAATATATTAGCTTTTTCCTCATCATCTACAACCATACTTTCCTCGCAATTTTTTAATGGGCCTACACTTTCACTTTTGATTCTTTTACTATTGATATAGTTGAAGAACAGCTTGGGATTAGTTTTACTCTCCTTTGCAATGTGCTTTCCTGTTTCCTTTTTGGCAGCTTTAATTATTTTTTTAGATAAGAAATTTTCTCCTTATAGTTTTTTTTAGAGCTTCAACTGTGCCATCCTTCTTTAGTAGTTTAAATGTTTTCTTTTTACTGTTAATTGCCCCTCTTTCTTTTTTGTTTAGCCACATTGGGTTTTTCCTATTTCTTGTCCTTTTATTCCCACAAGGTATAAACCGCTTACAGTGTCTATTAAGGATGTTCTTAAACATTTCCCATTTATTTTCTGTATTCTTATTTCTGAGGACATTGTCCCAGTCAACCAGATTAAGGGCATCTCTAAGCTGGTCAAACTTTGCCTTCCAAAAGTTCAGTGTTTTTGTGACGCCCTGACATGTCCCCCTAGTGAAAGACAAGTGAAACTGTACAATATTGTGGTCGCTATTTCCTAGATGCCCAACAACCTGCAGATTTGTTATTCTGTCAGGTCTGTTAGATAGTATTAGGTCTAAAAGTGCTGCTCCTCTGGTTGGATTCTGCACCAATTGTGAAAGATAATTATTCTTGGCTATTAGCAGAAACCTGTTGCCTTTATGGATTTTGCAGGTCTCTGTTTCCCAGTTAATATCCAGGTAGTTAAAGTCCCCCATAACAAGGACCTCATTATGGGTTGCAGCTTCATCTATCTGCCTTAGTAGTAAACTTTCCATGATTTCTGTTATATTTGGGGGTTTGTAACAGACCCCAAAGAGAATTTTGTTACTATTTTTCCCTCCATGTATTTCGACCCATGTGGACTCGACATCCTCATTCCCTTCGCTAATATCTTCCCTTAAAGTGGACTTTAGACAAGACTTTCCATAAAGACAAACCCCTCCTCCTCTCCGATTTTTACGATCCTTTCTAAACAGACTGTAACCCTGGAAGATAACTGCCCAGTCATAGCTTTCATCTAACCATGTCTCGGTTATTCCCACTATGTCATAGTTACCTGTAGATATTTCTGCTTCTAGTTCTTCCATCCTGTTTGTCAGGCTTCTGGCGTTTGTATATACTGTTATGTGCAATCATCTGACTATGCAGCCAAGGTGCACAAATGTATATGAAAATCAGTGAATGTTACTCAAATAGCAGAAATCCTATAAGACACAATATACATCATGTTAAATGTACCTGTAGGAGACCAGCAGAGATTACCACAAGGATGTGCACACCCCAAAAAGCGTTTCAGCGTCTGCCTTCATCAGGGGGTGGCATCAACCAAAATGGGGAAGGTTTAAAAAGAAGAAACAGCCAATAGGAAGAGGCATAGAGTGTAGCTTGATGCAGACTCACACAGGAGGTTTCCAGGCATCACCACACTACTGTACTATGTGACCTCTGTTGCCGCAATCATGTGACACATTGCAGGGGGAACAGAGGGAGCGAGGGGTGGAGACACCTGGAACACAGTGTGAGCATGCATTCCACCCGGCCAATTACCATTGGAGCCGGTAATGTCATTCGTTACATGTTAATGTCCTGTGTGAATGGGATACCTGACTGGTAAAGATATAAGTAGGAAAACTTGCTTTATAGATGAAGTGGTGTGAATATGCATTAAGTGTGCAGGTTGGACATATGGGAATAAAATATGTGAAATGTGGGTGGAAATGGACAATATATGCACATAAAAGTAAGTGAATGGGTGAATAAAAATGTATAAATAGTAAAAATACTGATGACAGTAAATGGAGATGAATAAATGAGGAATAAATGTATGACGTGCATGTGATAAAATGAACAAATAGTAATAGATAATATGCGTAATGTAAAATTCATGCGAAAAAATCATGCAAACCAGAGGATAAAAGAAGTGTATGAGTGTGTAGTGATTAGAATGAGGCAGTGCATAAATACCTCACACACGTGCCTTGCATGGCTCATGTCCTCAACCTGATGGTAAAGCAATTTCTCCGTCACTATCCCAGACTGGATGCGCTGCTGCTGAAAGCACGGTTGCTGAGTGCTCACTGCTGCTGTTCGCACCCCACAGGTCATCGACTTGCTAAGCAATGTGCTGACATGGTGGAATTCCACTCTTCACATGTTGCAGTGACTGTGGCAGCAGTGACAAGCCCTTTTGCAATATCTCCTTTTGCATACCTGGGCCAACATAGTATGGACGTGGTGCAAATCATGCTTGCGGAGCACAGATGATGGACCTGTGCACTCTGCTGCACAGTTACGAAATTGCTAATAAGATGGTTAGCGCTAACAATGCTGTAATCAGCATCACTATTCCCATAATCAATATACTAGAGCACACTTTTAATAGTCTGTGGGAGGAGGTGATGGTCCCAGAGGCAGAGGAGGAAGCAGAAGAGGACGAGGAAGGGATAGCAATATCTCAAAGTTCCAGACTGTCGCTGCACAAGCGGGTGCCATATGAGGGTGGATTACAGCAATCGAGGGGGTTCATGGTACCAGACAAACTTAATGAAATTGCAGGAGCTGAGGAATAAATGGAGGAGGATGAGGAGGAATAGGTTAAAGGAACGCAACAGTCAGGATATGAAGAGGATAATGAGTGTAACCCTGCCACAAAGACACCATGGACTTGGACCTGATGGAAGCACTTCACACATAAGTGACTTCTTGCTGTACTATGTGCTACATCATGCCCATATTGTTAGGATTAGAAATAGTGCTGACTACTGGGTTGGCACTCTGTTTGATCCATGGTACAAGAATAAACTTTGCCACATTCTTCTACCCCTGTAAAGGGATGCATACATGCTAGAAAATCAAAACACTCTTGTATACAATCTTAAGAGTGGTTTTAACTAAAAACAGCAGTTAGGCACACAGCATGCATTGCAGTTACAGTCTTCCAACTCTGGGAACGTCGTCAACAAGAGAACATTAGCAGCAGCAGTGTAAGGCTACTTTCACACATCAGGTTTTCGGCGTCAGGCGCGATCCGGCGTCGTGCCGGAACGCCGGATCCGGCAAATGTTTCGTAAAACCGGATGTGACGGATCCGGTTTTCTGCCGGATCCGTCTTTTTCTTGACAGACAAAACCGGATCCGTCTCATCCGGTTCATCCGTTTTTCTATCCGTTTTTCGACGGATTACGCCGGATCCGGTTTTTAAAATTGACCCTTGTGGCCTTCCGAACGGGATTGGCTACTGGAAAACTATATATAGCATGTTCCTACAGCCCTTCTTTGACAGGATGTAGAGGAGAAAGTGCAGGTTGGAGAGAAGAGCAAGTTACTGGCGAAGATGGATGTTGTCATTGGAAATATTTTGAAGAATTTGGCGGATTTTATAGCGGAGGCGAATCGTTTGAGGGTGATTGTTCTGGAGAAGGAGAGAGCGAGACAGCAGCGCATCAGGCATCGTAGACGACGTTTGTGGATCCACCCCATCACAGCCAAGAGAATGACGCATGGGGTCTATTCTACACTCTGCATGGACCTTCGACGAAACCCGGATAAATTTTTTGGATATGTTAGGATGAAAATGGAGAATTTTGATTACTTGGTGGAGCGCATTGCACACCTCATAAGAAAAGCGGACACCTATTGCCGCTTCTCTGTTTCACCCGCAGAGCGTCTGATGGTGACTTTAAGGTAAGCCACATTTATTGGATATGCTCGCATCAGAGCACACTTTCACTGCAATCTTGTTGGTGGTAGTTTGTATCTCCAAGTGTTATAGGTCAGTTTTGTTATGTAATGCTGTGATTTAAAACTAATTTATTGTTTTTTAATTCCCCACAGATTTCTTGCAACTGGAGAATCCCTTTCGTCACTGCATTTCCAGTACAGACTCGGGATTTCCACCATATCTGGAATTGTGAAGTACACATGCCGTGCACTGTGGGACTCCTTAGCTGAAGAGTTTTTACCAGAGCCCACAACAGAGAGGTGGATTGAAATTGCTGACAAGTTTCAACAGATATGTCAGTTTCCAAACTGCTTGGGCGCTGTGGACGGGAAACATATCCGCATTGTAAAGCCAGCTGGATCGGGATCGGAATATTTCAATTACAAGAAATATTTTTCAATTGTCCTCATGGCCATCGCTGACGCGGAATACAAATTTATTGCGGTTGATATTGGGGCCTATGGCCGCTCCAATGACTCTCAAGTTTTCAAACTGTCTGCCATGGGGCGTAAACTGTATGGAAACACCTTCCAGTTCCCACCACCTAGACCGCTGCCGCAAACATCTGGTCCACCTATGCCATTTGTCTGTGTAGGGGATGAAGCCTTCCAGCTGTCAGAACACCTTTTGAAACCGTACTCTAGCAGAGGATTGACAAGACCAAAACACATTTTTAATTACCGCCTCACAAGAGCAAGAAGAATGGTTGAATGTACCTTTGGTATTCTGACAGCCAAATGGCGGGTCCTATTGACTGAGATCAACCTCAAGACAGAAACTGTGGACGAGGTGATCAAAGCGTGCGTGGTACTCCACAATTTTGTTATCTGCAAGGAACCCATTTCCATTGAGGACACCTCTGAAGAAACCACCTTGCAAGATTACCATGACATTACCACTAGAAGTTCTGTGACGGTTTCAGTAATGAGGGACAATTTTGCAATATACTTTATGTCACCTCAAGGCAGAGTACACTGGCAGGATGACAGAGTGTGAAAGATTTGTGCCCTAACCAAACTTGTGTACCTTCTGGACCAACAGTATATACCTTTGCCAACCAAAGTTGGCTATCTTGTCATGGTCTTACTATTTTTAGCTTTAGGCCACAGGTGTGTACCTGGTTGTGTTTTATGCAAAGTATTTCACCTTTTAACAAAAGTTGTGTACATTGTTAGGAAATCACCAACAATAAACACAACTTTTTAGGTGAAATACTTTGCTTCAAACACAACCAGGAACACAACTGTGGCAAAAAGCTAAAATTTACCCACAGTTATATACCTAGTTTTGAATACCATTTCACCTTTTAAATACCCTGTATTTAACCTTTTTCGCCGCAGAAAGAAATGACAGACAACCAGTGTAAAATAATTTAACTTTTATTGAAAAATGTTTTTTTTAGTAAACTTTTTTAAAATTTTAATAAACTTGTTTAATAAAGCTTTGAAACCATAAAACTGGTCATTTTTATTTAAATACACACATTATAAATCTGTGTAGTGTGTGGTGGAAATACTGCTGGAGGGGCTGCGGGACACTTCGACACTGGGAGTGTGGAGAGAGGACTGGGATCGTGGTGGGGAAGGAACAGTTAGAGGTGAAGGTGTGGAAAAAACTACAGAATGGGTGGACATGTGGGAAGCAGAAGAGGTGGTGGGTGGTGGAGTGGAGGGTTGGGCAGGGACTGTAGGAGCAGATGATGTTGATGGCAAGTTGTATGGGGAAGGAGTTTGGTACGGGGCAGGTTGCTGGAAGTGGGGAGATGTCTGGTACGGGGCAGGTTGCTGGAAGTGGGGAGATGTCTGGTACGGGGCAGGTTGCTGGAAGTGGGGAGATGTCTGGTACGGGGCAGGTTGCTGGAAGTGGGGAGATGTCTGGTACTGGGGAGGTTGCTGGTACTGGGGAGTTTGCAGGTACTGGGGAGGTTGCTGGTACTGGGGAGGTTGCTGGTACTGGGGAGGTTGCTGGTGCTGGGGAGGTTGCTGGTGCTGGGGAGGTTGCTGGTGCTGGGGAGGTTGCTGGTGCTGGGGAGGTGGATGGTGCTGGGGAGGTGGATGGTATGTAATAGGAGGGGGAGGATGGAAAGTGGCTGGAGGGGGTGTAGATGTAATAGGAGGGGGAGGATGGAAAGTGGCTGGAGGGGGTGTAGATGTAATAGGAGGGGGAGGATGGAAAGTGGCTGGAGGGGGTGCAGGTGGAGGAACTACTGTGGTGGGAGGAGGAGGTTGGGAGGTAACTTGCTGGAGAGCAGCGTGGCATGAATGCATTACATGCATCTGCTGGGCAGGAGAGAGCGTTTCCATGCGCTCCACAACAGACCTGAAAAAGGTGCGGTTTGGTGAAGATCTTGCTTCTGAATGCATGGTTTGCAGAAGTGTCTTCACCTCCAGAATGCTGGAGTTGATCTGCTGATAGCCTGCGGAGATTTGCTCTGACAAGACTTTTAGACAGTTCTGGAAAGATGCATTCAGATGCAAGAACTCTGGCGCATAAGTCTTTTCCTGACCCCTCTGCCGCTGCCGCCCAGTGCCCGCAGGTGTACTAGAGGTGGCAGGGGCAGAAGGGTGGGGTAAAGGGAAAGCGATCTCCTCACCAGCAGCTTCATGTAATGTAGGCGGCCACGATGCTCCTGTGCTGGTGGATGGGACAGATGGGTCGAATGTGTGGGAAGGCTGGGAAGGTGCAGATGTACCGGGGCGGTCGAAGTGTCCCTCGGTGCCGGTCTCCTCAGGGATCGCCTCAGAAGGGTCCAATCGTGCAGGCTCCCGAGTGCTGCTCACCGTGCTGTGGAATAAAGAGAAAAAAAAACAATTAAAATACTGACATGGTATGGCCCTGGCTGAAAAAAAAAATTTACATCTAACATTTTTTTTCACATGTGGTGTGTAATATTTACCTTCTAGTGACCATTGTTTCCCGGAGGAACGACAGGGCTTCTGCTTACTTGTACTTGCTCCTGTGTCCTCCAGATCCACTCGGGGCCCGCATCTCTTTATTGAACTCCTTCTTGAAACGATCCCTCACAGACCGCCACCGATTCACAATTCTGTTCCCTGAAACGAGAAAGGACAAAGTGGTTAGTATACAACATCAGTGTTTCCCAAACTCCAGTCCTCATGGTCCCCAGGGGTCATGTTTTCAGGATTTCCATAGTAAATAGAAATCCTGAACACATGATCCGTGGGGACCACGAGGACTGGAGTTCGGGAAACACTGGTTTACATCAAGCAACCGGTACTGTATATACTTACGCTCTTTAATCTGGGCCCGAACATCGAGGTCCTCCCAGCGGCCCACAAGGAGCGAACAGATTTCCTCCCAGAGTCGTCGGGTAACGATAAGGTCAGCGTGGCGACGGTCAGCCATATTCCAGAGCGGCTCCCTTTCTCTGACGAGATCGATGAGGTGGTCCACATCGAGTCCTCCATCCTCACCGTCAGAGTCGGGAGCACGCTGTGAAGGCTGTTAAAGAAAAAGACAAAAATAACATAATTAGCCTCCACAAAAGAAATGAAATAAAAAGTGCAAAAAAACAAAGCAAAAATATTTATACTTACACGCTGGTGACCGCCGCGTTGCTGTCGCCGACGACCCTGGGAGGCACTGCGAGGACCTCTTGGCCGAGCACCAGATTGGGAAGACTAGAGAAGAAAACAAAAAATGTTATGTCTTTGGATGTAGGCATTTGTTTGCTGTGTGTGGTCTGCAGAACATTGTTTTCTATGTGTTGTGTGTAGTGTGATGTTGTGTTTCTGCGTTTGATGCAAAAAACTTACCAATTGTGAGCCCACTCCAAGTGTCTGTCCACCCCTTCCTTCTTCTTCTGGGAGCTCCTCTTCATCTTGTGAATCCTGTTTTGAAATAAAAGGCAATGAATAGACATATATTACAGAGATGATGGATTTTGGAAATAAAAACTTACCGTCAAATGCTGACGATGCGAGGGAGGGCTCCCAGAAGATGATGTGCTGTCTTCCTGGTGGCCACACTCCATGCCTGTGGGTGGTGTTCCACCTGCTGCCATTGCTGCTGCTGCTGCTGCATCTATTGGGCGGCTGTTGAATAAAGAGAAACAAAGGGCCAATGAATATCTTGATATTCAATAGCCCTAGTTTGGAGGAATGGGGGATTTGATAATTACCGTCTCTCATCTGCTGCTGGCCTCCCCTCCTCAGCATGTTCCATTTGCTGCTCCATTTGGGGTGGTGGTGGTGCTGATGGTGCTGCAGTGGTCTCCTGCCTTCTCCTGCTGCGCTTGGTTGCTTTCTTGGGTGGCATTTTGGGTGTGGCTGTGGGTCCCACTGTCTTGCTTTTATATATGTCTTGTGGGCAGAGCTACTGAGCATGCTCAGACCCAAAAAAACGGATCCGGCCACCGGATCCGGCTTTCGCCGGATCCGGCGCATTGCGGCGCTCATAGGCTTTCATTGTGTGAAAAAGCCGGACGCGTCGGATCCGGCGTGTCCGGCTTTTACGCCGGAGACAAAAAACGTTACAGTAGCCGTTTTTTCCAGACGCCGGATCGCGACACATTGCCGGATCCGGCGAAAACCGGATGAAACGCATGGCCATCCGGCGCGATCCGGCGCGATCCGGCGCAAATGCAAGTCAATGGGGGGGAAACCAGATCCGGCATTGCATTTCGCCGGATCCGGTTTCTGTCAAAAGCGCCGGATCGCGCCTGACGGCGAAAACCTGATGTGTGAAAGAGGCCTAAGTGGTAGAAGCAATTTCCGTGAGTCATTTCACACATTTTTTAGACCAACACATGCACCAGCAGAACAGAGTACAAATCTGACATGTTGTGAATGACTGAAGAGGATGGTGGAGGAGTATCTCGAGCTCAATATCAATGACATCAGGGGAAATTTGGACCGTTTTGCATTTTGGTCTTCAAAAATGGAAGAATGTCCTGAAATCTTCTGTCATGCCTGGGAGGTTTTGCCATGCCCGGCAGGCAGTGTTCTCTCAGAACGTATGTTCAGCGCTACTGGTAGTGTCCTGATGGATAAGCACATCCGGTTGTCCCCTTAAAGTATACACTGCCTAACTTTCATCAATATGAATCATGCTTCTCCAATGACTTTTGCTCCCTAGTCACAGACTGGGCAGACTGGGTGATGGTGTAGCTTTTAGTGTGCTGCATTGATCTTGCGTTATTGCTGCATTTGACACCTTTGTTGTGGCTTCTGTGCCTGCTGTTGCTACTGCTGATGATATTACTAACAATTTTTGGAAATGTGGAGACTCCAAGTTGTATCTCTGTCTGGTGGCTTGCCTGTAATAGAAGGGGTTTCATAGCCCAATAAAACACTTTTTCTACTCTGGGGAATTTGATGACACTTTAGTGGTGTCTGCCCCTAATTTTTGGAAATGTATGGACACCAAGTTGGGTCTCCTTCATGTTTGTTGTCTGAATTTGGCAGGGCTCTCAGAGCACCAGGCCTACACCTGTCACTCATCCATTTGTTACTAATCAATGTTTAAGCTAGAAATGCTGTCCAAGCCCTGTCCTAGGCTATGCCTTATGCATCCATGCTGCTCAATCATACGATTTGTACTTTGGGTGAGTTGGGTGGTTGGAAAGTTTTGACATGGCGAGAAAAAGGGTAATTCTTGTGCCACCTCTGAGGACTATACTGTGTGTGATATTAAGGTGGAGGAGGAGAGGTCGCTTGATGCAGCACTTAACATCCACTGGAGCACATGCTTTAGTTGGCCCTTATCTACAAGGCGTATCACTGTGTGGCTGCCAAAGAAAGGGAGTTGAGTAGCCCACCCAGTAACACAAGTTATCAGTTGTGCTTGGATAGGATGAGCTGGTGTTTGTTCAGTAGAGCTTTTAATAACATCACCACCTACCCCACATACACCTCAAACACCAAACGTATTCCCGTTTCCACCACAACCTTGCTTTTTCCCACTCATGTTGGATGTATCTTTCCCCTCTTTTAACAAGCTGTTTCACAACCTTATGTCCAGACCTGTCAGTCACCTATCACTAAATTAATAATCAGCTGATATAGTGTGGCTAGACCACAGAATTATCATGAAAAAATTAATTTGTTGAAATGTGAACTTTCTCTAATGGAAAACCGGTTCGCATGTCAAGGACATTGTCCTGATAGTAATATTGTCTCAGAGACTACAGGCGTGTTGTCATTGACTCATATGCACCTCTACTAACTACACCTGCTCCCTGCACAGTCTCTAACTGTATGAAATGCAGTAAACAACATTGGCAAGCATAATATACCGAGGAAAAGCAGAATTAATATCCAAAATTTCAGTTTCCCAGTAATTGAGTATATCACGACATAAAGAACCTCAATATAGATAAGGGCTTAATTAGGACTAATTGCCAAACAACTAGAAACAGGGGGAGAGGCACAAGCCAAGAAAAGCAATTATCAAGTCCAAGCTAATGATAAAAAAAACATAATCTTTATTAATTACAAATACAAAAGAACAAGGGACAAAACAGGGCTAAGAGTAGCGAGCATATAGCATCCATGCAATGCAAAAGGGCTGGTCTGACCATATTGATGCAAAGGAATCAATGCAGTGCAATGAAAAGGCAATATAATTAATAAAATTCCTATTATAGAGACTTATTTCAAAAGTTAATCCCATATGCCAAAAGTTTATATGTAAATATGCATTAGATTTACCAACAATTCATCAACATATACAGTAATTGGAAAAGCCATATGGGGAACAGAGGATAAATACCTTTCAGAGTGCAACAACAAGATCTCCCATGGTCAGACTGCCCACCCCGATGCGCATTTCGAAGGATACTCCTTCCTCAGGGATCGTACAAAGAATGGGATTGCTCAGGTATAGATACATATATATATGACAGGCAATAAGCTGAAAGACATAACGCTGTGTTGCCGTGGCAACCATTGCGCCTGCCACACCACATACCGCATGATCGGTCGACGCCTTAAACACAAAAGGGGCCCCACGTGATCAAGTGTAGGGTGCATCGCGGAAGCAGAAGCCTACAGAGGCAGCAGTACTAGGGTGGCGCATGCACACAACAAAAATAGAGCAGAAGCGGCCATCTTAGTTATTGGCAAGCTTGAGGAAAATCCCATAGACTACTAACGAAATATAATCCATTATATACTGGCCAGGACATTGAAAGCAACACTGCTGAAAAGCATAATGGGAAATTGACATTAATGTATACAGAATGTGGCATGGCGACTGGTCATGTGATTGATGGGCAGTATGAATCGCAGAGGTGGGTGGCCCTGTGATGGAAGCTGGGCATGTTTTGCTCAGCAGATCTACTGCTGAGGGTTTGCTATACATTGGGAGGCTTCCAGGTGACTTGGAGAGATGGGTAGGTCCAGTCCCCAACATACCCACCTGAGGGATATGTGTCTGAATACCTAATGAAGCCTGTGTGATTGTGTATGTTCAGAACCTGCAGTGAGGTCATGACCATGTGACCAGCCCATGTGATCCATACCTCACCTGTGGGTGTGGTTACAGGCTATGTAATTGAGGTGTGTTTAGCACTTGGCAGTGAGTGTTTGGGAGTCTGGCAGTGTGCACAGGGTTCCATGTGTCCAGGTGGGACACTACAGAAGGGTCTGTGTGCAGAGAAGGAGAAGCCCTCCTGTGTGTATGGCTCAAGACGGAGCCTCCGGGCTGGACATTGCCCTGGCCTGTGTGTGCACAGGGCCTGAAGGAACAAAGCCCAGCTAAGGACTGTTTTGTGTTGCTTAAAGACTGTTTACCTTTTCGTTGTGGATTTGATGGTTTACAAAGCAAATAAACCCACATTGACGTTGAAGAGAATGTGCCTTCTGCTTCCTCCTACGCAGCTAAGTGAGTACAATCGTTACAATTGGTGCTAGATTGCGGGCAACGGTCCAAGAAGCACATGTTTCAGTACTGGTTAGTCTGAGCCAGGGGAGTGTACGGTCTGACAAGGTGACTGAACCTGACCGGGGTCAGTGAGAAGTGGCTATAGGGTGCCTCCGAGGATAAGAGGTACCCCGGAACCTGTGTGGCTGACATCAACAGGTAACGAACAGGAGTTCGTGTTGTGCTGACAGGGGTCAGTGAGAGACTATGTGTTTTTTTTGTTTGTTTGTTTTTCTATAAAGCTGAAGGTGACTGCTGTGGCTCTGCGGGGTCACAAAGTTTTTTTTTCAAGACAGCTTGCTGTGGCTCGGCGGGGCCACGAAGGTGACAAGCGTCTGGCTGTGGATCGGCGGGTCCACAAAGTCTGTGGTGCGGAGCCGTGCAGGAACTTTCGGCAGCTGGAGCTGCAGCTGCAAGTTGCAGCAAGAGGTTTTGCAGCAGCAGGAGCTGCAGTGGCGGCAGCAGAGACTTGTGAGCAGCAGCCAGAGTTGCCAGCGGTTTGTGACAGTGCCAGTAGGAGCTGGTGAAGTGCCATAAGGACATCAGAGGTCCAGAGCAGGCGACCCCTTAAAGGGCCAGTACCAGCCCCAAAGAGACATAAGGGTCTGTGTGAACTGGGGCCTGGTAGAGCCGTGGGAGAATCCACGGTGTGCACCCCAGAAAGGGGTGATGTCCCTAAAAGGGGTGGAGTCCCAAATGGGGGCGATGATCTAAAACAGGGATGGGTGCCCATAATGGGGTGGAGTCCCAAAAGGGGGTGGAGTCCCAAAAGGGGTAGTAACCCAAATTGGGGTGGTGGCAAAAAAGAGGCAGCGACGAATGCGCTGATGGACTGTTGCCGGGTTCAGTGTTCGAACAGCACATGTCCAGGATGTTGTACTGACATTCCATCTGACAACTTGTCACAGAGCTGTTCTGTAGAAGTCAATGGAGAGTGTGTGATTGGACTTCTAGACTCAGGGAGCCTGGTGACCCTGGTGAGCGCCACACTCCCTGTCTATCTCATTCCCGGAAGGAAGATGGAAGTCCACTGCATTCATGGGGTCACTAGGGATTATCCGGTGTTCAGGCTAATCATTGAGGTGCTCGCTATTATTTCCAGCCATGATGTCCCTGTAATCCCAGACTTGCCATACCCTGTAGTAATAGGCCAGGACTTTGAATGGTTTTGGTATTTGTGGGAGGAAAGGGGAGTGTCTGATTGCTCAGGGGGGAGCTGGACTAACCCTAAGGGAGCCCCACCACAGCAGGCGGCTGTAGTGGTTCCTGGTGGTGTGATGTACAAAAAGGAGGTAGCACCACCTAAGGTTGATGGTCCAGAGTTCCGGATGACCAGAAGAAAGTGTGGGTCTGACCCACTTGGGGACAACTGGGGTGACCAAACGTGGTACCGTGAGAAACGGGGTAGCTCCAAAAAGGGGTCTGACACCTGTTTATGTGGGGACTTGCTGTTCCAGGATGACAGGGGGAGTGGGGGTGACTCCTATTCAAACTGTGACTTGAACACAAGGGAAAGAGTGTACAGTAAGGTGGAGCCGAATAAAAGTGGCAGATCTTCCTCTCGTCGCAGGGGCCGCGGGAAGGCGGGACAGGCTACACGCTCTCAGAAGAAGGATGTGGGAGAGACAGGGCCAGATACAGATCAGGTTACTGTCCTTGAAGAGGAGGTAACTATATCTCTGACAAATTCCAGCAAAGATGTAGGGCTGGAACTAAAACAGACCTGTGGTAGCCCGACATCTGCAATGCCTGGAAAGAGTGAAATGGCTCAGTATGATGGAGGCTCCGGAGTACCTGATGCTGAAGAGTTGGAGTTCTCTGAAGTTTCTGAGAATTGGGAGAGAGTTGAACCTGTGGATGCAGGAACAGGTGGAACTCTGAAGAGGCAGTGTGTGGGTGGGCAAGAGAGCCCATCTGAAAGTCTAATTAAAGAGCCGATGGTGCGACACATGATGTCACCTACATACCCACCCAAGGGGTATGTGTATGAATACCTAATGAAGCCTGTGTGGTTGTGTATGTTCAGGACCTGCAGTGAGGTCATGACCATGTGACCAGCCCATGTGATCCATAACTTACCTGTTGGTGTGGTTACAGGCTATGTAACTGAGGTTTGTTTAGCACTTGGCAGTAGAGCAATGAATCACGGTCAGGAGTACCCACCTGAGGAAGACAGCATCCTACTGTTGAAACACATCTTGTCCTTGGCGCCCTCCTGACCGTGGTTCATTGCTCTACAGCTACTGTTCCTCAACGAGGGTCTGCGGCTGGTGCTGCCTTGGGCTTGTCATCTGCCATCCTCCCCACTGGTGTTGCTCATGCCAGCACTCCATTGAGACCGCTTTAATTTTATCTATTAACACTTGGCAGTGAGTGTTTCGGAGTCTGGCAGTGTGCATAGACTTCCATGTGTCCAGGTGGGACACTACAGAGGAGTCTGTGTGCAGAGAACGAGAAGCCCTCCTGTGTATACGCTCAAGACGGAGCCTCCAAGCTAGCCATTGCACTGTCCTGTGTGTGCACAGGGCCTGAAGGAACAAAGCCCAGCTAAGGACTGTTTTTTGTTGCTTAAAGACTGTTTACCTTTCTGTTGTGGATTTGGTGGTTTATGAAGCAAATAAACCCACATGGACGTTGAAGAGAATGTGCCTCCTGCTTCATCCTACGCAGCTAAGTGAGTACAATCGTTACAAGATATATATATATATATACAGTGTGGAAAAAAAGTATTTAGTCAGTCAGCAATAGTGCAAGTTCCACCACTTAAAAAGATGAGAGGCGTCTGTAATTTACATCATAGGTAGACCTCAACTATGGGAGACAAACTGAGAAAAAAAAATCCAGAAAATCACATTGTCTGTTTTTTTTTTCATTTTATTTGCATATTATGGTGGAAAATAAGTATTTGGTCAGAAACAAAATTTCATCTCAATACTTTGTGATATATCCTTTGTTGGCAATGACAGAGGTCAAACGTTTTCTGTAAGTCTTCACAAGGTTGCCACACACTGTTGTTGGTATGTTGGCCCATTCCTCCATGCAGATCTCCTCTAGAGCAGTGATGTTTTGGGCTTTTCGCTTGGCAACACGGACTTTCAACTCCCTCCAAAGGTTTTCTATAGGGTTGAGATCTGGAGACTGGCTAGGCCACTCCAGGACCTTGAAATGCTTCTTACGAAGCCACTCCTTCGTTGCCCTGGCGGTGTGCTTTGGATCATTGTCATGTTGAAAGACCCAGCCATGTTTCATCTTCAATGCCCTTGCTGATGGAAGGAGGTTTGCACTCAAAATCTCACGATACATGGCCCCATTCATTCTTTCATGTACCCGATCAGTCGTCCTGGCCCCTTTGCAGAGAAACAGCCCCAAAGCATGATGTTTCCACCACCATGCTTTACAGTAGGTATGGTGTTTGATGGATGCAACTCAGTATTCTTTTTCCTCCAAACACGACAAGTTGTGTTTCTACCAAACAGTTCCAGTTTGGTTTCATCAGACCATAGGACATTCTCCCAAAACTCCTCTGGATCATCCAAATGCTCTCTAGCAAACTTCAGACGGGCCCAGACATGTACAGGCTTAAGCAGTGGGACAAGTCTGGCACTGCAGGATCTGAGTCCATGGTGGCGTAGTGTGTTACTTATGGTAGGCCTTGTTACATTGGTCCCAGCTCTCTGCAGTTCATTCACTAGGTCCCCCCGCGTGGTTCTGGGATTTTTGCTCACCGTTCTTGTGATCATCAGCTCTTTGGTCTTCACCATAGTGGAGTTTGGAGTCAGACTGTTTGAGGGTGTGCACAGGTGTCTTTTTATACTGATAACAAGTTTAAACAGGTGCCATTACTACAGGTAATGAGTGGAGGAAAGAGGAGACTCTTAAAGAAGAAGTTACAGGTCTGTGAGAGCCAGAAATCTTGATTGCTTGTTTCTGACCAAATACTTATTTTCCACCATAACATGCAAATAAAATGAAAAAAAAACAGACAATGTGATTTTCTGGATTTTTTTTTCTCAGATTGTCTCCCATAGTTGAGGTCTACCTATGATGTAAATTACAGACGCCTCTCATCTTTTTAAGTGGTGGAACTTGCACTATTGCTGACTGACTAAATACTTTTTTTCCCCACTGTATATATATATATATAGATAGATATATAGATCAAATACACACAATATAATACATAGATGTTCAAATATGGACAATAAATATTTCAAATATAAAATCTCCCTCCTACGAGTGCTCAGTACATAGAAGTTATTAAAGTATACAGGGACATTCTCACTTCGTCAGACAAAATGTAGAGTATATATATATATATATATATATATATATATAGAAAAGAAGTCCATAAACGTATAGATCTACCAAAATATAGAAGGGTTTCCATATATACCATACTCCATATACTGAACCTTAAGACATGTACAAAGAGAACACAAATATTTATACAGAAAGTACAACATTAGCGCATTATTTAGTAAAATTGTCTATATATAAAAAAGTCCATATATAACAGTATTGCAAAAGGTATATCATTACTGCATATGCTCTCCATATTCCTTATGTAAACAATCAGTGAGATTCATAATCTGTCTCTGCACAGAAGAATATCAAAATATCCAGTAATACCCCAATATGGCAAACTATAACAATTAAAAATAATAAAAAAATTAATTAAAAAAGATAAAAGAAAAGGATGCGGAAAGATCGCCACAATCAGTGCAGCAGTCAAGCAATCACAGGAAAGGTGCAACGCTGAAACTCTCATTTAGTCACTGTGGTTGAGTGGTCTGGAGCGTCCAGATACCCCATGTTTCCATCTGGCCTAGGTGTTTTGATAATTTGCCACCCCTGATATTAATAATCAAAGCATCAATACCACGCACTCTCGGTAACGTACCATCACACTGATGGAAGGACTTAAAGTGTATTTAGAGTGGAAGTTTATGTGTGGGCAGCGGTAGCCTGTATGTTCAATACGTGTTCTCTAAAGCGGACTTTCAGTTGCCGCATAGTGAGGCCAACATACCGTATATACTCGAGATTTTCAGCCCTTTTTTTAGGCTGAAAGTGACTAAAAATTCGCAGCAGCAGCATATGGGGCATATATATATATATATCTATGGAGCATCTTATGGGGCCATCAACCTTCATGCAGCATTATATGGGGCATCTTATGAGGCCATCAACCTTTATAGAGCAACATATGGGGCATATAATTCTATGGAGTATCTTATGAGGCCATCAACCATTATGGAGCAGCATATGGGGCATATTACTCTATGGAGCATCTTATGGGGCCATCATTAACCTTTTATGCAGCATTATATGGGGCATATTTTAATATGAAGCATCTTATGGGGCCATTATTAACCTGTGTGCAGCATTATATGGGACATATTTTTTGAATGTAATAAGATGTTCTAAGGGTCATATGTGGAAGGGTGCAGAGGTGAGAATGAAGGAAAGTATGTGTTATCTTATTTTCCATATCTTACATGTATTGTCTTCTGGGCTCTGGAAAGACCAAGACAATAATAAAGGACATTCAATTTGCAGAGAATTACTTTGCTTCAAATCGAATTTCCAGGAAAAATCTGTGACATTTAACAAATTCGGATTTTGTCTGATCTGCTTATCTCTAGGCAGCACTGCCCCTTTCAGCATCTAATAAAATACTGGATATCTCTGGAATCGCATGACAGAGTTAAAAATAAAAATAAAACAGAATACTCAGGGGAGCAGTGGGAATAAAATAAATTAAAAACTGGCAATTTTTGACCTGTTGACAGGCCCTCTATAAATAATTGTTGTAAATAGGTAATTTTCTGACAGTACATTTAGGTGCAGAACCCTTTAAGGTCTCCTTCACACGTCCGTATAATACCGTTACCAGAAAAATGGTATCCGTATCATCAGTGTGCCATATGTTTTTTTTCTACTATTGGATGAGAAGAATCAATTCCAAAGCTTGTCCTATAATTTGTAATATTAAACTCGTATAGCACACGAATGGTAGACAGATGCTATCCGTATGCTTTACGTGTTTTACAAAGACCCATAGACTTGTTATTGCGCTTGCCCTCAGTGCTGCTGGTAAAAACGGACATGTCTCTGTGTGATGTGCACAGCCGCACGGTGCATGAAAACACAAGGACATCTATGCAGCACCGAAAATTATAATGGGTGTCACTTATATGTGAAGAGGCCTAAGTAAAAGCTACATTAGTAGAGTTGAGCGAAACAGGTCGGCCAGATTCATAAGTCGCCGACTTATGCCAAAGTCGGGTTTCGCCGACCGAAACCCGACCATAGCGTGAAGTCGGCCATGCAGTCGGCAAAACAAGCGCCAAAGTCAGATTTCCCAGAATGCTTGCAGGTGCCTTTTTTTCAGCCATTGAGCAAGGACTTACACTGTGGGCAATGAGATGACATGTGCAGTGTCCACCACCATCATAAAGAAGGGCATTGCAGTGATTGGCTTGCTTTGGAGGGCATCATAGTGTCTATAAAAGCCCTGACCACCGACCTCCATTTTACTTCTGCCGATCTTAACAGTAGGGAAAGGTTACTGTTTATCAGTAGGGAGAGAGTTAGGGCTGTAAAGATATAAGAAGTTCTTATGTGCTTGTGCTGATAGCAATTGTGCTGTACAGTTAGTGTGCAGTGACAGGGGAAGATTTTCTTGTATGCACCAGCGCTGGTTATTAGGCTGCCTGATAGCTGTATTGCTGTGTGTACACTGCTGTGCAGACTGCTTTTTACACAGCACTAATACTTTTATTCTTTTTTTCTGCACAGTTACTGACCGTTAGTGTTGAGCGATACCATCCGATATCGTGAAATATCGGATCGGATTGGATCGGACCGATACAAAAAAAGTATCGGGTATCGCGGATTCTGATACCAGAAACCAATGCAAGTCAATGGGACAGAAATATCAGAATTAAAAAAAAAACCCTTTCTTTCCTTGTAGGTTAATTCTACGTGAAGAAAAACAACTAAGAATAATGTAGAATGTATTGGGGGAGGTGGAGGAGACATTAAAGGCATAGAGGTTTAGCCCTATCAAATGGAATAGCAGGAATTAATTTTTTTTTAAAGACGTTCGGAGTTACAAAGATATTGACTATGTTAACCTTTTTCATATTTTGTCAGATATGTATGTTTCACTACTTCCATGCTCTTCACCATTTTTTACTTCTCCCACACTTTCTCCTTCATGATCCTCAGCAGCAGCAGCAGAATCTTTTTCATCAACTTCTTCTTCACCTTATTCATCTTCTTCTTCTTCACCTTCTTCCTATTATTCTTTTTTTACATTATTCATATTCTTCTTATTCAACTATTATTCTTCTTCATATTCTACTTCTTCATCTTCTTCCTATTCTTCTTCTTCATCATATTCTTATTTGCGACAAGAATTCCTGTAGTTGTTATCTATAAAAGTTTGAAGATTACACCTTCCGTTCTGCCTCCGTTCTGTTCCATTCACAAAAGATTTACAACAGGATTTGCCCGCATTCAGTTTGGCCTGCAGCAGCAGGCATTTTCCAGGGGCACCACGAGGAGGAACGGACTCACCCCCATACACTGCTTAGTCTTCTTCTGCTTCTGCTTATACTTTAGATAATATCTTTTGCTCTGATTTTTAGTCTTAGGCTGGAGTCACACTAACCTGCGCAAAATACGGTCCTTAGTTTACATGCGTAATACGGATGAATGACCCCTAAATAGTGCTGCGTAGGTCATCCGTAAGCAAGGTGAGGTCGCGTATTTTGCGCATGTCTGCATCCGTATGTAATCCGTATGGCATCCGTATGCAATCCGTATGGCGAGATTTTCTTGCAGCCTTGCAAAATGGACATTTAACGGTTTTGAGGCCTGCAAACAATTTAAATCATTAGCCTGCACCCTATTTAGACACTCAGAAACAGGCGGCTGCCTACATTCTGTCCATTTGTCACCTTGCTTTCACGAGGTGTGTTGGTGTTCTTTGTGCAGCATGGCAGAGGGTCTGAGATTCAATACAACTGAGCAGGTTCTCTTTACCTGGCTTTTGTCACGGCGCTTTGGGCAACCATATCCTGTGATAGTGGATCCGCGGAGGAGGAGACGCATGTGGGTCCATCCACTTTTGAGGCAACGACTCACAAGAGGTCATTTTCACCGCCTCTATTCTTCTCTGCGGGAGCATCCGGAGAAATTTTACCAGTACTGTCGCATGAGCATTTCCACATTTGATCGACTCTTGGAGACAGTGCGCCCTGGGATAACCTTTCAGGACACAAGGATGCGCCAAGCGATATCTGCAGAGGAGCGACTTCTACTCACAATACGGTATGTACTACACAACCACATTCTCTATGTTCATAATGTGTGTGCTAAATTTTTTTGTTTGGCCTTCTTGGACAAAGTTTAATGCCCTCATCTTACTCCAAATATGTTTCAACTGACACACCAGAATGTTACATCTAATAAGTCCTGCATATCACTTAGTCATTGTGCCACCAAATATGTGTGTGTTATTCTCTCTCAATTCCTACCAAGTTTGGTCGGCATGTAACTGATTTTTTTTTACTTTAGCCATTCTAAACTTTACTATTTCTGTTGTTCTACAGCTTCCTGTCCACTGGCCTGTCTTATGCCGCCCTCCACCATGAGTTTCTCATTGGAAAGTCAACCATTTCAGGCATAGTGAGGTCTACATGTGCAGAAATCTGGACAAGACTCCATCAAGTGGTCATGCCCGAGCCCAGGATGGAAGACTGGTTAAGGATATCAAGGGACTTTGAGGAGGACTGCCAGTTTCCAAATTGTATTGGGGCCCTGGATGGCAAACATATCAGGGTGCGTAAGCCGCCGAACTCTGGCTCCCAATTCTTCAATTATAAACAATACTTTTCTGTTGTATTGTTGGCTCTGGTAGACCCTCAATACAAGTTTATAATTGTTGCCATTGGGGCCTATGGAAGGACGGGAGACTCTAGAGTCTTCAATACTTCCATAATGGTTCGGCGGCTACGCACCAACCAGTTGGATCTACCACCACCACGCCAGCTACCAGGCTCCCCCGAACAATCAGTCCCTTATGTCCTTGTGGCAGATGAGGCCTTTCAGTTATCGCGCAATGTCATGAGGCCATATCCCCGGCGCAACCTTGACCACAGGCGCAGAATTTTTAACTTGCGCCTATCACGTGCTAGGTGACTGGTGGAGTGTTCCTTTGGGATTCTTTGTGCCAAATGGTGGGTACTCCAGTCTGCCATTCAGTTGAGTGAGGAAAATGTGAATGAAGTTGTGAAAGCCTGTGTTGTTCTGCATAACTTCACCAGGATACATGATTGTTCCTCCTTTGATGGTGTTGTGCGTAGGCCGGACAATGTGCGCAGGGTGAGACCACCTATGAACCCTCAACGTAGACCGCTCTCTGGCCTAAAAGTGCGTGATATTTTCACTAATTACTTTATCTCACCTGAGGGGGCAACTTCTTGGCAAGAGCATGCTGTGTCTATGTTATAATTTGTTTCTTTAATTGTGTCTAAATATATATTACTCAAGCCCTTATGATTCTATGAGTGTTTCATTGCATTGGTTTGTATCTGTTAGTATGTTGTGAGGGATTGTGAAAAATCACACAGAGACGTTAACTAGAGTAGACAAATTTTAGTGTTGCCTTTTTTTTTTGTTTTGCTTAAAGGCAAACATAATATTGCCTTAAGAAAATTTTGGCAATGGGCAAAATGACCCTTTGTGCCTTCTTTAACTTTTTGTAAAATTAACATTACATAACAAAACACCAACAAATATTAGGCAATAACAACATTGCTGCATGACTAGATTAAACTAGATTTGCCAACAAAAGGTGAGCTCCATCACCAAAATAAAGGCTACAAGATAACACTCACATTTCCTCATAATGTTATCCAATCATAGAAAGATTCCACCATGACAGGCAAGGCTACCTCACAGCTTTCACACAGATATTACCTGTCTGTAGAACAGAGAATATTTAAGCATGCTATACTGGAAAGGATGAAAATACAAAACTCACTTGTTAAGACATAGAGAGAGCGTGATATTCTGAATGCTGGTTGCCTTGAATGTTTTTACTAGAGATTGCTAGCAAAAAAGGTGACTACTTCACTAAGGCCAGCACGCCTTTCCTAGGCATTAGCAAGTGAGTAGTGTATTTTCATCCTTTCATTTTACAGTATAGCGCGTTTAAATATTCTCTTTTCTACACACATGTAATATCTGTCTGAAAGGCATGAGGTAGCGTTGCCTGTCATGATGGATTGTTTCATATGTTTGGAAAACATTGTTTAAAAATGTGAATGTTAAATTATGTTCTAAATGTTGGTGATGGAGAACACCTGTTTTTTACTTTCTATTAGGAGCACCAGTTAAAACTCACTGAACATCTCCACCCATCAGAATCATAAATCCTCATAGGTTGGGGAAGGGGAACGTGGAAGAACAGCCTGTGGGTGCTGCTGGACACTGTGGCCAACATCGCCCTGTGTGGGGCCATACTGTTGCCCATGATGCTGGAATTGTCCTGCCTCCTGGGACTGTTGGGGATACTGGCCAGAGTAATGATGATGGTGAGGGGCTTCTTGTTGGCTCTGGTAGCCACGTGGCTCATACCCACCAAGATAGCCAGATCGTCCCCAACCAGGTTGGGACCAGCCTCCAACACTGGGTGGGTACAAGTGGCCATATTGGTGGGGTTGGCTTGAGGATGACATTTGGGGCTGCGGAATAGAAGGTTGGGTAGGGGGAGGAAGGTGTTGAGGTGTTGGCCCACGTATTAGAGGCTGTTCAGACCCTGCTTGAGCAAGCATCTGTGTGGATGGTCTCATGCGCATTAAATTTCGTGGTGAGAGCTGCCACCTCTCCAGAAATTCAAAAACCTCATATGGGGTATTGGGGGGGTGTTTGCATCAAGCAGGATCTGAATACATCCCCTAATATGGAGCCGGACCTCACGGGTAAGGGCACGGAGATAAAGGGTGAGGCTACGTGCATAGGCCTCCTCCCCATCATCTGTAGTTACTATAGATAAATAATTTAGCACCCCTGTGTCCACATTGGTCCTGCTCTCTTGAATAGTGACCTGGCACCTTCTTCTTGTTCGCCGTGATGTTAGAGCAGCCTGTGGGGAGGACCTGATCTGGGCAGTTGGGCTGCTGCTCAAGTTGCCCGGCTCTTCCAGGATGGGTGATGTGGCAGCAGCAGACCGTCCTGGTGGTGTTGTGTGTAGGCCAGCCATTGTGTTGTCTTGTGATGCCTCATCTTCAGCCAACCTTTTTGTAGGGGGAGAAGATGGGCCAGCCACCTCATCCCCTACAGGATCTATAATGGGCTCTGCCTCTGAGGCCGTTCCTCGATCCGTAAGGTTGGATTGAGTTCTGGTATGAAATAGAACAGAGGCAAAAATACATCAATATTTTTGTCCCTGTAAAGTATTTGTGTAATGTATTTGTGTAATGTGGTGTGAGGTATGTACTTATGGTCTCAGATCCAGAATTGGGGCGAGGAAGTTCAGCCGGTCATAGTATATGTACTTTCTTTTGACATATCCAGCATCCCCACTCCTGGACCGCTGCTGGCGTTCCCGGCGGAACTGGTCCCGGATGCTTCGCCAGCGTTTCATCACATCTTCCACTGCAATGTGACAGGAAATATTGCCAAATTCACATATTCGAGAGGTCACATTTTCAAAAACAGTAGTCTAGGCATGGGGCCTTCTGGGGTGTGCGTTCTACCCATGGTGGCATATGTAATTGGGCAGATACACAGGGTCTCATTAGCTACACTTCAACTAATTTTTTTGGCTAGGAGGATGAGGAGCTTGTGGCCTAACCCCAAATTATGGCTGTGTGAAGGCACGTGTCACATCCAAATGTAACGGCCTCATGAGGCTAAAAGTACATGCACAGGAAGGGGGGTGCTGATTCTAGATCCTTTTTTTTGGCGCGCTAAGGTTAATGATGTATTTATGGTTGCACTTACGAATTTTATGCTGCTCATCATGTGGTCTGTCACCAAAATCATGGTACATCTGGTGACAGATGTGCCTCCATGACGCCTCCTTTCTTGTCCGGTTAGCATAATTTGCATCGCGTGGGTCCCATATTTCGGGACGCTCCTGCACCAGGACAATGAGCATCTCAACATTAATGTAGGTGGATGCCATGCTGCTGCTGTACTCCGTGGAGGCGTACTTCCTGGATGTCTGGAGCACTTTTTGAGCTCATTTGCATGTCTAGGCTTCCTGATGATGGATTGGCCCATTTCCTGTCACCAGCCAAAAGACCTGCGCATTGCTCGCAGGTCACACGTGTGTTCCGTGTGTAATCCGTATTTTTTGCGCACCCATAGACTTGCATTGGCGTACTACGGGCGTAGTATGCTGACAATCGCAGCATGCTGCGATTGGCATGGAGCGTAGGATACGGATGAGAAATATACGCCTGGTGCGAGTGACCCCTGTGGTGTGACAGGTGATCGCGTGGTTAATGGGAGATATGTCACATGGAGGGATGCTCCCTGCGATGCAACCCGGAGTATTTTGCCTATAGTGTACATGAGCACTAAAGATGTCATTTAGTGCACTGGGTGCGGAATGTACTCCGTTTTGCCTGAAGATATGTGTATGTTCAGGACCTGTGGTGAAGTCCTGACCATGTGACCAGCTCATGTGATCCATACCTCACCTATGGGTGTGGTTACAGGGCTATGTAATTAAGGTGTTTGGCACATGTGAGGGAGACTGTGAGGAAGTCTGGCAGAGTGTGGACAGACTTCCATGTGTCCAGGTGGGGCACTACAGAGAGTGGTCTGTGTTCCAAGGAAGGAGAAGCCTTCCTGTGTCTGCGGCTGCAGATAGAGCACTGCTCTGGACATTGCCCTGACCTGTGTGCACAGGACCTGAGGGAACACAGCCCAGCTAAGGACTGTTTATGTGCTGTCTCTGGTTTATGGAGTAATAAACCCTGTGAAATTTTAAAGGAACGTGCCTCATGTTTGACTCCCGCCGCACCTAAGCGAGTCCGAATCCTTACAATTGGTGACAGACTGCGGGCAGCGATTCCCAGGAGCACAGACGGTATGGAAAATCGTGAGTAATATTGACCGAGGTCAGAGGAAATGACTGTATGGAGATTTGTGGGATGCCTATGAGGAGAAAAGGTACCCGAGAACCTGTGTGGCTGACACCAGCAGGTAACGGACAGGAATCCGTGTTGCACTGACCAGAGTCAGTGAGAGACTGTGCTTGTGTTTTTTTTTCCCTTTTCCTCGCTTCTCTGCAAAAAAAAAAAAAAAATCCTGAAAGTGCTTGCTGTGGCTCAGTACGCTCACGAAGGTCTCGCAGCACGGGGACCTGATGTTTTTTCTTTTTGGGATCTCCTATTTGATCATTGGTAGCAGACGCTGTCTGTCTACACCATCCTGCTGCAGCTTTATTGCATATGACTAAGCGGATACAGTAGTTGTGGCTTTACACAACTATTAAGGGTGAGTACCCTGTATTATGTCCTTATACCCATTATACCTGCACTGGTAAGGCCCTATGGGCGCGCTTTTGTGGTTTTTTTTTTTTCTTTTGAGGGCGACAAGTGGCTTCCGGTGGATCGGCGGGTCCACGAAGACGACGCAGCAGGAGCTGCAGAGACACCAGCAGCTGCTTGTGAGCGACGGCAGGAGCTGAGGCAGTGCCAGAAAGAAGTGGTGTCGTGCTTAAAGGGCCAGTACCAGCCTGAAGGAAAAAAAAAAAAAACTACTGTGTGAACTGTGGCCTAAGAGGTTCTGCAGGACAGACATGGGGAGATCCCGAAAAGGGGTGGAGTCCCAAAAGGGGGCGGTGGCCCAAATCGGGGAGGTAGCCCATAAAGGGGTGGAGTCCCAAAAGGGGGCGGTGGCCCAAATCGGGGTGGTAACCCGTAAAGGGGTGGAGTCCCCAAAGGGGGCGATGGCCCAAATTGGGGTGGTGACCCAAAGCGGGGTGGTGGTCCAGAAAGGGGCCAAGTTTGAAGAAGTGACAGCACTGGGTGACTCAGTAGGTACGTCTGGAGTACCGCAGTGTATGTGCAGGTCTTTTTCAGAATTTGGAATATCCTTTCCAGGTAGTAATGATGGGCCACAGATGTGTACAGTGATGCTGCACCGGGAAGGAGCCTTTGGTCGGCTGGAATCAGAGAATCAGGTGACTCTGACAGGAACTCCTCTCACTTTCTCTCTGTCCGAGAAAAACGTCAGGGTTCGCTGTAAACACGGGGTCACGGTGAACTATGCAGTAGACAGAGTAGTGTTTGAGGGGACCAAAGGTGGTGAGTGCCAAGGGGGAGGGATACCACGGGGCTTAGTCTATGCCTGGGAGAGGGGCCGGGACTTTGTTTTGTTTGATGACGTTTGGTCGGACGATGGAGATGCTTCGACTGTGGGGCCAGCGGACACTAAGATAGTGACGGCTCCTGACGTAGACAGGTCAGAGGTAGAACTGACCGGAAGGAGAAGGACATCTGCCCAACTTACGGACCTGACGTCTCGTGACATGACGGATGGTGGGCTGGGAGATGAGACGACTGTGAGTAGCTCGGTCAGTGAACCAACACTACAGTGCCCCTTCTGGCTGGATGGAGAACGGGTGATGGGATTGTTAGACCCTGGGAGTCCGGTATCTGTGCTAAAAAACACTCCTGGACGTTCTGTGTCGCCTGGGACGGTGACGAGAGTGAATGGCTTTGGTGGGGACGATAAAGAACTTTTGACAGCATACCTCTACATTGACACGACTGAGAGTTCCACGTACCATGTAGTGACAGTAGACCCAGACTTACAGTATACTATGGTAATAGGGCGGGACTTAGAAGCCCTGTGGGACTGGTGGACAAAAGGAGAAGTGTCTGTTGATATAATGTGTATGGGAGGTAATGGTGTGAAAAGTCCGCCTCCTAAAGTTGACAGGCCTAAGTTAAACATGACCAGAGAGAACAGTGCGTCGGCCCCACTTACGGACATGATGTCACCTGAAGGGTACCAGAGAGAGACTGATAGTGGTGTGGTAATTAAAAAGAGTGGACCTGACACCCGAACAGAGAGCAACATGAACATTTCCCATGCGGTGGGGTGTGACACAGGTACCAGGCGTGACTGTAATATGTTATTGCCAGTAGCAACCACTAGGGCTGAAGACAGTGTTTGTCAGACAGAAGCACGAATCCAGTGTAATGACAGTTTGCACCAGGTAGAAGCGCACCTACGAGACTTGGAGCAAGGGCGCGAAGAGATGTGTCAGCAGCTGGCGAGGGAGTGTCTGAAGGTGGCGAGTCTGGAAGTCGCCAACTCCGCGCAGGTGGAGCGGTTGCACCACCTAGAGTCCGAGCTCTTGGCAGGCAAAGCACTGAGACAAGTGACTGAGCACAGAGTGGATGAGCTGGAGAAGGTAGTCTCTGAGCTCAGAGGTCACCTGTCAGCGTGTAAAACCATGAACAAGACCCTGTTGGAAGATATGGAGGTGCTCAGAGAGGCCCAAGAGAAGTATCAACAGGAGATTCTCAGGAGAGAGGATGAGCGTCGCTACCTGGCAGAGGAGCGAGATAAAGTTCTGCAAGAACTCAGTGGAGTAGGAAAAGGTCTTCTACGGGAGAAGTGGATGGGCGAAGACGTACAGCAGCCGTGCCCGCCTGATAGCAAGGCAGAACTGCCAAAGCCCATCTTGGAAAAGGGTCCTGAAGACTGTAAATCTCAGGAAGGTGGTGAGCCAAGGGCTGCACAAGACAGTCATCCAATCGTGACAGATATCTTGAGGGAAGTGTCCGTAGGGAACCCAGAGCCATCTGTTCAGGATGAGAGCAAGTCCACGACCTTCAAGGTTGTAATTGATGTACCAGAAGACATGCAGGAAGCCTGTGCTGAGGAAGGTGTGCATGAGGCCTTTAGGAAGGCTATAGAAGCATGTAGTGTGATCTGGGCACCAGAGACGAAGCAGCTGGTCATACTGTCATCTAAGGAAGTCTCAAGGAAGCGGGTTACTATCCTGAGGGATATGCATCTACAATGCCTCCGCACAAGGCAGATGATCCTGTTGGGAAAAAAAGAAGCCGCTCGATGTCTAGAGTGTGCGAGGAAAGTTCAAAGTCAGCAGGGCATTGCAGAAGACATCATTCAAGTGCCCGGAGGTCTGGTGAGGAAAGTCATCGGAAGGTTTGGGAAAGTGATGCAGGACATGGTGAACAGGTCTGGCGTGATGAGAGTGAGGATTCCGGCTAATGACGAAACCCAGGACAAGGGTGAAGATGGGATGGTTCCATTCCTCGTTGTCGGGTCCATGGAGAGCCTTGGGAATATCCGGATGCTCCTGGAGTATCGCGTGTCATACCTGAAAGAAGTAGAGCAGCTAAGACTTGAGAGGAAGCAGATCAGTAGAGAGCTGGAGGAAATGGAAAGAAGATGGCCGCCTCCTTCAACTCGCGGTATAGAAAGGCAAAGAGGTTCACTTAAGACTGGAAGTCCTAAAGATGGAGATAAGAGAGTACATAGAGATAAATGGAAGGGCTGCTCTCGGGACCTTATAGACCTTAGGAGAAATGGCCAGCAGAGAGAGGACAGTAGGTGGCCTGATGGAAGAGGAAGTAGTGATGCCTCAGTTAGCTCAGAGCTGAGTGACCTAGGCAGGAGACCCTGTAGAAGACGTGGTGACAAAGAGTCAGTCCAGACAAGAGGTATGGGGGCAAGGGAGTCGCAACACCATACTGACCGCCAGGGATGTGGGTGGTCTGACGTGGGCCCATCTTTATCAAAGAACAAGACAGAGTCGGATAAGGGACGCCTACTGAAGAGTTCACTAGCAGGGCCTGACTTTGATAGACGATTTGACTGGCAGAGACGACCGAGAAAGATCTCTGGTCGAGTAATAGAAAGTGCCAAGCCCCACGGCTTTAGGCAGAGGAGGGGGATATGTGGTGTGACAGGTGATCGCGTGGTTAATGGGAGATATGTCACATGGAGGGATGCTCCCTGCGATGCAACCCAGAGTATTTTGCCTATAGTGTACATGAGCACTAAAGATGTCATTTAGTGCACTGGGTGCGGAATGTACTCCGTTTTGCCTGAAGATATGTGTATGTTCAGGACCTGTGGTGAAGTCCTGACCATGTGACCAGCTCATGTGATCCATACCTCACCTATGGGTGTGGTTACAGGGCTATGTAATTAAGGTGTTTGGCACATGTGAGGGAGACTGTGAGGAAGTCTGGCAGAGTGTGGACAGACTTCCATGTGTCCAGGTGGGGCACTACAGAGAGTGGTCTGTGTTCCAAGGAAGGAGAAGCCTTCCTGTGTCTGCGGCTGCAGATAGAGCACTGCTCTGGACATTGCCCTGACCTGTGTGCACAGGACCTGAGGGAACACAGCCCAGCTAAGGACTGTTTATGTGCTGTCTCTGGTTTATGGAGTAATAAACCCTGTGAAATTTTAAAGGAACGTGCCTCATGTTTGACTCCCGCCGCACCTAAGCGAGTCCGAATCCTTACACCCCATAGAGATTCATTTGTCCGTGTCTAATGCGTGCTTTTAGCGCCTCTCACTCGCCTGTATTCCTCGCCAGTGTGACTCCGGCCTTATGCTTAATGTTCTTCTGCTTTGTGTTCTGCAGCTTCTTGGTCTTCTGCTTATTGGTCTTCTGCTTCTTGGTCTTCTGTCTCTTGTTGTTCTGTATCTTGGTCGTTGTCTTCATGTTCTTTGTCCTCTTGGTCATCTTCTTCAGGGTCATCTTTTTGGTCTTCTTCGGGGTGTTCTTCCGGGTCGTCGTCTTCAGGGTCATCGTTTTCGTGGTCGTCGTCGTCTTCTTCGGGGTGGTCTTCAAGGTCGTCGTCTTCAGGGTTGTCGTCAGGGAGATCCAGAATGATAATAAACAAAAACCATTTCCAAAAGCTTGAACTTGGAAATGTAGCAGAAGGTACAAGAAGGCTGAGGAACTGCCGAGAACCAGCTGACGGTGCTGGAACCCAAATGGGTAGCCGAAGCTGCAAGAGCCAATGGAACTAGCGAGTAACAGCTGACGGTGCTGGAACCCGGAAGGGCAGCAGAAGGAACAAGAGCCAATGGCACTACCGAGGATCAGCTGACGGTGCTGGAACCCGGATACTAAGCAGGAGGTATCTGTACTAGAAAGCACTACCAAGGACCAGCAGACATTGCTGGAACTCAGATACAGAGAAGGAGGCACCTAGGCCAAAGGCGCTGCCTGGAACCAGCTGACGGTGCTGGAACCCGGATGGGTAGCAGAAGCTGCAAGAGCAAATGCAACTAGCGAGGACCAGCTGACGGTGCTGGAACCCGGAGGGGCAGCAGAAGGAACAAGAGCCAATGGCACAACCGTGGACCATCTGACGGTGCTGGAACACGGTTACTAAGCAGGAGGTACCTGTGCTAGAAAGCACTACCAAGGACCAGCAGACGTTGCTGGAACTTGGATACCGAGAATGAGGCACCTCAGTCAAAGGCACTGCCGAGAACCAGCTGACGGTGCTGGAACCCAGATGGGTAGCAGAAGGTACCCATGAAAAACAAAGTTGCAAGGCCGCGAGCCAGCCGCAGTTACCGAAAACCACAGTCCTACAGGGGGTGCTTGTCCTATTGGCACTACAGAACCAGCCTTTATTACCAGAACCCGCAGCCCACATAGGAAGCACCTAAACTGCAGGCACCATAGACTCAGCTAACCCGACCCCAAAACGACAGGACAACGTTTTGGTGGCAAAGTGATGTTGACACTACCCGGAAACAGCAGGCATGCTGGAACCAGGCTGGGCAGGAGGGAGTACCCGTGCCAAAGACACTGCCGAGAACCAGCTGACAGTGCTGGAACCCGGAGGGTCAGCAGAAGGAACAAGAGCCAATGGCACAACCGTGGACCAGCTGACGGTGCTGGAACCCGAAGGGGCAGCAGAAGGAACAAGAGCCAATGGCACAACCGTGGACCATCTGACGGTGCTGGAACACGGTTACTAAGCAGGAGGTACCTGTGCTAGAAAGCACTACCAAGGACCAGCAGACGTTGCTGGAACTCGGATACCAAGAAGGAGGCACCTCAGTCAAAGGCACTGCCGAGAACCAGCTGACGGTGCTGGAACCCAGATGGGTAGCAGAAAGTACCCATGAAAAACAAAGTTGCAAGGCCGCGAGCCGGCCGCAGTTACCGAAACCCACAGTCCTACAGGGGGTGCTTGTCCTATTGGCACTACAGAACCAGCCTTTATTACCAGAACCCACAGCCCACATAGGAAGCACCTAAACTGCAGGCACCATAGACTCAGCTAACCCGACCCCAACACGACAGGATGTTTTTTTGGCAAAATGATGTTGACACTACCCGGAAACAGCAGGCATGTTGGAACCAGGCTGGGCAGGAGGGAGTACCCGTGCCAAAGACACTGCTGAGAACCAGCTGACGGTGCTGGAACCCAGAGGGTCAGCAGAAGGAACAAGAGCCAATGGCACAACCGTGGACCAGCTGACGGTGCTGGAACACTGTTACTAAGCAGGAGGTACCTGTGCTAGAAAGCACTACCAAGGACCAGCAGATGTTGCTGGAACTCGGATACCGAGATGGAGGCACCTAAGCCAGAGGCACTGCCGAGAACCAGCTGACGGTACTGGAACCCGGATGGGTAGCAGAAGGTACCCATGAAAAACAAAGTTGCAAGGCGGCGAGCCGGCCGCAGTTACCGAAACCCACAGTCCTTACAGGGGGTGCTTGTCCTATTGGCACTACGGAACCAGCCTTTATTACCAGAACCCGCAGCCCACATAGGAAGCACCTAAACTGCAGGCACCATAGATTCGGCTAACCCGACCGCAACAGGACAGGACAACGTATTGGTGGCAAAGTGAAGTTGATACTACCCGGAAACAGCAGGCGTGCTGGAACCAGGCTGGGCAGGAGGGAGTACCCGTGTCAAAGACACTTCTGAGCAGCAACTGGCGATGTTGGAGCCCAGGGTCAATCTGGGTGTAGGCTGAGGCCTAATTTCATCAAGTTTTATATCTGTTGTAGACTACTACTGATTTTAACCGTGCTCCAATTAGGCCTCTGGCTTCACTGTCTCTAGTATTTACCCTGTCCTCCAACACCACCAGTTGCTGCTCAGAAGTGCCGTCTGCACAATCAACACTTGTTCCTGTGTTACTGGGGCTCAGTAACGTCAGTTGATCCCCTGATGTGTGTCCGGCAATGTCTCCTGCTCTGTCCACATTCCCACTACTAGTACTTCTGAGCAGCAACTGGCGGTGTTGGAGGCCAGGGGAAATACTAGAGACAGAGTGGAGCCAGAGGCCTAATTGGAGCAAGTTTGAAATCAGTAGTAGTGTGAATGTGGAGGCAGCATTAGACATTGCCGGACACACAGCAGGGGAGCAGCTAGCGTTACTGAATCCCACTATCACTGGAGCATGTGCTTTTCTCTGTGCAGACGGCACTTCTGAGCAACAGCTGGCGGTTTTGGAGCCCAGGGTTTACAGTTCAGG
Organism: Dendrobates tinctorius; assembly: GCF_039654945.1. Taxonomy (NCBI): domain Eukaryota; kingdom Metazoa; phylum Chordata; class Amphibia; order Anura; family Dendrobatidae; genus Dendrobates; species Dendrobates tinctorius. Next base: position 60,187,334 of record NW_027361829.1, read on the forward strand.
TGGTAGAAACATGAACACAACAGGAGACCTGGATACTATTGCCAACCAATTATTTATTCTGGAAGAGGACTGGCAAATTATGGCGAGATCCAGGCCTTGTTCATTTTCAGAAAAGTAAGGCGGTCAACGTTAGTACACCACCTGCAGCACTAAAGACGCGTTCCGATAATACACTAGCAGCAGGGCAAGCCAGCACCTCCAATGTTTACTGGCTAAGCTCTGGCCATGTATCCAGCTTAGAGACCCAAAACTTGAAGGGGAAAGAGCCGTCTGGGAGTACACTGAGAGGGCAAGACATGTAGTCTGTCACCATCTGACGGAAATGTTGCCTCCTGCTGACTGGAGCCGTCTGTGATGGTGTAGACATTTGTGGCGGGCACACAAAACTTTGCCACATTTGGGCCATACTGGTCTTGCCTTGTGCTGAGGCGCTGCCTCTGCTCCCTCTTTGTGCAGAGCTTCCTCCACTGCCTCGACACACAGAGCTGCTTTGTAAAGCTCTAGCAGCACTGCTCTCTGGTGGATTGGAGAACATGATGGAATGCACCAGTGTCTCTTGGTACTCCCACATTTTATGCTCCCGGTTTGTAAGTTGTCCCAGTAGCGAGGATCTAGGAGGGTGTACACCCAATAATCAGCCGTGTTGAGAATGTGGGCGATGCGGTAGTCGTTTCTCTGCACACTGCAGCATGAAATCAACCATGTGCTGCAGACTCCCAACTGCCAAAGAAACGCTGTCCCCTGCTTGAGGTGTCATCTCTGCCTGCTCTGCATCACCCCACCCTCGCTGTACATACTGACTAGAGCATTGTGTACCTCCCTAATCTGGAGAGATGTCTTCGTCCTCCATTGACTCCTCCTCATCCTCCTCACAAAGTGTCCCATGCCTAGGCCTTTGTGAGGAACCACGTAGCGCAGACTGTCCAGAAGCAGATGGCATTTGTGACTCCTCATCCTCCACCTCTTCCAAAACCTCCTCCCTTAGTGCTTGCAGTGTTTTTTGAAGCAGGCAGATAAGGGGGACAGTCATGCTGACTAGTGCATCATCTGCACTCGCCATTCGCATGGAATCATCGAAGGCACGCAAAACGAGGCAGATGCCCTTCATAGAGGCCCACTCAGTGATGCTGAAGTGTGACCGACGTACAGTGCGACTTGTTTGCGCCTGATGCAGCTGGTACTCCATTACTGCTGCCTGCTGCTCACACAACCACTCCAACATATGTAAAGCTGAATTCCACCTGGTGGGTAGGTCACATATGATGCGATGTTCCGGAAAGCGTAATCGGCGCTGCAGAGCTGCAATGCGCGATCTTGCCATGCAGGAACGCCGCAAGTGAGCGCACACTATGCGGACCTTGTGCAGCAGTGCATCAAGATCCGGATAGTCCCTCAGAAAGCTCTGCATGACCACGTTGAGCACATGTGCCAGACATGGGATGTGAGTGAGGTTGCCTAGGCCCAGAGCTGCCACCAGATTTCGGCCATTTTCACACACTACCAAGCCTGGCTGGATATTCGCTGGCACAAACCACACATCGCTCTCCTGCTTGATGGCATTCCAGAGCCTCTGCGCTGTGTGGCTTCGATTCCCCAAAGAAATTAATTTCAGTATGGCCTGTTGACGCTTGGCCATGGCTGTGCTCATATCGGTCATAACAGGCTCCTGCAGCGCTGATTCTGAGGAACTGGAGTATGAGGAGGAGACAGTGTGTACAGACTGGATTCCTGCAATCCTTGGAGTTGGCAGAACACGTACAGCGCCACTCTCAAGATCTGTACCCGGCTCCACAACATTGACCCAATGGGCAGTGAGGGAAAGGTATCGTCCCTGTCCATGGTTATTGGTCCATGCATCGGTGGTCAGGTGGACCTTGCTACTGACGGTGTTTAGTAGGGCATGTTTAATTTTTCCCTCCACATGCTTTTGCAGGGCAGGGACGGCTTGCCTGCTGAAATAAAAGCGGCTGGGCACGGTGCATTGTGGGACTGCCAATGCCATGAAGTTCCGGAAGGTGTCTGTCTCCACTAGCCTGAATGAGAGCATTTCAAGGGCCAGTAGTTTGGCAATGCCAGCATTCAGAGCCTGTGCTTAGGGATGGTTTGCCGAGTATGGCCGCCTTTTATCCCATGCCTGTGCTACCAATGGCTGTAGAGTGGCCTGGGAGTGTGAGGATGAACGGGAACGTGGTGCTGTGGGTCGAATGTCACTGGGTCTCTGCACAACAGTGCCAGAGGTTCTTCCATCGCGGTCCTGTGAGGAAGCCGAACCAGCTGTGTGTGAGCTGGAGGAAGAGGGTACAATACGAGCTGAAGAGGTGGTAGGTGGTGCTGTAGGTTGGCCTATGTCTTCAGTGTGTCTTTGTAACTCCACCACGTGCTTGGTCCACACATGTTTCCACATATTAGTGGTATTGAGGTTGCTGACACTTTTCCCTCTTTTGACTTTCTGGTTACACAGCTTGCATTTGACAAAGCAAATGTCATCTGCAACTGTGTAAAAAAAAGGACCATGCACTGCAAGTCTTGGGAGCACCCGTTTTGGCTTTTGGAAGAGGAATGCTCCTAACGGGTGCCAAAGTGGAGGCTACAGGCAACCAAGTCTGCCCCCTCCCTCTCCCTCCTGTTTTGGCCGTTCGGGGAATCTCTTCCTCAGAGCTGCTCCCACCACCTTCCTGTTCCTCATGCCATGATGGGTAAAGGACCTCATCATCTACACTCCCCTCTTCAAACACCTGCTTCTCCTGGGTAGTCTCGCCAGCACCGTGCGCACCAGAAAGTGGCACCTGAGTCTCATCATCTGATGCGTACTGAGGTGTGCTGACCATAGGCACTGGCCCACCCACCTCTTCAGATTCAGAGGGACAAAGCAGTTGCGCATCACTGCATACTCACTCTTCTTCACATCCTTGAATGCTGCTTGGCTGGCCCCCTCTTTCCAAGCCAACAGATTCAGAGAACAGAAGTAGAGACTGAGATGGCTCCTGTCCAGGGCTCTCTGACTGCCTGGGCAATTTGGCAGGTGGTGAAGAGACAGATGGTTGCTCTTCAGTTCTCTGGCCCTGAGAGGATGTGGAAGTCATTGAAGTCGATGTGTTAGCTGCCATCCATCCGACAACAGCTTCAATTTGTTCGTCCCGCAGCAGTGGGGTACGGCAAGGTCCTACAAAGCTGCGCATAAAGGAGTATTGCCTGGTAAAACTGGGGGATGCTGACTCACTGGTGCCTGCAGCAGGCACAGAATCCCCACGTCCTCTCAGTGCTGAATCCCCACGTCCTCTCCCTGTTGAAACTCCACACCCACGACCACGTGCCTTACTCCCTGTATTCTTCATCTTGGTAGACTGATAAAGATAGGCAGAAAAGTACAAAGGGGGGGCTTAGTGTGCTTATTCCTGAACAGCTGCTAACAGGTATAAGAAACACTAATTTTATAAAGTGTGTGGACTACACTTTAATATGAGCTAATGTGGCCTACACTACTGTCAAGTGGAGTGTTTGGTGAACTTTATTTTGTTTTTTTTCAAAAAAACAAAAAGAATGTGACCAAAGATGTGAAAGTGATAGTATCACAAACTTTTTGGAGCTATTACAATGCAGGAAGGTAACCTACAATGCAATAGATGAGGATCCAAAAAATAGGGTAATACTAATCTGGCTGCGGCTGCAGGGCACAAGCCAGAAAAAAAGCTCCTCTATCCTCTCCTATATAGTATTTGCAACCAACCAATGTATATGGATACGGATGGATGCACACTAATAGGAGAATTAATGAAAAATGAGCTGCAATTAAAGAAAAATATGTATGAGGCAGTGACGCACGCTGAGCGGCCTACAACCAGATGTGGCTGCAGGACACACTACAGCATGAGTTGCACTCACACAGAGACCTCTCAGACAGCCGTGAACAGTGCAGATAACACTATTATCTTTGCAGTATCGGAATGCTCAACACTACTGACCATTCATTTTTTTTCCACACCGTATAGAGCTGTACACTCCTCACAAACTACCGTGTACCGGCTAGTATCACGGACAAAATACTTGCTGTCTGTGTGTGACTCCGGAAATAAATGCAGAGATTTAAATTTTCCACTACACCGTATACAGTTGTACACTCCTCATACAGTACCGTATATTTGCTGTTTGTATAACGGTCAAATACATACTGAGTGAGCTTCTCTGTGTGACTCCGGAAATATATATGGAGATTTAAATTTTTCCCTACACCGTATACAGCTGTACGCTTCTGTTACAGTACCGTATATCTGCTGTTTGTATTACTGTGAAACCCATACTGAGAGAGGGTTTGTGTGTTACTCCAGAAATATATACAGAGATTTAAATTTTTCCCTACACCATATACAGCTGTACGCTTCTGATACAGTACCGTATATCTGGTGTTTGCATTATGGTGAAATCCATACTGAGAGAGCATCTGTGTGTGACTCCGGAAATAAATACGGAGATTTAAATTTTCCCCTACACCGTATACAGCTGTACCCTCCTCATACAGTACCGTATATCTGCTGTTTGCATACGGTCAAATCCATACTGAGTGAGCGTCTGTGTGTGACTCCGGAAATAAATACAGAGATTTAAATTTTCCCCTACACCATATACAGCTGTATGCTCCTCATACAGTACCGTATATCTGCTGTTTGTATACGGTCAAATCCATACTGAGTGAGCATCTGTGTGTGACTCCAGAAATATAAACGGAGATTTAAATTTTTACCTACACCGTATACAGCTGTACGCTCCTCATACAATACTATATATCTGCTGGTATTTTTGGTACATTTTCCCAAACATGAGGAAGTATGGTTGAAGAGGCTGCAGACGTGGGCGGGGGGGCCAGCTGGTAATGGTGGTGGTGCATCTGCTGGTAGTGCCTAAAGCACAATAGCACCTAAGGCAGGAGGTGTTGAGCCTGCGTCATCGTCTGACTCCAGAAGGCCTGGAAGGCTCCCTTTTCTGTGAGTAGGTAAACCGCTTTTAAAGCTGGAGCATCAGGAGAAGGTTTTGGCTTACATTACCGAAACGGCCTCCAGCTCTATCACCTCCTCTTTTGAAGTTTCAAAAACTGCAAGCACTGAGTTGTTAGTGCAGGCTCCTGGTCAGGAACAACACCTTTCCTTGCGTCCTTCACCCCCACCAAAAGTGAAGGATGCGGCAGGCCACACTTCAGATTACTCCCTGGAGCTCTTTTCACATACCATGCCTAAGTTATCAAGTGAAATCCTGAATTCCCCAGTCCATGATGAATATGACATGGAGTGCACTGATGCACAGCCAGTGCTATATGATTCTGCTGGTACATTCACCCAGAGCACTTCAATGCCCTCACAGTCTACTGAGCCAGATTCTGACCCTGATGAAACTCAGGTACCCCTTCCCGCATACTATACCACCTTACACGTTGACACAGAGGAAGGTGCAGATGAAATTGAAGAGGAGGTGATAGATGACCCAGTTGTTGACCCGGATTGGCATCCATTGGGGGAAGAGGGTGCCACTGCCAATAGCTCAGAAGAGGAGGAGGATCCGCAGCAGGCATCGACATCACAGTTGCGGTTATCTGGCAGTCCCGTAGCAGTCCAAAAACATGTTAAAAAACAAAAAGAGTTGCAGGACAGCTTGGCCAGATGGTCAAATTAGCACAGCGTGCAAGCCCTGAAAATTTTTCCCATAGTAGGAAGAGTGCAGTATGGCACTTTTTTGACCAAAGTCCTATTGATGAGGCAAAGGTTATCTGTAAGAAGTGTGGATGGACCTTTAGCCGAGGGAAAAATCTCCGAAATTTGAATACCAGTTGCATGCTTAGATATGTAAATACCATGCACTTGCAAGCGTGGACCGTGGACGCACTACAAAACCTCAGGTAGCACACGTGCACCTGCTCCGACTGAAGGTAGCCAGCAACGCTACATCGCTTCCCCCACTGTAAGCCCACCGGTTAGCACACCACCAGCAAGAAATGTTGAGGTGTCCTCGCAAGGCCAAAGCAGTCAGAGAATCACAATGTTTTTCCAACGAAAGACTGCATCTAGGCCATCACCACCACCATCACCATCACCAACCCCCTCTCAGTCCGCCATGTCCACCGCTAGCTCCACCATATGCAGCTCTCAAGTCCAGCTCACCTTAGCAGAGACTCTGAGTAGGTCAAGAAAGTACTCATCCTCTCATCCACTTACACTGGCTTTGAACGCCTACATTGCCAAACTGATCTCATTAGAGATGATGACTTTCCGTTTGGTTGAAAGTGCAGCGTTCCGAGAGCTCATGGCCTACGCTGTCCCATGCTATGACCTACCCAGTCGGCACTTCTTTTCCAGAAAAACCATCGCTGCCTTCCACCTGCATGTGAATGACTGCATTGTCCATGCACTCAAACAATCAGTGATTGGAAAGGTGCACCTCACAACAGATGCATGGGCCAGTAGGCATGGCCAGGGCCATTACGTGTCCATCACTGCGCACTGGGTTAATGTGGTGGATGCAGGGTCTACAGGCGACAGCGGCGGTGGGACAGTGCTGCCTACCCCACAGTATAGGCAACAGTTGGCTGGAGGCATTTGACCCTCTGCCTCCTCCTCCTCCTCCAGAAGCGAAAGCTCATCGACAGAGCGCAGTCGCACAAGCACTCCATCCGCAGCTGCCAGTGTTGCACACGAGGTGTCCCACTGTCGAACAGCTAGTGGTAAGCGTCAGCAGGCTGTTTTAAAGATGATGTCTTTGGGCAACAACAGACACACCGCGGAGGTACTGGCCGACTACTTGCAGCGAGAAACTGAGTCATGGCTGGGCAGTCTACATCTTGAGCCAGGCAAGGTAGTCAGTGATAATGGATGTAATTTTGTGGTGGCCATAGCCCTGGCAAAACTCAGACACATACCTTGCCTGGCTCACACCGTGAACCTGGTGGTGGAGTGCTTCATAAATAATTATCCAGAGTTACCAGCCCTGCTCCATAAGGTGTGAAGACTGTGCTCGCACATCCGTCGCTCACCCGTAGACTCCAGTCATATGCAGAGGCTGCAGAGATTGTTCCACCTCCCCATGCACTGTCTAATCATAGACTTTGCAACAAGGTGGAACTCCACCATGCACATGGTTGAGAGGCTGTGCGAATAGAGGCAGACTAATGCATTTGTGGGAGGATACACGGGCAGGCAGTTTGAGGGCAGACATAAAGTTGTCGGGTGTGCAGTGGTCAAAGCTGAAAGACCGCTGTAAAGTCTGTTATGATTGAGTCACCGAGAAGGAAAAACAAAAACAAGTTAAACCACAGAAAACCAGAGAGGTTGGTAACTAAGCGGATTGCAGATCCCTGATCCTATCCACACAACTAGCAGTAGCGGTGGAGCGTACCTACGATGATCCTAGATGCCTCGTCACAGTCGGAGAACTAAATAAGCCTAAAGCAAGAAAAGGGGAAATGTAAACTGCTCCAGAGCAGACCCCAAAGCAATAGACAGCCCCCAAACATGTATTGTCGGTGAGACAAGATGAAAACACAAACACAGATAGAAAAATAGGCTGAGCAAATTATGGGGCCCACACTAGCTAGAAAGGTCAGGAAAGAAAAGATGCTGTCTGCAATCCCGCACAAAACCCTGCCAAAAAAAGTCGAACACTTTCTGATAACAAAAACACTGAAGTCGCTAGACTTCAATTCCCTATATCAGCACTCTGGTGTATTCTGAAGACAGAGCAAAAAGAGACCAATCTGATCAGGGACAAAAAGCAAACTGGCATAAACAGAGACATAAGAATGGAAATTCAGCACAGCCCCAGCAGGGGCTGGCTGACCACAAAAACTGAGTAAACCAGACCAAATCTCATGTGAAAAAATAGCAGAGCACACTTAGCTTGAGAAGGCAGGAACAGAACTGGAAACGAGAACCTCAGGGCAGGAAAAAATCACTAACACAAAATTAGGGAGTCGGCTGACTTAAATCCAGTCAGAGACTCCTGATGTCCACTCACAGTCCTCCTCCTCAGGTGGCAGGTCTCTGCCATTTAGATCAGCTTCATTACCTATTGTCACCACTAGAGGGAGCCCGGATGGAGAACTCACGACTCCTCTGTCAACACAGCCAGCTCCACCACCCTCACCAGAAGCCAGAGGTAAACCAGAAAATGAGTTCACAACAGTACCCCCCCTTGAGGAGGGGTCACCGAACCCTCATCCACGCCACCAGGCCAATCAGGATGGGCCCGGTGAAAAGCACGAACCAATCTATCGGCATGAATGTCAGAGGCAGAGACCCAAGAATTGTCCTCCTAGCCATAACCCTTCCTCTTGACCAAATACTGGAGTCTCCGTCTAGCCAGACGAGAATCCAGTATTTTCTCTACCTCATATTCCACATTACCTTCAACCAACACAGGGTCAGGAGGTGACGCCATAGGAACCACTGGCTCAACAAACCTCTTCAGCAGAGACTTATGAAACACGTTATGGATCTTAAACGTAACTGGAAGAGCCAATCGAAAAGAAACCAGGCTAAGAATCTCCAAAATCTTATAAGGTCCAATAAATCTTGGCTTGAACTTTGGAGACACAACCTTCAAAGAGATATTTTTTGACGACAACCAAACCATATCACCCACTTTAAACCGGGGACCAATGGTCCTATGCCGGTTGGAAAACCGCTGGGCCTTTTCTTGAGAGAGGGACAACTTATCCACCACTTGGTCCCAAATCTGCTGCATTCTCTCTACCACAGTGTCAACACCTGGGCAGGCTGAAGAATCCACTTGCCCTGAAGAAAATCGAGGATGAAACCCAAAGTTACAGAAAAAGGGCGACATCAAAGTGGCAGAACTAGCTCTATTGTTTAGGGTGAATTCAGCCAAGGGCAAAAATGAGACCCAATCATCCTGATCAGCAGATATAAAGCATCTCAAATAGGACTCCAAAGTCTGGTTTGTTCTCTCAGTCTGCCCATTGGTCTGTGGGTGAAACGCAGAGGAGAAGGATAACTGAATTCCCAGCTGGGAACAAAAAGCTTTCCAAAACCTGGAGACAAACTGGACTCCTCTGTCCGACATAATTTTCTCAGGAATCCCATGCAATCGAACCACCTGTTGTAAAAACAAGGGCACCAACTCTGAGGAAGATGGCTGCTTTGGGAGTGGTACAAGATGGACCATCTTAGAAAATCTATCACAAATCACCCAGATAACAGTCATTCTCTGAGAGACAGGAAGATCAGAATTAAAATCCATTGAGATATGGGTCCATGGCCTCTTGGGCACCGGCAGGGGCATCAGCAACCCACTAGAACAAGAACAGGGTTTAGACCAGGAACAAGTCCCACAAGACTGCACAAAATTCCTGACATCACGAGATAAGGCGGACCACCAAAAAGACTGACTCACCAAATCTCTGGTACCAAAAATACCTGGATGACCAGCCAACACGGAGCAATGAACTTCAACCATCACTCTCTTCCTCCACTGGTCAGGAACATACAATTTTCCCATAGGACAACGCTCAGGTTTGTCCTCCTGAAATTCTTCCAGGGCATGTCTCAAATCGGGCGAGATGGCAGAAAGAACTACTCCCTCACCTAGGATGGTAGTAGGTTTGGTCACAATAGGAGAATCAGCAAAGAAACTCCTAGAAAGGGCGTCTGCCTTAACATTCTTAGTGCCCAGAAGAAAGGAGACCACAAAATCAAAATACGTGAAAAACAAGGCCCACCTAGCCTGTGTAGGATTCAAGCATTTGGCCGACTCCAGGTAAATCAAATTCTTGTGGTCAGTGAGGACCACAACTTGATGTCTAACTCCCTCCAACCAATGTCTCCACTCCTCAAATGCCCACTTCATGGCCAACAATTCCCCATTCCCCACATCATAGTTGCGTTCAGATGGGGAGAACTTTCGGGAAAAGAAGGCACAGGGATTCATTTTAGAAGTCACCGGATCTTTTTGGGACAAAACAGCTCCTGCACCAATCTCCGAAGCATCTACCTCTACCTGAAATGAAAGTGATACATCAGGTTGCCGTAAAACCGGAGCAGAAGTGAACCTCCGCTTCAGCTCCTGAAATGCCAAAACAGCCTCTGGAGACCAATTCAGCACATCAGCTCCCTTCTTGGTCAGATCAGTCAGTGGCTTGGCAATACCAGAAAAATTAGCTATAAATTTACGATAAAAATTAGCAAAACCCAAAAACTTCTGGAGAGCCTTCAAAGAAGTGGGCTGAACCCAATCATAAATGGCCTGTACCTTGGCCGGGTTCATTTCAATAGTTGACGGAGACAAAATAAATCCCAAAAATGAAATCCTCTGTACACCAAAAAGGCATTTCGATCCCTTAACATACAGGGAATTCTCCCTCAAAATCCGCAACACAGTCCGAACATGTTCCACATGAGAATCCCAATCACTGGAAAAGATCAGAATATCATCCAAATAGATGATCAAAAACTTATCCACAAAGTCCAGGAAAATATCATTCATGAAAGATTGGAAGACAGAAGGGGCATTAGTGAGCCCAAAAGGCATCACTAGGTACTCAAAATGTCCCTCCGGAGTATTAAACGCCATCTTCCATTCATTCCCATGCTTGATGCGAATAAGATTATACGCCCCCCCCCGAGATCAAGCTTAGTAAACCAGCAGGCACCTTTAACTCTGGAGAATAAATCAGAACTCAGGGGTAACAGATACTGATATTTAACCGTAATCTTGTTAAGGGAACGATAGTCAATACAAGGCCTTAATGAACCATCTTTCTTAGCCACGAAAAAAAAAACAGCACCTAAGGATGAAGAGGATGGTCTAATATGACCCTTCTCCAACGCCTCCTTAATATAGGATCGCATAGCCTCGTGCTCGGGTACAGATAAATTGAAGAGCCGACCCTTGGGAAATTTACACCCAGGCCTCAACTCAATTGCACAGTCATAACTCCTATGAGGAGGCAGGGATGCAGACTTAATCTCACTAAATACATCATAAAAATCAGCCAAATAGTCAGGAACATCATGAGACTGGGGAGTGGTGGAGAAAACAGGAGTGACACCAAGAGGGCTCCGACAGCCCCAACTCACCACAGACACAAATTTCCAATCCAAAACTGGATTATGGATTTGCAACCAGGGAAAACCCAGAACAATAGTATCATGCAAATTATGCAGTACCAAAAATCTACAATTTTCTTGGTGGTCTGGGCCGACCCGCATTATCACCTGGGTCCAAAACTGAGGTTTATTCTCCGCCAAAGGAGTAGCATCACTACCCCTCAAATGAATAGGCGTCCGAAGAGGTATCATGGGAAAACCACAACGTTTAGCAAAATCCAAATCCATCAGATTCAAAGCCGCTCCTGAATCCACAAAAGCCTTGGCGGAAAATGTGGATAAGGAACAGATCAGAGTAATTGCCAAAAGAAACTTAGGTTGTACGCCACCCACAGCAAATGTGTGTGAAAAACGTTTCTCTTGTTTAGGGCAGACAGAAATAATATGAGAGGCATCTCCACAGAAAAAACACAGCTTATTACGCCTTCTATACTCCTGACGTTGCACCCTAGACAAAACTCTATCACATTGCATAGTTTCAGGCATTTGTTCAAAAGGTGGCAACACCTCTCGTGCAGTTTTACGTTCACGTAAACGCCGATCAACTTGAATGGCTAATGACATAGAATCGTCAAGACCAGAGGGAACAGGAAATCCCACCATAATATCTTTTGCAGTTTCTGATAAACCCTTGCGAAAGAGAGCTGCCAAAGCACCATCATTCCATGTAGTAAGGACCGCCCACTTTTGGAATTTTTGACAGTATAACTCTGCAGAATCCTGACCCTGGATCAATGCCAATAGGGCTTTCTCAGCTTGATCAATAACATTAGGTTTATCATACAACAACCCCAAGGCTTGAAAAAAATGCATCCACATTAGTCAGAATAGGATTTTGAGGTGTCAAAGAAAATGCCCAATCCTGGGGATCGCCGCGCAGCAAGGAGATGACTATTTTAACCTGCTGCGCAGAGCTCCCAGATGAATTAGGCTTCAAGGCAAGAAATAATTTACAATTATTCTTAAAATTCAAAAATTTAGACCGATCCCCAGAAAACACATCAGGAGTAGGGATTTTTGGTTCAACAGCATGTGATTGAGTGAGATAGGCGAAATTCCCCACACTTCAGCAGCGAGCTGCTCCACACAATCAGAAAATTGCTTAATCTCCATTAAGGAAAAAATTCTCCTATGGCCCCAGAGAAAAAGATGAAAAAATACATATATAAAAAAAAAAAATTCTGACACTTTTTTTACAATTTTTTTTCCTGCTTTTGAGTGCCCTAGAATCTGCGGTATGGCTGGTGATTCTGTTATGATTGAGTCACCGAGGAGGAAAAACAAAAACAAGCTAAGCCACAGAAAACCAGAGAGGTTGGTAACTAAGCGGATTGCAGACCCCTGATCCTATCCACACAACTAGCAGTAGCCGTGGAGCGTACCTACAATGATCCTAGATGCCTCGTCACAGCCAGAGAACTTAATAAGCCTAAAGCAAGAAAAGGGGAAATGTAAACTGCCCCAGAGCAGACCCCAAAGCAATAGACAGCCCCCAAACATGTATTGTCGGTGAGACAAGATGAAAACACAAACACAGGTAGAAAAATAGGCTGAGCAAATGAAGGGGCCCACACTAACTAGAAAGGACAGGAAAGGAAAGATTTTGTCTGCAATCACGCACAAAATCCTGCCAAAAAAAGTCCAACACTTTCTGATGACAACAACCCTGAAGTCGCTAGACTTCAATTCCCTATATCAGCACTCTGGTATATTCTGAAGACAGCACAAAAAGAGACCAATCTGATCAGGGACAAAAAGCAAACTGGCATAAACAGAGACATAAGAATGGAAATTCAGCACAGCCCCAGCAGGGGCTGGCTGACCACAAAAACTGAGTAAACCAGACCAAATCTCATGTGAAAAAATAGCAGAGCACACTTAGCTTGAGAAGGCAGGAACAGAACTTCAAACGAGAACCTCAGGGCAGGAAAAAATCACCAGCACAAAATTAGGGAGTCGGCTGACTTAAATCCAGCCAGAGACTCCTGATGTCCACTCACAGTCCTCCTCCTCTGGTGGCAGGTCTCTGCCATTTAGAGCAGCTTCATTACCTACTGCCACCACTAGAGGGAGCCCAGATGGAGAACTCACGACTCCTCTGTCAACACAGCCAGCTCCACCACCCTCACCAGAAGCCAGAGGTAAACCAGAAAATGAGTACACAACAAAAGTCCTTCAGTGTTTTGAGGAATGCACATGGCTGGTAAGCGCAGACGACGCCATCATAAGCATGAGCATCCCACTTATGCGTCTGCTCATGCAAACTTTGACGCACATTAAGGATCAGGTGTCTGCAGTGGAGGAGGGAAGCCTTGATAGCAGTCAGGCATTGTCTGCTCAGGGAACTGTCCTGGACGAGGTGGAGGAAGAAGAGGAAGAGGAGGAGGAGGATGAGGGGGATGATTATTTTGGGGGGAGGATGCTTCTCAGGGAGCAAGAGAAAATGTTGGCTTGCCAAGGTCAGGTACAGGGTTTGTGCATGACTGGAGGGATGTGGATTTGGCAGAAAGTGCTCCTCCACCCACCACTGGCAGTGCATCATTGACACCTGGAACATTGGCCCATATGAGTGATTATCTCTTGCGGATCCTAAAAAGGGACGCCCGCATTGCCAAAATTATGAAGTATGACGTCTACTGGTTGGCCAGCATCCTCGATCCATGCTATAAAGGCAAATTACAGAACATCATGCCACAGGACAACCTAGAGCTAATATTGGCGAACAAACAAGCAACTCCGGTAAACCATTTGTTAGAGGCATTCCCAGCACACAGCAGCGGTGCAGGTTCTACCATGAGCCGTACTGGACAACATGGAAGAGGTGTTCGTGGTGCACACAGCCAAAGTGGCATTGGAGACAGGGGTTTCATGACCATGTTGTGGACTGATTTCTCGAGTACCACTCACACGACTGGTAATACTGAATCGATTGCAATAGAGAGGAGACAGCAGTTGTCAACTATGGATCAAAATTACCTCTCCTCCCCTATCGATATTCTCCCTCACAGTTCATTCCCCTTTGACTACTGTGCCTGTAAACTGGACACGTGGCCTGAATTGGCACAATATGCCTTACAGGAGCTCGCTTGCCCTGTGCTATCAGAAAGAGTCTTCAGTGCTGCTTGATCAATCCTGACAGAAAGAAGGACCCGGCTGTCAACCCAAAATGTAGGTGATCTCACCTTCATTAAAATGAACCATGCCTGGGTTTCAAAGGATTTTGTACCACTTTCCCCTGATGACACATAGGTTGCCAGCAAAATGGCTCGCTTTGTTCTCCTCTTCCTTGGACTTCTCCACTTCCTCCATTTGCAGTTGCTGAATGTACAGCCTACACATAAACATATGCCAGTTTTTCCACCTCCCTAACTGGGCTGTACCCCCCTCAACTTTAGCCAAATATCGCCCAGTTTTCAATGCGTTACTATTATTATAAAGTAAATTATGGTTAACAAGCTTAAGTAATGAGAATTGATATCGTTGCCATTGAAATGGGCACTGAAGGTGTGTTTCCTGTCCTCCGCTCACTGCCGACTTTTATTCCCCATTGACTTGCATTGAGGTCGGGTTTCGGTCAGAACTTCGACTTTTGCCGATAGTCAGCCGATTTCGTTCGACTCGACTTTTGGTAAAGTCGGGTGGTCCGAAACCCAACTCGACCCTCCCGGAGGCAAAGTTGCTCATCTCTATACATTAGTATTTTCCAGCTTTAATACATAAATTCTGCTATGAGAATAATTACTGATATTTGATAATTTGCTGTTGTATAGTCCAACTTTTCCCTCAAAAAAGAAATTATCCATAATTTTTAGTAACCTACATTTTCAATGTAAGAACAAAATGTTCATCTGTTGAGGTTCTGCCTATGCTAACACATAAATGTTTCAGGCACGTTTCATCAAATTCCCTGTCAATCAAACTGACATACACCAAAATCTTGTGAGATTTTTTTTACAGCACTTCATTAAACTTTTAACATGTTGATATATTTTGCGGTAGTCTGCATTTTTACAAGTGCGAATTCGGGCGAGAGGGTCCCTAATGTTTTATAAGAGCAGAGCAGGAAAGCAATCCACAACATATCAATTTTAAACAAACTCACACTTGAGGTAAGAAGGTCTGTTAAGTTATGACAGACACAGTTTGGAAGCTAAAGGAACATAAATAGGTTTATTTAAATCTCCAGACCAGCTGCTCTTTTACAGGTAATTTGAAAAAGTGACAGGCATGAGTAAGCATAATAAATTAAATTGAAAGTAATGACTTTAGAACAAGTTTATAGTCACTTGAAGGCCATCAAACAATGCCCCAGGTCTTAGCACATAAACAGATCCGTCAACGCTTTTATTCCATTGACAAGCGCCTTTATTCATGTGACTGTCTAGAAGTCAACAATAACTTATTTTATGCCGCATTTCTAAATTGTCAATCAACACAATCCAATTCACGATCTAATATTATATTGTTTAGCTTGACAGAACTCCTCAATGCCCGTCAATACATAATTAAACCCGTTAATAATTCATATGAGTAAGTGCAGAAATAAGTGGTTATCAGGGCTAAATGTACCAGACAGGAAAATATTATGCAACAGTCAAAATAGCAAAGATATAACACAAAACTATTAAATCTTTTATACCGGATACATTCTGCACTGTGACACACTGAAAACTGTATGTAAATTTATATGTATTGACAAGCAGATTTACAATCTGCTACTTTTCCATTTTTATTAAAGGAAATAAAAACTGCTGCTTTTCTGTAGAGATTCTCTGAGAGTTAGTGCATGGTGAGGATTTAAATTTCTGATTAACCCTGGTTTTTTATCCCTTCCCGCTCGTTGTGAAGAGTGTTTGAATTTCCAGTCCCATGGTCTAGAATACAACACAGACTGCACAGGAGAAAATAAACAAAAAGAAAAAAATTGCTTTGCCATACTGCTTGAAAGAGGTTGTCTGGTCGTCTGGTCTTAAGATACAAATTTGCAGTCACTTTGTATGATTGCAGACTTGTGAATCCTGATAATGCATGCTCTGCACGCTGTGATGATTCTCCGGTACCGGCAGCGGCGATATCCCAGCCATTTTCCGACTAAATGTGCGATGCCATGCTTAATGCAAGTTCATTGAGCGAGTCTGGAAACAGTCTAGTTGGAATGTGGCCAGGAGTATGCATTTGGCGCGGCTGTAGAACGTCCATACCGAATTTCATCGGACACATTAATGATAACTCAGATATGTCCTTAACTTACAATAGTCATCCCAAATGCATTTCTTTTCTTGACATCCTTCTAACTGAGAATCCCATTGCACAGAAGGTTCACGCCGATACAGTACTTTCAGGAAACTCACAACAGGCAATTCCCTACTCTATGCCACCAGTTATCATGCCAGGCATGTCATACAAAATTTGCCTGAGGGAAAATAGTTGAGAGCTAGAAGATGTTGCTCTACAGTAAAGCTGTATGCATGTGAATGCTCCTAAATAGATGTCCGTTTTCTAAAGAGAGGATATTCTACACATACATTAATTCGAGCAAAACAAATAACTGATTCAAAGACGTGAATAATAATAATCTTTATATAGCGCCAAAATGTTCTGCAGTGCTTTACAATTCAACAATTCATATACAACAGTCATAAGTAACAAAGTTAATGATAATACAATAATTAAAGCAAAGATATTGATGACCCTGCTTGTAAGAGCTTACAATCTACAATGAGGTGGGGAAAACACAAGTACAGGTGCTTATTTACAAAGATGTTCCAGTCATTTTTAGGGAATGGGGGATAGATAAAGGCTGGATGGGATAGTCACCAGCCAATATTTATAGTAATTTTGGGTGCGATGGAGTTTGATTTAGGGTTATGCTCAGAGAAATAGAGAATAGACTATAAATAAAAGAATTTCAATTAGGGAACATGATAGGCAGCCCTAAACACATGTGTTTTTAGGTATCACCTAAAACTGTGTAAGTTGTGGTTAGTTCTAATTTCTTGGGGTAAAGCATTCAAGAGAATTGATGCAACTTGGGAGAAGTCTTGGATCCGGGAGTGGGAGGTACGGATTAGTGTGGATGTTAGTCGAAAGTCGATCGCGGAGCGTAACAAAAGGGTAGGCTGATAAACAGAAATAAGGGAGGAGATGTAGGGGGGTGCAGCACTGTGGAGAGCTTTGTTGCTGAGAACAAGCAGTTTAAAATGGATCCTATAATATATGGGTAGTCAGTGCAATGACTGGCAAAGATCGGAGGCGTCCGAGTACCGATTAGCCAGATAGATGACTCTGGCTGCTGCATTAAGAATGGACTGGAGAGAGGAAAGTCGAATGAGGTAAAGGCCAATTAATAGAGAATTACAGTAGCCAAGGCAGGAGTGGATCAGGGCAACAGTAAGGGTTTTTGTTGTTTCCATGGTGAGAAAGGGGCTTATTCTAGAGATGTTCTCTAGGTGTAAGCGGCAAGAGCGGGCAAGAGATTGTATATAGGAGGTGAAGGAAAGAGTGGTATCAAACATAACATAAGGAGATGTCAGATTTAGGGAGGTTAGTAGACGGCGGGAGCAGAAGAAGTTCAGTTTTGGAAAGGTTGAATTTTAGTCACTTGTGTTCTGTAGTACAGCAGAGGTAAGGTCAGGGGATGAAATATATAGTTATGTGTCATCTGTATAAAGATGGTACTGAAAGCCAAATTTGCTGATGGTCTGTCCAATTGAGACTGTGTAGAGCGAGAAGAGAAGAGGACCAAAGACTGAACCCTGAGAGACACCAATTTCGATATGTGAACAATATCTTTTACAGCACAATAAACAATTCAATAACTACAATCAAAGTAAACCTATATTTTTTTCAGCCCAAATTAGTAATACTTATTACCAGATTAATAGCACTATCAAAAAATATTTACCTGTATTGTATACGGATAACTCCTTAAACAACATTTTAGAAAAAGGGTAAATTTTTGTCTCCAAATGAGAAACTACAATAAGTCATTTTATTTAATCAAGTAATCATATAAATAAAAATAATAACAAAAATAAAATGAAGATGATATTTCTACTAACTGTTTATCCACCAGTAGTTCATATGCAAGTGTGGCAAAAAATCATGCATTTTATGCCCTTATATGTTTAATACTAACATATGTACTACTTCAAACAATCTATAAACTGTATATAAAAATGAGTGTATATATGTACAGTATGTATGTGTGTGTATCAGCCCCGCCCACTCCGCATAGCCACACTCACTACACACGCAAAGCTCCGTATGATAAATATCTAAATATAAATATAGAATAAATATCTAATATATATAAATATATACAATATGTATGTATATATATATATATATATATACAGTGGGGAAAAAAAGTATTTAGTCAGTCAGCAATAGTGCAAGTTCCACCACTTAAAAAGATGAGAGGCGTCTGTAATTTACATCATAGGTAGACCTCAACTATGGGAGACAAACTGAGAAAAAAAAATCCAGAAAATCACATTGTCTGTTTTTTTTTCATTTTATTTGCATATTATGGTGGAAAATAAGTATTTGGTCAGAAACAAAATTTCATCTCAATACTTTGTGATATATCCTTTGGCAATGACAGAGGTCAAACGTTTTCTGTAAGTCTTCACAAGGTTGCCACACACTGTTGTTGGTATGTTGGCCCATTCCTCCATGCAGATCTCCTCTAGAGCAGTGATGTTTTTGGCTTTTCGCTTGGCAACACGGACTTTCAACTCACTCCAAAGGTTTTCTATAGGGTTGAGATCTGGAGACTGGCTAGGCCACTCCAGGACCTTGAAATGCTTCTTACGAAGCCACTCCTTCGTTGCCCTGGCGGTGTGCTTTGGATCATTGCCATGTTGAAAGACCCAGCCACGTTTCATCTTCAATGCCCTTGCTGATGGAAGGAGGTTTGCACTCAAAATCTCACGATACATGGCCCCATTCATTCTTTCATGTACCCGGATCAGTCGTCCTGGCCCCTTTGCAGAGAAACAGCCCCAAAGCATGATGTTTCCACCACCATGCTTTACAGTAGGTATGGTGTTTGATGGATGCAACTCAGTATTCTTTTTCCTCCAAACACGACAAGTTGTGTTTCTACCAAACAGTTCCAGTTTGGTTTCATCAGACCATAGGACATTCTCCCAAAACTCCTCTGGATCATCCAAATGCTCTCTAGCAAACTTCAGACGGGCCCGGACATGTACAGGCTTAAGCAGTGGGACACGTCTGGCACTGCAGGATCTGAGTCCATGGTGGCGTAGTGTGTTACTTATGGTAGGCCTTGTTACATTGGTCCCAGCTCTCTGCAGTTCATTCACTAGGTCCCCCCGTGTGGTTCTGGGATTTTTGCTCACCGTTCTTGTGATCATTCTGACCCTACGGGGTGGGATTTTGCGTGGAGCACCAGATCGAGGGAGATTATCAGTGGTCTTGTATGTCTTCCATTTTCTAATTATTGCTCCCACAGTTGATTTCTTCACTCCAAGCTGGTTGGCTATTGCAGATTCAGTCTTCCCAGCCTGGTGCAGTGCTACAATTTTGTTTCTGGTGTCCTTTGACAGCTCTTTGGTCTTCACCATAGTGGAGTTTGGAGTCAGACTGTTTGAGGGTGTGCACAGGTGTCTTTTTATACTGATAACAAGTTTAAACAGGTGCCATTACTACAGGTAATGAGTGGAGGAAAGAGGAGACTCTTAAAGAAGAAGTTACAGGTCTGTGAGAGCCAGAAATCTTGATTGCTTGTTTCTGACCAAATACTTATTTTCCACCATAATATGCAAATAAAATGAAAAAAAAATAGACAATGTGATTTTCTGGATTTTTTTTTCTCAGTTTGTCTCCCATAGTTGAGGTCTACCTATGATGTAAATTACAGACGCCTCTCATCTTTTTAAGTGGTGGAACTTGCACTATTGCTGACTGACTAAATACTTTTTTTCCCCACTGTATATATACACACACTTCATAGGCACATCTTCTTGACCACAACAGGTTACACTGCCTGACTGAGTTCCGATACTTTTAGTATATCGAATACTGGAATCGGAAGTTCCCATAATGCAATGAGCCAGTTTGATTTTATTCAGCCAATGAGGATCCTAAGAAGTGTGGGCACATCCTGTTAGAGCATGTTAGGCATGTAACTAGGTGGTGGCGCCACCTCTGACAGGTGCGGGAGTGCTTCCTTCTCTCAGCACACATCAGCCATTTATCTTGGTATTTCTTCTTGAGAGATTCTCCTCTCCTTCTGCACCCTTTACAAACCTCCAATATTGGAATAAGCGATAATATGATAAAGGCTCGGGCTGAGCCGAAACGTCTTTTATTTATATCGCTTCCACTGTGTGCTATATTCCTGTTTGGCTCCCACATGTAATAAAATGAACACCTATTTGCATAAAGTCTGTTTGAGTGTGCGGTGAATTTAATTAACGGGTGATGCAGAGTAGGCAGAGATGATGACTCAAGCAGGGGACAGCGTTTCTTGGCCAGTTGGCAGTCTGCAGCACAAGGTTGATTTCATGCTGCAGTGCCTGAGAAACGACCGCCGCATCGCCCACATTCTCAACACGGCTGATTATTGGGTGTACACCCTCCTAGATCCTCGCTACCGGGACAACTTACAAAGCCTCATAACACCATTGAACCGGGAGCGTAAAATGCGGGAGTACCAAGACACACTGGTGCATTCCATCATGTTCTCCATTCCACCCGAGAGCAGTGCTGCTAGTGCTTTACAAAGCAGCTCAGTGCGTTATGGCAGTGGAGGAAGATCTGCACCAAGAGGGAGCAGAAGCAGTGCCTCAGCACAAAGCAAGACCAGTATGGCCCAAATGTGGCAAAGTTTTGTGTCCCCGCCACAAATGTCTACATCGTCACAGACGGCTCCAGTCAGCAGGAGGCAACATTTCCGTCAGATGGTGAAAGATGACATGTCTTGCCCTCTCAGTGTTCTCCCACTTGGCTCTTCCCCCTTCAAGTTTTGAGTCTCTAAGCTGGATACATGGCCAGAGCTTAGCCAGTATGCATTGGAGGTGCTGGCTTGCCTGCTGCTAGTGTATTATCGGAACGCGTCTTTAGTGCCGCAGGTGGTGTACTAACAGATAACGTTGACCGGCTTACTTTTCTGAAAATGAACAAGGCCTGGATCTCACAGGAATTTGCCAGTCCTCTTCCAGATTAAATAATTGGTTGGCAACAGTATCCAGGTCTCCTGTTGTGTTCATGTTTCTACCACCTGAACTGTAATCCCTGGGCTCCAACACCGCCAGTTGCTGCTCATAAGTGCCGTCTGCACAGTCAACACATGCTCCAGTGTTATTGGGGTTCAGTAATGTCAGCTGATCCCCTGCTGTGTGTCCGGCAATTTCTCCTGCTCTGTCCACATTCACACTACTACAGATATTAAACTTGCTCCAATTAGGCCTCTGCCTCCACTCTGTTTCTATTATTTACCCTGGGCTCCAACACCGCCAGTTGCTGCTCAGAAGTGCCGTCTGCACAGTCAACACATGCTTCAGTGTTATTGGGGTTTAGTAACGTCAGCTGATCCCCTGCTGTGTGTCCAGCAATTTCTCTTGCTCTGTCCACATTCACACTACTACAGGTATTAAACTTGCTCCAATTAGGCCTCTGCCTCCACTCTGTTTCTATTATTTACCCTGGGCTCCAACACCACCAGTTGCTGCTCAGAAGTGCCGTCTGCACAGTCAACACATGCTCCAGTGTTATTGGGGTTCAGTAACGTCAGCTGATCCCTTGCTGTGTGTCTGGCAATTTCTCGTGCTCTGTCCATATTCACACTACTACAGATATTTATCTTGCTCTAATTAGGCCTCTGGCTACACTCTGTTTCTACTGTAATCCCTGGGCTCCAACACTGCCAGTTGCTGCTCAGAAGTGTCTTTGGCACGAGTACTCCCTCCTGCCCAGCCTGGTTCCAGCACGCCAGCTGTTTCCGGGTAGTGTCAACGTCACTTTGCCTCCAATACGTGGTACTGTCGTGTTGTGGTCGGGTTAGCCGACTCTATGGTGCCTGCAGTTTAGGTGCTTCCTATGTGGGCTGCAGGATCTGGCAATGAAGGCTGGTTCTGTAGTGCCAATAGGACAAGCTCCCCCTGTAGGACTGTGGGTTTCGGTAACTCCGGCCGGCTCGTGGCCTTGCAACTTTTTTTTTCATGTGTACCTTCTGCTGCCTATCTGAGTTCCAGTACCATTAGCTGGTTCTTTGGAAGTCAATCTTGAATATGTCCCTCTGGGTTCCAGTAACGTCAGTTGGTTCCAGGCAGAGCCTTTGGCTTAGGTGCCTCCTTCTCGGTATCCGCGTTCCACCAACGTCTGCTGGTCCTTGTTAGTGCTTTCTGGCACAGGTACCTCCTGCTTAGTAACCGGGTTCCAGTACCATCAGCTGGTTCTCGGTAGTTCCATTGGCTCTTGTACCTTCGGCTACCCATCCAGGTTCCAGTACTGTCAGCTGGTTCTCACCAGTTCCTCAGCCTTCTTGTACCTTCTACTACATTTCCAAGTTCAAGCTTTTTGAAATGGTTTTTGGTAATCACTCTGGATCTCCCTGATGACGACCCTAAAGACGACGACCCTGAAGACCACCCCGAAAAAGACAACGACCCCGAAAACGATGACCCTGAAGACCACCCCGAAGAAGACCAAGAAGATGACCCTGAAGTGGATGATGAAGGAGAAAGTGTGGGAAAAGTAAAAAAGAAGGTGAAGAGCATCGAAGTAGGGAAACATAAATATCTGACAAAATATAAAAAAGCTTAACATAGTCAATGTCTTTGTAACTCCGAACGTCTTAAAAAAATAATTAATTCCTGCTATTCCATTTGATTGGGCTAAACCTCTTTGCCTTTAATGTCTCCTCCACCTCCTCCAATACATTCTACATTATTCTTAGTTGTTTTCCTTCATGTAAGAATTAACCTACAAGGAAAGTAAGGGTTTATTTTCATTCCGATATTTGTGTCCTATTGACTTGCATTGGTTTCCGTTATCGGAATTGGCGATATCCGATATTTTTGGGGTATCGGTCCGATCCAATCCGATCCGATATTTCCTGATATCGGAAGGTATCACTCAACACTGGTGAAGATATGACACTTCAATACATGCATTTCGTACAAATATGTGCTTTGTCATAGTACAATCCCCTTTGTTGAATGACTCAATTTTTAACAAAGAAAGAAGAAATGACATTCATATAGCCAAATTTGGAGAATAAAAGGCATAATTAACTAAAACAGCAATTTAATAAGCAGTATATCACAGCCATCAGCAGCCATTTTGAGAACAAGTGAGCTGAAAAGTCTGTGAGGTTAGCCGCACTAGCAAGAACAGTAGGAAAAGTTTAAAACTTATGTTATGCTGGTTTCTAAATGCAACACACAGAGGCACAGGTGGGAACAGTCAGGGATTATTATAGTTCTATTTACACACAGTGATTTAAAGTAACTCTAAACAATTAATGTTAGTAGCTAGGCAGATTAACATTAAAACAAAAATAACAATAAACTTGGAAAAGCAAAGGAAGTCTTTATCTAACGTTAATGTTCTGTTCACAACAGTCGTGTGTCCAGTCATGGAAGCCACCACGTAAATTATCTCTTTGCAAATCTGGCTTCATTGGGAGTCATCGGGTTATTCCGCTAGGTCAGAAGTCTCTCTCTAGCATAGTATATCAAAGCCCATTGAGCCTTCCACGCACCAACCGGTCCCCTCCAAAACTGAGACCCAAATCTCAGTCAACCCCAGTACTGTAGAGAATAGCTGGTATTGACAGCGCTCTTCACACGTACCGGCCTTACATAGTCGCAGGGGGGGCCCGCCTGTAACAGTCTTCTCACGCATCTTCTCGGCTTGACCTTTGACAGAAGTATCATAGGATTGGAATGGAGTGGACTAAGCCTCAACTCTTCACAAACGGCATCTGGTATCTTGAGCTTTACTAGTGTGGGGCATGAATCCTGGTCTTGACAAGCGCAGGTAGAACTCAGAGTCCTCCTGTGCGGAATCCCGACTTTGTCAGGCGATGGCTGACACTTTGATGTCATAGACTTTCTGCTGAGTTCTGTTATGCTGAACTCAGTGACATCCCTGGAGCGTGTCTGCTCTACTCTCTTCTCTGTCACCAAATCTGCCTGTGGCTTGGTGTGCAAGGCTTTTATATCAAGGAAGTCCTTCCTGTGGGTCATCTGATCAGATCCAGCACACAAAGATGCTGCCCCTGCAAATCTTCCAGCACAATTTGGTCTCACTTGATCTAGCCTGGTCAACAGATGGCAGTCTCTCCTCACCAATGGCTCACCCTGCAAGTGCACTTCGGGGATTTCACTGCTTCTTATTAGACTAACAGTGCATATTAGTAAGTGCCATGAAATCATGGCAAAAACATATTTGCTAAAATAAACATAAAGATGACAACCCATTTAAATAGGAGTCTATGCTTGATAATTATTGTCACAGTGAACAATTTGAATGTATCTCTGCCTGGCTAAACCTATAGAGATGACAGCTTGAAGTCTCAACTTTTGTCATGTGGTATACTATAATTGTTAATTAAATTTGTTAATTGATTTTATAGATTGTGTAATAACTATGTAGTCTTTTTCTTTTTCTTGCTTAGCAATTTAGTAGTAGTACTTAGTGATAGTTCAGACTTGATGTTGCACCATCATTAAATCATATTTATGGTGCTCTAGGGACTAGTGTTGAGCATTCCGATACCGCAAGTATCGGGTATCGGCCGATACTTGCTGTATCGGAATTCCGATACCGACTTCCGATATTTTTTCAATATCGGAATTCGGCATCGGAATCGGAAGTTCAGTTGATTGACGGCCTGACGTCATCATGATGCGCGGTGTGTGCGCATCATGATGCGCCGTCATTTCGGGCCTTCCGGGGGTCTCTGCCGGCCTGCCGGGGGGCTGTGCCGGCCTGCCGGGGGGCTGTGTGGACTGCCCGGGGTCTCTGCCGGCCTGCCGGGGGGCTGTGCCGGCCTGCCGGGGGGCTGTGCACCCTGTGGGGGTCTGTACCGGCCTGCCGGGGGGCTGTGCCGGCCTGCCGGGGGGCTGTGCTGATGTCCGGGGGTCTGTGCAAGCATCGTCCGATGGGACTACAAGTCCCATCGGGCGATGCCTGCTACCATGACAGTGATTGACACATTAGCCAATGATGGGACAGTAGTAGTCCCATCATCCGGCTAATGTGTTAAATGTTAAAAAAAAAAAAAAAATACTACATACATACTACATGCTACATACATACTACATATATACTACATACATACTACATACATGCTACATACATACTACATGCATGCTACATACATACTACATATATACTACATACATACTACATACATACTGCATGCTACATACATACTACATACATACTACATACATACTACATGCATGCTACATATATACTACATGCTACATACATACCACATACATACTACATGCATGCTACATATATACTACATGCATGCTACATACATACTACATATATACTACATGCATGCTACATACATACTACATGCTACATGCATGCTACATACATACTACATACATGCTACATATATACTACATACATACTACATATATACTACATGCATGCTACATATATACTACATACATACTACATACATACTACATGCATGCTACATATATACTACATACATACTACATATATACTACATACATGCTACATACATACTACATACATACTACATATATACTACATGCATGCTACATATATACTACATGCTACATACATACCACATACATACTACATACATGCTACATATATACTACATGCATGCTACATACATACTACATATATACTACATGCATGCTACATACATACTACATGCTACATGCATGCTACATACATACTACATACATACTACATGCTACATACATACCACATATATACTACATACATACAATACATTCATACAATACATACATAGACATACAGTACATATAACATAGAGTAACATACTTACCAATACTTGTCACATTGTTCCCCGAAGCCATTGTCGTCTACGGAATAAATATTAACATAACAAACCACAAAAATACTCACCCACGATCCGAAGCAGTCCACGAGTGTGTCCCACGACGATCTTGGGTAGAGAACTGCAGCATCAGCTGATGCTGCCGTTCTCTACGGGCTGCAGGAATCCAATGACGGAAGGTAGGTATCCTTCCGCACTGTATTCCTCCGCCACTTAAAAAAAAAAAAGTCCCTAGTCTCACTTTATGCCATTGCTGTGTGGGAAATTCCCACACAGCAATGGCATAAAGTGAGACTAGGGACTTTTTTTTTTTTAAGTGGCGGAGGAATACAGTGCGGAAGGATACCTACCTTCCGTCATTGGATTCCTGCAGCCCGTAGAGAACGGCAGCATCAGCTGATGCTGCAGTTCTCTACCCAAGATCGTCGTGGGACACACTCGTGGACTGCTTCGGATCGTGGGTGAGTATTTTTGTGGTTTGTTATGTTAATATTTATTCCGTAGACGACAATGGCTTCGGGGAACAATGTGACAAGTATTGGTAAGTATGTTACTCTATGTTATATGTACTGTATGTCTATGTATGTATTGTATGAATGTATTGTATGTATGTAGTATATATGTGGTATGTATGTAGCATGTAGTATGTATGTAGTATGTATGTAGCATGCATGTAGCATGTAGTATGTATGTAGCATGCATGTAGTATATATGTAGTATGTATGTAGCATGCATGTAGTATATATGTAGCATGTATGTAGTATGTATGTGGTATGTATGTAGCATGTAGTATATATGTAGCATGCATGTAGTATATATGTAGCATGCATGTAGTATATATGTAGTATGTATGTAGTATATATGTAGCATGTATGTAGTATGTATGTAGCATGCATGTAGCATGTAGTATGTATGTAGCATGCATGTAGTATATATGTAGTATGTATGTAGCATGCATGTAGTATATATGTAGTATGTATGTAGCATGCATGTAGTATATATGTAGCATGCATGTAGTATATATGTAGTATGTATGTTGCATGTAGTATGAATGTAGCATGTATGTAGTATGTAGTATGAATGTAGCATGTATGTAGTATGTAGTATGAATGTAGCATGTAATTTTTTTTTTTTTTTTTTTTTTTTACATTTAACACATTAACCGGATGATGGGACTACTACTGTCCCATCATTGGCTAATGTGTCAATCACTGTCATGGTAGCAGGCATCGCCCGATGGGACTTGTAGTCCCATCGGACGATGCCTGCACAGACCCCCGGAGCCTGCACAGACCACCGGCAGGCCGGCACAGCCCCCCGGCAGGCCGGCACAGCCCCCCGGCAGGCCGGCACAGCCCCCCGGAGCCTGCACAGACCACCGGCAGGCCGGCACAGACCACCAGAGCCTGCACAGACCCCCTGGCAGGCCAGCACAGCCCCCCGGCAGGCCGGCACAGCCCCCCGGCAGGCCGGCACAGCCCCCCGGAGCCTGCACAGACCACCGGCAGGCCGGCACAGACCACCGGAGCCTGCACAGACCACCGGCAGGCCGGCACAGACCACCGGAGCCTGCACAGACCCCCTGGCAGGCCGGCACAGCCCCCCGAAAGGCCCGTACAGACCCCAGAGAGGCTGTACAAGGGCAGGAAAGGGTTTTTCTTATTCCGATACCGGAAGTCCCATAGACTTGAATGGGACTTCCGGTATCGGAATCGGCGATACCGATACTTTTTTTAAAGATCGGCCGATACCATCCGATACGATACTTTGAAGTATCGGATGGTATCGCTCAACTCTACTAGGGACCAAGTGGCCAAAGTGGCTACTGAGGTGCCGCATGTGCCAAAGTGGCTACCAAGTGGCCAAAGCGGCTACCAAGGGGCCAAATGTGCCAAAGTGGCTACCAAGTGGCCAAAGTGGCTACAGAGGTGCCGAATGTGCCAAAGTGGCTACCAAGTGGCCAAAGTGGCTACCAAGGTGCCAAATGTGCCAAAGTGGCTACCAAGTGGCCAAAGTGGCTACTGAGGTGTCGAATGTGCCAAAGTGGCTACCAAGTGGCCAAAGTGGCTACAGAGGTGCCGAATGTGCCAAAGTGGCTACCAAGTGGCCAAAGTGGCTACAGAGGTGCCGAATCTGCCAAAGTGGCTACCAAGTGGGCAAAGTGGCTACTGAGGTGCCAAATGTGCCAAAGTGGCTATACACAACATTCATATTCTTACTTTACTTTCTTACAGTCGACACCTGATACACTGCTGTAAAGCTGGCAGCGCTGTTCAAGCACCATGTATTTCCTTCAGGAAATGCCCATCTGGTTTTTAATTGTAAGTTATTTATTCAATTTCTTAAATTAAATTTCAGGTTCACAAATAATTTGCAGTTTTTTGTGAATTGCATATACTACTGGACTGCAGAGGAATATTAGTTCTTTGTAAATGACTTTATGCTTGTTCTGAAACCTCCTTCTGATTGCTGTGGGTATCTTATTTTGCAGAACATGCCCCTAGCATTGTTAAAAACAGATAAATTAAATCAATATCTCAAAGTTAAAAACATTGCTTTTCCCTTGACTAAGATGAAGGAAGATCATGAGTTCTTTACAGTATTCTGCCTAAAAACCATTTGTAACGTTGACAACTGAACTGCATTTATTTACTTTTAAGAAATTTTATTGCAAAAAAAGATTGTGTTAAACATTGGTAGATTGTTCAGTAAATTTATGTTGAAAGATGTTTGCATGTACAGTGTTTAATGGAGAGTGAAAGTTCTTTATTTGAATGTAAAAAATATCAGAAAAATTTCTGATTTGCACAATTTCTTCTTTTGTTTACTAGTCAAAATCTGACATTTTTGCATAATTCACATAACGAAAACACATGTAAAGGTCCCATATGTTGTCACAAGGAGATCCTACAGTTCAATCTTATGCAGCTGGTGCAGCAGCTGTTGTGCTGTATGACTTCTCCATACATTTCAAACTATAATGCAATGATTCTAGGGGAGAATCTCTTTGTAATCCAATATCCAAAAGGATATAAGGGGAAAGAAACTCTGCCTACATTTAAAATCAAAATCAGAATCATACCGCTCTGTTCAAACGTTCTATGCAAGTGTACAAACAATGCTGTGCTGCAAAGTAAGAATATTTCAACAATAGAACTACTAAAAGTATATTTTATCAACTGGAAAAAGGAAAAGTGAAATCTAAATACACATTTTCTGGACTTGCAAGGGGATTGCCCCAAATATCTCGGAGAACAAGTCACAGATCTCTTGTGGAAGTAAGCTTGCACAAATCTGTCTGTCTCATCATGTAGGAGTCCTTATCATTTCCAGGATGCCTTGTTCCTCTCTACTCTGAAGATAGTTCTTACGAACATTGACTGTATTTTTCAATTTGTGGTCCAGCTGCAGAATAAATTTGAAGCCAATCAGATGCTTCCTTGATGGCATTACATGATGGATAAGTATATACCTGCATTTCTTAGCATTGGGAACATGAGTAATTGTGATCAAATCCCAAATTCTATATGCTGAAAATCAGCACTAAATTTCAACGAACATTCTTCATGCTTCATTATTGCCTGCAAACACTAATTATTGCATGACTGTCCAGTTCTTCGGCAAACAAACTGCCTTCTGCCTCAGCCAAATATTTCAAATTTTGACTTACCAGTAGTGTTGAGCGATACCATCTGATATCGTGAAGTATCGGATCGGATTGGATCGGACCGATACCCTAAAAGTATCGGGTATCGCCGATTCCGATACCGGAAACCCCATTCAAGTCAATGGGACAGAAATATCGGAATTAAAAAAAACCCTTTCTTTACTTGTACATCCAGTTTGGGAGGGGGGAAGAGTGTGGGCGGTGCATGGGCGGACACTGTACGTGTCTGTGTGTGCGGGCGGGGTCTGTGCGGGCCTGCCGGGGGTCTGTGCGGGCTGTCGGGGGTCTGTGCGGGCCTGCCGGGGGTCTTACGGGCCTGCCGGGGGTCTGTGCGGGCTGCCGGGGGTCTGTGCGGGCCTGCTGGGGGTCTGTGCGGGCTGCCGGGGGTGTGTGTGGGCCTGCCGGGGGTCTGCACGGACCTGCCAGGGGTTGTGTGTGTGTGCAGGCATCGTCCGATGGGACTACAAGTTCCATCGGGCTATGCCTGCTACAATGACAGTGATTGACACATTAGCCAATGATGGGACAGTAGTAGTCCCATCATCCGGCTAATGTGTTGAATGCAAAAAAAAGAAAAAAAAATATACATACTACATACATACTACTTTCATGCAACAGACATACATACATACTACATACATACTACATATATGCTACATTCATACAACATACATACATACATACTACATACATACTTCATTTATACAACATTCATACAACATACATACATACTACATACATACTACATATATACTACATTCATACAACATACTACATACATGCTTCATATATACTACAATCATACAACATACATACATACTACATGCTACATACATACTACATACAGTGGGGAAAAAAAGTATTTAGTCAGTCAGCAATAGTGCAAGTTCCACCACTTAAAAAGATGAGAGGCATCTGTAATTTACATCATAGGTAGACCTCACCTATGGGAGACAAACTGAGAAAAAAAAATCCAGAAAATCACATTGTCTGGTTTTTTTTCATTTTATTTGCATATTATGGTGGAAAATAAGTATTTGGTCAGAAACAAGCAATCAAGATTTCTGGCTCTCACAGACCTGTAACTTCTTCTTTAAGAGTCTCCTCTTTCCTCCACTCATTACCTGTAGTAATGGCACCTGTTTAAACTTGTTATCAGTATAAAAAGACACCTGTGCACACCCTCAAACAGTCTGACTCCAAACTCCACTATGGTGAAGACCAAAGAGCTGTCAAAGGACACCAGAAACAAAATTGTAGCCCTGCACCAGGCTGGGAAGACTGAATCTGCAATAGCCAACCAGCTTGGAGTGAAGAAATCAACTGTGGGAGCAATAATTAGAAAATGGAAGACATACAAGACCACTGATAATCTCCCTCGATCTGGTGCTCCACGCAAAATCCCACCCCGTGGGGTCAGAATGATCACAAGAACGGTGAGCAAAAATCCCAGAACCACGCGGGGGGACCTAGTGAATGAACTGCAGAGAGCTGGGACCAATGTAACAAGGCCTACCATAAGTAACACACTACGCCACCATGGACTCAGATCCTGCAGTGCCAGACGTGTCCCACTGCTTAAGCCTGTACATGTCCGGGCCCGTCTGAAGTTTGCTAGAGAGCATTTGGATGATCCAGAGGAGTTTTGGGAGAATGTCCTATGGTCTGATGAAACCAAACTGGAACTGTTTGGTAGAAACACAACTTGTCGTGTTTGGAGGAAAAAGAATACTGAGTTGCATCCATCAAACACCATACCTACTGTAAAGCATGGTGGTGGAAACATCATGCTTTGGGGCTGTTTCTCTGCAAAGGGGCCAGGACGACTGATCCGGGTACATGAAAGAATGAATGGGGCCATGTATCGTGAGATTTTGAGTGCAAACCTCCTTCCATCAGCAAGGGCATTGAAGATGAAATGTGGCTGGGTCTTTCAACATGATTGGAATACAAGACTAGAAGGATACAACTTATTTGCAAGAAACAGACTTGATAAACGAGGAGGAGGTGTCGCATTGTATGTTAGAAACGCGTATATCTGCACAGAGATTGAAGCTTCAGAGACTGGGAGTTCTGTGGAAACTGTTTGGGTAAGAATACAAGGACAGAACAATGGAAAGGACACCATTGTAGGCATTTACTACAGGCCGCCTGTGCAAGCTGAAGCTATGGATGAACTCTTTATGCATCAAATGGCCAAGTTCTCCCAAAAATATGACATAGTTGTCATGGGAGATTTCAACTATCCAGACATTTGTTGGGAATCTCTCTCAGGCAAAACTAACAGGTCAAGGAAATTCTTATCCTCTCTTGCTGACAACTTTATCTTCCAAAAGGTAAGGGAGAAAACAAGGGGAACTGCTACCTTGGATCTAATCCTTATAAACAGGGAGGAAATGGTTGAGGAGGTAAAAGTGGCTGGGACCCTAGGAGGTAGCGACCATGCTATTTTAGAATTTTGGATAACTAGAGGCGGAAGACCTGTGAAGACTCAGACGTCAAGGTTAGATTTCAGAAAGGCAGATTTTAAGGGATTCAGAAAGAGAATTGGAGGGATCCAATGGCTGGATATCCTTAAAGACAAAAATGTCCAGGAAGGATGGGAAATCTTGAAAAATGAAATTCTCAAAGCACAGTTGTTAACAATTCCGAAAAGAGGGAAGAATAGGAAGCAGTTAAGGAAACCAGGATGGATGAACACAGAACTTAAGCACATGCTAAAAAGGAAGAAAAAAATGTTTATAAAATGGAAAGAGGGAGGCATATCTAAAGAAGAATATAATGCTGTCTGCAGAACCTGCAGGGCACAAATCAGATTAGCTAAAGCTGAAAATGAATTGAGGCTTGCAAGAGATGTCAAAAGCAATAATAAAGGATTTTGGGGATATGTCAAAAGTAAAAGAAAAGTCAAAGATGCTATAGGATTTTTACAGGATGAAAATGATGAAATGGTAAGACAGGATGTTGAGAAGGCTGAACTTTTAAATTCCTATTTTGCATCTGTTTTCTCTCAGAAAGGAAATGTAACATCAACTGTTATTCACTGTCCTATTAAGGGAATAGAAGAATCCAGGATATCTATAAACAGAAAGATAGTGAGGAAACACTTAGCTAGCCTAAATGAATTCAAGTCTCCAGGTCCAGATGAATTACACCCCAGAGTACTGAAGGAGATAGCAGAAGAAATTTTTGAACCCCTCTCTATAATCTTTGAAAATTCTTGGAGAACAGGAGAAGTGCCAGAAGACTGGAGAAGAGCAAATGTTGTTCCTATCTTCAAAAAGGGGAAGAAGGTGGACCCAGGTAACTATAGGCCGGTGAGTCTGACTTCTATACCAGGAAAGATCTTTGAACAAATTATTAAACAACATGTATGTCAATACCTGGATAAGAATGAAGTGATTAAACAGAGTCAGCATGGGTTTGTAACTAATAAGTCATGTCAGACTAACTTAATTTCCTTCTATGACGGTATCACTGATTGGGTGGATCAAGGAAATGCTGTAGATATAGTATATCTTGACTTCAGCAAAGCATTTGACAAAGTCTCTCATACAATCCTTATTGAAAAAATGATTAAGTATGGAATGGACAAGGCAACTGTTAGGTGGATTCATAACTGGCTTAGTGATCGGACCCAAAGAGTGGTCGTAAATGGCTGCACATCCAGTTGGAAGAATGTCTCAAGTGGGGTACCACAGGGCTCTGTCCTGGGCCCTGTATTGTTCAACATCTTTATCAACGATTTAGATGAAGGCATTGAGGGTAAACTGATTAAATTTGCTGATGACACAAAGCTAGGAGGGATAGCTAATACTAGAGAAGAGAGAGAGAGGATTCAAAAAGATTTAAATAAACTGGAGAAGTGGGCAGCAACAAACAGAATGGTTTTTAACAGGGAGAAATGCAAAGTACTACATCTGGGCAATAAAAATGGAAAAAGCATATATAGAATGGGAGGAATAGGGCTAAGTGACAGCACATGTGAAAAAGACTTGGGTATACTAATAGATCACAGACTGAATATGAGTCAACAGTGTGATGCAGCAGCAAAAAAGGCAAATGCAATTCTAGGATGTATTAACAGAAGCATACAGTCTAGATCACGTGAAGTCATTATTTCCCTCTACTCCTCTTTGGTCAGACCTCATCTGGAATATTGTGTCCAGTTTTGGGCACCACATTTTAAAAAAGACATCAACAAACTGGAGCAAGTTCAGAAAAGAGCGACCAGAATGGTGACCGGTCTGCAAACCCTGTCTTATGAGGAAAGGTTGCAGGATTTGGGAATGTTTAGTTTGCAAAAGAGAAGACTGAGAGGAGACTTAATAGCTGTCTACAAATATCTAAAGGGCTGTCACATTGTAGAAGGATCAACTTTATTCTCATTTGCACAAGGAAAGACTAGAAGCAATGGGATGAAACTGAATGGGAGGAGACACAGATTAGATATTAGAAAAAACTTTTTGACAGTTAGAGTGATCAATGAGTGGAACAGGCTGCCACGAGAAGTGGTGAGTTCTCCTTCAATGGAAGTCTTCAAACAGAGGCTGGACAGACATCTGACTGGGATGATTTAGCGAATCCTGCTTTGAGCAGGGGGTTGGACCAGATGGCCCAGGAGGTCCCTTCCAACTCTACGATTCTATGATTCTATGATTCTATGAACATGACAATGATCCAAAGCACACCGCCAGGGCAACGAAGGAGTGGCTTCGTAAGAAGCATTTCAAGGTCCTGGAGTGGCCTAGCCAGTCTCCAGATCTCAACCCTATAGAAAACCTTTGGAGTGAGTTGAAAGTCCGTGTTGCCAAGCGAAAAGCCAAAAACATCACTGCTCTAGAGGAGATCTGCATGGAGGAATGGGCCAACATACCAACAACAGTGTGTGGCAACCTTGTGAAGACTTACAGAAAACGTTTGACCTCTGTCATTGCCAACAAAGGATATATCACAAAGTATTGAGATGAAATTTTGTTTCTGACCAAATACTTATTTTCCCCCATAATATGCAAATAAAATGAAAAAAAAACAGACAATGTGATTTTCTGGATTTTTTTTTTCTCAGTTTGTCTCCCATAGTTGAGGTCTACCTATGATGTAAATTACAGACGCCTCTCATCTTTTTAAGTGGTGGAACTTGCACTATTGCTGACTGACTAAATACATTTTTTCCCCACTGTATATACTACATTCATACAACATACATACAACATACATACTACATTCATACAACATACATACATAGTACATACTACATACATACAACATACATAAAACATGCTACAGACATACAACATACATACTACATACAATACATTCATGCATTCATACAATACATACATAAAGACATACAGTACATATAACGTAGAGTACATACTCACCATCACTTGTCACTTTGATCCCCGAAGCAGTGTCATCTTTAAAAAATATTAAAATAACAAACAACCGATATACTCCCTGATCCGCAGAAATCCACGAGTGTCCCACGACGATCTCCCGTGGAGAACAGCAGCATCAGCTGATGTGACCGCTCTCTAGGGGCCCCAGGAATACAATGACGTGAGGTAGGTATCCTTCCACACTGTATTCCTCCCCCACTGTAAAAAAATAGTCCCTAGTGTCACTTTTGGCATTGCTGTGTGAGAAAGTTCCCACGCAGCTTTTGCCATAAAGTGAGACCAGTGAACTATAGTAACCTCTTAGTGATGCACTGCAGGAGATCATCGTGGGACACTCGTGGATTTCTGCGCATCAGGGAGTATATTGCTTGTTTGTTATTTTAATATTTTTACAGTGAGATGACGCTGGTTTCGGGGATCAAGGTGACAAGTGATGGTGAGTATGTACTCTATGTTATATGTACTGTATGTCTATATGTATGTATGTATTGTATGAATGTATTGTATGAAGTATGTATGTATGTATGTTGTATGAATGTAGTATATATGTAGTATGTATGTAGTATGTATGTTGTATGAATGTAGTATGTATGTAGTATGTATGTATGTATGTTGTATGAATGTAGTATATATGTAGTATGTATGTATGTAATATATATGTAGTATGTATGTATGTATGTTGTATGAATGTAGTATATATGTAGTATGTATGTAGTATGTATGTATGTCTGTTGCATGAATGTAGTATGTATGTAGTATGTATATTTTTTTTTCTTTTTTTTGCATTCAACACATTAGCCGGATGATGGGACTACTACTGTCCCATCATTGGCTAATGTGTCAATCACTGTCATTGTAGCAGGCATAGCCTGATGGAACTTGTAGTCCCATCGGACGATGCCTGCACACACACACAACCCCTGGCAGGTCCGTGCAGACCCCCGGCAGGCCCACACACACCCCCGGCAGCCTGCACAGACCCCCGGCAGGCCCGTAAGACCCTCGGCAGGCCCGTACAGACCCCCGGCAGGCCCACACAGACCCCCGGCAGGTCCGTACAGACCGCGCATCATGATGCGCACAGACTGCGTATCATGATGACAGCATTTCAGCAGCCAATCACAGCCACAACACTGGCTCATTGCATTATGGGAACTTCCGATTCTGGTATCCGATATTGTAAAAATATCGGTACTCGGTATCGGAATTCCGATACAGTGAATATCGGCCAATACCCTATATTTGCAGTATTGGAATGCTCAACACTACTTAAAAGTAAGGATGAGCAAACCTGAATGGTAAAGTTCGGCATCCAAACTGGACACATAGTGCCCATAAATGAACCCCAAACACGGACTTCTCCCAGAAGTCCGTATTACTGTTCGTGTTCAGCAGCCAAACAAAGCTACAGCCCTCGGCTGTCTGGTTTATCTTGGCTGATTATCAAAAATAGCAGGGCCCCATGCTGTTTTTTAAGTTATTTAACCCATTAGTGACAGCCAATTTGGTACTTAATGACTAAGCCAATTTTTACAATTGTGACCACTGTCAATTTATGAGGTTATAGCTCTAGAACGCTTCAGCGTATCCAAATGATTCTGAGATAGTTTTTTCTTGATATAGTATAGTTTATGTTAGTGGTAAAATTTCTTCGCTATAACTTGTGTTTATTTATGAAACAACAGAAATTTGGCATCAAATTTGAACATTTTGCAATTTTAAAACTTTTAATTTTTGTACCCTTAAATCAGAGAGTGGTGTCACACAAAATAGTTACTAAATAACATTTCCTACATGTCAACTTTACATCAGCACAATCTTGGTAACATATTTTTCCTTTGTTAGGACGTTATAAGGGTTAAAATTTGACCAGATAATTCTCATTTTTCCAACAAAATTTACAAACCCATTTATTTAGGGACCACCTCATATTTGAAATGAGTTTGGGGGATCAATATAACAGAAAACACCCAAAAGCGACACCACTCTAAAAACTGCAACCCTCAAGGTGCGTAAAACCACATTCAAGAAGTTTACTAACCCTTCTGGTCCTTCATGAGAACTAAAGCAATGTGGAAGGAAAAAAATTTACTTTAATTTTACTTTTTTCACAAAAAAATTTCCTTTGGAACCAGGTTTTTTATTTTCACAAGAGTGTCAGGAGAAAATGGACCATCAAATTTATTGTGCAATTTCTCCTGACTATGCGAGTACCCCGTATGTGGGGGAAAGCCACTGTTTGGGTGCATGGCAGAGCTCAGAAGGGATAGAGCACCATTTGACTTTTTGAACACAAAATTGGTTGGAATCAATGTTGGTGCCATGTCGTGTTTGGAGACCCTTTGATGTACCTAAATAGTGAACCCCCAATTCATACTCCAACCCTAGCCCCAACACAACCCTAACCCTAATCCCAACCCTAACCATAACCCTAACCACAAACCTAACCCTAACACATCCCTAACGCTAATCCCAACCCTAACCATAATCCTAACCATAACCCTAACCTAAGGGGTAAATGTCACCTGCTGTTGTAAGGTGACATTAAGCCCGGTTAATAATGGAGAGGTGTCAATAAGACCCCTATCTATTATTACTCCAATAGTATGAAAATAAAACACACAGATATAACCAAAAAAGAAATTGCCTTGTTATAAAAGGCACTTACAAAATAACATATTACCTACAACTGAACTGAAGCATATGCCAAGTAAAATTTCAATGTTTTTTTTTTTTAACAGATATTGACATACAATTTTTAAAAAGGATTTAGTGGATAAATACACACATATATGGACCTGAAAACACAGAAATTAATATACCCATGCCATAAGCATATTCAAAAAATGGATACATATCCAGAGCATATAAAAAAATATAAATATTTTTTATTTTTAAATAGGGTTCCTCAGAAAAGGCTACCTTATGTATGGAGCAAAGCTTTCTTGAACGTTAATTAATGTCATGTAATTCAATATATTTCTCTTTGCAAACAGTGCTTTTGGACTTATATGTCAGCCAAATCTGGTATTCAATATAACATTCATGAATCATAGATACATAAATAAGGAAAAAAAAGTTCACTTGCAGCTCTATTTAGATGCCCATATAACTTATGGCTCTATATAAAAACCTTTATGGCTCCTCACAACAGATTGTCTACATACTGTATATATTCTCTGTCAAATTGCTTGCTATCTCTGCATCCAAAGGCAATAAATAAATAACATTAAAGTGCATAGTGCTAAATAATGCAACATGGTGTGTTTGGCGCACGTCGGCACAGCGCCAAAAATCATACCAGTGCACGGCCAGCATACCCAATGCTAAATATAGGAAGAGCTGACCGAGGAGGCATGATGGGGGCGGAGCTTAGCGGTGGCCCTGCGCTGCCCCTCCTAACGCAAGTCTGAAAGTAGCCTAAATTTGACATTTGTTAGGTTGATTACCTGAAGCTTTGATGTAGAGGGCCCATCATTATGTTTATCCCTTTTCTTGTAATTTACCCCTCTTTGGTTGTTATAGCACCGTAGATTGTAAAAACGATTTCCATTTCCATAATCTTCTTCTCTAGATGAAACTGCTGAAAAGGATGAAGACCTTGCTGTATCTGGGTCTCTTGTTCGCATTTTTTGCCACTTATAAATTGTCCCATTTTTAAAATCTTGTAGGTTCCTTTGGAACTTCTTAGCCTTGGCTTCGTTTACCTCTTTCTCCCATATTTGGGATTGGTTGTCCACTTCTTTGTTTAGGACCTCTAGTTCAGTAGATGAAAAGATATCACTCAATTTACCAAGTGTATTTTCAATGTCACTATCTAGTTTGTCCAAGCTTTTTTTGTTATTCCCTATCAAGAGTTCGATAAGGGATTTAGAACAAAGATTGCAGGCTTCTTCCCATTTAGTTTTAAAATAGATAAATAGGTATCTTCCCCTGGGAAAGATGGTAAAACTTTTACACCCAATCCTCTAGGGATCAGTCCCTTAGCTAGATATTTTTCCAACGATGCCTTATTCCACCATATGTGCGTTCTTCTCTTCTACCTTCACACATAATGGACACAGGTGAACTATTGAACAAAATTGAAGGGATACCCATGGAGAAGGATATGTGATTTGTCATCTTTGATGTTGAATCCCTATATACATCGATTTAACACCAAGATGGGATTCGAGGAACTAAATCTTTTTTGGAAATGTCTAATCATAGTAGAGAATTCATTGATATATGAAAGACACAATGGAGAAGTACTGGCCAATGCTTAAAACGGATCCTATTTTAACGAAAATCTTGAATAACAAACCATCAATCACGTACAAACGGTCATGCAATTTCCGGCATCTATTGGTCCATAGCTATCAAAAGGAACAGACATTGAATAGGCCTTTGGTTCAGCCGGTCCGAAATGGGGCTTCTTTCCTTGTAATAGTTGAATAGCCTGCCCCAATATGTCCCGTGGAACAATGTTCCAATTCAGTGATGGAAAATAAAACTACACCATCACAAAACATATTACATGTGATACTTTTGGAGTAGTCTACTTTATTATGCAACATGTCCATGTAAAAAAATTTATATTGGTTTAACATCAAGACCTTTGAAAATACGTGTTAGAGAGCATTACAGAGACATTGTGAACTCCAAAGAGATTGAGGGCATATCTACATTAAAACGAATACCTAGGTATTTCAGAATGAGACATGATTGTGATGCCAGTTGTTTAAAAGTGATGGGCATCGACAAGGTTTACATTGATAAAAGAGGAAGCAATTGGAAGAAAAATCTGGCCCAACTTGAGGCGAAATGGATTGCCACCATTAACACGGTTCAGCCCAACGGACTAAATGAAGTCCTGAGTTTTTCAGCATTTTT
Source organism: Dendrobates tinctorius (assembly GCF_039654945.1). Lineage (NCBI taxonomy): Eukaryota > Metazoa > Chordata > Amphibia > Anura > Dendrobatidae > Dendrobates > Dendrobates tinctorius. The sequence continues at coordinate 60,227,429 of NW_027361829.1, forward strand.
ATAATTTTTTATGGCTTTTAAATGTTACATGTTTCTTGTATCGTTCTTGTTTTTAATAATTTTTTTCTTTATTTTTAGACATATTTATCAATATACCTGCCGTGTGCTATGATGACAATTGTTCTATTAGCATTTATGAAGAGGTGATGTCGGGTGATCTTTCTGTGGAAATTGGGCCTGGGTACCTGAGATGCTGAAAAAAAAAAACGATGAAGAAATATTAATAGAAATAGCTTAGATATTTTATGAATATTATCAGATGAATTTATAGTCCGTTAATTTATCGTTCACATATAGATGAGAAAATATGATCCATATACACATATTTAACATGGTTGATAATTATCTTGCACTTTTTTAAATAATATTATATTTTTAATATTTTATATATTTTTCAAGGTATTTTTATTTTATTATTTTTTTCACTTTGGCACCTCTATTATTTAACGATATATGGTTATCATCTTTTTATTACATTTCTTCAGTTGTTAAATAAATAATCTATTTAAAGATGGTCTCTCCATTGTAAATTCTTGCTCCCACTGGGATAAATCTAGATAAGCAGCTCAATTTTTGAAAAAAAAACTAAATGTACCGTGGTTGCTGCAATTGTTCACACAATGGATTTAGAACCAGGGACCTCTGCTAGCTTTGCAGCAGTACTTATTACGCCCTGCTCTGCCCTCTAGGCTTCTTCAGCCAAACACAATTTGAGCCATGAACATGCTGAGCTTTCATCCTTCCTCTCATAGCAATGTGCGCTCTCATGGACGGTTGCTGTGTGAGTCTCCCCTGTGATGCGTCCACTTTGTATGCCGACTCCGCCCCCCTGTCTGACGTGTCAGATGAGTAGAGGACAGGCTGCAAGAGACGCTGAATGAGGGTGACATCACCTCCGGGTTAGTCTGTGGAAGCACCATCAACAGCTGCTGTCATTTGAGTGCACATGGTATAAAAAGCTGGGCACATCACTATATGTCACCGCTACACCCTCATCAGAAGAAGCTAACGCGAAACGTACGTCAGGACGCTCCCTGCTAACCAGGACATGTATACCCCTTGTATGTAGTTGATTTGCTTCCTCCTTCATGTCTAGCTAACTATTGTAAACCTCTCGTAGCATGCTTGCACTTTAACCACTGCACCTTTTCATCCCCATCTGATTACTGCTATACCTCGCAGCTTATTTTGCACCTTATTTTATGGTTTTGTCTCTGCAAGTAATCAAAGCATATTTTTGCACAAGTATTGAACATTATTTAGCACTATACACTTTAATGTTATTTATTTATTGCCTTTGGATGCAGAGATAGCAAGCAATTTTAGAGAGAATATATATGTAGACAATCTGTTGTGAGGAGCCATAAAGGTTTTTATATAGAGCCATAAGCTATATGGGCATCTAAATAGAGCTGCAAGTGAACTTTTTGCCCTTATTTATGTATCTATGCTTCATGAATGTTATATTGAATACCAAATTTGGCTAACATATACAGTATATACTCGTGTATAAGCTGACCCGTGTATAAGCAGACCGCCCTAATTTTGTCACAAAAAACTGGGAAAACTTATTGACTTGCATATAAGCCGAGGGTGCACAGTGAGTGGCCCCAGATAATGCTGCATGGTGAGTGGCCCCAGATAATGCTGCACAGTGTGTGGCCCCAGATAATGCTGCACAGCGTGTGGCCCCAGATAATGCTGCACAGTGTGTGACCCCAGATAATGCTGCACAGTGAGTGGCCCCAGATAATGCTGCACAGTGAGTGCCCCCTGCTCATCAGCATTGCGGGCTCTGCAGTGACTGTGCAGGCAGAGGGCAGGATCGCGACCTCTGACCTGAATGTCACTGCAGAGGACGCAAGACAGCAGAGCGCAGGGACAGGTGAATATGCCTCCCCCCATTCATACTCACCCGGTCCTGGCGCTTGTTTCTGCAGCTCCCCTACTTGTTCCATGTTGTCGGCGCTGCTCTCTTCCTGCTTCAGCTGTCACGTGGTACCGCTCGTAAAATATGCGCATATTTAATGAGCGGGTACCATTTGACAGCTGAAGCAGGAAGAGAGCAGCGCTGACAACATGGAACAAGCAGGGGAGCTGCAGAGAAGGGTGAGTATGATCTGACACCCCTGCTCCCCCTCACCCGCCGATCCCCCCGGTATATGACTCGTGTAGAAGCCAAGAGGGAGACTTTCAGCCCTAAAAAATGGGCTGAAAATCTCGGCTTACACAAGAGTATATACGGTAAGTCCAAAAGCACTGTTTGCAAAGAGAAATATATTGAATTACATGACATTAATTAACATTCAAGAAAGCTTTGCTCCATACATAAGGTAGCCTTTTCTGAGGAACCCTATTTAAAAATAAAATTTTTCTATATTTTTTGCATATGCTCTGGATATTTATCCATTTTTTGAATATGCTTATGGTGTGGGTATATTAATTCCTGTGTTTTCAGGTCCATATATGTGTGTATCTATCCACTGAATCCTTTTTAAAAATTGTGTGTCAATATCTGTTAAATAAAAAAAACCCTTGAATTTTTACTTGGCGTATAAAACACACAGATATTAGAAAAAATTATTTTAATGAAATAATTACACACAATTTTTGATAATATTTTATTTGACACCAAATCCTAGAGAAGCCCTCATTCTCCTGAAAAGAAAATAAAAAATAAAAAAACATTAGTATACTCCCTGGTCTCATGCAGTCCATTAAAAACGAGTGTCCCACAATGATTTCCCATGGAGAACAGTCACATCAGGAGATGTGACTGATCTCCACGGCTCCAGCAACACACTGACAGGAGCTAAGGCTCCTGCAGTGTGTCACTGCGCATGCACAAGAGTTTACCGGAGTTTATTCACTCTGGTACTCACATTACAGCACAGCTGCATGGGAAAATTCTCACGCAGCTCTAGTGCCGTAAGTGACAGCACGGAGTTGCAAATCTCCGGCGAACTCAGTAATACACTGGTAGGAGCTTAGCTCCTGGAAGAGTATCGCCGGAGGACGTGACATCTCAGCATGGGACACTCATTTTATTGGATTACGATGGACCAGGGAGTATATTGTTGGTTTATTGTTTTTTTGTTTTTTTCCTGGGGAACGAGGGCTTTCAGGGAATTAGGTGTGGTGTATGGTGAGTATGTACTCTATGTTGTATGTACTGTCTGTAATGTATGTTATATGTACTGTATGTGCATTGTTTGTATTATATGTCATTATGTGTTTTGTGTTTAACTGACAATTGCACTCAGTCGCCGGAGAATGGGACTACTCTCTCATCCTAATAGGCGGATGGGAGAAGTAGTCGCATACGATGAGTACAATCCCTGTCTATCGTCGCATGGGTACAGACAGACTCACACAGACAGACAGACAAACGCATACATACCAGATCAATCAGACGCCCAACATCCATCCCCATGAAACGATAGCCCTCCATTTCAGCTCTTTCCAAGATGATGACTGCCTTCTCTTCCTACACACACACACTTCACCCACACACTTGACATCACTTCCCTCTGCAGCGTTTTTGACACCCTAATCCACAGCAAAAATGCAGATCTTTTTTACATCTGCGGTTTTGCTGCGGATTGGCCAAAATCAGTGGAAGTCAATGGGTGCAGAAACGCTGCAGATCCATAAAAAGAATTGACATGCTGCGGAATATAAAGCGCTGCAATTCCACAAGGAATTTTCTGCAGCATGTGCACAGCATTTTTGAATTTCCTATTGATTAACATTGTGTGCACAACCAACTGCTGATTTGAGGCAATTCCGTGCATCAAAAAACACTGCAGAAATGCATCAAAATCCGCAACGTGTGCACATACCCTAAGGTTACCTCAGATCAGACATGACTGTCTGATTTATGGGCATAAAAATTAAAAGTTTGAAAATTGCTACTTTTTCAAAATTTTCACCAAATTTCTGATTTTTTTTCACCAATAAATACAAGTTACATCAAAGAAATTTCACCACTATCATGAATTATAATATGTCATAAAAAAATCTCAGAATCAGAGGGATCCAGAGTTATGACCTCATAAAGTAACAGTGGTCAGAATTGAAAAAATTGACCTGGTTAGGAAGGTGAAAACAGGCTTCGGGGTGGAGGGATTAATTGAAATAAAAACTCCCTGACTCTCTTTTATCCATTATTTAGCAAAAATCAAAAGTTATACTCACCCTTTTTTGCTAATAATCCATTAAAGCCCATGTCCCATGACAATCCAGATGGTTTGGTATGCGGTCACATCAGCGATACACACTGCTGCTGCATCCTGTAAATACAATAGTTTTCTGACCTGTGTTAAGAAATATGGCTCTCTTTTTTGCTATATCTTTTATTTCATTTAATTTTGCTGAGTGTTTTCTGTTTTAAAAGCCCACATGCCATCACCTGGAGGGCAACGGGGATCATTGACAATAATCTTAGCATCAAGCCCCAATTAACCATGTCGATCACATGTGGTTAATGATGTACGTTGCATGCCATGAGACTTTAAGGCCGGGATCACACACAACGAGATACGGCCGAGTCTCGCAGGTTAAAACCAAGCTCTGGCGCCGGCACTCCGGAGTGGAGCGTGCAGCCGCACAGCAATACATGGAGCTGCACGCTCGGCTCCAGAGTGCCGGTGCCAGAGCTTGGTTTTAACCTGCGAGACTCGGCCGTATCTCGCTGTAGTGTGACTCCGGCCTAAGGCTCATTCACACGTCAGTATTTGGTCAGTATTTTGCTTCAGTGTTTGTATGCCAAAGCCAGGAATGGAACTTACTGAGAAAAAAATATAATTGAAAGACTGACTCCTGTTCCTTATTTTGGAGACATTCCTGGTTTTGGCAAACAAATACTGATGAAATACTGATCATAAATACTGATGTGTGAAAGAGGCCTTAGGCTGGGGTCACACTGGAGAGGAATACGGCTGAGTGAGAGGCGCTAAAAGCACGCATTAGACACGGACCAATGATTCTCTATGGGGTCCCTCGCACCAGCCGTATATTTCTCATCCGTATTCTACGGTCCGTGCCAATCGCAGCATGCTGCGATTGTCAGCGTACTACGACCGTAGTACGCCAATGCAAGTCTATGGGTGTGCAAAAAATACGGATTACACACGGACCACACATGTGACTTGCGAGAAATACGCACCCGGTGTCTTTTAGCAAAGCCGGCAATTCAGTGCGCTATACAGTAAACTCACACAGACAGGTTTAATAAAGAAACAAAAGAATAGATATATACACATAGAATACATACAGTATATATATATACATATATATATGCATTCTATGTGTCTATATCTATTCTTTGGTTTCTGTTAGAAACCCTGTCATAGGGCTCCATTATATGTCCATTTTGCAAGCCTGCGAGAAAATCTCGCCATACGGATTACATACGGATGCCATACGGATTACATACGGATGCTTACATGCGCAAAATACGCGACCACACCTTGATTACGGATGACATACGGAGCACTGTTTAGGGGCCATTCATCCGTATTACGCATGTAAAATACTGACCGTATTTTGCGTCGGTTAGTGTGACCCCGGCCTTATAGTGCTTAGTAAAGAGCAGCAGTCAGAGGCCCTTGAAAGAAGATAGAAGACAGAAGCACTGGTCAATGGACCATTGGTGGTAAGAGACATATGAGGAGAGACCAAGATAGGTGAGTTTAAGTACAGATTTTTTTAACCCTTTGACAACAGATTCAATTCACTCTTAATTTACTCAATGCCAATCAAATTTCCCAACAGAATTTATTTGAATTTCAGTAGATTTGCTGAACTCTTGATTTTAAAATTGTTTAAATGTAAAAGTTTAGATGCTATTAACTAAATTTTAATATACATGTGGTATAAAGTACTCCTTCTAATGACATTGCGGGTAACAATCTACAGTATGTCATGTTACTTCTCATTAAAAACAGAAAATAGCTTATTTTGTACCTCTAGCTTCACAGCATTTTTGAGACATCATCAAAAACCCTTTTAAGATACTTACTAGCGCTTACCTTTCTTATAACAGGTCCAATGTACCATCTGTTTCAGTAGTCAAATCCACTGCCAGCTGCTCTAGCATTCTCAGAGGAAATTAGTGTCTCTGACAAACCAGTGCTTCAGCATCAGCTAAGAAAGTCAGAATGGCCTGTAAATATAGATGAAGAGGTTATATTAAGTCTGGAACTCATCCAGAAACTCCAACAGACATTACTTACAAAGCAAAGAAGAACACAACACACAACATTTTATAAGAAAGAAAATGGAGATGAAGAGACCAAAAGTGAGCAATCATATTCTTTGGTAGATGCAGAAAATCAGTCATGCATCTTCTTTGACAAAGTCGTGTGTTGCATAACTGGATAGTCATGTAGTAAGAAAATAATTGTAAGAGGGTATGCATATGAATAAAGTAGCTCATTCACTACATTTAGTACAATTTGCTGCAAGCCATTCATGATGTGTAATGACATCTCATATTTATAGATCAGACTGCACAAACATCATTATAAGCAGATTCTGAAACTGCTTCTGTTTGACCCCGGAGTTGCTGTCTTTTGTACTATACATCTTATCTTGGATTGTTCAATAGACGTTGTTTTCTCTTGCTACTCTACTACCTATGCTGAACTTATAATGCCAACCCCAGCTTTTTTGACTAAACCATCTCTACTGCTATCTCTTAATAACATCAATTCAGTCCCCTCCGGGCACCATGAACCAACGGTTTTAAAGAAGCTCTCCCATCTAAGTTTTTTTATCCTCTTAATATATTGCAATCATCATCATATTATATTTCACAGTGTATTTACAATTGCTCATTCTGACTTTCCACCCAGCTAATTTATCCATTAAGATTATGACATCACATGACATAAATCTTACTAGTTGAATCCTTCTAAGCTCTATGTAGTGTGAGGGATTGGCTTTGTGGTAGATGCAGATTCACACACAGGGATTCAATTTTTTGATTCAAAATAAATGGGTGGTGTATTACATTTCTATAAACCGTCTTTTTAACAAAATAAAACGCGTAATCTGTGTATGCCTAAATCCTAAATGTGGAAAAAAGTGCAGCGCCTGACCATTGTACCTGTTTCAGCTACCTCAGATTGATTTCATACAGCTTCAAAAGGTAGGCATCTGTGAATATGTGTCGGTATACATCGACTAGGTGACATTTTTGATAATGTAACTGATTATATGGAACAGCTTATATTTATTACTAGCTGAAGAGCCCGGCGCTGCCCGGGCATAGTAACTAACTGTGGTTAGTTATAGAAAATTATAATTATCCTCCATCCCATAGTCCCGTGCCCATATACCCATCATACATATCCTCCATCCCATAGGCCCATGCCCATATACCCATCATACATATTCTCCATCTCATAGTCCCATGCCCATATACCCATCATACATATTCACCATCCCATAGTCGAGTGCCCATATACCCATCACACATCCTTCATCTCATAGTCCCATGCCCATATACCCATCATACATATCCTCCATCCCATAGTCCCGTGCCCATATACCCATCATACATATCCGCCATCTCAAAGTCCCGTGCCCATATACCCATCATACATATCCTCCATCCCATAGTCCAGTGCCCATATACCCATCACACATCCTCCATCCCATAGTCCCGTGCCCATATACATATCCGCCATCCCACAGTCCCGTGCCCATATACCCGTCATACATATCCTCCATCCCATAGTCCTGTGCCCATATACCCATCACACATCCTCCATCCCATAGTCCCGTGCCCATATACATATCCGCCATCCCACAGTCCCGTGCCCATATACCCGTCATACATATCCTCCATCCCATAGTCCCGTGCCCATATACCCATCATACATATCCACCATCCCATAGTCCCGTGCCCATATACCCGTCAAACATATGCTCCATTCCATAGTCCAGTGCCCATATACCCACCACACATCCTCCATCCCATAGTCCCGTGCCCATATACATATCCGCCATCCCACAGTCCCGTGCCCATATACCCGTCATACATATCCTCCATCCCATAGTCCTGTGCCCATATACCCATCACACATCCTCCATCCCATAGTCCCGTGCCCATATACATATCCTCCATCCCATAGTCCCGTGCCCATATACCCATCATACATATCCTCCATCCCATAGTCCGGTGCCCATATACCCATCACACATCCTCCATCTCATAGTCAACCATTATGACATCATAATGAGCGGCGGCGGGGCTTGCAACCTATGATGACATCAGCGTCGCCATGGCAACCATTGTGACATCATAATGAGGGGCGGGGCTTGGTGCGCACACACTGTTTCCCCAGTATGCAAATAGGGGCATTGTGACATCATAATGAGGGGCGGGGCTTGATGCGCACACACTTTTTCCCCCAGTATGTAGACGGGGGCAAAATTGTTTGGTGAATTGGAACGCGCGGGGTTAAAATTTCGCCTCACAACATAGCTTAGGACGCTCTCGGGGTCCAGACATGTGACTGTGACAAATTTTGTTGCTGTAGCTGCGACGGTGCGGATGCCTATCCCGGACATACACACATACACACACACATACATACATACATACATACACACATACATACACACTTTGAGCTTTATATATTAGATTAATTAGCATTCCATAGTAAATAATTATCTCACAGTCTCTCAAGGAGGATTCTGTCAGGTAGTAGGACCTGCATATTGTCACTATGTAGATCCTTCAGGACTAATGAGAGCTACCCTTGATATAGAACAAGCTGAAATGAGAAAGGAAGGGGGTGTGAAAAGATAATTCACTTGATGATGATTTACCCCTCAATGAGTGGCTCTCATGGTTGAATCCCTTTTACCTGTTCAAAGGAATAGGTGGATGGATATCGGGTGTAATTCATTTCCTAATTCAAGCAGTTTTTGTGATTTTGATCATTGCAGTGATGATATGGATATTTGTTATGGTTATAAAGAGAGTTCTCAGTACTAATTGCAAATGTTTTCCAGGTAAATGTAAAGCTATAATCAATACTGACTCTGATATAAAGCAAACCCAAGTGATGACTACCCTGATAACTGGACTTTACTGCGAATGCATACTCTGCAACAAGCAAACGTCAGTGGACCTGGCTGGTTGTATGCATTGTGGAAAGCCGCTGGTCTGATTAAAGACAAAGACTTTACAGAGAATCATAACAATGAAGATTTATATGTGTTATGGACTTTAGATGATTTATACTAAGGCCTCTTTCACACTTCAGTTTTTTTGCATCAGTTCAAATCCGCCAAAAAGGCAGACAAGCGGATCCGTTCTGAACTGATGTGAACGGATGGCACAGGATCCGTTTTTAGACGGATCCTGAAAATGAGGAAATTTAAAGAAACCGGTGGCCGGAAAAGGAGAGAGAGAGAGAGAGAATTTTTTTGTCCGGCACCCAGAAAGAATTTCGGGTTAAATTAGTGTCTGGAGGATCCGCCAGAAAAAAAAACGTTGCAAGCTCCGTTTTGAAATCTTTGAGGATGGTGACGGACAGCAACTTTTGGCGGATCCGCAAAAAAAACGGATGCAATGGATGGCAATCCGTCACAATCCGCCAGTAATGGAAGTCAATCGGGAAAAAACGGATCCTCAAAAGAAAATTGAGGATCCGTTTTTTTCAAAACCTGGCGGATTGTGACTGATTGTAAAAAACTGAAGTGTGAAAGAGGCCTAACAAATAAACTATATTAACACATATTTTAATAAAAATGACAAATATATTATGCCATAAATATATATCTATATCATCCCCTCGTATTAATCGCAGCAATAGGCAAGGATGAGATAGGAGTCATAGACTAGATGATAAAAAGAGGGGAGTTGTTAAAGAAGGGGTTAATTTCTGTTCTGAATATAATACTAGAAAATAGTATTGTGCAAGGATGACCTTTTATCCAGTTATCTTCAGTCTACGTGCAGATTTTTTAATGGCCTGATAGTTCTGCATAGATTCCCAGAAATTGGTCCTGAACATATTGTTGTTTCCAAAATTCTGTAACTCATTCCAAATTCTCTTGAGAACTTCAACTTTTGAACCAGGTCACACTGACATATGAAATGTTCTGGAATGTTCAGCCACATTTTATTGTGTAATCTATCTGGTGTCTCAGGATGTGTTTGACAACCAATTATATAATTCATATTTCTGCCAGATTATTCTTTAACCTCCCTTTTTATTTTGTCAATTGTTATGTAATCTTATTTCCTGTGATATTGTTTTATAAAATATAACGCTGTCAATAAACTTAGGTAGACTATTTGGAAAGGCAACGAGCAGTCTGTCTCTCTGATTATGCTTCTGCTGTGAATTCACTTTCTGGCCTACCTCTGGTTGCTGGTGAAGGTAGTGGAGATGGTTGTATTGACAGAGGGGTCGCAACTTCTCTTTCCGGGCTCCCTCTGGTGGTTACAGGAGGTAATGGAGCTGATCTAATTAACAGTGGCCTGCCACTAGATAATGAGGAGGACGATTGGACACTGGGAGTTTCTGACTGGATTTAAGACAGCTGACTCCCTCTATCCCTGCTGGTGATTCTGTTAATGATTGGGTCACCGAGGAGGAAAGCAAGACCAAGCTAAGCCACAGAAAACCAGAGAGGTTGGTAAATAAGTGGATTGCAGACCCCTGATCCTATCCACACAGCTAGCAGTAGCCGTGGAGTGTACCTACGATGATTCTAGATGCCTCGACACAGCCAGAGAACTAAAGCCTAAAGCAAGAAAGGGGAAATCTAAACTACCCCAGAGCAGACCCCAAAGGAATAGATAGCCCCCAAACATATATTGTCATTGAGACAAGATGAAAACACAAACACAGGTAAGAAAACAGGCTGAGTAAATGATGGGGCCCAAACTAACTAGACAGGACAAGAAAGGAAAGACACTGTCTGCAATCACACAAAAAACCCTGCAAAAAATGCCCAACACGTCTGATAGAAAAAATACTGAAGTCACTAGACTTCGACCACTATATCAGCACTCTGGTATATTCTGAAAACAGAGCAAAGAGAGGCCAATCTAATAAGGGACAAAAACAAACTGGCACAAACAATAACATAAGGATGGAAATTCAGCACAGCCCCAGCCGAGGCTGGCTGACCACACAAAACTGAAATAGACAAAACAAAATCAAATGTGAACAATAGCAAAAGAACACTTAGCTTGAGCATGCAGGGACAGAGCTGGAAACTAAGACCTCAGGAGGCAGGAAAAATCACCAGCAGGGATAGTAAAATATTCAGGATTGAGAGTCCTCAGTGGTTGATACCTTTTAATGGCTAACTGAAAAGATGGTAACACATTGCAAGCTTTCGAGACTACTCAGGTCTCTTCATCAGGCTAGACTAATACAAAATCTGAAGTCACATATTTATGCACAATACAGCCTAGAAAAAATGCAATAGATAAGACAAGTGACGTCACTTGTCTTATCTATTGCATTTTTTCTAGGCTGTATTGTGCATAAATATGTGACTTCAGATTTTGTATTAGTCTAGCCTGATGAAGAGACCTGAGTAGTCTCGAAAGCTTGCAATGTGTTACCATCTTTTCAGTTAGCCATTAAAAGGTATCAACCATTGAGGACTCTCAATCCTGAATATTTTTCTATCTACTGGCTAACACGGTACAAAGATATACATCTTTCCTGTATCAGCAGGGATAGTGGGAGTTGGCTGTCTTAAATCCAGTCAGAAACTCCCAATGTCCAATTGTCCTCCTCATTATCAGGTGGCAGGCCTCTGTTAATGAGATCAGCTCCATTACCTCCTGTAACCACCAGAGGGAGCCCAGAAAGAGAAGTCGCGACCCCTCTGTCAATACAACCATCTTCACTACCTTCACCAGCAACCAGAGGTAGGCCAGAAAGTGAATTCACAACAGCTTCATTGCATGGGTACCCATAAGGTATAGATAATACCTGAGGAGACATAGAAATCCATTCTCCAACAGTTGCCCATAGCAACCAATCAGAGGTCAGCTTTCTATTTACCTCTGCAGCTTCAGTGATGAAGGCTCCCTGTATAGTATGCAATAATGACAATCTTACTATGAGGCATTTTTCGCCTGACCAATATTGCTGCTCAGTAATGTTCCTCCGTTTGCGTAGGGTGCATCCATCTGAGTGTGTTTGCATGTGTGTGGTCCTTGCATGCATGTGTGTGCGTGGTGTGCATGTGGTATTTATTGGGTGGTGTTGTGGTATTTGTGGGGTGGTGTTGGTGTTGTGTGTGTATAGAGTGGTCTGGTGTTTTTATGGTATGTTGTGGCATTTGTGTGGTGTTGTGCTTGTGGGTTGGTGTATGTGTGCTGTCTGTGTGATGTTTGTATGATGTTTGTGAAATGTTTGTGTGTTGTGGGTGCTGGTGCGGCCCCTTTAGCAGCACCTCTTTGGTGCCATCACTATTAACCGTTCCTGTCAGGCACAACTGTTGTTATCCCCTTAGCACTTTTACTTTCACCTTCACATTTCTCCATTATATGTATAAGGCCTAACTTCGGGGGCCCCAATATCATAACGGGGGGACGTTAGTGAGATTTAACATGTGCAGTATTCTGCTCCTGTGGGTGGAGAGGGGGCGTGCCAAATTTCACCCAAATCGGGCAAGAACTGTGGATTTGTATAGAATGGGCAACTACGGATTTTGAGTTTTATATATATACACTCACTGGCCACTTTATTAGGTACACCATGCTAGTAACGGGTTGGACCCCCTTTTGCCTTCAGAACTTCCTCAATTCTTCGTGGCAGAGATTCAACAAGGTGCTGGAAGCATTCCTCAGAGATTTTGGACCATATTGACATGATGGCATCACACAGTTGGCGCAGATTTGTCGGCTGCACATCCCTGATGCGAATCTCCCGTTCCACCACATCCCAAAGATGCTCTATTGGATTGAGATCTGGTGACTGAGGAGGCCATTTGAGTACAGTGAACTCATTGTCATGTTCAAGAAACCAATCTGAGATGATTCGAGCTTTATGACATGGCGCATTATCCTGCTGAAAGTAGCCATCAGATGTTGGGTACATTGTGGTCATAAAGGGATGGACATGGTCAGCAACAATACTCAGGTAGGCTGTGGCGTTGCAACGATGCTCAATTGGTACCAAGGGGCCCAAAGAGTGCCAAGAAAAAATTCCCCACACCATGACACCACCACCACCAGCCTGAACCGTTGATACAAGACAGGATGGATCCATGCTTTCATGTTGTTTACGCCAAATTCTGACCCTACCATCCGAATGTCGCAGCAGAAATCGAGACTCATCAGACCAGGCAACGTTTTTCCAATCTTCTACTGTCCAATTTCGATGAGCTTGTGCAAATTGTAGCCTCAGTTTCCTGTTCTTAGCTGAGAGGAGTGGTACCCGGTGTGGTCTTCTGCTGCTGTAGCCCATCTGCCTCAAAGTTCGACGCACTGTGCGTTCAGAGATGCTCTTCTGCCTACCTTGGTTGTAACGGGTGGCAATTTGAGTCACTGTTGCCTTTCTATCAGCTCGAACCAGTCTGCCCATTCTCCTCTGACCTCTGGCATCAACAAGGCATTTCCGGCCACAGAACTGCCGCTCACTGGATTTTTTTTCTTTTTCGGACCATTCTCTGTAAACCCTAGAGATGGTTGTGCGTGAAAATCCCAGTAGATCAGCAGTTTCTGAAATACTCAGACCAGCCCTTCTGGCACCAACAATCATGCCACGTTCAAAGGCACTCAAATCACCTTTCTTCCCCATACTGATGCTCGGTTTGAACTGCAGGAGATTGTCTTGACCATGTCTACATGCCTAAATGCACTGAGTTGCCGCCATGTGATTGGCTGATTAGAAATTAAGTCTTAACACACAGTTGGACAGGTGTACCTAATAAAGTGGCCAGTGAGTGTAGATGATAATGTAATAAAAAATAGAAATGGGAAAAAAATTAAATTAAACTTGACTATGATTTTGTTCTTTTCTTTGTCAATTTGGTAGTTTTGGTGAATAAGTGCTCTCTGCCTTAATTATTTAGAGCAATTATCTGTGTTCTTGTTATTTTTATATGTGAAAATATTTTTCTACATACTTGTCTTTAATGTTCACGCAGTTTTTACAATAAATTGAATCAATATTCTTTTATATATTTTACATAATTTCCTGTGTAACAAATAAAGCTTCATTCAGCCATTAGTGATTTTTCCTGTGCACAGAAAAAAATTGTTCCAATATTTATCACTGTGTTGGGTTTGATTTTCGCTAGTGTTTGGTCACTCAGCTTTTAAACATAATTGTTTCATCAATAATTTTCTCGTATGAAACGAAAAAGAAATTGCAAAGCATCTCAATAACCATTCTAATGTTAGAAACGAACAGCACATTGATGTTTTTCATTAACTCATAGATTATATTGGATTTTTAAAGATAACTTTGATCAAAATTGGACCTTTTGCAATGATTTATTAATGTATACCCATGCCACAAAAATAAAAAAATATACACATATGGCAAGCCCCATAGATGATAACGGTAACACGATCTATCAGTATAATACACAGATGAAAAACGTATGTGAAAAAACAGACATCTGAATGTAGCCTTAAGCCCTTCACGCTTTGATCATTTTTAGTTTTTTCGCTTTTGTTTTTTCCTCCCCTTCTTACAAGAGCCATAGCTTTTTTATTTTTCTGTCAATATAGCCATATGAGACCTGTTTTTTGCGAAACGATTTGTATATTTGAAAGACACAATTTATTTTATCATGTGATGCACTGGAAAGCAGGAGAAAAAAATCTAAGTGCATTACAATTGCAAAAAAAGTGCAATTTATGTCAGTGTGAGCATTAGGCAAGCACTCACCAGCAGATGAAGCAGTCTGGGCTGCAGCGGACGGAAGCTCCTTACACCTTGGCATTGCAGCGCTCAAACTGGAGCTGAGGGGGCCAGGAGCAGTGCAGCAGCGCTGGGAGAGACAGTACGCTGGGAGTGGAGTGTGCTGACAGGACCTACGGCACATGACTGCAGATCAGAGGGGAAGGGGGCAGGGTCTAGCGCGCTCAGCCCGTGGAGACAGGGAAAACACGACTGAGAGCCCCCCGGGCAGAAGGGGAGGCAGGGGACCATCGGACACCAAGGAATGATGGGGCATGGTGGTTAGGACACATCTGAAACAATCCAAGGTCAGTAACCGGGTCAAGCAATGCAGTACAAAGGGAGCAGGCTCACAGGGAAAGTCAGATACAGAGCAGAAGGCAGAAAACCATGCAGGCGATAAACAGTATGGAATCAGAAAGCCAAAACACAACAGGAAACAAACCGGGTCAGAACCATATAAGCAAATCAGAACACAGGCACAAGGCACAGGCCCACCGGGGTAGACACACTCAGCTGAGGTCAAAAGTATTACCAACAAAGCATGGCCCCACAAAGAGGCTATAAAAAGCCTCAGAGAAGTCAAAGAGAGGCAGCCCGGATTAACCCCAAACATTCCAACCAGAACCAACCATGACAATTTCACAATTGTTTTGTGGGTTTTTTATTTACCATATTGATTAAATGGTAAAACTGACCTGGAAATAAGATTTCCCAGGTCAGTATACCAAATATGCTTTTTTTTTATTTAAGTAGTCAAAAAATTGAAAATGCTTAACAACAGTTTATATTTACTTTATTCAATAGTCCCCTTACTTGAAGTTGCGATCCTTTGATTGCTTGTGAAATACATAGAAGTGCATCCGCAAAAATCACAGTCTTCTCTGAATGCCAGCAAAATACTGGCCTTCTTAGAAGGGTTGCAATGACAAACACAGGGTCTTCAGCAGACACACAGCTGTCATGAAAACTCATAGGTTCCCCACAATCACATAAAGGGTGCGCCAATGAAAACGTGGACTGACTCTCCCCTCTGCCTGCGCATTTTAAATGCTGCTGTCAGAGATTGACAATGGGATTTGACAGGTTAGCAGTTATGGGCAGAGCTCCTCTCCATCTTCTGATATCAGAGGCACATAAAATCAGCTGTAGGGAACGATGCGGGCTCAGCGTGCAAGCCCTCATCAATGTCAGGAAGTTGGCATATGACATACCGGTAAGCAATATGTCAAGGAGGGGTTAAAGAGGTTGGCCACTTCTTTTTTACTTCTGGCCTATCAATGAGATAGTCCATTAATTTCTGATCAGTGAGAGTGTGACACCCAGTATCCTGCCTATCAGCTATTACTGGTACCAGCCAAAAGTTCTCAGATAATTTATACAAAGCACAGCAGCTCCATAAAACTATAGAGGATGCGGCCAGCTACTCCAGATCCATCCCCCTATATCCGAATGAGGCTACTAGAGAAATGGTGGAGCTGATTTATACTGGCAACATCTAAAAATTTTCAGCCCATGTCGGTAACAGTTGATCGGCAGGGATGCATATCAGATATTGATGAATGTTAATAGTGGCACACTTGGAAACCCTAAGGCTGTGTGCACACGCTGCGGATTAGGTGCGGATTCATCCGCACGGATTTTGTAAAATCCGCAGGTGAAACCGCAGGTCAAAAGATAATCCGCGCGGAAAATTCCGCACCGTCTGCATTGCGGTTTTTGATTCCCATAGGGAATCATGGTACTGTACACCGCAGTTCTGCTGCGGGTCCGCAGCGGCCAAAACCGCTGCGGAACCGTAGCAAAATCCGCAGCGTGTGCACACAGCCTAAGTTGATCAGTATATTTACCTATTATTACTAGATGTATTGATACTATCTAAACTTCCTGTGTCAAAAACAGACTCTATCTTATCTTTATTTTAACCTTTATCTTTTTAATTATTAAACAGAACTTATATTGTTGCATATGTAACAATTTTAATTAATAAACTAGATGGACATTTCCTGAAGGAAATACATGGTGCTTGAACAGCGCTGCTAGCTTTACAGCAGTGTATCAGGTGTCGACTGTAAGAAAGTAAAGTTAGAATATGAATGTTGTGTATAGCGATGGCACAACCTGGGATGGGTTGTATATGAAGCCAATGGTACTTGGCCACTTGGTAGCCACTTTGGCCACTTGGTAGCCACTTTGGCACATTCGGCCCCTTGGTAGCCACTTTGGCCACTTGGTAGCCACTTTGGCACATTCTGCACCTCACTAGCCACTTTGGCCACTTGGTAGCCACTTTGGCCACTTGGGAGTTACTTTGGCACATTCGGCACCTCGGTAGCCATTTTGGCCACTTGGTAGCTACTTTAGCATATTTGGCACCTTGGTAGCCACTTTGGCACATTCGGCACCTTGGTAGCCACTTTGGCAACTTGGTAACCACTTTGGCACATTCGGCACCTCTGTAGCCACTTTGGCCACTTGGTAGCCACTTTTGCCACTTGGTAACCACTTTGGCACATTTGGCACCTCGGTAGCCACTTTGCCCACTTGGTAGCCACTGTGGCACATTCGGCACCTCGGTAGCCACTTTGCCCATTTGGTAGCCACTTTGGCACATTCGGCACCTCTGTATCCACTTTGGCCACTTGGTAGCCATTTTAGCCATGTTTACTCATGCTGTCACTTTGCCTCGGGGGGCCACTTTGGCGCTCCCGGCCCCTCAGGGGCCACTTTGGCACACTGGGCTTCTAAAGCCACTTTGGCGTCCTACTGCAGTGATGGCAAACCTTGGCACTCCAGCTGTTGGAGAACTACAACTCCCAGCATGCCTCAACTGCTGCCTCAACTGCTGAAGGTTGCAAGCGCATGCTGGGAGTTGTAGTTGTACAACAGCTGGAGTGTCAAGGTTAGCCATCACTGGGTGGGGCTTTTCAGAAGCCATTGGCACGCTGCGCCTTTAAGACCTTGAATCAGTGATCTGTCAGCTTCTATTAGCTAATATGGGTCATGTGTGGAAGCTTCATTTGCATAGCTGCCATGTTTGTAAGGTCACTGGAGCTGCACTGTGGCTTCAATCCATGTCAGTTGGGGGTCATGGAAAGGTCGCCATTAATTGCTATGGGAAAATTTTTGCTTAAAATGCAATTTTTTAAAAAACTACAAATCGGATAGACTCCAAAAATACATAGCACACCTGTCCGCACTGAGGGCTTCGAAACGCCACCTGAACGGGGTCTCTGCGCTGAGCGGTTAGGGCCGCATTAATTGCAGAAAACACGGAGAAGAAGACGTAGAATAACTAGATGTGTATTTCCTGAAGGAAGTACAGATAGTGCTTTGAAATGGTGCCTGGGCTGCCTGTTGTGAGTTCATTTTCCCCTCCGTCACTGAGGCCTGGGGAACTCCCTATTCTAGTGAAGGAAGGTAGTGAGCCTGATTATCAGGCACCTGGTACTAATGAAGACGATTGGCTGAGTGGAGTCACTGACTGGATTTAAGGCAGCCTACGCCCTTTCTGCCCTGCAGTGATTTCTCTGTGGACTCTTGGACACCAGTCTGATTCCTGCTCTCCTAAAGCTAAGTTTTCTGTTTTGCCTTTTTGCATTTAAGATTTGTTTTTGTTTTTCTTGCTTTTTGGATTCTGCCACTCCCTGCTGGAGTGTGCAGTGTTCCGTCAGCTCTGTCTTCTGAAAGTTCCTGAGTGCTGATTTAGTTTTTGAAGCTTAGTTGCTTCAGGGCCATTTTTATATCAGCTTGTTGGCTTTTGTCTCTGATAGGGTTTTGGCAGATTGCAGACAGCAGCCTTCCTATCCGTTCCTATCTAGGTAGTTTTTGGGCCCTGTCTTTGCTCAGTCTGTCTTTCTGTCTGTGTAAGTGTTTTCATCTTGCTTCACCGTCATTATATGTTGGGGGCTGCCTATTGCTTTGGGGTCTGCTCTGGGGCAGTTAGATTTCCCCTTTCCTTCTTTAGGCCTATGTATCTCTCCGGCTGTGATCGAGGGGTCTAGGTCTTCGTAGGAACCCCCCACGGCTACTGCTAGTTGTGTTGATAGGTTCAGGGGTCTGCAATCTGATAGTTGCCAACTTCTCTGGTTTTCTGGACTTAGCTAGCATTTCTGTTTTTGCCTCCTACGGTGACTCAATCATAACAGAATCACCCGCCAAACCGCAGATCCTTGGGTACTCAATAGCAGGAAAGAATTGTGTTTAAAAAAAAAAAAAAAGTGTGTATATTCTTTCCTCTATATCTCTGAGGCCGTAGGGGGAATTTTTTTTTCTCTCAATGGAGATAAAGCAAGTGTCTGATCGTGTGGAGCAGCTCGCTGCTGAAGTGCGAGGAATTTCCGCCTATCTTGCTCGTTCACATGCTGTTGAACCAAAGATCCCCACACCTGATGTATTTTTTGGGGATCGATCTAAATTTTTGAGTTTCAAAAATAATTGTAAATTATTTTTTGCTTTGAAGCCTAACTCGATCCCCAGGATTGGGCGTTTTCTTTGAAACCAGATGACCCAATTCTGACTAATGTGAATGCATTTTTTCAAGCCTTGGGGTTGCTGTATGACGAACCTAATGCTATTGATCAGGCTGAAAAGACCCTGTTGGCATTGAACCAGGGTCGAGAATCTGCAGAGTTGTACTGTCAAAAGTTCCGAAAGTGGGCGGTCCTTACTACCTGGAATGATGGTGCCTTGGCTGCTCTCTTTCGGAAGGGTTTGTCAGAGGCCGTAAAAGATACTATGGTGGGATTTCCTGTTCCCTCTGGTCTGGACGATTCTATGTCTTTAGCCATTCAGGTTGATCGGCGTTTACTTGAACACAGGATTACACGAGAGGTGTTGCCACTGGTTGAACAGACGTCTGAACCTATGCAATGTGATAGAGTTTTGTCTAAGGCGCAACGTCAGGAATTCAGAAGGCATAATAAGCTGTGTTTTTTCCGTGGAGATGCCTCACATATTATTTCTGTTTGTCCTAAACGTGAGAAACGCTTTGCACACACGTTTTCTGTTGGTGGGGTTCAGCCTAAGTTTCTTTTGGCGATTACTCTGATCTGTTCCCTGTCCACATTTTCCGCCAAGGCTTTTGTGGATTCGGGAGCAGCTCTAAACCTAATGGACTTGGATTTTGCTAAACGTTGTGGATTTCCATTGACACCTCTGCAGACGCCTATCCCTTCGAGGGGGATTGATGCTACCCCTCTGGCTAAAAATAAACCTCAGTTTTGGACCCAGTTGGTCATGTGGGTCGCCCCAGACCACCAAGAAAATTGCAGATTTTTGGTGTTGCATGGTCTGCATGATGCCGTTGTTTTGGGGTTTCCCTGGTTGCAGATTCATAATCCAGTTTTGGATTGGAAGTCTGTGTCTGTGGTGAGTTGGGGTTGCCGGTGTACCTTTAGTGAGGCTCCGGTTTTTTCCACCTCTCCTCAGTCGCATGAGGTTCCTGACTATTTGGCGGACTTCTATGATGTATTTAGTGAGAATGAGTCTGCGTCCTTGCCTCCTCATAGGAGTTATGACTGTGCAATTGAACTAAGCCCGGGGTGTAAATTTCCTAAGGGTCGGCTCTTCAATTTATCTGTACCCGAGCACAAGGCTATGCGGTCCTATATTAAGGAGGCGTTGGAGAAGGGTCATATTAGACCATCCTCTTCACCCTTAGGTGCCGTTTTTTTTTTTGTGGCCAAGAAGGATGGTTCTTTAAGGCCTTGTACTGATTATCGTGCCCTCAATAAAATTACTATTAAATATCAGTATCCGTTACCCCTGATTTCGGATCTATTCTCTAGAGTCAGAGGTGCTTGCTGGTTTACCAAGCTTGACCTCAGGGGGGCGTATAATCTTATCCGCATTAAGCAGGGGGATGAATGGAAGACGGCTTTCAATACTCCGGAGGGACATTTTGAGTACCTGGTGATGCCTTTTGGGCTCACTAATGCCCCTTCTGTCTTCCAGTGCTTCATGAACGATATTTTCCGAGACTTTGTCGATACATTTTTGATTATCTATCTGGACGATATTTTGATCTTCTCCAAGGATTGGGATGCTCATGTGGAACATATTCGGACTGTGTTCCGGATCTTGAGAGAGAATTCTCTGTATGTCAAAGGATCAAAATGCCTTTTTGGGGTACAGAGGATTTCTTTTTTGGGATTTATTTTGTCTCCGTCAACTATTGAAATGGACCCGGCCAAGGTACAGGCCATTTATGATTGGGTTCAGCCCACTTCTTTGATGGCCCTCCAGAAGTTTTTGGGTTTTGCTAATTTTTATCGGAAATTTATAGCAAAATTTTCTAGTATTGCCAAACCATTGACTGACCTGACCAGGAGGGGTGCGGATGTGTTGAATTGGTCTCCGGAGGCGGTTGCTTCCTTTCAGGAGCTGAAGCGTAGATTTACCTCTGCCCCGGTTCTGTGGCAACCTGATGTATCACTCCCGTTTCAGGTAGAGGTGGATGCTTCTGAGATTGGTGCAGGAACGGTGTTGTCCCAAAAGGATCCGGTAACATCTAAAATGAATCCCTGTGCTTTCTTTTCCCGAAAGTTCTCTTCATCTGAACGTAACTATGATGTGGGGAATCGGGAACTGTTGGCCATGAAATGGGCATTTGAGGAGTGGAGACATTGGTTGGAGGGAGCCAAACATCAAGTTGTGGTCCTCACTGACCACAAAAATTTGATTTACCTAGAGTCAGCTAAACGCTTGAACCCTAGACAGGCTAGGTGGGCCTTGTTTTTTACACGTTTTGATTTTGTGGTCTCTTTCCTTCCTGGAACTAAGAATGTCAAGGCAGACGCCCTCTCTAGGAGTTTCTTTGCTGATTCTCCTGTGGTGACCAAGCCTGCTACCATCTTAGGCGAAGGGGTAGTTCTTTCTGCCATCTCGCCCGATTTGAGACTTGCTCTGCAAGAGTTCCAGGAGGACAAACCTGAGCGTTGCCCCAGTGGAAAGTTGTATGTTCCTGACCAGTGAAAGAAGAGAGTGATGTCTGAAGTTCATTGCTCTGCATTGGCTGGTCATCCAGGTATTTTTGGTACTAGAGATCTGGTGAGTCGCTCTTTTTGGTGGCCCACCTTGTCTCATGATGTCAGGAATTTTGTGCAGTCCTGTGGGACTTGCTCCCGGTCTAAATCTTGTTCTCGCTCTAGTGGGTTGTTGATGCCTTTGCCGGTCCCCAGGAGGCCATGGACCCATATTTCAATGGATTTCATCTCTGATATGCCGGTCTTTCAAAGAATGACTGTTATTTGGGTGATTTGTGATAGGTTCTCTAAGATGGTTCATCTTGTACCACTCCCTAAGTTGCCATCTTCCTCTGAGTTGGTGCCCCTGTTTTTGCAACAGGTGGTTCGCTTGCACGGGATTCCTGAGAACATTGTATCTGACAGAGGAGTTCAATTTGTGTCTAAATTTTGGAGGACGTTCTGTTCCAAGTTGGGAATTCAGTTGTCCTTCTCCTCTGCTTTTCACCCTCAGACCAATGGGCAGACAGAGAGAACAAACCAGACCTTGGAGTCGTATTTGAGATGTTTTATTTCCGCTGATCAGGATGATTGGGTTTCATTTTTGCCCTTGGCCGAATTTGCTTTAAATAATAGAGCTAGTTCTGCCACTTTGATGTCACCTTTTTTTTGTAACTTTGGGTTTCATCCTCGATTTTCTTCAGGGCAGGTGGAGCCCTCTGCCTGCCCAGGTGTTGACACTGTGGTGGAGAGAATGCACCAGATCTGGGATCAAGTGGTGGATAAGTTATCTCTCTCCCAGGAAAAGGCCCAGCGGTTTTCCAATCGACATAGGACCGTTGGTCCCCAGTTTAAGATTGATGATATGGTGTGGTTATCATCAAAAAATATTGCTATGAAGGTGGCTTCTCCTAAGTTTAAGCATAGATTTATTGGACCTTACAAGATTTTGGAGATTATTAATCCAGTCTCTTTTTGTTTGGCTCTTCCTGTCACATTTAAGATCCATAATGTGTTCCATAAGTCCTTGTTGAAGAGGTTTGTTGAGCCAGTTGTGCCTGAGGTGGCACCTCTGGACCCTGTATTGGTTGAAGGTAACTTGGAATATGAGGTAGAGAAAATTCTGGATTCCCGTCTGGCTAGACGGAGACTCCAGTATTTGGTTAAGTGGAAGGGTTATGGTCAGGAGGATAATTCCTGGGTCTCTGCCTCTGATATTCATGCCAAAAGATTGGTGCGTGCCTTTCATCGGGCTCACCCTGATTGCCCTGGTAGCGTTGTTGAGGGTTCGGTGACCCCTCCTCAAGGGGGGGTACTGTTGTGAGTTCATTTTCCCCTCCGTCACTGAGGCCTGGTGAACTCCCTATTCTAGTGAAGGAAGGTAGTGAGCCTGATTATCAGGCACCTGGTACTAATGAAGACGATTGGCTGAGTGGAGTCACTGACTGGATTTAAGGCAGCCTACGCCCTTTCTGCCCTGCGGGTGATTTCTCTGTGGACTCTTGGACACCAGTCTGATTCCTGCTCTCCTAAAGCTAAGTTTTCTGTTTTGCCTTTTTGCATTTAAGATTTGTTTTTGTTTTTCTTGCTTTTTGGATTCTGCCACTCCCTGCTGGAGTGTGCAGTGTTCCGTTAGCTCTGTCTTCTGAAAGTTCCTGAGTGCTGATTTAGTTTTTGAAGCTTAGTTGCTTCAGGGCCATTTTTATATCAGCTTGTTGGCTTTTGTCTCTGATAGGGTTTTGGCAGATTGCAGACAGCAGCCTTCCTATCAGTTCCTATCTAGGTAGTTTTTGGGCCCCGTCTTTGCTCAGTATGTCTTTCTGTCTGTGTAAGTGTTTTCATCTTGCTTCACCATCATTATATGTGGGGGGCTGCCTATTGCTTTGGGGTCTGCTCTGGGGCAGTTAGATTTCCCCTTTCCTTCTTTAGGCCTATGTATCTCTCTGGCTGTGATCGAGGGGTCTAGGTCTTCGTAGGAACCCCCCACGGCTACTGCTAGTTGTGTTGATAGGTTCAGGAGTCTGCAATCTGATAGTTGCCAACTTCTCTGGTTTTCTGGACTTAGCTAGCATTTCTGTTTTTGCCTCCTACGGTGACTCAATCATAACAGCTGCCCCTTTAAGAGAGATTTGCCTGCTGCCCCTGCAAGACTTTCAACTCAGGATCCGTTTTAACTGTGGGTGCCTCTCATGGCTCACTTTGGCCTGTGGGGCCCCTCAGGGTCTGATTTGGTGGGTGGGGCCCCTCAGGATGAGATTCGGTGGCCTGGGCTCCTCCGGGCTTGAATTGGTGGACGGGATCCCTCAGGGTCTAATTTTGTGGCTGGGGCCCCAGAGGGTCCAATTTTGTGGGTGGGGCCCTTTAGGGTCTGATTTTGTGGGTAGAGCCCCACTTGGTCCAATTTGGTGGGTGGGGCCCCTCTGGGTTCAATTTGGTGGGCGGGGACCCTCAGGGTCCGGTTTAGTGGGCAGGGCCCCTCAGAGTCCGATTTGGTGGGTGGGGCCCCTTAGGGTCTGATTTTGTGGGTGGAGCCCCTCTGGGTCCAATTTGGTGGGTGGGGCCACTCTGGGTCCGATTTGGTGGGCGGGGCCACTATGGGTCCGATTTGGTGGGCGGGGCCCCTCAGAGTCCAATTTGGTGGGCGGGGACCCTCAGTGTTCGATTTGGTGGGCAGGGCCACTCTGGGTCCGATTTGGTGGGCGGGACCACTCTTGGTTCAATTGGGTGGGCGGGTCCCCTCAGAGTCCGATTTGGTGGGAGGGGCCACTCTGGGTCCGATTTGGTGGGCAGTGCCCCACAGAGTCCAATTTGGTGGACAGGGCCCCTCAGAGTCCGATTTGGTGGGCGGGGCCACTATGGGTCCGATTTGGTGGGCGGGGCCCCTCAGAGTCCAATTTGGTGGGCGGAGCCCCTCAGAGTCCAATTTGGTGGGCGGGGACCCTCAGAGTCCGATTTGGTAGGCAGGGCCACTCCTGGTCCGATTTGGTGGGCGAGACCACTCTGGGTCAATTTGGTGGGCTGGGCCCCTCAGGGTCTGATTTGGTGGGTTGGGCCCCTCAGTGACTGGTTTGGTGGGCAGGGACACTCAGGGTCCGGTTTGGTGGGCGGGGACACTCAGGGTCCGATTTGGTGGGCGGGGCCCCTCTGGGTTCTATTTGGTGGGCGGGGCCCCTCAGGGTCCGGTTTGGTGGGCGGGGCCTCTCTGGGTTCAATTTGGTGGGCGGGGACACTCAGGGTCCAATTTGGTGGGCGGGGCCACTCTGGGTCCGATTTGGTGGGCGGGGCCCCTCAGGGTCCGATTTGGTGAGCGGGGCCCATCAGGGTCCGGTTTGGTGGGTGGGGTCCCTCAGGGTCCGGTTTGGTGGGCGGGGCCACTCTGTGTTCAATTTGGTGGGCGGGTCCACTCTTTGTCCAGTTTGTTGGGCGGGGCCACTCTGGGTCCAATTTGTTGGGCGGGGCCCCTCATGGTCCAATTTGGTGGGCGGGGCCTCTCAGGGTCCGATTTGGTGGGTGGGGCCTCCCAGGGTCCGATTTGGTGGGCGGGGACACTCAGGGTCCGATTTGGTGGACAGGGCCCCACAGAGTCCGATTTGGTGGGCGGGGCCACTTTAGATCCAATTTGTAGGCCGGGGTCAGTTAGCCTCCGATTTGGAGCCTGAGGTCACTCAGCTTTCGATTTGGCATGCCGGCCCTTTAAGACTCATTTTGGTGCGCCGCCCTTTAAGAATCACTTTGGCGTGTTGGCCCTTTAGAGCCTGTTTGGCACACTAGGCTTCTACTTCCACTTTTGCGCACATTCTCTCTCAGGGGCAGGCGTCATATGATAAAGCTAGATTTGCATTTGTGCTTTGGGTTTCGCTTTAAGAGCTGATATTATCTAGCAGAAACTGTGTCCTGGTGGGGTCATGTAAAGTTCGTAGGCGTTGGCATAGTAACTGGGTCTGCCTGCGCATATTGAAGAGCTTAACTGCCATTTGAATCGCCTCACGACTGCTCAATGTATTCCTATGGCAAAATTTTCCCATTGAAATGCATTGATACAATGCAATCCAATGACGGGAACATTTTTTTTCAAATGCAAATTGTGCAAAAACTACACATCTGATCGACACGAAAAATACTTAGCACACCACTCGTGGACGCTGGCTTCGAAACGACGCCTCAACGGAGTCGGTGCGTGTAGCGGTTCGGGCTGCATTAATTGCGGAAATCAACTGAATAATAACTAGATGTGCATTTCCTGAAGGAAGTACAGATAGTGCTTTGAAATGGTGCACAGGCAGCCCCTTTAAGAGAGACTTGCCTGCTGCCCCTGCAAGACTTTCAACGTGTTTCAATGTGTTTTAACGGTGGGTGCCTCTCAGGGGCCACTTTGGCCTGTGGGGACCATCAGGGTCTGATTTGGTGGGTGGGGCCCCTCAGGATCCAATTCGGTGGCCAGGGCTCCTCAGGGCTTGAATTGTGGATAGGATCCCTCAGGGTCCGATTTTGTGGCTGGGTCACCTCAGGGTCCGATTTTGTGGCTGGGGCCCCTTAGGGTCTGATTTTGTGGGCGGAGCCCCTCAGGGTCCGATTTGGTGGGCAGGGCCACTCTGGGTCCGATTTGGTGGGCGGGTCACTCTGGGTCCGATTTGGAGGCCAGGGTCGATCAGATTTGCATTTGTGCTTTGGGTTTCACTTTAAGAGCTGATATTATCTGTCAGAAACTCTGTCCTGCTGTGGTCATGTAAAGTTTGTAGGCGTTGGCATAGTAACTGGGTGTGCCTGCGCATATTGATGAGCTTACCTGCCACCTCACGACAGCCCCATGTTTTCCCTATGGCAAAATTTTCCCATTGAAATGCATTGAGACAATGCATTCCAATGACAGGAAAATGTTTTTTCAAACGCAAATTGCGCAAAAACTACAAATCCGATCGACATGAAAAATACTTAGCACACCACTCGTGGACGCTGGCTTCGAGACGACACCTCAATGGAGTCTGTGCATGTAGCAGTTCGGGCCGCATTAATTGCGGAAATCAACTGAATAATAAGAAGAAGAAGTTAGCAGCGTTCGTATTTTGTAATTTTGTTTCTTCAAAGCACTATAAATGTAAGAAATCGGATTACAATATGCTGCTTGAACCTAGAGGTTCAAGCACCATAATTATCACATTCCTCATACCATATGTTTATCGCTGTTAAGGAACAAAATTCTGAGTGGCAAAATTGTTGTTTTTGGTTACCTCCAAGTATGAAGAAATATAGCATAAAAACTGTTTTGTGAATCCCAAAAATAAGATAAAAATGACAGTTCATTGTACAAAAAACAGCCTTCAATACATGGTCTTTTTAAAGTAGCAAAATATTAAAAAGCAATATAGAGTTGGTATCTTACAATTGTATTCACTTGCAGAATAAAGTTGTCATATATTTTTCACCAGACACTAAATGATGTAAAAACTTAACAGAAAAAGCAAGGTTCAAATTCCCCAACTCCTCAAAAATGTCTGTACCCTGAAATACCCTGATAGCTTTTATGCAGCTTCCTAAAATTGTTGTACATATTTTTTACACGTTTAATGTCATTAGTTGTCTCAACACATGGCCCAAGTAGACAATGTATTTTGGCCAGAAAAGGTTTCAATCTCAAACAGTAGATCGCTGAAATGCATCATCATGAGTCATAATTTTAGAGCAATGAGAAAGACATTAATTTGATGGTGATTTTTTATGTTTGTTATACATTATGCACCAAGAAATACTAACTACTTTCAGGTCTAATAAAAGGTATGGGCGGAATTGGCCTATAAAGCATTTAAATTGTATGTGGTAGACATAAACTGATTTTACATCTGACCTTTCAGCTCCTTCTCCATATCTCTGAACACGTTCTCATTAAGTATGCACTATTGAAAATTGAAAGACTAGCTTGAAATTGTAAAAAGCAAAAATGTTCTGAAAAGAAAAATGATAATTGCCTTACTACTTAATAGGTTTGATATCATTGTAAGTATGACAGTTATGAAGCTAGAAAATAAAATAGTGTTTAGAATCTTCTGACAGGGATTTGTGATGGCAGGCAAGAAATAATTAACACGTATTATCTTTTGCTGCACTGCATTATGTTTTTCAGAATTCGTCAGAAAATATTTCACATAATTAAGAAGGCTATTGGAAAACAATGTTAACATCTGCAGGAGACTTATTGAAGTTGATTGCTGATGTTGTAACACAAATATCAGGTAGATGAGTGCTTTAATAATCTCTAATGTCTAGCTTTTCAAGGCACCAAGACATGCCGACTTTAAGTGTTTGAAGTCTTGATGATTTTTTGTGTTACAATAAGATGTTAGTGGCGAATCAAGAAAATTAACAAATATGTAATATACTTAAAGCAGAGTTCCATAGTTTGTGATGTAAAGGGAGCCTGTCAGCTGATTTGTACTGAACAAATCGTGGACAGCATGTATCAGCCACTGGCTTTATGATGGTAGTCATGCACGTTTGTCTCTGAAATGCTGCGGCATAGATAAAGGTACAGATAATAAAGATGTAAAAACAAGATATGTTAAGTAATAAAAGGCTCACCCAACAAACACCCAATGTGCATTTCACAAATGCTTTTTTAAAATTTGTGAAATGCGCATCTGGTGTTATGAGTCGGATTTCTGCGTTTGCTCCACAGGGATCCAGACCCTCACATTCTGCAGTCTCCTGCAGTTTATCTACTGCAGAGGAGATTGCAGAGGAGATTGCCTTGCAGCAGATCTCTCCTGAGGCTAAGTCCTTCTGTCCTCCTACTGAGCATGCTCATGGGACGATCTCCCATTGGAGATTGGGAGTCATGCGCTCAGGTCCAGCTCCAGATCTCATTGGTCCATCTCAGAGATCTGGAGGCTTGCGGAAGGTCATGGCTGCTACAAAGGGCGCGCATGACTGTTCCGCCATGCGCTAGTATAGACTTACTTTCTGCTGTGTGTATGAGGACGGATGTATGATTCTGGTGAATGACTCATTATAAAACCCCTTCCCTCTGATATTACTATGTGGTTAGGGACTAAGTTTAGAATCAGTGCCAGCGCTCCTTTGCTGCAACATCCACAGCTGCTAGCGTCCGACATTGCGCTTGCGTCATAGCTTTGTCGTTAAGCGGCAGTGTCCACGCCGCGCTGCAGTAGCAGCTCTCCTTAGTGTCCGTAGCTGTGACGCCGCACACACAGTAGGTCTAGACGGACGTAGTGCCACCGTCTTGGGCTACTCCTGTGACCTGATACCGTGTGTGTATTTTTTCTGAGTACTGTGACCTCAACAGGCTCAGTCTGTTTACTTGTGTTTATTTGGCATCTCTGTGACTTAACAGAGATTGCTCTGCGCACCTGGGTGACGTTTAACCCTGTGCGCATTACTGCCATATTGCTCCTGCCACCACTTAGCAGCGGTTATATGAGCTACTGCACGGTGGACCCCGAGCGGCGAACACACATTATTATTTTATTTAGTGCATTCTGCCATTCCTAACATCTGGTATTTGGTGGGTGAGCCACTTATTATTTAAGATTTCTTGTTTTTACTTCTTTACTCTCTGTACCTGTTATCTGTAGGATATACTATGCCTTGCTTTCCATTCTCCATTATCATGTGGTTATAAATATTAAATGACTAGATCTTAATACCTGGTGTATATTTCATATACTTCGTGTCACCTACTTAGTACATACAGCTATGGAAAAAATTAAAATACCACTTTCAAATGTTCAGTTTGTCTGATTTTTCTCTTTATAGGTGTATATATTGGAGTAAAATGTAAACTGTTCTTTTAGACTACAAACTTCTACTTTGTCATTCTCCTCGGAATTGAAGGGCATTCTTGATGATGTTGATGGGTCGGGTCTTGTCCCGAGGAAGATTCTGGACGTCCTGGTTCCTAAGTACCCTAAGGTACCTACCTTTTATTTGTTATCGAAAGTACACAAGGACGTCCAGAATCCCCCTGGGCGACCTATTGTCTCTGACATAGGAGGGTTGAGTGAGAATGTGTGTAAATATATTGATCATCATTTAAAACCTTTGGTTAAAAAAACACTCCCCTCCTATGTCAGAGACACTACTGACATTCTCACCAAGGTTGACGGACTCTCTCTTGAGGCTGGACATTCTCTTTGTGACGTCCGTCAGTTGTGAGTCTGAGCTGCACATAACACAGCACCACGAGAAACCCCGAGACCCTTTACCGCCTTACGGGGATCTGGAATTACAGCGGAGCCCAAGAGGTAGCTGCCTATGAGAGCAGCGGACTGGAGCAGGACGGTCGCCAGGAAGGGACTAAAAACTGGGACCGAAAGCGTAGTCAGGAGTCAACAGTCAGAAACCAGGCAAGCAGCAGAGGTACAAAAATCGGCAGGCAGTAGCAGAGTCAAAATCCAGGCAAAGGTCAAAGTCAAAAGTAGCAATTAAACACTAGATCACTGGGAAAACCAAGACTATCTCTGGTGGCCTGCAGGGCAGGCCCCAAAGTATTTGAAGGATACGGCTATCCCTCACAGGCTCAGAGCCTGATGACCTAATCTGGACCGCCCCCAGAACCAGGCCAGACGGCGATGCACCAACCGCTTCACTTCTGACAGAAGAGCGAAGCCTGCGCCCACCAGACGCCTGCGCAGGGGCCCCTTCTCTGTCACCACTATCACCCACAGGAGAAACATGGCAATGCCCAACGACAAAGGCATGCATTAAAGGAGCGGGACCACATGAGGGCATAGCCCTCCTATCGCCGGCACCACCAGTCGACGGAGTCCGGCGCCTCCCAGCAGCCCAGGAAGGAACACCAGCACCCGAGTCCGACGGTGACGTGACACTCTTAGTGACCATTGATATTGAATCATCTTATACTTCTATCAGGCATAGTGACGGTCTTCGGGCGGTACGCATTTTCCTTGAGGCTGCTAACTGGGATGGCCATTTTTTGGACTTTATTTTGGATCTATTGGAGTTTGTTTCAACACACAATTTTTTTGTTTTCAAGGGCAAATTTTACTTACAGACACAGGGGACTGCTATGGGTGCGGTGTGTGCTCCGTCATATGCAAACCTGTTTCCTGGTTTTTGGGAGAGGCAGATTTTCTTTGGTGATGGAGCACACACCGCAGACCAAGTAATGGGCTGGTTTCGTTACATTGACAACGTCCTAATGATCTGGAGAGGTGATGAAGCCAGCCTATCCAAATTTATGCAGTATCTCAATGTGAATTCTTTCAGTCTTAAATTCACATTCAAATATCACGCAAAATGTATTAATTTCTTGAATTTGACCTTATGTGTTGCGGAGGATGGATATATTGATACTGATTTATACTCCAAGGAGATGGCAGTGAGCTCTCTTTTGCATGCCTCCTCAGCACATAATTTTTCTGTGAATAGAGCCATCCCAGTGGGTCAGTTCTTGAGGAACAGGCGGACTTGATCGACCATGGCCTGCTTTGAGCAACAGTCCGTCACCCTTTCTGAACGTTTCAGGGAGAGGGGGCACAGCAATCATTGTATTAGGGACGGTTATAGACGTGCCAGGGGCACAAGGAGAGAGGAATTACTTGTAACATCTAAGAGGGAACATTTGACCTACTTTAATGAACTAAGGTTTATCTCTACATTAAATTGGCCCTGGGATCGGATCTGTGACACTTTGAATAAACATTGGTCTATTCTACGAACTGATGCGATCTTGGCGGTAAATTTGCCTCAGCATCCTTTGATGACACAACGCAAGGGGAGAAATTTAAGAGATCATCTTGTCAAGAGCCATTATGTCGTAAAACCACAATCCATTTTTAATAATGGTAATCCCAGAATTGGCTGCTTCCCCTGCGGTTCATGTGTCGTGTGTCCTAACATCCTGAGATGTAGGACTTTTAAAAAATCTGATGGTAGCAGGGAATACAGGATCCGTGACTATATCTCATGCAATGCTGGTATGAATGGGTCACTGAGGAGGATGGCAGGAACAGGCTAAGCCACCAGAAAACCAGAGAGTTTGGTAACTAAACGGATTGCAGACCCCTGATCCTATCCACACAGCTAGCAGTAGCCGTGGAGCGTACCTACGATGCCCTAGACACCTCAGCACAGCCAGAGAGCTAACTAAGCCTAAAGCAAGAAAGGTGAAATCTAAACTGCCCCGGAGCAGACCCCAAAGGAATAGATAGCCCCCAAACATATATTGTCGGTGAGACAAGATGAAACACAAACGCAGGCAGAAAAATAGGCTCAGCAAATGATGGGACCCAAACTGACTAGATAGGATAGGAAAGAAAAGACACTGTCTGCAATCGCGCAAAAAAACCTGAAAAATCCAACACATCTGATGTACAAAAAACACTGAAGTCACAAGACTTTGCCCCCACTATATCAGCACTCCGGTATACACTGGAAGCAAAGCAAAAAGAGACCAATATAACAGGGGACTGAACAAACTGACCCAAGCAGTAACATATGGAGCGGTGGTCCAGCACAGCCCCAGCAGGAGCAAGCTGAACCCGCACAACAAGCAGAGATAGACAAAACCAGATCAGATGCAAAGGATTAGCAAATCAACCACTTAGCTGAACAATGCAGGATCAGAGCAGGAGACATCAGACCTCAGAATGCACAGGAAAGAAATCACCAGCAGGGATTGAAGTAAGTCTGCTGACTTAAATACTCCAATCAGTAACCCCAGATCTCCAATCATCATCATCATCATCAGGTGGCAGACCTCTGTCAATCTGACCTGCTCCACTACCTCCAGTAACCACCAGAGGGAGCAAAAGAGAATTCACAACACAATACCACACATGTGATATATTACACAACCTGTCCCTGCTCCCTAATCTATGTGGGTCTCACGCCCAGGGAATTGAAAGTTAGGACACGTGAACACATGCGAGATATTTTAGCTGCTAAGGAAGCTGAGGACATATTTTCTTTGAAGACACTACCAAGACATTTCTATTTGTGCCATGGCTCTGATCCTAGTGGCCTAAGAGTCAGGGGCATTGATAAAGTCCGATTGGTGTTGTCAGGGGTGACAATCTAGTCGGTCTCTTGGCACAACGCGAGAGCAGATGGGTTATCACCCTTGATACAATGACACAAAAAGGACTTAACGAGAAATTAATGTTTGCCCAATTTCTACCCTCCCCCATTTTTAACTAACTTTTGTTAGTTTGTATTACCTTATACCTTATTATTATTATTCTTTAGCCTATCCCCCCACTCTTGTCTGTTTTTTGTGTCAGCATTCCTGATGTTATTTATTAACTTTTTGAATCAATTTCACCACGTTTTTATTGTCATTTTAATGTTTGTGTCATTTTCTCAGTTTTTTATTTTTAGTTCATCTAACGCTGGTGTCCTTGGATTTTGGATATTGTTCCAAGTGTGCTGTCTCTTCATCCGGTCAATCTTACATGGACTTTGACATGATCATATTTGGACAGAAGATTGTCGCCTATTTTTCACGTTCCATGTAGTCTTGACATTTTTCTATATATACACTTCTATTAACATGTCTTGTACATTTGCTATTCATGCACTGTCACTTTAATTGCACGTTTGCACTTATTCTATTTATTTTACTATGATTATTCCTTCTTGCTTATATTGGTATTATATATATATACACTCACTGGCCACTTTATTAGGTACACCTGTCCAACTGTGTGTTAAGACTTAATTTCTAATCAGCCAATCACATGGCGGCAACTCAGTGCATTTAGGCATGTAGACATGGTCAAGACAATCTCCTGCAGTTCAAACCGAGCATCAGTATGGGGAAGAAAGGTGATTTGAGTGCCTTTGAACGTGGCATGATTGTTGGTGCCAGAAGGGCTGGTCTGAGTATTTCAGAAACTGCTGATCTACTGGGATTTTCACGCACAACCATCTCTAGGGTTTACAGAGAATGGTCCGAAAAAGAAAAAAAATCCAGTGAGCGGCAGTTCTGTGGCCGGAAATGCCTTGTTGATGCCAGAGGTCAGAGGAGAATGGGCAGACTGGTTCGAGCTGATAGAAAGGCAACAGTGACTCAAATTGCCACCCGTTACAACCAAGGTAGGCAGAAGAGCATCTCTGAACGCACAGTGCGTCGAACTTTGAGGCAGATGGGCTACAGCAGCAGAAGACCACACCGGGTACCACTCCTCTCAGCTAAGAACAGGAAACTGAGGCTACAATTTGCACAAGCTCATCGAAATTGGACAGTAGAAGTTTGGAAAAACGTTGCCTGGTCTGATGAGTCTCGATTTCTGCTGCGACATTCGGATGGTAGGGTCAGAATTTGGCGTAAACAACATGAAAGCATGGATCCATCCTGCCTTGTATCAACGGTTCAGGCTGGTGGTGGTGGTGTCATGGTGTGGGGAATTTTTTCTTGGCACTCTTTGGGCCCCTTGGTACCAATTGAGCATCGTTGCAACGCCACAGCCTACCTGAGTATTGTTGCTGACCATGTCCATCCCTTTATGACCACAATGTACCCAACATCTGATGGCTACTTTCAGCAGGATAATGCGCCATGTCATAAAGCTCGAATCATCTCAGATTGGTTTCTTGAACATGACAATGAGTTCACTGTACTCAAATGGCCTCCTCAGTCACCAGATCTCAATCCAATAGAGCATCTTTGGGATGTGGTGGAACGGGAGATTCGCATCAGGGATGTGCAGCCGACAAATCTGCGCCAACTGTGTGATGCCATCATGTCAATATGGTCCAAAATCTCTGAGGAATGCTTCCAGCACCTTGTTGAATCTCTGCCACGAAGAATTGCGGCAGTTCTGAAGGCAAAAGGGGGTCCAACCCGTTACTAGCATGGTGTACCTAATAAAGTGGCCAGTGAGTGTATATATACATACAGTATATATTATGACACACATATAGCATTATATTTAATTTTCATGGGCAATTTTCTGTCTCTCCTCCTGCCTTCCCTTGTGGCTATCTAATTGTGCTCTGTGAACATGTCACTGATGTCAGCAGGCAAACTTTCGCCTACATGCGCACAACACGCTGATGGTCACAAGAGAAGGAGGCGTTCCCGGCATGTGACGTCATGGATGTCTGCGCCATCTTACACCAGCATTAATTGGTTTACTGCTGTGTATATTGCCCTGGGGATATGACGCTGTTTAGTACCTTTTTGGAAAAGCACCTAACGCGAAACGTGCATCAGGGGGTCTGCAGGGAGGTACACAGACACTACCAAGAATTATGGGTAAGCGTTACTTATACCTGTAATGGTGGGCACCATGATTGGGGATACTATGAATGTGTATAGTTAATTTATCTAGCCTTTTTTGGTTATTATCACTTTTGTGCCTGTCATTCATTCATATATGTACACTGTGACAATATATATCGGCTTTACTCTAGCTATTTAGTTGTCTGCTGTATACTCCCATGTTATACCTGCAGCTTTTCATATTCACTCCCCTCCTTAGGCCTGTATAGATGGCATGTATTATTTATTATTCATTGGATTAATAAATATTTTGTGATTTTATTTGATGGTTTTCTTTACCCCATTCTTTTTTTGTGTGTTACATATTATTGGGAGTTTTCCATCTTTTTACATATGGTTGGCATGCCCTAATTTATGGAGTGAAGCAATGGCTTCCCTTGGCATTATTGATACGTAGTGCTTATTTAGACTATCGGTATAAACTTCTGACAAGATGTCTCCGAAGTTCCAAGCAAAAAATGTTGTATTTTTTTTCTGACAAAGAAAAATGTTCAAAATTAAAAACAAACAAACATTGCTTTCAGACCTCAAATAATGCAAAGAAAGCAAGTTCATAATAATTTAGAAACAATACTAATGTTTTAACTCAGGAAGAGTTGAAATCAATATTTTGCGGAATAACTATGATTTCGTGTCTACCTTTTTTTTTTTTCCTCATAGATTGTACGCTTGCGAGCAGGGCCCTCATTCCTCTTGGTATCTGTTATGATATATGTGATTATTGTTATGCTGTAATGTCTGTACAAGTCCCTTCTGAAATGTAAAGTGCTGCGGAATATGTTGGCGCTATAGAAATAAAATTATTATTATTATTATTTTTGATCACAGCTTTGATGTGTCTTGGCATGCTTGCTACTAGTCTTTCACACTGCTTCTGGCGCAAAAATTTAAGAAGTTCTTCTTTGTTTGATGGCTTGTGACTCTCTATCATCCTCTTGATTACATTCCAGAGGTTTTGAATGGGGTTCAGGTCTGGAGAATGGGCTGCCCATGACAGGGATATGATGTAGTGGTCTCTTAATCTATTAATTTTTGCCAGAGCTGTATATGTCCTATGGTTTTGTCTCCTTTTATCACAGGGGTTCCCACAGTTGCTCCCCCAGTTACTTGTCTGTGGGTCTGTATGTTGGGATTTTTGTATGTTTTTTAATATTTGTAGTTAAAAAGTCCTGTGTTTCTTTTGACTCGTAAAAAAAATGTCCTAAGTATACGGCCTTTGATTCTGATTTCTCTAAATGTACTGATACTGCCTGAGAACCATAACAATCTGGCCATAAGTCACGGCCTGTATAAACTCTAAATGGGACACTTCATTGTCAATTGCTTGCTGTGTATTATTGTGTTGTTATTAATCACTTGCTTTTGGCAAATTGTATTCTATTTTCTAAAAAAGTTGCTTTTCAAGCTTAGTTTATATGCTTCATGAATATGAAAAGTTGTCAAAGCTTGCAAATTGTGTCTACAAGAAAACAAAGTTACAGATTTGGTCAATTTTCATAAGTAGCTGTTTATTTTTTAGTTTATTTTTCATTCTGCTATACATTTTGCTACTAAAAAAGTAGTCGTTTTACTCTTCCATACAAAATACTATCAAGATTTAAGCATAAAAGTTTTTTTATGTTTGGAACTGTTGATTTAATATTGGTTAGCATATTATTTCAACTGAACAAAATAAGTAAAAAAAAAAACGCACAGTGCATTTTTTCTTAGCATAATTGAAGTACTTTAAGTGGCATATTTATAGGCCATGCAAATGTGTAATGAATAAATAAGAACATATAAATGTCATATTTCACAAGCTAATTCACAGGCAAATAAATCAGGTTTCAAAGCCAAGGGGACCAATCTGAAATAAACAAGAGAAAGCATAACCGTGGCTTTTGCATTTCAACTACAGTATTTTATTGCCTGATTTGCAAATGATATAGGAAGCACAATAAGTAATTGGTACATGAGAAATAGTAAAGAAGCAATTGCACATCCTAATTTGTGAGTGATTTAGTCATATTACAAAAACAGCATAACACGGTATGTAATCATAGGAAACGTCTGTCAAATAAACAATGTCTATCCTGCTGGGTTCCCTTTTCTCTCTAACAAAATGTTGTGTTGCAAATAAGCAATATTAACCTAGGAACTAGCAGTGAGGATAGATGCCTTTAACTTTGTAAGGGGGTACAGAGTCTGATGCATGTCCCTACCCCTTTAAGTATGTCCCGGCAAAGTAACTTGTTATGCTGCTTTGTATGTGCCTTCTACCTGCTTACTATATGAATGTTTTTTGATATTGTGTGATAATGTACATACATAGATGTCTAGGGCAAGAGCAGTACCTTTATTTGAACACTAGAGGGGGCATATGGTAGTAACCCTGAATATAGTTAACTGTAGGAGGAGTTTACTGGAGGGTAAGTCAAGAACAGTTTCCTGGATAAGAGGAGAAGGGGATAGGGAGCCCATAGAGCTCGGGTGGCCAAAAAGCCCGAGCTAACCAGTAGCTCTGCAACATTACAAGTGTTGGACCCAGCCATCCAGAGCCTAATGGGCAGAAGTGCAGCTGATCCAGCACAGGGTTCATCAGTAGTGAAGCAGAATTTATAGTGGCATCACAACAGTACGGGGACACAGGTCGCTCGATATGTGGCAGATCATCGCATGGGCTGACACCCTCAGATCCGGGGCGAAACAGACAAGGGAACCCCCAAGCACAGTGAGTCTGAACAGGGAGGATGCTGCATTACCACAACAGGTGGTACAATCCAGGCATGTACTGAAGGACCAAGAAAAGAGTGGAGGGAAGGTGGAGGATGTGAGCTGTTTGGAACCCTATGCAAATGCTGTGTCTGATAACGATGTGCTCTGTACAGAAGAAAGTAAAGTTTTATGTTTCAAGTTGCAACTGGACTGTGTCTCTGTTTGTACACAAGCGACCAAAGGGGACCTAAAGCTATGGAGAGAAGGCCCTGACGGTGTGGAGAGTAAAGAAGCAAGTATCGTAACAATGGGACGTTATTTTCATGTGACGGGAGGCCAGGGCACGCAAAACCTGATAATCTCAGCCACGACTATGGCCCTGTCCGTCCCTCACAACTTCATCGTAAATACAGAAAGGAGAGTAAAATCTAGAGACCTTCAGCATATTTCCTCTGAAGTGAGAAACACCAAAATATTTCCCGGATCAGGTTATTAAAATCTGTTAGAGTATATTGCACAATGAAGACCTTTATTTAAAATTAGAGCTCATGTACATACAGTCATGGCTGAAAGTGTTGGCACCTTTGAAATTGTTCCAGAAAATGAAGTATTTCTCCCTGAAAATTATTGCAATTACAC
The DNA here is from genome assembly GCF_039654945.1 of Dendrobates tinctorius. Classification (NCBI taxonomy): domain Eukaryota; kingdom Metazoa; phylum Chordata; class Amphibia; order Anura; family Dendrobatidae; genus Dendrobates; species Dendrobates tinctorius. The sequence goes on from NW_027361829.1 coordinate 60,265,888, forward strand.
ATGTTTTGTTATACACGTTTAATTCCTTTGCATGTGCGGAAACAGCAGAAAAAAACTGAGAAAAATGGCAAATTGGACATATTTTTATACAAAACCCTCAAATGGGCTGGATAAAATTGTTGGCACCTTTCCAAAATTTTGTGTAACAAACTTTGCTTCAAGCATGTGATGCTTATTCAAACTCACCTGTGCAAAGTAACAGGTGTGGACAATATGAAAACCACACATGACAGTAGATAAATAGGGATAAGTTGACTCAATCTTTGCAGTGTTTGTGTGTGCCACAATAAGCATGGAGAACAGAAAGAGGAGAATAGAACTGTCTGAGGACTTGAGAACCAAAATTGTTGAAAAATTTCAGCAATTTCAAGATTACGAATCCATTTGCAGAGGTGTTCCTTTGTCCACGGTGTGCAACATAATCAAGAAGTTTACAACCCATGGTACTGTAGATAATCTCCCTGGATATGGACAGCAGATAAAAATTGATGAAAAGTCACAACACAGGATAGTCTGGGTGATGAATAAGCAACCCCAATCAAGTACCATAGAAATTCAAGCTGTCCTGCCAGCTCAGGGTGCCAGTGTGAACTATCCATCAACGTTTGAATGAAATGAAATGCTATGAAAAGAGTCCACTGCTGACACAGAGACATAAAAAGATAGAATGCAGTTTGCCAAAATGTACGTGAGTAAGCCAAAATCCTTCTGGTAAAGCACCCTGAGGCAGATATGTCCAAGATAGAGTTTTTTGGTAAATCACATCATTCTACTGTCTAACAAAAAGGGAATGAGGACTACAAAGAAAAGAACAGAGTACATACAGTCAAATATGGGGGAGGTTCAAAAATGTTTAGGGATTGTTTTACTGCCTCATTTCTAATGTAAATAATTTTCTGGGAGAAATACTTCATTGTCTGGAACAATTTCAAGGGTGCCAACACTTTCATCCTTGACTATAACAGTATTACAGGGATACTTTCATCATTAGAAGTTATCACCTATCCACAAGATGACTGATAACTTGCATATTGGCAGGGGTCAAACTTCCGGGACACCAATTGATCCTGAGAATAAAGCTCTGAAGTGACCTGTTGGAATGAAGTGTTTGCTGTCCTTGCACATCACAGTTTCATTCAATATCTGTTGAATTGCTGGAGATTGCAGAGTGCAGCACTCCACTTTTTCCTCCAGACCCCAAAGAGAATGAAGGGAGCATGTATAGCCACTGCTCTGCATTTCTTGTGTATAGATGATAAAATTAAATATTGAAATAAACCTTGAAGGATCTGCGCAATTCCTGAAAATTATGGTAATCAGTTTGTGGAGCTATAACATACCACGACATGCCTCTGATTTTATATACTGTATATAAACTTGCAGAGTTTATTTTGTAAGATTCAAAAGAAATCTTGCAGAAAACAAAATCATGACATATTCTGTTGGATATAATGTTATGGAATTATAATCCGCAGTAATCATTGTATTTAGAAGGTAATTTCTGTAACATGGTGCTTTCTGCCCCATGTTTAAAAAAATACTTTCTAAAGCAAAATTTTGTTTAAAATCTCAAGCTTCTAATATTTGTGATTTCAAGATATTTATTCAGGACTACTGTAGATGTGGACTCATTGGGTCGCTAGTGAATTTTGCTTTGGACTAACCCAGGGATAAGATATAAGGAATTGGGAGTTCCTCATCTTTATCAACTACAATGATCTGGATTTTACCACGACGACCACCAAGGTCACCTGGTATTTGTCTCTGTTTGAAATGGCTGGCATGTAGCTGATGAGTAGAAACCAAATCACAGTTCCAAAATGGCAAGCAGAAATAAAGCAGAGCATGGATCATGGCAATCAGCATTCCACCAACAAAGGTAAGCTGGCAGGGGCCAGACTAAGGCTAGTTTCACACTTGCTTTTTTTTGCAGCGCGTTTTTCCCGCAAAAAAACGCATTGAAAAAACGCATACAAAAGCATACAACTGCTGCGTTTTTTTCAAGCATTTTTATGAGCATGCATGAAAAGAACGCAGCGTTTTTATGCGTTTGTATGCGTTTTTAGTGCGTTTTTACCGCGTTTGCGTTTTTTTCCAACATTTTTTGGTGGCCCCTCACACTACCCAAACCATGACTTTACTAACCCTAACCCTGACCCTAACCCTAACCCTAACCCTGACCTTAACCCTAACCCTAACCCTGACCCTAACCCTTAACCAAATCATACTTAACCCTAACCCAAACCCTAAACCCTAACTAACCCTAACCCTGACCCTAACCCTAACCCTGACCCTAACCCTAACCCTAACCCTGACCCTAACCTTAACCCTAACCCTAACCCTGACCCTAACCCTTAACAAAACCATACTTAACCCTAATCCTGACCCTAACCCTGACCCTAACCCTTAACCAAACCATACTTAAACCTAACCCTGACCCAAACCCCAACCCTAACCCTGACCCTGACCCTAACCCTAACCCTAAACCCCCTTAACTAACCCTAACTCTAACCCAAACCCCTAAATTCCATGGTTAAAAAAAAAAACCGCATATGCAAAAAAACGCATACATGAGCATGCCAGTGCGCACATATGCGCATCCATAGGCTATAATGGCCATTTTTAGCGCAAAACGTGCGCATATGTGCGCATGCGCTTTTTTGCAGGGCCAAAAAATGCAACATGCTGCGTCTGGAAAATACAAACGCACACCCCAAAAAAACGCAGCGCATGAAAATCGCATACATGCGCTTACAAGCGCGCAGGTATGCGCACCCATGTTAAATATAGGGGAAAAAACGCATGCTCACATATGCGTTTTTTTCCAGCGCTAAAAAACGCAAATGTGAAACCAGCCTAAGCAGTAGTCAAGAAGACATTTTCATGGGGGCGTTGCTATGGAGTGAGGAGGGAAAGGACGCTGGACGGGAGAGCTCCTTACCATCCTGTGTAATCCTGCATGCTGGGACCCTTTTGGGGGGCATATTCGGGGCTGCCTGGCCCCCTCTGGATACCGGGATCCCCCCTGGACCCTCGTAGGAGGACGGTGAGCAGCCGGTGTGTGAGCGGCTGGAGGAGCTGGAGCGGGCGGCTGTTCCTCATGAGGCGGCGGCCATCTTAGGCGCGCGGCTCGGCTGCTGTGAGCTGCGGGTTGGCCCCTGCTGCAATGCCGCTGCTGATGCAATGAAGAAGCTGGCTAGCTGGACAAGGGAGGATGCGGTGAGCGGAGGAGCCTTGGAGAATGGGGTAGACGATGGGGCCCGCAGGGAGCGTCGGCCATATAGGACGCGCGTTCTGCCAGAAGGAGCACGGTGTCCAGTTTCCAGTGTTGCAGCATCACGGGGGCAGCAACCTGTATCCTAAAGGATCTAAGAGGAGTGCGGTGAGTGCCCTGAAAGATGGGCCCTGCATAATTTCCTCTCTCTATTGTAAATCGCTGGCTTGCTGGTGCCATTACAGTGGGGGAATCAGCTCCCCCTCCTATTGCTGCTGTCTCTCTGGGAGTGGGTATCCCTCCCCCTCCCCCCGCCATAGGAGCCTTGGTGATGTTCTATCTTTGTCTACACGAACTCTGCTCCAAAGCTATAACTGATAAACGTGGCCCCTGCTATATACTGTACATATAAGTGCAACAGGAGAATTTCTGGACTGTATAATTTCAGCTACACTGAGATACTTCACGGTTCTTAATCATGAATCGGTCTAAGGGATCGACGGCGGCAGAAAAACTGAACTGAACTGAAAAACTTGTCAGACCTGACCCCTCTGAGAGCGCACGCTATTTATGGAACACCTCCTCACAATCTCAGCATAAAAATCATCCTTCAGGGGGTGGAGAAGAGATTGAACAAGAAGAAATGACCCTTAAACAGGCATCTGAACAGTTAATGTAGGCTATCTCCCTTACCAGGACATCCCTGACGGAGAAAATAGAGGATGTCTACACTGAGCTGGGGAAACTCCGTCACGATATGCAGGCCATGAGGGGGCGCATCACGGAGGTGGAGACAAGAATGTCCCAGGTGGAAGACACCATTACGCCTATGGAGGCTAAGCTAACCAAGGTAGCGGGATCTATGAACGCCTGGAGGCAAAAAGCAGATGACCTAGAAAACAGAATGCGTCGGAACAACATCCGTGTCATCGGTCTGCCTGAACGCTCTGAAGGTCAACACCCTAAGCAATTTCTAGAAGGCTGGCTTAAGACCTCCCTGGGAGATGAATTCTCCTCGGTGTTCGCTGTTGAAAGAGCCCACAGAGTTCCCACCAGACCTCTGCCTCTGGGGGCCCCGCCTACACCCTTCCTGGTGCATCTCCTCAACTGCAAGGATAGAGACACCATTCTGCGCCTCGCACGACAAAAGAGCCCCATCAAGTTCAACGACGCCGTGATTTCAATCTTCCCGGATTTCTCCATGGAACTCCAGGAGCAACGTGCGCAATTCATCGACATCAAGAAGAGGCTCAGGGAGAAGAACATTGTATATTTCATGATTTATCCAGCTCGGCTTCGGGTTGTCCACGGGGGTTCCTCCGTGTTTTTCACGGATCCGGCGGAGGCTGCTGAGAGGCTGCGATCCCATGGAGGATCCCCTGCAAAGGAGTCCTAGAGTATCTATCTTCATCTGGATCCTTTCATTGCAGGCTTAATCGGAGCTCTCCTGGCGGACACCCAGAGATCTATAATACCGGTCACTGTGTTCAGTGATGGTATCCCCTTGTTTTTTGATAAAGGAGCGGGACTTTGCTCCTATGTTACTAGGTTTATATTTTGTTGTCTTTTTTTCTAAAAGCTTTAGTTTCAGCTTTCAGAGTTACTTAGGTAGAGGTTGCAGCCAATGGAAGTCCTACTGTTTGTGAGATGTCTCTGAGTTCTACTTAGGCACCGATATGCAACATGCCCAGATATGTGGAGATGGGTTCTGAATTAATCTGCATGACATGGAATGTGAGGGTTATCAAAGCCCCCCGGAAAAAGATTAAAGTATTTTCACAAATTAGGCACTATCACCCTCATATTGTGGCTCTGGTCGAGACCCACTTGACCAGGGATATGGCTCGGAGTGTGCAAAAGCCATGTGTCAATGGTCTATATACGCATTTCACACCAGTTACTCTAGGGGGGTCTCATTATTAATACACAAAGACGTTAGATGGGAAGTCCGGTAGGCCCGGAGAGACTCTGAAGGGCGCTTCATATTTGTGTATGCACTGATTAATTCTAGGAAATATGTAATTCTGTGTGTTTATAATCCCCTTCCAGCTGGTACGTCGATTCTCCAGAAAGCATTGAGTTTTGCTTTAAACTACCCAGACGCAGATGTTATTTGTATGGGGGATTTTAATTTGGTTATGAATAGTTGCCTCGATAGATTGAGACTGGATGACAGGACACAGGGTGGGACCCCGGCAGTGGCTACATCCCAATTATCACAGTTTATAGAAGGTAGTGGATGGTTGGACCTATGGAGAACACGTCACCCAGAAACAAGAGAGTATACTTGCCATTCTTCCACTAGGCGTTCCTTATCTCGCATAGATTACATTTTTGGATCTAGTGGTCTGGCGATGTGGGTGGATAGTATTGAACATGGAAGTAGAGGGGTTTCAGACCACAGCCCGATCATTCTTAAGCTCAGGTTTGACCCGCCGGGTGGTAGGATAACATGGAAATTAAACCCTTTCTGACTGAAATTGATCAAGTCACCCGATAGAACAATTGACCAATTACATGTCTTTGTGTCCTCCCACACCGAACCCCGGAGGATGACGAAATAGAGCAATGATTGAAAGATTCGGAGGCTACCTACATATCTAATCAAACCAGTGGTAATAGAGTGGAGTGGTTAACTGCCCAAAGATTATATACTCAGCATATAGACTCCAAGTCCAAACGTAAATTATTTTTTACTCGCAAGTCCTACTTTGAACTAGGGAACCAATCTAGTAAATTTTTGGCCTATTTGGTGCGGCAGCACAATACAATTAACACAATATTACAGATCCGCAGCTCAGATGGTACAGTGGTGTTCTCGACGGAAGAGATAGTGGGATGTTTCCATGATTATTATAGCTCACTGTACAGTTCAAAGAATGACGTTGGTAACCAGGGGTGTCTTGACTATCTATCAGATATAACATTTCCCACACTAAGTGCTTCTCAGCGGGCCTTTATGGACGCTGAGTTCACTTTGGAAGAGATAGAAGATGCCATAAGGGATATGGCCTCTGGGAAAACCCCTGGGCCGGGTGGGTTCCCTATTGAGCTGTACAGGAAATACCGGGAGATTTTAGCGCCACTTTTGTTGTCGGTGTTCCAGGGGATTTGGGGTGGGGGGGTCATACCAGAGTCCTTCTATGAAGCTAATATAATAGTGCTTAAGAAAGAAGGGAAGGACCCTCTGGACTGCAGATCTTATCACCCCATATCTTTATTAAATGTGGATTCCAAAATTTTTACGAAAATCTTGGCAACTAGGCTAAATTCAATTATTTTGGAACTTGTACATCCTGATCAGACTGGCTTTATGCCTGGGAAGAGCATCTCCATTAATATTAGACGGGTTTAATCGGTGGTTCAATATAGCTCCCTGATGCCAGACAATAAATGGGCATTAGCGTCGTTGAATGCGGCCAAGGCCTTTGACTCCCTTGAGTGGCCTTTCCTCCACGCATGCTTGCAGAAATACGGTTTTGGAAATAGATTTTTAAAATGGGTTAATACATTATATATGAAACCTAAAGCCCATGTCATTGTAAATGGATCCGCTTCCGAGTCCTTTTCTTTGCACAGGGGGACTCGTCAGGGGTGCCCTCTTTCCCCGATCCTCTTTGCTCTTGCAATAGAGGCTTTGGCAATCCTCATGAGAACTTCTCCTAATATTATGGGTATAGAGATAGCAGATCGGGTAAAACACCATAGGCCTATATGCTGATGATATGATAATATTTATGGATAGAGCGGAGGAGCTGTTGACGGGGGTAATTGCCACTATAACTGAATTCAGTAGATATTCTGGCCTGTATATAAATTGGGAGAAGTCTGCTCTGATGCCTCTTTCTCATGCCCCGATGCCGCGACTCGAGACTCTGTCCTTGTTGCCTATTGTGCCACATTTTAAATATTTAGGTGTTCATATTTCTCAATCTAGCACACTTGATCTACAACTTAATATATATCCATTATTAGAGATGGTTAAAGTCAAATTTGTGATTTGGAGTAAACTTCCGCTTTCTGTAGCTGGACGCATTAATCTAATTAAAATGATACTACTCGCTAAAATCAGTTATTTCCTCCAACACAGTGCTGTGGTGGTGCCTAAGTCTTTTTTCACTAACTTAAATTCCCAAATTACGTCTTTCATATGGGGGAAAACTAGGCTGAAACTTAAACTATCCACCCTACAAAGGCCAAAAAAAGGGGGGGGGGTGGCGCTACCAGATTTTTTCCTATATTATCTAGCCGGACAGGCAAGGGCCATAAATAAGTGGATGCCTGGTAATCATTTTCCTAATTCTGAGAGCCATTTGCTTCATGCTGCACATGCTGATTGCCCACTAGGGTTCTTGGAGATGGAAAAAGTAAAAGTCCCACATCTGCTATCCATGCTTCGTCTGGCAAGGCTAGTTTGGAGACAGAATAAGAGGGTGGTTGGATTTAGTGATATCATAGCTGAAATGCCCTTATGGAATAACAGATATTTTCCACACTGCTTGCCCACCCATCTGCTGAATTCTGGCCTTAGTGCAATGTCTCTACGATAGGGGACATATGAATGGGATACACTATTATCTTTTGAAAAATTACAAGTTAAGTGCAATGTCCCGAGGTCACAATTCTTCCAATATTTACAATTAAGATTAGCCTTTCAGTCGCACATGAGACATGTCGGTATGAATAATGCTATTTCGTCTCTACCCTTGATAGGCATTCTTAAATCACAAGGTCCCCAGGGTCTCATCTCCTCTCTGTACACACACATGCTATCGGTGGGGACGGAATCTGCCATATGCTCGGTTAGGGGGAAATGGGAAAGGCTCATCCCTGATACACAGGGAGAGGAGTGGGAGGAAATTTTGGAGTCACCAACTAAGGTGTTTCCGTCAATTAACAATTGAATGATACAACTTTATATCATAAACCAATCATATTTGACTCCGATTCGACTTTTTAAGATGGGCCGTTTCCAATCTTCGGAGTGTTTGAGATGCCATGCATCCGACGCAGATTTTGTTCACATGATTTGGCAATGTCCAATTATAATACATTATTGGAAAGAGGTGACGACATTATTGACCTCCCTGGCACAGATTCCTGTTCCCCTTGAGCCATTGGTTTGTCTGTTTGGGGTGTGGGATGATGAGACGTGGGGACTAGAGTTGAGCGATACCGTCCGATACTTCAAAATATCGGATCGGAATGGATCGGCCGATCTTTAAAAAAAGTATCGGTATCGCCGATGCCGATACCGGAAGTCCCATTCAAGTCTATGAGACTTCCGGGATCGGAATTGGAAAAACCCTTTCCTGCCCTTGTACAGCCTCTCGGGGGTCTGTACGGGCCTTCCGGGGGTCTCTGCCGGCCTGCCGGGGGTCTGTGCCGGCCTGCCGGTGGGCTGTGCGGACTGCCCGGGGTCTGTACCGGCCTGCCGGGGGGCTGTGCCGGCCTGCCGGTGGTCTGTGCACCCTGTGGGGGTCTGTACCGGCCTGCCGGGGGGCTGTGCTGATGTCCGGGGGTCTGTGCAGGCATCGTCCGATGGGACTACAAGTCCCTTCGGGCGATGCCTGCTACCATGACAGTGATTGACACATTAGCCAATGATGGGACAGTAGTAGTCCCATCATCCGGCTAATGTGTTAAATGTAAAAAAAAAAAAAAATACTACATACATACATACTACATGCATGCTACATACATACTACATGCTACATACATAGTACATATATACTACATGCATGCTATATACATACTACATGCTACATACAAAGTACATATATACTACATGCATGCTACATACATACTACATGCTAAATACATACTACATACATACTACATATATACTACATGCATGCTACATACATACTACATGCATGCTACATACATACTACATGCTACATATATACTACATGCATGCTACATACATGCTACATGCTACATACATACTACATGCATGCTACATACATACTACATATATACTACATGCATGCTACATACATACTACATGCTACATACATACTACATACATACTACATGCATGCTACATACATACTACATACATACTACATATATACTACATGCATGCTACATACATACTACATGCTACATACATACTACACACATACTACATATATACTACATGCATGCTACATACATACTACATGCTACATACATACTACATACATACTACATGCATGCTACATACATACTACATGCTACATATATACTACATACATACTACATATATACTACATGCATGCTACATACATACTACATGCATGCTACATACATACTACATACATGCTACATACATACTACATACATACTACATGCATGCTACATACAATACATTCATACAATACATACATAGACATACAGTACATATAACATAGAGTAACATACTTACCAATACTTGTCACATTGTTCCCCGAAGCCATTGTCTTCTACGGAATAAATATTAACATAACAAACCACAAAAATACTCACCCATGATCCCAAGCAGTCCACGAGTGTGTCCCACGACGATCTTGGGTAGAGAACTGCAGCATCAGCTGATGCTGCCGCTCTCTACGGGCTGCAGGAATCCAATGATGGAAGGTAGGTATCCTTCCGCACTGTATTCCTCTGCCACGTAAAAAAAAAAGTCCCTAGTCTCACTTTATGGTAAAAGCTGATGCTGCAGTTCTCTACCCAAGATCGTCGTGGGACACACTCGTGGACTGCTTCGGATCATGGGTGAGTATTTTTGTGGTTTGTTATGTTAATATTTATTCCGTAGAAGACAATGGCTTCGGGGAAAAATGTGACAAGTATTGGTAAGTATGTTACTCTATGTTATATGTACTGTATGTCTATGTATGTATTGTATGAATGTATTGTATGTAGCATGCATGTAGTATGTATGTAGTATGTATGTAGCATGTATGTAGTATGTATGTAGAATGTAGTATGTATGTAGTATATATGTAGTATGTATGTAGTATGTATGTAGCATGTATGTAATATGTATGTAGCATGTAGTATATATGTAGCATGCATGTAGTATGTATGTAGCATGTAGTATGTATGTAGTATGTATGTAGCATGTAGTATGTATGTAGCATGCATGTAGTATATATGTAGTATGTATGTAGCATGTAGTATGTATGTAGCATGCATGTAGTATGTATGTAGTATATATGTGGTATGTATGTAGCATGTAGTATGTATGTAGCATGCATGTAGTATGTATGTAGTATGTATGTAGTATGTATGTAGCATGTAGTATGTATGTAGCATGCATGTAGTATATATGTAGTATGTATGTAGCATGTAGTATGTATGTAGCATGCATGTAGTATGTATGTAGTATGTATGTAGCATGTATGTAGTATGTATGTGGCATATAGTATATATGTAGCATGCATGTAGTATGTATGTAGTATGTATGTAGCATGTAGTATGTATGTAGTATATATGTAGTATGTATGTAGTATGTATGTAGCATGTAGTATGTATGTAGCATGCATGTAGTATATATGTAGTATGTATGTAGCATGTAGTATGTATGTAGCATGCATGTAGTATGTATGTAGTATATATGTGGTATGTATGTATCATGTAGTATGTATGTAGCATGAATGTAGTATGTATGTAGTATGTATGTAGCATGTAGTATGTATGTAGCATGCATGTAGTATTTATGTAGTATGTATGTAGCATGTATGTAGCATGTAGTATGTATGTAGCATGCATGTAGTATATATGTAGTATGTATGTAGCATGTAGTATGTATGTAGCATGCATGTAGTATATATGTGGTATGTATGTAGCATGTAGTATGTATGTAGCATGCATGTAGTATGTATGTAGTATGTATGTAGTATTTTTTTTTTTTTTTTTTTAACATTTAACACATTAGCCGGATGATGGGACTACTACTGTCCCATCATTGGCTAATGTGTCAATCACTGTCATGGTAGCAGGCATCGCCAGATGGGACTTGTAGTCCCATCGGACGATGCCTGCACAGACCCCCGGACATCAGCACAGCCCCCCGGCAGGCCGGCACAGCCCCCCGGCAGGCCGGTACAGACCCCCACAGGGTGCACAGACCACCGGCATGCCGGCACAGCCCCCCGGCAGGCCGGTACAGACCCCGGGCAGTCCACACAGCCCCCCGGCAGGCCGGCACAGCCCCCCGGCAGGCCGGCAGAGACCCCCGGAAGGCCCGAAATGACGGCGCATCATGATGCGCACACACCGCGCATCATGATGACAACATTTCGGCTGTCAATCAACTTTGAACTTCCGATTCCGATGCCCGATATTGAAAAAATATCGGATGTCGGTATCGGAATTCCGATACAGCAAGTATCGGCCGATACCCGATACTTGCGGTATAGGAATGCTCAACGCTAGTGGGGACACTATACGGGGATTTTCTTGCGGGAGACATTGTTCATGGCACGGAAGGTGCTGGCACTGCGGTGGATGGGGGGTTCGGATCCCTCCCTTATGGCCTAGAAAGAATTGGTAAACTTGATTATCCCATATGAGCGTATGCTTTACCAAAACAGAGGGTGCCCAGACAAATTTGAAAAGATATGGGAGAGGTGGAACTCCTCTCACCTTACACTGTAGGACGGAGATATCGCATGATAGAGAGCTAAATATATGGACGTACAGTAGGCTGCAAATAGTTGTTTTGTAGTAGTAGTAGTAATGTTTTAGAAGTAGGCAGGATTTGTTGTTAGAATGATAATACACGGACTAATGTAAGGCAATTGACAGTATGTTTATTCAATGTACAGTTGGTATACACACGCTGTTTGACATCGATGCTCTGTGATATGTATATGTTTATGTATGTGTGTTACATGATACTTTCATTGCTGTCAGTTTGCACATTATATATCCTGCCTTTGGTTCAATAAACGAATTTAAAAAAAAAAAAGAAGATTTTCATGCGGTAAGGAAAAAAGGCTACTTGAATATTAGTGCACACTCACAAAATTCATGATGCATAAAGAATGATTTTATTGGACATCTAACATCAGACAAAATACATCTAAAAACAATTAAAAATACAACAAAAGAAGAAGGTTCTTCAGACCATGGTGTCTGACAGTGCATAAATGATAAATCAGAAAGAAAACCCATTGTATAAAAATACAAGTCCTGCACAAGAAATGCAATAAAATCCTTCTAGAAATAAGTGCAACAAAAGACTTAAATATTGAAAATAATTAAATTTTATTTGACAAAATTAATCTATGAAATATAATAATTAAAAAGTAAATATAGCATATATAGCTGAAAATAGGAGCACACCTAATAATGCTGTATATACAACCGTATAAAAAGGGTAGAAATCAAAATGCCTTGCTTACAATCAATAATATATACCAGAATATACCAAAAATAAAAAATACTTATAGTGTCATTAAATATACACACGAAAACACTAAAAATTGTGCTGCAAAACAACCATAAATTGTTTGTGATTAAAAATATAAATATAACCCAATAAAGTGCTAACGTGCTTAAAGTTTTGAAAAATATTGCTGATGTGCAGTAAAATTGTACTGTGCAATTGTGCTGGTATTGTATTAAAGTAAATATAAATATATGGCCCTTTAATTAAAGCACTTAATACATAGTGCTTCAGCACAGAGTTTAATAAATAAGCTGCAATACCATACTGTGTGAATAGTGCTAAAAAAGTGCTGCAGTGCTTATATGTGCAATGTGCAAAGGCTGCTAAAGATCCAATGGATTCTATTACAATGTGTAACCCTTAAGATGAAATAAAGCGCTAAAGTGCAATAATTATAACAAGGTGCTGCAGTGCTAGGCGGACCAGTAAGATAGGCATATAAAAGATATAATTTATCGTTTCCTCATGTCATTATTCAGTTTGGATTATGACAGATTTTGCACAAGTAACCTTTTTTTCCTTCAAGCTGTTTGCTTAAAGTTAGTTTTGCCCCCCGGGGGCCATTAAGGTCATTACACTGTGGTGTTTTAGTTCTAGTTTTGCCCCCGGTGGCCGTTAGGGTCATTGCACTCTGGTTACTTTAGTTTAGTTGCCCCCGGTGGCCGCTAGTGTTATTGCACATGATAATGAAGCAGGTGTGATTCCCTGGCTGCTACCTATAAAGGAGTAGCAGGTGGTCTCACTGAGGTTTTTTGGTGAAATTGCTGATTACCAACCAAGTTTGGTGAAGGAAGGAACTACAGAGAGGAGTTCCTGGCAGCTCAGGGGAGCTCTGGTGTAATAGCTTCAGGCGGAAGCTGAATTCAGGTGTCGAGCTTCAGGGGTGAAGCTGAATGCAATAGCAACAGAGCAAAGCTAAGTGGTGTTTCTCCCTGTTTGTTACTTTCCTTGCGTGTGTATTAGTGCAGTGGTGGGATTAGTTTCTGCACCATCCAATTCACTAGACAGGGATAGGTGCAGGGCGAGCTAGGGATTTGAGGTATCCAGCTCATCGCCAGGTGCAGAACCTGCCTAGGGATTGTCAGGAGTGTAGGGACACTCACTCAGGGGAGTGCAGGAAGTCTTCACGTCCCCATTCCCTATTGCAGGGCCCTCCATTGTAACGGTTTCCCCGGTGTTTCCCTTAACTCTGTTTAAATTCGCCCTGCTGGAGGCGGTGTATCCAGGTTCACGGGTGTTATAGAAATTCGCCCTGCTGGAGGCAGTGTATCCAGTCACACGTGACATCACACCTCATACGTAAAACTGAGTGTGCTCCAGTCTCTATGCACGTTTCGGCGCTTGCCTTCTTCCGGGGGGGGGGCATGTTTGGTTGTTTTGCAGCACAATTTTTAGTGTTTTTGTGTGTATATTTAGTGGCAATATATAAGTATTTTTTTTTTTTGCACAAGCATTTAAGTAGATTGAGGGTTGAGGAAGGGACAGATTCTGGAAAATTTTTTGAGCTGGAGGCGACAGGAGGTTGAGAGAGCTTGGATGTGTGGTTAGAAAGACAGGGCAGAGTCAAGGGTTACTCCAAGGCAGCAGACCTCTTGTACGAGGGAAAGCGTGATGTTGTCAATTGTTATAGATAGGTCGGGTAGGGAAGATCTGTGCGATGGGGAAAGATAATCAGTTCAGATTTGTCCACACTGAGTTTGAGGAAGGGAGAGGAGAAGAAGGAGGATATGGCTGATAGACTCTCCGGAATTCTGGAGAGCAGAGAGGTGATGTCTGGGTCAGAGAGGTAGATCTGAGTGTCATCAGCATAAAGGTGGTACTGGAATCCATGGAACTTTATGAGTTGCCCCAGGCCAAGTGTATAGATTGAGAAGAGTAGGGGTCCTAGAACAGAGTCTTGGGGGACTCCAACAGAGAGAGGGTGGGATGAGGAGGTAGTGTGGGAGAGGGAGACGCTGAATGTGTGGTTGGAAAGGAGGAGATCCATGATAGGGAGAGGTCTTTGATGTCAAAGGAGGAGATGATCTGTAGTAGGAGGCAGAGGTCAACTGTGTCGAAAGTAGAGGACAGGTCTAGAAGGAGGAGTATAGAGTATTGTCCTTTAGCTTTGGCTGTAAGTAGGTCATTGGTAATTTTAGTCAGGGCTGTCTCAGTGGAATGATGGGGACAGAAACCAGATTGCAGATCGTCAAAGAGCAAGTTAGATGAGAGGTGAGAGGAAAGTTCAGAGTGGATGTGCTGTTCCAGGAGTTTGGAAGCAAATGGGAGCAGCGATATTGGGCGATTTCTGGACATGGCTGTTGGGTCGAGGATTGGCTTTTTAAGGATAGGTGTAATTATGGCATGTTTGAAAGCAGAAGGGAAGGAGCCAGAAGTTAGTGATAGGTTGAAGAGGTGGGTTAGGGATGGGATAAGAGTGGTGATGATGTTGGGGAGGAGGTGGGATGGGATAGAGTCAAGTGCACAAGTGGTGAGGTGTGATTTGGAGAGAAGATGAGCAAGCTCCCCTTCAGTGATGTTAGATAGGGAGGTTTTGGTGTCTGGGCATTGGTCTGGTGTGCAAAGGGGTTGTGGTGGTTGAGCAATAAAGACTTGCCCTGTTTGGTCTATCTTGTTTTTGAAGTGTTTGACAAAGTCTTCGGCAGAGATTAGGGAAGTCAGAAGGGGCAGTGGTGGGCGGAGGAGCGATTAAAAGTATTGAACAAACTGTTTCGGGTTGTGGGATAAAGAAGATACAAGGGATGTAAAGTAGGCATGTTGAGCAGTGGTGAGGGCAGATTTGAATGAGAGTGTTGCTTGTTTGAGTTTAGTGAAGTCGTCTTGCGAATGCGTTTTCTTACAGCACCATTCTGCAATTCTGGATGCTTTCTGAAGCTTTTTAGTGATGTTATTATGCCAGGGTTGTCTATTGATTCGTCGCACTCTGTTGTGCATGACAGGGGCGACCGAGTCGATGGCTGATGTAAGAGTGGCATTGCAGAAACTAGTGGCAGTTTCCGAGTCGTGGAGTGAAGATATGGAGGACAGTGGTAGAATAGAGTCAGAGAGTGTGCGAGTATCTAGATGTGCGAGGTTTCTGCGGGGGTGCGCATGTTGCTGGACATGTGTGACAGGTGAGGAGGACAGGGATGAGAAAGTGAGTAGATGGTGGTCAGATAGAGGGAGAGGGGAGGTTGTGATCATCATGGGCCAGGGAGCCACATGTGGCTACCAAGCCACATGTTGGGGACCCCTGCTCAACATGTTTACTCTATGAAAGTCAGTGGAGCTTAATTTAGAGCTTGAAGAAACTGTATGGTATTTGTAAAAATTTAAATATGATATCACAGAAGAATATCTGACCAAAAAGCACGAACATGGAGCATACAAAAGAATGTTAATAAATATTTTGGCTTAAACTTTTATGTTTTTGTCAATGTTCAGTTGAGTATTTGAATACACATTTAAAAAAGTCTTAAATTGAAAAGAACAAAAGTCTGAAAGCCATAATCCACACAAACCAGTGTTGAACAGGAGGGAGTGCTCATACTGTAATTAATAACAATCATTTAGGTAGATTCTGTTGAGGTTCTTTAAGAATAAAAGTAAATTTAAAAGAATGAACTAAATATTTATATATATATATATATATATATATACACTGTATATTTCAGTTTTAGATATAAAATAATTTGAATTTATTTAAAATGATAATAGAGCAGAGTTTTTGCTCTATTTTATTTTACCAGCTTAGCACTGATATAGCAAAAAAAATAAAAGCCTTTTAAAGGCTCAATCTGTTCTTCAGTGGATAAAATGTCTAAAATTGGTCAACAAGATGAAAGAACCCGTAAGGAACACATTTTAGAGCATCTGGAATGGATATGTACAATGATGTTCACAGAGCAGCTGAGTCAGGGACTGACTGTGAAAGCAGCTGTGCAGGTGCTTTGGGGGCTAATTGGCTATTTGACTGCCTGGATTTTATTTCTCATTGAAAAAGTCCAGGAAATGACTTTCACTTTTGTGCTACACAACCATATTTTAAAAATAAGTATAACATTTCTCATCTTCGGCAACTTTTAAAGTTTCTGTGTGAGATAATCCGTATTTCTGGTTATATAGGTTTTAAAATGTAGTCATTATTTAAAAATAGCAATATACTAAAAAATCAGGAAAGCCTATAAAATACCTGATTGTGTAAGGAGTGGAATAATGAACATTTCATTTTTATTCAGTTAATATATAACTAGTTTGTATACTTGTGCTGCATACTTATTAAGATGGTAGGCGTACTTACTGTACCCTCAAATAATAAAATGTCCAGAAATAAAAAAAACCCATTATGGATAAATAAGAGGGTGCAAAGTTAATAAGACAAAAGCAAAAGACATTTAAAAGCTTAAAGACCGACAATACAGAAATAGCATTTCAGGAGAATAGGGATCTCAATAAAAAAATGTAAAAAAGAAATCAAACTAACAAAGTTATGTACTGAAACACAAATTACAAGTGACATTAAAAAAAATCCCAAAAAAGTTTATAAATACATCAATGCCAAAAAGAAAAGAATGGATGGTATTGGCCTCCTAAAAACAATAAGATCATTATAAAGGACACAGAAAAGTCTGAGATATTAAGGAGACACTTTTTATCCTTGTTCACCAATGAACTGACTGTTCCAGGGATCAATTAATAAGGCAAAAAAATCAGTATTCTACCTGATATAACTAGTTTAACACAAGTATTACGCCTGCTTCTGAGCAAATTAAACATTGACAAATCCCCCGGCCCAGATGGCATTCATCCACGGATACTTAGGGAATTGAGTTCAATAATTGACAGACTGCTGTATCTCATATTCATAGACTCTCTTGTAACAGGGGTGGTACCACAGGATTGGAGGATGGCTTACTTGGTAAAGATATTTAAGAAAGGTAAGAAGGTGGATCCAGGTAACTACCCTCTGGTAAGCAAGACATCAGTAGTGCTCAAAGATTTGGGGCCATTATAAGAGATGACCTGCAGAGATATATTGCAGAGAATAATATAATAACTGACAACCAGCAAGGATTCATGAAAGATATAAGTTGTGTCTGACCAACATGTTGGATTTCTATGAGGTGGTAAGTGCAAATCTGGATGTTTGCAATGCGGCTGATGTGATTTTGTGTGGACTTTGCAAAGGCATGTTACGTATACTATGCCACTTAACAGCCTTATACTGAAGCCACAGAAGCAAGAACTGGGGGGAAAGTATATGCATATAGGTAAGGAATTGGCTAAATGACAGGAAAGAAAGAGTCGTCATAAATGGTAAGTTTTCTAAATGAGATATGGTCTGAAATGGGGACCGCAGGCATCTGTGCTAGGACCAATTCCTTTTAACTTCTTTATTATTGATCTTGTGGATGGGATTAAGAGTAAAATGTCAGTCTTTGCTGACAACACAACATTATATAGGATATTAAAATAAGACTTTGACATTAAAATATTGCCAAACAATCTGGATAAGATGTCTGAATGAGCAAACACTTGGCAAATTAAGTTAATGTAGATAAATGTAGAGAAATGCACCTACAATGGTACAATCCTGTTGCAGCATATACATTAAAGAGGAGTATACTCTGGACTGCAGAACAGGAGAAGGACTTGGGTATTCTGGCAAAGAGTACGCTGAGCAACAGTACACAAAAGCAAAGAAGAAGATTTTAGGGTACATAAAAAGACAGATATAACACAGTGATCCCAACGTATTATTACCCTTTATAAATCACTTGTGAGGCCACATCTAGAATATGGGATCCAGTTTTTGGCTCAACAATTTAAATGCGATATCCATAAGTTAGAGTCAGTTCAAAGGTGGACAACTAGATTATTACAAGGCATGGACGGCCTCTCATATGATGGGAGGCTGAAAAAGTTGGACTTGTTTAGCTTAGAAAAAAGACGTCACATCACGGCACATAATCCCGCCCCCACCACATTACCACACATAATCCCGCCCCCACCACATCACCACACATAATCCCGCCCCCCACCACGTTACCACACATAATCCCGCCCCATCACATCACCACACATAATCCCGCCCCCCACCACATCACCACACATAATCCCGCCCCCCACCACATCACCACACATAATCCCGCCCCCCACCACATTACCACACATAATCCCGCCCCCCACCACATCACGACACATATACATTACCACACGAGGCTCCATCCATACACATTACCACACGAGGCTCCGTCCCCACACATTACCTCACGAGGCTCCATCCCCACACATTACCACACGAGGCTCTGTCCCCACACATTACCACACGAGGCTCCATACCACATGAGGCTCCGCCCCCACACATTACCACACAAGGCTCCGTCCCCCCACATTACCACACGAGGCTCCATCCCCACACATTACCACACGAGGCTCCGTCCCCACACATTACCACACAAGGCTCCATCCCCACACATTACCACACGAGACTCCATCCCCACACATTACCACACGAGGCTCCATCCCAACACATTACCACATGAGGCTCCATCCTCACACATTAACACACAAGGCTCCGTCCGCCCACATTACCACATGAGGCTCTGTCTCCACACATTACCACATGAGGCTCCGTCCTCACACATTACCACACGAGGCTGCGTCCCCATACATTACCACACGAGGCTCCGTCCCCACACATTACCACACAAGGCTCCGTCCCCACACATTACCACACGAGGCTCCACCCCCCACATTACCACATGCAGCACTTCCTTTCTATGTAATTCAACCACTTCAGCCAAGGTAAACATACATTTAATTGCATCCACATTCTCCCAAACAAAATGAGCCAAGAAGAGTCGCCAGGTCCGTCTCACAGGCCGCAATCCGGACAACAATGCAGTAGCTGATCGACAACAACAATATCGACAAAATCGTAGGATTGGTTATCAACAATGAACCAAATGCACCAATTAGCTGGTGGGGGGGCGGGACTATGTGTGGTGATGTGGTGGGGGGGTGAGATTATGTGTGGTGATGTGGTGAGGGGGCGGGATTGTGTGTGGTGATGTGGTGTGGGGGGCCGGATTGTGTGTGGTAATGTGGTGGGGGGCGGGATTGTGTGTGGTAATGTGGTGGGGGCGGGATTATGTGTGGTGATGTGGTGGGGGGCAAAGCTACTGTGCAGGGGCGGGATTATCGAGTAATCACGATGCATCTTATATATATAGATGCATTTCTTTTTCTGCATTTGTAATTTTGATGCCAATGTTATATTTCCACATTCTGTGACACGTGTGTTCAGTGGTGCTTTTTCCTGATTGGATGCTGTATGTTACAACCATGATTGAACGTGATTGATTCATAGTTTTGGTAAAATTAGAGCTCATGGATATGTTTGACAAACTATGATGCTGGAATGAATAAAAAACGCACATCTTACTGAATCCAGTTTGTTTTTGATTTTACACTGTGAATAAAATGTATCATTAGTATTATTAAGATTTTTAATGATTATTATTGTTATTAACTTCATTTTAATTTAATTTACCACCTGCGTAAGCGCTATTTAATGTTGTCATTATTTACTTTAGTTTAATCACCAGCAGCGTTAATTAGATAGCAATGAGCGTGCCGAGCGTTAGCTGGCTGGAAACAGCTAGTCAATATATATATATGTGTGGTCAATACAAAGGACTGGAACACAATTTATTCCTTACTAAAGCCATATTAAGGACCAGGAGAAACTCATTAAGGGTGGAAGAAAGGCGATTCCGGCAGCTAAATAGAAAAGTGTTCTTTACAGTTAGAGCAGTCAGACTGTGGAATGCCGACCACAGGAGGTAGTAATGGCAAACACTATAACAGCTTTTAAAAAAGGGCTGGGCGATTTCCTCAGTACAAATAATATTGTGGGTATAGTTAAATTAGTGACAAAATGTATAATTGGCAGAGAAAAGATGAACTAGATGGACCAAGGTATTTTTTCAACCTATGTATATATGTAACTACAGTGGCATGTAAAAAATTGGGCATCCCTGGTCAAAATTACTGCAATTGTGAACAGTTAATCAAGTTGAACATGAAATTACCTCTAAAAGGCGTAAAGTTAAAGATGACCATCTTTCCTTTGTGTGTTAGGCAAAAAAAAATTGTCATTTTATTTTAGAAATTACAAAAAGGAAAATAGGCTAATGCAAAAGTTTGCCACCCTTGGAGATTTGTGTGCTCAGATAACTTTGACCAAGGTTTCAGACTTTATAATTAGCCTATTAGAGTTATGGCTTGTTTACTATCAGTGATGTAAATTTCCCAGTTTTACAAAAACCCAGCAAAGGCATAAGTGACATGACAAGAACCTGCATAACTAATCATATGCTATATAGATACAAGTCAAATTTATGTATGAGATAGCCAAGATATCTATAAAATGATGGTAGTCTCACGATCAAAGCAGTAGTGGATGGCAAGATTTGGAGCCTGAAAGTCAAAAGTTCAAAACATTGTTACCCTTTTGCTCTTCACTGTATGTATATATACCGTAGATATATATTTTAATTATGAGTCAACCAGATGTGTTATTATTTATGTCAAAGTAATAGAAAAGATTGACAACATAATGATCATCAACTTTTATAGATTCACCATGAACATATCAGATGAAAGGTGTAACATCCATTCTTAATTACTATTGATTGTATAGTTAAATTTTAAAAATTGAAAGGATCGTCATTTCTTTTTCACAACCATCAGATATTGACCGCAAGTGTTAATGGCTTCACCCTGGTTGTTCAACATGCATAAAAACTGTAATGGAATGCAACAACCTTTGCCAATAAGATCTGTTAACAGCAGCTAGCCTATAAACACAGGGATGTGTAGAAAACAATTTATTTTCAGCCTTGCGTGATGTAAATTTATGAAATGTGTGACAGGGCTCTGCTTTCATTACTAGATGCACTAGAAAATGATGCAAGAGATGGCTGGAAAGAAGGTGAGAGTGGGACTAGTGTGTAAATAGAGCTGCTGGCATGAGAAATGCTATGACTGCACAAAAGTACTTGTTGGAGATAGTAATTTTATGGGAGATTCACTTAGCCCAGGAAGAGCCTATTGCTTGCTGGGTGACAAAGAGTAGTGAACCTGATGCGCAGTTTCAACATGCTGAAACATAGGAGTGAAGGAGATCCCATGTTTGCAAATGTTTTTCACTATTTGGGATGTGTGGTTTACTACATTAGATGATTAATTAGGAAGTTATTAGCCTTAGCAGTACTTGGGCTATGACCTAGTTTACAACTGGGTTTGAATACACCAACTTCATTCACCACGGGTTCCTTTACCAAGTTATTTCCAACAGCCTCAGAAGACACTACAGAGCAAACACCATGGGCTGATGATATACGTCAGCCACCATGAAACTCACCGTTTCAGTTCCTATACATCAATAATCTATCAGCTTCAGACCACTGAAGGTCAATTTCTAGTTTACTATTCATTGTACTGGTTTGTGCTCTAAGATCCAATTACTCTTACACGAGTGATCTCTTTGCACCTCATCTCACAGGCCATTATGTTTCTGACCATTGGTCTACCACTGTAACAGAAATAGACTTACAATGTTTCCGACATCAAAAAGAGGTACAAACTTATTCCTCCTGGTACAAGATGTATTCCTCATACAGTTGTGGCCAAAAGTATTGACACCCCTGCAATTTTGTCAGATAATACTCAGTTTCTTCCTGAAAATTATTGCAAGCACAAATTCTTTGTTATTATTATCTTCATTTAATTTGTCTTAACTGAAAAAAAACAAAAATAATTGTCCTAAAGCCAAATTGGATATAATTCCACACCAAACATAAAAAAGAGGGTGGACAAAAGCATTGGCACTGTTTGAAAAATCATGTGATGCTTCTCTAAATTGTGTAATTAACAGCACCTGTAACTTACCTGTGGCACCTAACAGGTGTTGGCAATAACTAAATCACACTTGCAGCCAGTTGACATGGATTAAAGTTGACTCAACCTCTGTCCTGTGTCCTTGTGTGTACCACATTGAGCATGGAGAAAAGAAAGAAGACCAAAGAACTGTCTGAGGACCTGAGAAACCAAATTGTGAGGAAGCATGAGCAATCTCAAGGCTACAAGTCCATCTCCAAAGACCGGAATGTTCCTGTGTCTACCGTGCGCAGTGTCATCAAGAAGTTTAAAGCCCACGGCACTGTGGCTAACCTCCCCAGATGTGGACGGAAAAGAAAAATTGACAAGAGATTTCAACGCAAGATTGTGTGGATGTTGGATAAAGAACCTCGACTAACATCCAAACAAGTTCAAGCTGCCCTGCAGTCTGAGGGTACAACAGTGTCAACTCGTACTATCCATCGGTGTCTGAATGAAAAGGGACTGTATTGTAGGAGACCCAGGAAGACCCCACTTCTTACCTCAAGACATAAAAAAGCCAAGCTGGAGTTTGCCAAAACTTACCTGAAAAAGCCTAAAACGTTTTGGAAGAATGTTCTCTGGTCAGATGAGACAAAAGTAGAGCTTTTTGGGCAAAGGAATCAACATAGAGTTTACAGGAGAAAAAAAAGAGACATTCAAAGAAAAAAACACGGTCCCTACAGTCAAACATGGCGGAGGTTCCCTGATGTTTTGGGGTTGCTTTGCTGCCTCTGGCACTAGACTGCTTGACCGTGTGCATGGCATTATGAAGTCTGAAGACTACCAACAAATTTTGCAGCATAATGTAGGGCCTAGTGTGAGAAAGCTGGGTCTCCCTCAGAGGTCATGGGTCTTCCAGCAGGACAATGACCCAAAACACACTTCAAAAAGCACTAGAAAATGGTTTGAGAGAAAGCACTGGAGACTTCAAAGGTGGCCAGCAATGAGTCCAGACCTGAATCCCATAGAACACCTGTGGAGAGATCTAAAAATGGCAGTTTGGAGAAGGCACCCTTCTAATATCAGGGACCTGGAGCAGTTTGCCAAAGAAGAATGGTCTAAAATTCCAGCAGAGCATTGTAAGAAACTCATTGATGGTTACCGGAAGCGGTTGGTCGCAGTTATTTTTGCTAAAGGTTGTGCAACCAAATATTAGGCTGAGGGTGCCAATACTTATGTCTGGCCCATTTTTGGAGTTTTGTGTGAAATGAACAATGCTTTGCTTTTTGCTTCATTCTCTTTTGCGTTTTTTCATTTAAGGCAAATTAAATGAAGATAATAATACTGTCATGATCCAGGACGGGGTTTCGCTTTGGCCCGTCTTGATCAGACTGGGGGTTAATTGTTCTGCCTCTCTCTGGCAGAGGGCGGCTATTTAATGCTCACTGGACCTAGGTCCGGTGTCAGTTATACTCCTGCCCTTGGCTGAGTTAGCTGACCTTGTTTGTACGTGTGCCTTGTGCCTGATATCTTGCTTGTGTGTTTGGTTTTTATCCGGTTCTGTCCCTGTTACGAGTTCTGCCTGCCCCTCTTGTACTGCGCTACCTCTCGTGTATGACTCTCTGCTTGTGACCCGACTTCTCTCTGCTCGTCCCCTTTATACCACGTCGCCCTCTTGTGTATGACCTTTGGCTTTGTCTGACCACCCGTCTGTTTGTGCCTCCTGTGCCTCGTTTGCCCGTACTGTTGTGACCTCCCTTTTGCCTGACTCTGAGTTGTTGTATGGTGTCCTGTCATATCTGAAAGCAGGACGCTAAGCCCCGCCCCCTTGCAGTCACATGACCATAGGTCCTGTGCCAGCTTGCTAACTTCTGTGTCCGCAGGTCCTGTGCATCTTTTCTTTCCGGCGCTGACTGGACCCTGACACCAATAGTTTGAAGCACGCATTGTCACCTCTGCTGCCCTGCTCCACAGGTATCTTTTAGCACTGTTTCTGTACTCAGGACACGCGCACTGGCTCTGTGAGCGAGTGTAGTGCGGTGTATCTGACATTAGAACTGACCCATACCATTTTTTTCTCTGCTCCCATTCTCCTGTGTGTGTGATGGATCCTATGCACGCTCTTTCTGAGCAGGTAAGGCACCTGACTCAGATGTCTCAGAAACTCCTTGGAGAACGAGTCCTGGCTCAGTCTCAGCAGCTGATCGCTGACACTGTGCAGGGGGTATTCTCATTGGGGGCTCGGGATGTTACATTAGTTTCCCCTGAGTCTCCTGTTAAGTTACCAGATACCTTTTCTGGAGATAAAAGGAAATTCCGAGTTTTCAAGGAGGGCTGTAAGCTTTTTTTTTCATTGAGACTTCACTCTTCGGGGGATGAAGGTCAGAGAGTGGGGGTCATTATGTCTTTGTTAAGGGGAGCCCCCAAGCTTGGGCTTTCTCCCTTTCGACCACAGCCCCTGAGCGTATGAATGTGGATGCATTTTTTTAAGCCCTGGGGCATATTTATGATGAGCCTGATCGAATGTGTATGGCTGAGGACATGGTGATGAGTGTGTGTCAGGGGAAGCACTCAGCTGAGTGGTTTTGCTCAGAGTTCAGACGCTGGGCTGCTGAGGTCTGCTGGAATGACGCCGCCCTCAGGGGTTTGTTCCGTAGAGGCCTGTCTGAACATCTGAAAGATGCCTTGGCTCTCCACCCTCCGCCTGATTCCCTGGAGGAGGCTATGACACAGGCCGTCCAAATGGATCGCAGGCTACGGGCGAGGGGAGTGATGCAAATTGAGGGACAGTTATTCTCCCAAGGAAGGGGAGCCAGTCATATATTGGAAGTCAAGGAGATGGGAACCATCGACCTCAAAGAAAATGAAAGGAGACAACGGCGCATGGGAAAATGCTGTTTTCACTGTGGCAATTCTGGACATTGGAAAAAGCATTGCCCCTCCGGTCCACTGACCAACATGTGACTGAGCCCGGGTGATTGTCATGGAGGTCACCCAGGCTTTCAGGTACCCTTTTCTGCCTTCTCTAAAATGTTGTTGCAAGTGGAACTTTGTTGTGGGAGTATCTCTACATCCACTTCTGCCTTCGTGGATTGTGGTTCATTATTGAACTTTATTGACTCGGACTTGGTGGCCAGGTGTAAGTTAGGGACAGTTAGGTTGGAGACTCCTATTCACATTGTTGCCATTGACAAAACACGACTGGTTAAGAATAACGTTATCTTTCGCACTGAAGAGTTTCTCCTTAAAGTGCGTTCCTTACACCAGGAACACATTTCATGTTTTGTGATGGACAACCTGCCTGCGGGACTGGTGTTAGGGTTCCCCTGGTTACAATTGCATAATCCTGTAATTAATTGGGAATATCGGGACATTGTTAAATGGGGTCCCTATTGTTCTGAAAAATGTCTTGTTACGGTGTCTGTGTTGTCCGTGGGTCTCGAAGGTATTCCGGAGTGCCTGAAAGACTATGCGGACGTTTTCTCTGAAAAGGAGGCTCAGGTTTTACCACCACACCGCCCATTTGATTGTGCCGTTGACCTGGTTCCAGGTGCTAAATTGCCCAAAGCCCGCTTGTATAACCTTTCGGGTCCAGATCAGGCCGCAATGATAGAATATATTTCCGAGAATCTCCGTAAGGGACACATTCGTCCTTCTGTTTCTCCCGTAGCGGCGGGGTTCTTTTTTGTAAAGAAAAAAGATGGTGATTTACGCCCACGCCTCGATTTTCATGAGTTAAATAAGATAACTGTGAGGAATACGTATCCCCTTCCACTTATTCCTGATTTATACAATCAGTTGTCCAAAGCTAAGTGGTTTTCAAAGTTAGATCTACGGGGAGTGTATAACCTAATCCGAGTCTGGGACGGAGATGAGTGGGAAACCGCTTTCTCACTACTGAAGGGTTGTTTGAAAATTTGGTCATGCCTTTCGGTCTGACCAATGCTCCAGCGGTTTTCCAAAATTTCATTAATCATGTGTTCTCTGATTTCATTGGACGTTTTATGGTGGTATATTTGGATGACATATTGATCTACTCTCCTGATAAACAGGCTCACATTGGTCATGCTCGGGCAGTTCTCCAAAGGCTCCGGGAGAACAGTCTCTTTGCTAAATTAGAAAAATGCTTATTTTTTGTCCAGGAACTGTCTTTTCTGGGGTTCATTGTGTCTGCTGAAGGGTATCGCATGGATCCTAATAAGGTGCAGGCCATTGTCGAGTGGGTTCAGCCTTGTGATTTGAAGGCTCTGCATCGTTTCCTAGGATTCGCCAATTACTACCGTAAATTTATAAGGGGGTTCTCACAGGTGGTTAAACCCCTCACAGACATGACTCAAAAAGGGGCCGATATCAAGAATTGGTCAACCGCAGCGGTAGCGGCGTTTCAGTTTCTAAAAAAAGTTTCATGTCTGCCCCGGTTCTTATTCAACCGGACCCGTCGGAACCATTTATTGTTGAGGTAGACGCCTCAGAGGTGGGGGTGGGGGCGATATTGTCCCAGGGACCAGCCACTTTGACCTTGCTCCTTTTTCTCAAAGAAGTTCTCCCCTGCGGAGAGAAACTATGATGTGGGGAATCGAGAACTTTTGGCCGTAAAGTTGGCCTTTGAAGAATGGAGGCATTTTTTGGAGGGGGCTGTCCATCCTATCACAGTAATTACAGACCACAAAAACCTAGCTTACATTGAGTCACCTAAAAGGTTGACTCCCAGACAGGCTAGATGGTCACTTTTTTTTCCCGGTTCAACTTCTCGATCACTTTTCGGCCAGGAGCTAAAAGTGTCAGAGCGGATGGCTTGTCACGCAGTCTAGATCCGGTGTCCCCCCCGGAACCTCCATCCTCCATTCTTCAGCCTGGGGTGGTGGTGGCAGATATTTCTAATATGTTGGAACGGGAGATGCGGGAGGCTCAGTATCTGGCACCTCCGACTAAGCCGGTGGATAAGCTTTTCGTGCCAGCTCAGTTTCACCTCAAGGTCCTCCGGGAGTTCCATGACTCAGTTCTGGGTGGACATCCAGGGATCTCAGCTACCCAGAAGGCCATTGCTAGAGTATTCTGGTGGTCTGCTTTAGCCTCTGATGTTGGGGAATATATGTCGGCTTGTGATGTTTGTGCTCGTGCAAAAACCCCCCATAACTGGCCGCCCGGGGAATTGGTACCACTGCCAATTCCTGAGAGACCATGGACTCGTTTGTCCATGGATTTCATCACCAACCTTCCCCCTCCAAGGGTAATACCGTCGTTTGGGTTGTGGTGGACAGGTTTAGTAAGCAGGCACATTTTGTACCTTTGGCAGCTCTACCTAATGCGGAAACGTTGTCCAGATTGTTCGTTGAGCATGTGGTGCGGTTGCATGGGGTACCCTTGAATGTGGTGTCTGATAGAGGAGTGCAATTTGTTTCCAGATTTTGGAGGGCTTTTTGCTAGAGGTTGGGTATTGGTCTGTCCTTTTCATCTGCTTATCATCCTGAGACTAATGTGCAGACCGAGCGGACCAATCAGTCTCTGGAGCAAATTTTGCGTTGCTTGACCTCAGCCCGACAGGATGATTGGTGTTCTGTGTTACCGTTGGCCAAGTTTGCATTTAACAACCGCATTAACCAGTCTACGGTTACTTCTCCCTTCTTCTGCAATTATGGGTTACATCCTCATTTTGGAGACTTTTCCCGTTTGAATTCTGGGTGTCCTGGGGCTGACGATCCTGCGGTTGGGGGAGGTATGGCGGGAGGTCCAGAGTAACATTACGAAGGTCCAGGACAAATTTAAGCTTTTTGCGGACAAAAAACAATCCGAGGGACCAGTGTTTCATATTGGGGATAAGGTATGGTTGTCCACCAAGAATATAAGGCTCAAGGTCCCCTCTGCGAAGCTTGGACCCAAGTTTATTGGTCCCTATGTAATTACCGAAGCAGTTAACCCAGTGGATTTTCGGGTGCGGCTCCCGCCATCTCTGCGGATCCCAAATGTTTTCCATAAAGCCCTTTTGAAGCCTGTGAGGTCCGGTGGGGAGGGATCATCAGCTTCCCCACCACCAGTTTTGGTAGACGAGCAGTCGGAGTACGAGGTAGAACGAATTTTTGACTCTAGGTTGGTCTGTTGTGCCCTTCAATATCTGGTACATTGGAAAGGCTACGGTCCTGAAGAACGGTCGTGGGTTCCTGCTCGATCGGTCCATGCGGATCGGTTGGTCTGGGCCTTTCACGCCAAGTACCCTGAGAGACCTGGGGGTCCAGTGGCACTCCATTGAGAGGAGGGTACTGTCATGATCCAGGACGGGGTTTCGCTTTGGCCCGTCTTGATCAGACTGGGGGTTAATTGTTCCGCCTCTCTCTGGCAGAGGGCGGCTATTTAATGCTCACTGGACCTAGGTCCGGTGTCAGTTATACTCCTGCCCTCGGCTAAGTTAGTTGACCTTGTGCATACGTGTGCCTTGTGCCTGATATCTTGCTTGCTTGTTTGGTTTTGATCCGGTTCTGTCCCTGTTACGAGTTCTGCCTGCCCCTCTTGTACTGCGCTACCTCTCGTATATGACTCTCTGCTTGTGACCCGACATCTCTCTGCTCGTCTCCTTTGTACCACATCGCCCTCTTGTGTATGACCTTTGGCTTTGTCTGACCACCCGTCTGTTTGTCCCTCCTGTGCCTCGTTTGCCCGTACTGTTGTGACCTCCCTTTTGCCTGACTCTGAGTTGTTGTATGGTGTCCTGTCATATCTGAAAGCAGGACACTAAGCCCCGCCCCCTTGCAGTCACATGACCATAGGTCCTGTGCCAGCTTGCTAACTTCTGTGTCAGCAGGTCCTGTGCATCTTTTCTTTCCGGCGCTGACTGGACCCTGACACCAATAGTTTGAAGCACGCATTGTCACCTCTGCTGCCCTGCTCCACAGGTATCTTTTAGCACTGTTTCTGTACTCAGGACACGCGCACTGGCTCTGTGAGCGAGTGTAGTGCGGTGTCTCTGACAAATACCAAAGAATTTGTGATTGCAATCATTTTCAGGAAGAAACTGAGTATTATCTGACAAAATTGCAGGGGTGTCAATACTTTTGGCCACAACTGTATAGATGAGTTGGGAAAGTCCCTATAGGCTGGTAGAGACATTAGTGAGCTCTGGTTGTTGTGTAGACCTTAGGCATTTCCTGGTGGCATTGTCTTCAACTGAAAAGCTATAATGGACTTTATGGAAAAGACAGTAGAAGGGGTGACTTAGTGAGAGCCCTACCAATATAAAGCCTAAGATAAAAGCAATCCAGCTATCAGAGTCAGTGTCTATGGAAAGATTATAAGAGTAGTCTGAGTGTCTTATAGAGTGATTGCTCTAGAGATTGAACCCTGAAGAAGAAAATAATTGTGACAAAGCAAGAGACAAAGAGCTTAGGTATAAGGTCTGATTTAAGGAGATACATTTTTAAATAAAAAGGTTAACTAAGAAACTAATACCTGATGTCTAGTGGAAAACTGAGAGCATAAAGATGATTGTGTGAGGTAATACAGTGTAGTATGGCCCTTGTGAAAGTGTCAGAAATGTGAGCTATATTATTATATATATTGATTTGTGCTTATTCTGTTTAGTTTATTCTGAAACATTCAAGAATTATCCCTTTCTCATTATTCAGATAGGAGATGGCTATTGCTACGAGTAAGATTCTATGTAGACTGGAGGAGGGATGAGCCAGAGGCATAGCTCCTCCCCCTTGTATCTAGATATAAATCTTATGAGTAACAGCTGCCATCTCCTATCTCAATAATGGAATAGTCTATCTTGACAGAGTACAGATTTTACCTATGAATAGAGAATTTTGATAATAGCTGGTCAAATTTGACAGAGAAAGAAGCAAATTAAGATAAATTACAAAGTTGCCTATTTTCAAGTGTACTATTAATTTATTAAATAAAAATTAAAACAACAGTTACTTTTTAAAACCCTTGGAGTCATGTAACCTCAACCAAATGTTATTATGCTAAAATATACAGATTGGTTGCAAACACCATGCTTCTTGATTCTTCCAGCATATCCTTGGTCTGTTAGGTGCTGTTTATATATTCTTCTGCACTGTACCAACCTAGAGAATTGAGTGCTCAAGTTTAAATTTGCGCTGCGTGGGGTTGATTGCAATCATATAATTTACCTGTTAGAATTGCCTCTAAAGTAAATGTCAGGTTGTAATCAAACTCCTGTAGAGTTTAATTGCTGCCAACTACAGTTCACATGAAAACTTAAGGATATAGTAAACTTTTGGCTTCAAAGACATCTAATACATAGATCTAATGCATACATACATGACATCTTCACTTTATGGTACATTATAAAACAGCAGTCAATCATATATTTTTGACAAAAGGGGATACATATATACTCTATTAAGTGGTAAATTGTAATGATAATTATATATAAACATCTAAGTTCAGTTACTGAGATTTGATTTTTTTAAAGCTAGCAATAAATAAGGTATGAGGAATGAAAAGTATAAACCCTGTGGTGCATTTGTTATTTTATTCATGCTGGTGCTTAGAAAATGCTACACAATAAAAAAAACACATTGGAATTTAAAATGTTATGTTTTGGTGTGATTTCAAGAGAAAGTTGCAAGGAATAACTTACATGCATTAGCTTAAACATTTAATGACAACTCTATTAGCCTCAAGGACAAGACCTTTGACTATGTTAAGCTTAATTTAGAAATATCTTAATCTATTAGTTGTTAAGATATTCTGTATTTTATGAAAAATGTTTATGTACCGCTTTCCTCCCTTTCAGATACACAGTTTGCTTGTTTTTTATTTGCATTGTGTATAATATTACATAGTAACATAGTAACATTGTTCATGACCGGGCCAATTTTTACAATTCTGACCACTGTCCCTTTATGAGGTCATAACTCTGAAACGCTTCCATGGATCACACTGATTCTGACAAAGTTTTCTCATGACATATTGTACTTCATGGTAGTGGTAAAATTTCATTCAAATAACTTGCGTTTATTTGTGAAAAAACAGAAATTTGGAGAAAATTTTTAAAATTTTGCAATTTTCCAACTTTGACCCAAAAGAAAAGTGATGATCAAAAGGCAGTGATCTCATAAAAAAATATATTTTTTATTAGGACATTATTAAAATTCATATTGGCAAATATCAGACAAGGTGGAATTGTACAAAAACATTTGTCACTCACATAACTCATACGACGCCCAGGGACTCAGAGAGACAGTTATATACAATTAATCACTACATAGAAACATAGTTTTGAAGGCTGAAGGAAGACCTTATGTCCATCTAGTTCAGCCTATTTTTAGTGCAGCTGTTCTGCATTGTTGATTCTGGGGAAGGCAAAAACCCACAGAGTAAAAACCAATTTTCTCTATAGGGAAAAAAACTCCTTCCCCTAAGCTGGGTCAACCATCTACCTATAAAATTCTGTTATTCGTAACCTTCTATACTGTTACTCACAAGAAAAGCATCCATTCCTTTTTTAAATTCATTCAGTGAGTTGGCCATCATCACTTCCTCAGGAAGAGAATTCCAGAGCCTCACTGCTCTTACCGTGAAGAACCCTCTTCTATGCTGGTGCAGAAATTTTCTTTCCTCCAAACGAAGAGAATGCCCCCTTGTTCTTGCCACAGTCCTTGGTACAAACAGTTCATTGGAGAGATCTCTGTATTGCCCTCTGATATACTTGTACATATATATTAAGTCTCCCCTAAGTCTTCTCTTTTCTAGAGTAAATAGACCTAATTTTGATAACTTTTCTGGGTATTGTAGTGAACCAACTCCATTTCTCATTTTGAACCCTTTCAAGTTCAGTAATGTCTTTCTTGAGCACCAGTATCAAAAAATGTTAAAAGCTTGGTACATCTGACAAAATTAATACATTTGGTGTATTTCTGTCTAAATGCGGCAAGAGGAACTGTCTATGTTGTACTTGTATTGCACATAAAGATAAGAACTTTAAATCAACTAGTATGAACGAAGTTTTCCCTGTTAAGGAGTTTCTTTCCTGCACCACTGACTTTGTGATTTATTTGATTGAGTGCGAATGCGGTAAGCAGTATGTGGGTAGGACAACCCAACCACTGCATTTGAGAATTAACTCTCACAGACACAATATTAAAAAAGGGTTTTTGAAGCATGGTCTTTCTAGACACTGTACAGTTGAGCATAATAAAAATCCAAATGGTTTGAAAATTAGCCCCATTGAACATATTCCGAATAATATCACTGATAGAATGGGGTCACTTAATAGAAAGGAAGTTTTTTGGATTTATAGGCTGAATACCTTAAGACCTAATGGTCTTAACGAAATCACTGAAGTTTTTCTGTAAAAATAATTTGACACCTCCTCTCCTGGTCTGAATAATTTTTTTAAGCTGATATTCAGTCTAATAAATTTTTATTCTTATTTATTTTTATGTGCAATATATCTTCATGATTGCGTTTTTATGTTCAACTCCGGTTACCGTCCTCTGAACTTGTCATGCGTCTATAACTACTTCAGGTCTTATCATCTGTAGTTTTTTTGTATATAAGTTACTGCATGTGTTATTTTATTGCCCTTGTGTATAAGTTACTGCATGTGTTATTTTATTGCCCTTGTTTCATGCTTCTAAGGTGTGGGACTCTCCTGCTCCTTCTTTTCTCCCTTCTCCCTCTGGACGCGATCTTTCACCTTCCGATCCTTTGGGCATATTTCCCTCTTTGAATCGGCTCCCTCTTCTGTGTGCCTCTGACCTCGGGACTGTCTACAGAAACGTCCTTTCTCCAGTGATTGTAATAGTTTTATCAGACATACATACATCATTTATTTCTTTCTTTTAATATTAAAAAACTCTGTTTTTATCAACTTTTTATTTTTATTAGGTCAGACATGTTTTTATTCATATATGTGTATATATATATATTATTTTTATTCATACATTTCCAATTTTTTACTCTATTTTTTATATTCTTATACTAATAAAGATTTTAACATATCCATTTTAATATTATTTTTATTTTTATTCTTATTAATATCATATATTTCCATATAAAGATTTTTTTTTTTTTTTATTCCTTTTTTTCCTTTCTCTCTTCCTTTTTCTCTTGGCAATATATTCTCTGCTCATTTGGACTAGTGGATTATACAGCGGCTATCACTCCTTTTTGTTCCTTCTCTGCGGGTTCGTTTAGCGCTTTCTTCATTTCTTTTCCTTTTGTCTTCTTTCTTCTCTTCTCTCTCCTTTTCTTTTCAAATTATTTACCTGGAAATACACCAAATGTATTAATTTTATTATTTTTGTCAGATGTACCAAGCTTTTAACATTTTTTGATACTGATGACCTCTGACCTTTATCTCCCTCCCAACATGTGACTCTTGGCGCCAATATTTGAATTGTGTATGTATAAAACCGGCAATGTCTTTACCTGCCTGTACATGTCATCCCCTGAGGAAGAGGTTTTTATGACCTCGAAACGCGTTGGGAAATAAATATATTAAACACACAACTTGTAAGGAATGATGGTCTGGCAGCGCACGTTTTATCCATAAAAATCCTACTAGTGAATCTGAAGATTTATGGCCACAGCGTGGTCATTTGGATGTGCAGCAAGCTGACCGTGTTTCTTTATGCCTGTTACTCTCCTATATATGGTGAGTATATTTTATTTTTTGAAATCTTGGTTTTCTCAGATAAGACCCTATTGCGCTTTGTTTCCTTGCAGTTTCAATTATTTCTTGAGCACCGGCATCCAAAATTGCACACAATTCTCCAAGTGTGGTCTGATGAGTGATTTGTACAGAGGGAGAATTATGTTTTCATCTCGTGTCCCCAGACCTCTTCTAATGCATCCCATGACCCTATTTGCTTTGGTGGCAGCTGCCTGACACTGGGCACTCCAATTTAGCTTCTTATTGACTAAGATGCCTAAGTCTTTTTCCATGTCTTATTTCCCCAGCAGTTTCCCATTTAGTAAGTAATTATAGCATCTGTTTTTCCTTCCCATGTGCATAACCTTACACTTATCTGTGGTAAACCTCATTTGCCATTTTTCAGCCCAATTCTCCAATTTACTCAAATCTGTCTGTAGTTGCAAACTGTCCTCCTTTGTGTTAACTACCTTACATAGTTTTGTATCATCTGCAAATACTGATATTTTACTGTGTAAGCCATCCACTAGATTTAAATAGTAGGGGGCCCAATACAGAACCCTGTGGTACCCACTAGTAACCCTGGCCCAATCTGAGTATGCACCATTAATAACCACTCTTTGTTTTCTATCACTAAGTCAGCTACCTACCCATGTACACACATTTTCCCCTAGCCCAAGCTTTCTCATCTTACTTACCAATCTTTTATAAGATAATAATCCAAAGAGATGCCGCTACATAGGTACACACTATTAATACCACAATAATAATACCACAAAAATGGAAGATATTAGGGAAAACACCACACAAAAGTGGTCATACCTATAATCAATTTATTGGTTAAATATCCAATTGCACATCGCCCAATAGTGTAAGCTCAAGCGGTCCTATATAAATACCTCATGCATAAAAGCAGCCCATACTTATCTATAGGACAAAAATTTGTCCAGTGCATTATCGGCTCAATGGCTGCTCCACTCACTATGTGCGGAGAATAAGGCTGCCACAATACACACCATCATTAGCCCATTATCCTCCTCCTCCCCACTATACACAGAATGACGGTACAATTACCTTCGGGATATGAGGATGCAGCGTACTGTCTCCTCCCGGTCCTGCGCGTCCAACTTTGAATTTTTATGCACTTAAGTCACAGAGATATGGCACACAAAAAACTTAATAAGTAACATTTCACATATGTTTACTTTACATCAGCACAATTTTGGAACCAAAATTTTTTTTTGTTAGGAAGTTATAAGGGTAAAAATTACCCTTCAGGTGCTTCACAGGAATTTTTTGAATGTTTAAAAAAATGAACATTTAACTTTTTTCACAAAAAAATTAATTCAGGTCCATTTTTTTTACTTTACCAAGGGTAACAGGAGAAATTGGACTGAAATAGTTATTGTTCAATTTCTCCTGAGTACATTTACACCTGATATGTGGGGGGGAACCACTGTTTCGGCGCATGGCAGAGCTCAGAAGGGAAGGAGCGCTGTTTGACTTTTTCAATGCAAAATTGGCTGGAATTCAGATTGGACACCATGTCACGTTTGGAGAGCCCCTGATGTGCCTAAACAGTGGAAACCCCCCACAAGTGACCCCATTTTGAAAATTAAACCCCCCAAGGAACTTATCTAGATATGTGGTGAGAACTTTGAACCCACAAGGGCTTCACAGAAGTTTATAATGTACGGCTGTACAATTAAAAAATCATATTTTTTCCATGAAAATGATGTTTTCACCCTCAATTTTTATTTTTCCAAGGGTAGCAGGACCCTAAAAGTTATTGTGCAATTTGTCCTGAGTACGCTGATACCCCATATGTGGGGGTAAACCACTATTTGGGCGCATGGCAGAGCTTGGAAGGGAAGCAGCGCTGTTGTGAGTTCATTCTCTGGTTCACCAGTTGTGAGTTCTCCTTCCAGACTCCCTCTGGTGGTAACAGGAGGTAGTGAGGCTGATTTGATCGGTGGAGATCTGCCACCTGAGAATGAGGATGAGAATTGGACCTCAGGATTCTCAGATTGGATTTAAGACAGCCGACGCCCTATTCAGTTGCTGGTGATTCCTTCTGGCTTGTCAGCTCTTGGTTTTCAGCTCTGTTCCAGTCATCTAAAGCTAAGTTTTTCTGCTAATGTTCACACTTGATTTTGTTGGTCTATTCAGTTTCTTGTGTGGTCAGCCAGCCCCGGCTGGGGGCTGTGCTGAACTTCCACTCTTATTTATCAGTATTTTGCCAATTGGCTTTTTGTCCCTTACTAGTTTGGTCTCTTTTTGCTCTGTCTCAGAATATTTCAGATTGCTGATATAGTGGGAGAAGTCTAGTGACTTCAGGGTTAATTTTGCTATCAGAAGTGTTGGACATTATATTTGTAGGGTTTTTTGCAGGTTGCTGACAGTGTCTTTCCTTTCCTTCCCTGTCTAGTTAGTATGGGCCCCATCATTTGCTCAGCCTATTTTCCTGCCTGTGTTTGTGCCTTCATCTTGTTTCACCGTCAATACATGTGTGGGGACTATCTATTCCTTTGGGGTCTGCTCTGGGGCAGTTAGTTTTCCCTTTTCTTGCTTTAGGCTTATTTAGTCCTCCGGCCGTGACGAGGCATCTAGGTTCATCGTAGGCACGCTCAACGACTGCTGCTAGTTGTGTGGTAGGATCAGGGATCTGCAATCTGCATAGATACCAACTTCTCTGGTTTTCTGTGACTTAGCTTGTTTTGCTTTTTTCTCCTCGGTGACCCATTCATAACAGAATCACGAGCCTCTGTTATATCACAGATCACTGTGACAGATCAGCGATCTGTCACAGGCAGTGCTGGAGGCTTTCTCATGCCGGCGATTGACAGCCACTGAGGAAGCAGGCTTCCTGCAGGCCCCCCGAAGGTCCCCGCCGCCATTTTAGATCTGGGGACCAGCAGGGAAGGAGGCCCCCGCAGCAGCACTGCACATCGCGCTGCTGCGGTGGTCTCAGGGAAGCACGGAGGGAGCCCCCTCCCTGCCGATGCTTGCCTAAACCCCCGGTACACTGTGATCGTGTTTGATTGCAGTTTGCCAGGGGTTAACGTGTCAGGGGCAGTCCGTGACCACCCCTGACACACAGTGCCGGGTGTCAGCTGTGATAATCAGCTGACACCTAGCCGCGATCAGCGGCGCTCCCCCCGTGAGCGTCGCTGATCGCGCTAGACGTACTACCCGTCCATGAGCATAGGGGTCCGGGTCCCATGGACGGGATAGTATGTCAGATGGCAGAAAGGGGTTAAGGTTGAAGGAAGACTAAGTCCATCTAGTTCAACCCA
The DNA here is from genome assembly GCF_039654945.1 of Dendrobates tinctorius. Taxonomy (NCBI): domain Eukaryota; kingdom Metazoa; phylum Chordata; class Amphibia; order Anura; family Dendrobatidae; genus Dendrobates; species Dendrobates tinctorius. Next base: position 60,303,306 of record NW_027361829.1, read on the forward strand.
TATCCTATCCTAACTTGCCCTATCATGTTGATCCAGAGGAAGGCAAAAAAAACCATGTGGCAAACAGTAAGCTTCGCAGTGGGGAAAAAAATCCTTCCCGACTCCACATACGGCAATCAGACTAGCTCCCTGGATCAACGCAATATCAAGGAAACTAGTGTATATACCCAGTTATATTATACTTTTCTAGAATGGCATCCAGTCCCTTCTTAAATTTTAGTAGGGAATCACTCATTACAACATCATATGGCAGAGAGTTCCATAGTCTCACTGCTCTTACAGTAAAGAATCCGTGTGAGTATGCTTAAACCTTCTTTCCTCCAGACGTAGAGGATGACCCCTTGTCGCCGTCACAGGTCTAAGAGTAAAAAGATCATTAGAAAGGTCTTTGTACTGTCCCCTCATATATTTATACATTGTAATAAGATCACCCCGAAGCCTTCGTTTTTCCAAACTAAATAACCCCAAGTGTAATAACCTGCCTTAGTATTGCAGACCCCCCAGTTCCCTAATAACCTTGGTCGCTCTTCGTTGCACCCGCTCCAGTTCAGCTATGTCTTTCTTATACACCAGAGACCAGAACTGTACACAGTATTCTAAGTGTGGTCGCACTAGTGACTTATATAGAGGTAAAATTATGTTCTCCTCATGAGCATCTAGGCCTCTTTTAATGCATCCCATTATTATAATTGCCTTTGCAGCAGCTGCCTGACACTGGCCACTAAATGTGAGTTTGTCTTCCACCCATACACCCAGGTCTTTTTCAGTGACAGTTTTGCCCAGTGTTCTACAATTAGGCCGGCGTCACACTAGCGAGAAAAACGGATGAGTGCTATGTGTTAAAAAATCGCATAGGACTCGGACCAATGTTAATCTAAGGGGCAGCTGCCATCATCTGATTTTTTGTTGCCCGTTTTAAACGGGCTGAGAAAATCGCAGCATGTTGTGATTGTCAGCGACTCTCAGTCAAAACTCGCCAATGCAATTCTATGGGTGCGAGAAAAAAATGGATTACACATGGATCACAAGTGTGACTTGCGAGAAATACGCACCAAAGTCCTTCAACAAAAGCCAGCAATTCAGAGCGCGATACAGTAAAATCACACTGACATGTTTAATAAAGAATATAAAGAATAGATATATACACCTAGAATATATATATATACTGTATATATATATATATATATATATATATATACACATACACACATAATATATAATGCTCAATGTGTGTGCGTGTGTATGTTTGTATGTATGTATGTGTGAATACAGCCACAAAATTTTGCACAGTCACACGTCTGGACGCTGAGAGCATCATACGCTATGTTGTGAAGCAAAATTTTAACCCCGTGCGTTCCAATTCACCAAACAATTTTTCCTATTATTCTTATAATTTCTATGGTGTTATCGTCCTTCTGTAAAGCTGGAAATAACACAATTTATTACTGTGCCAACACAGGCCACCCTCTGACACAGACTGCAGGGGGAGCCCAGTATCACACAGGATAGGATTAGATACACGGCTCAGCAGTCAGTATCACACAGGATAGGATTAGATACACAGTTCAGCAGTCAGTATCACAATGGAGTGGATTAGACACATGGCTCAGCAGTCAGTATCACACAGGATAGGATTAGATACACAGCTCAGCAGTCAGTATCACACAGGAAAGGATTAGATACACAGCTCAGCAGTCAGTATCACACAGGATAGGAATAGATACACGGCTCAGCAGACAGTATCACACAGGATAGGATTAGATACATGGCTCAGCAGTAAGTATCACACAGGATAGGATTAGACACATGGCTCAGCAGTCAGTATAACAGGATAGGATTAGATACACGGCTGAGCAGTCAGTAACACACATGATAGGATTAGGTACACGGCTCAGCAGTCAATATCACACAGGATAGGGTTAGATACACGGCTCAGCAGACTGTATCACACAGGATAGGATTAGATACACTGCTCAGCAGTCAGTATTACACAGGATAGGATTAGATACACGGCTCAACAGTCAGTATCTCACAGGATAGGATTAGATACACAGCTGAGCAGTCAGTAACACACATGATAGGATTAGGTACACGGCTCAGCAGACGATATCACACAGGATAGGATAAGATACATGGCTGAGCAGTCAGTAACACACGATAGGATTAGATACACAGCTCAGCAAAAAGTATCACACAGGAGAGGATTAGGTACATAGCTCAGAGGACATTTTCATTCCAAGAATTCCACTCATTCCTTTTGATTTGTTTTTTGATTTTAAACGCCTCCAGTTTCCAGCTCAAACAGAATAGGATTAGATTGTTAGGGACGGCGGAACACACTAATAAATAATAATAAGTGCGTTCGCCGCCCGGGGTCCAAAGTGCAGTAGGTGTTACACCACTGCTAGATAATGGCAGACGCACAATATGGCGGTATATCTCACACGGGTTGAACGTCACCCGGTGTGCACAGAGCGTACTATGTTATCTCCACATAGACACTTGGAACATAAACGTAACTACTGAGCCTATTGGACTCACAGGTCTCAGAGAACTGCATGCACGGTATATGGTCACAGGAGCTGAACCCAAAGCAGAGGGTCAGGGTCTGTCTATACCTACCGTGTGTGCGGCGTCGCCACCGCGGACGCCCACAGATGCTGCTGACTGCAGCGTGGCGACTGACTCAGCCGTTATACGACAGTGCCCAGAGGAGACGCACTGTCGGACGCTAGATAGGTGAAGATATGCACTGTGGCCTGTATCATGCCTCTGACTGGCGCTGACTCTAATACTAAGTCCCTATCCACACACGTAATATCAGAGGGAGGGAAGTCTTACTGAGTCATTTGCAGGCACATGCATCCATCATCATTCACACTGGTAGCAAGTAGAGTCTATACTAGCGCATAGCCGAGCGGCCATGCAGACCTTTTATAGCCGTGCGCTTCCGGGACCTTCCAGATCTTTGAGAAATCAGATCAGGAGAAGGACCTGAGCACGTGACTCCCGATCTCCAATGGGAGATCGTCTCATGAGCATGCCCAGTAGCGCGACGAGAGGACTTAGCCACTGGGGTGGCTTGCTGCAGGACAGCTTGTGCTGCTATTGCTGACCCAGAGGTAGCAGCAACAATCAGTCCTACTGAGCTGGTCTGAGCAGGGCGTCTGGGATGCCTAGATTGCTGTGCAGGCTCCTGAGTTGTCGGTGGAGAATGGGAGACCGCTGGATGCAAGGCTATAGATTCCCGCTGTGCAGCTGCAGGAACCCGACGCCTAACATAGATATGCTGCTCAGCAGTCAGTATCACACAGGATAGGATTAGATACACAGCTCAGCAGTCAGTATCACATAGGATTAGATACACGGCTGAGCAGTCAGTAACACACAGGATTAGGTACATGGCTCAGCAGTCAGTATTACACAGGATAGGGTTAGATAGATGGCTCAGCGGATGGTATCACACAGGATAGGATTAGATACACTGCTCAGCAGTCAGTTACATACAATAGGATTAGATACACAGCTCAGCAGAAAGTATCACAGAGGAGATGATTAGGTCCACAGCTCAGAAACAGGATGTGCCAAAGGAGAGGATATTTTCATTCCAAGAATTCCACTCATTCCATCTGATTTGATTTTAAACGCCTCCAGTTTCCAGTTCAACTGCTATTTGCAATGTCCATTAACAATGCTCAGGGACAGTCCTTGAAAGTAGTAGGGATCGATTTGCAATCTCCATGCTTTTCTCATGGTCAACTTTACTTGGTCTGTTCAAGAGTTGGAACTGCCAAAAATCTGTTCATCTTTGCACCGAAAGGAAAAACCAAAAATGTTGCTTATCATAAGGCTATTGAATGAGTCAAAAATAAAATGCTATCAATACTTGGGTAATCGTCTAATTAATTTGTGTTGCAAATCTGTAGTGTTGAATATGTTATGTGAAATGTTTTTATGTGCAATATAATCATTATAATTTGTTATAACTAACCACAGTTGGTTACTATGCCCAGGCAACGCCGGGCTCTTCAGCTAGTATATATACATGTCATTTAGACACACATATATACAGTATATATATTTATAGTTCATAGAGTTCTACATAGCATAATAGGCGTTAAATCAATTGACGGCTTCTGTAAAATCATTACAAAACCCGACATGAAATGACACATGGTTTACATACAGTAAAACATTTCATTTCATTTATATTTTTATATGTCCCTGACTAATAGATTAGGGTATGTGTGTAAAATTTTGGACTTGTAGGTGTTAAATTAACGGTTAAATTTGTTGAAAAAAATTGCGTGGGCTCCCGCGGTATTTTCTCCGCCAGAGAGGGAAAGCCAGAAAGTGAGGGCAAATATTAATAGCTTAGAGGGTCCATTGCTTATGGCCCCCCTGGCTAAAAAAACCTGCCCCCATAAGATGCGCCTTTTCTGGCACTTAGCCTCTCTATTCCCATTGCCTTTAGCAGTGACTCATGGATTAATAATGGGTTAATGTCACCTTGTTATTGGAAGGTGACATTAAGCCGGGTTAATAATGGAGAGGTGTCAATAAGACACCTCTCCATTATTAATCCTATAGTAGTAAAGGGTTAAAAAAGACACACACACATTAATTAAAAATTCTTTTAATGAAATAATCACACAAAGTTTTTGACCAAATTTATTATTCTGCTATTCCAACAGAATCCCTTGTTCTCCTGAAAAAAAATATAATAAAAAACCAACAATATACATACCTCTCCGCCGTTCAGACAGGTCCCCCGCTGCAATCCATCACCAGGGGTTAACTAGTTTACAACGGGGAACGGAGCTAATGCTACCAGCCCTGCTGTAAACCACTGCTGAATTATTGAATTCATGTCTCCGCAGCCTCCCTGGCTGACCAGAGATGAAATAATAAGCGTGGGAAAGTTTCTGAACTTTTTCCCATGCTCCTGAGTTCACCTCAGGTCAGCAAGGGACTCCGTGCAGCCTCACTGACTACCGTTCTCTTATGCTGCTGGGCCGCCAAGTGTTTTATGGGGCCAGGAGGCCTCCAGTCCCCTGCCCTCCGGTTTTAGCTGTCGGGCTATCTTTAACCGCGCAGCCATGGACTATGGCATTCTCTTTCCAGCACTCAGCTCCGGGGTGAGCTTTCTCTCAGCTCCACTCCCCAGATTCCCCAAATTTCTCCTTTCCTCCTCAACTCTCCTCAGACTCTGTCAGCCCTCACTCCCTCTCTCATTCCCGTCTGACTGACATGGCTGACTGACTCTTTCCAGAACAATCTCTTTACCTCAGCACTAACTCCTCCCACTAACTGTCACTCCCTTAAGCTCCACCCTTCTCTACTTTCTCCATCCACATGCTCTAATTAAGGTTGTCCAGGCACCCACCACATCCAACGCACGTTAGGTAATATTGCTACTTTGTGTGCACATTATGTTACTTATTATGGGGTTTCTTTGTGTATATTCATTGTACTGCTTTGTTTGCATGTGTTTTATTAGTAACCACGTGACCTATAGAATATTTTTGCTAATATGGGTCTACTAAATAATTATAAAAACATGCAAAACACAAGCCGCGGAGACACCATCACGTTTCTCAACGCAAGCAATGACTGGCCAGGTCTTTCCCCGGGAAGGAACAACCACAGGAAGGGCAGTCTCCAATGAAGGAAACCACCTATGCCAAACATGCAAAACACAAGCCACGGAGACACCATCACATGTTTCTCAATGCAAGCAATGACTGGCCATGTCTTTCCCTGGGAAGGAACAACCACAGGAAGGGCAGTCTCCAATGAAGGAAACCACCTATGCCAAAACATGGTATCCATCCACAGACAGCTGTTTCGGGGTATTGCCCCTCATCAGTGTGGAGTAGGAAACTGGCCAGTAGGAGCAATGTCTAGTAGAAGACTGTGAAAAATGAGGATGAATGAACTCCTGGAGATCAACATCCAACACTGCGGAGACACCATCACATGTTTCTCAACGCAGTAATTCAAGAGCAATGCCCGCATCCCTAAGGCTATGTGCACATGTACCGGAACTCTCGCGGAAATTCCCGCGAGAATTCCGGAATTCCATTCCGCGGGAAAATCGCATTTTAAATTCCCGCGATTTTCCCACGGAAAAACTAGCATTTTGCAAGCGCATTTAGCTTGCAGAATGCTAGCGTTTTCCAAGCGATCTGGAGCATCGCTTGGAGAACTGATTGACAGGTTGGTCACACTCGTCAAACATAGTGTTTGATGAGTGTGACCAACTTTTTACTACTGAGGCTGCCTATGCGGCATCAGTAGTAAAAGATAGAATGTAAAAAAAAATAAAAAATGGTGTTATTCTTACCTTCCGACGCCCCGCGCATCCGTTCCCAGTAATCCTTTGCGAAAATGCCCGCGATGACGTCAGTTAAGCTAGATCACCAGTGAGTCCAGATTAGGAGTTTCGCTCTTAATTTACAAGCGCTTAGAGACAAAAGAGACTGCTCTCACACACGGGCCGCGGGCAGATCACTTTATCTGACGTAATGAAATACAAGGCAATATTTTATACCATTTACAACAAATGTAACTCTATGGAGCTCATGTAGCCCTCCACCCCTCAGGGTCATACCTTGTTTACAATGTACCCAGAACATGTTGTTACTGACTACTGAGAACATATATATGATAAGAAGCATTTTTCCCTTGAAGAGGAGACAGGCAAGGCAAACTGCAGCGTCATAAGAATAAATGAAAGGCAAAAGGCAAATCAAGAATTAAAGGCAATTAAAGGGATGTAAAGGCAAACAATTAACTCTTCTATATCAACCTCAAACAGTCACACTCCAAACTCCACTATGGGGAAGACCAAAGAGCTGTCGAAGGACACCAGAAACAAAATTGTAGCCCTGCACCAGGCTGGGAAGACTGAATCTGCAATAGGTAAACAGCTTGGTGTCATGAAATCAACTGTGGGAGCAATAGTAAGAAAATGGAAGACATTCAAGACCACTGATAATCTCCCTTGATCTGGGGCTCCACACAAGATCTCACCCCGTGGGGTCAAATTGATCACAAGAACAGGGAGCAAAAATCCCAGAACCACACGGGGGGACCCAGTGAATGACCTGCACAGAGCTGGGACCACCGTAACAAAGGCTACCATCAGTAACACACTACGCCGCCAGGGACTTAGATCCTGCAGTGCAAAACGTGTCCCCCTGCCAGTACATTGCAGGGCCTGTCTGAAGTTTGATAGAGAGCATTTGGATTCTCCAGAAGAGTATTCTGAGAATATCATATGGTCTGATGAAACCAAAGTAGAATTGTTTGGTAGAAACAAAACTCGTGTTTGGAGGAGACAGACTGCTGAGTTACATCCAAAGAACATCACCATACCTACTGTGAAGCATGGGGATGGCAACATCATGCTTTGGGGCTGTTTCTCTGCAAAGGGACCAGGACGACTGATCCGTGTAGATGAAAGAATGAACGGGGGGCATGTATTGTGAGATTTTGAGTGCAAACCTCCTCCCATCAGCAAGGGCATTGAAGATGAAACATGGATGGGTCTTTCAGCATGATAATGATCCCAAGCACAACCCCAGGGCAATGAAGAAGTGGCTTCGTAACAAGCATATGAAGGTCCTGGAGTGGCCTAGCCAGTCTCCAGATCTCAACCCCATAGAAAACCTTTGGAAGGATTTGAAAGTCCGTGTTGCCCTGGGACAGGCCCAAAACATCTCTGCTCTACAGGAGATCTTCATGGAGGAATGCATACCACCAGCAGTGTGTGCCAACCTTGTGAAGACTTAGATAATTCGTTTGACCTCTGTCATTGCCAACAAAGGATATATAGCAAAATATTGAGATGAACTTTTATTAATGAACAAATCCTTATTTTCCACAATAATTTGCAAAATAAATCTTGCCAAATCAGACAAGGTGATTTTCGGGATTTGTCTCCTCATTTTGATTCTTATATTTGTGGTCTACCTATGATGTCAATTACAAGCCTCTTGTCTTTTTTAGTGGGAGAACTTGCACAATTGGTGGCTGACTAAATACTTTTTCCCCCACTGTGTGTGTGTGTGTGTATATATATATATATATATATACAGTGGGACAAAAAAGTATTTAGTCAGTCAGCAATAGTGCAAGTTCCACCACTTAAAAAGATGAGAGGCGTCTGTAATTTACATCATAGGTAGACCTCAACTATGGGAGACAAACTGAGAAAAAAAAATCCAGAAAATCACATTGTCTGTTTTTTTTCATTTTATTTGCATATTATGGTGGAAAATAAGTATTTGGTTAGAAACAAGCAATCAAGATTTCTGGCTCTCACAGACCTGTAACTTCTTCTTTAAGAGTCTCCTCTTTCCTCCACTCATTACCTGCAGTAATGGCACCTGTTTAAACTTGTTATCAGTATAAAAAGACACCTGTGCACACCCTCAAACAGTCTGACTCCAAACTCCACTATGGTGAAGACTAGTGTTGAGCATTCTGATACCGCAAGTATCGGGTATCGGCCGATATTAGCGGTATCGGAATTCCGATACTGACTTCCGATACTTTTGTCATATCGGATACCGGAATCGGAATCGGAAGTTCCCATCATGCTATGAGCCTGCTTGCTTTGATTAAGCCAATGGGAATCCTCCGAAGTGTGGGCACATCCTGTTAGGCATGTAGGCATGTTAACTATTGGCATGGCTGTGATTGGCTGCCGAAATGATGTCATGATGCACTATAAAAGCCACCGCAGCCGCCATTTCTGGTTCACTCTGCTGTGAATTCAGTTAGGGACAGGCTGCTGTAGAAGACTGTGAGGGACAGTTAGAAATAGCGATTCCACCAAACATCTAGTGCTTTACCCAGGCTACATAAACCACCACTGTAGCCTTCTTTGCCCTAGCAGCAGTGTTCACAGCTGTCTGCAAGGGCTGAGTGAGTGCAGCTCACGCTGTGGAGTGGGTCCTGCAGCCACGTCAGGTTGTAGGCTGCCCAGCGTGCCTCACTGTTGCCTCATACATCTTTTAATTTTTGAGCTGCATTTTTTACATAATTTCAATCTAGTGTGCTTCCATCCGTATCCATATACGTTGGTTGCAAACACTAGTAGTAGACAGCGGAGCCTTTCTGCAGCCTTTCAGTGCTAGTGTCCACTTTGCTGCACTGTTCACGGCTGTCTGAGAGGTCTCTGACTGTGTGTGAGTGCAGCTCACACTGAGTAGTGTGTCCTGCAGCTACGTCTGGTTGTAGGACGCTCAGCGTGTCACTGCCTCACACATTTTTCTTTTATTGCAGCTCATTTTTTCTTCTATTAGTGTGCATCCATCCGTCTCCATCTACGGTGGTTGCAAACACTATATAGGAGTACACAGCGGAGCCTTTCTGCAGCCTGTCAGTGCCAGTGCCCACTTAGCTGCACTGTTCACGGCTGTCTGAGAGGTCTCTGACTGTGTGTGAGTGCAGCTCACGCAGAGTAGAGTGTCCTGCAGCTACGTCTGGTTGTAGGACGCTCAACGTGCGTCACTGCCTCACACATATTTGTCTTTGAGTGCAGCTCATTTTTTCTTCTCCTATTAGTGTGCATCCATCCGTATCCATCAACATTGGTTGGTTGCAAACACTATATAGGAGTAGATAGAGGAGCCTTTTTTCTGGCCTGTGCCCTGCCGGCGCAGCCAGATTAGTATTACCCAATTTTTTTGGAGCCTCATCTTTTGCATTGTAGGTTACCTGCCTGCATTGTAATAGCTCCAAAAAGTTGGTGATACTATCAGTTTCAATTTTTTGTTCACATACTTTGAGTTTGTTTCCAACAAAGAAACCACAAAAAAAGGTCACCAAACACTACATTTGGAACTTGTGTAGGCCACATCAGCTTCTATTAAAGTGTAGTCCACACACACACTTCATAAAATTAGTGTTTCTTGTACCTGTAACCAGCTGTTCAGGAATAAGCACACTAAGGCCCCCCTTTGTACTTTTCTGCCTATCTTAAGCAGTCTGGCAAGATGAAGAAGGCAGGGAGTAAGGCGCGTGGGCGTGGGCGTGGAGTTTCAGCAGGGAGAGGACGTGGGGATTCTGCAGGGAGAGGACGTGGGGATTCTGCAGGTAGAGGACGTGGGGATTCTGGGCCTGCTGCGGGCACCAGTGGATCAGCATCCCCCAGTTTTAGCAGGCAACAGTCCTTTATGCGCAGCTTTGTAGGACCTCAACGTACCCCACTGCTGCGGGAGGAACAAATTGAAGCCGTTGTCGGATGGATGGCAGCTAACGCATCGACTTCAATTACTTCCACAGCCTCTCAGGACCAGAGCACCGAAGAGCAACCATCTGTCTCTTCACCACCTGCCAAAGTGCCCAGGCAGTCAGAGAGACATGGACAGGAGCCATCACAGTCTCTACTTCTGTTCTCGGAATCTGTTGGCTTGGAAAGAGGGGGCCAGCCAAGCAGCATTCCTGAATGTGAAAAAGAGGGAGTATGCAGTGATGCGCAACTTCTTTGTCCCTCTGAATCTGAAGAGGCGAGTGGGCCAGTGCCTATGGTCAGCACACCTCAGTACGCATCAGATGATGACGAGACTCAGTTGCCACTTTCTGGTGCGTACGGTGCTGGCGAGACAACCCCGGAGAAGCAGCTGTTTGAAGAGGGGAGGGAAGATGATGAGGTCCTTGACCCATCATGGCGTGAGGAACAGGAAGGTGGTGGGAGCAGCTCGGAGGAAGAGATTCCCCTACTGGCCAAAACAGGAGGCAGAGGGAGGGGGAAGACTTGGTTGCCTGTACCCTCCACTTCGGCACCCGTTAGGAGCATTCCTCATTCCAAAGGCAAAACGGGCGCTCCCAAGACTTGCAGTGCGTGGTCCTTTTTTGACACAGTTGCAGATGACATTTGCTTTGTCAAATGCAAGCTGTGTCATCAGATAGTCAAAAGAGGGAGAAATGTCAGCAACCTCAATACCACAAATATGTGGAAACATGTGCGCACCAAGCACGAGTTGGAGTTGCAGAGACACCCTGAAGACGTAGGCCAACGTACAGCACCACCTACCACCTCTTCAGTTCGTGTTGGGGCCTCTTCCTCCAGCTCACACACTGCTGGCTCGGCTTCCTCACAGGATCGCCAAGGAAGAACCTCTGCCACTGTTGTCCGGAGACCCTGTCAGATTCCACCCATAGCAGCACGTTCCCATCCATCACAGCCATCGGTAGCACAGGCATGGGATAAAAGGCGCCCTTACTCGGCAAACCATCCCCGAGCACAGTCTCTGAATGCTGGCATTGCCAAACTTCTGGCAGTTGAAATGCTGTCATTCAGGCTGGTGGACACTGACACCTTCCGGGACTTAATGGCATTGGCAGTCCCCCAATACAACGTGCCCAGCCGCTTTTTTTTCAGCAGGCGAGCCGTCCCTGCCCTGCAGAAACATGTTGAGGGCAAAATAAAACATGCGCTACTAAACGCCGTTAGTAGCAAGGTCCACCTGACCACCGATGCGTGGACCAGTAACCATGGACAGGGACGATACCTTTCCCTCACTGCCCACTGGGTCAATGTTGTGGAGCCGGGTACAGATCTGGAGAGTGGCGCTGTACGTGTTCTTCTAACGCCACGGATTGCAGGACTCCAGTCTGTACACATAGACTCCTCCTCCTACTCAAGTTCCTCAGAAACAGCAGAGCAGGAGTCTGTTACGACCGATATGAGCACAGCCGTGGCCAAACGTCAACAGGCTGTACTCAAATTAATTTCTTTGGGGAATCGAAGCCACACAGCGCAGGAGCTCTGGAATGCTATCAAGCAGGAGAGCGATGTGTGGTTTGGGCCAGCGAATCTCCAGCCGGGCTTGGTAGTGTGTGACAATGGCCGAAATCTGGTGGCAGCTCTTGGCCTAGGCAACCTCACACACATCCCATGTCTGGCACACGTGCTTAACTTGGTCGTGCAGAGCTTTCTGAGGGACTATCCGGATCTTGATGCACTGTTGCACAAGGTCCGCATAGAGTGCGCTCACTTGCGGCGTTCCAGCACGGCAAGATCGCGCCTCGCTGCTCTGCAGCGACGATTTTGCCTTCCGGAACATCGCATCATATGTGACCTACCCACCCGGTGGAATTCAACGTTACATATGTTGGAGCGGTTGTGTGAGCAGCAGGCAGCAGTCATGGAGTACCAGCTGCATCAGGCGCAAACAAGTCGCACTTTGCGCCGTTCACACTTCAGCACCATTGAGTGGGCCTCTATGAAGGACATCTGCCTCGTTTTGCGTGCCTTCGATGAATCCACGCGGATGGCGAGTGCAGATGATGCACTAGTCAGCATGATTGTCCCCCTTATCTGCCTGCTTCAACAAACACTGCAAGCACTAAGGGATGAGGTTTCAGAAGAGGTGGAGGATGAGGAGTCCCAAATGCCATCTGCTTCTGGACAGTCTGCGCTACGTGTTTCCTCACAAAGGCCTAGGCAGGGGACACTTTGTGAGGAGGATGAGGAGGAGTCGATGGAGGAGGAAGACATCTCTCCAGAGGAGGGAGGTACACAAACCTCTACTCAGTATGTACAGCGAGGGTGGGGTGATGCAGAGCAGGCCGAGGTCATGCCTCAAACAGGGGACAGCGGTTCTTTTGCAGTTGGGAGTCTGCAGCACATGGTTGATTTCATGCTGCAGTGCCTGAGAAACGACCGCCGCATCGCCCACATTCTCGTCTCGGCTGATTATTGGGTGTACACCCTCCTAGATCCTCGCTACCGGGACAGCGTACAAAGGCTCATACCAACGTTGAACCGGGAGCGTAAACTGCGGGAGTACGAAGAGTCACTGGTGCAGTCCATAATGTTTTCCATTCCACCCGACAGCATTGTTGCTAGTGCTTTACAAAGCAGCTCTGTGCGTCGAGGCAGTGGAGGAAACTCTGCACAAAGAGGGAGCAGAGGCAGCGCTGCAGCACAAGGCAAGACCACTATGGCCCAAATGTGGCAAAGTTTTGTGTGTCCACCACAATTGTCTACACCATCAGCGACGCCTCGAGTCAGCAGGAGGCAACGCTTCCGTCAGATGGTGTCAGACTACATGTCTTGCCCTGTCACTGTACTCCCAGATGGCTCTTCCCCCTTCAAGTTTTGGGTCTCTAAGCTGGATACATGGCCAGAGCTTAGCCAGTATGCATTGGAGGTACTGGCTTGCCCTGCTGCCAGTGTATTATCGGAACGTGTCTTTAGTGCCTCAGGTGGTGTACTAACAGACCGTCGCACGCGACTATCTTCCGATAATGTTGACCGGCTGACTTTTCTGAAAATGAACAAGGCCTGGATCTCCAAAGACTTTGCCATTCCTCTTACAGACTAAATTAGTGGTTGTCAACTGTATCCAGGTCTGCTGGTGTGTTCATTTTTCTACCACCTGAACTATAATCCCTGTGCTTCAACACAGCCAGTTGTCGCTCAGATGTGTCGTCTGCACAGAGAAACACACTAGCTCCTGTGTTAGTGGGGTTCAGTAACGCCAGCTGATCCCCTGCTGTGTGGACGGCAAAGTCACCAGCTCCATCAACATTCAAACCACTACTGATTTTTAACCGTGCCCAACTTAGGTCTCTGGCTCCACTGTCTCTACTATTTCCCCTGGCCTCCAACCCCGCCATCTACATCTCTGAAGTGGCGTCAGCACAATCTACACTTGTTCCTGTGTTCCTGTGGCTCAGTCCCATCAGTTTATCCCCTGATGTGTGTCCGGCAAGGTCTCCTGCTCTGTCCACATTCCCATAACCAGTAGTGGGAATGAGGACAGAGCTGGCGAACTTGCCGGACAAACATCAGGGGATCAACTGACGGGACTGAGCACCAGTGACACAGGAACAAGTGTAGATTGTGCTGACGCCACTTCAGAGATGTAGCTGGCGGGGTTGGAGGCCAGGGTAAATAGTAGAGACAGTGGAGCCAGAGGCCTAAGTGGAGCATGGTTAGAATCAGTAGTAGTCAACAACCTCCATAAAAACCGCTGCCCATTGGCCTCTGCATGCGGCATGCATAATCCTGGGCTCCAACAGTGTCAGTTGGTGTTCAGAAGTGTCGTCTCCACAGAGCCAAACACATTCGTTCAAGTGTTAGTGGGGTTCAGCACTGCCAGCTGTTCCCCTGCTGTGGAGATGGCAAGTCTCCTGCTGCCTTCACCTGCCAAAAGCAACAGGCCCCAGCCTGCTCCTCGCCTAATCCTGGGCTCCAACAGCGTCAGTTGGTGTTCAGAAGTGTCGTCTCCACAGAGCCAAACACATTCGTTCAAGTGTTAGTGGGGTTCAGCACTGCCAGCTGTTCCCCTGCTGTGGAGATGGCAAGTCTCCTGCTGCCTTCACCTGCCAAAAGCAACAGGCCCCAGCCTGCTCCTCGCCTAATCCTGGGCTCCAACAGCGTCAGTTGGTGTTCAGAAGTGTCGTCTCCACAGAGCCAAACACATTCGTTCAAGTGTTAGTGGGGTTCAGCACTGCCAGCTGTTCCCCTGCTGTGGAGATGGCAAGTCTCCTGCTGCCTTCACCTGCCAAAAGCAACAGGCCCCAGCCTGCTCCTCGCCTAATCCTGGGCTCCAACAGCATCAGTTGGTGTTCAGAAGTGTCGTCTCCACAGAGCCAAACACATTCGTTCAAGTGTTAGTGGGGTTCAGCACTGCCAGCTGTTCCCCTTCTGTGGAGATGGCAAGTCTCCTGCTGCCTTCACCTGCCAAAAGCAACAGGCCCCAGCCTGCTCCTCGCCTAATCCTGGGCTCCAACAGCATCAGTTGGTGTTCAGAAGTGTCGTCTCCACAGAGCCAAACACATTCGTTCAAGTGTTAGTGGGGTTCAGCACTGCCAGCTGTTCCCCTGCTGTGGAGATGGCAAGTCTCCTGCTGCCTTCACCTGCCAAAAGCAACAGGCCCCAGCCTGCTCCTCGCCTAATCCTGGGCTCCAACAGCGTCAGTTGGTGTTCAGAAGTGTCGTCTCCACAGATCCAAACACATTCGTTCAAGTGTTAGTGGGGTTCAGCACTGCCAGCTGCTCCCCTGCTGTGGAGATGGCAAGTCTCCTGCTGCCTTCACCTGCCAAAAGCAACAGGCCCCAGCCTGCTCCTCGCTTAATCCTGGGCTCCAACAGCGTCATTTGGTGTTCAGAAGTGTCGTCTCCACAGAGCCAAACACATTCGTTCAAGTGTTAGTGGGGTTCAGCACTGCCAGCTGTTCCCCTGCTGTGGAGATGGCAAGTCTCCTGCTGTCTTCACCTGCCAAAAGCAACAGGCCCCAGCCTGCTCCTCGCCTAATCCTGGGCTCCAACAGCGTCAGTTGGTGTTCAGAAGTGTCGTCTCCACAGAGCCAAACACATTCGTTCAAGTGTTAGTGGGGTTCAGCACTGCCAGATGTTCCCCTGCTGTGGAGATGGCAAGTCTCCTGCTGCCTTCACCTGCCAAAAGCAACAGGCCCCAGCCTGCTCCTCGCCTAATCCTGGGCTACAACAGCGTCAGTTGGTGTTCAGAAGTGTCGTCTCCACAGAGCCAAACACATTCGTTCAAGTGTTAGTGGGGTTCAGCACTGCCAGCTGTTCCCCTGCTGTGGAGATGGCAAGTCTCCTGCTGCCTTCACCTGCCAAAAGCAACAGGCCCCAGCCTGCTCCTCGCCTAATCCTGGGCTCCAACAGCGTCATTTGGTGTTCAGAAGTGTCGTCTCCACAGAGCCAAACACATTCGTTCAAGTGTTAGTGGGGTTCAGCACTGCCAGCTGTTCCCCTGCTGTGGAGATGGCAAGTCTCCTGCTGCCTTCACCTGCCAAAAGCAACAGGCCCCAGCCTGCTCCTCGCCTAATCCTGGGCTCCAACAGCGTCAGTTGGTGTTCAGAAGTGTCGTCTCCACAGAGCCAAACACATTCGTTCAAGTGTTAGTGGGGTTCAGCACTGACAGCTGTTCCCCTGCTGTGGAGATGGCAGTCTCTCCTGCTGTCTCCGCATTCCAAAGACAGTAGGCCTCTGCCTACACCCTCCTATTTCCTGGGCTTCAACACAGCCAGTTGTAGCTCGGAAGTGCCGTCCACACGGAAAGAGACACTTGGTCCCGTGTCTCAGTGGGGTTCAGTAACGTCAGCTGATCCCCTGCTGTGTGGATGGCAGTCTCTCCTGCTGTCACCACATTCCAAATACAGTAGGCCTCTGCCTACACCCTCCTATTTTCTGGGCTTCAACACAGCCAGTTGTAGCTCGGAAGTGCCGTCCACACGGAAAGAGACACTTGCTCCCGTGTCTCAGTGGGGTTCAGTAACGTCAGCTGATCCCCTGCTGTGTGGATGGCAGTCTCTCCTGCTGTCACCACATTCCAAATACAGTAGGCCTCTGCCTACACCCTCCTATTTCCTGGGCTTCAACACAGCCAGTTGTAGCTCGGAAGTGCCGTCCACACGGAAAGAGACACTTGCTCCCATGTCTCAGTGGGGTTCAGTAACGTCAGCTGATCCCCTGCTGTGTGGATGGCAAAGTCTCCTGCTGCCTACACAGTCGTACTACTACTGATTTTTAACCGTGCTCCAATTAGGCCTGTGGCTCCACTGTCTCTCGTATTTCCCCTGTCCTCCAACCCTGCCAGTTACAGCTCCGAAGTGGCGTCTGCACAATCCACACTTGTTCCTGTGTTACAGGTGTTCAGTCCGGTCAGTTAATCCCCTGATAGTTATGGGAATGTGGACAGAGCAGGCGACATTGCCGGACACACATCAGGGGATTAACTGATCGGACTGAACACCTGTAACACAGGAACAAGTGTGGATTGTGCAGACGCCACTTCGGAGCTGTAACTGGCGGGGTTGGAGGACAGGGGAAATACGAATATCAGTGAAGCCACAGGCCTAAGTGGAGCTTGGTTAAAATTAGTAGAAGTCTACAACCGATCTTAAAATTTCTTCAATGCAGCCTCAGCCTGCTCCGTGCTTGTCCCTGGGCTTCAACACAGCCAGTTGTTGCTCGGAAGTGCCGTCTTCACAGAGTAAAACACTAGCTCCTGTGTTTGTGGGGTTCAGTAACGTCAGCTGTTCCCCTGCTGTTTTGATGGCAATCTGTCCTGCTGCCTCCCAATTGACAGCACATCAGGCCTCAGCCTGCTAAGTGCTTGTCACTGGGCTCCAACATTGCCAGTTGCTGCTCATAACTGACTTTGGCACGGGTACTCCCTCCTGCCCAGCTTGGTTCCAGCCCTGCCTGCTGTTTCCGGGAAGTGTCAATGTCAGTTTTCCACCCCAAGTTGCCATGTCGTGTTGCGGTTGGGTTAGCCGAGGCTAGGGTGCCAGCAGTTTAGGTGCTTCCTATGTGGACTGCGGGTTCTGGTAAGAAAGGCTTGTTCCGTAGTGCCAGTAGGACAAGCACCCCCTTTAGGACTGTGTGATTCGGTAACTGCGGCCAGCTTGCGGCATGCCAACTTTGCTTTTCAGGGGTAACTTCAGCTGCCCCTCCGGGTTCCAGCACCGTCAGCTGGTTCTCGTCAGAGCCTTTGGCCTAGGTGCCTCCATCTCGGTATCCGAGTTCCGGCAACGTCTGCTGGTCCTTGGTAGTGCTTTGTAGCACAGGTACCTCCTGCTTAGTAACCGGGTTCCAGCACCGTCAGCTGGTCCTCGGTTGTGCCATTGGCTCTTATTCCTTCTGCTGCCCCTCCGGGTGCCAGCACTGTCAGCTGGTCCTCGCTATTTCCATTTGCTCTTGCAGCTTATGCTACCCCTCCGGGTTCCAGCACCGTCAGCTGGTTCTCGTCAGAGCCTTTGGCCTAGGTGCCTCCATCTCTGTATCCGAGTTCCGGCAACGTCTGCTGGTCCTTGGTAGTGCTTTGTAGCACAGGTACCTCCTGCTTAGTAACCGGGTTCCAGCACCGTCAGCTGGTCCTCGGTTGTGCCATTGGCTCTTATTCCTTCTGCTGCCCCTCCGGGTGCCAGCACTGTCAGCTGGTCCTCGCTATTTCCATTTGCTCTTGCAGCTTATGCTACCCCTCCGGGTTCCAGCACTGTCAGCTGGTTCTCGTCAGAGCCTTTGGCCTAGGTGCCTCCATCTCGGTATCCGAGTTCCGGCAACGTCTGCTGGTCCTTGGTAGTGCTTTGTAGCACAGGTACCTCCTGCTTAGTAACCGGGTTCCAGCACCGTCAGCTGGTCCTCGGTTGTGCCATTGGCTCTTATTCCTTCTGCTGCCCCTCCGGGTGCCAGCACTGTCAGCTGGTCCTCGCTATTTCCATTTGCTCTTGCAGCTTATGCTACCCCTCCGGGTTCCAGCACCGTCAGCTGGTTCTCGTCAGAGCCTTTGGCCTAGGTGCCTCCATCTCGGTATCCAAGATGCAGAACAACAAGAGAGAGAAGACAAAGAAGCATAAAAAAACAAAGCAGAAGAACATTAAGCATAAGACTAATACTCTGAGCAAATGATATTATCTTATTTATAAGCAGAAGAAGACTAAGCAGTGTATGGGGGTGAGTCCATTTTTCCTCGTGGTGCCCCTGGAAAAGGCCTGCTGCTGCAGGCCAAACTGAACGCGGGCAAATCCTGTTGTAAATCTTTTGTGACAGGCAGAACGGAAGGTGTAAACTTCTAACTTTTCTAGATAACAACTACAGGAATGCCTGACACAAACAAGAATATGATGAAGAAGAATAGGAAGAAGATGAAGAAGTTGAATATGTGGAATAATAATTGTTGAATAAGAAGAATATGAAGAATGTAAGAAAAGGAAGAAGAAGAAGAAGGTAAAAAAAGGAATAAGAAGAAGAATGTAAAAAAAGGGAGTAGAAGAATCTAAAAAAAGGAAGAAGAAGAAGAAGAATGTAAAAAAAGGAATAATAAGAAGAAGAAGGTAAAAAAGGAAGAAGAATAAGAAAGAAGAAGAAAGAAGAAAGAAGAAGAAGACATACATGTCTGGCAAAATATAAATGAGGCTAACATAGTCAATATCTTTGTAACTCCTAACGTCTTTAAAAAAAAAAGTTTAATTCCTGCTATTCCATTTGATTGGGCTAAACCTCTATGGCTTTAATGTCTCCTCCACCTCCCACAATACATTCTACATTATTCTTAGTTGTTTTTCTTCATGTAGAATTAACCTACAAGGAAAGAAAGGGTTTTTTTAATTCCGATATTTTGGCCCCATTGTCTTGCATTGGTTCCCGGTATCGGAATCGGCGATACCGATACTTTTTTTTAAGATCGGCCGATCCATTCCGATCCGATATTTTCAAGTATCGGCTGGTATCGCTCAACTCTAGTGAAGACCAAAGAGCTGTCAAAGGACACCAGAAACAAAATTGTAGCCCTGCACCAGGCTGGGAAGACTGAATCTGCAATAGGCAACCAGCTTGGAGTGAAGAAATCAACTGTGGGAGCAATAATTAGAAAATGGAAGACATACAAGACCACTGATAATCTCCCTCGATCTGGTGCTCCACGCAAAATCCCACCCCGTGGGGTCAGAATGATCACAAGAACGGTGAGCAAAAATCCCAGAACGACGCGGGGGGACCTAGTGAATGAACTGCAGAGAGCTGTGACCAATGTAACAAGGCCTACCATAAGTAACACACTACGCCACCATGGACTCAGATCGTGCAGTGCCAGACGTGTCCCACTGCTTAAGCCTGTACATGTCCGGGCCCGTCTGAAGTTTGCTAGAGAGCATTTGGATGGTCCAGAGGAGTTTTGGGAGAATGTCCTATGGTCTGATGAAACCAAACTGGAACTTGTCGTGTTTGGAGGAAAAAGAATACTGAGTTGCATCCATCAAACACCATACCTACTGTAAAGCATGGTGGTGGAAACATTATGCTTTGGGGCTGTTTCTCTGCAAAGGGGCCAGGACGACTGATCCGGGTACATGAAAGAATGAATGGGGCCATGTATCGTGAGATTTTGAGTGCAAACCTCCTTCCATCAGCAAGGGCATTGAATATGAAACGTGGCTGGGTCTTTCAACATGACAATGATCCAAAGCACACCGCCAGGGCAACGAAGGAATGGCTTCGTAAGAAGCATTTCAAGGTCCTGGAGTGGCCTAGCCAGTCTCCAGATCTCAACCCTATAGAAAACCTTTGGAGGGAGTTGAAAGTCTGTGTTGCCAAGCGAAAAGCCAAAAACATCACTGCTCTAGAGGAGATCTGCATGGAGGAATGGGCCAACATACCAACAACAGTGTGTGGCAACCTTGTGAAGACTTACAGAAAACGTTTGACCTCTGTCATTGCCAACAAAGGATATATCACAAAGTATTGAGATGAAATTTTGTTTCTGACCAAATACTTATTTTCCCCCATAATATGCAAATAAAATGAAAAAAAAAACAGACAATGTGATTTTCTGGATTTTTTTTTCTCAGTTTGTCTCCCATAGTTGAGGTCTACCTATGATGTAAATTACAGACGCCTCTCATCTTTTTAAGTGGTGGAACTTGCACTATTGCTGACTGACTAAATACTTTTTTGCCCCACTGTATATATATATATATATATATATATATACACACACATATTATGAAGGCCCTCACCCTCACCATTCCTCACACAGCTCCTCATCATCCTCCCATCCCCCACACAGCCCCTCATTATCCCCCCATTCCCCGCACAGCCCCTCATGATCCCTCCTTCTCCCCACAGCCCCTCATCATCCCCCTTCTCCGCACAGCCCCTCATCATCCCCCTTCTCCCCACAGCCCCTCATCATCCCCCCTCCTCCCCACAGCCCCTCATCATCCCCCTTCTCCCCACAGCCCCTCATCATCTTGCCACAGCCCCCCTTCTCCCCACAGCCCCTCATCATCCCCCCTTTTCCCCACAGCCCTTCATCATCTCCCTTCTCCCCACAGCCCCTCATCATCCCCCTTCTCCCCACAGCCCCTTATTCCCCTTCTCCCCACAGCCCTTTATCATCTCACCACAGCCCCTCATCTCCCCACAGCCCCTTATCATCCCCCTTCTCCCCACAGCCCCTCATCATCTCCTTTCTCCCCACAGCCCCTTATCATCCCCCCTTCTCCACACAGCCCTGTATCATCTTGCCACAGCCCCTTATCATCTTGCCACTGCCCCTCATCTCCCCACAGCCCCTTATCTCACATTCTCCCCACAGGCCCTCATCTCCCCACAGCCCCTCATCATCCCTTCTCCCCACAGCCCCTCATCACCACCCTTCTCCCCACAGCCCCTTATCTCATGACAGCCTCTCATCATCCCTTCTCCCCACAGCCCATTATCATCCCCCTTCTCCCCACAGACCCTTATCATCTTGCCACAGCCCTTCATCTCCCCACAGCCCCTTATCTCACCACAGCCCCTCATCTACCCACAGCCCATCATCATCTCTTCTCCCCACAGTCCCTCATCATCCCTTTTCAGCACAGACAGCTCCTCATCATCCCCCTTTCTCTCCACAAAGCCCCTCATCACCCCCCATTCCCCACACAGCACCTCATCACAATCTTCCCTTTGCAGGTCCACTCAAGTAGCATCAACCCCTTTCCAAAATATATCTTCAGGGTCCTCACACCAAGTCCTGCATCCTCACTCCCTTTTGCAGCACCTCAGTCCTCTCCTCACAGGGCTCCAGCCCCTGAGTTTCCTTCTCCAGCAGCCTTGCCAAAACACAGCTTCACTTCCTGCTATTGGATCGTCACTGGACCGAAGGAGGCCCCGCCCCTTCCAGTGACATTACCTCAAGAAATCAACTCCGATTTTCTAGACACAAACCCTGCTGCCAGCCGCATCACACAGACAGTACTGTGCAGCACAGCAGACACGCCACATGCAGTTTGCTGTGTGCAGCCATCAGGAGGCCAGCCCTGCACATCTCCTGGGTGAGTGGCCCAGGGGGCATTTGCCTCCCTGCCACCCTGCCCAGCCTGCCCTTGGTCAGGATTTATTTTGCCTTATAGTTCTTCCTGCTGAAACCTATAATCAAATAGTTCTTTTCAGTGCTCCATCTATTCTATTCAATATACAATAAATACCACTGTTAGCTGTAGTGTAGGGATGACTGCTGAAAAAGGAAAAGTTTGCATTGCAGGCCTATAGTCAGGGTTTACATTGCTTTACTGTCCTTGCTGCAGAAACCTAAAGACAACAGTCCTTTTCAGAATCACATATATTCTTTTCTATTCCTTATTAATACAGCTCTTAGCGGCAAACCTAATTTAATGTGCACAAGGTATGTGGCAATGGACGGGGAAGTGTATGTGATGCTGCACGCAAATGCTGCAGCCTGCAGCCATGGAATAGATGAAACTGTGTGTGCTGCGGGAGCACAACAAACATGCTCATCCATGAGACCTAGCTTCCATTCCCACTTTGCATTGGGGTGCCGGTCACCACTCTTAAAGCCAGAACAGTGCGAACAGGTGGTCAGGTTAGATAGCAAATAATGCTTGCAGTACGTTTCCCAGCACCACCCTATCTTCCACACAGTCCTGTCTCACTAGCCAAATGTCTGGACCACATAATCCTCACCCTGATCCCCTTTACTCCCACTATGGTGACTCTCGGGAGACAAGTAATCCCAGACTTGGACACTCCGAGGAGCTCTTTACATGTCTATTTATTGATTCTGGCCTCTAGACCTGCACATTTTAAAATGGACATAAGGAGCTCGAGTATAGCGATGCCCAAATATTTGAGCACCCATGATCAGTAGAGGATGATGGTGGGGATCAGAAATTAATGTCTCAAAAAGTATGATTCAGAGACACAGTTGCCAACAAGTGAAGTTGTTAAGTCAACAAGTCAGGAGGACCAGAGAAGGCCCCTTTCACACTTCAGTTTTTTGCAATCAGTCACAATCCGCCAGGTTTTGAAAAAAAACGGATCCTCAATTTTTTTTTGAGGATCCGTTTTTTCCCCATTGACTTGCATTAATGGCGGATTGTGACGGATGGCTTTCCGTTTCATCCGTTTTTTTGAGGATCCGCCAAAAGTTGCTGTCTGTCACCATCCTCAAAGATTTCAAAACGGAGCTTGCAACGTTTTTTTTTCTGGCGGATCCTCCAGAGACTAATTTAACCCGAAATTCTTTCTGGTTGCCGGACAAAATGAAGAAAAAAAAATTCTCTCTCTCTCTCTCTCTCTCTCCTTCCCGACCAGCGTTTCCTTTAAATTTCCTCATTTTCAGGATCCGTCTGAAAACGGATCCTGTGCCATCCGTTCACATCAGTTCAGAACGGATCCGCATGTCTGCCTTTTTGGCGGATTTGAACTGATGCAAAAAACTGAAGTGTGAAAGAGGCCGAACCGAAATGGAAGTCGAGGTGGTGGATGATGAAGTTACTGACCCAACTTGGAAGATGTCATGCAGTGCAAGGCCAGCAACGCAGAGAGAGAGGGATCCACAACACTACAACAGGCAGTGGCCAGAAGGAGAAGGCAGGCAACTGTTCCCCAGAGCACCCACATGCATGCAGTTCCCAGACAAAGAAAAGGCATTCCCCAGTCTGGCACTTTTTTAAAGAAAGTGCAGATGATAAATAAATTTGCAACCTCTGCCATACCAAGATCAGCATGGACCTGACTACTACCAGCTTGATCACCACCAGCATTCTCAGGCACATGTCATCCAAGCACCCAACTTGGTGGGCTAAACACATGGGTCCACAATCAGTGCCTGTGGGTGACACTACTGCCTCTTTCCCTGTATTAAGTGCTTGTCAATCTCCTGTCCAGGATGCAGGTGGGATGCCTTGCATCCTGCACCTGTCTTTGCACATTCCCTGGAACCATCAGCAGCCACGTTCAATTCCTTGTCACAGCACAGTGTTCCGCTGTCACTACCCCAGTCTTTGGAACATGAGCAGAAATACACAATAACCCACCACAGGCTCAAAAACTAAATTAACCTAAGAAAGTAAAGCTTTACCTACAGTCCAAAGATCCAGGAACACATGACACCCGATACGCGTTTCACACTGACATGCTTAGTCCGGGGTTCAAACACTAAATAGCAACATTTCTAGACTGCTTGCACTTGAAATGTTGCCATTTAAGCTTGTGGACACTAAGGCTTTTCACAACTTCATAGTGGCTGTCCCTCAGTACTCAGTCTCCAGCAGCCACTATTTCCCCTGGTGTGCCATCCCCACCTTACACAAGCACATGCCCCATAGCATTACCTGTACCCTGACCAACACAGTTACTAATAAGGTCCACTTAACGATTCACATGTGAGCAAGTGCTTGTGGTCAGGGACACTACATTTCCCTGACAACACTCTGGGTGAATTTTGTGGAGGCTGGAACTGAGTAGGACCAAGGTCAACAATTGCGGGCTCTAGTTCCATCAGCGTTTCCCCACCTCCTACACCAGTTACTGAACCTCCTTATCCTCCTCAAAATTATCATCCATACCGGTCACAAGCTGAAAGCACTGCTTTATTGACTCGGTGAAGTGGAAATATGCTCTGCTGAAAATAATTTGTTTAGGTGTCAAACAGCACACTGCCACAAAGTTGTTGAAAGGTCTAACAGACCAGACAGATCTGTGACTCTCGCCGCTGAACCTACAAGTAGGCATGGTTATGTGTGATAATGGCCATAACCTGGTAGTGGTTCTAAAGCTTGGCAAGTTGGCACACATACCATGCCTTGCCCATGTGATCAACATAGTGGTTTAGTGCTCTCTGAAAATCTACTAAGACTTCCTGTGCTACTTGTGAAGGTTCACTGCTTGTGCTCCGATTTCCGCAAGTCACCTGCAGTTGCCGCCAACCTGGCAGTGCTGCAGCAGCACTTGCGAGTGACACCTCATTGACTGGTTTGTGACTTAGCCACATGCTGGAACTCCACATTACATATGTTGGCAAGGCTTTCTGAGCAGAAGAGTGCAGTAATAAAATATCAGCTACAACATGCCCATTAGTATTCTGGTCAACCTCAACCCACAAAATATCCGACGAATGGACATGAATGTCTGACATCTGTGCAGTTCTCCAAAACTTTGAAGAATCAACCAAGATGTTGAGCGGTGATGATAAAATAAACAGCTGTGAAACATTAAGCTGAATCAGTACAGGAGCTGAATAAAAATTTTTTTTTAGAGAATTAAATGCCTGACAGGCAGAGTCAAACCAATTAGATAAATTTGTACCATTTTGGGTCATTTTGTGCTTGACAATAGACAACAAGTTCCAGATAAACTTCCAATAATAATTAGCAAACCCCGGAAAGTGTTGTAGGGACTTAAGATTTTCCAGAAGATACCATTCCAATACTGCAGGGACCTTCTCTGGGTCCATCTGGAAACCTGAAGCCGACACCAGGTAACCCAGGAAATGCACCTCCTGAATGGGGAACTCACATTTCTCAGGCTTATCATACAGTTTATTATCTTGTAATATCTGTAATACCTGGCTGATGTGTCTCTGATGTGTCCCAAAATCAGGTGAGTAAATTAAAATGTTGCCAAGGTATTCCACCACAAATTTTCAAACCACTATAATCTTTATACAATTTCTACCCCATTAATTTTTCATTGTTTTTAATCTTATTATGTATTCAATAAAGATTTAAATTTTATGCATACATTTCAGGTAGTTCATTGTCTGTTGATTTTCTAGTAAGTCTTGAACTCCCAACTTTTTAGAAGCTCCCTATTTTCTTTGGTTTATATTATCATCATAGATGACGTCTAAGGCTGCAAAAAAATAATCTACTGACCAGAGAGACTGGGAGCCAACCGGAAGAGAAAAGGCCCAGGATTGGAGATTCCCCTGAAGTAGGGAGACAACAATTTCCACCAGTCTTTCATTACTCCCAAGTGAACAAGGACATAGCCTGGAATACAGTACACAGGCTTCCCTGAAAATCATGAATTTATCCTGCCCCCCAGAGACAAAAGTCCAGGAGGGCCACCATGGGTTCAGGCTAGGTCTGGAAGGTGGTTGAGACCACCAGTCCGGCAATAATTTCACACCGCTACTGTAGGGAATCAGGGGAGGTGGGACCCTATACTGTCCCTCAATCTAGGAAGGCCCTAGTCTATCCCTAACCACAGGGTTACCTCTGAAGATGGAGATGCCCGAGTCTCATACCTCTCTGTACTCTTTTTAAAATTATCTCTCTGGACAAATATTTTAATTCGAGTCAAGTTCTTACTTTTTCTCATCTTGTTCTATTTCTCTTTGTCTAATGTCAGTGTCATCAGATGAAAATGAGTGTTTCTTCTGGTCACATAAATCTCTTCCACAGTACACAACATGATAGCTTCTTTCCATGAATGAATTGAGAAATTCTCTCTCTTTGTACAATCTTTTTAAAATTCTAACAAAATATATTCAGAAGCCATCCTATATGTGTCATCCAGCGTGTATTGCAATCTCTTTTAAATTTTTGCTAGGTCTTGCACTTAGTACATACGCTTTACCATTCAAGGAGTCCCAGTCCTTTCAAATGATAAAAAATGTTTTCTGAGGACCTCCTCTAAGCCTTTTCCAGGGTGTATCACAATGCCTCCTTCTAATTTTTGGTAGCCCTTGAACTTAGTTGATAGGTTTTATGAGTCTAGGAGTCCCAATATCTAACAATGTTAAGAGAATGTGTAAGAGGCATTCCTTTATGTCTAATACAGGGTGTATCAGAGTCCCTTTTTCTCTTCTAAATTTTGGCAGTTCTTGCATTGTCCACATAGGCATTGTGAGATTCAGAGTCCCTACTTCATATATTAAACAGGATGTATTTGACCATGTGTGATGGATTGCACAGGGGGTGTCGACTTCGCTCACCTCGGGGAAGGGGAGAGAAGGACCCAGCAGGTATCGGCTCTCTGGCACCACCACTTGCCCCAGATCAGTCAGGGAACTGCACCGAGAGCAAATAGTCACCGGAAAGGCTTCCCTTATAGGTACGAGTTATTGAGGTGCTCCCAGTGAGGAGGGGATATATATCACCAATCCAGGCTGGGGATAGATATATATATATATATATATAAACCTCCAAGCCATCACTGCCAGAGTTACTCACTAAAAGAGGACAGTATGCTGCCACCAGTTCCTCATTCGAAATCAGCCGTCAGCTGGCTTATATCAGGTCAGAAACCAGCCCGGGTAGTGTATAATAGCCAACGGAGCATGTGGATGTGGGGATTCGTGTATCGAGATAAAAGTGCAGCCCAAGATTAATTTTATATTTAATCGCTGAAAGGCGCACTAGAAATATACAGGCATATATTTACAGAACAATATACAGGTATACAGTCAAGAGTGTAGTACAAGTATAGGGTATAGAAAAGTTGCAATTACCATGTTATGTAGCATGTGACCATATGAAGGCGCTGATGGATCACTGTTATGAATGGGTCACCAAGGAGGAGAGCGCAATAAACTATGCCACCAGAACACCAGAGAGGTTGGTCGCTCAGCGGATTGCAGACCCCCGATCTTAAGAACACAACTAGCAATAGCCGTTGAGCATTCCTACGTTGCCCTAGATGCCTTGTCACAACCGGAGGACTAACTAAGCCTAAAGACAGAAAGGTGAAATCTAAACTACCCCAGAGCAGATTCCCGAAGGAATAGACAGCCCCCAAACATATATTGTCGGTGAGACAAGATGACGCACAAACACAGACAGAAAATAGACTGAGCAAATGAAGGGGCCCACACTGACTAGATAGGACAGGACAGAAAAGGCACTGTCTGCAATCACGCAAAAACCCTAATAATTCCAACGCGACGGATGTACTAAAATACTAAAGTTTGAACAACCTCGCCCCCACTATATCAGCAATCAGGTGTGAACTGGCGGCTAGCAACAGGCTAATACAGCAGGGGACTGAGCAAACAAAGACAAGATACAAAAATACAGGGCAGGAGCCAGCAGCTCCAGGGGGAGCAAGCTGACCCCTGACAGCAAGGAAAAAACAGATGCAAAGGGTATGGCAAATGACACTTAGCTGAAAAAATGCAGGATCAGGCAGCAGACAGAAATCCTCAGTAATAATAATAATAATAATAATCTTTATTTTTATATAGCGCTAACATATTCCGCAGCGCTTTACAGTTTGCACACATTTTCATCACTGTCCCCGATGGGGCTCACAATCTAAATTCCCTATCAGTATGTCTTTGGAGTGTGGGAGGAAACCGGAGTGCCCGGAGGAAACCCACGCAAACACGGGGAGAACATACAAACTCCTGGCAGATGTTGTCCTTGGTGGGATTCGAACCCAGGACCCCAGCGCTGCAAGGCTGCAGCGCTAACCACTGAGCCACCGTGCTGCCCATAGTAAGCAAAGAAAGGAGTATCACCGGCAGTCACTGAGAGAAGTCTGCTCGCTTATGTAATCCCAGTCACTACCACCACACCTCCAATTATCTTCTGCAGCTGTTGGGTTAACATCATGTTGACCAGCACTACTACCAGCAGTATCCACCAGAGGGAGCCTTGCCTCAAAAGTCGGATCAAGAGAGCTCGCAACAGATCACAGGTCCAAATCTTAGTTACAGGCTTTCCTGGCCAAGTCTGGTAATGGATCCTCCTGTCAGAAGAAAACTAAGCTCAAAATGAGAAGCTGCCTCTTATCTCCTAGGCTGCTCCCTCCAACACTCTGTGCCCACCCCTGGGCTTGTGCAGCCTCTCTGCTCCTGTATCTGAGAGTATGATTTTCTGTCCAGAACCATGGCGACTCATAACTTTCCACCTGAAGCTCTGAATGGAACAACAGCAGTGCCACTTAATTCTGATGGATTTCATCTGCGCAGGGAGACCAAATATGCCTACCATATGTAACTCCTGGTAGCTATGCTTCATAACTCCATAACACAGGAGTCTACAGGTGGCTGCCGGGCACTGGCATGTGGGGGAAGGAATGCAGAGTCTGATAATGTGCTCGGCTAGGCTCAGAGATATTGCATTCTGTTATTTTAGGTCATTTTCCAGATTCCATATCTCAAAGCCTTGCTTTGACCTGTGGTGCTTGAATTAGACAAAGGAATCCAGTTTGTCTGTAGCTGCAATAGAGCTCACACCCATGTGTTAATTGCTAGTCACAGAGCTTCAAAGGGCTTTTTCCCAGAGTTTAATTAAAGGAAAACAATGATCCTGTGGAATCCCAAGGGTGGGGGCACATTTCAGGAGTGGAGAGACATCTCTGTCATCCCTCACAACATGTCACACACACACCTCATCCCAGATATGGTAGTAACATGTTAAAATTACATTTATCGGTGACTGTTATTTTTAACAGTTGAAAGCAATGATAAAGTGTAAAAAGTGTTAACTTGAGGGGTCTAGATATGGGGTGGAGGAGACATTTTTTTTCTCTTTTTCATTTTGCCTAATATACAAGTCAATATACAGGAAAGAATGTTTCCTAACAATTTTACCTGTAAAATCTATTTTATCTTCGGTTTTGGATGTGCTGTTGTCACTCCATAAAAGTGGCATTGCTCACAGCAGCAACCTAGGATTCAGACATGTCCAGCCATCTAACCCATGCTGTTCTCATTCCATTTGAGAGCTGTTTCCATCAATTTCAGCCATTTTCCTGTCCCCCAGACCTCCTAGGTGGGTCTGCTGGAAAAATGCTAGAGTTTCATCCTAAGGCCGGTGTCACACTGGTGAGGAATACGGCCGAGTGAGAGGCACTAAAAGCACGCATTAGACACAGACCAATGATTCTCTATGGGGTCCCTCGCACCAGCCGTATATTTCTCATCCGTATTCTACGGTCCGTGCCAATCGCAGCATGCGGCCGTAGTACGCCAATGCAAGTCTATGGGTGCGCAAAAAATACGGATTACACACGGAACACACATGTGACTTGCGAGAAATACGCACCAGGTGTCTTTTAGCAAAGCCGGCAATTCAGTGCGCTATACAGTAAACTCACACTGACAGTTTTAATAAAGAAATGAAAGAATAGATATATACACATAGAATACAAATATATATATATATATATGCATTCTATGTGTCTATATCTATTATTTCGTTTCTATTATAAACCCTGTCATAGGGCTCCATTATATGTCCATTTTGCAAGGCTGCGAGAAAATCTCGCCATACGGATGCCATACGGATTACATATGGATGCTTACATGCGCAAAATACATGACCACACCTTGATTACGGATGACATACGGAGCACTGTTTAGGGGACATTCATCCGTATTATGCATGTAAAATACTGACCGTATTTTGTGTCGGTTAGTGTGACCCCGGCCTAAGAGAGAGTTTCTCAATGTGGGCACCGCACATTATCAGAATGCTATTAGCCTGAAGATTAACCCCATATCTGAAGGTTAATGTTGTTATTTTACATGACAGGTTTTCTTTAACCCCTTCATGACGGAGCCCTTTTTCATTTTTGCGTTTCTGTTTTTCTATCCCCTTCTTCCCAGAGCCATATTTTTTTATTTTTTCCATCAATATGGCCATATGAAGGTTTGTTTTTTGTGGAACGAGTTATGCTTTTGAACAACACCATTGGTTTTACCATCTCATGTACTCAAAAAATGGAAAACATTTCCAAGTGCGGTGAAATTGCAAAAAAATTCCAAATCTATTTTTTGGGATTTTTTTTACCATGTTCGCCAAATGCTAAAACTGACCTGCCATTATGATTCTCCAAGTCATTATTAGTGATGGGTAGTGTTGAGCATTCCGATACTGCAATATCAGGTATCGGACGATATTCGCGGTATCGGAGTTTCGATACTGAGTTGCGATACTTTAAGAATATCGAATACCGGAATCGGAAGTTCCCATAATGCAATGAGCCAGGTTGATTTTATTCAGCCAATGAGGAATCCTAAGAAGTGTGGGCACATCCTGTTATGCATGTTAGGCATGTTAACTAATGGCATGGCTGTGATTGGTTGCTGAAATGATGTCATGATGCACTGTAAAAGCCGCCGCCATTTTGGATTCACTCTGCTGTGAATTTACTTAGGGACAGGACGCTGCTGTTCTGACTCTGAGGGACAGTTTGAGCTAGCGATTTGCTTTATTGTGCTTTACCCAGGCTACTTTAGCAACCGCTGTGTGAGAAGCTTTCTTTTGCCTTGCAGCGCTGTTCATGGCTGTCTGCGAGGTCTCTGTGTGTGAGTGCAGCTCACTCTGTAGTGTGTTCTGCAATCACCTCCGGTTGTAGTCCGCTCAGCCTGCGTCACTGCCTCATACAGTATATATGTAGTATGTATGTAGTATGTATGTATGTTATATGAATGTGGTATATATGAAGTATGTATGTAGTGTGTAGTATGTATGTTGTATGAATGTTGTATGTATGTTGTATGTATGTAGTATGTATGTAGTATGTATGTTTGTATTTTTTTTTTTTACATTCAACACATTAGCCAGATGATGGGACTACTACTGTCCCATCATTGGCTAATGTGTCAATCACTGTCATTGTAGCAGGCATCGCCCAATGGGACTTGTAGTCCCATCGGACGATGCCGGCACACACACACAGACCCCCGGCAGGCCCGTACAGACCACCGGCAGCTGGCACAGACCCCCGGCAGCCAGCACAGACCCCCGGCAGGCCCGTACAGACCGACGGCAGCCAGCACAGACCCCCCCGGCAGCCGACACAGACCCCCGGCAGGCCCGTACAGACCCCCGGCAGCCGGCACAGACCCCCGGCAGGCCCGTACAGACCGCCGGCAGCCGGAACAGACCCCCGGAAGCCAGAACAGACCCCCAGCAGGCCCGTACAGACAGCCGGCAGCTGGCACAGACCCCCAGCAGGCCCGTATAGACCCCCAGCAGCCGGCACAGACCCCCGGCAGGCCCGTACAGACCACCGGCAGCCGGCACAGACCCCCGTTAGGCCCGTACAGACCCCTGAGAGGCCCGCACAGAGCCCGCCCGCACACACAAACACGCACAGTGTCCGCCCACGCAGTGCCCACACTCTTCCCCCCTCCCAAACTGGATGTGCAAGGAAAGAAAGGTTTTTTTTTAAATCCGATATTTCTGTCCCATTGACTTGAATGAGACTTCCGGTATTGGAATCGGCGATACCCAATAATTTTTGTGTATCGGGCCGATCCGATCCGATCCGATATTTCTGGATATCGGATGGTATCGCTCAACACTAATTGTTACATAAACCTTTAGGGACCAAAGTTGATTCAAAATAAACCTGTAACGTTGTATTCCCTATTTAGTCCCTTAGGTTCTAAACTCTGTACATGATGAATCCAATATGCTTCTCTTAATTGAAGCTTTTGAACTAGGTCCACACCTCTTCTATTAATATTAATTTGCTCCAACAACAAAAAACGTAACTGTGCTATTGTATGCCCTGTATAAAATGATATGGTATCGGAAGGTGGTTCCGTTTGCAACGTATGTCTGATTTATGGTGTGATATCCAATCTTTAATTGCCTAGGTAGTTTCCCATGCATAAATTTTGCCACATGGCCATTTTATGACATATATAACTGATTTTGACTCACAAGTGTAGAAACCCTGTATCCGGATATCCACACCTGTGAGTGGATGGGAAACTTTAGGACCTTTAAGAACATTTGCGCATTGAAAGCATGGAAACGTACCCCTTTGTTGGGTTTGAAGAAATGTTTGTCTAGGAACTGTAAGTGTGGAACCAATATCAGCCCTTATTATCTTGTTCCTCAAGTTACTCGGCCTTCGAAAGCAGGGAAGAAATGGAACTTGAAATTCTTCAATATTTGGAAAACTATCTGGCAAAATATGCCAATGTTTACGTATTTTGGTATGTAATGTATACATCAGAAGGTGGAATGTATGACTAAAAGGAATTCTTCGAGATGTAGAAAGCTTTGTGGAAATATTCATTTTATACCGACATTGTCAGAGTAGTTGTCGGGGATAACCCCTCTATATAAATCTCATTAATTCTTTGTGCGCACACTTCGGGATCACTGACTATTCTACGTACTCTTTCGAATTGAGAGAGTGGGGCAGATTTTTTTATAGCCTTCGGATGTCAACTTTGATAAAGTAGTAGGTTATTACGGTCAGCGTTCTTCACATAAAGGTCTAACGTCAAATTTCCATCATCATCTTGTATAACTTTAGTATCCAAAATATTGATCTCATTTTTATCAAAATTTAAAGTGAAGGTTAGCACTGGCCAAATTTGGTTAATTTGGTAAAAAAAAATTGTTGTAAACTTTCACTCGTGCCTTTCCATAAACAAAAGTCATCATCGATATAGTGACGCCATAATAGGCAATGGGACTGATACAATTCATTGGAGTAAACATAATCTAATTAAAAAAATGACATTAAAAAATTTGAGTATGGGGAGGCCACACTGGACCCCATCGCTGTACCCTGAACTTGAAGATAGAAGGTATCTTCAAAAATAAAAAAATAGTTTTTTTCATTTTTATATTTATTGTAAGGGAGTGGTAACCCTTATCTGAGCACCTTAATAAGAAAGGAGTGACATGGAATTCTAACCTACTATTCGATTAGGCGGGCTGGCCAGCACTCTCTAAATTCATCACATGCGAACAGCCCTGTATACATGACCCAAAGTCCTTTGATTGGTTGCACCCTGAAAAATAAAGTGCACAAAATACATATGAATATGTGAGGTATTGGTCGATATTTTGGCCAAGATATGCAACCTTGCAACCCGCACCAAGGGTCGTCACGCTTGCGAGTCCTATCACTAAATTAATAACCAAGCCACAAAAGAGGACTATAAATTCTCCAAAAATTCAAAAATACAGCCCTTTTTTCTGCACTATATATGCACCCCACAGAGACAGATGCCCCAGTACACCAAGTCGACAAAAGGGGCCTAGCTGCATCCTGCAAAAAAAGATAAGAAGTGCAATAAAAGATGACAAAATTTAATGCATATGATAAATACATTAAATGATCTATTTGTATGCAAGCTGTCTACTAGGCCACCAACCTCTCCAAAATATGGTAGTTGTGTGGGTGGCTGTTTTTTTCACTAGTTTACACCTGTGCTGCCCCTGCCTTTATCAGTGGGGGCCTGCTGCATCCTGCTTGTGCATTTGTCATCAGACAGGTTTTGGGAAGGCTCTATCCTAATGGTATGTATTTTTTTTAATTTTGCTATATTAGTTGTTTTTGAAATTAGTGTTAGGACTCGCAAGCATGAAGACCCTTGATGTTGGGTTGCGAGCTTATCTATTTTGGCCAAAATATTAACCAATACCTCATTTAATGTATTTATCATATGCATTAATTTTTTTCATCTTTATATTGCACATTTTATAATTTTTTACAGGATGTAGCTAGACCCCTTTTCCCTTTTTGTTGACTTGGTATACTTGGGCGTCTGTCTCTATAGGGTGCCTATATATAGTGCTGGGCAGCCTGCCTGCTAACATTATGGGTGTTATCAATAGAATGTTAGCCAGACACTTTGCATCACACATACCTGAGTGACTGGCATTCTACTTAAGCCCTATTGGTGTGCAATTTTTCAACTTTGCAGCCAACCCCTCCATAACTTTCTAGGTGTGTCGGTGGCGGTTTTTAGCAGTAGTTTGCACCTGTGCTGCCCCTGCCTTTATCAGTGGGGGATTGCTGCATCCTGCTAGTGCATTTGTTATCAGACAGGTTTTTGGAAGGCTGTATCCTTATGCTCTATGTTTTGTACTATAACATTTGCCTGATTCTGTTGTTCTGAGTTCTGATCTTCTGCTGCATGACCCTTTGGACCGGGTTCCTGCTATGCTCTTGACTTTTCCTTTTGCTTTGATCTGCTATTTCCTGGTATTTTAATAATTGGACAGTGACATGACTTATGCCTTTGTCTTTTCCCTTGGGTATCTATGTGCTCTCTTGGTACCGACCCCAGTACATCTGACTTCTCTGCCTCATGGTCTGTCCATGAATAGTGACTAGCATCACACCTACTATTTTGATAAATTTGATGTAATTTAATGTTTGGCAACTTTTAAAATCATGTTTCTATTGATAAATATCCTCTAATATGTTTTATGCCAATAGGAAACTAAATCATTTACTAATTATGACTACAGGATCATCTCTATTTCCATTCTGTTGTAATGCAGTTTTTTGTATGGTATCGAATTTTTATATGCTATATTAATTTTAAACTTACTGAAAGTACAAAGTTATGAATCATCAATTAGTTTTGCTACACATTTTATGCCATAAAGTGGTAACATTTTACAGTAAATTAACGCATCCAATATATGGAGCAAATTTAACAATTTAAAGGAATGTTCAACAAGTTAATATAGATTTTATTGATTTTTAAGAAATTAATTTACCTTTTTGTGTTTCCGTTTTTCAATAATTTAATTTTCACAATGGGGAATTAATTTACAAACTCATCATATATTGCAACATCATTTTATATACTCACAATTTAACTCCTCACCCACTGTAAGTACAGTATTAGTTACTTAAAGAAGAATTCAACTTAAAAACAAAATCATCATGTGTCTAGGCTCTCAATATATATATATATATATATATATGTATAGGCTCTCAATATATATATATAAATAAATGATACAGCTAGTTTTAACTTATTTAGTTATTCCTTTCAATCTGTAAATTCATGATACATTTTTGATCAGTAAAGTCATGTGATCACATGGTGAAACCAGAAGAATGACGTCTTTATTTTCCAAGAAGGGGGTCACTAGCACTGCCTGTGTGATACAATTTCAGCATTTAAGTTCTCCATAGGGAGAAAAATGTCAAGCTGTGGCGATCTTTGGTAAGGAAGGGGGACCTTAAACTGTCTCTGGAACTGGGACCCTAATTATCACTCTCCCAGGGACACTCTTAGAGGTAAAGAGGCCGAGTCTCTGACCTTACTATGCTCCTGTTAATGTCCATGTATATTTATATATATAAATGAGATCCCCTCTGAGGTGTCTTTTTTTCTAAGCTACAGTATATAAGCCCAAAATTTACAACCTCTCCTCATATGAGAGGCTTTCCATCCCTTGTAATAATCTAGTTGCCTGTCGTTGAACTGATTCTAATTTCTGAATATCCTTTTTAAAATGTGGAGCCCAAAACTGGATCCCATTTTGTAGATATGCCCTCACCAGTGATTTATAAAGGGGTAACACAATATGTTGGGATCGTGGGATTTTATCTCTGTTTTTATACATCCTAAAATCTTATTTACTTTTGCGGCTGCTGCCTGATATTGAGTATTGCTGCTCAGCTTACTTATAACGAGAATACCTTAGTCCTCCTCTTGATCTGTAGTCCCGAGTATAGTCCCATTAGATGTATATGCAGCAATAGGATTACATCATCCTAGGTGCATTACTTTACATTTATCTACATTAAATCTCATTTGCGAAGTGTTTGCCCATTCAGTCATCTTATTCAGATCATTTTGCAATATTGTAATGCCAAGGTCAGATTTTTCTATCCTACATAGTTTTGTGTCATCAGCAAAGACAGACACTTTACCGCAATCTCATCCACAAGGTCATTAATAAAGAGGTTAAAAAGAATCGGTCCTAGCACAGATCCCTGCGGTCCTCACTGCAGACTATATCCCATTTAGGGAACGTACCATTTATGACGACTCTTTGTTTCCTGTCATTTTGCCAGTTCCTTACCCATCTGCATATATTTTCCCCCAGTCCCTGTATATGGAGTTTCAGTATAAGGCTGTTATGTGGAACTGTATCAAATGCCTTTGCAAACTCTAGATAAATCATATCAGCAGCATTACCTACATCCAGATTTGCATTCATCTCCTCATAGAAACCCAACATGTTTGTTAGACATGACTTAAATTCAATTTACTCATATCAAAGATAATGATTATGACTGCATAGTGCCTGTTACGTAGGAAAACAGGTAGAAATGGAGCTCCACACTAATAAACAATGAAGAATACTAGGACTTTTAGTAGATGGGTGCTGATGGGGTGTGTGGGGAGAAGTAGTTGTAGTGTGTGCCACACTCGGTACTCTGAACTACTAATTTAATATATCTTACACCATTGCCCCACATGCCTCTTTAGCAGAGTTGAGCGACTTTTGTTTTTTTAGGGTCGCGTTTTGTTTCGTGAAACCCGACTTTTCCAAAAGTCGGGTCGAGCAAGATCGTCCGAT
The DNA here is from genome assembly GCF_039654945.1 of Dendrobates tinctorius. Taxonomy (NCBI): domain Eukaryota; kingdom Metazoa; phylum Chordata; class Amphibia; order Anura; family Dendrobatidae; genus Dendrobates; species Dendrobates tinctorius. Next base: position 60,340,343 of record NW_027361829.1, read on the forward strand.
TATAGGGAAAAGTTGGGGTCGTCCCGAAACACGAAACCCAATGTAAGTCAATGGGGAATAAAAGTCGGCAGTGAGAGGAGGACAGGAAACACACCTACAGTGCCCATTTGAATGCCAAAAGCATCAATTCTTCTTACTTAAGCTTGTCAACCTTAATTAACTTCATAATACAAGTTACGCACTGAAAAATGGGGGTTATTTGGCTAAAGTTGTGGGGGGGGGAGGGCTGGCTGCAGGTTTTCATGTGCCCTGGGTGAAAGAGCGCCCCTTTAACACATACCACAACTCATCATGCTCCGATACGGCAGAGAAATAGCGGTATAGTACAATGAAAAATACCTCACTTTTTACATCTCATGACGAGGCCCATCTATTTCTCCATACAGAATCATTGGTCCCATATAATGTTTGAAACAGTATATGATGAGCTCCACATAATGCTACAGTATATGTTGGTCCCCATGGATGAAGCTCCACTGTCTTATGGGCCCAAATAATGCTCCAAACATAATGGGCCCCATTTCTAATGCTCTAGTGTATAATGGGCCCTGTAAATGCTGCTCCAGTGTCTGATGTCCACCTTTGGAATGTTCCAGTGTATGGTGGGCCCCATCTATCATTCTCCAGAGTATAGTGCTCCCCAAAAATTGCTGTCCCAACATTGAAAACAATCAAATAAGTCTCCTCGCTAGGGAATCCCTGTACTTGTCTGGACTCCTCGTCATCCCCATCTTCCATCTCACTGCACAGTATTTCAACTTTGCAAGTGCTGTGATCCTGAGCAAGCAGGGGGGGCCCACTCGTTGGCGACGGCACTGGCACAGGGCCCCTGATAGCACGGTGGTGTGTCTGATGGCGGGTGGGCCGAACCTGCACTTTCATCTGCAGCTTCCTCTTTGTCACCGTGTAAGATGGAACTGTATATGGGAAGGGTAACCTGAGTTTCATCAGGGTCAGATTCAGGTCGTGTAGCGTGCGAGGGGAATGTAGTGGTCTGGGTCAATGTACCAGCAGATTCATCGAGCAGTGGCTGGGCATCAGTGCACTTGTGTCGCCCCCAGAAGTACGGTCGCCACAGTGGCATTACCTTCTTCCTAGGGAGTGTGATGTCATGCTTGGGAGCAATGAACGATCTCTCTAGCAGGTTAACTGATTGGGCGGTGTTATTCCCACGAGTCATGACCCTCCAAACAGCGTTCATGAAGGCAAAGTGTTTGTTTTACGTGGGCAGTATGGTTGCAAAGCTGAACCTTAAAGGAATGTCCAGAAGGGCACCACCAGGAGTGGAGCCTACGGTTAAATTCAACTCCACCTGGGAAACCTCAACCATGCCAGCTACAGAACAGATGCACACATTGCAAGCTTAATTCCGTTAACGAACGAGACTCCGTCATGCCCCGCGGTCCGAGTCCGGCTTACTAGAGGGACACGTGAGGCTCTGGCACATGAGATTGGCCAATAACTGGTGTGTCATGCCCTTACATGTCCGTGGCTGCATGTGCGCTACACTGAAAAGGCCAGCGTTTGTCGTTTACAGGTGCAGATAACCCGCTGAACAACGTTAGTGATGGGGATCACTGATTACAATTATTACCCGCGAACAATGATTTCCCAGTAAGTGCAGGTCAACCGCAGTTCCGGAATTAGGCCTAACCGTCATTCCTGAAAAAATGAAAAACTTACGTGTGCAAACCACAGGTGCTGTAGCTTGCTTAACAGCTCGCCAGCCGTTCTCACGCCCAGAATGGATTACACGTGATTGCACAAAGGTGAGAAAGGGTACCGTATCCCCAGATAACATGTATGGATAGCGTACACATTCAAAATATATGTCTATACATCAGGAGGCAGGCTCAGACGGTGTTAGGCCCAGTATGGATTGCACGTGATTGCACAAAGGTTAGAAAGGGTACCGTTTCCCCGGATAACATGTATGGATAGCGTACACATTCAAAATATATGTCTATACATCAGGAGGCAGGCTCAGACGGTGTTAGGCCCAGTATGGATTGCACGTGATTGCACAAAGGTTAGAAAGGGTACAGTTTCCCCGGATAACATGTATGGATAGCGTACACATTCAAAATATATGTCTATACATCAGGAGGCAGGCTCAGACGGTGTTAGGCCCAGTATGGATTGCACGTGATTGCACAAAGGTTAGAAAGGGTACCGTTTCCCCGGATAACATGTATGGATAGCGTACACATTCAAAATATATGTCTATACATCAGGAGGCAGGCTCAGACGGTGTTAGGCCCAGTATGGATTGCACGTGATTGCACAAAGGTTAGAAAGGGTACCGTATCCCCAGATAACATGTATGGATAGTGTACACATTCAAAATATATGTCTATACATCAGGAGGCAGGCTCAGACGGTGTTAGGCCCAGTATGGATTGCACGTGATTGCACAAAGGTTAGAAAGGGTACCGTTTCCCCGGATAACATGTATGGATAGCGTACACATTCAAAATATATGTCTATACATCAGGAGGCAGGCTCAGACGGTGTCAGGCACAGTATGGATTTGACGGCCCAGACTACACAGCGGAGGAGCAGGGAGAGGTAAAGATTGCAAATGCTGGGGCCCTGCCCAAGCAAGGGGGGCCCACTCGTGGGCGTCGGTACTGGCACTGGGCCCCTCATAGTACGGCGGTGTGTCTGACGGCGGGTGTGCACCACCACCGTCAGAGACACTTGATTGCACTATGAAGGACCCTGGACCTGTGCCTGCGCCCAAGAGTCGGCCTACCCACCTGTCCAGGGCAACAGCACTCGCACGGTGTCGTGCGCTAGGTGGTGACCCCGGCCATGGGGGGGGGAGGCAGCACAGTTAGGGAGTTTTAGAAAGTGGCATATGTTGATGTTGGACATTCAGCTGATGCAAAAGGTGAAATAGGTCAAGTCCCAGGAAGAGGTGGACCAAAGCAAGCCATTTTTCTGTCACCCTATGTGTCATCAGAGGAAGGTGGGACAAAATCCTTGGAAACCCATGCGTGGTTCATTTTAATGAAGGTTAGATCATCCACATTTTGGGTTGACAGATGGGTCCTTTTTTCTGTCAGGATTGATCCAGCTGCACTGAAGACTCTTTCCGATAGCACACTTGCAGCTTGGCAAGCGAGCTCCTGTAAGGCATATTGTGCCAATTCAGGCCAGGTGTCCAGTTTAGCGGCCCAATAGTCAAAGGGGAATGACCTGTGTGGGACAACATCGATATGGGAGGAAAAGTAGTTTGCAACCATAGTTGACAACTGCTGTCTCCTGTCACTTTCCATCGATGCAATATTACCAGTTGTGTGAGCGGTATTTGAAAAATCAGTCCACAACATTGTCATGAAACCCCTGTCTCCAACGCCACTTCTGCTGTGTGCACCACGAACACCTCTGCCAAGCTTCCCCCGGCCCGTACGGCTCGTGTGAGAACCATCACCACTGCTGTGTGCTGGGAATGCCTCAAGCAACCGATTTACCAGAGTTGCTTGTTTATTAGCCAATATTAGGTCAAGGTTCTCCTGTGGCATGATATTTTGTAATTTGCCTTTATAGCGTGGATCCAGGATGCTGGCCAACCAGTAGTCGTCATCGTTCATCATTTTGGCAATGCGTGGGTCCCTTTTTAGGATCTGTAAGGCATAATCTGACATGTGGGCCAATGTTCCCGGTGTCAATGATGCACTGCGAGTGCTGGGTGGAGGAGCACTTTCTGGCAAATCCACATCCCTCCAGTCACGCACAAACCCTGTACCAGACCTTGCCACGCCAACATTTTCACTTGCCCCACGAGATGCATCCTCCTCCCCTAAGTAATCATCCCCATCATCATCCTCCTCCTCCTCTTCTTCCTCCACCTCGTCCAGGAGAGGTCCCTGAGCAGACAATGGCTGAATGTCATCAAGGATTCCCTCCTCCTCTTCCTCCTCATCAACATTGGCTGCAGACGCCTGCTCCTTAAGGTGCGTCAAAGTTTGCATGAGCAGACGCATAAGTGGGATGCTCATGCTTAGGATGGCGTCGTCTGCGCTTACCAGCCGTGTGCATTCCTCAAAACACTGAAGGACTTTACAGAGGTCTTTCAGCTTCGACCACTGCACACCTGTCAACTCCATGTCTGCTCTCAAAGTGCCTGGCCGTGTATCCTCCCACAAATGCATTATGGCCTGCCTCTGCTCGCACAGCCGCTCCACCATGTGCAGGGTGGAGTTCCATCTTGTTGCAATGTCGATAATGAGGCGGTGGTTGGGAAGGTGGAGCAATCGCTGCAGCTTCTGCATACGAACGGAGTGTACAGGCGACCGGCGGATGTGCGCGCACAGTCTTCGCACCTTCTGGAGCAGGGCTGTTAACTCCGGATAATTTTTGAGGAAGCACTGCACCACCAGGTTCAAGGTGTGAGCCAAGCAAGGTATATGGCTGAGTTTTGAAAGGGCTATGGCTGCCACAAAATTACGGCCGTTATCACTAACTACCTTGCCTGCCTCTAGATGTACACTGCCCAGCCATGACTCAGTTTGTCGCTTCAAGTACTCGGCCAGCACCTCGGCGGTGTGTCTGTTGCCCAAACACATCATCTGCAACACAGCCTGCTGACGCTTTCCACTAGCTGCTCGATAGGGGGACACATCGTGTGCAACAGTGGCAGTTGCAGATGGAGTGCTCGTACGACTGCGCTCTGTGGACGAGCTTTCGCTTCTGGAGGAGGAGGAGGGTCGAACGCCTACAGCCAACTGTTTCCTATACCGTGGGCTAGGCAGCACTGTCCCACCACCGCTGTTCCCTGTGGACCCTGCATCCACCACATTAACCCAGTGCGCAGTGATGGACACGTAACGGCCCTGGCCATGCCGACTGGACCATGCATCAGTTGTGAGGTGCACCTTTCCGCTCACTGACTGCTTGAGTGCATGGACAATGCGGTCTTTCACATGATGGTGGAGGGCTGGGATGGCTTTGCGAGAGAAGAAGTGGCGACTGGGTAGGTCATAGCGTGGTACTGCATAGGCCATGAGTTCGCGGAAAGCTGTGCTTTCCACCAACCGAAAGGGCATCATCTCAAACGAGATTAGTTTGGCAATGTGGGCGTTCAAACCCAGTGTACGCAGATGAGAGACTGAGTACTTTCTTGACCTACTCATAGTGTCTGGGAGGGTGAGCTGGACTTGAGAGCTGCATATGGTGGAAGTAGCGGTGGACAGGGCGGACTGAGAGAGGGTTGATGATGGTGATGGAGTTGGTGTTCTTTCTGATGGCCTAGAATCAGTCTTTCGTTGATATAACAGTGGGATTCCCTGACTGCTGTGGCCTTGCAACGACACCTCAACATTTGCTGCTGTGCTAACCGGTGGGCTTACAGTGGGAGAAACAATGTAGCGTTGCTGACTACCTTCGTTGTGATCAGTTGCACATGTGGCACTTGAGGTTTGGTGTTGTGTCCACGCTTGCAAGTGCATGCTGGTTAAATGTCTAAGCATGCAACTGGTATTCAAATTTTTCAGATTTTTCCCTCGGCTAAAGGTCTTTGCGCACTTCTTACAGATAACCTTGGCCTGATCATGAGGATTTTGTTCAAAAAAGTGCCACACTGCACTCTTCCTACTTTGGCAGACATTTTGCGGCCTAGCACGCTGTGATCTTTTGACCCTCTGGACAAGCTGTCCAGCAACTCTTTTGATGTTTGGAATCTGTCTTTGGAGTGCTCCGGGCCTGCCAGATAACAGCTGTTGTGATGTCGATGTCTGCTGTGGATGCTCCTCATCTGAGCTATTGGAAGCAGCACCCTCTTCCCCCAATGGATGCCAATCTGGGTCAACAACTGGGTCATCCATCACCTCATCTTCTATGTCATGTGCACCTTCCTCTGTGTCACCGTGTATGGTGGTATAGTGTGCGGGAAGGGGCACCTGAGTCTCATCAGGGTCAGAATCTGGCTCTGTACACTGCGAGGACAATGTAATGCTCTGAGTGAATGTACCAGCAGAATCATCCATCAGCGGCTGTGCATCAGTGCACTCCATGTCAGATTCATCTTTGCCTGGGTAATTCACCATTTGACTTGATAATCCAGGCATGGTATGTGAAAACAGCTCCATGGAGTAATCAGTAGTATGGCCTGCGTCATCCTTCAATCTTGGTTGGGGTGAAGGACACAAGGAAAGGTGTGGTTCATGAACATGAGCCTCCAATGACGACTCAGTGCTTTTACTTTTTACAACTGAAGAAGAGGAGGCGATAGAGCTGGAGGCTGAGTCAGCAATGTAAGACAAAACTTTTTCCTGATGCTCTGGCTTTAAAAGCGGTTTGCCAACTCCTAGAAAACTAAGCGTTCGAGGCCTTATGTAGCCAGACGATGATGCAGGCTCAACACCTCCTGCATTCGGTCCTATTTTGCTCTTGCCACTACCATCAGATCCACCACCAACACCATCATTACCAGCTGCCAACCCCCGCCCAATTCCACGGCCTCTTCCACCAGCCTTCCTCATTTTTGGTAGAAATGTAGACAAAATCCAACAAACTATATAGTAATGTAAAACAAGGTACAAGGTGTCTATAGGACAGGGGAGATTTTGAATTTCTGCAGACACTTGTGGACACTGGACACTTTTGGATTGTGTGAGGCCCAATGAATATCTGAGCGCTATGTGACAGGCTCGATGGCACAGCTGTGACCAAAGTGACTAGAGGATAAGGGAGATTTTGAATTTCTGCACACACTTGTGGACACTGGACACTTTTGGATTGTGTGAGGCCCAATGAATATCTGAGCGCTATGTGACAGGCTCGATGGCACAGCTGTGACCAAAGTGACTAGAGGATAAGGGAGATTTTGAATTTCTGCACACACTTGTGGACACTGGACACTTTTGGATTGTGTGAGGCCCAATGAATATCTGAGCGCTATGTGACAGGCTCGATGGCACAGCTGTGACCAAAGTGACTAGAGGATAAGGGAGATTTTGAATTTCTGCACACACTTGTGGACACTGGACACTTTTGGATTGCATGAGGCCCAATGAATATCTGAGCGCTATGTGACAGGCTCGATGGCACAGCTGTGACCAAAGTGACTAGAGGATAAGGGAGATTTTTAATTTCTGCACACACTTGTGGACACTGGACACTTTTGGATTGTGTGAGGCCCAATGAATATCTGAGCGCTATGTGACAGGCTCGATGGCACAGCTGTGACCAAAGTGACTAGAGGATAAGGGAGATTTTGAATTTCTGCACACACTTGTGGACACTGGACACTTTTGGATTGTGTGAGGCCCAATGAATATCTGAGCGCTATGTGACAGGCTCGATGGCACAGCTGTGACCAAAGTGACTAGAGGATAAGGGAGATTTTGAATTTCTGCAGACACTTGTGGACACTGGACACTTTTGGATTGTGTGAGGCCCACTGATATCTGAGCGCTATGTCACAGGCTCGATGGCACAGCTGTGATAAAAGTGACTAGAGGATAAGGGAGATTGGATTGCTTTTAAAAAAGCAGTTTGCCGAGCAGTGGGTAAACAGCAATGCCAGCCTGTCAGGAAGCCTTAAAAGGCAGCCCAACAACCAACACCACTGATACACCACAATATAGCCTCCCCTTGCACTGCACACACAGTGACTGGTGTGTTGTGCAGGCCAAATCGCTAGCAGCAGAAGCAGTTTTTTTTTCTTCTCAGCAGGACAAAAAAAAAAATTGGGATTGCTTTTAAAAAAGCAGTTTGCGGAGCAGTGGGTAAACAGCAATGCAGGAATGTCAGGAAGCCTTAGAAGGCAGCCCAACAACCAACACCACTGATACACCACTATATAGCCTCCCCTTGCACTGCACACACAGTGACTGGTGTGTTGTACAGGCCAAATCGCTAGCAGCAGAAGCAGTTTTTTTTTCTTCTCAGCAGGACAAAAAAAAAAAATTGGGATTGCTTTTAAAAAAGCAGTTTGCGGAGCAGTGGGTAAACAGCAATGCAGGAATGTCAGGAAGCCTTAGAAGGCAGCCCAACAACCAACACCACTGATACACCACTATATAGCCTCCCCTTGCACTGCACACACAGTGACTGGTGTGTTGTGCAGGCCAAATCGCTAGCAGCAGAAGCAGTTTTTTTGTCTTCTTCCCTGCCTAACGCTCTCCCTACAGAATCAGCAGCAACCTCTCCCTATACTGAGATCGGCAGAAGTAAGATGGCGGTCGGCGTGCACGCCCTTTTATACCCCCTGTGACGCCCACCAAAGCAAGCCAATCACTTGCATGCCCTTCTGAAAGATGGTGGTGACCCCTGCCTATGTCATCAGGTTGCACACAGTGTCCGTGGATCCTGATTGGCTGAAAAAGAGCGCTAAACAAACTTTTGAAACGCGACTTTGGCGCGTAAGTCGCCGACCTCGTGGCCGACCTCATCCTAGGGTCGGGTTTCGTTTCATGAAACCCGACTTTGCCAAAAGTCGGCGACTTTTGAAATTTTTCGACCCGTTTCGCTCAACTCTACTCTTTAGTGCCTTGTTGTCACGGTCCTACCTGGCTTCAATGTTGACTACCATCCCACATCCTATCAGCACCTGCTGGGTGTCTGCCTAATCCTTCTCTGTGCAACCTGCTTTTTTAGTTTAATTGGTTTCATTTCTAGCAGTATACCATCTCTTGTACAAGTAAGTACCCCAAATTTTTCCTGATTTATTTAGCATTTATATTAGTAATATTGACTTTAACGATACTCATCTTACATTGGGGGTTTCCTTTATATTCAGTAGCATATTTACTATATCATTTCAGTAGCAGACTTGTCTATTCTATCTAGCAGCATAGTTGCCACTTTATTTCAGCAGCAGGTTGCTTGTGGTGGGCGTTTGATCGTACCCTGCTCTTTGACATTATTTTGAGGACTTTTAGGGCTTGATAAATTTTAGGATCCCCCATTTGTGTTATATCACACACCTTCCCATATACTGTAGCATGTATGGTATGTTCAGGGCTGCCACAAAGAATTTTGGGGCCCCATACTGGCAAAATTTTCAGGGCCTCCTTCGGACTCCGCCCAGGCTACACCCCAGCCCTGCCTCAACCCCTCAAACTATCCACAGTCCCACTGCTCTCTCTTGGAAAAACAACACTTCTCACCAATCACACATTAACAGTTCCCATCACCAAATCACAAACATAATCAGCAGCTTTTGTTTTGGAAAAGAGATTTTTTAATCTGCCACCACAGCAAGGTAATCTCCTCTAGAAGGACTGAATGCGACTCTAATCTATTAAACATTTGTTAAAATATGCTATACAATTTATATTTTTATTTATTTTTCAATTTTTAAAATGACCAATAATATCATATACAAGGAACAAATAGAGCCACACCATGGCCGGACCACATACTGTATTACCACCACAAAGTGACCAAATACTACAATACTGATCATTAATAAAAAAAACACAATACTAATATCACAATAAGTGCCATTATACACAGGATATCTGTACTTAGTATGTAGTGTCCATGTACAGATAATACAGTGATCACCAGTGACTTTATACACAGGAGCTCTGTATACAGTGTCAGTGTACAGGTAATACAGTGATCACCGGTGACTTTATACACAAAAGTTATGTATACAATGTCAGTGTACAGGTTATACAGTGATCACTAGTGACATTGCACACAGGGCATCTGTATATAGTATACAGTGTATAGTGTCAGTGTACAGGTAACACACTGACTCACCAGTGACATCTTTAGGTGAATTCCTTTATTGTCGCATTTCATCTTCATCCAGCACAGACCGTCATCACTTCTTCCAGCCAGGGCTTGTCTCTGCAGGAAATAACAGTTATCTAGAGCACCGCTTCCAGAGTACTTTACTTAATTTTTCCCAACTTCTACACTACGCCAGTTGAAGAAAAAAAGGCAACAGTGTCGTTTTGCACAGTAATAGGACCACCCCTCATTTAAAACAGTATCCACAAAAGATAAAATAAATACATCACTGCAGTAATAACATCCCTTAATTAGCCCCTATAGTAATAATTTCCCCCATCCTGGCCCCCATGTGTCTCATGTTCTCACATCCTGGCCCCATATGTTCTCCCATTCTGCCTTCATGAGTATCCATTCTGCCCCATTTGATGTCCCTTCCTGCCCCATATGATCTAACAATCCTGCCCCATGTCTTCATCCTGCCCCATCTGTCCCATGATCCTGCCCCATCTGTCTCCATCTTATCCATCCTGCCCCATGATCCTTCACCATGTGTCTCCATCCTGCCCCATGATCCTGCCCATCTGATTCCATCTTGCCTCATGATCCTACATCATCTGTATCCATCCTGCCACATTATCATGCACCATCTGTCTCCATCCTGCCCCTTGATCCTGCATCATCTGTCTCCATCCTGCCCCACATTCCTGCCCTGTCTATCTCCATCCTGCCCCATGTTCCTGCCCCATTTGTCTCCATCCTGTCCCATGTCTCCATCCTGCCCCATGATCCTGCACCATCTCTCTCCATCCTGCCCCATGTCACCATCCTGTGCCATGTCTCCATCCTGCACAGTATCTCCATACTGCCATGTGATCACACACCATCTGTCTCCATCCTGTCCCATCTGTCTCCATTCTGCCCCATGATCCTGGCCCATCTGTATCCATCCTGCCCCATCTGTCTTCATCCTGCCCCATCTGTACTATGATCATGCCCCATCTGCCCCATGATCTTGCCTCATCTGTCTACATCCTGCCCATCTGTCTCTATCCTGCCCCATGATCCTGCACCATCTCTCCATCCTGCCCCTTGTTTCTGCCCCATCTCTCCATCCTTCCCCATGTGTTTCCATCCTGCACCATGTGTCGTCATCCTGCCCCATGATCCTGCACCATGTGTCTCCATTCTGGACCATCTGTCTCCAACCTGTCCCATGATCCTGCACCATGTTTCTATGTCCTGCCCCATGTCACATGGTCCATGTGTCTCCATCCTGCCATTGAAACATATTGCATCTCAGTTACTGCACCGGCAGAATCCTGCTTCTGGGGCCCAGTGAGCAAAAGAGATGGGGCCTGATGTGGTCCCCCTCTACTCATTGGACCCCATACGCCAGTCGGCAGTAATGGATCTGTTTCATGTTTGATTTGTATTACATATATACTTGAATCTTTCCTGTGTGGTTCAGGATATTTAGTCAGTTATGTGGTTATTTATTACTGCATTTTATTTAGTGTTGGCACCTGTGTTGTTTATTGCCACCATATAACCATTGCATCTTTAACAAAGGTTTTGTATCTTTTTAATTTACATCTCAGCCCTTCCATGATGGTATGTTCGATGTTATTCCTTTCGTTTTCCTGTCTAATTCCAAATGGTCTGCCATTCACATCCCAGGTAAATACATGTCACCATCTTTCATATTAGACACTAGTCTACTCATTTTTCTTTAGTTTGATGTATATTATTTGCTGTGACTGTGTATTCACATAGGAACAAGGGTAGAAATGGCATTCACCATTCTGATGAACAATGAAGAATGCTGAGACTTTCAGCAGATGGGTGTCAAATCCTGCTGGTGCAGCACAGCCAGTAAACAAGGAGGGAAAAAGGAAGAAAATCAGGCATGTGCATCAAATATTAACAATTAAAGCAATTATTGAAAATCCATCAAAAAGAAGAGGATCCAAATAGCATATTAAAACCTAAATATACAGTATAATAGATTTTAATATGCTATTTGGATGCTCTTGTTTTTAATGGATTTTCAAAAAAAGTTTTTATATTTAACATTGGATACACATGTCGGATTTTCTCTTCCTTTCCTATTTGCTTGTCACATAGTTATAATGTAAAAAATCACAGCTCAAACTTCCTGATTATGTATTGATAATTTATTACTTTACGTTTGAGAATGTTAAGCAGGAAAGATAAACTGAATGTCCCCTAAGCAGGCACAAATGCTAATGGTTCTAGCTTGTCATATGATGCTGTGCTGATGAAATGTGATTTATAGCAAAGCAAAGATGAAAATGTAACAGAGTAAAAGCAAGGGATCAATGTGAAGGCTGAAAGGAATAAAGCAGGAAGTTGAACTACACGGCAGTAAGTACGTTCTATATACAGTGGGTATGGAAAGTATTCAGACTAGGGATGGGCAAGCAGTAAAATGCTCGGGTGCTCATTGCTTGGGTCGAGCAAATTTAAATGCTTTAGGGTCTAAAAACGGCGGAAATCAATGGGAACAGTGCTCAAATGACATGGGAACATCATAGGGAAGTCGCCTGGAAGCATTTCTGACTCCCAGGTCACAGCTGTGAATAATGTTGTCAGAGTCTTACACTACTTTTACAGGCGCACAATAAAACATACAGAAACTAAACCAAATTGGATTTTCCTGGGAAATATGTTAAGGAACATCCTTTCCAGGGTAATGATTTGTATGTAAGGCAAACTAAAAAACCCAAAACAAAAATGTTCCTGCACCACTTGGGCTATGTTCACACATTGCGTTTTTAATGCGTTTTTGAACTTTAGCATTGCTTTCAACCAAGACAAATGCATTCACTGGGAAATGTCATTTTAACATTTTACAACCTTAGCTAGCCATGTGGTGTGTGACACATCATCAGACACATCCTGTTTCATTTATGAAGGAGGGACTCTGAAAGTAACAAAACCTATTTTTATAGGGCCATCAGGCGGCCTTTACTATTCTTAAAGGGCCAGCAGTCGGCCCTCACTATTCTTAGAGAACCTAGCTCCAATTATTAAACAGTGGATCTCTTATACTGTTATTGCGTATGCAGTGAGTGGCAGGGCTGCCAAAAATTTGGACACACCCAATAATCCTTTGAACTGATGTCCTGGATGGCCAAATGAAACCAAAGTTCCCATTATTCATTTAGTACTCCCATAATGTTTGCCCATGAAGTGAATGCAAGGCCTGCTCCAAATTTGGATGCACTCCAATAACCCTTTGAACCAACATACTGGATGGCCACATGAAACCACAGTTCCCATTATTCATTTGGTACTCCCATAATGTTTGCCCATGAAGTGAATGCAAGGCCTGCTCCAAATTTGGATGCACCCCAACAACCCTTTGAACCGACGTACTGGATGGCCACATGAAAATAAAGTTCCCATTATTCATTTGGTACTCCCATACTGTTTGCCTATGCATTGAACCGCCATGGAGGAGGGCCTCCTAAAAATCTGTTCCAATTACAAAGGAGCGGGTCTCCTATATTTGTAATGCCCATGCAGTAAGTGTATGGGCTGACAAACATTTCCCGCTGAGGGGATATACAACAAGATACTGTCTAAAAATTTTGTTTACGGGAATCAGAAACACCCTTTACAATAATAATGTTGGCGTTGCATCACGGACCACTGTCCACCCTGGTGATCTAGTGTTGGTGGATGAAGAGACGTGGAGGAGGGCCTCCTAAAAATCTGTTCCCATTACAAAGGAGTGGGTCTCCTATACTTGTAAAGCCGTAAAGCCCATGCGGTAAGTGTATGAGCTGACAAACATTTCCCCCTGGAGGGTATACAACAAGACACTGTCTAAAAATTTAGAAAAAGTAGCTGGAATTGAGTTTATGTTATGCTGCTATCATTCGGTGGTGTAGAGAAGTCTGGCCCTATCCAGCCCTTGTTGATTTTTATAAGAGTCAACCTGTTAGCATTTTCAAAATATTATCCAAAGGAGGTGGGCCTAAATAAATGGCACTTCAATATACCAAAATATCCAATGAGACTAACGAAGTTATGCCATTAAAAATAGCCTTTATTAATGCATATGTGCCAAAACACCATAAAAACCATTAAAAAGAGATACATGTCCACTAAGCCCCACAAAGGTAAACATAAATCATCTGCCGCGTGACTGACAAGCATCAAGAGGAGCATACATTGTGAGCAGTGAATATATCAATATAATGACTGTACAAAAAATATATATTGCTACAAATTGAGCTTGATGCACAAAGCACTATACAGTTGGAAAGAAAGACAGCAATATGCTTATAAAAGATATATTATAATAAAGGAAATATCCTATATATCTTGTAAATTGGTCAGTAGGATAGTATATGTTCTATGTCACACATATATTAGCGGTGGCCCAAAATGCTAAAAAGTTCAGCACATAAATATGAGTAACACATGGTCCCTCCAAACAGGGAACCAGATCAGCATTTTCAGTTGACTGGAGGATGCGCTTATCAATTATAATTCCACCAGCAGTACTAAATACCCGCTCTGACAAAATGCTAGCGGCAGGGCAGGCCAGGACCTCCAAGGCGTAGAAAGCCAGTTCATGCCACATGTCCAGCTTGGATAGCCAATAATTATCAGGCACAGAGGAATTACGGAGGACGTTGGTGCGGTCAACAAGGTACTCCCTCAGCATCTTCCAAAACTTTGAACTCTTTGTGAGAGTACTCCATGCCTCAGGGTCTGTGCAATGGGAGGGTCTGAGAAAACTCTCACAAAACTTTGCCAGTGTTCCCCTGCCTCTGCTGGATTGGAGTTGTGTCTCTCTCGTCTGTACTCCTTGGTTTTCTAATGAACTGTGACCTCTGCCACCAGCATTTTCAGATGGGAATTATCTTAATAGTTCCACAACAAGGCCCCTCTGGTACTGCACCATTTTAGTACACCTGTCTGCCTCTGGAATAAGAGATTGAAAGCTCTCCTTTTAGTGTGCATCTAAAAATGTCACCAACCAGTAATGACTGTCACCCAAAATTTTCAGAATGTGAGGGTCACAGTCAAGGTAGCGTAACATAAACTCAGCCATGCGTGCCAGAGTGCTAACAGGCAAGACTTACCTGTCCTCACCAAGAGGACAACTGACCATGTTCTCTTCCTCCTCTTCCTCCTCCTCCCTGTCCTCAGGCCATCCATGCTCAACAGACAGTATGACAGTTGTGCTTGTAGTACTATCTATAGTGCATGAAACTATCTCCTGTTCTTCCTCCTCCTATTCTTCCTCATTGTCACCCAATCCACGTTGGGATGAGATGAGGCTGGACTGTATGTAATCACCCTGTATGGTTCCTTGCTCTGTCTCATCATGCTCCGCCTGCAATGCATCATCTTTGAATGTGAAAACCTCAAAAAGAGGAAAAAATCCTCCAAAACATTCAGATACCAACCAGACAGGCCTAAATGCATCTGCACTAATACAGGGTGCAGCGGAGGCCACAAGTTTGCAGAACCATTTGGGCCCAACTGCACCCTGAAAGAAATATAAAAACTATAAAAAGTGTACAAAAAACATATCAATATATGTAAGGTATTAGTTGATATTAAGGCCTTAATACAGAAGCTGGCAAACTGTGTCAAAGTTCCTTACACTTGCCAGTCCTACTCTAACATGAAAACCTCAAAAAGAAGAAAAAATCCTCCAAAACATTCAGATACAAACCAGACAGGCCTAAATGCATCTGCACTAATAAAGGGTGCAGCGGACCCAAGTAAAATGGCAGCTGCACAGGTGCATAAATACCAAATGAAACAGCCAGCCTACAATCAGGGATTGGCCGTGTGGTACACCTGTGCAGAAGAAATAATC
Organism: Dendrobates tinctorius; assembly: GCF_039654945.1. Lineage (NCBI taxonomy): Eukaryota > Metazoa > Chordata > Amphibia > Anura > Dendrobatidae > Dendrobates > Dendrobates tinctorius. The sequence continues at coordinate 60,355,902 of NW_027361829.1, forward strand.
CGCATGTGGCATTGTTCACAAAGGGAATGCAGGGCTTCTGGTTCACAACCTTTTAGTAACACCATATAGGGGGGCTGCCCAGTGCCAACTAGAATGCATCCCGTGTGAACAGAGGCCACAAGTTTGCAGAACAATTTCGGCCCAACTGCACCCTGAAAGAAATATAAAAAGTGCACAAAAAACATATCAATATATGTAAGGTATTAGTTGATATTAAGGCCTTAATACGGAAGCTGGCAAACTGTGTCAAAGTTCCTTACACTTGCCAGTCCTACTCTAACATGAAAACCTCAAAAAGAGGAAAAAATCCTCCAAAACATTCAGATACAAACCAGACAGGCCCAAATGCATCTGCACTAATACAGGGTGCAGCGGACCCAAGTAAAATGGCAGCTGCACAGGTGCATAAATACCAAATGAAACAGCCAGCCTACAATCAGGGATTGGCCATGTGGTACACCAGTGCAGAAGAAATAATCCGCATGTGGCAGATGCATTTAGGTCTGTCTGGTTTGTATCTGAATCTTTGATTGTGAGCAGAGAGAGTTTCAGAACACAGAGAAACAGGATGTTGTCTCTAATTATGGCGTCATCAACGTTCACCATCTTGGTGGAGTCCTCAAAGTTTTGTAGGATGGTATATATGTCTGATATCCATGTCCACTCGTGAGGTCTTATGTGTGGAGTCTGAACTGAATACTGACATCCTTGTTGAGGCTGGTAGTCAAGAACTGCCCTCTTCTGCTCACAAATCCTTTCCAACATGTGCAGTAGAGAGTTCCAATATGTGGGGACATCACACAACAGTCGGTGAGCCGGAAGCTGCAAATGCTGCTGAAGCACAGCAAGTGTAACTGAAGCTGCAGCTGACTTTCTAAAATGGGCACACAGGCAGCAGACTTTTCACAAGCAGATTCGGCAGCTCCGGGTAGCTTTAGAGAAACAATTGAACAATGAGGTTAAGCACATGGGTGAGGCATAGTACATGTGTGAGCTTGCCTCACCTCAAAGCCACCACCAGGTTCCGGCCATTGTCACACATGACCATGCCTGGTTGTAGGTTCAGCGGTGTCAGACACAGATCTGCCTGCTCTTTCAGAGCTGTCCACAACTCTTCAGCATTGTGCGGTTTATCACCTAAGCATATTAGCTTCAGCACAGCCTGTTGCCGCTTGGCTGAGGCAGTGCTGCAGTGCTTCCAGCTTGTGACTGATGGGGTCATTTCGAAGATGGAAGCTGAAGAGTAGGTGGAGAAGGTGAAGGAGCTGTAGACTGTGGAGCGCAACCCTGATTGACGTAGGGCCCACAATCCTCGGTGTCTGGAGGATGTGTTCCATCCTAATGTCTGACTGGGTCCCGGCTTCCACTATGTTAACCCAGTGTGCTGTCAGCGAGATGTACCGTCCCTACCCACAATCAATTGTCCACGTGACCATGGTTAGGTGGACTTTCCCAGTAACTGCATTGTTGAGTGCACAGCTAATGTTGTGGGACACGTGCTTGTGTAATGCGGGGAAGGCACATCGGGTGAAATAGTGGTGGCTGGGGACCGAGTACCGAGTGATGGCAACAGCCATCAGGTTGCGGAAAGCTACTGTGTCCATGAGCCTAAAAGGCAACATTTCGAGTGCAAGCAGACAAGAAATGTGTGAATTTTGTAGTGTGGCCTATGGGGCGATGGCTGTGTATTCGCGTTTGCGTTCCAATGACTGGTGTGTGTAATGACAGGTGCAGAGCAGGAGGCATCTTCGCATGCACCATGGACAAGGGATTGGCTTGCACTCTCAACAGCTGAAGAGACAGTGGGGTCTCCTGCAGACCCTGTTCGTGGCCACAAAGTCGGGTGCTTTGCTGCCATGTGCCTGATCATGCTGGTGGTGGTGAGGCTGGTAGTTTTGCTACCCCTGCTGATGCTGGCATGGCAGGTTGTGCAAAAGGCCTGTTTGAGGTTATAGGCAGAGTCTTTAAAAATCAACCAGACTTGGGAAGACCTAACAGTTGAACTAGCAACTTGAGTCATGTTGGTGCTATGAGGAATGGTTGGTTGCCTTCTGTATGTGGCCACCACACTGCTCCTTCCTGCCTGTTGGGGTGCTATGCCTCCTTCCCCCTGTGTGCTACTGTCTGTATGTCCTCCTGCCAGCTTGGGTCAGTTACTATATCATCCACCACCTCGTTCTCCACTTCCGCAACCTGGTCCTCCTCCTGACTTTCTGGTAATTGTGTCTCATCATCGTCCACCTTTTGTGACACTTTCCCACCATCGCCTTTGTGTGACCGTGGCTGCTCAAATAATTGTGCATCGCTACATGCGATCTCCTCTTGCCCCACTTCAAGTGGACTGGGTGCAAGGCCAGAATCTATAAATGGAAAAGTGAACAGCTCTTCGGAGTGTCCTAGTGGGGGATCAGTTGTCTCCAGGTGATCCGCATGGTGCTAGGAAGGAGAATCAAGGTGTGGAATATGCGGTCCAGACTCATGGCTACTAAGACTTGACCGTGTGGAAGACAGGGTGGTGGTGGCGGAAAAGTGACTGGAAGCATTATCTGCTATCCAGCCAACAACCTTTTGATACTGCTCTGGGTTCAATAGCGGTGTGGTTCTGTGGTCTAGTAATTGGGACAGAAAGTTCTGGTGAGAAGATGTGGGAGTTTATTGTGGCCCAATTTCAGCTTGCCCACAGCCTTGGCCTCGGCCTCTGCATGCACATCACCATCACGTCCACTTCCCCATCCCTTGCCATGCGCTTTGCCCAATTTAAATGAAGTACAATATTCCAAGTTCAGCACAAATGGCTGAATTTGGAGCAAACTTAAAGGTGATCCGTGTGCAGGAAAACCACAGTTTAAAATATCTGGCCTGTAAGTAACAATTTTTTTTGGCAGCAAAATGGTGTCAATAAGTAGGCTAAGACACCACAAAAACAGTTCAATGGAGGCCAAAAAATTCCACAATTTTTAGCCCACAGATAGGTGAGGCGTTTGTCGGAGATACCCCACTTTGTATTATTTGGCCTGTAATTTTTTTTTCACAGCAAAATAGTGTCAATAACTAGGCTAAGACACAGCAAAAAGAGTTCAATGGAGCCCAAAAAATGCCACAATATTTAGCCCACAGATAGGAAAATCAATTTTGGATTCGTTTTTGTATGTTTTATTGTGCGCCCGGAAAAGTGGCGTAAGACTCTGACAACATGGTTCAAGCAGTGATCTGGGAGTCAGAAATACTTCCAGGGGTCTTCCCCATGATGTTCCCATGTCATTTCAGCACTGTTCCCATCGATTTCAGATGTTTTTAGACCCTAGAAAGACCCCCGGGGGGTCACAGCCAAAATACTTTCCCATAGACTATTGGGCTTGTTGCTCAGGTCGAGCACCTGAGCATTCCAATTTGCTCGACCCGAGCAACGAGCACCCAAGCATTTTAGTGCTCGCCCATCACTATGTGTGAGTGTTCAGATAACAGCGTACATTTGTTACAGCACTACTCCAGCATTTTTTTAGTGCAGCTCCACAGTGGTGCTAGTATTGTACCAGCCGCCAACTTCATCTTTAATCTGTCATGATCCATGCTGGATTGTGACAGATAAAAGCACATGTAACCTTTTTTTTTCCTTTAAGCTGTTTGCTTAAAGTTAGTTTTGCCCCCGGTTGCCATTAGGGTCATTACACAGTGGTGTCTTTAGTTCTAGTTTTGCCCCGGTGGTGGCTAGTATTATTACACGGGAATCACTAGCAGGTGTGATGGCTCTGGCTCTTGCCTATAAAGGAGAGTCAGGTGGTCTCACTCACGTTTGGTGATATTGGTGATATTGGTAATTTCCAACCATCCTTGGTGGAGGAAGGAGCTAGAGAAGAGTTCCTTGCAGCTCAGTCAGAGTCCTGGTGTGGGAGGAGCAACAGTGAGGAGTTCCTTGCAGCTCTGACAAAGCTTTGGTGAAGTAGCAGCTATACTGGAGGAAAGCAGCACTCAGGTGCTGGACTCTGTTGCTGGGAGCAATAGCAACAGAGCAAAGCTAAGTGGTTTTTCCCTGTTTGTAACTTTCATTATGTGTGTTTTAGTGCAGTGGTGGGATTAGTTTCTGCACCGTCCAATTCATTAGAAAGGGATAGGTGCAGGACAAGCTATTGTTTTTAGGTATCCTGCTCATCGCCAGGTGCGGAACATGCCTAGTGACCGTCAAGAGTGTAGAGACACTGACTCAGGGGAGTGCAGAAGGTCTCCACGTCCCCGTTCCCTATTGCAGGGCCCTCCTTTGTATTGGTTTCCCTGGTGTTTCCCTTATCTCTGTAAATTCGACCTGCTGGAGGCGGTGTATCCAGATACACGTGTAACTATTGAAATTCGCCTGCTGGAGGCAGTGTATCCAGCTGCCCGTTTCATTGTTTAAATTCGCCCTGCTGGAGGCGGTGTATCCAGGGTCACCGGTGTCATAGAAATTCACCCTGCTGGAGGAGGAGTATCCAGTTACACGTGACATCACTTTATCCTAGCCTTTCAGGTTGGTCTCCAGCAGTTTATGACCTGCCAGATTGCTCCAGTGTTTGCTGTACGAGCTGGAGGTCCACCAGAGCCTCTTTCTGGCTCCCATATATTTGCATTTAGAGCTTGTGTCCATTACTTTTGACTTCCGGTCAGTCAGAAGTTGAAGTCACAAGATGGCGACACAAGACCAGAGCAGGGTCAGGAAGAGCTGAGGATGGCGGATGGTGAGTACATTAGGTGCAGGGATTTTACATTAGCAGCACCACTCTACTGCTGCAATAAAAACAAATGCTGGAGTGGTGCTTTAAGAAACAAATTTGTCTATATTCTACTGTACAAGAGAAGGGGATGCAATTGTACATCATTTCTACACTGCACAATCTATTTTTCTTTCATTTCTTTATTTTTTTATGGTTGAAGATATATTTTTGTTTGGACTCAGTATAGCATTTGCATTTTTTTTTAAAATGGTGCATCCATTTTAAATACATCAATTTTCAAATCATTTAAGTGTGATTTGGTTTTGTTCTCATATAGATAGTGTCAGCTTGGTTTTGTTGCCATTTCTCTATAGTAAACCTGGTTCTGGTATTCTGTTATTTATATCGGTGTAATAAGTTGGTTCTGTAGCCAGATCACATCTTTATTCGTGTAGTGTTAGGGCTTGTGATGACGCTGTATTATCCAGTCCTAGTGTGATCCGTAAGAAAAAAACATTGGATCTCACTCAGACCAATGTTAGTGTAGGGGCCCTGCACATGTTCAATTTTTTCCTCAGACAGAGTCAGTCTGAGGAAGCAATTGCTGCATGTCCGAGTTTGATCTGATATTCCAATCACACTCCGTAATGCAATTCAATGTGAGCGTGGAAAACATCGGACTGCACTCTGATGACACAATGGAGAAGATTTTGTTATCATTCTTTTCCTCAGTGTTCTCTGATTCTCTCATCCAAGAGAATTGGACCATACTATGCTGACACTAGGATCAGAGTTTGATCTGAGTGTCAGTTGTTTAATTGTCCCGTTTCTCTTAGATAAGAGAATATATGGTTGTCTGCACTGGCTCTTAGAGTGATTCTTGTACTCGGTATTTGCAGGGTGCTGTAGCCCAGTGTTCATGTGGCGCCCCTGAGGATTCAGTTGCCACAGAGGTACTGCACCTCCTCCTGAGGTGTGGTACCCCACCATCCAGGTAGGTTGGAGGCTCCTGACCACGCTCCAACACCTGCATCCCACACAACACAGTAATTCAGCAAAGCCACATTGCAGCTCCCTGCTTGGAGTGTAGCAGAGCACCTTTGGTGGCTCCCTGCTTGGAACATGAAAAGTGCTGGGAGGCGGGTGGCGTTTAGAATACATAAAAGAGCGGGAAGGTGTAGGATTTCAGGTCAGTCAGTTGGGGAGTAACTCATAGAGGAGTGAGGAGAGAAGATCCCTGAGGGAGGGATGGAAGAAGGAGTGCGGCAGCTGCCTCAGTGATCTGAGCCAGCTGGCACAGGAAAGGAAAGAAGGAGAAAGACGTTGAATAGAAACCTGATCTTCCATAAGAAGGAAAGACTATTACGGAACGTAGGAGTAAAAGGGAACAGAGGACGTGGGTTAGAGGAAGAACCCTGCCTAGAAGTTCTAAGCGCAAGGCCGGGGCCCGGTCCCCAAGGTTGTATGGACACATGGTTCTTCAGCAGACACCGGTGGAGTAGTGGGCTGTAAATGCACTACTCCCATCTAAGATTTGGGGGCACAACAGCAACATTGATAGTGAGCTGGGATTGAGGAGTAAGGAGTCCCCGAAGCAGGCTACAGCTGTCTGCCGTACAAGTAGAGTTTTTGGGAACATCTGTCAGGAGGAACTCCAGTGTAACTCAGTACTAGGAGATCTTCACACTAAAGGGCGCTATAAGAGGAGACATTCAGAAAGGTACATGTTGGTGGAGTGTTGGAAGGGAGCATTCCATCTGACCTGGAGGTTGACTGAGTCCCTGACCCGGAGGACACGGCACGGAGGCAGGCACCTGTGTGTACTACAGACTGTAAGTAAAGCTTTGGAACTACAAGCCCCGTTATCTTCCATTCATTCCTGTGCCAACATACCTAGTACCGCTAAATCTGGGTACCAGCATCCACATTGCCCTGGGACTACAGCTCCACCTGTGGGGAGCTTCACCATCTTGGCTGCAACACACCACCAGTCCCAGAGGATCTGCACGCAGCATCAGCTTAACATCCCCCTTGCCAAGCACCACAGGTGGCATCATGAACTATTCATCAATTCTACTTCATTGTTCTTTCACCCCTTTTGCCATGGAGCCCCAGGGCCACGGACCGGGTCACAGCTTCCGTGACAACTCCCATTGAGATCAACGGGCCCGGTGTCGAGTTTCCCGATAGCCCTGACCCGGGGGCGCTCCATTCTGACGTCACGAACAGGATGACGAGACCCAATGCCATCGGGTTCTGTGTGCCTAAGATTTGTTAGACTTAAAACTTTTGAGAATGTGCAGAAGACCCAGTTTGATAGACTGTGAAATGAATACTAAAAATGGCCGACAGCCTGGAGAAGAAGGGCGTGATCATATGGGTGGTCCTAAGAAAAGACTGCAAACTGTCCTGGGCCTCCCCTGCCTGATTACTATGCAGAGAAAACAAAAAGCAAAAAACACAAATATCCTGAACTAAAAAGTAAAAAATATACTGCAAATGATGCATAAAGGTAATAATAATAATAATAATAATAATAAGGGTATTTAGTAAACATAATTTTGATCAAAATAATGTACAAGCCATCCCGCCACGTCACGGCAACCCTTGTGGGACAGTACCTACTCTAGTATTTAAAACCTTTTCACTTGCCAAGTGGCGTGAATGTGAATAAGGGTCGAGCGGCTGAACCACTAGTAACAGCTTAGGCCAGACTGGATGGCTTTCCCAGCTCAGGAAGAGGGCGGTCACACCCATATATGCACTGAATGCACAATGAAATGAATAAAAAACAAATCTGAACTGAGAAAAGTAAGTTAATGTGTATGCACAATGTAAGTGCATATTAACACATGACCATTAACCAGAGAAAACAAAAAGCAAAAAACACAAATATCCTGAACTAAAAAGTAAAAAATATACTGCAAATGATGCATAAAGGTAATAATAATAATAATAAGGGTATTTAGTAAACATAATTTTGATCAAAATAATGTACAAGCCATCCCGCCACGTCACGGCAACCCTTGTGGGACAGTACCTACTCTAGTATTTAAAACCTTTTCACTTGCCAAGTGGCGTGAATGTGAATAAGGGTCGAGCGGCTGAACCACTAGTAACAGCTTAGGCCAGACTGGATGGCTTTCCCAGCTCAGGAAGAGGGCGGTCTACCCTTATAATAATACCCTTATTATTATTATTATTATTACCTTTATGCATCATTTGCAGTATATTTTTTACTTTTTAGTTCAGGATATTTGTGTTTTTTGCTTTTTGTTTTCTCTGGTTAATGGTCATGTGTTAATATGCACTTACATTGTGCATACACATTAACTTACTTTTCTCAGTTCAGATTTGTTTTTTATTCATTTCATTGTGCATTCAGTGCATATATGGGTGTGACCGCCCTCTTCCTGAGCTGGGAAAGCCATCCAGTCTGGCCTAAGCTGTTACTAGTGGTTCAGCCGCTCGACCCTTATTCACATTCACGCCACTTGGCAAGTGAAAAGGTTTTAAATACTAGAGTAGGTACTGTCCCACAAGGGTTGCCGTGACGTGGCGGGATGGCTTGTACATTATTTTGATCAAAATTATGTTTACTAAATACCCTTATTATTATTATTATTATTACCTTTATGCATCATTTGCAGTATATTTTTTACTTTTTAGTTCAGGATATTTGTGTTTTTTGCTTTTTGTTTTCTCTGGTTAATGGTCATGTGTTAATATGCACTTACATTGTGCATACACATTAACTTACTTTTCTCAGTTCAGATTTGTTTTTTACTGAATTACTATGCAGTAGTGACATGGCCCACCCCCCGAGGGGTTCATATACTGGCTTGGTATGGAGGAGTTGGAAGAAGACGAAGCCCCAAGAAGGAGGAGCAGAAGCCAGTGGTGGGAACAGAGCCGAGACAGGAAGAAGAACGCCAGAACACCATGATGGAAGAAGAGGGAAGGAGGCCTGCGGAGCACGGGGAGGTTGAGCTGGATCTCCCCGGCGCCATGGCTGAAGGCTCGGACCCTGCTTCTAGGCTGGATCGATGGCAGCTGGAGGAGGAGATTGCCCGGCTGACCCAATGTTTGCGGCTGAGGCAGAAGGCCTTGTGGAGGCTGAACAGGCAGCACGCCCGGGAGGGGCCTACACCTGCGGTAACCGCCGCTGCTGCACCAGAGCTTCCCCAGGCAGATTCCACGGAGCCTGCAGCCGCCATCACACTACCGGCAGCATCCGGAGCCCCGTCGCTGCCGCCACAGGAAGAATTGTATAAGGCCCCAGGAGCCAAAGCGGAGGAAGAAGAGCTCCCGCCCGGACCTGAAGCGGCTGCGCAGGTCCCACCAGAGTTCCCCGTGGGCCCGGAGCCACCATCCGCTCCACCGTAGCCTGCTGCCACCGGACAGCTCCCACCGGCACCGGAGCAGAACCCACACCGCCAGGAGGCTCCCGGTATGTTTGAAGTCCTTGCCCCTGGGAAGGCCTTGGGGTGTACCGCGGTCGCAGCGGCTGGCCAGGTCATGTTAGAGCTGGTCTGGGACTGGGATACCAGCCCCGGGGGGAACACCAGAACCCCTGACAGTGGCGCCGCGGTACAAAACTAGTTTGGATCGGTCTTGGGAGGAACGGGAGGACAAGGAGAACTGGGCTAGTTGCCAAGCAACTATCCGGCAGCTGGTAGTCGAACACCGAGACAGAGAGCAGCGGAGGTTGGACTGAAAGTGCCTCTGGGACTAAAGCTCCACCTGTGGGGAGCTTCACCATCTTGGCTGCAACACACCACAAGTCCCAGAGGATCTGCACGCAGCGTTGGCTTAACATCCCCCTTGCCGAGCACCACAGGTGGTGTCATAAACTATTCATCAATTCTACTTCATTGTTCTTTCACCCCTTTTGCCATGGAGCCCCAGGGCCACGGACCGGGTCACAGCTTCTGTGACAACTCTCATTGAGATCAACAGGCCCGGTGTCGAGATTCCCGATAGCCCCTGTGCGGGGGCGCTCCATTCATATCTAAGGTTTGTGCACACAATGCTTTATTTCAAGTGGCAGAGCCGCTTCAGGAAAGAGTCTCAAGTGTTTTTCCTGAAGGTGCCATGATTTCTTGTGCCACCGGCCTCTTTTCTCAATACATTCTATTATAGTTGCAAGTGACTGAATGTGCTACTTCTTTTAACAGCCTCAGTTTCCAAACACTGAAGGAGTTAAAAGAAGTAACAAAAGACTGAGCGTGTATAGCAATGTAGTTTTACATTGCTGGGCACTAAATTCATATTTAGCGGCAAGTTTGTGGCGCTTTATCAGGTGGGGGGTGCCTGCCGCAATCTATCTGAAAAAGATGTTGTGTGCACATACCCTTACATTGGTTCTGTAGCCACAAAATACATGTATCCCAGCATGAAAACGATGTGTCCAGTCTCATTTTTTAAGTTACCTCTTCTGCTTCTATAAGGAAGGCAAAACAGCTGTAACCTGGCTAATGATGCATGGCACATGATGTGTGCTTCCCCCGAGACTGAAACTTGTCAGCCAGCCCTTGGTTTTTACCATCAGTATTTCATTAGTGATTTTCACATATGAAAAAAATTCATTAATTAAAAGCTTCTCCTATACAATACAATGTAACTCACGGACCGCGCACATTGTGTGCTGGTGCTATCTATGTGCTGTCCGTGATTGGCACAGATTCATAGACTTGTATAGGTGATTTTGTCACATTGTTGCTCAGTGGTTAGCACAGCAGCTTTGCAGTGCTGGATTCAAATCCAACCAATGTGTTTGTGTGGGTTTCCTCTGCGTACTCTAGTTTCTGCCTATGATCCAAAGACAAACGGATAGTGAAATTAGATTGTGAGCCCCAATGGGCACAGTGCTGTGGAATTAATAGCGCTATATTTCTAAGTAAAAGAAATAAATATATTAGCTCAGCGGTCACTGGAGCTCCTATGTCACTGACTTGATTGATGATAAGCTCACAGGACTGGAGACATTTGCTCTTGTGATAAAACAAGCGGGACACCTCACAGAAAGCAGCAGCTGCGAACCCCTGCTGTGTCATCTGTATAGTGAACTATCATAAGCGACTTATGTTTCCTCTACCTGGCCAGGAGATGTAGTGTGGTGTGGCGTGGAGCAGCTCTGCACGGTATGTCACAATGGTACATAGCAGGGGCACATTTATAAGATTATATCATCACCAGAACATTTTTTTAAAACATCTAACTGTGGAACTTTTTATTATTCCAATATTTATTGATTAAAAAATATTTTGTTCGTAGCGCAACCCCTTTAATGATTTTTTATTAAAATTGTTTTATCCCATAATTGAATTTGTATTAATTATTTATACTGTAATTTTGCATAACATACTTATACAAAGAGAATACATGCTGTATGTAGAAGTACATTAGAGTGTATATAAATTAACAGTTATACCTAAGAATCATCATAAATAAACAGTAAATTATTATCCTCCTTCAATGAACCTGATGTGTCAATTCAGTGGTGGACATACCATAGTGTTATGAATGGGTCACCGAGGGGAAAAATAACACACGCTAAGTCTCAGAAAACCAGAGAGGTTGGTAACTATGCAGATTGCAGATCCCTTAACAAACAGGGAATTCTCCCTCAAAATCCGGAACACAGTCCGGACATGTTCCACATGGGAATCCCAACCACTAGAAAAGATCAAAATATCATCCAGATAGATGATCAAAAACTTATCTACAAAGTCTCAAAAAATATCAATCATAAAGGACTGGAAGACAGAAGGGGCATTAGAGAGCCCAAAAGGCATCACCAGGTACTCAAAATGTCCCTCCGGAGTATTAAACGCCGTCTTCCATTCATCCCCGTGCTTGATGCGAATAAGATTATACGCCCCCCTGAGGTCAAGCTTAGTAAACCAGCAGGCACTCTTAACTCTGGAGAATAAATCAGACATCAGAGGTAACGGGTACTGATATTTAACCGTCATCTTGATAATCAATACACGGTCTTAATGAACCATCTTTCTTGGCCACAAAAAAAACTCAGCGCCTAAAGGTGACGAGGATGGTCTAATATGACCCTTCTCCAACAACTCCTTAATATAGGATCGCATAGCATCATGTTCGGGTACAGATAAGTTGAAAAGCCGACCCTTGGGAAATTTACACCCAGGCATCAACTCAATTGCACAGTGATAACTCCTATGAGGAGGCAAAGACGCAGACTTACTATCACTAAATACATCAGAGAAATCAACCAGATAATCAGGAATATCATGAGACTGAGGAGAGGTGGAGAAAACAGGAGCGTCCCTAAGAACACACTGACAACCCCAACTCACCACAGACACAGATTTGCAATCCAAAACTGAGTTATGAGTTTGCAACCAGGGTAAACCCAGAACAATAGTATCATGCAAATTATGCAGCACCAAAAATTTACAATTTTCTTGGTGGTCTGGGGCAAATCGCATTATCACCTGGGTCCAAAACTAAGGTTTATTCTCTGCCAAAGGAGTGGCATCAATAACCCTCAAAGGAATAGGTGTCTGCAGAGGTGTCATGGACAAACCACAACGTTAAGCAAAGTCCAAATCCATCAGATTCAGAGCTGCTCCTGAATCCACAAAAGCCTTAGTGGAAAACGTGGACAAGGAGCAGATCAAAGTAATTGCCAAAAGGAACTTAGGTTGTACACTGCCCACAGCGAATGTGTGTGCAAAACATTTCTCTCGTTTAGGGCAGACAGAAATAGTATGAGAGGCGTCTCCACAGAAAAAACACAGCTTATTACGCCTTCTAAACTCCTGACGCTGCCCCCTAGACAACACCCCATCACATTGCATAGGTTCAGACATTTGTTCAGAAGGTGGCAGCGCCTCCCGTGTGGTTTTACGCTCACGTAAACGCCGATCAACTTGAATGGCTAATGACATAGAGCCATCCAGACCAGAGGGAACAGGAAATCCCACCATAGCATCTTTTACGAGCTGCCAGTGCACTATCATTCCATGTAGTAAGGACCGCCCACTTTTGGAATTTTTGACAGTATAACTCTGCAGGATCCTGACCCTGGTTTAATGCCAACAGGGTTCTATCAGCTTGATCAACGGCATTAGGTTCATCATACAACAACCCCAAGGCTTGAAAAAATGCATCCACATTAGTCAGAATAGGATTTTCAGGTGTCAGAGAAAAAGCCCAATCCTGGGGATCGCCGCGCAGCAAGGAGATGACAATTTTAACCTGCTGCACAGAGCTCCCCGATGAGTTAGGCTTCAAGGCAAGAAATAATTTACAATTATTCTTAAAATTCAGAAATTTAGACCGATCCCCAGAAAACACATCAGGAGTAGGGATCTTGGGTTCAGCAACATGTGACTGAATGAGGTAGGTAGAAATTCCCTGCACTTCAGCAGCAAGTTGCTCCACACGATCAGACAGTTGCTTAATCTCCATTAAGAGAAAAAAAAAACCTCCTACGGCCCCAGAAAAAAAGAGGAAAAAATATAAAAAAAAAAAATTCTGACACTTTTTTTTTTCTTTTTAAACAACTCTTTCCTGCTTTTGAGTACCCTAGAATCTGCGGTATGGCTGGTGATTCTGTTATGAATGGGTCACCGAGGAGAAAAACAACACACGCTAAGTCTCAGAAAACCAGAGAGGTTGGTAACTATGCAGATTGCAGATCCCCTGATCTTAACACACAACTAGCAGTAGTCGTGGAGCGTGCCTACAATGGTCCTGGATGCCTCATCACAACCGGAGAACTAAATAAGCCTAAAGTAAGAAAAGGGAAAACTAACTCCCCCAGAGCAGACCCCAAAGGAAAGACAGCCCCCCACATGTATTGACGGTGAAGCAAGATGAAAACACAAAGGCAGAAAAATAGGCTGAGCAAACGATGGGGCCAAACTAACTTGAAAGGACAGGAAAGGAAAGATACTGTCTGCAATCTGCCAAAAAGCCCTACCCAAAATAATGTCCAACACTTCTGATAACAAAATTAACCCTGAAGTCACTAGACTTCTCCCACTATATCAGCACTCTGAAATATTCTGAGACAGAGCAAAAAAGAGGCCAATCTAATAAAAGGCAAATTGGCAAATACAGATAAATAAAAGTGGAGGTTCAGCACAGCCCAGCCGGGCTGGCTGACCACACAAAAACTGAACTGACCAACATGAGCAAGTGTGAACATTAACAAAAAACAAACTTAGCTTGAGAAGAATAGAGCAGAGCTGAAGTCCAAGACCTGAGAAGCAGACTCAATCACCAGCAACAGGATAGGGTGTCGGCTGTCTTATATCCAGTCTGATACTCCAGAGATCCAATCATTATCCTCCTCGTCATGTGGCAGACCATTACCAATTAAACTAACCTCACCACCTCCTGTGACCACCAGAGGGAGAACGGAAGGAGAACTCCCAGCTGGTGGAGCAGAAAATGAGCTCATAACACCATAGGTGCATCTTGTACTGCAGCACAGGGAATCAGGCGGAATGGAGACTCACTTCCACCGCCAAAGCAGCATGAAGCATTCCATCACAGACACATTATTGGACTGAAATGGGCCCATACACTGTTCTTGTACCCTGTGGAGGGCCTTCCTCTGTCTGTGTCAACTCATATATGAAATTGGCATAAATGAAGTCGCAATGAGATGAAAGGGGGGGGGAGAGGTCCATTCCTTCGCTTTCATTGCTTTCACTTTCTAAGCCACAATCGAGTTACATCACCAAGAGGATAAGGAGTAGTTATTTTATCAAAATATTTCATGTTACATTTTAATCAATGTTCTATGTACCATCCAAGTTCGCTTTGATATTGAATCTTGTTTATGATCCTGGCTGTGATATTATCTACTTTTGCTATGTACCGTATATTTTTGTGCAATGTTCCCTAATGATGTAAGAAGTAGAACTTTTGGACTGAGCTATTGATCCTTCCTTCTTGTTTATGCTGTGAATTGCTCCACCCTCATGCGTTTCTGTCTTTGAACGGATGTATGCAGCTTGCCTTTTTCTTCCCTGTGTATTTTGCTTACGAAAACATATGGATAACACATATCTATTCCGATGCCTTATGCATCATTAGTATATGTAAAGAGTCACCTTGTGACATGTCCACATATATTTTGCTGCACGTACTTTTTTTAGATTTTAACAGCACATGCTGGATTTTACTTTTGGTTAATATCCTTTAGCAGCAGGCAGTCCAATGCACTTAGTGTATGTTTTATTCTATTCAGTTTTCTACTCGCTAAGCAGTTTAGTTTTGATTATTATACCTTGTGAACCTGACTTTGATGTTATCTACTGCTGTTTTTGCTAAAAAGTTATGAAATACAGAAATATAGTATTATAAATAAAAAGCCTCAGATTGAAGATCAGTTGCAAACCAAAGCGAGCAAGTCATACTTGCAACTGATCTAATGTCAGAATTCTTGTCCACTAATAATCCTCACAAACTTTGTACATTTGCAACATGGCCTGTAACATTCATTATCAGACTCTGCATGATATTCTCTAAAACTAGTACAGGCTGCTATTATGGAATGACTTTTCACACCAGCAGAACATTATTCTAAAAAGGGCTTGCCACAACCTGCTGCATGTTGGGTATAATGCTGTGGAAGAAACTATTGGGAAAAAATTTCAAAAGTTCTTTTGGAAATAGAAATATAAAAATGTATTCAATATTACCAAATACATGGCTAGTCTCCACATATAAATACATGCTGTATCTTCCATTGTTCCAGCAAGGTATGATAAAGATTTTGTTGGATTTGGTGCATACAGTCCATGCAAGGTCTCAACGTCAAGTCTGCTTCTGACTGAAGCAAAGGCGCAAGCTTTTTGCTTAAAACTTTGATAAATCACACTATAAAACTCTTTATATATTAAAAATAGACTTTTGCAATTTTTTTTCATTGCTAATGTACTTTAAAAGTAATTTGCCAGTAGGCTTTTGCTTTTAAATATGAGAGGCGTATGATATAGCAGCAGAGAGTCTGATTCCAGTGATGTGTCAGTTACTGGATTGCTCGGTCCAGTTTTTATAAAATCCCTTTTCCTCTGCTGTAGACAAAGCAGTGCTATGAGTGCTGAGCTCTGAATAACGCCGCCCACACCAACCACTGATTCGCAGCTTGCTGAAAATGTACACTGAAAACTGCCAATCATTGGTCTGGTGGGGTAGGGTTACCCAGATTAGCTAGACTGCCTTGCACGCAACCCCTAGTCCTGAAGTGATAATGAAACGCTGATTGTATTGAAACTGCAGCAATCTGCTGAGCAAGAGACACACTCTTGGAATCATGGTCTCTGCCTCTACATTATGCTGCTCTCAATTCCCTTTAACTATGGGACAAGAAGTCAAGCTAAAATAAATACAGTTTATTCCCCATTTATGGTTTGACAAATTTTGATTTGAAAAGTAACTGGTGGAGAAGACCCAAACCACATTGACTCAAAGGTTATAGCATAAGTCTGTTACGCACTAAAAATCTGTTCTTTCTGAAAGAGCCACATAGTATTCTGAAGTTCCACAGTAGAGTGTGTTTCTTTTTAAGATTTGTTATTGATCTGAAAAGGATGCTGTACAGAGCCTCTGACCAAGCCAAATCAGTTCTCATACCTTGCACGGATGAGGACTAGAGAGTTGAGCGAAACGGGTTGGTCAAATTAAAAAATAGCCGACTTTAGCTAAAGTCGGGTTTCGCCGATCGAAACCCGACCATAGCGTGAGGTCAGCCATGAGGTCGCCGATCAGAGTGCCAAAGTCGCTTTTCAAATAATGCTTCCAGTGCCTTTTCTTAGCCAATGAAGGTGGATGCACACTGTGAGCAACGCGATGACATGGGCAGCAGCCACCACCGTCTTAGAGAAGGGCATTGAAGTGATTGGCTGGCTTTGTGTGGCGTCACAGGGGGCATAAAAGGCTGTGACCGCTGACCGCCATCTTACTTCTGCTGATCTTAGAATAGGTAGAGGTGCTGCTGCTGATTCTGAACAGGGAGAGCGGTAGGCAGGGAAGAAGAGAAAAAAACTACTTCTGCTGATAGCGCTTTTCACTGTACAGTTAGTGTGCAGTGAAAGTGGGGGATTTTTGTTGTGTGCAGCAGCGCTGGTGGTGATTAGGCTGCCTTTTAAGGCTACCTGCTAGCTGCATTGCTGTGTGCACACTGCTGTTCAAACTGCTTTCTTCAAAGCACTCCAACTTTTATTATTTTGTCCTGGTGAGTTACTGAGCGTTCATTTTCTCACACACCGTATAGCGGTGTACGCTCCTCACACACCACCGTTTATGGCTGGCATCACGGACAAATAGAAGCTATCTGGGTGTGACTCTGGAAAAAAAAGCCAAGGCAATTTTCCGTTTTTTTCAGACCTACACCTTAGAGTGCTGTCCACTTTTCAAACAGTTTTGTATATCTGCTGTTTGATCACGGTCAAAACTAGACAGAGACAGCGTGTGTCAGTCCCTATACAAATAGACGGAGATTGACAATTTTCCATACATACACCGTTTAGCGGTCTACGATCCTCACACACTACTGTGTACCGGCTGGTATCACAGACAAATAGAAGCTATCTGTGTGTGACTCTGGAAAAACAAGCCGAGGAGTTTTTACGTTTTTCCAGACCTACACCTTAGAGTGCTGACAATTTTCCTTACAGACACCGTATAGAGCTGTCCGATTATCAAACAGTATTGTATATCTGCCGTTCGCAATGCATTCACATCTATACAGAGTCAGCGTGTGTGTGTGTGACACTCCGTAAATACATATACGGAGATTGTTAGTTACACAAAAAACATATACAGCTGTACACTTCTGATACAGTTCTGTATATCTGCTTGTTGGATTATGGTCCAATACATACTGTGAGAGCGTCTGTGACTATCAAAATATATTTGTAGATTTAATTTTTTTAATACACCTTACACAGCTGGACGCTCCTCATACAGTACCATCTCTCTGCTGGTATTTTTGGTACATTTTCCCAAACATGAGGAAGTATGGTGGAAGAGTCTGGACGGGGGGCAGGGGGCGCAGCTGGTACTGATGGTGGTGGTACATTGGCTGGTTCTGGCAAAAGCACAATAGCAGCTAAGGCAGGAGGTGTTGAGCCTGCGTCATCGACTGGCCCAAGAAGGCCTGTAAGGTTGCCTTTTCTTGAAGTAGGAAAACCGCTTTTAAAACCAGAGCATTAGGAACAGGTTTTGGCGTACATTGCCGAAATAGCCACCAGCTCTATTGCTTCCTCTTCTGAATGTTCGAAACCTGCAAGCACGGAGTCGTCAGTGCAGGGTTCTGGTCTGGAAAACACCTTTCCTTGTGTCCTTCACCCCCACCAAAAGTTAAGAATGCAGCAGCCCACACTTCAGATTACTCTATGGAGCTCTTTTCACATACCATGCCTGGGTTATCCTGTCAAATCCAGAATTCCCCAGTCCAAGATGAATCTGACATGGAGTGCACTAATGAACAGACATTGCTAGATGATTCTGCTGGTACATCGACCAAGAGCACTACATTTCCCTTGCAGTCTATTGAGCCAGAATCTGACCCTTATGAAACTCAGGTGCCCCTTCCCGCACACTATACCACCTTACACGGTGACACAGAGGAAGGTAAAGAGGAAGGTGGAGATGACTTTGAAGAGGAGGTGATGGATGACCCAGTTCTTGTCCCGGATTGGCATCCATTGGGGGAGGAGGGTGGCGCTGGCAATAGTTCAGATAAGGAGAAGGATCCGCAGCAGGTATTGACATCACAGCAGCGGTTATCTGCCAGGCCCATAGCTGTATAAAAACGTGGAACAAAAAATAAAAGAGTTGCAGGACAGCTTGGCCAGACGGTCAACTTAGCACAGTGCAAGGCCAGAAAATGTATACTATAGTAGAAAGAGTGCAGTGTGGCACTTCTTTGTCCAAAATCCTACTGATGAGGCAAAGGTTACCTGTAAGAAGTGTGGAAGGACCTTTAGCCAAGGTAAACAACTCAGAAATTTGAATACCAGTTGCATGCTTAGACATTTAATCAACATGCACTTGCAAGCATAGATGGACTACAAAACCTTAGGTAGCACATGAGTACCTGCTCCGACTGAAGGTAGCCAGCAGCGCTCCATCGCTTCCCCAACTGTAAGACCACCGCCACCGTTAAGCACACCACCAGCACTAAATGTGGAGGTGTCGTCATAAGGCCAAAGCACTCAGGGAATCACAATGGTTTTGCAACACAACACTGAATCTAGGCCATCACCACCAATACCATCACCAACCCCCTCTCACTCCGTCCGGTTCACTGCTACTTCCCCCATATGCAGCTCTCCAGTCAAGCTCACCCTATCAGACACTCTGAGTAGGACAAGAAAGTACTCATCCTCTCACCCGCGTACACTTTGTTTAAACGCCTACATTGCCAAACTAATCTCATTAGAGATGATGCCCTACTGTTTGGTTGAAAGCGAAGCTTTCTGCGACCTCATGGCCTACGCTGTCCCACGCTATGACTTACCCAGTCAGCACTTCTTTTCTCGAAAAGCCATCCCTGCCCTCCACCTGCATGTGAAAGACTGCTTTGTCCATGCACTAAAACAGTCAGTGAGTGGAAAGGTGCACCTCACAACAGATGCATGGGCCAGTAGGCATGGCCAGGGCCGTTACGTGTCCATTACTGCACACTGGTTTAATGTGGTGGATGCAGGCTCCACTGGGGACAGCGGCGGAGAAACAGTGCTGCCTAGCCCACGGTATAGGAAACAGTTGGCTGTAGGCTTTCGATCCTCCTTCTCCTCCTCCTCCTCTATCAGCGAAAGCTCGTCCACAGAGCGCAGTCGCACGAGCACTCCATCCTCAACTGGCAGTGTTGCATACGAGGTGTCCCACTATCGAACAGCTAGTGGTAAGCGTCAGCAAGCTGGGTTAAAGATGATGTCTTTGGGCGACAACAGACACACTGCGGAGGTACTGGCCAACTACTTGCACAGTCGTGACTGGGCAGTCTACATCTTGAGGCAGGCAAGGTAGTCAGTGATAACAGCCGTAATTTTGTGGCAGCCATAGCCCATGCAAAACTCATACACATACCTTGCCTGGCTCACACTTTGAACCTGGTGGTGCAGTGCTTCCTTAATAATTATCCAGAGTTAACATCCCTGCTACATAAGGTGCGAAGACAGTGCTCGCACATCCGTCACTCAAACGTCCACTCCACTCGTATGCAGAAGCTGCAGCGATTCCTCCACCTCCCCAAGCACCGCCTAATCATAGACATTGCAACAAGGTGGAACTCCACCCTGCACATGGTTGAGAGGCTGTGCGAACAGAGGCAGGCTGTAATGCATTTGTGGGAGCATACACGGGCAGACAGTTTGAGGGAAGACATGGAATTGTCGGGTGTGCAGTGGTCAAAGCTGAAATACCTCTGTAAAGTCCTTCCATATTTTGAGGAATGCACACGGCTGGTAAGCGCAGATGATGCCATCATAAGCATGAGCATCCCACTTATGCATCTGCTCATGCAAAGTTTGATGCACATTAAGGATCAGGTGTCTGCAGCGGAGGAGGAGGGAAGCCTTGACAACAGTCAGTCATTTTCTGGTCAGGGAACTGTCCTGGACAAGGTGGAGGAAAAAGAGGAAGAGGAGGAGGATGAGGGAGATGATTATTTTGGGCAGGAGGATGCTTCTCAGGGGGCAAGAGAAAATGTTGGCGTTCCAAAGTCAGGTCCAGTGTTTGTGCATGACTGTAGGGATGTGGATTTGCCAGAAAGTGCTCCTCCACCCAGCAGTGGCAGTGCATCATTGACACCTGGAACATTGGCCCACATGTGCGATTATGCCTTGTGGATCCTAAAAAGGGAGCCACGCATTGCCAAAATGATGAGGGATGACGAATACTGGCTGGCCAGCATCCTAGATCCACGCTACAAAGGCAAATTACACAACATCATGCCACAGGAGAACCTAGAGATAATATTGGCTAACAAGCAAGCAACTCTGGTAAACCGTTTGTTTGAGGCTTTCCCAGCACACAGCAGCTGTGCTGGTTCTCCCACGAGCCGTAGTGGGCACAATGGAAGAGGTGTTCTTGTTGCACACAGCCGAAGTGGTGTTGGACACAGGGGTTTCATGACCATGTTGTGGACTGATTTTTCAAGTACCCCTCACACGACTGCTAATACTGCATCGATTAAAAGTGACAGGAGACAGCAGTTGTCAACTATGGTTACAAACTACTTCTCCCATATCGATGTTCTCCCTCATAGGTCATTCCCCTTTGACTATTGGGCCTCTAAACTGGACGCCTGGCCTGAATTGGCACACTATGCCTTACAGGAGCTCGCTTGCCCTGCTGCTAGTGTGCTATCTGAAAGAGTCTTCAGTGCTGCTGGATCAATCCTGACAGAAAAAAGGACCCATCTGTCTACCCAAAATGTTGATGATCTATCCTTCATTAAAATGAACCATGCATGGGTTTCAAAGGATTTTGTCCCACCTTCCCCTGATGAAACATAGGTTGCCAGAAAACTGCTTCGCTTTTGTCCACCTCTTCCATGGACTTGCTCAATTCCACCCTTTGCAGCAGCTGAATGTCCAGCCAACACATCACACAAAAAAAGGGGGGAGACAAAAAGCGCAATAGGGTCTTATCCACGTTACAAATGACAGTATATCTTGAAATATGCTCACCTGGTTAGGATGAGATAAAACGTGTAGGTAGCGGCTGCTGCAGATCCACAGGTCTTCAATGACCAGAAGAAATGATAAATCCAAAGGGAATTCGTAGTTATATTCCACGCTGCCGCTAAGACAAATTCCAGGAGAATGCTGTATGATTGCAGTGGTTTTATTCTTCGCGTTTCAGGGGTCTCATGCCCCCTTCATCAGGAAATACCACACAGTACATACAGGTATCACAGACATAAATAGTTTAGAGAGGACGCTGGATTTCAAAAAAATGAGCGCCAACAAGTCAGATGATGCAGTGTCAAAGTTCAATGACATCACATAGTTAACAATTCAAATGAGATATATTACAAAAATGTGAGTAGTATAAAAGATTGTTGATTAAACTTACATTTCCAGAAAAGTCAGGTTTATGATTTTAACAGGGAAAAAGAAAATCAGAAGGAAAAAAAAAAGGAAAAGAAGGAACGGATATCTTTCTTCTGATTTTATTTTTTTTTTTACAAGCGGATGCAGTGGTGCTTTATGATCACCTTTCACAGTTGTGATAGTCACAGACGTGTGACATTCCTGCCACCATTTTTCAATGTCTCCTCTCATGCCAATCCAATAGAATCGCCTATGGTCTTTGGCTTCTGTCTTTTGCACTCCAAAATGACCAGACACATCATGATAGGCAGTGAGGACCATGTCTACATCTCTCCCTGTGATCACAGTTTGATGGAGACGAGTAACGGTGATGTGATCCATGCTACTGCGTTAAAGCAATCCTTTCTTCACAAAGAACCATTTTCGCTGTCTCCACAGACACAGTAATTGAGGGTCTGCATAGCCTCTGCAACATATACTGGGAGGTTTTCCCGCGATGAGTAATTCCTAAATTTCTGCTATCACTAGACTTTCCGTCTGTACTTGTATCCATGTAGTTTCCAGTAGCGGAGAGTCTGGACTGGCTTACTGAGATTGAAATATATATGAATATTTAAAAGTACCACAACACTGTATACTGTTGTATGCTTCGACTACCTTTCCCTTTTTCTACTTGTTAAATTCTGGTGTAATTCATACTTAGCCTGTGAGTGTCTGTGTCTGACTCTGGAAGCATAGACGGAAATTTAAAATTACCCTTACACTGGATACACCTGGTATGTGCTGACAGTACCTTTGTTCAAAATTTTGTATTACGGTATCATCCATTGTCAGTGAGCGTGTGTGGTTTACGCCTTCTATATATACGGTGAATCAGAGATACCAATTTTTACCCTATACTCGATACAGCTTGTATCTTGTTATACAGTACCTTTGATCGACATTTAGTATTACGGTCAAATCCATACTGAATAAGCGTCTGAGACTGACTATGGGACTATTTATACGGAGATTTCAATTGTACCCTATAATATATATACTTGCTATCCTGTTATCCAGTACCTTTTTTACAACATTTTTTATTATGGTCAAACCCAGACTGAGTGAGCGTCTGAGGGTGACTCCGGAAATATATACCGAGATTTCAAATTTGGCCAACACCGTATACAGCTGTACGCTTGTGCTACATTACCCATTTACAGCTTTTCATATTCTTGTGTAATCCATACTGGGCCTGAGAGCATTTGTGTCTGCCTCCTGAAATGTATAATGAGATTCAGAATGTTTACACTATACTATATAAACCTTGTTTCTGGTGATACTGTACCCTTTTTCACCTTTTTATTTTATTGGGTAATCCATACTGAGCCTGTGAGCGCCTGTGTATGACTCATGAAATATATACGAAGATTTACTGCTATCCCTAGACTGTATAGAGCCGTACGCTTCTGATTCAGTACCCTATATCTGCTGGTATTTTGGGTCAATTTTCTAAAACATGAGGAAGTATGGTGGAAGAGGACGTGGATGTGGGGGGGCCACCTGGTACTGATGGTGGTGGTAGTGCATCTGCTGGTAGTGCCAAAAACACAATAGCAGCTAAGGCAGGAGGTGTTGAGCCTGCGCCATGGTGTAGCTCTGGAAGGCCTGTAAGGCTCCGTTTTCTGGGAGTAGGTAGACTGCTTTTAAAGCCAGAGCATCAGGAACTGATTTTGGCTTAAATTGCTGAAACAGCCTCCAGCTCTATCGCCTCCTCTTCTGAAGTTTAAAAAAAATGCAAGCACTGAGTCGTAAGTGTGGGCTTCTGGTCAGGAGCAACCACTTTCCTTGTGTCCTTCACCCACACTAAAAGTGAAGGATGCGGCAGCACACACTTCAAATTACTCCATTGATCTCTTTTCACATACCATGCCTGGGTTAATTAAAAATGGGGCCCATCATATACTGGAGCATTCAAAATGGGGGACATCTGACAGTGGAGCATCATCCATGAGGCCCATCGTATACTGGAGCATTCTAAATGCAGCAGATCAGACACTGGAGCAGCATCTATGGGGCACATGATACACTGGAGCTTTAGAAATGGGGCCCATTATATATGGAGCATTATTAGGGCCCATAAGACACTGGAGCATCATCCATGAGGCCCATCATACACTGGAGCATTTCAGATTGGGGACATCAGACACTGGAGCAGCATTTATGGGGCCCATTATACACTGGAGCATTAGAAATGGAGCCCATTATATGTGGAGCATTATTTGGGACCATAACACACTGGAGCATCGTCCATGGGGACCATCATATACTGTAGCATTATGTGGAGCTCATCATATACTGTATGGAACATTATATGTGGCCAATTATTCTGTATGGAGAAATATATGGGGCTCATTATTCTGTATGGAGTAATATACTGTCCTTTTTTTGAGCTATTGTACAATTTAAAATAGATTCTTAGGAGTAAATTCTTGGACTTTAGGTGCGCTGCCAGACAAATTCCATAGCCAAACAAGGTTAATAAATTAACCCTTTATTCCCTACGCGTTTCTAAGTATAACACTTCTTCTTCAGGGGATGACAAGTGTTATACTTCGAAACGCGTAGGGAATAAAGGGTTAATTTATTAACCTTGTTTGGCTATGGAATTTGTCTGGCAGCGCACCTAAAGTCCAAGAATTTACTCCTAAGAATCTTTGCTGCGGTCACCGCTGTGGACCGTTGGACGTGCAGCAGGCTGACATACCGATTATACAGGCTTTACTCTCTCTTGGAAAGGGTGAGTATAAATACCTTTTTATTTCATACGATTCACCCAGATAAGACCCTATTGCGCTCTTGTCTCAACCCTTTAGTGTATACAACAATTTAAAATAGATCAGTCATGTCATGTAAGCAGTGAAGTATTTGTCATTGTACTATACCTATATTTCTGTGCCGTATCAGAGCATCATGAGTTGTGGTATGTGTTTAAGGGGCGCACTGACACTCTTTGGCCCAGGGCACACGAGAACCAGGATCCAGCCCTACCCCCCCACAACTTTAGCCAAATAACCCCCAGTTTTCAATGCGCAACTATTATTATGAAGTAAATTAAGGTTGACAAGCTTAAGTAATAAGAATTGATGTTTTTGGCATTGAAATGGGCACTGTAGTGTGTTTACTGTCCTCCACTCCCTGCCGACTTTGCTTCCCCATTGACTTGCATTGGGTTTCGTGTTTCAGTCGGCCTCTGACTTTTCCCTGTAGTCTGTGGATGGATACCATGCTTTGGCATAGGTGGTTTCCTTCATTGGAGACTGCCCTTCCTGTGGTTGTTCCTTCCCAGGGAAAGACCTGGCTAGTCATTGCTTGCATTGAGAAACATGTGATGGTGTCTCCGCGGCTTGTGTTTTGCATATTTTACATATTTCCCATAAGGGATCGGGGCCTTGCTCTAGAATCACTGCGTTGAGAAACATGTGATGGTGTCTCCGCAGTGTTGGATGTTGATCTCCATGAGTTCATTCATCCTCATTTTTCAGTCTTCTACTAGGCATTGCTCCTACTGGCCAGTTTCCTACTCCACACTGATGAGGGGCAATACCCCGAAACAGCTGTCTGTGGATGGATACCATGTTTTGTCATAGGTGGTTTCCTTCATTGGAGACTGCCCTTCCTGTGGTTGTTCCTTCCCAGGGAAAGACCTGGCTAGTCATTGCTTGCGTTGAGAAACATGTGATGGTGTCTCCGCGGCTGGTGTTTTGCATATTGTCCCTATAGTCGGCCGATTTCGTTCGACCCGACTTTTGAGAAAGTCGGGTTTCATGAAACCCGACTTGACCATAAAAAAGGCAAAGTCACTCATCTCTAATGAGGACTAATAGCCCGAAACACTGTGTCTGCAAATTGAGATTCTGATTTGGCTTTTATCCCAAGTCACATTGCAAGACTTGTTAAAGGGTCAATAGTGACTTGTAGGATTGCTGCTTCCATTAGGTGGCGATATAGTTTTCAAGTCCTCTTCCTCTCTCAAGAGGCAATTTGTATATACTTTGAAAATACATGTCAGAATGACTGTAAAATGTCTTGTGAAAGCATGCCAATTAGTGATTGGCGAGTATGCTCGGCATTGGTCGATACTCGATTTAACATCGGGGAGCTCGATCGAGTATCGAGCATTGATGAGTATTGCGTGGCGGTTGAGAGAGAGAGACATTTTGCTTCCTCCAGAAAAATTCTTGAGTTTGCCATTCACTTTCATTGTGAGTGGCTACTGGAGTCGAGCACATCTGAGCATACGATGTGCTCGATTCAAGTACCGAGCATTTCAGTACTCGATCAACACTAAAGTTCACTTTAATATTTAGATTTTCAAATCAGATATAAGAGATCTATTTAATAAAATATACAGTTCGTATTGGACAGCTCACGAGTCCAAGAGTATTCCATCTCCACACACCCAGCCTGAGTACAGCTATTCAGTGTCCTCACATCCATGCTAACTGACAGCTGCAGCTTGTTCTAAGCATTGTGATATCTCAGCAGCACTGAGGAGCTGTCTTATCACCCCTGACAGATCTATCTTATAAAGTACGTGGTTTATTATGTACAAACTGATGACATATTAGCCTCAGCTATGGTGCTGGATAGAGTTGAGCGAAACGGGTGGGTCATATTCAAAAGTCGGCGACTTTCGCTGAAGTCGGGTTTCATGAAACGAAACCCAACCATAGCGTGAGGGCTACTACCAGAGCGCCAAATTCGCGTTTCAAAAGATGCTTCCAGCGCCCTTTTTCAGCCAATGATGGAGGACGCACACTGTGAGCAACACGATGACATAGGCATCGATCACCACCATCTTTCAGAAGGGCATGCAAGTGATTGGCTGGCTTTGTGTGGCGTCACAGGGGCTATAAAAGGGCGTGAACGCCGACCGCCATCTTACTTATGCCGATCTTAGCATAGGGAGAGCTGCTGCTGCTACTGATTCTGTAGGGAGAGCGTTAGGCAGGGAAGAAGAGCCAAAAAACTGCTTCTGCTGTTAGCGATTTCCACTTACCACACAACACTTTGTGTGCAGTGACAGGGGAGGCTCTATTTTTGTGCATCAGCTCTGTTGGTTATTAGGCTGCCTTATAAGGCTCCCTGATAGCTGCATTGCTGTTTGCACACTGCTGTGAAAACTGTTTTTTTAAAAGCAAAAATACTTTTCTTCCTCTTTTCTGCACATTTACCAAGCGTTCATTTTTCCACCCTTTTGTATATGCACTGTGCAGCAGTCCTGCTTATTGGGCTGCCTGTGTCCATACTTGGACTGAGAGCATCATTGTCGACGTCCTCAAATCTCTAGTGATATTCAAAGTCTCACCAATCCTATAGACACCCTACACCTTGTCATACACCATCCAATTTCAGCCTGTTACATTGAGGTGTAATCTCTACTCGGCCTGAGACAATAGTTCAGCATCCTCAAATCTATAGTGAGATCCAAATTCTCACCAATCCTATAGACACTCTCCACCTTGTCATACACCATCCAATTTCAGATTGTTACATTGAGGTGTAATCTCTCCTGGTCCAGAGACATTAGTTCTGCGTCCTCAAATCTATAGTGAGATTCAAATTCTCACCAATCCTATAGACACCCTCCACCTTGTCATTAACCATCCAATTTCAGCCTGCTACACTGAGGTGTAATCTCTACTGGGCCTGAGACAATAGTTCAGCGTCCTCAAATCTATAGTGAGATTCAAATTCTCACTAATCCTATAGACACCCTACACCTTGTCATACACCATCCAATTTCATTCTGTTACATTGAGGTGTAATCTCTACTGGGCCTGAGACAATAGTTCAGCATCCTCAAATCTATAGTGAGATTCAAATTCTCACAAATCCTATAGACACCCTCCACCTTGTCATACACCATCCAATTTCAGCCTGTTACATTGAGGTGTAATCTCTACTGAGCCAGAGACAATAGTTCAGCGTCCTCAAATCTATAGTGAGATTCAAATTCTCACCAATGCTATAGACACCCTACACCTTGTCATACACCATCCAATTTCAGCCTGTTACATTGAGGTGTAATCTCTACTGGGCCTGAGACAATAGTTCAGCGTCCTCAAATCTATAGTGAGATTCAAAATCTCACCAATAGTAGATACTCTTTCTACCTTGTTTTACAGTACCATATAGCTGGTGGTATTTTGGGTACATTTTCACAAAAATGAGCTAGTATGGTGGAAGATGCCATGGAAGTGGGTGGGGGTTGCCAGCTGGTCCCGATGGTGGTGGTGTTGCATCTGTTGGTAGTGGCACAAGCACAATAGCACCTAAGGCAGGAGGTGTTGAGCCCGCGTCTTCGTCTGGCTCCACAAGGCCTCGAAGGCTCTCTTTTCTGGGAGTAGGTAAACCACTTTTAAAGCCGGAGCTTCAAGAACAAGTTTTGGCTTACATTGCAGACACAGCCTCCAGCTCTCTCGCCTCATCTTCTGCAGTTTCAAAAAATAAAAGCACTGAGTCGTCATTGGAGGCTCCTGGTCAGGAACAACACCTTTCCTTGTGTCCTTCACCCCTACCAAAAGTGAAGGATGTGGCAGGCCACACTACCGATTACTCCATGGAGCTCTTTTCACATACCATGCCTGGGTTATCAAGTCAAATCGTGAATTCTCCAGTCCAAAATGAATCTGACATGGAGTGCACTGATTTTTCTGCTGGTACATTCACTCAGAGCACTACATTGTCCTCGCAGTGTACTGAGGCAGAATCAGACCCTGATGAATCTCAGGTGCCCCTTCCCGCATACTATACCACCTTACACGGTGACACAGAGGAAGGTGCACATGAAATTGAAGAGGAGGTGATGGATGACCCAGTTGTTGACCCAGATTGGCATCCATTGGGGAAAGAGGGTGCCGCTGCCAATAGCTCAGAAGAGGAGGAGGAGGATCCACAGCAGGCAATGACAGCTGTTATCTGGCATGACCGTAGCAGTCCAAAAACGTGTTACAAAAACCAAAAGGGTTGCAGGACAGCTTGGCCAGACGATCAAATTAGCACAGCGTGCAAGGTCTCAAAATATGTTCCATAGTAGGAAGAGTGCAGTGTTGCACTTTTTTGAACAAAATCCTAATGATCAGGCAAAAGTTATCTGTAAGAAGTGTGGAAAGACCTTTAGCCGAGGGAAAAATCTGAGAAATGTGAATACCAGTTGCATGCTTAGACATTTAACCACCATGCACTTGTGGGTGGCCCTCCCAGGGCTGTGGGGTACTTGGTACCAGACCGGTCTCTCAGAGGGGAATGTCACAGCAGCTGTGACCCGGTCCGTGGCCCTGGGCGCCCATGTAAAAGGGATGAAGTGATGGAATAAAGTTTATGAGTGAATGATTCGTGACGCCACCTGTGGTGTTCGGCAATGAAGGTGTTAAGTCGACGCTGCAGACAGATCCTCTGGGACAGATGGTGTGGTGCAGCAATGATGGTGTAGCCCTCCATAGGCAGGGCTGTAGTCTCAGGGCAGAGTAGATGAATAGGGAAGGTGTTGAGGAGGAGGGTG
The DNA here is from genome assembly GCF_039654945.1 of Dendrobates tinctorius. NCBI lineage: Eukaryota > Metazoa > Chordata > Amphibia > Anura > Dendrobatidae > Dendrobates > Dendrobates tinctorius. The sequence continues at coordinate 60,385,193 of NW_027361829.1, forward strand.
TAGTGTTTGGCACAGAGATGTATCAGTGCTGGAGAGTTTGCAGGAAGAAGGCAAGGACACAACAAGGTGCAGTTTCTTTACCTTTACTTTTCTTGGCAAATGCAGTCCAGGGTTCAAATTACAGATGGCACAGGAGCTGGCTAGCCTGGAAGCAACTTAGGAATCTCGCTAGGCAGATGGGTTGTGTAGTCTCCTTCCTAGCGCTTAGTTTTAGGTACTTGCAGCACTGTGTTACACTGAAGTTCCACTTGCTTATTCTCTTTAGAACTCCCTCGTATGGCAGACAGCTGTAGCCTTCTTCTTCTGGCTCAAACACGTCACTGTTGTGCCTCTGAGTCTTATGTGGGAATAGAGCATTTACAGCTTCCTATTCCTCCGGTTTCTGTTGCAGGACCATCAGTGTCCATACAGCCTTGGATACCGGGCTCCAGATCATGCGCTATAGCTGGGAATGAGCCTGAACTCTCTGCTCAATCCCCCAGCTCTTCTCCTCACGTCCACACACATTGCCCTCCTCACACAAACTCCTAATTTCCCCTTCTTGGCCCCCAGAGAGCAGCTCTTCCCCCAGTTTTGGGTTCAGAGCTCCCTCTGCTGGCCTGGAGTGGGAGCTGTTTTGTGTGTTGTAGTTAACTGCCAGAGAGACCCTTTATTGCTTCCAAGCATGACATCACACTCCCGAGGAGGAAGGTAATGCCATTGTGGTGACCATACTCCTGGGGGCACCACACTTGCAAGCGTGGACGGACTACCAAACCTCACGTACCACATGTACACCTGCTCCGAATGAAGGTAGTCAGCAAAGCTACATCACTTCCCCCACTGTAAGCCCACTGGTTAGCACACCACCAGCAGCAAATGTCGAGGTGTCGTTGCAAGGGCAAAGCAGTCATGGAATCACAATGTTATTGCTACGAAAGACTGAATCTAGGCCATCAGCAACACCACCAACACTTTCACCATCACCAACCCTCTCTCAGTCCACCATGTCCACAGCTAGTTCCACCATATGCAGCTCTCAAGTCCAGCTCACCCTACCAGAGACTCTGAGTAAGACAAGAAAGTACTCATCCTCTCATCCGTGTACACTGGCTTTGAATGCCCACATTGCCAAAATAATCTCGTTAGAGATGATGCCCTACCGGTTGGTTGAAAGCAAAGCTTTCCGCGAGCTCATGGCCTACGCAGTACCACGCTATGACCTACCCAGTCGGCACTTCTTTTCGCAAAAAGCCATACCAGCCCTCCACGTGCATGTGAAAGACCGCATTGTCCATGCACTCACGCAATCAGTGAGTGGAAAGGTGCACCTCACAACAGATGCATGGTCCAGTAGGCAAGGCTAGGGCCATTACATGTCCATCACTGCGCACTGGGTTAATGTGGTGGATGCAGGGTGCACAGGGGACAGCGGCGGTGGGACAGTGCTGCCTAGCCCATGGTATAGGAAACAGTTGGCTGTAAGCGTTCGACCCTCCTCCTCCTACTGAAGCGAAAGCTCGTCCACAGAGCGCAGTCGCACGAGCACTCCATCCGCAGCTGCCAGTGTTGCACATGAGGTGTCCCACTATCGAACAGCTAGTGGTAAGCGTCAGCAGGCTGTGTTGAAGATGATATGTTTGGGCAACAACAGACACACCGTGGAGGTACTGGCCGACTACTTGCAGCGACAAACTGGGTCATGGCTGGGCAGTCTACATCTTGAGGCAGGCAAGGTAGTTAGTGATAACGGCCGGAATTTTGTGGCAGCCATAGCCCTTTCAAAACTCACACACATACCTTGCCTGGCTCACACCTTGAACCTGGTGGTGCAGTGCTTCCTCAATAATTACCCGGAGTTAACACCCCTGCTCCATAAGGTGCGAAGACTGTGCTCGCACATCCGCTGGTTGCCCGTACACTCCAGTCATATGCAGAAGCTGCAGTGATTGCTCCATCTTCCCAAGCACAGCCTAATTATCGATGTTGCAACAAGGTGGAACTCCACCCTGCACATGGTTCAGAAGCTGTGCAAACAGAGGCAGGCTGGAATTCATTTGTGGGAGGATACACGGGCAGGCAGTTTGCAGGCAGACATGGAGTTGTCTGTTGTGCAGTGGTCGAAGCTGAAAGACCTCTGTAAAGTCCTTCAGTGTTTTGAGGAATGCACACGGCTGGTAAGCGCAGACGAAGCCATCATAAGCATGAGCATCCCACTTATGCATCTGCTCATGTAAACTTTGATGCACATTAAGGACTAGGTGTCTGCAGCCAAGGAGCAAGAGGAGGAGGGAAGCCTTGATGACAGTCAGCCATTGTCTGCTCAGGGAACTCTACTGGACGAGGTGGAGGAAGAAGAGGAAGAGGAGGAGGAGGAGGATGGGGATGATTATTTTGGGGAGGAGGATGCTTCTCAGGGGGCAAGAAAAAATGTTGGCATGGCAGGTCAGGTACAGGGTTTGTGTGTCACTGGAGGGATGTGGATTTGCCAGAAGGTGCTCCTCCACCCAGCAATCGCAGTGCATCATTGACACCTGGAACATTGGCCCACATGTCTGATTATGCCTTGCAGATCCTAAAAAGGGACCCCCGCATTGCCAAAATGATGAATGATGACGACTACTGGTTGGCCAACATCCTGGATCCACGCTATAAAGGCAAATTCCAAAACATCATGCCACAGGAGAACCTAGAGCTAATATTAGCTAACAAACAAGCAACTCTGGTAAGCCGTTTGTTTGAGGCATTCCCAGCACACAGCGGCGGTGATGTTTTTCCAACGAGCTGTAGGGGGCAACATGGAAGAGGTGTTCGTGGTGCACACAGCCGAAGTGGCGTTGGACACAGGGGTTTCATGACCATGTTGTGGACTGATTTTTCAAGTACCGCTCACATGACTGGTAATACTGCATCGATGGAAAGTGACAGGAGACAGCAGTTGTCAACTATGGTAACAAACTACTTCTCATCCCATATCGATGTTCTCCCTCATCGGTTATTCCCCTTTGACTATTGGGCCTGTAAACTTGACACCTGGCCTGAATTGGCATAATACGCCTTACAGGAGCTCGCTTGCCCTGCTGCTAGTGTGTTATCTGAACAAGTCTTCAGTGCTGCTGGATCAATCCTGACAGAAAAAAGAAACGAGAAGCCAGCGTTGCCAAGGTCAGAACGCATAACAAAGTGCATTTGCACATAACATCTAACTGTATTCAAAATGAGATATTTAGCAAAAAAATTGATCAATTCAATTGAGCCACCCCGCCGCGCCAAGGCAATCTCATGTGGGGGGTCCTACTCTACGTTTTTAATAAACACTGTGCCATTACGGCCTCCTAGATACTTTAAAAGCAAGACCACTTTAAATGTATCTAGGAGGCCGTAATGGCACAGTGTTTATTAAAAACGTAGAGTAGGACCCCCCACATGAGATTGCCTTGGCGCGGCGGGGTGGCTCAATTGAATTGATCAATTTTTTTGCTAAATATCTCATTTTGAATACAGTTAGATGTTATGTGCAAATGCACTTTATGTTATGCGTTCTGACCTTGGCAACGCTGGCTTCTCTTTTCTTTTTTTGTACATTGGTATGTGGCTGACCACCACTGTTGCCGTGCGCGCTGGGTTGTGTTCGCCATTTTTTCTGTGTTCACTGTGATGGATCTAGGCTGCTGTGCACACATACACAGCAGCCCCACCCTTCCCCAAGCTTTATTTAATTGTGCACCTGTATCTGAACCTGCATTGCCCTTCATCTATGCTTGCTGGTCAGGCAATGTGTGGAGGCTAAAACCTGACACGTCTGTATTCAGACCTGGTTGGCCTTCATCCGCACTTGCCTTTTCTGGCATCATGGGAGCGATCCAGAAATGCTCAGGTACGGATTGCATTTAAAGTGGTCTTGCTTTTAATGTATCTAGGAGGCCGTAATGGCACAGTGTTTATTAAAAACGTAGAGTAGGACCCCCCACATGAGATTGCCTTGGCGCGGCGGGGTGGCTCAATTGAATTGATCAATTTTTTTGCTAAATATCTCATTTTGAATACAGTTAGATGTTATGTGCAAATGCACTTTATGTTATGCGTTCTGACCTTGGCAACGCTGGCTTCTCTTTTCTTTTTTTGACAGAAAAAAGGACCCGTCTGTCTACCCAAAATGTTGATGATCTAACCTTCATTAAAATGAACCATGCATGGGTATCCAAGGATTTTGTCCCACCCTCCCCTGCTGACACGTAGGTTGCCAGAAAAATGGCTTGCTTTTGTCCTCCTCTTCTGCGGACTACTCCAATTACTCCATTTGCAGCTGCTGAATGTCCAACATCAACATATGCCAATTTTTCCACCTCCCTAACTGGGCTGCCTCCCCCCACAGGGCCAGGGTCACCACCTGGCACACGCACCCGTGCGAGTGCCGTTGCCCTGGACAGGTGGGTGGGCACACTCTTTGGCAACGGCAGTGGCACAAGGTCCCTCATAGTAGAATCAAGTGTCTCTGACGGTGGGGGTGCACACCCACCATCAGACACACTGGTGTACTATGAGGGGCCCTGTGCCAGTACCGCCACCCACGAGTGGGCCCCCCCTGCTTGCTCAGGGCACCAGCACTTGCAAAACTTACCTCTCCCTGCTCCACCACTGTGTAGTCTGGCCTGTTAAATACTTCACTGGGACTGCCAATACAAATTTGGTAACATGATAGATGATGGTTAAGACGTAGCTGTGCCCTGTTCTGCTGGGCTCTATCTTCAGATGATTAATGGCTTCCATTTGTTATGGACGTCGACTCACAATGAGATGCAGTGGTTTTCCAACTCACAGACGTGTGACATTCCTGCCCACATTTTTAAATGTGTCCTCTCATGCCAATCCAATAGAATCGCCTACGGCCTGTGGCTTGTGTCTTTTGCACTCCAAAGTTACCTGACAGATCATGATAGGCAGTGAGGACAATGTCTACATCTGTCCCTGTGATCACAATTTGATGGAGATTAGTAACGGTGATGGGTTCCACGGTACTGCTATACAGCAAACCTTTCTTCACAAGAACTGTTTTCGCTGTCTCCACAGACAAAGTAATTGAGGGTCAGAATCGCCTCTGAGAATTCTACCTGGAGTTTTTACCGTGATTAGTAATTCCAAAATTTCTGCAATCACTCGACTTTACGTCTGTACTTGTATCCATCTCATTTCCTCTTGCAGAGAGTCCTCACTGTCTTACTGAAACTGAAATATATGAAGATTGAAAAATACCCCAACAGTGTATACTGGTGTACGCTTCGAATACATTACCCTTTTTCTACTTTTTAGATTCTTGTCTAATCCATACTGAGGCTGTGAGTGTCTTTGTCGGACTCTGGAAATATACACGCAGATTTTTAATGTTTAAACTATGCTATATATACCTGCTATCCAGTGATACTGTACCCTTTCTCAACTTTCTACAATCTTGTCGAATCCATACTGGGCCTGAGAACGTCTGAGTCTGCCTCCTGATTAGAGATGAGCGGTGTTCGAGTCGACCTGTTTGCCAAGTTAAAATTCAAGCTGTTTTGGGCGGTGTTCGAGCCGTTCATCGAACTCGAACACTTTGCTTAAAATTCGGCTGTTCGAGGTTCCGTTCAAGAACGGTTCTGTGATGGACTCAGCTCCTGCTGTGCCCATTTTTTGAGTGGACCCTCTGGGTCATGGCACCCACCCACCGAGGGCGAGCTAACCTTGTGAGAATCCACCCCCTATACAGGGAGTGTCAGGGGCAAGACCAAGGGGGTGAGCCACCACGACTGCTGGGACCAGACGGCCAGATCAGGGGACACTAGACGAGTGTCTGATGACAAGGATGAGCAGGAAGCAAGACGAGACAGACGTAGGTGCAAGGTATCTTCATTAGAATAACTCAGGATCACACACAGTGTAAACAAGCAAAACGTGTAAGGTGCGCGCGTGGGCACGCCAAGGTCCATAACATGGTATGTGCCAGGTGGCACGCCTAGGTACAGGTAATGGCATGATGGCATCGGACTCCGGACTGATGGCAAACCGACAGGGTCCAGGGATCAGGCTGCGGACGTCAGCTCCGGACATCAGGCTGTAGTCATCTGGTTCCGGATCTCTGGCAACGGTCGGCAGGTTCTGGGCATCCGGCAGGCAAACCAGGGTTCAGGCAAGGAGGCACGAAGATATCCAGGCAGGGCGCGTGTTAGGGAACACGCCAAGGTCCAAGGCTAGGTGCGTGTGTAGGGGACACGCCAGGGGTCAAGGCTAAGTGCGTGTGTAGGGGACACGCCAGGGTTCAAGGCTAAGTGCGTGTGTAGGGGACACGCCAGGGTTCAAGACTAGGTGCGTGTGTAGAGACATGCCAAGGCATGAGACAGTGTGCGAGTAGAGACACGCCAAGGCACACGGTTCAAGACAGGGTGCATGTCAAGACACGCCAAGGCACAAGGTCACAAGGCAGAGTCCTGCGCGTGCAGAGAGGCACGCCAGGATCAGGCGAGGCAGAGTCCTGCACGTGCAGAGAGGCACGCCAGGGACAGGCGAGGCAGAGTCATGCGCGTGCAGAGAGGCACGCCAGGGACAAGCGAGGCAGAGTCCTGCGCGTGCAGAGAGGCACGCCAGGGACAGGCGAGGCAGAGTCCTGCGCGTGCAGAGAGGCACGCCAGGGACAGGCGAGGCAGAGTCCTGCACGTGCAGAGAGGCACGCCAGGGACAGGCGAGGCAGAGTCCTGCACGTGCAGAGAGGCACGCCAGGGACAGGGTTCAAGGACCAGGCTAGACAGGAATCTGAGCAGAGCAAAGTTAACAAAGTGTTGTGCAAGAGTAGCACGAAAAGGAACAGTGCAAGAACCAGCGTGAGTGCAAGGGAGCATGGAGACCACGGCTGGGAGCGCCGGCAGGTGGTACTGACGATGGCAGTTGCAGGCGGGCACGACTAGAGGCGGCACCGCCGCGGGGCCACGCAGCCAGGCCACTATAGCACTGGACGGGGCACGGCTGAGGCACACAGGCGAGCACAGCTAGAGGCAGCACGGCTGAGGCACACCAGGCAGGCACAGACGACCAGGCATGTGCACGAAACATCAGGGACAATACAAAGAACAAGGCAGAGACCTGCGCGTGCAGAGAGCATGCCAGGGTCAGGGACAGTCTAGCAGCGGAGCGTAGGCCGAAGCCCAGAGCCGGGCCAAGGCAGGGCCGTGGGACTAGACAGAGCACAGACGAGGCAGAGTCCTGCGCGTGCAGAGAGGCACGCCAGGGACAGGCGAGGCAGAGTCCTGCGCGTGCAGAGAGGCACGCCAGGGACAGGCGAGGCAGAGTCCTGCGCGTGCAGAGAGGCACGCCAGGGACAGGCGAGGCAGAGTCCTGCGCGTGCAGAGAGGCACGCCAGGGACAGGCGAGGCAGAGTCCTGCGCGTGCAGAGAGGCACGCCAGGGACAGGCGAGGCAGAGTCCTGCGCGTGCAGAGAGGCACGCCAGGGACAGGCGAGGCAGAGTCCTGCGCGTGCAGAGAGGCACGCCAGGGACAGGCGAGGCAGTGTCCTGCGCGTGCAGGGAGGCACGCCAGGGACAGGCGAGGCAGTGTCCTGCGCGTGCAGGGAGGCACGCCAGGGACAGGCGAGGCAGTGTCCTGCGCGTGCAGGGAGGCACGCCAGGGACAGAGACACGGAACAGAAGCAGACAAGGACTACAAGGCAAAGCAGAGCAGGGACAGAACATGGCACGAGAGACAAACACTAGACAAGGCACAAGACAAGAGACGGAATACGAGCATGGAGCGTGTGCAGAGACGCATGACAGAGCAGAGTGCAAGGGCACAGAATAGAGGGAGCGCCCCACAGACCAAGCAGCCATGCAGGGACACCACACACAATACTCAGGCCCTGAGCATAGGAAGAGGCGGCCTGATATAGGGCATAGCACCTCCTCCAGTTCAGGACCAGGGGAGCACTTCCGGGATTCTAGACATGACGAGATGATAGCAGAACCAGACAGTGCAGGATCTTAGGAAACGTCACATGATAAGGGTTTCAGACATGACGAGATGATCACCGAACCAACCAGTGCAGGATCCTAGGAAGAACACATGATCCGGGATTCTAGACATGAGATGAGTGTGCACACTGCTCTAGGGGACATGCAGGACAGCAGACAAAGCATGCGCATGCACATCGCTCCAGGAGTTCTTGAGACAAACAGACATGGCAGACGTGACAGTACCCCCCTCTTTAAGCCCCCTCTCACCGGGGCTGGAAAGAAGAAAAAAAATAATAATTTTCTTCGGCAGAAACCAGAGTTTAGTACAAACCACTCCAACAATGTTGATCAGACATCTGAAACAGACACCTGCGCCGGTCAAGACACAGGAGCCGTGGACGAGGCAAGGGAATCCAGTGGGGAGGACTGCAGGTAGACAAGCAAGTCTTCTTACTCTGGCTGCCATCATTTCCAAATGAGTCCAGAGGTCAAGGGCCGGGTCTGATTTACATCAGAAGAGTGGCCGGGGTACCGCCATATTCAGGAGAGTCCAGGAGACAGAGCAGATCAGATTCTATAACAGACGGGTCATCAGACGGGTAGCCGAGGTACCAGCGGAGTCCAGGGCCTGATTAACTGTGACGGACTCAGCTCCTGCTGAGCCCATTTTTTGAGTGGACCCTCTGGGTCGTGGCACCCACCCACCGAGGGCGAGCTAGCCTTGTGAGAATCCACCCCCTATACAGGGAGTGTCAGGGGCAAGACCAAGGGGGTGAGCCACCACGACTGCTGGGACCAGACGGCCGGCTCAGGGGACACTAGACGAGTGTCTGATGACAAGGACGAGCAGGAAGCAAGACGAGACAAGACGTAGGTGCAAGGTATCTTCATTAGAATAACTCAGGATCACATACAGTGTAAACAAGCAAAACGTGCAAGGTGCGCGCGTGGGCACGCCAAGGTCCATAACATGGTACGTGCCAGGTGGCACGCCTAGGTACAGGTAATGGCATGATGGCATCGGACTCCGGACTGATGGCAAACCGACAGGGTCCAGGGATCAGGCTGCGGACGTCAGCTCTGGACATCAGGCCGTAGTCATCTGGTTCCGGACCTCTGGCAACGGTCGGCAGGTTCCGGGCATCCGGCAGGCAAACCAGGGTTCAGGCAAGGAGGCACGAAGATATCCAGGCAGGGCGCGTGTTAGGGAACACGCCAAGGTCCAAGGCTAGGTGCGTGTGTAGGGGACACGCCAGGGGTCAAGGCTAAGTGCGTGTGTAGGGGACACGCCAGGGTTCAAGGCTAGGTGAAAAGCAAGGTGCGTGTGTAGGGGACACGCCAGGGTTCAAGGCTAGGTGCGTGTGTAGGGGACACACCAGGGTTCAAGACTAGGTGCGTGTGTAGAGACACACCAAGGCACGAGACAGTGTGCGTGTAGAGACACGCCAAGGCACACGGTACAAGACAGGGTGCGTGTCAAGACACGCCAAGGCACAAGGTCACAAGGCAGAGTCCTGCGCGTGCAGAGAGGCACGCCAGGGACAGGCGAGGCAGAGTCCTGCGCGTGCAGAGAGGCACGCCAGGGACAGGCGAGGCAGAGTCCTGCGCGTGCAGAGAGGCACGCCAGGGACAGGGTTCAAGGACCAGGCTAGACAGGAATCAGAGCAGAGCAAAGTTAACAAAGTGTTGTGCAAGAGTAGCACGAAAAGGCACAGTGCGAGAACCAGCGTGAGTGCAAGGGAGCACGGAGACCACGGCTGGGAGCGCTGGCAGGTGGTACTGACGATGGCAGTTGCAGGCGGGCACGACTAGAGGTGGCACCGCCGCGGGGCCACGCAGCCAGACCACTATAGCACTGGACGGGGCACGGCTGAGGCACACAGGCGAGCACGGCTAGAGGCAGCACGGCTGAGGCACACCAGGCAGGCACAGACGACCAGGCATGTGCACGAAACATCAGGGACAATACAAAGAACAAGGCAGAGACCTGCGCGTGCAGAGAGCATGCCAGGGACAGGGACAGTCTAGCAGCGGAGCGTAGGCCGAAGCCCAGAGCCGGGCCAAGGCAGGGCCTTGGGACTAGACAGAGCACAGACGAGGCAGAGTCCTGCGCGTGCAGAGAGGCACGCCAGGGACAGGCGAGGCAGAGTCCTGCGCGTGCAGAGAGGCACGCCAGGGACAGGCGAGGCAGAGTCCTGCGCGTGCAGAGAGGCACGCCAGGGACAGGCGAGGCAGAGTCCTGCGCGTGCAGAGAGGCACGCCAGGGACAGGCGAGGCAGAGTCCTGCGTGTGCAGAGAGGCACGCCAGGGACAGGCGAGGCAGAGTCCTGCGCGTGCAGAGAGGCACGCCAGGGACAGGCGAGGCAGAGTCCTGCACGTGCAGAGAGGCACGCCAGGGACAGGCGAGGCAGAGTCCTGCGCGTGCAGAGAGGCACGCCAGGGACAGGCGAGGCAGAGTCCTGCGCGTGCAGGGAGGCACGCAAGGGACAAGCGAGGCAGAGTCCTGCGCATGCAGAGAGGCACGCCAGGGACAGAGACGCGGAACAGAAGCAGACAAGGACTACAAGGCAAAGCAGAGCAGGGACAGAACATGGCACGAGAGACAAACACTAGACAAGGCACAAGACAAGAGACGGAATACGAGCACGGAGCGTGTGCAGAGACGCACGACAGAGCAGAGTGCAAGGGCACAGAATAGAGGGAGCGCCCCACAGACCAAGCAGCCATGCAGGGACACCACACACAATACTCAGGCCCTGAGCATAGGAAGAGGCGGCCTGATATAGGGCATAGCACCTCCTCCAGGTCAGGACCAGGGGAGCACTTCCGGGATTCTAGACATGACGAGATGATAGCAGAACCAGACAGTGCAGGATCTTAGGAAACGTCACATGATCAGGGTTTCAGACATGACGAGATGATCACTGAACCAACCAGTGCAGGATCCTAGGAAGAACACATGATCCGGGATTCTAGACATGAGATGAGTGTGCACACTGCTCTAGGGGACATGCAGGACAGCAGACAAAGCATGCGCATGCACATCGCTCCAGGAGTTCTTGAGACAAACAGACATGGCAGACGTGACAGGTTCGTTCACCAAAAGCGTAACTTCATTTTCACATTAATAATGGTTTTCAATGTTAATAGACTGTTTCATGGCATAGTAGCAGTGTGTGGTAGCAAGCGGTGTAATACACCTGTCAAGGAGCTACACTGTGTGTGTTTCTAATTATTTTTTACCGCATCTTGTCCAGAAAATCCTTTTGGGCCTTGTAGCAATGTCTGCTACTCAGCAGAGGAGACCACCAGTGAACCAAGCTATGCCGCCTGTTTATGTAAGAACTGCGTGCTACTCAGCATAGGAGCACAGCTGTTAAGCAAGCTACAGCACCTGTGGTTTGGACACTTAATTTTTTCAGTTTTTTTCTGGAATGCCGGTTAGGCCTAATGTAATTCCGGAATTCTGGCTGACCTGCGCTTACTGGGAAATCCTCGTTCGTGGGGAAGAATTGTAATCCCAGATCCCCATCAGTAACGGGGTTCAGCGGGTTATCTGCACCTGTAAGCGACACACGCTGGACCTTTCAGTGTAGCGCGCATTATATTCACAAAATGCCCAAACCAGTTGGTTATATTGATATGATGATATAAATTGTAGTATGATGCTTTTTATATAAATATGGTTGTTGTAAATTGGGGTTAAATATATAATAATTATTATGAATTCATGTTTTCAAACAAGATTGAGGAATTATGATGTGATAGGCCCCTTGATAATCTTATATGTAATGCCTCATTATCAGGATAAGCTATGTAATGATTGTGAATAGCATAATATGATGTTAGAATAGAGAGTCAATAAATGCTGATTGTGTATAATATCACGGTCCTGTAACAGATGGTGACCATACTTCAAGTCAGGCGAGTAAGGCAGTGCGCATGTCCTAATTGTGGGTTGCCATGAGGGATGCGCGGTCGGTCCACAGTGTTTCTCCCTTGGTTTATCGGGACACTGCACCTGATTTCCGGGGGACCACGGGACCACAGAAGCATTTCTCTTTTTTTACGGGTCTCAGACAATTTTGACATGCGCCACATATGCCTTCATACAGATTAGTATAATATCTATGTATGTATAGGCGCAATGATTATTCCTGTTAATAGAGAGACATAGGACCTTATTGCAATCACATGACATCTTAGCTCCATCTCTATTGGTTGATGGAACCCACGTGGTTTTGCACATACATGGTTCATGTTGTATTTGGCTGACACAGGACCTTTGAGTGCACAGGCGCAGTGTGCCTATAGAGTGAGGTAATGTATTTTTAAATCAGGTGCGAATCTTTTGTGCTGGCCAATAGTGATAGTCGATATGGTATTTAAAGGGTTAGCCCCCTCTTCCTGACAAGCCTCCTTGATGAAGCATTGCAAAACACGTGTTGGGCATGAGGGACGCCACAGGAAGCACCATAAATCACTGGTATATTGTAGTGGATTTTTGTCACACATGTTTAATATCTAGGATAGCCGGTGGGAATTAACAGTTTAAATTACATGCGTTGTTAAGATATCAGTAGGTGAAATGCTCTTTACTTATTTATGTCTGATGATAATTAGTATTTGACATGGAGCAAGCTTATTCTACTGTATTTCCCCTGATATTTATGCAGTATTTTGAAATGTATTCACTAGAGTTGAGCGAAACGGGTCGAAAAAATTCAAAAGTCGCCGACTTTTAGCAAAGTCGGGTTTCATGAAACGAAACCCGACCCTAGGATGAGGTCGGCCACGAGGTCGGCGACTTACGCGCCAAAGTCGCGTTTCAAAAGTTTGTTTTGCGCTCTTTTTCAGCCAATCAGGATCCACGGACACTGTGGGCAACGTGATGACCTAGGCACGGGTCACCACCATCTTTCAGAAGGGCATGCAAGTGATTGGCTTGCTTTGGTGGGCGTCACAGGGGGTATAAAAGGGCGTGCACGCCGACCGCCATCTTACTTCTGCCGATCTTAGTATAGGGAGAGGTTGCTGCTGATTCTGTAGGGAGAGCGTTAGGCAGGGAAGAAGACAAAAAAACTGCTTCTGCTGCTAGCGATTTGGCCTGCACAACACACAAGTCACTGCGTGTGCAGTGCAAGGGGAGGCTATATTGTGGTGTATCAGTGGTGTTGGTTGTTGGGCTGCCTTTTAAGGCTTCCTGACACGCTGGCATTGCTGTTTACCCACTGCTCCGCAAACTGCTTTTTTAAAAGCAATCCAATCTCCCTTATCCTCTAGTCACTTTTGTCACAGCTGTGCCATCGAGCGTGTCACATAGCGCTCAGATATCAGTGGGCCTCACACAATCCACAAGTGTCCAGTGTCCAAAAGTGTACGCAGAGATTCAAAATCTCCATTATCCTCTCGTCACTTTGGTCACAGGCAACTGTGCCATCGAGCGTGTCACATAGCGCTCAGATATCAGTGGGCCTCACACAATCCACAAGTGTCCAGTGTCCAAAAGTGTACGCAGAGATTCAAAATCTCCATTATCCTCTTGTCACTTTGGTCACAGGCAGCTGTGCCATCGAGCGTGTCACATAGCGCTCAGATATCAGTGGGCCTCACACAATCCACAAGTGTCCAGTGTCCAAAAGTGTACGCAGATTCAAAATCTCCATTATCCTCTCGTCACTTTGGTCACAGGCAGCTGTGCCATCGAGCGTGTCACATAGCGCTCAGATATCAGTGGGCCTCACACAATCCACAAGTGTCCAGTGTCCAAAAGTGTACGCAGAGATTCAAAATCTCCATTATCCTCTCGTCACTTTGGTCACAGGCAGCTGTGCCATCGAGCGTGTCACATAGCGCTCAGATATCAGTGGGCCTCACACAATCCACAAGTGTCCAGTGTCCAAAAGTGTACGCAGAGATTCAAAATCTCCATTATCCTCTCGTCACTTTGGTCACAGGCAGCTGTGCCATCAAGCGTGTCACATAGCGCTCAGAAATCAGTGGGCCTCACACAATCCACAAGTGTCCAGTGTCCAAAAGTGTACGCAGAGATTCAAAATCTCCATTATCCTCTCGTCACTTTGGTCACAGGCAGCTGTGCCATCGAGCGTGTCACATAGCGCTCAGATATCAGTGGGCCTCACACAATCCACAAGTGTCCAGTGTCCAAAAGTGTACGCAGAGATTCAAAATCTCCATTATCCTCTCGTCACTTTGGTCACAGGCAGCTGTGCCATCGAGCGTGTCACATAGCGCTCAGATATCAGTGGGCCTCACACAATCCACAAGTGTCCAGTGTCCAAAAGTGGACGCAGAGATTCAAAATCTCCATTATCCTCTCGTCACTTTGGTCACAGGCAGCTGTGCCATCGAGCGTGTCACATAGCGCTCAGATATCAGTGGGCCTCACACAATCCACAAGTGTCCAGTGTCCAAAAGTGGACGCAGAGATTCAAAATCTCCATTATCCTCTCGTCACTTTGGTCACAGGCAGCTGTGCCATCGAGCGTGTCACATAGCGCTCAGATATCAGTGGGCCTCACACAATCCACAAGTGTCCAGTGTCCAAAAGTGTACGCAGAGATTCAAAATCTCCATTATCCTCTCGTCACTTTGGTCACAGGCAGCTGTGCCATCGAGCGTGTCACATAGCGCTCAGATATCAGTGGGCCTTACACAATCCACAAGTGTCCAGTGTCCAAAAGTGTACGCAGAGATTCAAAATCTCCATTATCCTCTCGTCACTTTGGTCACAGGCAGCTGTGCCATCGAGCGTGTCACATAGCGCTCAGATATCAGTGGGCCTCACACAATCCACAAGTGTCCAGTGTCCAAAAGTGTACGCAGAGATTCAAAATCTCCATTATCCTCTCGTCACTTTGGTCACAGGCAGCTGTGCCATCGAGCGTGTCACATAGCGCTCAGATATCAGTGGGCCTCACACAATCCAAAAGTGTCCACTGTCCACAAGTGTGTGCAGAAATTCTAAATCTCCCCTGTCCTATAGACACCTTGTACCTTGTTTTACATTGCTATATAGTTTGTTGGATTTTGTCTACATTTCTACCAAAAATGAGGAAGGCTGGTGGAAGAGGCCGTGGAATTGGGCGGGGGTTGGCAGCTGGTAATGATGGTGTTGGTGGTGGATCTGATGGTAGTGGCAAGAGCAAAATAGGACCGAATGCAGGAGGTGCTGACCCTGCATCATCGTCTGGCTACATAAGGCCTCGAACGCTTAGTTTTCTAGGAGTTGGCAAACCGCTTTTAAAGGCAGAGCATCAGGAAAAAGTTTTGTCTTACATTGCTGACTCAGCCTCCAGCTCTATCGCCTCCTCTTCTTCAGTTGTAAAAAGTAAAAGCACTGAGTCGTCATTGGAGGCTCATGTTCATGAACCACACCTTTCCTTGTGTCCTTCACCCCAACCAAGATTGAAGGATGACGCAGGCCATACTACTGATTACTCCATGGAGCTGTTTTCACATACCATGCCTGGATTATCAAGTCAAATGGTGAATTACCCAGGCCAAGATGAATCTGACATGGAGTGCACTGATGCACAGCCGCTGATGGATGATTCTGCTGGTACATTCACTCAGAGCACTACATTGTCCTCGCAGTGTACAGAGCCAGATTTTGACCCTTATGAGACTCAGGTGCCCCTTCCCGCACACTATACCACCATACACTGTGACACAGAGAAAGGTGCACATGACATAGAAGAGGAGGTGATGGATGACCCAGTTGTTGACCCAGATTGGCATCCATTGGGGGAAGAGGGTGCTGCTTCCAATAGCTCAGATGAGGAGCATCCACAGCAGACATCGACATCGCAACAGCTGTTATCTGGCAGGCCCGGAGCACTCCAAAGACAGGTTCCAAACATCAAAAGAGTTGCTGGACAGCTTGTCCAGAGGGTCAAAAGATCACAGCGTGCTAGGCCGCAAAATGTCTGCCAAAGTAGGAAGAGTGCAGTGTGGCACTTTTTTGAACAAAATCCTCATGATCAGGCCAAGGTTATCTGTAAGAAGTGCGCAAAGACCTTTAGCCGAGGGAAAAATCTGAAAAATTTGAATACCAGTTGCATGCTTAGACATTTAACCAGCATGCACTTGCAAGCGTGGACACAACACCAAACCTCAAGTGCCACATGTGCAACTGATCACAACGAAGGTAGTCAGCAACGCTACATTGTTTCCCCACTGTAAGCCCACCGGTTAGCACAGCAGCAAATGTTGAGGTGTCGTTGCAAGGCCACAGCAGTCAGGGAATCCCACTGTTATATCAACGAAAGACTGATTCTAGGCCATCAGAAAGAACACCAACTCCATCACCATCATCAACCCTCTCTCAGTCTGCCCTGTCCACCGCTACTTCCACCATATGCAGCTCTCAAGTCCAGCTCACCCTCCCAGACACTATGAGTAGGTCAAGAAAGTACTCAGTCTCTCATCCGCGTACACTGGGTTTGAACGCCCACATTGCCAAACTAATCTCGTTTGAGATGATGCCCTTTCGGTTGGTGGAAAGCACAGCTTTCCGCGAACTCATGGCCTATGCAGTACCACGCTATGACCTACCCAGTCGCCACTTCTTCTCTCGCAAAGCCATCCCAGCCCTCCACCATCATGTGAAAGACCGCATTGTCCATGCACTCAAGCAGTCAGTGAGCGGAAAGGTGCACCTCACAACTGATGCATGGTCTAGTCGGCATGGCCAGGGCCGTTACGTGTCCATCACTGCGCACTGGGTTAATGTGGTGGATGCAGGGTCCACAGGGGACAGCGGTGGTGGGACAGTGCTGCCTAGCCCACGGTATAGGAAACAGTTGGCTGTAGGCGTTCGACCCTCCTCCTCCTCCAGAAGCGAAAGCTCGTCCACAGAGCGCAGTCGTACGAGCACTCCATCTGCAGCTGCCACTGTTGCACACGATGTGTCCCCCTATCGAGCAGCTAGTGGAAAGTGTCAGCAGGCTGTGTTGCAGATGATGTGTTTGGGCGACAGACACACCGCCGAGGTGCTGGCCGAGTACTTGAAGCGACAAACTGAGTCATGGCTGGGCAGTGTACATCTTGAGGCAGGCAAGGTAGTTAGTGATAACGGCCGTAATTTTGTGGCAGCCATAGCCCTTTCAAAACTCAGCCACATACCTTGCTTGGCTCACACCTTGAACCTGGTGGTGCAGTGCTTCCTCAAAAATTATCCGGAGTTAACAGCCCTGCTCCAGAAGGTGCGAAGACTGTGCGCGCACATCCGCCGGTCGCCTGTACACTCCGTTCGTATGCAGAAGCTGCAGCGATTGCTCCACCTTCCCAACCACCGCCTCATTATCGACATTGCAACAAGGTGGAACTCCACCCTGCACATGGTGGAGCGGCTGTGCGAGCAGAGGCAGGCCATAATGCATTTGTGGGAGGATACACGGCCAGGCACTTTGAGAGCAGACATGGAGTTGACAGGTGTGCAGTGGTCGAAGCTGAAAGACCTTTGTAAAGTCCTTCAGTGTTTTGAGGAATGCACACGGCTGGTAAGCGCAGACGACGCCATCCTAAGCATGAGCATCCCACTTATGCGTCTGCTCATGCAAACTTTGACGCACCTTAAGGAGCAGGCGTCTGCAGCCAATGTTGATGAGGAGGAAGAGGAGGAGGGAATCCTTGATGACATTCAGCCATTGTCTGCTCAGGGACCTCTCCTGGACGAGGTGGAGGAAGAAGAGGAGAAGGAGGAGGAGGATGATGGGGATGATTACTTAGGGGAGGAGGATGCATCTCGTGGGGCAAGTGAAAATGTTGGCGTGGCAAGGTCTGGTACAGGGTTTGTGCGTGACTGGAGGGATGTGGATTTGCCAGAAAGTGCTCCTCCACCCAGCACTCGCAGTGCATCATTGACACCGGGAACATTGGCCCACATGTCAGATTATGCCTTGCGGATCCTAAAAAGGGACCCCCGCATTGCCAAAATGATGAACGATGACGACTACTGGTTGGCCAGCATCCTGGATCCACGCTATAAAGGCAAATTACAAAACATCATGCCACAGGAGAACCTTGACCTAATATTGGCTAATAAACAAGCAACTCTGGTAAATCGGTTGCTTGAGGCATTCCCAGCACACAGCAGCGGTGATGGTTCTCACACGAGCCGTACGGGCCGGGGGCAGCTTGGCAGAGGTGTTCGTGGTGCACACAGCAGAAGTGGCGTTGGAGACAGGGGTTTCATGACAATGTTGTGGACTGATTTTTCAAATACCGCTCACACAACTGGTAATACTGCATCGATGGAAAGTGACAGGAGACAGCAGTTGTCAACTATGGTTACAAACTACTTTTCCTCCCATATCGATGTTCTCCCACACAGGTCATTCCCCTTTGACTATTGGGCCACTAAACTGGACACCTGGCCTGAATTGGCCCAATATGCCTTACAGGAGCTCGCTTGCCCAGCTGCAAGTGTGCTATCGGAAAGAGTCTTCAGTGCAGCTGGATCAATCCTGACAGAAAAAAGGACCCGTCTGTCAACCCAAAATGTGGATGATCTAACCTTCATTAAAATGAACCACGCATGGGTTTCCAAGGATTTTGTCCCACCTTCCCCTGATGACACATAGGGTGACAGAAAAATGGCTTGCTTTGGTCCACCTCTTCCTGGTACTTCACCTATTTCGCCTTTTGCATCAGCTGAATGTCCAACATCAACATATGCCACTTTCTAAAACTCCCTAACTGTGCTGCCTCCCCCCCCATGGCCGGGGTAACCACCTAGCGCATGACACCGTGCGAGTGCCGTTGCCCTGGACAGGTGGGTAGGCCGACTCTTGGGCGCGGGCACTGGCACAGGGTCCCTCATAGTGCAATCAAGTGTCTCTGACGGTGGTGGTGCACACCCGCCGTCAGACACACCGCTGTACTATGAGGGGCCCAGTGCCAGTACAGACGCCCACGAGTGGGCCCCCCTTGCTTGGGCAGGGCCCCAGCATTTGCAATCTTTACCTCTCCCTGCTCCTCCGCTGTGTAATCTGGGCCGTCAAATCCATACTGTGCCTGACACCGTCTGAGCCTGCCTCCTGAGACATATATTTTGAATGTGTACGCTATCCATACATGTTATCTAGGGATACTGTACCCTTTCTAACCTTTGTGCAATCACGTGCAATCCATACTGGGCCTAACACCGTCTGAGCCTGCCTCATGCTGTATAGACATATATTTTGAATGTGTACGCTATCCATACATGTTATCCGGGGATACGGTACCCTTTCTAACCTTTGTGCAATCACGTGCAATCCATACTGGGCCTAACACCGTCTGAGCCTGCCTCATGCTGTATAGACATATATTTTGAATGTGTACGCTATCCATACATGTTATCCAGGGATACGGTACCCTTTCTAACCTTTGTGCAATCACGTGCAATCCATACTGGGCCTAACACTGTCTGAGCCTGCCTCATGCTGTATAGACATATATTTTGAATGTGTACGCTATCCATACATGTTATCCGGGGATACGGTACCCTTTCTAACCTTTGTGCAATCACGTGCAATCCATACTGGGCCTAACACCGTCTGAGCCTGCCTCATGCTGTATAGACATATATTTTGAATGTGTACGCTATCCATACATGTTATCCGGGGATACGGTACCCTTTCTAACCTTTGTGCAATCACGTGCAATCCATACTGGGCCTAACACCGTCTGAGCCTGCCTCATGCTGTATAGACATATATTTTGAATGTGTACGCTATCCATACATGTTATCCGGGGATACGGTACCCTTTCTAACCTTTGTGCAATCACGTGCAATCCATACTGGGCCTAACACCGTCTGAGCCTGCCTCATGCTGTATAGACATATATTTTGAATGTGTACGCTATCCATACATGTTATCCGGGGATACGGTACCCTTTCTAACCTTTGTGCAATCACGTGCAATGCATACTGGGCCTAACACCGTCTGAGCCTGCCTCATGCTGTATAGACATATATTTTGAATGTGTACGCTATCCATACATGTTATCCAGGGATACGGTACCCTTTCTAACCTTTGTGCAATGACGTGCAATCCATACTGGGCCTAACACCGTCTGAGCCTGCCTCATGCTGTATAGACATATATTTTGAATGTGTACGCTATCCATACATGTTATCCGGGGATACGGTACCCTTTCTAACCTTTGTGCAATCACGTGCAATCAATACTGGGCCTAACACCGTCTGAGCCTGCCTCATGCTGTATAGACATATATTTTGAATGTGTACGCTATCCATACATGTTATCCAGGGATACGGTACCCTTTCTAACCTTTGTGCAATGACGTGCAATCCATACTGGGCCTAACACCGTCTGAGCCTGCCTCATGCTGTATAGACATATATTTTGAATGTGTACGCCATCCATACATGTTATCCAGGGATACGGTACCATTTCTAACCTTTGTGCAATCACGTGCAATCCATACTGGGCGTGAGAACAGCTGGCGAGCTGTTAAGCAAGCTACAGCACCTGTCCAGACAAGTACAGGGATTCCCTAGCGAGGAGACTTATTTGATTGTTTTCAATGTTGGGACAGCAATTTTTGGGGAGCACTATACTCTGGAGAATGATAGATGGGGCCCACCGTACACTGGAACATTCCAAAGGTGGACATCAGACACTGGAGCAGCATTTACAGGGCCCATTATACACTAGAGCATTAGAAATGGGGCCCATTATGTTTGGAGCATTATTTGGGCCCATAAGACAGTGGAGCTTCATCCATGGGTACCAACATATACTGTAGCATTATGTGGAGCTCATCATATACTGTTTCAAACATTATATGGGACCAATGATTCTGTATGGAGAAATAGATGGGCCTCGTCATGAGATGTAAAAAGTGAGGTATTTTTCATTGTACTATACCGCTATTTATCTGCCGTATCGGAGCATGATGAGTTGTGGTATGTGTTAAAGGGGCGCTGTTTCGCCCAGGGCACATGAAAACCTGCAGCCAGCCCTCCCCCCCCACAACTTTAGCCAAATAACCCCCATTTTTCAGTGCGTAACTTATATTATGAAGTTAATTAAGGTTGACAAGCTTAAGTAAGAAGAATTGATGCTTTTGGCATTCAAATGGGCACTGTAGGTGTGTTTCCTGTCCTCCTCTCACTGCCGACTTTTATTTCCCATTGACTTACATTGGGTTTCGTGTTTCGGGACGACCCCGACTTTTCCCTATAATCGGACGATCTTGCTCGACCCGACTTTTGGAAAAGTCGGGTTTCACGAAACGAAACGCGACCCTAAAAAACCAAAAGTCGCTCAACTCTAGTATTCTCCATTCGCCTCCTGACCATGAAAGTGTTTTTGTATGGTGGTTCTATGTTTGGTTGCTGTCTCTCATAAATTGTTCAGCACCTTCTTTTTATGATTATAATATTGTGATA
The DNA here is from genome assembly GCF_039654945.1 of Dendrobates tinctorius. Classification (NCBI taxonomy): domain Eukaryota; kingdom Metazoa; phylum Chordata; class Amphibia; order Anura; family Dendrobatidae; genus Dendrobates; species Dendrobates tinctorius. The sequence continues at coordinate 60,406,571 of NW_027361829.1, forward strand.
TTTATAAATAAAGATGGTTTTTTATGTACCATTGTCTGGAAACTTCTTGTAGATATTTGAGAATGAGGTGACCACAAAAGAGGTTTAGTGTAGCGCACATGCAGCCCCGGACATGTAAGGGCATGACAGACCTGTTATTGATGGATCTCGCATGCCAGAGCCTTGCGTGTCCCTTTAGTAAGCTTGACGCGTACCGCTGGGGCATGCTGGAGTCTCGTTCGTTAATGGAATTAAGCTGTCAAATCGCTAGCTCAACTAAAAATGGACATCCACCACCACCCACAGAATCAAAAAAGCTTGCAATATGTCAATCTTTTCTGTAGCTGACATGGTTAAGGTTTCCCGGGTGGAGTCGAATTAAGCCACAGGCTCCACTCCTGGTGATGCCCTTCTGGACATTCCTTTAAGGTTCAGCTTTGCAACCATACTGCCCCCGGAAACCAAACACTTTTGCCTTCATGGACGCTGTTCGGAAGTTCGTGGGAATAACGCCGCCCGATCAGCAGTTGGCCTAATTTATGGTGGGAAGTCCGACGGTATATGATCATCGTCGATTTCAGAATTTTACTGTTTTTTGGTATTTTACATTTTTATTCCAGCCTTTCTTGACTTCATAAGGGCATGACATGCCTATATCTGTGTCTCTTCCTCCTCCTTTTACTCCTCCACCTCTTTTCTATATGTAGTTGCCGTTTTCCATATGTTATTTTTGTATTTTGAGCATTTTCTCAGCTTTGGGACACCTTTTAAGGTGTTTTGTAAATGTTTTCTATGTGTTTGTATGTGTTTGTGTTTGCCTGCCATTGTTTTCAATGGTGTTCGACGTTGTTCTTCGAACGTTCGTCAAACATTCGACAAACTTGCCTCGTGTTCGACGAACCAAACCGAACTGGAACACTAGCGGGGTGGCTCAACACTACTCCTGAATATGTAGACATACATTTTTAATTTTTAAACTATGCTATATATACCTGGTATCTGGAGATACTGTACCCTTTCTGCCAGGAAGTCCTCCTCCACCCACCACTCTAAGTGTATCATTGACACCTGGAACATTGTCCCACATGTGTGATTATTTCTTGCGGATCTTCTTGTTATATTGTGGTGTGATCCTTACTGAGCGTGTGAGAGTCTGTGGGTTACTCCTGCTATTTATATGTAGATTTAAATATTACTCCAACACTAGTGTATGCAGCTCTACGCTTGTGATACATTACCCATTTACTGCTTTTTATATTCTGGTCTAATCCAAACTGACCAAGCGAGAGTTATTTTCTGACTGTGGAAATAAATACTGAGATTGACAACAATGACCCCTACACTGTATACATCTGTAATCTTCAGATCCATTGCCGTTTTACGGCTTTTTATATTGTGTTGTAATCCAAACTGAGCCAGAGAGCGTCTGTGTCTGCCTCCTGAAATATCTACAGAGATTTAGAATGTTTAAACTATATTATATATCTGCTATCTGATGATACTGTACACTTTTACTACTTTTTATATTCTTGTCTAATCTATACTGAGCCTCTGAGATTCTCTGTGTGACTGATGGTATACATAGGGAGATTGACAATCATCCTTTGACTGTATAGAGCTGTACACTTCTGATACAGTACCATATATCTGATGTTATTTTGGGTTCATTTTCTGCAACATTTTGAAGTTTGGTGGAAGAGGCCGCAGACGTGGCCAGGGGGGCAACTAGTGCTGATGGTGGTGGTGCATCTGCTGGTAGTGGCAAAAGCACAATAGCAGCTAAGGCAGGAGGCGTTGAGCCTGCGTCATGGTCTGGCTCCGGAACGCCTGGAAGTAGGTTAACCGCTTTTAAAGCCGGAGCATCAGGAACTGGTTTTGGCTTACATTGCTAAAACAGACTCCAGCTAATATGCCCTCCTCTTCTGAAGTTTCAAAAAATGCAAGCACTGAGTCATCAAGTGCTGGCTCCTGGTCAGGAAGAACCCCTTGCCTTGTGTCCTTCACCCCCACCAAAAGTGAATGATGCAGCAGGCCACACTTCACATTAGTCCATGTAGCTCTTTCTATCATACCATGCCTGGGTTATCAAGTCAAATCATGAATTCCCCAGTCCAAGATGAATCTGACATGCAGTGTGGGTGGCCAGCCAGGGCAGTGCGGTTAATCGGTACGGGGCCGGTGTCTCAGAGGGATGTGTCACGTTGGTGGTGATGACCCGTTCTGTGGCCCTGGGTGTCCATGCAAAGGGGTGACTAACGTTTATAGGTGAATGATACATGACGCCACCTGTGGTTTCTGATCAGATTGACCCGCACTGCAGTGTCGCTTCTCTGGGACAGATGTTGTGGTGTAGCTAATATGTAGAAGCCCTGCACAGGTAGGGCCGTAGTCACAGGGCAGATGAAAGAGTTGGTAGATGGTGTGCAGTGCAGGATGTAGCAGAGCTGTGCGCCAGGCGCAGGAGAAAGATGACAGACACAGTCATGCAGTTCCTTTACCTGTACTTGGTAAGTGCCGTCCAGGACCCAGAATACAGATGGAGAAGGAGTTGGTCAGCCTGGAAGCAAATTTGGAATTCTCTTTCTGCAGATAGGTCATGTGGCCTCCGTTCTAGCGCTTATCTGAGGTACTTGCAGTACTGAGTTCACTGAAGTTCCCCCTGTTGACTCTCTTTTGAAACTCTCTCCTATGGCTGGCAGCCGTTGCCTTTTCCTTCTTGCTCACACAAGTCGCTGCTGGAGCCTCCGAGCCTTAGTTGGGAACAGAGCATTTACAGCTGCTACTTCCTCCGGTTTCTGCTGCAGGACCGTCAGTGTCCCTACAAACTCGGAGACCGGAACCTGGACCATGCGCTCCAGCTAGGAGTGAGCCTTAACTCTGCTCATCCTCCAGCTCCCCTTCTCACATCCACACACTTCCCCTTCCCTTCACAGACTGCCCTAACTTCCCTCCTCCCGACCACAGAGAGCAGCTCCTCAGCAGTCAGGTTCAGAGGTATCCCTGCAGGTCTGGAGTGGGAACTGTGTTGTGTGTTGGTTTAACTGCTAGAGAGATCCTTCGTTGCTCCCAAGCATGACATCACACTCCCTAGGAGGAAGGTAATGTCACTGTGGTGACCGTACTCCTTGGGGGCGCCACAAGTGCACTGATGCCCAGCCACTGCTAGATGATTCTGCTGGTACATTGACCCAGACCACTACATTCCCCTCGCACTCTATACAGCCAGAATCTGACCCTGATGAAACTCAGGTTCCCTTTCCCGCATACTATACCACCTTACATGGTGACAAAGAGGAAGGTGCAGATGAAAGTGCAGGTTTCTTGAGCAGGTGACGTCTTCCGCGTTTCCTGACAGTGACATTCTGGTCAGAGATCGTGATGACATCACGTCTGTATGCCCTCTGCCTAAACAGTCCAAGTGCAGTGAGATGGAAGATGGGGACGATGAGGAGTCAAGACTAGTACAGGGATTCCCTAGTGAGGAGACTTATTTAATTGTTTCCAATGTTGGGACAGCTATTTTTGGGGAGCACTATACTCTGGAGAAGGATATATGAGGCCCACCATACACTGGAGCATTCCAAAGGTGGACATCAGACACTGGAGCAGTATTTACAGGGCCTATTATGCACTGGAGCATTAGAAATGGGGCCCATTATATATGGAGCATTATTTGGGCCCATAACACAGTGGAGCTTCATCCATGGGGACCAACATATACTGTAGCGTTATGTGGAGCTCCTCATATACTGTTTCAAACATTATATGGGACCAATGATTCGGTATGGAGAAATATATGGGCCTCATTACTCTGAATGGCGCGCTATGCGGTGGCTATAATACTGTATGGAGTAATATACTGTCCGTTTTTGGAGCTATTGGAGAATTTAAAATTGATATCAGTCATGAGATGTAAGAAGTGAAGTATTTTTCATTGTACTATACCGCTATTTCTCTGCCGTATCAGAGGATCATGAATTGTGGCATGTGTTAAAGGAGCCCAGTGACACTCTTTGGCCCAGGGCCCACGAAAATCTGGAGCCAGCCCTACCCCCCCACAACTTTAGCCAAATAACCCCCAGTTTTCAATGCCTAACTATTATTATAAAGTAAATTAAGGTTGACAAGCTTAAGTAATAAGTATTGATGTTTTTGGCATTAAAATGGGAACTGTAGGTGTGTTTCGTGTCCTCCACTCCCTGCCGACCTTGGTTCCCCTTTGACTTGCATTGGGTTTCGTTTTTCTGTCGGCCTTCGACTTTTCACGATAATCGGCTGATTTCGTTCGACCCGACTTTTGAGAACCAATGACCCGATAAAAGGCAAAGTCGCTCATCTCTAGTGCCGGGAAGCCAGAAAAGATATACCGTATACAGGGAGAGAGAGCATAAAATGCATCAGTATATCTTTTTCTATTAAAAATGAAGTTTTTGTTGATTATAAAATGTTTTCTTTTATCACATAGAAATAATTTTATAAGATAATGCACATCAAGGGTTTTTTCTGTAATCTAATAAATGCTGTCATGTTGTAAGAATGATACTGTACATTCAAATTTACTTTGCCATAAGGTAATTAAAAGTCACAAAGATGTTTTCTAAAAATCTCAATTAATATGGTGTACAAAAATCTCTTGATATGTTTTCCTTCCCCGTGAGGTATCTATGATGAATATTATTTTAATTATTTAGTTCACACCAGCTGTATCTTGCCCTGGAACACCTGTTCTAAATGTAAAGGTTATGCCTGACTGAGAAAAACTATATATATATATATATATATATATATATATATAATTTGATTTAAACATATATATATATATATATATATATATATATAATTGGGAGATACAGAGGAACAACTACAGTCCTTTGGGCCACAGGGAAAAATTTGAATGTGGGTTCCTCTATCCCATTAATATGTTGCTCAGTTGCGTTGGGCCCACTACTAGGGATGAGCGAACCCGAGGGTGTCCTAGTTTCACGGGCACGACCGAAATAGAGTTCAAAGCTCAGTTCGCCATCCGAACATGACCCTGAACTTCATCCCACCTGAATACCATTAGAAGTCAATGGCAACCAGAACTTTTGTGCTTTAAACCCTTTACCCCAAAGGGTGGTTTGCATGTTAATGACCAGGCCAATTTTTACAATTCTGACCACTGTCCCTTTATGAGGTAATAACTCTGGAATGTTTCCATGGATCCCTGTGATTCTGACGTTATTTTCTCGTGACATATTGTGCTTCATAATAGTGGTAAAATTTATTTGATATGACTTGCATTTATTTGTTAAAAAAATGGAAATTTGGCAAATACTTTGAAGATTTAGCAATTTTCCAACTTTGAATTTTCATGCCCTTAAAACAGAGAAATATGTCACCAAAAATAGTTAATAAATAACATTTCCCACATGTCTACTTTACATCGGCAAAACTTTGGAACCAAGTTTTTTTTTGTTAGGAAGCTATAAGGGTTAAAAGTTGACCAGCAATTTCTCATTTTTACAACATCATTTTTTTTAGGGACCACATCACATTTGAAGTCTCTTTGAGGGGTCTATATGATAGAAAATACCCAAAAGAGACACCATTCTAAAAACTGCACCCCTCAAGGTGCTCAAAACCACATTCAAGAAGTTTATTAACCCTTCAGGTGCTTCACAGGAATTTTTGAAATGTTTAAAAAAAATGAACATTTAACTGTTTTTCACAAAAAGATCCAATTTGTTTTATTTTACAAGGGTAACAGGAGAAATTGGACCCCCAAAGTTGTTGTACAATTTTTCCTGAGTACGCTGATACCCCATATATGCAGGTAAACCACTTTTTGGGTGCATGGTAGAGCTCGGAAGGGAAGGAGTACCATTTAACTTTTCAATGCAAAATTGCCTGGAATTGAGATCGAATGCCATGTCGCGTTTAGAGAGCCCCTGATGTGCCTAAACAGTGGAAACCCCCCCACAAGTGACACCATTTTGGAAAGTAGACCCCCCTAAGGAACTTATCTATATGTGTGGGGAGCACTTTGAAACCCAAATGCTTCACAGAAGTTTATAATATAGAGCCGTAAAAATAAAAAATCTTTTTTTTTACAAAAATGATTTTTCACCCCCAATTTTTTATTTTCCCAAAGGTAGCAGAAGAAATTGGACCACAAAAGTGGTTGTGCAATTTGTCCTGAGTGTGCTGATACCCAATATGTGGGGGTAAAGCACTGTTTGGCAACATGGCAGTGCTCGGAAGGGAAGGAGCACGTTTGACTTTTTCAATGCAGAATTGGCTGGAATTGAGATCAGACGCGTGTCCCACTATGGGACACTCATTTGGTGCAGGTTGATTGCTTCTATAGCATGCAGATCTGCAAGCTATAGAAGCTGCCAGTGCTGCAGCTTCTGTGCACTGACCTGTGAGAGTTCCTGACATGCACATCGGGTGTCCACGGCAGCGATTGGAACCCCGCGACATGACGCGGGGTCTCCAATCCAAAGGAAGAGGGGCTGCCGGCTCCCAGAATGCTGCGATAATGTTTGATCGTAGTGTGCCAGGGGCTAAAGTGCCGAGAGCAATCCGTTACCGCTCCTGGCACTTAGTGGCAGGTGTCAGCTGTGAGAATCAGCTGACACCTGGCCACGATCATCCACGCTCCCTCTGATCGATGATCGATGATGACATACTATCCCGTCCATGGGAATTAAGTCCAAGGGCACATTGATGGGATAGTACATCATCTGGCAGAAAGTGGTTAAAATGGTTGTAAAATAGTAAGGGCTAGGGGACTGCAAAAGTAAGCTTAATGGGGGTAAGAAAAGGACAAGTGACCTGCAACCAAATTTGGATAGGGGAATTACTTAAAATAACATAGAATCCCCCAAAAAGGACACATTTTGGAACGAATTTAAAAGGTTTGCAAAGTGGATTGGATTAAAAAGAAATTTGAAGATGAAGCTCTATGCCACAATGGCCGAGTACAAACGGATGGTCCAGTCAAACTGCGAATTGCCATTAAATAAGTTCATTTAGATTAATTTTTAAGTTTTCTGACTACAATTCACCGTAAAATTATGAACCGGTAAAGGAATTCATAGAAAGTCTGACACAGGTGCCGCATAGGCCTCCATGCCATCATCCTTCTACTGAACGTACCTGTGCATTGCCTTGGGTACGTTGGTTGTCCACTGGAGGCCATTCACCTCACCATCATCCTGCAAGATATGTTTTCTCTCCAATTACCGATTCTTGACCTGCCAGGACAGCGAGTCTCTCTCCCTTCTGACTACTCACCATGCAATAAGGGTTCTGTTACATGTAGGTGTACAGTGACTTAGGTTTTAAATCGGGAGAGGGAGCCTGATGAAAGGGAACCACATACAAGGAATGCAGCAGTTTGGCAAATTAACCACTCCTCAACTGGATTAGCAATTGATGTTGCAAGACACAATAGCCATCCATGACAGTTTAGAGGCTCTGTAATTGGAAAAAATAGTTTAATCCTTTGATGCGCATTTATTGAAGGGCAGATCTGATGGCAGTAGCCATGGTAATTCCCGCACCAGTAGCGCACACTAAAGTCTCCCACCACTACTGTACAAACATGGATGGTACAGTGAAACTGTGAATGGTCATCAAATTAGTTAATTTATCTGCATGGTTGTTCAGTAGTTAGCAGTGCAGCCTTGCAGACCTGGGGGCCTGGGTTCAAATTCCATCAAAGACACAATCTGCAAGTAGTTTGTATGTTCTCCCCATGTTTCGCATGAGCTTCCTCCTTGCACTATGGTTTTCTCCCACATCTTTTAGCCCCAAATTTTTATTTTCATAATGGTAACATGAGAAAATTGACCTTAAAATATGCTGTGATCAATTTCTCCTGACTACGCAGATACCCCACATTGTAACGGAAAACTACTACTGTTTTGGTACACAGCAGGGCTTGGAAAGGAAGGAGAGACGTTTGGAGTGCAGACTTTGATGGAATGGTCTGCTGGCATCATGTCGTGTTTGGAGAGCCCCTGATGTGACTTAACACTGGAAACCCTATATTGGAAATGACCTTGTGCTTTGCTGGTACTTGAATCTTTGAATGTGATGGCATATGTGAGTTTTTTAGAGTACATCAAGTTGGCATATGGGAGTAGTGAAGAATGCATCAGGTTGACATATGAGTTGTGTAAGTTAGAAATAAATTTAGTAGTCCATGGATGAATGGTAGACTTTGAAACAATCTTTCAGACCACGTTTTTCAGGGCAGGTGTTACATTGATAAATGGTGTCCTTTTGTATCCCTCTTCTGTAACACTCTTTGCTCCTTTTTTGCAACCTTCATCTCTTTCCACTTTGAGGGACCTCACCGGGGAAATATTGCCCTTGTATAACATGGGCACCTTCAGTTTCCAGATGTACTGGGACCTGCTCCTTCCTGACTTACAAATATTCTATGATCCATCTTGTCCTTGTATTTGACCACCAGCATGTTGTTGCTACATTGAGCTCTGCTCTTACCCTTTCTGGGCAGCTGCCCATTTAGCATCCTAGGGAGGCCTCTCTGAATTTCGCAGACAGTATCGCATGCTATCGTATCTCGCACAAAGAGGGACTTGAAGAGTGGGATTCTGGTATAAAAGTTATCTACACAGATATCACTTTTGTGAACATACAACTCAGCGATCTTTCTGCTGAAATGGTCAGTGACCAGCTGAACTCTGAAAAGTCAGTCAAAGTTGGGGTCATCTCAGGGAGGACATTGTGCCTTATCACTGTTATATGAACATTTGTGGATGGCCTCAAAGCATGTCCATGCCATAGCCATGCGGAACAGAGGAGAGTTATATAAAACATCAAAACTCCTATATTGGCGAGTTTCTGTCTTCTTCATAATCCCTATGTCAAGACCCAAACCCCAAAACATCATAATTTCTATGGTGTTTACAGGGGTCCAGTTGGAAAATGAAGAAGTGGAATTTTGAGATAAAAATTGCTTGGCATACAAATTTGTCTGCAACACCATGAGATTTTCAAAATCCTCAGAGAAAAAGAATTGAAAAAATAAATTTCTGTGAGACTGGTGATGTCAAATTGTCGAATTTGTGACACATAATTTTCAGGAGGTGAGGTCGATATGGGGTCAGTATCGGTGGGCAATGAATCATTTTCTCTCCTGGGACGTCTGCGTGGATGTTCGGTATCACTAGATACAGAGGAGGAGTTGGAAAAATATAGTAAGATGGGATCCTCTCCTGTTCTCACTGTCAGTGTCAGAGGCAAGGAAAGCGTATGCCTCCTCCGCTGAATCCCGGGTTTGTGATGAGCCGGGTAACATTTTTTCACGTATACATGTTTGTGTGTGCATCAAATTTTATTCAGGTGGATGTGTGTGCTTGATATAAACTTCTTTTTTTATTTAGAAAAGAAAAAGAAAAGAATATAGAAGGAAAATTATAAAAATTTTGTAACATAAAAACAAACTTACTAAATGGTCGTCAGTAAAAAACTAATTACTAAGCACCCGTAAACTGACACTAAACATGACTCAATTCAGTATAAAATACAGTATTAGTTGCCAGTATTAGATGCCAATATTTTTACGGTCCTTAATCTACTTTTTTTAATCTTTCTTTCACACACACAAAAAAAAAGCGGAGGCGATCACTGCTGTGTGTCAGCGATCAGTGTTCGACAGCTGAAGGACTCACGTACGGATGTGAATCTTTTTTTCTGCACTGACAATAACCCTAATGAAATTCAGTGAAAAATACTGTAGTAGACACATATTGCTATGATATATTTTTACTGTCCCTAATCTATTCCTATCAACTAATCTAAAAAAAAAAAAAATCTTTAACCCCTTTACTACCAAGGGTGGTTTGCACGTTAACTCCCGGGCCTATTTTTACAATTCTGACCACTCTCCATTTATGAGGTCATAACTCAGGAACGCTTCAACGGATCTAGGTGATTCTGGCAATGTTTTCTCGTGACATATTGTACTTCATGTCAGTGGTAAAATTTCATTCATACAACTTGCGTTTATTTGTGAAAAAAATGGAAATTTGGTGAAAATTTTGCAATTTTCCAACTTTGAATTTTTATGCTCTGAAATCACAGAGATATGGCACTTAAAAAAACTTAATAAGTAACATTTCCCACATGTTTAATTTCTATCAGCACAATTTGGGAACCAAAATTTTTTTTTGTTAGGAAGTTGTAAGGGTTAAAAATTGACCAGCGATTTCTCATTTTTACAACACCATTTTATTTTTACAGACCACATCACATTTGAAGTCACTTTGAAGGGTCTATATGATAGAAAATACCCAAAAGTGACACCATTCTAAAAACTGCACCCCTCAAGGTGCTTAAAACCAGATTCAAGAAGTTTATTAACCCTTCAGGTGCTTCACAGGAATTTTTTGAATGTTTAAAAAAAATGAACATTTAACTTTTTTCACAAAAAAAATTAATTCAGGTTCAATTTTTTTATTTTACCGAGGGAAACAGGAGAAATTAGACTGGAAAAGTTATTGTGCAATTTGTCCTGAGTATGCCAATACCTGATATGATATGGGGAACCACTGTTTGGGCACAAAGTAGAGCTCGGAAGGGAAGGAGCGCCGTTTGACTTTTTCAATGCAAAATTGGCTGGAATTCAGATAGGATGCCATGTCAAGTTTGGAGAGCTCCTGATGTGCCTAAACATTGAAAACCCCCCACAAGTGACCCAATTTTGGAAACTAGACCCCCCAAGGCAGCTGTCGCACGCTAAAAGACGCTTTTTATTGTAAAAATAATTTTTGCATCACCACATTTTGAGTGCTATAATTTTTCCTATTTTGACCCACCGAGTCATGTGAGGTCTTATTTTTTGCGGGACGAGTTGACGTTTTTATTGGTACCATTTTCGGGCACCTGACATTTTTTGATCGCTTTTTATTCCGATTTTTGGGACACAGAATGAACAAAAACCAGCGTTTCACGAATTTCTTTTGGGGGGTGCGTTTACACCATTCCACGTGCGGTAAAATTGATAAAGCAGTTTTATTCTTCGGGTCAATACGGTTACAGCGATACCTCATTTATGTCTTTTGTTATGTTTTGGCGCTTTTATGCAATGAAAACAATTTTATATAAAAAATAATTATTTTTGCATCGCTTTATTCTGTGAGCTATAACTTTTTTAATTTTTCGCTGATGATGCTGTGTAGAATCTCATTTTTTGCAGGACAAGATGATGTTTTCAGCGGTACCATGGTTATTTATATCCGTCTTTTTGATCGTGCGTTATTGCACTTTTTGTTCGGTGGTTTGATGATAAAGCTTTATTTTTTGCTTCGTTTTTTATTTTTATTTTTAAAGGAGTTCAGTAAAGGGATTAAATAGTGGGACAATTTTATAGTGTGGGTCGTTACGGACACGGCAATACCAAATATGTGTACTTTTATTGTTTTGTTTTTGTTTATTTATTAGGGAATATATTTTTTTTAAATTTATTTAGCGATTTTTTTTTAAAAAATTATTTTTACACTTTTTTTAACTTTATTACAATGTCCCAGGGGGGACATAACTGTCATGTGACAGATCACTGATCTGTCACATCACAAATCGCTGTGACAGATCAGCGATCTGTCACAGGCAGTGCTGCAGGCTTCCTCATGCTGGCGCTTTGCAGACATGAGGAAGCCGCCTCCCTGCAGGTCCCCGTAGGTCCCCGCTGCCATTTTGGATTCGGGGACTTGCAGAGAAGGAGACCCCCGCAGCAGCTCTGCACATCGCGCTGCTGTAGGGGTCTCAGGGAAGCACGGAGGGAGCCCCCTCCCTCCCGATGCTTCCCGAAACCCCCAGTACACTTCGATCGTGTTTGATCACAGTGGGCCAGGGGTTAACATGTCGGGGGCGGTCCGTGACCACCCCTGACACATAGTGCCGGGTGTCAGCTGTGATAATCAGCTGACACCCGGTCGCGATCAGCTGCGCTTCCCCTGTGAGCGCAGCTGATTGTGCTAGACGTACTATTCCTTCCTTGGGACTTAGGTCCCAGGTCACATGGATGGAATAGTATGTCTAATGTAGGAAAGGGGTTAAAAAAAAACAAGTGGCCGATTATTGATGTGTGTCCGCGATTAGCACTCAACGCCTGTAGCGGGCACACATAGATGTGGTGCAGAAAAGGGATTAAAAAAATAGGAGAAAAAAAGAGTCCTTGCCAAAAGCGAGCATGGGTAATAATTAGTGATGTGCATCTGATCAGCGACTCAGATGTAAAGTGGTGTAAAGAGGGGGGAGAAAAAAAATAGACAGGGACAAAAAGAAGTCCTGGAAGACAGCGAGTACAAGTGTCAATCAGTGATTTGTGTCAATGATCATCGCTTGGCAGCTGCAGGATGCACGCAAGGAGGTGGTGCAAAGGGAGTGGGGTAAAAAAAATAGAGAGGGCAAAAAGAAGTAGTGGACAATAGCAATCATGGATGTGGATCAGTGATTTGTGTCACTGATCTCTACAGAGCGGCTGTAAAATGCACAAAAAAGGAAATGACTGTCAAAAATTGAGCGATCAAGTACTGATCAGTTCTTGGAGGCAGAAGTAGGGAGGAGAGGAAAAATGGGGTGAAAAAGTGAGGTAAGGTCTGATCTGAGAAGGATCAGGAAGTCTTTTTTCTTCTTTCTTCTTCAGCAGCAGCAGGATCACCAGCATTGATGGCACAGGCTTGAAAAAGTTTCTGGTACCACAAGGTCCATCACAGCACACAGAACGACAAAGTGACCGAATTATACAAGTTTGCAGCTAGAATGAAGAAGTACAGGGTGGTCACTGTGGGGTCAGATGGCATCTGTGTACTCTGATTGTGCGATCGATATCATCGATCAGATCTGGCCCTTGTGACCCCGGCGCTGCTAGGCTCCATCCTATGATCGGTGCTCTTACAGGCTGGACATCAGTGTTTCAGGCAATTTCACTGAAACACTGAAAATGCTGGGATTGGCTGATCATAGTTGTGGGGAGGGGGTGTCAGAATGATAAATCCCTGTGCAGCAGGCACTTTCATGAGATCACTGTGAGCTTAGTCATGGTGATCGCATGAATGACTTTACGTATTTATACTGCATTAATCAGAAAGTCCTTCCTGACCATGACATATGTATGAGGTATACTGCAAATGTCAGCAAGGGGGTAAAAATTAATATTTGTTGTGACCACCTTTTATACTCAGAATAGCATCAGTTCTTCTAAGTATCACTTTAGCTTGCACAAAGTCAGCAATTTTGTAGGCTTATAATCAGGTGAATGAGTAACCATTTATACAAACAGATGATAATGATATATTGATAAGGATATAATATTAATAAAAATTTTCACATGCAGGTTATAACACAATTATTTTTCTACAAAGATAAGACAGTTTCTTGTCAGTGTCAAGACGAAGTACAGAAGCAAGGCACAAGGTAGTTATACTGCATCAGCAAGGTCTCTTCCTCATTTCAAATTTCACTGGAGCTTCAAGATGTTCTCTTTTGAAAAAGCACCAAGAATCAGTAAACATTGAGGATCATCAACAAAATAACTGGTCAATGCGACTTAGAGCAGCAGATAGAAGTCATAACATGCGTGCAGTACTTCCCTTGGAAAGTTGAAGATGCCCAGCAGTACCTTCTGTTCAAAACTAGCAGCCACCAATGGGACACATCTAGCAGCAACTAATGGGACTAGCCTCACCCATCTACTATTCGGAGAAGTCTGTCCAGGTGTGGTCTTCTTGGAAGAGTTGCCACCAAAAAGTCATAGCTTCAGCATGGAAGCATAGTCAAGTGTCTCAACTATGTACAAAAACATAGTAATTGGTGTGCAGAAAATTTGAGTTGGGGATTTGATCAGGATTAATGGCGGCCTCTGATGCAAGGGGGTCCCACACTTGAACTGCTGATGCCATTGGGGAATACAATTGTGCTTCTGTTTTTCACTATTCTAGCTTTGACTTGTGACCCTGCTCAAGTAGTAAGTCTATATCTTGATACAGGATGTTGATTATCTATTGTAATCAGCTCTCTGCTGTGAACCTTAGGTGGATCCACTTCCTTTTTAAAACACCAGAAGCTACTTATATATGCCATGTATAGTTTGTTCTACCTTGGTCAATAGTTGTGTTTAGTCTATGTATCCTGAAACTCCTAGTGTTTGGCTCCCTTATTTCTGTTTATCTGATTGCCTCATGATTCTATCTCTGAGTTTGACCTCCAGGTAGCGACCCGGCTTGGTAACTCTTCTCTCTGCCAGCCACTCTCTTGTCGTAACACAAGTGGGCTTGTGTAAATCCAGATGCTTTTTTGGAGTTAAAGCATGAAGGCCATGGTTCTTTGTTGAGTGGCTTGTTCAAGCCTTGCTCATGTAAGCCCAATTTAAAAGCTGCCAGGCTACCACCAGCAGAGCTTAATTACATGTCTATAAGGCTGGTTTCACATTTGCGTTTTTTTTCACGGTAATTTAGCGCTAAATAGCGCATGCGTTTTTTTTCCTATACTTTGCATGGGATGCGCTTATGTGCGCATACACATGCGTTTGTACGCGTTTTACCGCGCATGCGTTTTTTTGCGGTATGCGCTCGGGCCCACAAAATGCAACTTGTTGCATTTTTTATGCGACCGATTTGCCTCAAAAAAACGCATGCGCGCGCAATGCGTTTTTTTACAGCAAGACACCCATTATAAGTCTATGGTGAGCATATGTGCGCATTGGCATGCTTATGTATGCGTTTTTTTGCACATGCGTTTTTTTTTTACCATTAGTTTAGACAATGGAATTTAGGGGTTTGGGTAAAGTTAGGGTTAGTTAAGGGGGTTTAGGGTTAGGGTCAGGGTTAGGGTTAGGGTTAGGGTCAGGGTTAGGGTTAAGTATGGTTTGGTTAAGGGTTAGGGTCAGGGTTAGGGTTAGGGTTAGGGTCAGGGTTAGGGTTAAGTATGGTTTGGTTAAGGGTTAGGGTCAGGGTTAGGGTCAGGGTTAGGGTTAAGTATGGTTTGGTTAAGGGTTAGGGTCAGGGTTAGGGTTAGGGTTAGGGTCAGGGTTAGGGTTAAGTATGGTTTGGTTAAGGGTTAGGGTCAGGGTTAGGGTTAGGGTTAGGGTTAGGGTCAGGGTTAGGGTCAGGGTTAGGGTTAAGTATGGTTTGGTTAAGGGTTAGGGTCAGGGTTAGGGTTAGGGTCGGGGTTAGGGTCAGGGTTAGGGTTAAGTATGGTTTGGTTAAGGGTTAGGGTCAGGGTTAGGGTTAGGGTTAGGGTTAGGGTTAGGGTCAGGGTTAGGGTTAGGGTTAAGGTTAGTTAGGGTTTGGGTTAGGGTTAAGTATGGTTTGGTTAAGGGTTAGGGTCAGGGTTAGGGTTAAGTATGGTTTGGTTAAGGGTTAGGGTTAGGGTTAGGGTTAAGGTTAGTTAGGGTTTGGGTTAGGGTTAAGTATGGTTTGGTTAAGGGTTAGGGTCAGGGTTAGGGTTAAGTATGGTTTGGTTAAGGGTTAGGGTTAGGGTCAGGGTTAGGGTTAGGGTTAGGGTCAGGGTTAGGGTTAGTAAAGTCATGGTTTGGGTTAGTGTGAGGGGCCACCTAATGTTGGAAAAAAAACGCAAACGTGGTAAAAACGCACTAAAAACGCATACAAACGCATAAAAACGCTGCGTTTTTTTCATGCATGCTCATAAAAATGCTTGAAAAAAACGCAGCAGTTGTATGCTTTTGTATGCGTTTTTCAATGCGTTTTTTTGCGGGAAAAACGCGCTGCAAAAAAAAGCAAGTGTGAAACAGGCCTAAAGCTGAGAAATACAGCAAACTTATCAATCGTGCTTTACCATAAAGGAAGTGTCTTATTGGCTCCAAATTTACATGAAGATATTGACACCAAAAAGACTTAAGTCAAGGTTCGAAAAATAGACAAACTTTATTCACATAATCACAAGTAAAATGTTTAAAACAGTAAAACACCAGTGATGAACAGAGATGGTTTACCTGGAAACCATCACCAGTATGCACATATCTCAAGGTATACTAGGTGAAAATATCACCAAGATTTGCAAATCACACATGGTTCTAAGGTAATAAAAGTGCATATATAAATATATAGTGCTGCATTTATCTAAAAGGGTTAATGAAAGAAACTATCCAGTTATGATGAAATAATCCCAGTGGAATATAATCCCAGTGGCGCATATGTTTACAAGGAGATATATGGAATAATAATCTACATAAAGTATCAGAATAATCTGAGTATATGTTATCCTGTATGCATATAATTATTTAGTAGACCCATATTAGCAAAAATATTGTATAGGCCACGTGGTTACTAATAAAACACATGCAAACAAAGCAGTACAATGAATATACACATAGAAACCCCATAATAAGTAACATAATGTGCATACAAAGTAGCAGTATTACCTAATATTACCTAACGTGTTGGATGTGGTGGGTGACTGGACAACCTGATCTTATTAGGTAATATTTTGCTTTGTGTGTGTGGCACTCCTGCGGTCTCAGTCGCCACAGGGTACTGCACTTCATCACTGATGAGGGGCAGTACCCCGAAACAGCTGTCTGTGGATGGATACCATGTTTTGGCATAGGTTTCCTTCACTGGAGACTGCCCTTCCCGTGGTTGTTCCTTCCCGGGGAAAGACCTGGCCAGTCATTGCTTGCGTTGAGAAACATGTGATGGTGTCTCCGCGGCTTGTGTTTTGCATGTTTTTACATATTTCCCATAAGGGATGGGGGCATTGCTCTAGAATCACTGCGTTGAGAAACATGTGATGGTGTCTCCGCAGTGTTGGATGTTGATCTCCATGAGTTCATTCATCCTCATTTTTCACAGTCTTTTACTTGGCATTGCTCCTACTGGCCAGCTTCCTACTCCACACTGATGAGGGGCAATACCCCGAAACAGCTGTCTGGGAATGGATACCATGTTTTGGCATAGGTAGTTTCCTTCATTGGAGACTGCCCTTCCCATGGTTACATAGTAATATAGTTTTGAAGGCTGAAGGAAGACCTTATGTCCATCTAGTTCAGCCTATTTTTAGTGCAGCTGTTCTGCATTGTTGATCCCGGGGAAGGCAAAAAACCCACAGAGTAGAAGCCAATTTTCTCCATAGGGAAAAAAATTCCTTCCCCTAAGCTGGGTCAACCATCTACCTATAAAATTCTGTTATTCGTAACCTTCTATACTGTTACTCACAAGAAAAGCATCGATTCCTTTCTTAAATTCATTCAGTGAGTTGGCCATCACCACTTCCTCAGGAAGAGAATTCCAGAGCCTCACTGCTCTTACCATGAAGAACCCTCTTCTGTTGTGAGTTCATTTTCCCCTTCACCATTGAGGTCTGATGAACTCCCTCTTCTGGTGAAGGAAGGTAGTGAGGCTGATTACCAAGCACCAGGGCAGGATGATGATGACTGGGTGATGGGAATTGCTGACTGGATATAAGGCAGCCGACGCCCTTCTGCCTTGCTGGTGATCTCTCTGAGGGATTCTAGGAGACCAGTCTGTTTCCTGCTCCTCAAAAGCTAAGTTTTCTGCTCTACTTTTTGCATTTGTGTTTTGGTTTTGTTTTGCATTGTTTTTCCTTGATTTCTACCATTCCCTGCTGGGGTGAGCTGAATTCCTTTTTGCTCTGTCTTCAGAAAATACCTGAGTACTGATATAGTCTTTTTGAAGCCTAGCGTCTTCAGGGCTTTTTTCCCTATCAGCTGTTGGCTCTTGTTTTGAGAGGGTTTTGGCGGATTACAGACAGCAGCTTTTCTATCCTGTCCTATCTAGCTAGCTTGGGCCCCATCATTTGCTCAGCCTATCTTTCTATCTGTGTGAGTGTTTTTTCATCTTGCTTCACCGTCAATATATGTTGGGGGCTGCCTATTGCTTTGGGGTCTGCTCTGGGGCAGTTTAGATTTCCCTTTCTGTCTTTAGGCTATGTAGTTCTCCGGCTGTGATCGAGGGGTCTAGGGCACCGTTGGAACCCCCCACGGCTACTGCTAGTTGTTGTTGATAGGTTCAGGGGTCTGCAATCCGATAGCTGCCAACTTCTCTGGTTTTCTGAACTTAGCTAGTATTTCTGTTTTTGCCTCCTATGGTGACTCATTCATAACACTCTTCTATGCTGGTGCAGAAATTATCTTTCCTCCAAACGAAGAGAATGGCCCCTTGTTCTTGTCACAGTCCTTGGTACAAACAGTTCATTGGAGAGATCTCTGTATTGCCCTCTTATATACTTGTACATATATATTAAGTCTCCCCTAAGTCTTCTCTTTTCTAGAGTAAATAGACCTAATTTTGATAACCTTTCTGGCTATTGTAGTGAACCAACTCCATTTATCATTTTTGTAGCCTGCCTTTGAACCCTTTCAAGTTCAGTAATGTCTTTCTTGAGCACCGGCGTCCAAAATTGCACACAATTCTCCAAGTGTGCTCTGACGAGTGATTTGTACAGAGGGAGAATTATGTTTTCATCTCGTGTCCCCAGACCTCTTCTAATGCATCCCATGACCCTATTTGCTTTGGTGGCAGCTGCCTGACACTGGGCACTCCAATTTAGCTTCTTATTGACTAAGATGCCTAAGCCTTTTTCCATGTCTGATTTCCCCAGCAGTTTCCAATTTAGTAAGTAATTATAGCATCTGTTTCTCCTTCCCATGTGCATAACCTTACACTTATCTGTGTTAAACCTCATTTCCCATTTTTCAGCCCAATTCTCCAATTTACTCAAATCTGTCTGTAGTTGCAAACTGTCCTCCTTTGTGTTAACTACCTTACATAGTTTTGCATCATCTGCAAATACTGATATTTTACTGTGTAAGCCATTCACTAGATCATTAATAAATATATTAAATAGTAGGGGGCCCAATACAGAACCCTGCGGTACCCCACTAGTAACCCTGGCCCAATCTGAGTCTTCACCATTAATAACCACTCTTTGATTTCTATCACTAAGCCAGCTACCTACCCATCTACACACATTTTACCCTAGCCCAAGCTTTCTTATCTTACTTACCAATCTTTTATGTGGGACAGTGTCAAATGCTTTCGAGAAGTCGAGATAAATGACATCCAATGCTTCTCCTTGGTCCATTTGAGAGCTTACATCCTCATAGAAGCTGATCAGGTTAGTTTGACAGGAGCGATGCTTCATAAATCCATGTTGATATGGAGTTAAACATTTATTAACATTGAGATATTCCATAATGGTATCCCTTAGAAACCCTTCAAAAATTTTACCCACAACAGATGTTAAGCTTACCGGCCTACAGTTTCCAGGTTCCCTTTTACACCCCTTTTTGAATATTGGTACCACATTTGCTTGCCGCCAATCAAAAGGAACAGACCCTGTTTCTATATAGTCTTTAAATATAAGGAATAGAGGTCTTTCTATCACATTACTTAACTCCCTTAATACCCGAGGGTGAATACCATGAGGGCCTGGTGATTTGTCAATTTTAATCTTATTAAGGTGGTTCTGCACTTCTTACTGGGCTAGGCAGGTAATACTTAATGGGGAGTTTACATTATCACTCTGCATTTCCCCTGGCAAATCCTTTTTCTGTGTGAACACTGTTGAGAAAAAAGTATCTAAAACATTTGCTTTACCCACATCGCTCTCTATGATTTCACCCTCATTGTTCTTTAAAGGGCCGACACCATCAATTTTAATCTTTTTACTGTTTATATAATTAAAGAATAGTTTGGGGTTTGTTTTACTTTCCTTAGCAATGAGTCTCTCAGTTTCCACTTTTGCTAAATGTATTTGTTTTTTACACATTTTATTTTTTTCTCTATAACTTTTTAATGCTTCTTCATTGCCTTCTTGTTTTAGCTTCCTATATGCCTTGTTCTTGTTACATGTATATATTGCCCTTTTTACATCCTTATTTAGCCACATTGGTATTTTCCTGTTCCTAGCCCTTTTATTTCTGTACGGTATGGCTAGCTCGCATGGTTGTTCCTTCCCGGGAAAAAACCTGGCCAGTCATTGCTTGCATTGAGAAACATGTGATGGTGTCTCCGCGGCTTGTGTTTTGCATGTTTTTACATATTTCCCATAAGGGATGGGGGCATTGCTCTAGAATCACTGCATTGAGAAACATGTGATGGTGTCTCCACAGTGTTGGATGTTGATCTCCATGAGTTCATTCATCCTCATTTTTCACAGTCTTCTACTAGGCATTGCTCCTACTGGCCAGTTTCCTACTCCACACTGATGAGGGGCAATACCCCGAAACAGCTGTCTGTGGATGGATACCATGTTTTGGCATAGGTAGTTTCCTTCATTGGAGACTGCCCTTCCCGTGGTTGTTCCTTCCCGGGGAAAGACCTGGCCAGTCATTGCTTGTGTTGAGAAACATGTGATGGTGTCTCCGCGGCTTGTGTTTTACATGTTTCTACATATTTCCCATAAGGCTGAGTTCACACGTGGCGTTTTTTTCGCGTTTCCGCGGCGGTTTTAACCGCTCGATTTTGCCGCGAAAATGCAAAAAATAAGCATCCCATGCATTCCTATGGGATTCCGCAATGCTGTGCTAATGCTGCGTTTTTTACCGCGGCGGAATCGCTTCGCGGTAAAAAACGCAGCATGCTCATTAATTTGCGGAATCGCGGCGATCCCGCACCCATAGGAATACATTGTTCCGCTTACTTCCCGCATGTGGCTGTGCACACCATGCGGAAAGTAAGCAGAACAATTGCGGATGGTACCCACGGTCCGGAGGAGAGGAGACTGTCCTCCGGGCTTTGGGTACCATATCCCTGTAAAAAATAGAATTTTAAAATAAAAAATATTGTTATTCTCACCCTCCGACGTCCCGCGCAGCCTTCCCGCCTCTCTCCACGCTCCCGTTCCCAGTAATCCTTATAATCATATATATGTTCTCAGTAGTCAGTAACAACATGTTCTGGGTACATTGTAAACAAGGTATGACCCTGAGGGGTGGAGGGCTACATGAGCTCCATAGAGTTACATTTGTTGTAAATGGTATAAAATATTGCCTTGTATTTCATTACGTCAGATAAAGTGATCTGCCCGCGGCCCGTGTGTGCGAGCAGTCTCTTTTGTCTCTAAGCGCTTGTAAATTAAGAGCGAAACTCCTAATCTGGACTCACTGGTGATCTAGCTTACCTGACTTTGGGTCAGAACGAAAAGCAGCTACAACAGTTTTGGCGCCCAACGGGGACCGTGGAAACCAGCCTATTCAGAATCTGTATGTGGGAGCTTCCTGGAAGGTTGAATATGCAAAATCCCAGCTGCAGCAGGTGAGAACATTTATTCTTACATTGATTTTGCATTTGCAACCTCTCTAAGGATGTCTACATATCTCTGGGTAAGTCTGTACAACATGGTTCAAAAGAACCTACATCACCAGTGAGCAGTGATTATGTCCGTATGAGAGTTGAATAATAGAGTAATAAGATAATAATTGTCATCTGTATTATCCGCCAATCTATTCTGGCGATATACTAATATACTAACTGGTTGTGTACTGGTGTACTGTGTAGCACAGAGCCTGGGATAGACTCTGTGCAGTGTTTATTTTGGATTAGCAGTAAGTCACATGAGGCGGTATTTTGTATAGGGCTGTGGTTTTTGGTTGTTTTGGTTTTCATTAATTCTTGTTGTTTAAGAAGTTGGCTTTGGTGTTCTCAGAGTGTCAGTGGACACTGCTGTAGGTTAAGGTGTCAAATCCAAAGTGCAAGATAGGCAGGCTGTGTGAATCCTTGTATATATGTCTATGAGAACCTCTGAATGAGATGAGAGATGAGTAATTGAGTATAAGGGATATACATAAATCTCTGATTGATGAAGGGTTCTGTTAGGTGTGGCCCTCTGCATGTGACAGAGGACATTATTCAACTCACTTTGAGTTGAATTAGGCAGAGTGATTGAGATAAGGGATTTTTGTTATCTTCTCTTTGTAAAATCAAATGACCACTGAAAAGTGAAAGAAAAAAACAATCCCTGAATGAGCACTAGGGTGACCGGATCTCATATGGGGGGGGGAAAAAATGTCAGAATCTTGTTCGTCTGGACCCCACAAAACGATTCCCCTTTCCAGATATTGAGAGAGCCAAAATTTGAGCTCGATCAAACGACGTTAACCCGTGCCGCACGTCGCTCAAAGTTTGAAAAAATCCAAATTGAGGTATTTTAAGATTTAGGTATTTTGCATAGTCTGTTAGACTATAAAGAATGTGACAACAACATTGCAGAAATAGCCCTGACCAAATTTTCGAACCATTTGTGGTATTTGAATGCAGAGTTGGTGGGATTATCGTTTTTTGATCCCACCATTACAGACAATGAAAAGTTGTTAATGGCTAATAAATTGCTCAGTAGCACAGATGAACCATCAGAGCACGCTAACCTACATGAGTTGATAATTTTACATAGTTATCTAATCTATTCTAGAGCTTTTGTTAAAGTAGTTTTTGAAACGTCAGAATATAATGCTCGGCATTTGCTTACAACTTGCAGGACATATTGCTTTTGTTCTTCATCTTTTGTCAGAAGGTCGTTAAAGTCGGTTACTTCCTACCTCTTTTAATTTTTCTTTCCTAACTTTTGGATTTACAACCCTAGCGTGCTCTGATGGTTCATCTGTGCTACTGAGCAATTTATTAGCCATTAACAACTTTTCATTGTGTGTAATGGTGGGATCAAAAAACGATAATCCCACCAACTCTGCATTCAAATACCACAAATGGTTCGAAAATTTGGTCAGGGCTATTTCTGCAATGTTGTTGTCACATTCTTTATAGTCTAACAGACTATGCAAAATACCTAAATCTTAAAATACCTCAATTCAGATTTTTTCAAACTTTGAGCGACGAGCGGCACGGGTTAACGTCGTTTGATCGAGCTCAAATTTTGGCTATCTCAATATCTGGAAAGGGGAATCGTTTTGTGGGGTCCAGACGGACAAAATTCCGACATCGATTTTTTGCGGTCACCCTAATGAGCACGCATGAATGAATTTGATGAATTTGCACCATTCTGTGAAGATTGCAGAGGGGTTCTAGGGGTACGGAGTCAAGGGGCAGAGCCCTACAGAATTTTTTCATCGACTCCTAATATTGTTACCTTTCCAGTTCTAGTGCAAGGTCCAGGATGGGTACCTTACAGATATTTCAATCTACATCTGAGATTGAATGAATTGAGTAACGATATAGCTTGTGTTATATGTGGTATGACATTGGAAAGTTTTCTGGAATCATTTGGCCAGGCAAGGTCAAGGCGTGGATACTCACATTATACAGTTATTTGCCCATACAGTGAAGTCCAGTGGTCACCAGAGATTGATGAAGGTTTTGCGGAGATTGATTCTGATTAAGTCTAAAGAACTACGGAATTCTGTTATTTTGTGAAGGATGCTACATTCTGATGGGAGGGGGGAATGAAAGGGCTGTGCGGTTTCTCTTCTCCCTTCTCTCCTCTCACTCTTATCTCTTATCTCTGCTGAGTGTCTAATGGGAGGATTTATGGAGCTGTGCTCAAAATTCTCTGCATTTCTATCCTTCGTGAGGTACGCGCTGACAGTTCTGTGGTTTGTTTAAAGCAACAGTGCTGTACAAAAGGGGAGAAAAGAAACTGTGCCTATTTTAAGGAAATTTGTGGAAGATTGTTTGATCTTCAGTGTGATTGAAAGATTGGTAAAAGATTCACCTGCTTCAAGTTGAGTGATTGATGTGTAGCTGACTGTGGATCAACAAAGGAGGTAGCTGACTGTATGACTGATAAAGTAGGTTAGAGGCCTATCACACCTGGGCCTTCTTAATTTAGTCAGCGGGTTTTTTTGTTGTGGGTGAGAGGCGAGAGCAAGGAGCCTTCTGGATACACCTTCACTCTGACTTGCTATGTGTGGGCTGTAAGACAGAGGTCCAGACACACAGAAGGGCATTTCAGAAGAAAGATGAGCTGTCTAAGTTGATGCAGCCTTCCCACAATCCATGGAGCTGGGCTTGAAGGAAAAAGGCCTATTCCTATTCTAGCCAGCTGATCTAACGGGTGAGAGGCAGAAAGCTTTCTCGTTACATCATGTAGGTCTACCAGGTGAGAGGCAAGGAGCCTTCCTGCTACACCTTGGCAGGCTCTCTCTGACTTGCTAAGTGTGACCTGTAAGACAAGGTCAGGCACACTGAGAGGGCATTTCAGAAGAAAGGTGAGCTGTCGGGAGGAAAAGTTGAAGCCATGGGCAACTTTTTCTGTGTACAGTCGGCGCCCCCAATGGGATCCAAGACAGCTATGCAGATTGTAAAAGACAGAGAAGGAAAAGAAGCAGTGAAAGATGTGGGACCAATATTGAAAAAGGGAAAAATGTCAGAGTGTGGATGTTTGGATGTACAGAAATGGCACAGTTTCAGAGAGGAGAATAGGGGGTGGATAAAAGACAAAAAGAAAGCAACAAGTGAATAAATGGTGTCATGTGGCAGAGGAAATACAACAGTATGGATGTAAAGAGACTACAGTGGGAAGTAAGGTGTATTATGACTGTTTTGATACACAAAAATCTATGACTGCTAGCGCCCCACCTCTGCATAATCAGAGACCGAGACAAGACAGTTGGACTTGCAAACACTGTGGTCAGTCAAACTTAGGCTGGAGAAACACTTGTATGACCTGTACTGCAACCCGTGGAACGCCCCGTGGGGCCTGGGGGTACTCGGTACCGGACCTGTCGACTTCCATGGGGGACGGTGTCATGGTGGCGGCGACCGGGTCGGTGGCCCTGGGGCATCCAGGAATAAAATAGGGGAAAGTCGTGTGGTATTTATGTGGTAAAAATGAAGATAGAGTTTATAGATGGTTAAATACGTGACGCCACCTGTGGTATTCTGGTCAGAGGTGACCAGCGCTGTGGTGTTGTTCCCCTGAGACTGTTGGTGTGTCGCAGCTGAGGTGAAAATAGCTCTCCACAGGTAGAGCAATAGTCTCAGGGCAAAGATGTTAAATTATTAGTCAAAATGGCTGTGAACATTGGGGTGCAGAAAAATGAGAGAAAGACACAGAGAGGTGCAGTTTCTTTACCTTTTACTTGAAAGTGGTTGTCATCCGGAGTACCTCATACTGGTGATGGAATGAGTCCGGCTCACCTGGAGGCATTCAGGGGATCCACCTTGCCAGGTGGGGATTTAGGACCTTCCTTCTGTGCTTTGTGTGTGGGTCTCCACTGTTTATAACTATGCTGCGACCCTCAATTGCGTGATGATTTCATTAACCTGTACGGCTGTCAGCATGAGCCTATTCCACGGGTACTGTCCTTTTCACCATCGGCCCAGGGCTCCTTATCTGCTGTCGTGCCCTCAGGTATTCAATGTTGCACAGGAATTTACAATTCCCTGTACTTTCAGATTTGGTGGCAGGACATACAGCTCCTGTCCACCCAGGACTCTGACATCCCTTTTCTCCCTATTTACGCTTCACTCAGGGGTCTGCTATATGAAGTTTTAGCTTTCCCAGAGCCTCTTATCTCTGCTCGTGTCCTTTTCCTCTTGTCAGATCAGCTGCCTGTCTTGAACTCCTCCCAGAGCAGCTCTCTCCTCTGAACTGACTGGATCTTCCAGAAAGATCTTTTTACCTCACCTTTTAACTGTCTTGTCATTTCCTCACAGCTCACAGCTGCTCTTGTTTCCATGACAACCCCCTCAGCTCACCTCTAGTTGACTCACCAACCCCCTCTGCTGGCCAGAATTTATAAGGCAGCTCCCTTTTCTGACCTGCAGCAGGAATTGTGATTTAATCTCTGTTACCTGGCATGGGGGTCCCCTTTCCGCCTCCAAGCATGACTTCACCTCTTAGAGGGAGGTGATGTCACTGTGACAACAGGACTCTGGGGTGTCACACCCGACCTAAGCAAATTGCACTAAATCCTGTCTGGACAAGATCACATGTAGTGACAGAGGAAGCTGACTCACTCGAGAGCATTGATTTTGGGGAAGAAGCTAGCAGTGGTCCTGAGGAAGCTGGGGAACAGCATGTCACCCCCACCGATCATCCAGTCACCTCCATGACCAGACCCATGACCAGAGAAACATCCACATCGAGACCGAGAAGGGTGACTAGAATAAGACAGATACAGGAGTATTATCCCTGGAGCCCCTCTGATCAGCTGGCTATGTTAAAGCAGTTGCCTAACCCTGAAAACCAACCATTCCCATTTTATAGACAAATAAAGGAAATAGCGGGCATATAAGTGTACCTGGGCAGACCTAGAGAGCTTGGTGAGTTCAAAGGCAGGTGACGTACTAGGACACATAATTAAGACAGACACATAGAGATGTGGCAAAGGATCAAGCTCGGGGCATGGATGATAAATCTGTATGATCTGGGGAGACATACTGTGAATCACTAAAACAATGGGCTATAGTGAAACAATCAGAGCAGTCTGTACTCCTGACTGACGTGACACAGCAAAAAGGAGAGAGTGTAGAGATGTACTTTGGACGGTTACAGCTGAAATGGGCAGACATGGGGTACAGTCCCATAAGTCCACTCGACGTTAAAATACTGGTAAATGCATTCATTGACGGTATGAGCAAAGGCTTACGAGACGCGGTACAGACAGCCAGACCTGAATGGAGAAATGTAGATCCAACAGATCTCCTGAAGGTGGCTAAAGGAGTTGAACAAACAAGGACAATAAGATGACCTGTCATGTATGCTGGAATACAAGGAAAACAGTGGAGACGTAGCAAGGGACCTAGGGACATAAAAACAGTGAGGTGCTGGAATTGTGGTGAGAATGGGCACTATGCCAACCATTGCAAAAACCCTATAAAGGAGAGTAAGCAGACCAATCTTCCACCTCCTCCACATACAGACTAGGAAACTGGCAACCCAGTGACAAATGTGTGCCCTGTTCTTGTCCCCTCTGGACCTGCCATGATGACCACCATAACAATGCCGGGAGGGAAAGAGGCAGAATTTTTGATTGACACTGGGGCAGCCGGGACTGTGGTGCACAAAGATTTGATAATGCCAGACATGATTACTAATGAGATTGTGGAATGTGTAGGGGTAGAGAGGCAAGTGACAGAAGCCCCTATGACTAAACAAATAAGACTAACATTGCAAGATAGCCAAGAGGTGCTTACAAAACTTATTGTTAGTGACAATACCCCTATGAATTTACTGGGAGCAGATGTGCTGAGTGCGATCCAGGCCACCATACAATACTCTCCTGAGGGTATTACAGTCACAAGTCACCTCTCAGATAAATATTTGTGTAAGATTGCAGCAATGGTGTATATGACAAAAGCGGTGAAACTAATACCTGACACCAAAATGCCTGAGGATAAGGAAATGGGACAGGTGCCAGACACTGTTTGGGCAAGGGGAAAAACTGATGTGGGTCGGCTGCCCATTCCCCTGTCATGATTAAATTGAAAAAAAGAACCACTCCTCATTGATTAAAGCAATACCCCTTGAGCCTAGCCAAATCAATGGCCCTGAGCAGAGATATTGAAGAGTATGTTAAGGCAGGGGTTCTGGTGCAAAGATCTTCCCCCTGCAACACCCCTTTGTATCCCATTAAGAAAAAAGGACCGAAGGGTTCCCCTGACACTTACAGAATGGTTCATGACTTAAGGGCTATTAATGATGTTACAGAAAGTGTGACCTCAATCGTCCCTTACCCACTCACAATACTGTCACAGATCCCAGCAACGGCAACATGTTTTACAGTTATTGATTTGGCAAATGCATTTTTCTCTGTACCCCTGCACCCTGACTGTCAGACTCTTTTTTCCTTTACTCATGAAGGTAAACATTATTGTTGGACAGTCCTCCCCCAAAGAGGAAAGAACTCCCCTACCATCTATTCAACAGCAATTGCAGGGGTCCTTGAGCAATGGCAACCACCTCATCCACAGGTAGTACTTTTGCAGTACGTGGATGACCTTTTGCTCTGCTGCCCGGACGAGACGTCCTGCAAGGAAGCTACAGTTTCCTTGCTATGCTTTTTAGCAGAAAAGGGCTGCAAGGTCTCATGTGACAAATTACAGTATTGCAAACAAAAGGTGACCTTTTTGGGACATTGTATTGCTGAAGGTACAAGACACCTGACTGAAGACAGAAAACAGGCAATTCAAAATCTCCCTCTACCCAGGTCACATCAGCATCTACGCACCTTCCAAGGTTTGGTGATCTACTGCAGGCCTTGGATAAGGTCTGCTTCACAAATGATGCAACCACTTTATGACTGCTTGTCATCAGACCTCTATGATCTCACTCAAGAAGCAATTGATTCCTTCCATTCTATCAAACTGCTCAGTGTGTCAGCCCCGACCTTAGGCATACCAAATTATGACCAGACTTTTTTCTAGTTTTGCACAGAGTAGGGAAGACATGCTACCACAGTACTGACACAACAACATGGAGGGAAACAGAGACCAATAGCTTACTACTCAGCACAAGTAGACCCAGTGATCAGAGGGTCACCTACGTGTGTCCGTGTGGTAGGAGCAGCTGCACTACTACTAGGAAAGGCATGTGAGATCACACTAACGTTTCCTTTGACAATCTATTCCCCACATGACATCCATTCCATACTCGTACAAGTTCAACCAAAACATCTGTCTATGGCCAGACAGCTCCGACTTGAGTGTGCTCTACTAATTCCTGAGTATGTCACCCTCAAAAGATGTAACGTTCTGAATCCAGCCACCCTCCTGCCTGTGGATTCAGAAAAGGGGGAATTGGTGACCATATTAGCAAGTGAGGAAGAATACTTTGACATGACGCATGAACATGACTGCATAGAACTGATGAGTCAGGAGACAGTTGGGTTTGCACACGTTCATGAAAAACCTGTTCCTAATGCAGATTTTGAGTTTTTTGTAGATGGCTCCAGATACCACCAGGATGGATGATTCTACACTGGATATGCAGTAGTATCCTCACAAGAGGTAATCTGAGCTGAACCACTCTCTCCTCACATGTCGGCGCAGGAGGCAGAGTTGAAGGCACTCACTGAGGCGTGTAGAGCCGCTGCAGGTAAAGTCACTAATATTTACACTGATTCGAACTATACATGGGGAATAGCCCATGATTATGGCCCTATCTGGAGAAGCAGAGCGTTCCTTACATCAGCCGGTAAGCCCATTAAAAATGCAGAGCTGGTGAAACAATTGATGGAGGCATTGATGTTACTAGTCCAGGTTGGCACTGTCAAGGTAAAAGCACACACAAAAGGTGACTCCGTGGAGGTAGAGGGCATCAGAAGGGCGGACGAGGCTGCTAAAGTAGCAGCAAGGCGGCCAAGGGAGCAGTGGACGGTGGCGGGGAGTCAGCATATTCCAGCCACACTAATCCTCAGACTCCTTTTTCACACATACATTATTCAGTAGCTAAAGTAATACATATATTGGCGCTTTTACGGCTACATAAAACACTAAGCAAAACAACAAAATTTGCATACAAGTCTGTACTATGCAAAAAAAAAATCCAAGAAAGGGCTTATGGGCACACCAGGTATTATTCATTTGTTTTCCCCTTATACCAGATGTACATTTACCCCTTCCTTTCCTTATTATTTTACCCATAGATGCTTTACAGCCTTCAATACCATCTTGGTACACATCTCATTAACCTGTGTTTGATCATGAGTGAGTATACGGAAGCAATTATTGTCATCACCACAGGTATTTGCTCCAGTGTGTTGAAGACTGAACCACAGTTCACAGTTCAGTCTGAGGGGCCCATGAGGCAGATATATCACGGAGCACATCTTTTCCCCAATACCTAGATTGAGTCCAAGTCTCATTGTATATGCAGTGTGGGACTAATACCTTGCATAGCTCCAGAGGTAAGGAGAAGTATGGCATTCTCCTCGCAGATACTGAGCTGTGTGTACAGAACCAACAGTCTTTCGGTTTATTTTGTTGTTTTGCTTAGTGTTTTATGTAGCCGTAATAGCGCCAATATATGTATTACTTAAGCTACTGAATAATGTATGTGTGAAAAAGGAATCTGAGGCTGAACCTTCTGTATTGTATCATAGACCCCAGATAGCCGTTGCTGATGGGGAAAGTGAGTGTCCACACTGAGGGTGGATGAGCGAAGCAGGTAGGAAGCCCCCTTATGGGTACTAGACCCATGAGACAGTAGCTCCTTTGTGGACATCAGCTGATCCTGTGGCAAAGATTATACCATTTACAAAAGGGGGAAATTGATGTAGAAGAGTTAATGGTTTGCCTTTATATCCCTTTAATTGCCTTTAATTCTTGATTTGCCTTTTGCCTTTCATTTAGTCTTATGACGCTGCAGTTCGCCTGTCTCCTCTTCAAGGGAAAAATGCTTCTTATCATATATATGTTCTCAATAGTCAGTAACAACATGTTCTGGGTACATTGTAAACAAGGTATGACCCTGAGGGGTGGAGGGCTACATGAGCTCCATAGAGTTACATTTGTTGTAAATGGTAAAAAATATTGCTTTGTATTTCATTTTGTCAGATAAAGTGCTCTGCCCATGGCCCGTGTGTGTGAGTAGTCTCTTTTGTCTCCAAGCGCTTGTAAATTAAGGGCGAAACTCATAATCTGGACTCACTGGTGATCTAGCTTACCTGACTTTGCGTCAGAGCCTCTTAAAGAAGTTACAGGTCTGTGAGAGCCAGAAATCTTGCATGTTTTTAGGTGATCAAATACTTATTTTCCACCATAATTTGCAAAATAAATCTTGCTAAATCAGACAAGGTGATTTTCTCGATTTGTTTTCTCATTTTGACTCTCATAGTTGTGGTCTACCTATGATGTCAATTACAGGCCTCTCTCATCTTGTAAGTGGGAGAACTTGCACAATTGGTGGCTGACTAAATACTTTTTCCCCCTACTGTATAATATGTATAGGGTTGGGTCTCCTCGCCTTATGTACTTGTGTGTCCCTTGTCTTACACATGTTTATTATACTTGTCTATATTTCCCCTTTTCACATGTAAAGCACCATGGAATAAATGGCGCTATATAAATGCATAGTAATAATAATATAGGACAGCGAGGACCTTCATACTATATATAGGGGGCAGTGGGGACATCATATTGTATATAGGGACTATGTAGCCATTTTACTATATATAGGGAGCTCTGGATCCTCAATGTATTATAATGGGCTTTGGGGACCATCATATTGTGTATTGAGGGCTGTAGGACTATCATTCTGTATATACAGAGCTGTGTGGGTACTCAGAGGACATTTTTTGTTATAAAAGGGACATTATTAGGTTTGATAGGGGCACTCAGTTCCCATTATTTCTTTTTGCTGGGGGGGCATTATTAACTTTAAGTGGACACTCAAGGGTATTTGTTGCTGGAAGGGGGCACTTGGGATATTATATAGAATAGAGACCTTTGCACAGTAGGGGCATTAATACTTTCTATGGGACACTTTAATTTTTTTGGGTAGGGAATAATCCTAATAATGGCATAATTTTTTAAATATTGGGGTCAGTGCTCCACACCGCAAGTGCACGCAGAGTGGCAAGTTTCTGTAGGTTGGAAATAGATGGCGACGTCGCTTTAAATGTGTTTTGTTGTAATCTGTGCAGACAAGCTGTGGCTGGAGAAGTGTTAATGGAGGTCTGGGCCAGATGGAAAAGACTGGAAAAGTGAACAACCCGAATCAGACAGAGTGTCATGTGTAAGTTAAACTGTACTGTAATCACGTGTATGTTCTGTGGGACTGGTATCTACCCATATACGGTTACTGTAAGGTGGTAATATTGCTCTTTTTAGTAGTGTTTTTTTTTTTATTTAGTAACAGGTTAATGTGTTTCAGTCATTATGTAGTAGAAGGTGTATGGTGGTATCATTGGTCTTTGTATAGAGTGTTTTGTTATGTAGAGGTAATGGTCATATTATTCTGTATTCTCTGTGCAGTGGTGATGGTAGTGGACATTGTGTAGCCATATTGTTTGGTCTTTTGTAGTAGTCATTTTGATAATATTGGTCTTTGTATTGTGTGTTGTTGGCTAGCAACAGTGATATGCTGTAATTACATATGTACAGATGCTATTTTATATGGATATAGGGGGGTCATATGGGGAAACATGCACTTTGGGGCTTGGACCCCTGGTCTTTTAGGACCCTAGCAACGCACCCGCATACTGTGTGTTTACATGTGCGTGTTTCTGGAGTTGTATGCTTGAAGGTAAGCTCAGTTTTGGTACCATATCTAAGCAGTAAGCTTGGTTCTGGCACTGTATCGATGTAGCAATCTAGATTCTGGTACCATATGTATGCCGTAAGCTTGGTATTTTTCCCGTATTTATGTAGTAGACTTAGTAATCTCGGTTCAGCTCCCATATCTCTGGAGTAAGCTCTGTTCTGCTCCCATATCTCTGTAGTAAACTCTGTTCTGCTCCAATATCTTTGTAGTAAGCTCATTTCTGCTCCCATATCTCGCTAGTAAGCTCGGTTCTGCTCCCATAGCTCTGTAGTAAGCTCAGTTCTACTCGCTTATCTCTGTACTAAGCTCGTTTCAGTTCCCTTATCTATGTAGTAATCTTGGTTCCATTCTTGTGTCTATGTAGTTAGCTTGCTTCTGTTACAGTATCTATGTAGGCAGTAAGCTTGGTTCTACTCCCATATCTATGCAGCAAGCTTTGTTCTGTTCCCATATCTTTGTACCAGACTGTCTTTAAAGCTTGTCATCACTGCTTAATGCAGTGGCCAGAGATAAGCAGGGCAGAGGTGGGCCACCACAATTCGAGGTCCACTGCCTTGTGATTGCCCCCCAGGCTGAAAAGTGCCAGCCAGCCCCTGATCCTGACTATAGGTCTGTAATGCACAACTATCCCTTCTCCAGCAGCTATATCTACACAACAGCTAATAGTGGTATTTATACTGAATAATACAATAAATGGAGTCTTAAAAAAGGACTATTTGGTTATAGGTTTCAGCAGTAAGGACTGTAAGGCAATATAAACCCTGAGTAAAGGCCTGTAATTCACACTTTCTCTTTATCAGCACCAATCCTCACTCTGTTTTTGGGGTACAGCGTAGCAAGGATTGCGCCACTGCGTCTTTTATAGAACCAGTGATGTGATGTAGCCTGTCACTCTCAGTAATGCCAGTTGCAAACAAGGCTATGGCATTACCATGATTGGCAGGCAATACCTCCATGTTTAGTGGCTGAATAAAAGCCAGAAAACATGTGGGGCAGGGAATCAAGCGTGGCGCTCGAGCACCAGGAATACTCGACTGATTATGGAGCATGACCGAGCCCCGATGCTTGATCGAGTACAAAGCAGTGTTAAGCAAGCTCCTTCATCACTAATGGATGCTGAATGGGATAAAGTTAAATCTCTCCATGTGAGGACCACAAAGTGCCAGAATGCGATTAACCAGCACACTATCCCCTTATATTTCGATTGACAGCATCATTTTACATAACTGGTTCCCATTAAGATGTGCACAAAGGAAAGGTAATATAACTGTCCACAGCAATCTCTTGTTTTCAAAATCTTTCTGAGATTTGGCAAATATTCGGCATTAATTCTGTATATATGAAAATATTATCAAAGTAAAATGATATTAAGATTCAAGCATTAAGAGGATTGTAAACCTCAGACACATCATGCATACAAGCACTTTTATGCTGATTAAATTCTTACCTTGTGTTTTGATTGTGTAACAACTCACGCGAGAAAATAGGTAACAAAAACTGCAACTGACCCTGCCGATTCCTGTACTGACTAGAAATCCTGACCAGCAGTTCCTAAATGTTCGTGCGTGAGCAAAGATACATGTGCATCTCACAAAATTAGAATAAATTCAAAAAGTTAATTTATTTCAGCTCTTCAATACAAAAACTGAAACTCATATGTTATATAGAGTCATTACAAACAGAGTGATCTATTTCAAGTGTTTATTTCTGTTAATGTTGATGATTATGGCTTACAGCCAATGAAACCCCAAAAGTCATTATCTCAGTAAATTAGAATACTTTATAACACTAGCTTGAAAAAATGATTTTAAAATCCGAAATGTTGGCCTACTGAAATCATTGATTGTGGATACTTCACACGAGACCTTGGAAATCAAGGTCCCAGAATCTGCAGAAAGAGTGGAGAGGCACACTATCCAAGCTAAATAAACCAAAAATTGAAACTGCAATGCAAAAAGTCCAGAGGCAATGGTAGTATATCAAAAGTGAAAAACTTTATTTAGAAAACCAGGTAGGCAACAGATAGGCTAAAAAGTGACAGACAATATCTGAAAAAAAATTAGCAATGGAACAGTAAGAGATGACTCCGAAGATTATAACATCACAATTATAAACGAGACCCTGTATAAATGGCCAGCATATATCTTATAATAGAGTTACATAGGGTGCATAAAACGGTAACCCTGACTGACTGCACTGAGGACTGCCAATCCCCATAAATAAGCAATTACTATATTATATCAGATACACAAGACATTTAATCAAGTTGACATATGACAGTAGCAGGCAATGCAAAATAAATTGAGTAGATAATGTTAGATTATATGCTGCCTACTTCCTGAAAAGTAATACAAGCTAGGTGCAAAGTAAAGAGCAGAAATAGCAAGTAGATAAACCCTAGAATTTCACTGACTATTTTAAGCTATAGTAGCATGGCTGAACATCCACAAGAAACTATCACCAGCAGGAAATGCCAGGAGGGGGACAGAATATAAAGCCGCACCCAAAAGTTGATAAGACAGACAAATGTAAACACCTGTGTTATGTTAAACAGACTGCAGACACAATAACAGAATCGAAAGACACAGACAAAAGATGTGTCTGCTGTGTCTCAGCGGACAGAGAAGCTCACCACAAAGCACAGGCTCAAGGTTTCGAAACAAGGATCATGACACCTTAATTGTAAAAATCCATTTTGCAGTTCCTGAGAAATCCAAAGTAAATGAAATCATATTCAAATGAGCTGTCCCTCTCCTGCCTATCCTCTATACTCCCTTTCCACCATCTTCCTTTTATGTCTGAGTGAATGATCACTGAAACAAAAGTGACTTCGCAGTCAGACACAGGAGGCTTGTGGTGGGTGTGGAATAGGATGGGAGATCAGGAGTGTTGCAAGTACAATGTCCCTACCAAAAGGAATTGCTGTCCTTTTACATACAAATGTAAATGATTGTCCTGCTGGAACACTATGTTATCATTTTCATACCCTTAGTACGCTAGTGATAGGGAATTTGAATGTACCTATATGTGAATGGTAGAGACATATCTGTTCTCAAAAGGGGGGATTGATAGGGAATTCTATATGTCCCTCTAGTATTAATGTATTTCTGGGGTCTCACATGCATACTCTGTATATGAAAATGCTGTCTCATGATGATAATCACCTATAACCTTATTCTTCAAAAGAAATTGTACATGATGGATAAACAGCTTACTGCACCCAGTTGGACATTGAAACTACACGTCCACATGCTAGACCGATACTGGGGATGTAGCACTCAGTAACCCTCAATAACACAGATAACGGAGCTATAACCGTCATGAGGATAGATTAATGAGATTGATATTGGGGTCTTGTGTAACTTACACAAGACCTATTAAAGTTTCCATCACGTCTGCACAAATACTAATAATTAACAGCCGAGTACAATCTGATTGGTTAAAGAATATGAATATGATTGGTTGAAATCATTTATGCTTACTGTTGAATAATCAATTGTCCAATGGAATAAGATGATGTAATGTTACCGCCTACTCAAATGAGTATATAAGCTACCTAATTAAATCAGGAAATTGTGACATCCTACAGATACAGACCCTGTCTCTGTGTGTGTTTGTTCACCACTACTCGAGTAGGCCTCAAACCAGAATCTGGCAACCCTCCAGCATATCAATCTCCCATTGAGAGATAAAGATCAAAGTTCAGACTCTTCAGTTGGCGTCCCTGGGTGGGCTGGTCACAACAGAAGACCACAGTATCCTGAGATCCGGCACCCGCAGACTGAGGCCTAGAGGACACACAGACCAAAATCACCGGTGAAGGTAAGAGCCATTGTTTCTTACAAAATTCTGTGTCTCCCCTTTGCTACATGTTCTGAACCGGCTTTTGGGATACAGTATAGTCTGTCTTCTTACATACCAGCGCTAAGAACCGTAGAATATCCTTGTGATATGCAAAATGTATGCTGGAGGGGGAAACCTAAAAGCTGCTACGTATAATTGCAACATGCATGAATGACCCAACCTTGAGGGTACCAAGAATTCTTTGCTGTGTTTTTGCCCTTTGGGAGCGTTTCTCCATGATAACTGGCTTGCCAGGATTCATGTGAGGACACGTCTCTGGCGGCATATGCATAAAGAAGGCTGTGTACGTCCTCTTGGGGAGTGCTAGAATGCTAGAGGTACTATTACGGTATTACAACGCCGGTTGAAGACAGGATAGGTCTATCTACCTTCTATCCTGTCTGATATGCACAAACTGCCCCCTAATTGGTGCTAAAGAACTTTGAGGTAGTAGGGATTACATTAGCCTGCATATTAATGATAGCTTTAGTCTTCTGGTTGATAAATAAGATCTCTGAGTATACAAGGCTCAGCAGGTCTAGCTGAGGGAAAGGATTCGTCCTGGGCTAATGAGAAAATTTGGGCCATATTAGTCTGCCTATAGTTAATTGAATTTGCTCTCTGGTATATATAAATATATATAGGTTTATTATAACTGCAGAGAAGTGCCATCTCATACTGAGTATGTAGAGATTTAGTGTGTTATATGACCGGGTGGGTCAGGTTGGCCAGCCACTAAATAGTTAAACTTCTTATCAGGATTCCTATGGGTTTGATGCCTACTAACTGATGATGTCACATCAGTTTTAGGACGTAAGTTCGGACACTGAGCAGGAACCCCTTATAACAACGGCACGCAAGCCTATGCATCGAATTAGCGAAGTGCAGTCGGCATAGGTATATTGCTAGCAAATTGATAATGAAGTAGGGAGGTGGGCACAAAATAACAGCTCATATTAAGAGAATAGTGAATAGCAACCAGAGAAAGAGGCAGACAGAGAGGGAAAGAGATAGGGAGATACGGTCTAGGTGCGGCCTGTACATTGAATTAGCGAAGTGCAGTCAGTACGGGTCCGCAAGCCACAGACATTTAGGCATTTTAGGACAGGCCAGGAGAATTTTTAGCCACCAATACAGTCAAGTATCAACCAGAAAAGGATTTTAAGCGAGCACCAGGAGATAGAAAGTAGGGACTGCAGTGATTAGAAGCAGAGGACAGAGAAAACAAGCTTAATGAGTTAAAAGTTTACTGAATCTGTGTGAAAGAATGTGAATGTCCTTTGAGACTCTCTGCTGATAAGTGGACACGCATGATCTCTGTGTGAAAGAAATTCTGTGTGAATGAGAGGCCACTGTAGGTTCTGTCTGCAGACTGCTATTTTCAAAAGAAAATCTGATGCGAATCATGTTTTGTATGACAGATGGATATTTGCTGGGACAGTGCCAGACACGAATGTGAAGAAAGTTCACTATATACAGAGAGGAGATGATTGGTGGGCGCTGTTAGCATTAAACGCGCATATCCCTTTAAGTAATGCACTGAAGGGACACACTTTACAAGACCTGAGGTTTGGCGAACAGTTTATATTACAAAGCCCAGATGGACAAGTTTTCCACTATAGACGTTTTCGTGTCAGGAATAGAGCCCCCCGTTGAGTGGTGTATATTGTGGGTTGCATTATACAGGAAAAGTTCTGTTTGGTGGTCTGAGCTTGCCTTGTGTGTGTGTGCCAAGTATTCCATGAGAAAATGTCGTGCCCTAATTGCACATTTGGATTAATGATGATTATATCTCCTGAAGGTTGGAGAACTGTCAAAATTATACCAGGAGGGTATATCCAACAGCTCACTGGTTTTGGATTTCTGTCAGACAGATTTCCAGAGTATAAAGTATTTCAGCTCAATGTGCATGGAATTCCCGCTATTCCCTGGGTTGATGGGATATTATTAAGTGACATAGGGAATTATAATCTTGTCAGATGTCCGTTAAATAATGGAGAGCCAGAATCCTACCTGGTGGAAGCGCAGCTCGCAGCCCTTCTCACTGGATTTGCACTGTAGCATAATACATATTTGTAAAAGGTATACAGCTAGATTTTTTTCTCAACCTTAAGTTAAGTGTTTAGAGTGTGTAATGCATGTTGATAAGGAAGGGAGAGGCAGATGGTTCAAAGTACAGCTTTGCCTTTGACTTGAAGCAGTGTCAGATACCCATGAAAAGCAATTGTCAGGTAGCAAAGATAAGGAATGCTTTTAGCATGTTTGAAAAAAAAAAAAAGAAAAAAATCCCGTTATATGTGTAATGGAAATCCACCACTCTGCCCCCTATTCGGTACTAGCATGGTGATTTCCAAAGGGGGGGAGAAGAGAAGAGAATCCGCTATTTTTAAAATATATGCTAATCCATAAGGGTATCTCTCACTAATCTGGATGTTGAGTTTTTCTTTCCGGAAGGTCCAAGAACCTGGTTGTATGGCGATCACACAGCATGAGATAGTAGAAAGCAGAACCACTCCTCACTCATAACTCTACGGGGGAGGTGGAGTTGACGGCACTCATTGAGGCGTTTAGGGGGCTTTAAGGTAAGCAAGACACTACATATACAAGTTATTGTTTTCAGGTGAACCCACAACTACGGCCCCATGTGGGGAGGTAAGGTCTTTTCTTACACCAACAGGCCCTGAAAGAGGTTGCCATAGTGAAGGTGAGGGTACATATGAAAAAGAACCCATGGAGCACGAAGCAAACAAAGTGGCTGGGAATCAGCCAGAAGACCAAGGTACTGGGAGACCCCTGAGGCGCCTCCACTGGTCATGGTGAGCATTACAATAACCAGTTAGACTTAAGTATCTTACAGGCTCTGACTCGGTCACCAACCGGGGAAGAGACTGAAGTCTGGTCAGAAGCTGGAGCTCAGAACCGTGGATGGCGGGACAGCGGGTATGTTTGCCAAAATCCTTGCACCATGTGATGGCTCATGACTCAACGCACGTGAGTGAAGACAAAAACTATGTGCTCTGAAGAAAGATGTTGGGTCCACCTGTTTAGCTTTACATTAACATAGATTAGATGCGCACAACACAGATAGACTAGAAAGATGCCATAAACACACACGTGCGCCTGGGTCCTCCTATCCGTTTCAATGACTGCAGATTGACTTCATACAGGCTGCCCAAGGTAAGATGTATGAAGTATGTGCTCGTGTGTGTTGATCTCTTTTCAGGGGACTGGAAGCCTTCCTGATGTCAGAAACTACCACAACTGAGGTACTCTTTTGTCCACACAGATGGTAACTATTTGACAACCCCTGCAGCAGGTCCGGAGTCCAAGAAGGACTCCCATTTGTGTATAAATAAGTTTTTGATTCTATTCTAGTTAATCCAGACACTGGTTGCTGACCAAAAGACACGAAGACCACTGGAGACACTGGTTGATGGTCCCCGCTAAGCCACGTCCGTAGAGCTAAAAGGAAGACCGGGTCCATACAAGCTACTATGAGGTCCTGGAGCGGAAGAATGAGGGTCCTGTCCCTGATGATGCTGGCAGCTTTACTGCAAGAAGGACAAATGGACGAGACACCTCAAAATAACACATCAGTAACCTTGTGGTTTGACACCATGTTAGCAACAGCTACATTTAGGGTGGACTTGTGTCAGATAGTGAGGTGTCAATGGAATCTTAAATTTGGGAAAAAGAGTAGTAACCCCAATTATAAATATCTAACAGGAACTGAAGGGGCGGTGGTATATATCTGTGTAACTAGACCTGGAAATGAGAACTGTAATTCTTGGTCAGATGCAGCTTGGAACACGGGAACTTCATGGGGGTATAAGCCAGAGGAAGCCATGACTCGTGTTAGTTCATCAGGAAAGCCTCTCCTCAAAAGGATGAATATTGCTGTACCCATTCCAAAATGGGGTTGTGATCCAGAGGTTTTGGACTGGAGATTCTCTTGCAATCCTCTCCTTATAACGCTGGATGAACCCTCTCTTGGAGATGAAGGTCTCTATGTATTGGGACTGTATATCCCAGGTAGACAGGTTCAGCAGGGAACATTTTGGTTAAAAGCTGTTCCTGCACAGGACAAGGAACAAGAGGAGGACAAACCCCAAAGGTCAGGAGAAATGTTGGATGTTGATGGAATTGGGGAATTAGGCTATGAGGAGAAGTTAGCCATAGAAACAGGCTACACAGAGAGGAATGAATGGTTGCTGTGGATGAAGTATACTACAGAGCAAAATAACAAAACTGATTGTATTGCATGTGCAACTGCTAGGCCCCATTTAGGGACTATTCCCCTCAGATATTCAGAACAGGATCAAGTAGATTTACAGTGTATTCTAGCTTTGTATAATGCCACGTATGACCCTAGTGATAATGTTTTGTGTCAATCTCTATCAGTCCGGTATCCAATAGCCAAAATTGATCAAGTGCCACCTAGAGTTTATGCATATCCATGTGACTACACTTGTTTCCTGAGGACAGGACCAGGGAGATGGGTAGGAAATCTAACTTCAGAGTTTTGTCACATCACCATCCCCATAAATACAGATATAGGAGGCTTTAAAGCCAGTTGGTTCCAAAACCAAACTATAGCAAGGAGTGACATATGGTGGTTATGTGGAGATATGAAATTAAGGCTTAGGTTGCCACCAAGTTGGGTTGGCAGCTGTGCTCTAGTTCAGGTGCTCATGCCATTTAAAATAATTTCACCAGAAGAGATTAAAGGAGGTGGAATGAATGTTGAAACCTTGCACAGAAATAGAAGATCAGTACCTGCTGGGTCCTTTGATCCTAGAGTTTATATAGACAATATAGGAGTACCCAGAGGGGTACCTGATGAGTACAAGGCCAGAAACCAGATAGCAGCAGGTTTTGAATCAATTTTCTTCTGGTGGGTGACAGTTAATAAAAATGTGGATTGGATAAATTATATCTATTATAATCAGCAAAGGTTTATAAATT
The DNA here is from genome assembly GCF_039654945.1 of Dendrobates tinctorius. Classification (NCBI taxonomy): domain Eukaryota; kingdom Metazoa; phylum Chordata; class Amphibia; order Anura; family Dendrobatidae; genus Dendrobates; species Dendrobates tinctorius. The sequence continues at coordinate 60,447,515 of NW_027361829.1, forward strand.
ATACAAGGGATGCAGTAAAAGGGATAGCTGCATCACCACCTTTGTCTGTGAAGCAATCCCATATCATTAAGCTTCCTCCACCAAACTTGACAGTTGCTTCCATTACTCTATCCGTTAGCCACTTTTCATCTTGTTTTTTTCAAAACCCATTTACACCCATCAAAGCCTGGGACATTGATTTTCATCTCATTGTTCCAAATCACTCTTTTCCAATCTTCTACTGTCCACTTTCAGTATTTTTTTGCAAACATGAGCCTACACTTGTTATGACGATACTGAAGTCAATCCTTCCTCATCTTCTTTTGGACCACCAATGTAGACTTGCGCAACGTGCTTGCATGGACATCTGTGATCTCATTATTACAAAGCATAGGAGCCACCTCCACTGCCATGATTGTCGCTTGTGATGAGCCAACTTGTTGACTCCAATATTTTGCCTGGACGTCACCTCTTGGCTTTTGAATGGATGGACAAACCTCATTTCATATTCTTCCAACTGTCAAGGCACTCACGTGATGCAATTTGGCAAATTTTTTTTGCCAAGAGACAGCTATCAATGATTTGAATGATGCTGTTTCTCTTTTCTTGTAAAATCTTTTTCATGCCCGCTCCTCTATTCGAACAACTGACCTTTCACTTGGCAATTAACCTAATAACACACTGAGCTGTTAGGGAATGTGAGAACAGGTTGTAATTTGTAGTATTCAATAAGAAAATATTTTACACCACCAGGAGCAAAACAGAAACAATGCAGTGACATGAAAAGACTCTGCATAACTAATCATATAAAAAACAAATCTGAACTGAGAAAAGTAAGTTAATGTGTATGCACAATGTAAGTGCATATTAACACATGACCATTAACCAGAGAAAACAAAAAGCAAAAAACACAAATGTCCTGAACTAAAAAGTAAAAAATATACTGCAAATAATGCATAAAGGTATTTAAAACCTTTTCACTTGCCAAGTGACGTGAATGTGAATAAGGATCGAGCGGCTGAACCACTAGTAACAGCTTAGGCCAGGCTGGATGGCTTTCCCAGCTCAGAAAGAGGGCGGTCACACCCATATATGCACTGAATGCACAATGAAATGAATAAAAAACAAATCTGAAATCAGAAAAGTAAGTTAATGTGTATGCACAATGTAAGTGCATATTAACACATGACCATTAACCAGAGAAAACAAAAAGCAAAAAACACAAATGTCCTGAACTAAAAAGTAAAAATATACAGCAAATAATGCATAAAGGTAATAATAATAATAAGGGTATTTAGTAAACAGACCGCCCTCTTTCTGAGCTGGGAAAGCCATCCAGCCTGGCCTAAGCTGTTACTAGTGGTTCAGCCGCTCGATCCTTATTCACATTCACGTCACTTGGCAAGTGAAAAGGTTTTAAATATTAGAGTAGCTACTGTCCCGCAAGGGTTGCCGTGACGTGGCGGGATGGCTTGTACATTATTTTGATCAAAATTCTGTTTACTAAATACCCTTATTATTATTATTACCTTTATGCATTATTTGCAGTATATTTTTTACTTTTTAGTTAAGGACATTTGTGTTTTTTGCTTTTTGATAACTAATCATATGCTAAATAGTTGCAAATCAAATTTATGTATGAGATAGAAAGATGATTGTCTATAAAATGATGGTAGTCTCACATTCAAAGTAGTAGTGTATGCTGAGACATGGAGCCTGAAAGTCATAACATTGTTACCCTTTTGCTTGTCAGTGTATTACATTCTGAGAATTGTCTTTCATAAAAACCTAATATTAACTTGTCAAGTTGCTGGAAAGCGCAACGCTCACCTTTTGGCAAGCAGTTAATGAGAATGAAAAGCAATTCTTCCTTGGAGAGTTACATTTCTAAAACTGTTTTTCCATACTTCTTCAAACTGCAGGACTACCTATTATAATGTTTTATGTGGCTACAGATACTTTTCAAGATTAGTAAGTCCATGCCGTTAAACAAATATCCTCAGGCAGAGCTGATTCATCATTAAAACTGAAGATGTTTTCCCACGTGGTGAGCATTCCTTCGGTTATGTGGAATATTATATTACCAGATTCAAGTACACAATAATTTCCCAGGTTACTTACTACATTTTTAAATTTTAATTATTTTTATATAAGATCGACCCCCCCTCTGGCTTTCACTATTTAGAACTGTGGGAGTTTTTTCTTTTGTTTTTAAATAATTTAATTTTCTAGAAGAAACACAGAAGATAAGCTTAGTAGCAGAGATTTACTATAAAGACTGTAGCAAAGTGATTATAATCCAGTATCAACATATGGCAAATATACTTTGAATATTCAAAAATAGTTTGATAAATGTTTTAATTTTTTTTCAACTAAATGATAAATAAATACTAGAGATGTACAATTTTTTTAGATGAATTGAACTAAAATTTTAGCAAAAAGTTTGATTTTCATGAATTTGAATATTTTGCAATTTACTTTGTATGAATAAATATTCGCCAGCTAGCAATCATTTTGCAGAATTGTAGAGAGCTAAGAAAAAAAAGGTAAAAAAAAATGTAATACATTGCCACTTACCTGTGTCCAACTGCCTTCTACTGACTGCTCCTCCTTCTGGTCTCCTCCATCCACTGTTGGCCGTTCTCTTCTTTTTCTATCATTCTCTTTGGCCCTCTTCACTCTGCACCAAAGCTTCTGATGACAACAAGGCTTCAGGTGTCACAGCGCACATCGTGATGTCACACATGACTTTACAGCACAGATTAAAATGTCTTACCTGATGGCATGGCATGTGTTGCAATGTCTGAGGCATTGTTGGTACCAGGAACCTCAGCGCAGAGTGAAGAAGGTCAAACAGGATGTCTGAAAGAAGAGGAAGATGAAAATAAGAGACCATGAGGAGAGGCAGCGGTGATGGTGGAACAGGTGAGCGGCAAGATACTTACATAAGATACTGTTATTATGCTCTTTTTATGCTATTAACAAATCAAATTTCCTTGCCGAATACAAGCAACTTGTCGAAATCGAGTTTCGGTGGCTTTGCTCATCTCTAATGAATGATCATATTTTTCCAAAAATAAATTGTAAATACACTGTAAAATTAGGGACGCTTAAAATCAAATTTGAAAATATTCTGAAAATATTGCATTAATAAGAAAATTATCTGAAAATAAAGTAAAGGATTAAATGTCATTTTGATATTCCCCATGTTTGAATAGTGCATCATTTAGCGAGGTGCAAACAGATGTTAGTGGCAGGCCAGTAATCCAAGTGTCTACTAGTTGTAATTTTAAGAGCTTTGTTTTAAATCTCTAGCTTTGTAATTTTCATGCAAAGTTTAATAAATTTTAGCTCTATGTATGAATAACCTTTTATTTTTAAAGTGTAATTGTCGGCTGCTGGCCAGCAATATAAAGCTTTATAAGTTTTTAAAAGGAACCTGTCAGCTTATTAATGCTACCCAAATCACGGAAAACCTGAATCAATGCATCAGCTGCATTATTGCAGTCAGTCACATTTTTCTCTGAAAATACAGTTTAAAGAGTAACCATCATTTTAATTTTTATTTATTAAATCTATAATACTTGTGAAAATAAGCAATTTAATATATTTTTTTTAGACAAATCTGCTATTTTTCTCTGCCAGGACTGATCATTAGTTTTCAAAATATTAAATTTGCAGGTAAAATTTGTATTCATTGAAGACAAATTGTTACATTTCTGAGGTAGGAGATGGTAGTTGCTACTGATAAGATTCTACATAGAACTGAGGAAAGAAGAGTTCTGGCTCTAACTTCTCCCTCATCCTCTGTCCTCTCTACATAGAATCTGATAAATAGAAAAACAAAACATAAGCCTGCTGGAAGAAAACCAAAGGGATTAAATAGGTGCAATGAAGTATGAAAACATTTATTTATTTAGAAATGTGAAAAAATAAGAACACAAATGAAAGGCAAGGTAGCCTCAAGACACAGCAATGTCAGGCTGAATATAATACATGAGGATCTATGAGTGTGGATAATAGACAGAAATATGTATGGTAGCTGGCATAAATGTAAAGGTACTAAGTATAAAGATAAAAGTATCTAGTAAACACAATGAAATATAATGCACATTTGTCAGCTGGTATGATACATGGAATAATAAAGACTAATCAGTAATTAATTTAGTAATGATAAGGCCAATGGTATGCAACATATATTCTAGACAAATTATATTAAAGTATCCATGTATCAACCATGCAGCAAGATATAAGCAATAGGGATGAGCGAACGTACTCAATGATGCTCGGTTATCACTTGAGCATAGTGGTACTCAGATGCACTCGTTACTTGATGAGTATTGAGCGGTGCTCTATCTAAAACTCAAGTCCCCTCCCCGCATTTTTGGTGCCTGTTACACAGCCAATAAATATGCAGGGATTGCCTGCACATGACCGTAATACTGAAGCCTTCTTGGTTGTGAAATTACTGTGATTGGCTGGCCATATGACATCATCAGGGGTTATAAAAGAACAGGCGCCACATCATATTGGAGGGATAGAGTGATTGTCTAGATCAGTGTTCATACCTATGCTGAAGCTGAACCATTATACTAACAGCCCTTCTAAGGCCTAAACGTTTGCTTTGCTGTTTGCATCACATACAATCTGCATTTAGCCTATGGAGGGAGAGAGAATCGCAGGAGCAGGGAGAGTAACTGAGTACAATAGGGCTGTGCAGTCCATTGCCAAAAATATAGCTGCATTATTTGGGGGGGTGAAAAAATTGAATATATTTTGATCCATCGAGTATTATATGATTTGTGTTACTTTTTGTGTCATACTGTATAACGCTCCTAAATTATTTTTTTTTTAAATCCCTGGGTTAAATTTCTACTCAAAAAAAGTGTTAAAAGTATGCAGGGTTAAATTTGTCACTCATGCTATATCACCTGATCTGGGGTACAGTTCTGTGATCTATAAAACTGAAAAAAAGTGTGAACATTCTTTCAGGCTTACATTTCTCAGCCATTCAGTTTCACGTGTTCTGTGGTACATTTCTGTTATATCTAACACTCCAAAAAAAGCTTTAAAAAAATTAGCTGGTTTACATTTCTCACTAATGCACTATTCCGTGGTCTGGGGTACATTTCTTTGATATTATATAACACTGCAGAAAAGTGTTAACAAAATTGGCTGGATTACAGTTCTCTTCCATACACTTTTCCATGGTCTGGGGTACAATTCCCATGATCTATATTACTGAAAAAAGCATTAAAAAATTTAGCGGTCATAAATTTTTCAGCCATACAGTTTCTCATGTTCTGTGTTACTTTTCTGTGATATCTAACATTCCAGAAAAGTACTACAAAAAGCTGGATTACATTTCTCACCCATACACTATTCCTTGGTCTGGAGTACATTTCTGTGATATTACCTAACACTGTAAAAAAGAGTTTAAAAATTGGCTGGATTGCATTTCTCATCCATACACTATTCCATGGCCTTGGGTACATTTCCTTTGATCTATAAAACTAAAAAAAGGTAAAAAAAATTAGCAGGCTTACATTGCTCAGCCATACAGTTTCACTTGTACTGTGGTACATTTCTGTGGTATTTAACACTCCAAAAAATGTTTCAAAATTTTGCTGGGTTAAATTTCTCACCCATACATTTTTATGTGCTTTGTGGTACATTTTTGTGACATATAACACTCCAAAAGAGCGTCAAAACATTTTTTTTAGATTGAAATTGATTGTCAAATATAAAAAAGAGGAACAGCATCCGTCTCCAGGTGAAAAATTCTGTAGCTTTATTCTGCCTTCATCAGATACAACGTTTCGACCCCTATGAGGCCTTTATCAAGTACAAACTTATGACACAAAGAGCGGCCATATATAGTGTGGAAAAACCAATCACCATTTTGGCTACGCCATCACATATAAAATGCACAACAAAATGGTCGGATAAGACATCAAATGTATAAAATAGAAAATACATTACATTCAAAAACTTACAAGAATACAAAAATACAAAATTTCTTTTATACACATAAGCACTAGTATTCATAAACAAAAGCCATATCTTGATGGCCAATCACCTTATTGTGTATCCATCACCATGGTGATGATTCACCAATCGTTATCGCTCATCTGTGTAGTAAACCCCTAAACCAATAAAAACGCTATATGGCGTTTGCGCCAAAACCCTAGCCACTCACCGCACACAACACAGATGGTACAGGCCACCTCGACCAATCCAACATCTACATGCCAGCTCACACTTGAATCGCAGTTGCACGGCGCGACCAAGAAGGGAGGCGGGGACTGGGTGAAGTCTCGCAATGCGTCACCGTCAGAGATCCCGCACCTGCGCGCGACACTACCATCGGGACACCATCAACCAAGACAACGCCTGGCCCCATCACCACCTAATGACACATGCGCAAAAATCCACATATAAGCCCAGTATATGTCTGTCATATCGGCCTATCACAGGGGCCGATCAGCGAGGGGAGCACGTCACATGACAGGTCACATGACCTGCCATGTAAACAGAACATCCCAGCGCCGACCGGTAACCACTATCAGAGGCCAGATCGCCAGGTCAATATACAAAATATAGCCAAATCCATGGCAACATAAGGGCTATATAGATAAAAAATATAAGTGCTGTGCAGAAAAAGATCATAATCTTTATTAAAGCAGCTATAACATCAGTGGTATACCGAGAAAACAACAGAGGACACAGGGATCGGACAGAGCAATACACCACAGAGAATATAAGTGCTTCAGGAACTGTTCAGTCCCTATGACCACCGGTCATTCTCCATGCACCACCTAAAGTATAAAAATGAAAAATAAAATTTTAATAAGTCTAGTTCTAATAGTACTTTTGTGCTTACTGATCCTTGCCCTGATCTCAGTAAGCGCAAAAGTACTATTAGAACTAGACTTATGGATTTACCTGTACCTAAACATTTTATTGAATGCAAACATTTAGTTAATCAACTGCGCTTTAGAGTAATTGATGGAGTCCCGATATTGAGGCGTGGAGGGGATAGGATTAAACTTTTGAAACAGAAGGAACTAAGGTGGATAGCCACGTTGGACACATTACAGCCGAGAGGCTTAAATGTAGATTACAACCTACATATCTGTACCCGTTAAATCCTCCTTGTCCTCTAATTACATTGACATCTTCCTCTTTTTGGTCAAGTGTATTTTACTAAATGTTTTTAATTTTATTTTTCACTTTTATACTTTAGGTGGTGTATGGAGAATGACCGGTGGTCATAGGGACTGAACAGTCCCTGAAGCACTTATATTCTATTGCTCTGTCCGATCCTTGTGTCCTCTGTTGTTTTCTCTGTACACCACTGATGTTATAGCTGCTTTAATAAAGATTATGGTCTTTTTCTGCACAGCACTTATATTTTTTATCTATATAGCCCTTATGTTGCCATGGATTTGGCTATATTTTGTATATTGACCTGGCCATCTGGCCTCTGATAGTGGTTACCGATCGGTGGTGGGATGTTCTGTTTACATGGCAGGTCATGTGACCTGTCATGTGACGTGCTCCCCTCGCTGATCGGCCCCTGTGATAGGCCGAAATGACTGAGACATATACTGGGGCTTATATGTGGATTTTTACGCATGTGCCATTAGGTGGTGATGGGGCCGGGCATTGTCTTGGTTGATGGTGTCCCGACGGTAGTGTCGCGCGCAGGCGCGGGATCTCTGACTGTGACGCATCGCGAGACTTCACCCGGTCCCCGCCTCCCTTCTTGGCCTCGCGGTGCAACTGCGATACAAGTGTGAGCTGGCATGTAGATGTTGGATTGGTCGAGGTGGCCTGAACCATCTGTGTTGTGTGCGGTGAGTGGCTAGGGTTTTGGCGCAAACGCCATATAGCGTTTTTATTGGTTTAGGGGTTTACTACACAGATGAGCGATAACGACTGGTGAATCATCACCATGAAATTTTGTATTTTTGTATTCTTGCAAGTTTTTGAATGTAATGTATTTTTTATTTTATACTTTTGATGTCTTATCTGACCATTTTGTTGTGTATTTTATATGTGGGAGCGTAGCCAAAATGGTGATTGGTTTTTCCACACTATATATGGCCGCTCCTTGTGTCATAAGTTTGTACTTGATAAAGGCCTCATAGGGGTCGAAGCGTTGTATCTGATGATGGCAGAATAAAGCTAAAGAATTTTTCACCTGGAGACGGATGCTGTTCCTCTTTTTTATATTTGTATACATTGCTGGACTCGACGGGCCCCGGGGCCTTTGGAACATGCATCTTATGCATCTGTGTGCTGTCGGCTATTTTTTCATTGAATTTGATTGTCAGTCATACACTTTTGCATTCTTTCTGTTATATTAAGGTGGTATTATACTCCCAAAATGGGTTTGACTGCTGCAGGTGACCCGTTTTTATTTTTATTAAAAATAAACTTGGTTTCAAGAGACCTAAAAATTACAAAATGCATAAGGTGTGCAGTAAGGGACAGGGAAGTGCAAGTGCTGATAACGGTGCATGCAGATGTTAAGGATGTGGGGCAGGTGCAGCTATGCATTTTACTGGAGCACAAAAAACACACCCATTCATAACACATAGGTTCCTGTCCAACTTTGCAGGGAGGCACGGTACACCACTTCAGAAGCCAATACAGTGTGAACAGGTGGTCGATTGGATAGGCTCAGGAGAAGGAAGAGGAGGAACAGGGGCTGGCTGCTTTCGCAACAGAGGCTAGTAGCCTCACAACCTTCATCCCATGTCTTCTTCATGTATGGGCTGAGGATGGAAATGAGGAGGAAGAGAAGTCGGAGGAAAAGGAGAGTCATCATCATGATGGAGACAGGGAAGTGTTGGCTGTATGGGGCTTGGCACATATGGTTGACTTTATGTGCTGCTGCCTTTCCTGTGACCCTTGTGCTACATTCATCTTGGATAAAAAATAGTATTGGTTGTTGACCCTGCTGGACCCACGCTACAAGGAGAACTTTGCAACTCTTCTTCCTGAGGTGGAAAGTTCTTCTAAAATGGTGCTATGCCAGAAGGCCATTGTGGAAAATATGTTGAAAAAATTCCCACCAGACAATGCTAGCTACAGGGCTCAAGCTTCCCTGCCCAACCAAGGAGGTGAGGAGATGGAGACACACTGCAGAGGCAGGGGTAAATACAAAAATTCTCCAATAATACATACTTATCTGTAACATATCAGTGTGCTGAATGTACATATAGAATGAAATGTAGTATAGATTTGACACATATTAATAGAAAGAAAGAGAGGGCAAAGTAAAAAAAAAAAAAAACTACTAAAAATTTCAATTTATTAAGTACAAAAAAAGACATACAATGGAACAAGACATCATAAAATGTTCAATAATGTGAGATAAATAGATGGGAAAAAATGACAGTTACCCAGAGAATGAAAAAGCCAGTGCAAACCTGATATTGAATGTAAATAGGGTAAATTGTGCCATTTGAGCAAGTCTGTGGCTGCTGGAAAATTAATCCACCATGAGAATCATAAGGCTTAAGAAACCCAATTTAGTCATTATTATGCAAGCAGCCACAGGGAGCTTGTTGACGTGGCTAATATAAAACCAAGGTGGGGAAATAAAAAAAAACCCATTGGTAAAAGAGACCCACACAATAACAGTAAATGTATACTGTATAATGCTGCAAAAAAAGCCTCCAAAGAAGTAAAAAATAATCAAGAAATAATTATAAAAGGAGAGTATTTGCACAACACAATGGCAAAAAATTCACAATCAAATCAAGGGTCACAAGTGATGAAATTTACCCATTGTAACAGCGGCTCAGGTGCACCGGACAACCCCGACATATGTTTCACAAAACTGGTGTTTGCTTTCCCCTGAGGTCTTGTGTACATTTCTATGATATATAACACTTCCAAAACGTGTTAGAAAGTTTTGCTGGGTTAAATTTCCCACCAAAGCACTATTCCATGTACTGTGGTACTTTTTTATGATATATAACACGCCAAAAAAGTTTTAAAATTTTGCCTTGTTAAATTTCTCACCTATACACTATTCGTCTTCTGGGATACATTTACAGGTGCTTCTCACAAAATTAGAATATCATCACAAAGTTAATTTCAGTCCTTCAATACAAAAAAAGTGAAACATTACAAACAGAGTGATCTATTTCAAGTGTTTATTTCTGTTGATATTGATGATTATGACTCACAGCCAAAGAAAACCCAAAAGTCATTATCTCAGTAAATTAGAATACTTTATAACACCAGCTTGAAAAATGATTTTAAAACTGGAAATGTTGGCCTACTAAAATGTGTGTTCAGTAAATGCACTCAATACTTGGTCAGGGCTCCTTTTGAATCAATTACTGCATCAATGCGGTGTGGCATGGAGGCGATCAGCCTGTGGCACTGCTGAGGTGTTATGGAAGCCCAGGTTGCTTTGATAGCATCCTTCAGCTCGTCTGCATTGTTGGGTCTGGTGTCTCTCATCTTCCTCTTGACAATACCCCATAGATTCTCTTTGGGGGAAAAGTCAGTCTAGTTTGCTGGCCAATCAAGCACAGTGATACTGTAGATTTTAAACCATGCACTGGTACTTTTGGCAGTGTAGACAGGTACCAAGTCCTTCTGGATAATGCAATTTCCATCTCCTAAAAGCTTTTCAGTAGAGGGAAGCATGAAGTGCTCTAAGATTTCCTGGTAGATGGCTGTGCTGACTTTAGTCTTGATAAAACACAGTGGACCTACACCAGCAGATGACATGGCTCCCTAAACCATCACTGATTGTGGAAACTTCACACTAGACCTCAAGGAGCTTGGATTGTGTGTCTCTCCACTCTTCCTCCAGATTCTGGGACCTTGATTTCCAAATGAAATGCCAAATTTACTTTCATCTGAAAACAACATCTTGGACCACTGAACAAGTCCAGTTCTTTTTCCCCTTGGCCCAGGTAAGATGCTTCTGGCATTGTCTATTGGACATGAGTGGCTTGACACAAGGAATGCAACACTTGTAGCCCATGTCCTGGATACGTCTGTGTGTGGTGGCTCTTGAAACAATGACTCAAGCAGCAGTCCACTCCTGTGAATCTCCCTCAAATTTTTGAATAGCCTTTTCTTATCAATCCTTTCAAGGCTGCAGTTATCCCGGTTGCTTGTGCATCTTTTTCTACCACACTTTTTCCTTCCACTCAACTTTCCACTAATATGCTTGGATACAGCACTCTGTGAAAAAACAGCTTATTTGGCAATGACCTTTTGTAACTTACCCTCCTTGTGGAGTGTGTCAATGATTGTCTTCTGGACATCTCTAAAGTCAGCAGTCTTCCCCATGATTGTGGAGCCTACTAAAACAGACTTAGGCCTGTTTCACACTTCCGTTTTTGACCATCAGTCAAAATCCGCCGTTTTTGCAAAAAAACGGATCCGTCTTTTTTTTGGGCGGATCTGTTTTTTTCCCCATTGATTTGCATTACCGGCGGATCTTGGCGGATGGCCATCCGTTGGATCCGTTTTTTTGCGGATCCGTCAATTTTTTTTGCATCTGCCGAGATGCCTGGACGGACCAAGCAACGTTTTTTGTGCTGCAGGATCCGCATTTTTATAGTGCGCATGCCCGGAGGCCCGGAGGAATGAAGTCAGCCGGAAATTTAACCCTGAAATCATTTCTGGCGGACAGAAAAAATTCTCTCTCGCTCTCCTTCCCGGGCTGCGGTTCCTTTAAAATTCCTCATTCGGCGGATCCGTAAAAAAAAACGGTCCGGTGGCACCCGTTCACATCAGTTAGCAACGGATCCGCTTTCCGCCATTTTGGCGGATTTTAACTGACACAAAAAAACTGAAGTGTGAAACAGGCCTTTTTAATGCTTACTAAGCCTTTGAAGGTGTGTTTTTGTTAATTATTCTAATTTACTTAGTAATGACTTTTGGGTTTTCATTGGCCGTAAGCCATAATCATCAACATTAACAGAAATAAACACTTTAAATAGATCACTCTGTTTGCAATGATTTTATATAAGTTTCACTTTTTGTACTGAAGAACTGAAATAAATTAACTTTTTGATATTTTAATTTTTGTGAGATGCACCTGTATCTACTCCAAAATGGTATCAATAAAAATGTCTGCTCAGTCACAGAAAATAAGCCCTCACATAGCCCCAGGTCATGAAAAAGGGAGACACTACTCATCTTGGAAAATGGGGACATAAGCACATTTTTTTTTCTTGCAAATTATTTTTAGAACCTATACGTGTTTGGTTTCTGCATACTCATACTGACCTTGAGAATCATTTTTCCATATCAGTTTTAGCATTTAGTGAATATGGTAAATAAAAACTACAAACACAATTGTGCAATTGCACTTTTATTGCAATTTCACCATAATTGAATTTTTCTGTTTTTCCAGTACACTATATGGTAAAATCAATGGTGTCATTCAAATTTACAACTCGTTCCACAAAAAAACAAGCCCTCATATGGCTATAGTGACAGAAAAATAAAAAAAAGTTATGGCTGTGACAAGGAGAAACAGGAGAAAAAAAAGGAATGCTCAACTACAAAAAATGGCAAGGTGATGAAGGAGTTAATGCTCTTTGAATTACATTTTACAAATCTACTGTAAATGGTTTATGGAATTAAAGACATTCAGGATTGATATTGCAAATCACTCAAAGTTACGTTTATGAAAATTGATGGAATACTTGACACCCTGCTCTGCACTTTGCATAGTTGAACCATTATTTATTGCATACGTTCTGTTCAGGCCATTTTATAGTAAGCAATGCATAATATTGTAATGTTTGAAAAACACATTGTATTATCTCTGCAGAGAAACAGCAGTATATAGTTTAGCAGGGCTTGTTTCACCTAATTAGAATGTAACAGTAACATGGTGAATTATTTATATAAATAGACAAGTGCTAAACACTATTGTTTTATTAAACAGAAACTGCTAATTGTCTGGATTAAATTGACACAGCTCTAAACATTACATATTCACTGTGAAGATCGCTGTGAATTCTGAACAACAGATGCCATCTAATGCTTGATAGTGAGTACATACAGTCTTGATGGATTTTCATGGAACAGTGAACTTCATTTAATGCATAAGGAGACATGTAAACGTGAGATAATCATCAGCTACAGATACAAAGTTAACACAAAAGTATCTTTGCACATTTATGTGCATCTGTGCATACATTTTTGAAAAAACAACACATGGCAAAATTATTATTATTATTATTTATTTATATAGCACCATTGGTTCCATGGTGCTGTACATAAGAAGGGGTTACATACAAATTACAGATATCACTTACAGTAAACAAACTAACAATAAGGGTACCGTTACACTAAGCGATGCACCAGCGATCCCGACTACGATAAGTGGTCGCTAGTGAGCTGCCACACAGGCAGATCTCACCAGCGACATCGCAGGGGTCGGGGGTCGCTACTTACCTGTCAGACGCGTCGATCCTGACGTCCTCCCGCCCGCGTCCACGCTTCGCTCGTCGGCGCCACAGGAAGCAGCCGATGAGAAATAGTCCAGGACGTTCTCGCGCGATCAGCGATAGACAGCGGGGGAGCCGGTGGGAGGTAAGTATCACATGTAGCGATATCGCTAGCAATATCGCTGCTGCGTCACAAAACCAGTGATGTTACAGTGATATTGCTAGCGATATCGCTATGTGTAACGGGCCCTTAACAGACTGGTACAGAGGGGAGAGAGGATCCTGCCCTTTCAGGCTTACATTCTACAGGATGGTGGGGAAGGAGACAGTAGGTTGGGAGGGGACAAGTTCGATTTATAACAGTAGAAAATATAGACACAAGGTTTTAATATACATATTAACTTTGACACTTTGTAATGTTTAGCCCAAGAAGTTTGAAAATGCATCTTTTTATCCCAGATATCATACAGTATGTGAGTGAGAAAGTATAAAGTGTATTCACATTCATTAAATGTTATCTGCTGGCAGGATGTTATAGAGCAGGATGAGCTGATCAGATTTATATGCATTTTGATGGGAAAATTTTCAGTAAAACTTGCATTTTGTTAATTGGAATCCCTGGTGTTTGTATACATGATGCCAGTGGGCAGTCCCTGAATGCCTGTGTATGCAGAGAGAACAATGTCAATGACTGAGTTGGAACACCCACTGGGCAGATGCATGCAAACACCAGGGATTTCAGTGAATAAATAACAAGTTATACGGAATACGTTACCATAAACCAATGTATCATTCTGCTCAGATTGCTTTTCTTTATACTTTGCTGTCCACAGGTCAAACTGCATGTTCAACATGACAGGTTATTATCACATTAAAAATTGCTTTAATTAGACAGCATAAAAATAAGCAAGTTTGCAATTGGCTTGCCTTTTCTCTCGGCTATCATTCTCCAAGAGAACTTTTATCTCTCATAGTGTACAGAAGGTTTACAAAGAGCTTGGAGGAAAACAGCAGAGAGCTTAGTCATTAGTACCTGCCCAGTCTACTCAACAGAATCACATTTGGTTACGACTTCGCTGCAAGATAGGAGGCGTCGGACCGGACCGCGACTCCCTCCGGACCCATACTGGACCCGGAACGCCCCTGGGTGAGTTTAATCTAATGCTTTTTTCTTCTCTTTCAGGTAACATCAGGGGCTTATCTACAGCATTATAGAATTCTGTAGATAAGCCCCTGATGCTGGTGGCCGCAGTTGATAGGCAAAAAAATTGATGACAGATTCCCTATAAATATGGCATTCATGGAAGAGTCATCAGAAGAAAAGCTATACCGCATAGTCACCATAAAATGAGGTTAAAATATAACTTTTTGGCCACAATGAACAAAGGTATGTGTGGAAAAAAAAGGGCACAGAATTTCAAGAAAATAACATCTCACAACAATTAAGCATGGGGGGAGCAATTATGTTTTGGCGTTATGTTGCAGCCAATGGTATGGCTATTATTTCATGGTAAAAAGAAGAAAGGATTCTATGAAATTTCAACAAATTCTTGATGCAAACATAACATCATCTATAAAAAAAAGGTTGAGTTGAAAAGAGGATGGCTTCTATAAATGAATAATGATCCTGAACACTCTTCAAAATCCACAATTACATAATAGACTGTGTTGTGAATTCTCTTGAACTGACTTCTGAGTTGGGGCTCCCTCTGGTGGTTGCTGCGGGTAGTGGAGCTGGCCGGGTTGACAGAAGTCTGCCACCTGATGATGATGATTGGAAATCAGGGGTTACTGACTGGGAGGATATACGTGAGCAGGCTTCCCTCAGTTGCTGCTGGTGATGGGTTTCTTCCTGTGCATTTTGAGGTCTGCTATCTCCTGCCTGATCCTGCATTTTTCAGTTAAGTTGTTCATTTGCTAATCCTTTGCATCTGATCTGGTTTTGCCTCTTTCTGCTTTGCTGTGAGGGTTCAGCATGCTCCCTGCTGGGGCAGTGCTGAACCCCGCTCCATATGTTACAGCTTGTGTCAGTTTGTTCAGTCCCCTTTATATTAGTCTCTTTTGCTTTGCTGCCAGTTCACACCAGAATGCTGATATAGTGGGGGAGAGGCTGCGAGACCTCTGTGTTTTTTGTACATCAGACGTGTTGGATTCTTTAGGGTTTTTGCGTGATTGCAGACAGTGTCTTTCCTTTCCTATGCTATCTAGACTGTTTGGGCCCCATCATTTGCTCAGTCTATTTTCTGCCTGTGTTTGTGTCTCATCTTGTCTCACCAACAATATATGTTTGGGGGCTATCTATTTCTTTGGGGTTCTACTCCGAGGCAGTTTAGAGTTCACCATTCCTACTTTAAGCTTAGTTAGTTCTCCAGCTGTGCCGAGACATCTAGGGCATCGTAGGTACGCCCCACCGCTACTGCTAGTTGTGTTGTTAGGAGTAGAGGTCTGCAATCTGCTAAGTTACCAACCTTTCTGGTTTCCTGGTGGCCTAGCCTATTTCTGCCATCCTCTTCGGTGACCTATTCATAACAAGACTGCATCAAAAGACACAAGCTGAAGGTTTTACAATGGCTTTCACAGTCCCCTGATCTGAACATAATTGAAAATCTGTTGCTAGACCTCAAAATAGTAGTGTATGCAAGATGACCCAGGACTCTCACAGAACTGATAGAATGGACGAAAGTCCCTGAAACAAGTATTGAAAGACTTTTACCTGGAAACAAAAGGAATTTACAAGCTGAGATACTTTCAAAAGCAGATGCTACGAGGTACTAACCATGCAGAGTGCCCAAAATTTAGCATCAGCTCATTTTACTTTTTATAATTTTTAAAATGTAAGAGATGAAAAAATATATAGTTATTTTTTGACTAAAAATGAAAGAAAATGTGTTATTTTTATAACTTCAGGCCTTGAAGGAATCATTTAATCTTCAACTTGTTTAACTGCTCACAAAAACAGTAACTTGAACCATAAGTTCACAAGAGATGGCATTCACAGCATCAGATGTACAATAAAACACATTATTTATATATCAGATATTACATTTACTAATTCTAATTTTGAAATTAAAGGTTTTTTTGAGTGCTAAATATTTTCTTCGAAACAAACATAAGAATTTTATAAAATGAAGTAGATACCAAAGTCATTTATTGATTTTCTGTCTGCCTGACATTATTACTGTGCAATAAACTATCTGATGCCGACTATCATCTGCACATTTATTAATGAAGAGGTGAGGAAATGGATAGATCACCTTATGGCATATTCAAAGTTAAGGATTTATCTATTGATGTATGAAGGAATAAGGGCTGATCCCAAATAAGGTTTATAATACTATTGATATGGTGTATAGCATTAGAAAATCAACATATAGAAAATCGACATGTGCTCATCATTTAAAATTACAGATATTTACTAATACTCTTAACCATAACAATAATATCAATAATTATGTAACGCTTTAAAGAGTGATAAAACTCATGTCAGTGGCTACTCTGACCTTAAATATTTAACATGTATCATAGCCAATACAGCATGGAAAAGTTGCAATTATGAGAAAACAGAAACAATAAAATCTGAACAAAAGATACTACTGCAGAAGTGATTTATAACTCTTTTATAGGAAAGTATTGAAAAGAAAACAAGGAAATACCTTATTGTCTATAATATATATGTCTTTCTATGAAACAAAAATATTCTCTCACAGTGTGAATTACGGTATTTAACTGTAAGCATAATAAATGTAATATTGGCTATGATAGAAATGTTAAAGGGAACCCATCATGAGATTCATGATGCCTGAACCATGGGTAGCATGAACTAGACATTTGCTGCATTATTGTAGTCACATATATTAATTCTAGAAAGTTACATTGTTTCAGAGAAAACTTATTTTGAAAAGCCAGCGGGGCACTATCACTTACAGGTCTCTTCCTATATGTGAGAGACTTGTAAGTCTAGGAGAGTGGTGAAAAAAAGCCACCGGGGACCTGCCTCAGACTAATCATATGAGATACATAGACCATGGCCGACTTGTTAAAGTATGGCTTCCTTGAAATGCTGCAGGGTTTCAGAATAAAACATATTTGGTTGTAATATACCAGCCAGTGTCTGATTCATGCTGCCTATGTTTAGAGTACCATGAATCTCATGCAGATTCCATTTAATTTTGTATATTTTACATTTAAAGGAAAGAGTCTGGAGATCTAAGGTGAGCAAACTAATTATACTGTTGGGTACCATAACAAAAGACAAGTTCAAACATACAATTCTGACCACAAATGAATTCTCTATTGCTGAGAAAACTATGAATTTTTATATAAATGAGACATCAAGTCAAATGCCTGAGAGACGGACCCTGCTAAGGCCTCAATCAGCCACATTATTCCTCACGTTCTACCCCCTCAGTAGGTTATTTACATTGATTTTTCCCTAATACATCTTTGTCACATGGTGGCAATGCTAGACAGTGAATAATGCAGAGGAACAACGCTCTAGCCAGGAATTGGCCCACAGTCGGTGCACTTAGAACCTCTATCAGAGTTGATTTTCTCATCAATATTAAATGCATTTGTAGCCAGGAAAGTATGTTTGAACTTGCATTTTTTGACCATAAAACTTTTGTTGCGATTCACACTGATCGTAAGAATAGGGCAGCTTTGTCCAAGAATGGAGTGGTTATATGCAAGCTCAATGACCACTGTATTCATCACTCTACAAGACTGACAAAAAAAACTGAGCACTGCACTGAAATTTCTCTAGTAGTCCTATACAAAATGAATAAAGCGGTGGTTAAGCATGTGCACTGCCACTCCATTTGCCACACTTTACAATACTGCAAAGCCTACAAATCCTCTAAAAGCATGCATCATTCTATGGTTGAAGTGCCCTGCGCTGTCGCACAGTAGCGAGAGGGCATGAGAGAGCGCGAACACGCGGTGCAGGGCCTTGGGGTACTCGGTACCGGGCCTGTCGACTTCAACACGGGGACGGTGTCACGGCGGCGGCGACCCGGTCCCTGGCCCTGGGGCGTGATTGTTGTAATTTCTTTCCTGCCTCTGTCTTGCTTGGGACAAACTTTTCTCCACACATTCTTGCACTTTGCGGTATTGTTGCTGTCGCTCTGTATCCCAGTCTGCATCTGGTGATGTTGTCTCTGATGTTAAGACTCCCATGTCTAAATCAATGGGTAACTTGCCAGGTCTTGCTCTCATCAGGTAGGCCGGAGTGCAATTTGTAGAGTTTACCGGTATATGATTATATAGATATATCAGATCTGGCAACTTCTCTGGCCACTGGTTTCGCTCTTCCAGAGGTAAGGTCTTCAATAAGTCAATGACCACCTGGTTCATCTTCTCACACATGCCATTTATCTGTGGATGGTACGGTGTAATTCTGTTTTTCTTGCAACCGTACATGTTACAGAACTCCTGGAACACTTCTGCCTCAAAGGCTGGACCTTGGTCGGTAAGCACTTGTTCAGGGTATCCATGTGGTCGAAAAAAGTGTTGCTGAAATGCCTTGGCTGCTGTCTTCACTGTTTGGTCTTTAACAGGTACGACTACCAAGAACCTTGAGTAATGGTCCACGAGGGTCAAAGCATAAGTGTAGCCATTCCTACTCGGAGTTATCTTCAAGTAATCCAAGGCTACCAGTTCAAGCGACTGATTTGTGATGATCGGCTGTAATGGGGCTCGCTGGCTGTTTCTGTCTTTTCTGCGCAGGTTGCAGGGGCCACATTCTCGGCTCCACTTCTCAATGGAACTCCTCATGCAAACCCAGTAGAATCTTTCACGAAGTAGGACCTCCAACTTCTTCCAACCGAAGTGTCCTGCTCCATTGTGGTATGCCTCTAAGACCATTGGTGCATCCCTCTTCGGGACTACCACCTGCCAGACCAGTTCGTGTGTGCGCGAGTTGATGTTCCTCCGACACAGTTTACCCTCGTAGGTAAACAGCTTGCCTCTCTCCTTCCATAGTTGCTGTGCTTCCTGTGGGTCATCTGGACCAGGGTGTGCATCAGCTTGTGCCAGCCACTCCATTACTAGGCGAACAGCTGGGTCACTGTCTTGTGTCTCTGCCCACTCATGATGGGGTAATGGATTCAATGTTACTTCTCTTGGGAGCGCTGGGCTGCAATTGGACGTTGGAAGGCTGGTAACTCGTTTTCTTCGAGTTCTTTTGGATCTTCTCCCCCGTCTGGTGAATTGGGCATCCTGGACAACGCATCCGCATTAGTGTTCTTATGTCCTGCTCCGTACTTGATGGTGAACTCGTAGTTGGACATCCGGGCCATCCATTGCTGCTCAAGTGCCCTGAGCTTTGCCGTTTCAAGGTGGGTTAGCGGATTATTGTCTGTGTAGATGGTGAACTTTGCTGAAGCCAAGTAGTGCTTGAAGCGCTCTGTTACCGCCCAGACTATGGCAAGGAACTCCAGCTTAAAGGAACTGTAGTTGTCGGGGTTCCTCTCAGTGGGATGAAGCTTCCTGCTGGCGTAGGCAATCACTTTCTCTCTGCCTTTCTGCACTTGTGACAGCACTGCTCCCAATCCCACGTTACTGGCGTCAGTGTAAAGTACAAACGGTTTGTCATAGTCAGGGTAGGCCAGGACTTCATCTCCCGTGAGGACCAATTTCAACTTGGTGAAGGACTCTTGCCTCACTTCATGAATAGTGCTGGGTCTTTGCCAGTCCCGGATAATGGTGACTTCATCAGGATCGGGTGCCACACTTTCCGCGCTCACGACATGGCCTAGGTACTGCACCTTGGGTTTCAAAAGCTGACATTTGGACTGTTTTATTTTCAAGCCAAAGTTTGACAGGGCTTCGAATACCTCAGCCAGGTGCTTCAAATGGTCTTCGTAGGTTTTGGAGAAGACGATGATGTCGTCCAGGTACAGCAGAACGGTTTCAAAGTTTTTAAGTCCAAGGCAGCATTCCATTAACCGCTGAAATGTTCCTGGCACATTGCTGAGCTCGAACGGCATGTAGTTAAACTCGCAGAGGCCTATTGGTGTTTTAAACGCTGTCTTCTCTTTGTCTGCCTCTGCCACAGGAACTTGCCAATACCCACTGGTGAGATCTAAGGTAGAGAAATAATTAGCAGTTCTCAGTGCGGCTAGTGATTCCTCAATTCTAGGCAATGCGTAAGCGTCTTTATGTGTAATGCTGTTAATCCGCCTGTAGTCTACACACATTCTCATAGTACCAACTTTCTTCTTAACGAGGGCTAATGGAGCTGCCCAGGTGCTACAACTATCTCTGATTACCCCAGCCTCCTTCATCTCCCTTAACATACTCTTGGCACATTAATAGTGTGCTGGGGGTACAGGCCGGTGTCTCTCTTTAAAGGGTGGATGATCTCCAGTGGGGATATGATGTTGGACCCCTTTTGCCTGCCCAAAGTCTAGAGGATGCTTGCTGAAAACCCGTTCAAATTCTCGAGCCACCTGGTAAGCCCCATGCTTTTGGTGTGAAGGGGTTGAGTCAGTGCCTATGTGTAGCTGCTGACACCAATCCTCCTGCTGCCATTCAGAGCCATTCTCTTCCACCTTGTTAGACGGAAGCAAGGGTTCTAGTGTCTTGATTGCATTGTTACTGACAGTGAACAATTTAGCAAGGGTGGCATACCAGGGTAACTGGACCTCTCTCTCCCCACAATTTAAGACTAGTATCGGTACTCTCCCCTTGCGGACATCAACTACCCCTCTGGCTGTCAGGGTAGTGGGCCTACTATCAGAGTACATGGGTTCTACCCGGACTTGGTAATCTTGACCCCCTAGGCCTATTGCTGCCCAACACCAAATTAACATTTCACTTCTGGGAGGTACTGCAATGGGGAAAGGATCACTTACTCTGACACTGATGACTTCTCCACCAGACAGCTCTACCTGTTGTCTCTGCATCAGGGCTCTGATCTCCTTTTGCAGGACCCATTGCTGACTGGAGCTGGCGGTCTCGGGTACCTGTTGTAACAAAGCAATAATTTCTCCAAGACAATTTTCAATTACATTAGTGCCTAAAGTGATCATAGGATGGCAATCTCGTTTGTCAATATCAACTATAATCAAACCTTGTGATTGCAATTCTACTCGGCCAATCTTGATGGTCACCTCTTTATATCCCATCTTAGGCAAGGGCTGACCATTGCTGGCAAAAAAAGTCTTTATCTGGGCTATGAGTAATGTCTGAATCTGCCCAGTTCTGCTTAAAAAGAACATATGGTATCATTGTCACCTGGGAGCTGGGGTCCAGTAAAGCGTTCATCGGAAAACCGTCAATCACGACAGGCAGGACCGGCCATCCTCGTACGTATTTGTCTCGCCATTTTGGTGGGCCTGGTCGTCTTACTCCTGGGGGTTGGCCCTTTGCCCCAGGGGTTGCTTGTTTAAATGACGGTATCTTGCTAGGTGTCCCGCCTTGTTGCAGTGGCAACAGATGGGCTGTCCGTCCTCGTCGTAACGATCACTGTCTCTCCCTCTGGTCGGTGGGGTCCTCTTCTGCTGTCACCACGGGACATCTTCTGGACTGGAGGCCAGATGGATCTTCGTCTTTGGAGTCACTTGCAGGGAATGCACAGTTTTTGTGAGTGTAGCCACACTTTTGATTAGTTCCTTGACTTGGAGACGTAAGTCTGCAGTGGAATCATCATCTTGGGATGGCTTGTCAGTCTCAATAGAGGTCTTTGGAAAGGATGCTGTCTCCTGCTGGTATGTAATTGCAGGATGCTTAGAGGACTCTGTGCTGCCAGGATTCGGATGGCTCTATCCGTAAAGTGTGCAAAGTCCAATTCAGGATTTTGTAGGGCCATTATGCACAGCTGTGTCCTTTGGTTGCTAGACTGGAGTCCCTCTATGAACTGCTCTGTTAGTAATCTATCTTCATCTTGCACCCTCTCAGGGTCAACCTGCTTTACGGAATGTAGTGCCTCCAGAAGA
The DNA here is from genome assembly GCF_039654945.1 of Dendrobates tinctorius. Classification (NCBI taxonomy): domain Eukaryota; kingdom Metazoa; phylum Chordata; class Amphibia; order Anura; family Dendrobatidae; genus Dendrobates; species Dendrobates tinctorius. The sequence goes on from NW_027361829.1 coordinate 60,469,875, forward strand.
TTAAGGGCATAGTCCCATATACTGTCCTGTACTCTCTGTTTGCACCCAAAGAATCTCATTTTTATCTCTGTTGCAGTGGGAGTATCAAAAGTGTTCTTCAGTATGGCCAAGATTTGTTGGACAGTCCCTTTATCAGTGTCCGGCCAGGACTTTACTTCCCTCTGGGCCGCACCAGTTAACTGGCCAATGAGGATACTGACTTTTTGGCTCTCTGACAGGGGGTACACTTTGAATAAACTACAGTCTTTCTTTAAAATCGCTCAGGGTGTGCGACTCCCCTGAGTACTGTGGTAGCCAGGCCGATCCTGGTATATATGGCATTGATAGCGGCATTATGGAGGCTGCGGCTGCGACCGACGCTGAATCTTCACCCGAGTTGGGCATTTTTCTTCCTGTTTTTCACTTGCTCACAATAGAGCGCAGCTCCAGCTTCACTGGCACGCCCCTCTCTGCTCACACGCACTGTGTGACGTAGTTTTGGCGGTTACTTGAAAGCTCAGTCAAATCTTTAGCACTCAGTTTAATAAAGTCTATAGCGCACAGTACCCAGCTTTGCCAGTCTTCTTTACCCAGCTTTGCTAGGCTCGCTAAATCCTGTTCGTGACGCCAGTTGGAGCACCCTGTGTGCGCGGTGGCGAGACGTCGCGAGCGTGCGGTGCAGGGCCTTGGGGTACTCGGTACCGGGCCTGTTGACTTCAACGGGGGATGGTGTCACGGCGGCGGCGACCCGGTCCGTGGCCCTGGGGCATCCATTAAATAAAATGATGAAAGGGGAAGGGGAAAAGTTGTTGGTGATGTGGTAAAAATGAAGATACAGTTTGTAGATGATTAAATACGTGACGCCACCTGTGGTATTCTGGTCAGAGGTGACCAGCGCTGCGGTGTTGTTCCCCTGAGACTGTTGATGTGTCGCAGCTGAGGTGAAAATAGCTCTCCACAGGTAAAGCAATAGTCCCAGAGCAAAGATTTTAGATTAATAGTCAAAATGGCTGTGAACATTGGGGTGCAGAGAAATGAGAGGAGGACACAGAGAGGTGCAGTGTCTTTACTAGAGTTGAGCGAAACGGGTCGAAAAAATTCAAAAGTCGCCGACTTTTGGCAAAGTCGGGTTTCATGAAACGAAACCCGACCCTAGGATGAGGTCGGCCACGAGGTCGGCGACTTACGCGCCAAAGTCGCGTTTCAAAGGTTTGTTTTGCGCTCTTTTTCAGCCAATCAGGATCCACGGACACTGTGGGCAACGTGATGACATAGGCACGGGTCACCACCATCTTTCAGAAGGGCATGCAAGTGATTGGCTTGCTTTGGTGGGCGTCACAGGGGGTATAAAAGGGCGTGCACGCCGACCGCCATCTTACTTCTGCCGATCTTAGTATAGGGAGAGGTTGCTGCTGATTCTGTAGGGAGAGCGTTAGGCAGGGAAGAAGACAAAAAAACTGCTTCTGCTGCTAGCGATTTGGCCTGCACAACACACCAGTCACTGTGTGTGCAGTGCAAGGGAAGGCTATATAGTGGTGTATCAGTGGTGTTGGTTGTTTGGCTGCCTTCTAAGGCTTCCTGACATTCCTGCATTGCTGTTTACCCACTGCTCCACAAACTGCTTTTTTAAAAGCAATCCAATCTCCCTTATCCTCTAGTCACTTTTGTCACAGCTGTGCCATCGAGCCTGTCACATAGCGCTCAGATATCAGTGGGCCTCACACAATCCAAAAGTGTCCATCCAGTGTCCAAAAGTGTGTGCAGAGATTCAAAATCTCCCTTATCCTCTAGTCACTTTGGTCACAGCTGTGCCATCGAGCCTGTCACATAGCGCTCAGATATCAGTGGGCCTCACACAATCCAAAAGTGTCCATCCAGTGTCCAAAAGTGTGTGCAGAGATTCAAAATCTCCCTTATCCTCTAGTCACTTTGGTCACAGCTGTGCCATCGAGCATGTCACATAGCGCTCAGATATCAGTGGGCCTCACACAATCCAAAAGTGTCCATCCAGTGTCCAAAAGTGTGTGCAGAGATTCAAAATCTCCCTTATCCTCTAGTCACTTTGGTCACAGCTGTGCCATCGAGCCTGTCACATAGCGCTCAGATATCAGTGGGCCTCACACAATCCAAAAGTGTCCATCCAGTGTCCAAAAGTGTGTGCAGAGATTCAAAATCTCCCTTATCCTCTAGTCACTTTGGTCACAGCTGTGCCATCGAGCCTGTCACATAGCGCTCAGATATCAGTGGGCCTCACACAATCCAAAAGTGTCCAGTGTCCAAAAGTGTGTGCAGAGATTCAAAATCTCCCTTATCCTCTAGTCACTTTGGTCACAGCTGTGCCATTGAGCCTGTCACATAGCGCTCAGATATCAGTGGGCCTCACACAATCCCAAAGTGTCCAGTGTCCAAAATTGTGTGCAGAGATTCAAAATCTCCCTTATCCTCTAGTCACTTTGGTCACAGCTGTGCCATCGAGCCTGTCACATAGCGCTCAGATATCAGTGGGCCTCACACAATCCAAAACTGTCCAGTGTCCAAAAGTGTGTGCAGAGATTCAAAATCTCCCTTATCCTCTAGTCACTTTGGTCACAGCTGTGCCATCGAGCCTGTCACATAGCGCTCAGATATCAGTGGGCCTCACACAATCCAAAAGTGTCCATCCAGTGTCCAAAAGTGTGTGCAGAGATTCAAAATCTCCCTTATCCTCTAGTCACTTTGGTCACAGCTGTGCCATCGAGCCTGTCACATAGCGCTCAGATATCAGTGGGCCTCACACAATCCAAAAGTGTCCAGTGTCCAAAAGTGTGTGCAGAGATTCAAAATCTCCCTTATCCTCTAGTCACTTTGGTCACAGCTGTGCCATCGAGCCTGTCACATAGCGTTCAGATATCAGTGGGCCTCACACAATCCAAAAGTGTCCATCCAGTGTCCAAAAGTGTGTGCAGAGATTCAAAATCTCCCTTATCCTCTAGTCACTTTGGACACAGCTGTGCCATCGAGCCTGTCACATAGCGCTCAGATATCAGTGGGCCTCACACAATCCAAAAGTGTCCATCCAGTGTCCAAAAGTGTGTGCAGAGATTCAAAATCTCCCTTATCCTCTAGTCACTTTGGTCACAGCTGTGCCATCGAGCCTGTCACATAGCGCTCAGATATCAGTGGGCCTCACACAATCCAAAAGTGTCCAGTGTCCAAAAGTGTGTGCAGAGATTCAAAATCTCCCTTATCCTCTAGTCACTTTGGTCACAGCTGTGCCATCGAGCCTGTCACATAGCGCTCAGATATCAGTGGGCCTCACTCAATTCAAAAGTGTCCAGTGTCCACAAGTGTCTGCAGAAATTCAAAATCTCCCCTGTCCTATAGACACCTTGTACCTTGTTTTACATTACTATATAGTTTGTTGGATTTTGTCTACATTTCTACCAAAAATGAGGAAGGCTGGTGGAAGAGGCCGTGGAATTGGGCGGGGGTTGGCAGCTGGTAATGATGGTGTTGGTGGTGGATCTGATGGTAGTGGCAAGAGCAAAATAGGACCGAATGCAGGAGGTGCTGACCCTGCGTCATCGTCTGGCTACATAAGGCCTCGAACGCTTAGTTTTCTAGGAGTTGGCAAACCGCTTTTAAAGCCAGAGCATCAGGAAAAAGTTTTGTCTTACATTGCTGACTCAGCCTCCAGCTCTATCGCCTCCTCTTCTTCAGTTGTAAAAAGTAAAAGCACTGAGTCGTCATTGGAGGCTCATGTTCATGAACCACACCTTTCCTTGTGTCCTTCACCCCAACCAAGATTGAAGGATGACGCAGGCCATACTACTGATTACTCCATGGAGCTGTTTTCACATACCATGCCTGGATTATCAAGTCAAATGGTGAATTACCCAGGCCAAGATGAATCTGACATGGAGTGCACTGATGCACAGCCGCTGATGGATGATTCTGCTGGTACATTCACTCAGAGCACTACATTGTCCTCGCAGTGTACAGAGCCAGATTCTGACCCTGATGAGACTCAGGTGCCCCTTCCCGCACACTATACCACCATACACGGTGACACAGAGGAAGGTGCACATGACATAGAAGAGGAGGTGATGGATGACCCAGTTGTTGACCCAGATTGGCATCCATTGGGGGAAGAGGGTGCTGCTTCCAATAGCTCAGATGAGGAGCATCCACAGCAGACATCGACATCGCAACAGCTGTTATCTGGCAGGCCTGGAGCACTCCAAAGACAGGTTCCAAACATCAAAAGAGTTGCTGGACAGCTTGTCCAGAGGGTCAAAAGATCACAGCGTGCTAGGCCGCAAAATGTCTGCCAAAGTAGGAAGAGTGCAGTGTGGCACTTTTTTGACCAAAATCCTCATGATCAGGCCAAGGTTATCTGTAAGAAGTGCGCAAAGACCTTTAGCCGAGGGAAAAATCTGAAAAATTTGAATACCAGTTGCATGCTTAGACATTTAACCAGCATGCACTTGCAAGCGTGGACACAACACCAAACCTCAAGTGCCACAAGTGCAACTGATTACAACGAAGGTAGTCAGCAACGCTACATTGTTTCCCCCACTGTAAGCCCACCGGTTAGCACAGCAGCAAATGTTGAGGTGTCGTTGCAAGACCACAGCAGTCAGGGAATCCCACTGTTATATCAACGAAAGACTGATTCTAGGCCATCAGAAAGAACACCAACTCCATCACCATCATCAACCCTCTCTCAGTCCGCCCTGTCCACCGCTACTTCCACCATATGCAGCTCTCAAGTCCAGCTCACCCTCCCAGACACTATGAGTAGGTCAAGAAAGTACTCAGTCTCTCTTCAGCGTACACTGGGTTTGAACGCCCACATTGCCAAACTAATCTCGTTTGAGATGATGCCCTTTCGGTTGGTGGAAAGCACAGCTTTCCGCGAACTCATGGCCTATGCAGTACCACTCTATGACCTACCCAGTCGCCACTTCTTCTCTCGCAAAGCCATCCCAGCCCTCCACCATAATGTGAAAGACCGCATTGTCCATGCACTCAAGCAGTCAGTGAGCGGAAAGGTGCGCCTCACAACTCATGCATGGTCCAGTCGGCATGGCCAGGGCCGTTACATGTCCATCACTGCGCACTGGGTTAATGTGGTGGATGCAGGGTCCACAGGGGACAGCGGTGGTGGGACAGAGCTGCCTAGCCCACGGTATAGGAAACAGTTGGCTGTAGGCGTTCGACCCTCCTCCTCCTCCTCCTCCTCCAGAAGCGAAAACTCGTTCACAGAGCGCAGTCGTACGAGCACTCCATCTGCAGCTGCCACTGTTGCACACGATGTGTCCCCCTATCGAGCAGCTAGTGGAAAGCGTCAGCAGGCTGTGTTGCAGATGATGTGTTTGGGCGACAGACACACCGCCGAGGTGCTGGCCGAGTACTTGAAGCGACAAACTGAGTCATGGCTGGGCAGTGTACATCTTGAGGCAGGCAAGGTAGTTAGTGATAACGGCCGTAATTTTGTGGCAGCCATAGCCCTTTCAAAACTCAGCCACATACCTTGCTTGGCTCACACCTTGAACCTGGTGGTGCAGTGCTTCCTCAAAAATTATCCGGAGTTAACAGCCCTGCTCCAGAAGGTGCGAAGACTGTGTGCGCACATCCGCCGGTCACCTGTACACTCCGTTCGTATGCAGAAGCTGCAGCGATTGCTCCACCTTCCCAACCACCGCCTCATTATCGACATTGCAACAAGGTGGAACTCCACCCTGCACATGGTGGAGCGGCTGTGCGAGCAGAGGCAGGCCATAATGCATTTGTGGGAGGATACACGGCCAGACACTTTGAGAGCAGACATGGAGTTGACAGGTGTGCAGTGGTCGAAGCTGAAAGACCTTTGTAAAGTCCTTCAGTGTTTTGAGGAATGCACACGGCTGGTAAGCGCAGATGACGCCATCCTAAGCATGAGCATCCCACTTATGCGTCTGCTCATGCAAACTTTGACGCACCTTAAGGAGCAGGCGTCTGCAGCCAATGTTGATGAGGAGGAAGAGGAAGGAATCCTTCATGACATTCAGCCATTGTCTGCTCAGGGACCTCTCCTGGACGAGGTGGAGGAAGAAGAGGAGGAGGAGGATGATGATGGGGATGATTAATTAGGGGAGGAGGATGCATCTCGTGGGGCAAGTGAAAATGTTGGCGTGGCAAGGTCTGGTACAGGGTTTGTGCGTGACTGGAGGGATGTGGATTTGCCAGAAAGTGCTCCTCCACCCAGCACTCGCAGTGCATCATTGACACCGGGAACATTGGCCCACATGTCAAATTATGCCTTGCGGATCCTAAAAAGGGACCCCCGCATTGCCAAAATGATGAACGATGACGACTACTGGTTGGCCAGCATCCTGGATCCACGCTATAAAGGCAAATTACAAAACATCATGCCACAGGAGAACCTTGACCTAATATTGGCTAATAAACAAGCAACTCTGGTAAATCGGTTGCTTGAGGCATTCCCAGCACACAGCAGCGGTGATGGTTCTCACACGAGCCGTACGGGCCGGGGGCAGCTTGGCAGAGGTGTTCGTGGTGCACACAGCAGAAGTGGCGTTGGAGACAGGGGTTTCATGACAATGTTGTGGACTGATTTTTCAAATACCGCTCACACAACTGGTAATACTGCATCGATGGAAAGTGACAGGAGACAGCAGTTGTCAACTATGGTTACAAACTACTTTTCCTCCCATATCGATGTTCTCCCACACAGGTCATTCCCCTTTGACTATTGGGCCGCTAAACTGGACACCTGGCCTGAATTGGCCCAATATGCCTTACAGGAGCTCGCTTGCCCAGCTGCAAGTGTGCTATCGGAAAGAGTCTTCAGTGCAGCTGGATCAATCCTGACAGAAAAAAGGACCCATCTGTCAACCCAAAATGTGGATGATCTAACCTTCATTAAAATGAACCACGCATGGGTTTCCAAGGATTTTGTCCCACCTTCCCCTGATGACACATAGGGTGACAGAAAAATGGCTTGCTTTGGTCCACCTCTTCCTGGTACTTCACCTATTTCGCCTTTTGCATCAGCTGAATGTCCAACATCAACATATGCCACTTTCTAAAACTCCCTAACTGTGCTGCCTCCCCCCCCATGGCCGGGGTCATCACCTAGCGCATGACACCGTGCGAGTGCCGTTGCCCTGGACAGGTGGGTAGGCCGACTCTTGGGCGCGGGCACTGGCACAGGGTCCCTCATAGTGCAATCAAGTGTCTCTGACGGTGGTGGTGCACACCCGCCGTCAGACACACCGTTGTACTATGAGGGGCCCAGTGCCAGTACCGATGCCCATGAGTGGGCCCCCCTTGCTTGGGCAGGGCCCCAGCATTTGCAATCTTTACCTCTCCCTGCTCCTCCGCTGTGTAGTCTGGGCCGTCAAATCCATACTGTGCCTGACACCGTCTGAGCCTGCCTCCTGATGTATAGACATATATTTTGAATGTGTACGCTATCCATACATGTTATCCGGGGAAACGGTACCCTTTCTAACCTTTGTGCAATCACGTGCAATCCATACTGGGCCTAACACCATCTGAGCCTGCCTCCTGAGACATATATTTTGAATGTGTACGCTATCCATACATGTTATCCGGGGAAACGGTACCCTTTCTAACCTTTGTGCAATCACGTGCAATCCATACTGGGCCTAACACCGTCTGAGCCTGCCTCCTGAGACATATATTTTGAATGTGTACGCTATCCATACATGTTATCTGGGGATACGGTACCCTTTCTAACCTTTGTGCAATCACGTGCAATCCATACTGGGCCTAACACCGTCTGAGCCTGCCTCCTGAGACATATTTTGAATGTGTACGCTATCCATACATGTTATCTGGGGATACGGTACCCTTTCTAACCTTTGTGCAATCACGTGCAATCCATACTGGGCCTAACACCGTCTGAGCCTGCCTCCTGAGACATATATTTTGAATGTGTACGCTATCCATACATGTTATCTGGGGATACGGTACCCTTTCTAACCTTTGTGCAATCACGTGCAATCCATACTGGGCCTAACACCGTCTGAGCCTGCCTCCTGAGACATATATTTTGAATGTGTACGCTATCCATACATGTTATCTGGGGATACGGTACCCTTTCTAACCTTTGTGCAATCACGTGCAATCCATACTGGGCCTAACACCGTCTGAGGCTGCCTCCTGAGACATATATTTTGAATGTGTACGCTATCCATACATGTTATCCGGGGATGCGGTACCCTTTCTAACCTTTGTGCAATCACGTGTAATCCATACTGGGCGTGAGAACGGCTGGCGAGCTGTTAAGCAAGCTACAGCACCTGTGGTTTGCACACGTAAGTTTTTCATTTTTTCAGGAATGACGGTTAGGCCTAATTCCAAAACTGCGGTTGACCTGCACTTACTGGGAAATCATTGTTCGCGGGTAATAATTGTAATCAGTGATCCCCATCACTAACGTTGTTCAGCGGGTTATCTGCACCTGTAAGTGACAAACGCTGGCCTTTTCAGTGTAGCGCATATGCAGCCACGGACATGTAAGGGCATGACACACCAGTTATTGGCCAATCTCATGTGCCAGAGCCTCACGTGTCCCTCTAGTAAGCCTGACTCGGACCGCGGGGCATGACGGAGTCTCGTTCGTTAACGGAATTAAGCTTGCAATGTGTGCATCTGTTCTGTAGCTGGCATGGTTGAGGTTTCCCAGGTGGAGTCGAATTTAACCATAGGCTCCACTCCTGGTGGTGCCCTTCTGGACATTCCTTTAAGGTTCAGCTTTGCAACCATACTGCCCACGTAAAACAAACACTTTGCCTTCATGAACGCTGTTTGGAGGGTCATGACTCGTGGGAATAACGCCGCCCAATCAGTTAACCTGCTAGAGAGATCCTTCGTTGCTCCCAAGCATGACATCACACTCCCTAGGAAGAAGGTAATGCCACTGTGGCGACCGTACTCCTGGGGGCGACACAAGTGCACTGATGCCCAGCCACTGCTCGATGAATCTGCTGGTACATTGACCCAGACCACTATATTCCCCTCGCACGCTACATGACCTGAATCTGACCCTGATGAAACTCAGGTTACCCTTCCCATATACAGTTCCATCTTACACGGTGACAAAGAGGAAGCTGCAGATGAAAGTGCAGGTTCGGCCCACCCGCCATCAGACACACCACCGTACTATCAGGGGCCCTGTGCCAGTGCCGTCGCCAACGAGTGGGCCCCCCCTGCTTGCCCAGGATCACAGCACTTGCAAAGTTGAAATACTGTGCAGTGAGATGGAAGATGGGGACGACGAGGAGTCCAGACAAGTACAGGGATTCCCTAGCGAGGAGACTTATTTGATTGTTTTCAATGTTGGGACAGCAATTTTTGGGGAGCACTATACTCTGGAGAATGATAGATGTGGCCCACCATACACTGGAACATTCCAAAGGTGGACATCAGACACTGGAGCAGCATTTACAGGGCCCATTATACACTAGAGCATTAGAAATGGGGCCCATTATGTTTGGAGCATTATTTGGGCCCATAAGACAGTGGAGCTTCATCCATGGGGACAAACATATACTGTAGCATTATGTGGAGCTCATCATATACTGTTTCAAACATTATATGGGACCAATGATTCTGTATGGAGAAATAGATGGGCCTCGTCATGAGATGTAAAAAGTGAGGTATTTTTCATTGTACTATACCGCTATTTCTCTGCCGTATCGGAGCATGATGAGTTGTGGTATGTGTTAAAGGGGCGCTCTTTCGCCCAGGGCACATGAAAACCTGGAGCCAGCCCTCCCCCCACAGTCTGTAGCCAAATAACCCCCATTTTTCAGTGCGTAACTTGTATTATGAAGTTAATTAAGGTTGACAAGCTTAAGTAAGAAGAATTGATGCTTTTGGCATTCAAATGGGCACTGTTGGTGTGTTTCCTGTCCTCCTCTCACTGCCGACTTTTATTCCCCATTGACTTACATTGGGTTTCGTGTTTCGGGACGACCCCGACTTTTCCCTATAATCGGACGATCTTGCTCGACCCGACTTTTGGAAAAGTCGGGTTTCACGAAACGAAACGCGACCCTAAAAAACCAAAAGTCGCTCAACTCTAGTCTTTACCTTTTACTGGTAATTAGTGCGCAATCCGTAGTACCACATACAGGTGATGGAATGAGTCCAGCTCGCCTGGAGGCATTCAGGGGATCCACCTTGCCAGGTGGGGATTTTGGACCTTCCTTCTGCGCTTTGTGTGTGGATCTCCGCTGTTTATAACTATGCTGCGACCCTCAATTGCATGATGATTTCACTAACCTGTACGGCTGTCAGCATGAGCCTATTCCACGGGTATCATCCTTTTCACCGTCAGCCCCGGGCTCCTTATCTGCTGCCGTGCCCTCAGGTGCTCAATGTCGCACAGGAATTTACAATCCCCTGTACATTCAGATTCGGCAATCAGGACATACAGCTCCTGACCACCAAGGACTCTGGCATCCCCCTTCTCTCTATTAGCGCTTCGCTCTGGGGTCTGCTATATGCAGGTTTTTTTAGCTTCCCCAGAGCCTCTCCATCTCTGCTCTTGTCCTTTTTCTCCTGACCAATCAGCTCCCTGTCTTGAACTGACTGGATCTTCCAGAAAGATCTTTTTACCTCACAATTAACTGTCTTGTCATTTCTCCTCACAGCTGCTCTCATTTCCATGACAACCCCCTCAGCTCACTTCTAGCTGACTCACTAACCCCCACTGCTGGCCAGAATTTATAAGGCAGCTCCCTTTTCTGACCTGCAGCAGGAATTGTGATTTAATCTATGCTACCTGGCATGGGGGTCCCTTTCTTCCTCCAAGCATGACTTCACCTCTTAGAGGGAGGCAATGTCACTGTGACAACTGGACTCTGGGGTGTCACATGGCCACCTCAGACTTCATGCAACCCCAAGAAATGTTTGGTAGGCACATTAATAGATAGCAAAATGTGTTAGCAGGTCATGGTATAGATGCAGATTGTATAATTATAAAATTGTACTTGTAAAAGAGGTGTCCAAAGAGCCATGAACTATGAAAAGTCTACATTTTTAGTTTTAATTCCTTTTTAACAAAATTCTATCCCTTTCTCAAACCAAAGACTCCAGGGGGCGTGCTAACATCAATATCACATCATCAGCATAAAACGTGATGTAATGAGATTGTTTCCTTACCTCTATGCCCCAGATACCTGGACTTTGTCTGATTGCTTGGGCAAGTGGTTCTAAAGCTAAAATGAACACTAGGGGGAGAGAGGACACCCCTGCCTAGTGCCATTTGTAATGGGGAATGTTTCTGACATGGTATCATTCACAAAAACCCTGGCCGACGGAGCAGAATACAGAGCTTTAATAGCAGTCAGCACCCAACCCCCAAACGCCATACGCTCCAGAATCGAGAAGACAAACAACCATCTCACTTGGTCGAATGCCTTCTCGGCGTCTAAGGCCACTACGAACGCTGGTGTTCCCCTTCTATTTATTACATCTATCAAATCAATTACTTTCCTGGTGTTGTCAGCTGCAGTCCGCCCTTGCACAAAACCAGCCTGGTCTGGGTTAATAAGGGAAGGAATGATAGGCGCCAATCTCAGAACAAAACACTTAGCATATATTTTGACATCAGTGTTTAACAATGAAAAGTAGATATAGTCCTTCTCACATGCATGAAGAACCCTCCATATGTCATATAGGTCCTCCCGAAAGGCTAAGGGGGGAGAACAGGCGGCCCCCTGGAGGTTGGGGTGGAAGAGTCCAGAGAATTATCAAAAACACAATTAAAATCCCCACATATGATTACGTGGCCCTGTTTAACCTTATTGATTCTAGTTAATAATTTTTTGATAAATCTAGTCTGCACTTGGTTTGGAGCATAAATGACAGCTATAGTAAATAAAACATTATTTATGCTGCCCACTTGTATGAGGTATCGACCTGCAGGGTCAAGTTCTAGATAAGTCGAGGAGAAAGCAACAGACTCCTTGATAGCTAACATCACCCCTCTCTTTTTTTTTGAGAAATTAGATTGGACCACATATGGAAAGAGCCGATGAGACAGTCTGTGGGAGTCTCTCTCCAATAAGTGCATCTCCTGGGCACAAAACACCTCACATTTAGCTGCGACCGCCTCTTTCCAGATATAAGATCTTTTATGAGGACTGATTAGGCCTCTAACATTAAGGCTGGTTTCACATTAGCGCTTTTTAAGCGCACGCACGGCCGGGGGTAGCTCCGCCCCCGAGCCGGCTCTCTGCCCGGCGTGCCCGCCCCTTGCTTGTAGCGCCGCCTCCTAGCGCACAGCAGCGCCTGCGATCGGCGCACCCTATCTTTAGCATAGGGTGCGCAGATCGTGCACAGGCCGTGCGCTAGTTGCGCTTTGACCTGCGCTGCGCACTTTTGACGGTGCGCCGTGCGCGCCAAAATCAAACTTTTCAGATTTTGGCGCGCACGGCGCACCGTCAAAAGTGCGCAGCGCAGGTCAAAGCGCAACTAGCGCACGGCCTGCGCACGATCTGCGCACCCTATGCTAAAGATAGGGTGCGCCGATCGCAGGCGCCGCTGTGCGCTAGGAGGCAGCGCTACAAGCAAGGGGCGGGCACGCCGGGCAGAGAGCCGGCTCGGGGGCGGAGCTACCCCCGGCCGTGCGTGCTCTTAAAAAGCGCTAATGTGAAACCAGCCTAAGTGAGCATATTGTAATAACCATATTGTAAACATACAGATGCTAGTATGACTAATGGGTTTCCATTACACCTGTCAGAATTCCCTGCAAAGCGGGAAAATGCTGTACCCGAATAAACCACAGGTATGCAAAAGAATAGAAAAAAACAAAAACCAAACACAATGCAAACTAATAAAATCAGAAGTAAAGTCATGAAACAGACCGAGGACTGCACTTCAGTCCACAAAATGCGGGAGTAGGAAATCCGCTGGGGGGGGTATATCACTGTCCGCACCAACCAATCTGTATGCCACCCTTGTTAAAAGATAGTAAAATATAGATAATGATTATATCTTCAGCGCCTGTTTCTTTTTGGGAGGACTTTCTGCCATGTCTCCTTTGCCCTTACAGGCGGCTCTCTTTGTTTCTGAGGTTGTTCCTGCACTTGTATATCCCAGGTACAAAGCAAACCTCTTCCTCTTTCATATGAAGAGACAGTATGCCACGATGCTTTGTTGTTAATGAGCAATTTCTTGGGGTTCCCCCACCTGTATGCCACCTGAGATTCTCTGAGGGCTGCAGTGATGGGATTCATTAGTCTGCGGAAGCGCAGTGTCTCTGCCGAGAGATCAGCATAAATTTTGATTTGGTGGAAAGGTGAAGGTAGATATCCTTTCTTTCTGGAACAAGACAGAAGCTCCTCTTTAATATCATAGCAATTAATGCGTGAAACAATATCCCTCGGAACAGTGTCTGGCAAGTGGCTTGGGCGAGATACTCTGTGCGCTCGATCAATAATTAGTTCATATGGTGAACAGGAGGGGACCACCGCTTGGATTAAATCTTGCACATAACCCCTCAGCTCAGAGGGTGTGGTGGTTTCTGGTACACCCCTTAATTTCAGGTTGTTCCTGCGGTTACGATGCTCCAAGTCCACAAGCTTATTATTTATGGCTTCAATGTCTTCTGCCATGTCATTGTGAGAGTCAATAAGGTTGTTATGGGAAGATGCAAATTCTCCCATTTTGTCCTCCACATGGGACACTCTCTCATCCACCTCCTGAATGTGAGATGTGACAGGTTTTAACATTAAAGAAAAGTCCTTTAGCATTGTGGTGCTAAAAGCCATCAGCATATCTTTAATTAACCCCTTTCTGCCATGTGATGCACTATCCCATCCATGTGTCCTGGGACTTAATTTCCAGGGACGGGATAGTACGTCACAGCGATCAGCGGCGCCCACGTGGTGAGCGCCACTGATTGCGGCCGGGTGTCAGTTGATTATCACAGCTGACACCCGGCACAATGTGTCAGGCGGTCACGGACCGCCCCGACACGTTAACCCCTTGCACACCGTGATCAAACATGATCGCGGTGTACCAGGTGTTAAAGTGAAGCATCGGCAGGGAGGGGCTCCCTCCGTGCTTCCCTGAGCCCCCCACAGTAGCGCATTGTGCAGCGCTGCTGTGGGGGGCTCCACCCCTGCAGGTCCCCGAATCCAAGATGGCGACGGGGACCTTCGGGGGCCTGCAGGGAGCTGGCTTCCTCAGTGCCTGCAAAGCGCAGGCATGAGGAAAGCCTTGTGCAGTGCCTGTGACACATCGCTGATCTGTCACAGTGATCTGTGATGTGACAGATCAGCGATCTGTCACAGGACAGTGATGTCCCCCCTGGGACAATGCAATAAAGTTGAAAAAAAAAGTGTAAAAATAATTTAAAAAAAAGTCGCTAAATAAATTAAAAAAATATATATATTCCCTAATAAATTCATTTTTTGGAAATAAAAAAAAACAAAAGTACACATATGTGGTATCGTCACGTCCGTAACGACCTGACCTATAACACTGTCCCACTAGTTAACCCCTTTAGCGAACCCCTTAAAAAATAAAAATGAAAAGCTAAGCAAAAAATAATGAAAAAGACGCATATAAATATCCATGGTACCGCTGAAAATGTCATCTCGTCCCGCAAAAAAATGAGCTGCCATACAGTGTCATCAGCAAAAAATAAAAAAGTTATAGCTCGCAGAATAAAGCGATGCAAAAATAATTATTTTTTATATAAAATTGTTTTCATTGCATAAAAGCGCCAAAACATAAAAATAGACCTAAATGAGGTATCGCTGTAACCATACTGACCCGAAGAATAAAAGGGCTTTATCAATTTTACCGCAGGCGGAACGGTGTAAACGCAACGCCCCAAAAGAAATTCATGAAGCGCTGGTTTTTGTTCATTCTGCGTCCCAAAAATCGGAATAAAAAGCGATCAAAAGATGTCACGTGCGCTAAAATGATACCAATAAAAACGTCAACTCGTCCCGCAAAAAATAAGATCTCACTTGACTCAGTGGGTCAAAATAGGGAAAAATTATAGCTTTCAATATGTGGTGATGCAAAAACTATTTTTACAATAAAAAGCGTCTTTTAGCGTGTGACAGCTGCCAAAAATAAAAACCTGCCATAAATAGTAAATCACACCCCCCGTTATAACCCCCTTAGTTAGTGAAAAATAATAAAATTAAAAGAAATTGTATTTATTTCCATTTTCCCATTAGGGTTAGGGCTAGGGTTAGGGCTAAGGTAAGGGTTAGGGTTAGGGCTAGGGTTAGGGCTAGAGTTAGGGCTAAGATTAGGGTTAGGGGTGTGTTGGGGTTAGGGTTGGAGTTATAATTGGGGGGTTTCCACTGTTTGGCACATCAGGTGCTCTCCAAATGCAGCATGGCGTCTGATCTCAATTCCAGCCAATTCTGCGTTGAAAAAGTCAAATGGTGCTCCTTCTCTTCCAAGCTCTGCCATGCGCCCAAACAGTGTTTTACCCCGACATATGGGGTATCAGCCTACTCAGGACAAATTTCAAAACAACTTTTGCGGTCTAATTTCACCTGTTACCCTTAGGAAAATAAAAAATTGGGGGCAAAATCATCATTTTTGTGGAAAAAATGATTTTTTTATTTTCACGCCCGGGCGTTATAAACTTCTGTGAAGCCCTTGGGGGTTCAAAGTGCTCACCACACATCTAGATATGTTCCTTAGGGGGTCTATTTTCCAAAATGTGGTCACTTGTGGGGGGTTTCCACTGTTTAGGTACATCAGGGGCTCTCCAAAAGCAACATGACACCCGCAGACCATTCCATCAAAGTCTGCATTCCAAAAAGTCACTACTTCCCTTCCGAGCCCTGACATGTGCCCATACAGTAGTTTTCTCCCACATATGGGGTATCAGCGTACTCAGGACAAATTGGACAACAAATTTTTGGGTCTAATTTTCCCTGTACTCTTGGGAAAATAAAAAAATTGGTGACTAAAAGATCATGTTTGTGGAAAAAATACGAATTTTTTATTTTCACGCCCGGGCGTTATAAACTTCTGTGAAGCCCTTGGGGGTTCAAAGTGCTCACCACACATCTAGATAGGTTCCTTGGGGGGTCTACTTTCCAAAATGGTGTCAATTGTTGGGGGTTTTCACTGTTTTGGTACATCAGGGGCTTTCCAAACGCGACATGGTGTCCAATCTCAATTCCAGCCAAAAAGTCAAATGGCGCTTCTTCCCTTCCGAGCTCTGCCATGCGCCCAAATAGTGGTTTACCCCCACATGTGGGGTATCAGCATACTCAGGACAAATTGCACAATAACTTTTAAGGTCCTGTTACCCTTGGAAAAATAAGAATTGAGGGTGAAAAGATCATTTTTGTGGAAAAAATATGATTTTTTAATTGTACGGCTGTACGTTATAAACTTCTGTGAATCCCTTGGGGGTTCAAAGTTCTCACCACACATCTAGATAAATTCCTTGGGGGGGTCTAATTTCCAAAATGGTGTCATTTGTGGGGGGTTTCCATTGTTCTGGTACATCAGGAGTTTTCCAATCGCGACATGGTGTCCGATCTTAATTCCAGCCAAAAAAGTCAAATGGCGCTGCTTCCCTTCTGAGCACCATGCGCCCAAATAGTCATTTACACCCACATATGGGGTATCAGTGTACTCAGGACAAATTGCACAATAACTTTTAGGGTCCTATTACCCGTGGAAAAATAAAAATTGGGGGTGAAAAGATCATTTTTTACATCAGGGGCTCTCCAAACGTGACATGGCGTCCAATCTGAATTCCAGCCAATTTTGCATTGAAAAAGTCAAACAGCGCTCCTTCCCTTCTGAGCTCTGCCATGCGCCGAAACAGTGGTTCCCCGCCACATATCAGGTATGAGCGTACTCAGGACAAACTGCTCAATAAATTTTGCAATCCAATTTCTCCTGTTACCCTTGGTAAAAAAAAAATTGGACCTGAAGTATTTTTTTGTGAAAAAAAGTTAAATGTTCATTTTTTTTAAATATTCAAAAAAATTCCTGTGACGCACCTGAAGGGTTAATAAACTTCTTGAATGTGGTTTTGAGTACCTTAAGGGGTGCAGTTTTTAGAATGGTGTCACTTTTGGGTATTTTCTATCATATAGACCCCTCAAAGTGGCTTCAAATGTGATGTAGTCCGTAAAAATAAAAAGGTGTTGCAAAAATGAGAAATCGCTGGTCAACTTTTAACCCTTATAACTTCCTAACAAAAAAAAATGTTGGTTCCAAAATTGTGCTGATGTAAAGTAAACATGTGGGAAATGTTACTTATTATGTTTTTTGTGTGCCGTATCTCTGTGATTTAAGGGCATAAAAATTCAAAGTTGAAAAATTACGAAATTTTAAAAATTTTCGCCAAATTTCCATTTTTTCACAAATAAATGTAAGTTATATGAATGAAATGTTACCACTAACATGAAGTACAATATGTCTCGAGAAAACAATGTCAGAATCACCAGGATCCATTGAAGTGTTTCAGTTCAGAGTTATGACCTCATAAAGGGACAGTGGTCAGAATTGTAAAAATTGGCCCGGTCATGAACGTGCAAACCATCCTTGGGGGTTAAGGGGTTAATGTTCCTTAAGCAGGGAGATCTGTTGTAGGAAGTTGCTGTAATACTGCAAGAGATTTTCAATTGTCCCCTCCAGAATCCCCTTTCTCTGCAACATCTCTCTTGTTATTCTGGGAGTGCAGGGGAGGTGTGCATTGCTGCATATCCATCCGCCGGCCTGCTGGAACTACATTTCCCTCATGTCCCTCCGCAAGTGGGGAAAATCTAGATGCTGGTGATGGACCCGAACCCCGGAGATAAGGTGAGGTGGGTGTTGCCTCATCCTGCACCGCAGCGTTGGTCTTTGCTGGGCTCAGGGGGGACTCTCCCGAGGAGCAGGAGACTCTGCTTACGGAGGGGCCATCTAGCCTGGTATCCCTGTTAAAGAAAATCTCCAATTTGATTTGGTTTTTGAGATTTCTCTTAACCCTTGTCATCTTGCCAGTGATCAGTGAGGATTTGGGCAGCCGGGTGGGTTGATTAATATGCAAGAAAGGCGCTGAAATTGTCGTTTTGCAGGGTCTCAGGGAAGGAGCATTCAGCTCATGCAACTGGCATCCTAGGCATCCAGGCCACGCCCCAATGTTTGTATTTTTAAGAAACATTTATTTCCCTTTCATTAAAAAGGTTGCACAACAATTGAAAAAAACTCACCACAGTTTTTTGTGACTAGTAAACTCACCATGCTTGACTAATCATGGTTTGAAAATGTTTTTTGTTGCTTGTTACTGCTTTCAGTGCATTAAGAATTTAGAAAAAAAATGTGTAATTGTAATTGAAATTCAGCAGGACAAATGCCAGTTATACTATATCACTGATCAATCTCTGAATTATTTGCACTCATTTTCTTCAGTGCAGTAGTTGTACTACACATTACTGTCTGGAGTATTTGTCCAATATTTTAGGGCATACTCTTCCTATCACTATAGCTGAGCTGTGATCTCTGAGGTTACTCTTCTAAATATCTTTAAACTGACTGATGCATTCCTATTATTCAAAATAGGATAGTCCCTCTTGGTTTGCTACACTATATGAGGGTGTGAGGGTTTATTTTTACATACCAAATTGATGTTTTTATTGATACCATTTTAGAGTAGATACAGTGTTTGTTTTGATTGCCGTAATTCTGGGTTTTTGATTTTTTTCTTGTTACGCTATTTAGGGATTGGATTACCGTATTTTGTGGATTATGAGCCGCCCCGGATTGTAAGGCACACCCCAAATTTTGAAGAGAAAAATAGGATTTTTTTTTTTAATAAAATGGTGGTGCTTCTTATACTCCATGCATCTTATTGCTTACCGGGGGTGGTTGCTGCAGTGAAGCGGGGTCCCAGGGTTACTGCTGGAGTAGGTAAGAGTGGAGGCCACAGGCTGGGATGAGGGGGTGTGCCGATGTGTGCCGCTGGGGGTGATCAGTGGTGTAGGGGCTCTGCTGACATTTTGTTAAAGCCCAGAGTCCCTGCACTTGCTGTACATGGTTTACTGTGTGGTGGACTCTGAGAAAATGGCTGCTGGGGCATGCGCAGATGGAGATCTCGGAACTAGTGATGAGCGAGTATACTCGTTACTCGAGATTTCTCAAGCATGCTTGGGTGATCGCCGAGTATTTGGATGTGCTCGGAGATTTAGTTTCTGTTGCCGTAGCTGCATGATTTGCGGCTGCTAGCCAGCCTGAATACATGTGGGGATTGCATGTTTGTTAGGAAATGCTTACATGTATTCAGTCTGTCTAGCAGTCACAAATCGTCCAGCTGCAGAGACAGAAACTAAAAACTAAATCTTTGCGCACATCCAAATACTCAGAGATCACTTGAGCATGCTTGGGAAATCTCGAGTAATGAGTATACTCACTCATCACTACTCGGCACCAAGATCTCAGGAGGGCCTTGGGCTTTCACACAATGTCGGCCAAGCCCCCACGCCACTGAACACCCACAGCTGTGCACATCGAAACAACCCTCATCCCAGCCTGCGGCCTGCAGCAACACTTTACTCTTGCCTCCTCCAGCTGCGATCCTGGGACCCTGCTACATACTGGCCAGTAAGGTATATCCACATTTTAATACGCACCCCATTTTCCCCCAAGATTTAGGGGGAAAAAAGTGCATCTTATAATCGAAAAAATATGGTAATTTGCTTTATATTTTGATACGTTGGAAATATTTGAATGCAGCAATACGAAATATTATTTACTGTTTTATTTACAAGGGGCACAAGGGGGGTGATTTGAACTTTTACATTATTTTAATTTTTGTAATTTTTTAAAATTTTTCTTTTAACTTTTTACATGCTTCAATACTCCTCCTTAGGACATTTGAAACTGTAAGGGTACGTGCACACGCTGCGGAATCCGCTGCGGATTAATCCGCACGGATTTTGCAAAAACCGCAGATAATCCACAGGTCCAAAGACCGGCGGATTATCTGCGGTTTTGCCTGCGGTTTGGTCCTGCGGATTCACTATCTCCACAATGGTGGAGATAGGAACCCGCAGCGGTTTCCGCAGAAAGAATTGACATGCAATTCTTTCTGCGGATTCAAAACCGCAGCAAATCCGCGCGGTTTTTTCCGCAGCATCGGCACAGCGTTTTTTTTTTTCCCATTCAAATGAATGGTACTGTACACCGCAGCTAAAACTGCTGCGTGTCCGCAGCGGCCAAAACCGCTGCGGAAACGCAGCGGAATCCGCAGCGTGTGCACACAGCCTAATCGTCAAGATCGCTTGTGCTACATATTGCAGGGATTCAGTCGCAGAGAGGTTAAGCCCGATATTTGTTATACTTTGTGATCTGGAAAAAAAAACCAGACAATAACAATTACCATTTCAATTGAAATTGAATTTTAACAGATTTATTCATCCTTTGAACTCAACCTATTAGGTGCTCAAACAACAAATAAGTGAGATAAAACTACTCAATATAGAATATAATATGAAATATTCACCAATGTGACATATCCTATCAAACCTACTCAATAAGGTGAATATACTGACAAAAGTCCAAAAATAGAAATGGGGCTGTTGACCCTGTGGGTCATGTGTGGAGTGTCCAAATGTAGAACGTTGCGGTGTTTCTAATGCTGATGAGAGTAAGACATTTAATATTCTCTACCCAATTTCATGTACCACTACAGCAGTGATTTATTCTGCCAGTGTAATCTGAAATACCTTGGTCTGACATCCAGAGAGTTTAGGCGTAGGGTGAGAGAGTATGCCCTTGACATTCGGGCAGCTCAGACTATTACAGGTATTGAATCCTTAAAAACATTACCTAAACATTTTAAGCTGTTCCATCACTGTGATGAATCCCTATTTAAAGGGAACCTGTCACCCCCTAGGAATTTTTTAACTAAAAGAGCCACCTTGTGCAGCACTAATGCTGCATTCTGTCAAGGTGGCTCTTTTATTTGGGATCCCTTCCACCGCTGAAAGAATTGTTTTTATAATTTGTCACTCATACCAGAAGTTTGTCCAGGGGGCAGGTCTTTCCCCCCAACCCGGACACCTCACATCCATCAGTCATTTCCTCCTTTCTTGTAGGCATTGCCTCCTCAGCGTTCATTTATTTTCCTGGCGCCTGCGCTGTAATCTTGTTTCTTGGGCATGCGAAGTTAGCGCTGCCCATCCACTGACATCACATGATGTCTTCCTTCTCGCGCCTGCATGGACGTTCGGCCCGAGATACCGCCCCGCAGTGTGAATAAATCAGAAGAGACTGCAGGGAGGGATCTCAGGCTGCGGGTCCATGCAGGCGCGAGAAGGAAGGCATCATGTGATGTCAGTGGATGGGGAGCGCTAACTGCGCATGCCCAAGAAACAAGATTACAGCACAGGCGCCAGGAAAATAAATGAACGCTGAGGAGGCGGTGCCCACAAGAAAGGAGGAAATGACTGTTGGATGTGAGGCGTCTGTGTTGGAGGGAAAGACCTGCCCCCCGACAAACTACAGGTATGAGTGACAAATTATAAAAACAATTCTTTCAGCGGTGGAAGGGACCCCAATTAAAAGAGCCACCTTTACAGAATGCAACATTAGTGCTGCACAAGATGACTCTTTAAGTGAAAAATGCCTGGGGGGGAACAGGTTCCCTTTATGGTGAGAGGAATTGATCATGTTACATTTAATGCGAGAGGTGGTGATCTTAAAAACGCCTTGCTCAGATAGAAGCTAAATGGATCTTTAGATTGGATACACTGGCACCTCAAGGCCTTATCAAACAATTATCTTTTAATGCATTTTTATGAATATGTTGTTTTAAAATTTTTGTCTTTTTGTGTTTTTTTTTAGCTCTGTTTTTGTGATTAGACCTTCAAAACCATCCATACCTTAATTTATGCTACTTGGTTTTGTGTAATATATTTGTCACTTTCACTCACTCGCATGTGTGATTCACTGCACTTTCGCTTTATTATTAAATTAGTTTATTGTCTCATAAGTAAGATATACAATGTCTATTTATCATTATGCACTTGTCACTTTATTATATATTATTATATATGTGTATGGATGTTATGGTTCTGTAGTCAATTGATTAATATTTATTCCCCTTTCACAGTACTCTGGTACAGAGACCCCTATTTTTTAACAAAATTTATTTATCTATTTGTGTCTGTCGCATATTATTCCTGTTTCTCATGGGATGTGTTCCACCGCTTGTGAGCATGCTCGAAAAACGGGATGCGTTCCAGCGGTGCGTTCGACCGCTTGTGCGCATGCCTGAGAAACGTCATTTCCGTATGGTGACTATAATGGATCTGCCTGTAGTCAGAAGCGGCGCACTGTGCTGTTGGTCTTTCATTTCTTTTATTCACTGCGCGTATTATATCGGGTGACCTGCCTGATCCTTACTTAGGTTGTTATGTTGTTTTTGGTGTGTGCGTTGCGAGTTGGGAAGCAAGGCCGCGGCGTGTCACTTCTGATTCCGGGAATGTCGGCTCCACCGTGGAACGCATTCACATTTTTTTGCAGTTTCTTTTTGTCTATTATAATGAGCAATATACTATTAAATTTGCTTCTATGTGCCTGCAGTATTATGCTATGGTTGTATGGTATTTATTTGATTTTTCTTGACATGGTTGATTATATATTGGTGATCTTTGGGAACCATTATTATGATTGGTCTGGATTGCAAATAAATATTTCCCCCTTTTTCTTCCCCATGCTTGGAGCTAGAGGATCACTGACTATTGGCAGTTATCCCTTCTTAAGTATTTTCTATGCACTTTATTTTAGACTTTGTCTATGTATGTATTGCACTTTATGAATATTATGTGTTATATTCTATAATCAGTGTTTCTTATTATGTATTTGATATATTATCTCCCGCTACTATGGAATTATTCATGCTATCCATTGTCAGTTTCCTCTTGCTTTTAATATTGCAATCAATAAAATATTAAATTAATTTTCTACATTTGTCAGTATATTGACCTTATTGAGTAGTTTTCAACCTAATAGGTGGTAAAATCATTAAAACAAAATGATAGGATACCAACATGATTAGGGGTTCATTTGTTGGTTGCATCAAATACCAGAATGGAAAACAGATGCAATTTTGGTGTATTTGATTATTATAAACCATTGGACAATTATGTGTATTACGTGGTGATTTCTATTATCTTTTTCTGACAACTGTATAGTGCAGCTTATGCATTGTTATTCAGATGAACTTGTTAATGCTGTGAGATAGTTTGCAAAGAAAAATGTGTTTAAAATGTATCAAATTTACTAAAGATGTTTTTTGGGGATTATGTATGAAAGTCAATGAAATGATGTATGGAGGAAAAAAAATTTCTATCATGTAAAAGTCATTACTATTTGATCTGTTTAGATAAATCTGAAGGAATTTTTACGCACTTAAATAGATGCTTTCTATCAATTTATCTTTTTCACAATTTCATTTACTGGTTAAATGTAGAAAAATACACAAAATCACCATACCACTGTTCCAACATATGATGTGCTTCTTAACTGTTTTGCATATTCTGTTCTGGTATAGGTGCTTTCGTAGACAAGTATAGCCGTAGTATTGAAAAGCCGAAGAATTAAATTCCATAAAATATGTAATTTATCCTTATAGCATGAAGATATAAATGTTACCTTATATTACCATTCTTCTTAATTAAGAAGGGATAACCCTAACAAAATAAATAACTATCCCCTAAGGAAGGCACAGCCACTTTATTAGCCGTTATTTATTGGCTGAAAAGCAGACAGCCGAATCCTCTACATTCCTTTTTTTCTTGGAGCTTTCAATCCATGACAAAGTTAGGAAAGTTAATATTGTATACATTTTCCTCTAAAAGGAAAATTAGCCAGAACAGCAGTGATACTTTTCCTCATTTATCTTCACTAACACATTCTTTATTCAGCATGTCAGATACTATAGAGGGGAGAAGACGACACAGAGGAATGACAAATATACCTTTTGATTGCTTATAACACAAAGCAAAATGTAGAAGTAATGTTTTACACTTTACTTTCTCCATTTAATGGGTAAAAATTTGCTTTGGTTTTTAAAAGTCACACGTACAAAAATGAAAAAAAGCTTTATCAATCCCTACTGTTTATTTGATATAAATGCAATGTATGTATTTGTATATATCTTTTAACTCTCCACCTATATGAATTTACAAATGACTAGGTATTAGAGTACGATTGTTGAGTTGCTATTTATAAATTTGGTCTTGATGGTGAACAGCAGGTTTTAGAGTACAGATACGTTTTATGCCCACTGGTATGCTATGTCACTTTAAGGTAAAAACAAATAACAAACAAACAAATTAATAAAGTTTCCATACACATTGGATAGCTGTTGGCCAAATGATAATTGGCCAACACCTATTTCCCCCAAATTATTCAAACACTGGAATGCTCAGCTGATCACTCCTGAGTTCTCAATGTGAAAACCATTGCCAGACTTTTCTGGCTGTTGTCTGTCTCATGGAAAAAAAAGGATTGGCCATTGGAAATTCAGCATATAATCTCTTAAGGAGGAGTTGGAGGGGGTCCCATACACATTAGACTGTAGGCCAATTCCCTCAGTATTTACTGTTTCCGCCTACTTTAGTCTAATGTATATGATAGGCTTTTAGCAACATCCTATGGAGTTAAACCGTTGGCTTCTAGGAGCCTCTACTAGTGGGAGGTTCAGAGTTTACAAAAGGCGGGTTGATTATTTAATCCAATGAAATATGTGTGCATTAAATCCATCTTCAATGTAATTTCTGAACTTACAGAAAAGACTTGCATACTTTTAGGAATTTCCAGATGATTACTCTACGCTATATATTTGTATTTTTCTTTGACGTTAAAATATCTTGCAACACTCCTTTCTGTGGACATTGTTTTGGAATTTAGCTTGTTTTTTATTTTTTTACTTTACCCATCGAGACTTCACATTTTTCTTTCGGTTTCACGGTTTGCAATAAATAATAGGATGAAAAAAATAAAATCAACACCTTTACTGGATGAGACAGAATTGTCTTGCATTTGAAAATAATACACTGTTTCCTCTATGTTAAACCTATATATTTCTCTTGAGTTTGATAAGCTTTTACTCTTGGGCATGACTGTCAGTGCTCTTCAGCACCTTTACTTTTAAGGAAAATTCAGTAACATTTATCACATCTTCCTGTCAGTTAGTGATGGTTTGTAAATCCCTTGTGATTTTATAGAAACAAAGAATATTTGAGTCATCAAGAATCATTATTTTCCTTTCCAGTTATGATCTTTTGTGTTTCCGTCTCTTGGATACAATCCCATGAGAAAGTCGTTAAAACCAAGAGTTGTGTCTTGCCATGTCCGATGTAATCTATCAAACTCAGCTGATATCAATAGATTCATACAGCGATCTATGGCTTTGTTGACTGACTTTTAAAGACAACAACATATAATACTGTACAATAGTATCTTTTTCATTTTATATACAGAACAGCTTTTGATTACAAAAGGACATGTTACCAGGAAACCATTCATTGAGGCATTTTTATGAATACCGTATAATTTTACACAGTATAAACTTGGGCTAGACAGTTATAAAATCTGCCAGCTTTATCACAGCTGTTTTGATATATATGTTGCATCTTTACACTTTCTGGATAAGTTTATGCCACTTATCTGTTGGCTTAATTTGTGCCAGAAACTTGCGTTAAAATATTGGCACATTTATTGGTGCAGGATGTCACATTTAGATTCTGGCTCTAAGACCGTGCCTATTTCTAATTAGTTTACGCTCACTTTTTTGAAAAAGGCAACAAAAATATTAAAAGCCATTGAAAAATGGGGTGCGTGTCATGAAAGACAGTTTTTGACACACACTGCGCCAGAAATCTGGTGCATTTAGCTGAATAAATCCTGTATATTGTCTGATGAGCGTGCTGGTGTCGTAGTTCGCATATAGAAGATACTCTACTCAGTCCAAGAGCTGCTTGCAAGCCTAATGTTCTGCTCTGCTTTAATTTATGTGTAAATGACTTTACTTTTTTAATGCATGCAAGGCAAAGTGGGACTGAAAGTAGCCATGTGATATGAATACCTCCAGTCGAATACCAATATCTCCAAGTAGGAAAAGATAAAAGCATGAAATGCAATATTAAGTACATTTTCTGTACTTTGCTATACCTTTCACCACTCCCCTAAAGCAGTTGACCAAAGCATCACATTTTTTTTTTTGCAGCTGTGAATGTTTTCAAAAGAAAATAGAGGCATGCTTACCCTCCGTAACCCCTATGGATCCTGCACAGGCCACTCCAGAGGTCTGTGTCAGCTCTAATAGCGTTGTCCGCACACTGAAAATGGAGTGTGCTGACAAAGCATTGAAATCCAGATTGAGCAGGTATTGTTTAAAATAGCGCAAGTCGCAAGTGTGAAAACTGCAAAGTTTATCATTTTGTTTTGTTGTTTAATATTTGCTATTTTAATAAAAGTTGTGATATGAAAAAAAAACATTCCCAAAATGTTTTAAGAATACTTGTTATCCAAAAAACAGATTTAAACAATAGATCATTTTCTGATGACACATTTTGTCTAAAGTACTATGACTTTTCTCAGAATCTCTCATTTATACCTCCACATGTTAACATTGTGTATTATGAGACGATATGTGATGCTATGCATTATTTTGCCATATTTTAACATTAGATACTTACTTTCACTATTTTGTAAAACTTGTATTATCCTTGACATTTATTTTCATTGTACATTCATTTATATGAACACATATACAGAATTTATGAACCTTTGTACCGCCACAGAGACCAGTTTTATTGTTACAACACCGAGGTGACGCATATACTTGTGTATCCTTTTGTTTAGAATTTGTCAAGACCTGTTGTTGTTTCCTCTGTATGATATATATCACATTGCTATTTTATTTGAGTACTGGGAACTACATCATACTGTTATTACCATGATTTTTCCCTCTGACATATATTGATTGTATATAGTAACTCTAGACCTTTACATGTATTTCTAGTTGTGGACTTTTTAGATACATGTTTCTGCTTTAGTTTGTTTCTTTAAATAATTTGAAACAATGTATGCATTTATATAGCTTCATTTTTTTTGCCATATGAGCCTTATACTACATGGGTGCAGAGTGCAGGCTGATGATGTCATAGGTAATGTGATGCCAACTATATGATATTTATATGTGCTCTGGGTCATATACAGGTGCTTCTCATAAAATTAAAATATCATCAAAAAGTTAATTTATTTCAGTTCTTTAACACAAAAAGTGAAATATATTATATAGAGTCATTGCAAACAGAGTAATCTATTTCAAGTGTTTATTTCTGTTGATGTTGATGATTGTGACTTACAGCCAATGAAAACCCAAAAGTCATTATCTCAGTAAATTAGAATAATTAACAAAAAACATCTGCAAACACCCACCAGTGCTCACCTCCACAGCAGTGGAGCTAGCTGCACCTGCCAGTGCTCACTTCAATAGCAGCAGAGCCCGCTGTACTTACCAGTGCTCACCGCAATGGCAGCAAAGCCAGCTACACCCGCCAGTGCTCATCCAAGGTCAGTCTTGGAGTAGCACCTGGATCACCTCCCTTGTTTCTCCACAGACTGCAGTGTCATAAGCTGCTGCGTGTCCGTGGTTGGACTGGGTGAGGCTCCTAGTCATACCCCACCAGGTCTTCCTTGGGCTTTGACACAGGGGTTCCACCACCCAGCCCGTTACATGCTGTTTTCAGATGAAAGTAAATTTTGCATTTCATTTGGAAATCAGGGTCCCAAAGTCTGGAGGAAGAGTGGAGAGGCACACAATCCAGCTGCTTGAGGTCTAGTGTGAAGTTTCCACACACAATCAGTGATGGGTTGGGGAGCCATGTCATCTGCTGGTGTAAGTCCACTGTGTTTTATCAAGACCAAAATTAGAGTAGCTGTCTACCAGGAAATTTTAGAGCAGTTCACGCTTCTCTCTGCTGACAAGCTTTTTGGAGATGGAAATTTAATTCTCCAGCAGGACTGGGCACCTGTCCACACTGCCAAAAGTACCAGTATCTGGTTTAACCCTTTTCCAACATCAGGTGTAATAGTACACCGATGTCAGACTCCCTCCCTTTGATGTGGGCTCCGGTGGTGAGCCCACATCTTTCCAAGGACATGACTGCTGCTCTGAACAGCTGACATGTGCACAGAATAGCAAGGGTGGAATCGCGATCCACCAGCGGCTATTAATCTATTAAATGCCACTGTCAAACGCTGACAAGAGCATTTAACTTGCGCTTCCAGCCATCAAGCCAAAAATCCACCCACTGATGACCCCCATCATGTGATCGCGGGTCACCGGTTTATTGGCATGACAACCAGAGGTCTCCTGGTCTCCTGAGACCTCTATGGTTGTCACTGCCGGCTTGCTGTGAGCACCACTCGGTGGTCGGTGCTCATAGCAAGTGAGTAATTCTACTATATAGAGGCGATCTGACTATTACCTCTATGTAGCAGAGCCGATCGGCTTGTGGCAGCTTCTAGTCTCCCATGGAGACTATTGAAGCATTCCAAAAGTAAAAAAAAAAAGATTTTAAAAATAGAAAAAAAAATAAAAAACATAAAAGTTCAAATGCCCCCCTTTCACCCCATTCAA
Source organism: Dendrobates tinctorius (assembly GCF_039654945.1). NCBI lineage: Eukaryota > Metazoa > Chordata > Amphibia > Anura > Dendrobatidae > Dendrobates > Dendrobates tinctorius. The sequence continues at coordinate 60,498,511 of NW_027361829.1, forward strand.
AATAAAACAATAAAAAACCAAACATACACATATTTGGTATTGTCGTGCTCAGAATAGCCTGATCTATAAATATAAAAAAAAGAATTAACCTGATCACTAAAAGGTGTAGTGAGAAAAAAAGTAAAAACCCCAGAATTACTTTTTTTGGGTTGCGACATTGCATTAACCCATTTCCAACATCGGGCGTATATTTGCGACGATGTCAGATTCCCTCCCTTTGATGTGGGCTCTGTCAGTAATCCCACATCTTTCCTGTGACATAGCTGTTTTGAACAGCTGACATGTGGCCGCAATAGCCGCTGGTGGAATCGTGATCCACCTGTGGCTATTAACCAGTTAAATACCACTGTCAACTCTGACAGTGGCATTTAACAACAGCTTCCGGCAATCACACCTGAAATATGTACACCGGCGACCCGCGTCACGTGATCACGTGTCACCGGTTTGTCGGCATGATAACTGGAGGTCTCCTAGAGACCTCTATGCTTGACAGTGCTGGATTGCTCTGAGCCCTACCCAGTGGTTGGTGCTCATAGCAAGGCAGCAATTCTATTGCATAGAGGCGATCTAACCATTGTCTGTATGTAGCAGAGCTGATCATAGAATCATAGAATCATAGAATCATAGAATCGTAGAGTTGGAAGGGACCTCCTGGGCCATCTGGTCCAACCCCCTGCTCAAAGCAGGATTCGCTAAATCATCCCAGTCAGATGCCTGTCCAGCCTCTGTTTGAAGACTTCCATTGAAGGAGAACTCACCACTTCTCGTGGCAGCCTGTTCCACTCATTGATCACTCTAACTGTCAAAAAGTTTTTTCTAATATCTAATCTGTGTCTCCTCCCATTCAGTTTCATCCCATTGCTTCTAGTCTTTCCTTGTGCAAATGAGAATAAAGTTGATCCTTCTACAATGTGACAGCCCTTTAGATACTTGTAGACAGCTATTAAGTCTCCTCTCAGTCTTCTCTTTTGCAAACTAAACAATCCCAAATCCTGCAACCTTTCCTCATAAGACAGGGTTTGCAGACCGGTCACCATTCTGGTCGCTCTTTTCTGAACTTGCTCCAGTTTGTTGATGTCTTTTTTAAAATGTGGTGCCCAAAACTGGACACAATATTCCAGATGAGGTCTGACCAAAGAGGAGTAGAGGGAAATAATGACTTCACGTGATCTAGACTGTATGCTTCTGTTAATACATCCTAGAATTGCATTTGCCTTTTTTGCTGCTGCATCACATTGTTGACTCATATTCAGTCTGTGATCTATTAGTATACCCAAGTCTTTTTCACATGTGCTGTCACTAAGCCCTATTCCTCCCATTCTGTATATGCTTTTTTCATTTTTATTGCCCAGATGTAGTACTTTGCATTTCTCCCTGTTAAAAACCATTCTGTTAGTTGCTGCCCACTTCTCCAGTTTATTTAAATCTTTTTGAATCCTCTCTCTCTCTTCTCTAGTATTAGCTATCCCTCCTAGCTTTGTGTCATCAGCAAATTTAATCAGTTTACCCTCAATTCCTTCATCTAAATCGTTGATAAAGATGTTGAACAATACAGGGCCCAGGACAGAGCCCTGTGGTACCCCACTTGAGACATTCTTCCAACTGGATGTGCAGCCATTTACGACCACTCTTTGGGTCCAATCACTAAGCCAGTTATGAATCCACCTAACAGTTGCCTTGTCCATTCCATACTTAGTCATTTTTTCAATAAGGATTGTATGAGAGACTTTGTCAAATGCTTTGCTGAAGTCAAGATATACTATATCTACAGCATTTCCTTGATCCACCCAATCAGTGATACCGTCATAGAAGGAAATTACGTTAGTCTGACATGACTTATTAGTTACAAACCCATGCTGCCTCTGTTTAATCACTTCATTCTTATCCAGGTATTGTGACGGACTCAGCTCCTGCTGAGCCCATTTTTTGAGTGGACCCTCTGGGTCGTGGCACCCACCCACCGAGGGCGAGCTGACCTTGTGAGAATCCACCCCCTATACAGGGAGTGTCAGGGGCAAGACCAAGGGGGTGAGCCACCACGACTGCTGGGACCAGACGGCCGGCTCAGGGGACACTAGACGAGTGTCTGACGACAAGCAGGAAGCAAGACGAGACTAGACGTAGGTGCAAGGTATCTTCATTAGAATAACACAAGATCACATACAGAGAACACAAGCAAAACATGCAAGGTGCGCGCGTGGGCACGCCAAGGTCCATAACATGGTACGTGCCAGATGGCACGCCTAGGAACAGGTAATGGCAAGATGGCATCGGACTCCGGACTGCTGGCAAACCAACAGGGTCCAGGGATCAGGCTGCGGACGTCAGGTCCGGACATCAGGCCGTAGTCATCTGGTTCCGGACCTCTGGCAACGGTCGGCAGGTTCCGGGCATCCGGCAGGCAAACCAGGGTTCAGGCAAGGAGGCACGACAGATATCCAAGCAGGGTGCGTGTTTAGGGAACACGCCAAGGTCCAAGGCTAGGTGCGTGTGTAGGGGACACGCCAGGGTCCAAGGCTAGGTGCGTGTGTAGGGGACACACCAGGGTTCAAGACTAGGTGCAAGGCAAGGTGCGTGTGTAGGGGACACGCCAGGGTTCAAAGCGAGGTGCGTGTGTAGGGGACACGCCAAGGTACAAGACAGAGTGCGTGTAGAGACACGCCAAGGTACAAGACAGAGTGCGTGTAGAGACACGCCAAGGTACAAGACAGAGTGCGTGTAGAGACACGCCAAGGCACAAGACAGAGTGCGTGTAGAGACACGCCAAGGCACAAGACAGAGTGCGTGTAGAGACACGCCAAGGCACAAGACAGAGTGCGTGTAGAGACACGCCAAGGCACAAGACAGAGTGCGTGTAGAGACACGCCAAGGCACAAGACAGGGTGCGTGTAGAGACACGCCAGGGTTCAGAGCAGGGTGCGTGCTAGGAGCCACGCCAGGGCACAAGGAAGGGCTGCGTGCTAGGAGCCACGCAGGGACGCACACCTCACTGGCCAATGCACACGGCTGTAACGCCAGCACGAGGCACGACTAAGGCACAGGAGGGGGCAAAGGAACCTTCGTGCTAGGAGCCACGCCAGGTTCAGGGCAGGGTGCGTGCTAGTAGCCACGCCAGGGTTCAAGGCAGGGTGCGTGCTAGGAGCCACGCCAGGGCACAAGGAAGGGCTGCATGCTAGGAGCCACGCAGGGGGCACGCCACACTGGCCAGTACACACGGCTGTACACAAACACGTGGCACTTACCACGGCACAGGAGACGGCCAAGGGGAACCCACGCCGGGGTTCAATGCAAGGACAAGGCAGGGAACAAGGCAAGGAATACAGGCAGAAACACAGCCAGGTCAGAGAGAGGACAGAGTCTAGCAGCGGAGCGTAGGCAGAAGCCCAGAGCCGGGCCAAGGGAAGACCTTGGGACTAGACAAAGAAACGAGCACTAAGGAGAGGAGAAATGGTGCGTGTGCCAGGGAGCACTACAGAGCACCATAGGAGAGAGCGAGGCAGAGCAAGCAAAGACTGAGACCATAGGGAGGAACACAAAGCAAGGAATAGCAAGGCAGAGAACACAGGAAGGACTACAAGTCAAAGGATAGCAAAAGCAAGACATGTCAAAACAGGCGAGGCAGAGAACAAAGGAAGGACTACAAGTCACAGCATAGCTAAGGCGAGACATAGCAAAACAGACTAAGACAAAGAACAGCAGAAGGACTACAAGGCAAAGCAAGGCAAAGACAAACATGGCACGAGAGACAACACAAGACATGGCACAAGACAAGAGGCGGAATACGAGCACGGAGCGTGTGCAGAGACGCACTACAGAGCAAAGTGCAAGGGCACAGAATAGAGGGCGCAACCCCACAGACCCAGAGCCTTGCAGGGAAGCAACACAATAATCAGGCCCTGAGCATAGGAAGAGGTGGCCTGATATAGGGCATAGCACCTCCTCCTCCAGGTCAGGACCAGGGGAGACAAGACGAGAAACAAGGCAGGGCTTAAGCAGAGTACAGAACCAGGAACGGAAGCAGATCAGAGCAAGAACAGAGCTAGCAGCGGAGCGTAGGCCGAAGCCCAGAGCCGGGCCAAGGGGGAACCTTGGGACTAGCCTAGAAACGTGCAAGAGAGCATAATAGGAAAGAGTCTGCACACAGCTCTAGCGAACATGCAGGACAGCAGACAAAACATGCGCATGCACATCGCTCCAGGAGTTCTTGAGACAAACAGACATGGCAGACATGGCGGACGTGACAGTACCCCCCTCTTTAAGCCCCCTCTCACCGGGGCTGGAAAGAAGAAAAAAAAAAAAAATTTTCTTCGGCAGAAACCAGAGTTTAGTACAAAACCACTCCAACAATGTTGATCCGACATCTGAAACGGACACCTGCACCGGTCAAGACACAGGAGCCGCTAACGAGACATGAAGATCCAGTGGGGAGGACTGCGGTTAGACAAGCAAGTCTTCTTACTCTGGCTGCCATCATTTCCAAATGAGTCCAGAGGTCAAGGGCCAGGTCTGATTTACATCAGAAGAGTGGCCGGGGTACCGCCATATTCAGGAGAGTCCAGGAGACAGAGCAGATCAGATTCTATAACAGACGGGTCATCAGACGGGTAGCCGAGGTACCAGCGGAGTCCATGGCCTGATTAACTGTGACGGACTCAGCTCCTGCTGAGCCCATTTTTTGAGTGGACCCTCTGGGTCGTGGCACCCACCCACCGAGGGCGAGCTGACCTTGTGAGAATCCACCCCCTATACAGGGAGTGTCAGGGGCAAGACCAAGGGGGTGAGCCACCACGACTGCTGGGACCAGACGGCCGGCTCAGGGGACACTAGACGAGTGTCTGACGACAAGCAGGAAGCAAGACGAGACTAGACGTAGGTGCAAGGTATCTTCATTAGAATAACACAAGATCACATACAGAGAACACAAGCAAAACGTGCAAGGTGCGCGCGTGGGCACGCCAAGGTCCATAACATGGTACGTGCCAGATGGCACGCCTAGGAACAGGTAATGGCAAGATGGCATCGGACTCCGGACTGCTGGCAAACCAACAGGGTCCAGGGATCAGGCTGCGGACGTCAGGTCCGGACATCAGGCCGTAGTCATCTGGTTCCGGACCTCTGGCAACGGTCGGCAGGTTCCGGGCATCCGGCAGGCAAACCAGGGTTCAGGCAAGGAGGCACGACAGATATCCAAGCAGGGTGCGTGTTTAGGGAACATGCCAAGGTCCAAGGCTAGGTGCGTGTGTAGGGGACACGCCAGGGTCCAAGGCTAGGTGCGTGTGTAGGGGACACACCAGGGTTCAAGACTAGGTGCAAGGCAAGGTGCGTGTGTAGGGGACACGCCAGGGTTCAAAGCGAGGTGCGTGTGTAGGGGACACGCCAAGGTACAAGACAGAGTGCGTGTAGAGACACGCCAAGGTACAAGACAGAGTGCGTGTAGAGACACGCCAAGGTACAAGACAGAGTGCGTGTAGAGACACGCCAAGGCACAAGACAGAGTGCGTGTAGAGACACGCCAAGGCACAAGACAGAGTGCGTGTAGAGACACGCCAAGGCACAAGACAGAGTGCGTGTAGAGACACGCCAAGGCACAAGACAGAGTGCGTGTAGAGACACGCCAAGGCACAAGACAGGGTGCGTGTAGAGACACGCCAGGGTTCAGAGCAGGGTGCGTGCTAGGAGCCACGCCAGGGCACAAGGAAGGGCTGCGTGCTAGGAGCCACGCAGGGACGCACACCTCACTGGCCAATGCACACGGCTGTAACGCCAGCACGAGGCACGACTAAGGCACAGGAGGGGGCAAAGGAACCTTCGTGCTAGGAGCCACGCCAGGTTCAGGGCAGGGTGCGTGCTAGTAGCCACGCCAGGGTTCAAGGCAGGGTGCGTGCTAGGAGCCACGCCAGGGCACAAGGAAGGGCTGCATGCTAGGAGCCACGCAGGGGGCACGCCACACTGGCCAGTACACACGGCTGTACACAAACACGTGGCACTTACCACGGCACAGGAGACGGCCAAGGGGAACCCACGCCGGGGTTCAATGCAAGGACAAGGCAGGGAACAAGGCAAGGAATACAGGCAGAAACAGAGCCAGGTCAGAGAGAGGACAGAGTCTAGCAGCGGAGCGTAGGCAGAAGCCCAGAGCCGGGCCAAGGGAAGACCTTGGGACTAGACAAAGAAACGAGCACTAAGGAGAGGAGAAATGGTGCGTGTGCCAGGGAGCACTACAGAGCACCATAGGAGAGAGTGAGGCAGAGCAAGCAAAGACTGAGACCATAGGGAGGAACACAAAGCAAGGAATAGCAAGGCAGAGAACACAGGAAGGACTACAAGTCAAAGCATAGCAAAAGCAAGACATGTCAAAACAGGCGAGGCAGAGAACAAAGGAAGGACTACAAGTCACAGCATAGCTAAGGCGAGACATAGCAAAACAGACTAAGACAAAGAACAGCAGAAGGACTACAAGGCAAAGCAAGGCAAAGACAAACATGGCACGAGAGACAACACAAGACATGGCACAAGACAAGAGGCGGAATACGAGCACGGAGCGTGTGCAGAGACGCACTACAGAGCAAAGTGCAAGGGCACAGAATAGAGGGCGCAACCCCACAGACCCAGAGCCTTGCAGGGAAGCAACACAATAATCAGGCCCTGAGCATAGGAAGAGGTGGCCTGATATAGGGCATAGCACCTCCTCCTCCAGGTCAGGACCAGGGGAGACAAGACGAGAAACAAGGCAGGGCTTAAGCAGAGTACAGAACCAGGAACGGAAGCAGATCAGAGCAAGAACAGAGCTAGCAGCGGAGCGTAGGCCGAAGCCCAGAGCCGGGCCAAGGGGGAACCTTGGGACTAGCCTAGAAACGTGCAAGAGAGCATAATAGGAAAGAGTCTGCACACAGCTCTAGCGAACATGCAGGACAGCAGACAAAACATGCGCATGCACATCGCTCCAGGAGTTCTTGAGACAAACAGACATGGCAGACATGGCGGACGTGACAGGTATTGACCTACATGTTGTTTAATAATTTGTTCAAAGATCTTTCCTGTTATAGAAGTCAGACTCACCGGCCTATAGTTGCCTGGGTCCACCTTCTTCCCCTTTTTGAAGATAGGAACAACATTTGCTCTTCTCCAGTCTTCTGGCACTTCTCCTGTTCTCCAAGAATTTTCAAAGATTATGGAGAGGGGTTCAAAAATTTCTTCTGCTATCTCCTTCAGTACTCTGGGGTGTAATTCATCTGGACCTGGAGACTTGAATTCATTTAGGTTAGCTAAGTGTTTCCTCACTATCTTTCTGTTTATAGATATCCTGGATTCTTCTATTCCCTTAATAGGACAGTGAATAACAGTTGATGTTACATTTCCTTTCTGAGAGAAAACAGATGCAAAATAGGAATTTAAAAGTTCGGCCTTCTCAACATCCTGTCTTACCATTTCATCATTTTCATCCTGTAAATATCCTATAGCATCTTTGACTTTTCTTTTACTTTTGACATATCCCCAAAATCCTTTATTATTGCTTTTGACATCTCTTGCAAGCCTCAATTCATTTTCAGCTTTAGATAATCTAATTTGTGCCCTGCAGGTTCTGCAGACAGCATTATATTCTTCTTTAGATATGCCTCCCTCTTTCCATTTTATAAACATTTTTTTCTTCCTTTTTAGCATGTGCTTAAGTTCTGTGTTCATCCATCCTGGTTTCCTTAAATGCTTCCTATTCTTCCCTCTTTTCGGAATTGTTAACAACTGTGCTTTGAGAATTTCATTTTTCAAGATTTCCCATCCTTCCTGGACATTTTTGTCTTTAAGGATATCCAGCCATTGGATCCCTCCAATTCTCTTTCTGAATCCCTTAAAATCTGCCTTTCTGAAATCTAACCTTGACGTCTGAGTCTTCACAGGTCTTCCGCCTCTAGTTATCCAAAATTCTAAAATAGCATGGTCGCTACCTTCTAGGGTCCCAGCCACTTTTACCTCCTCAACCATTTCCTCCCTGTTTATAAGGATTAGATCCAAGGTAGCAGTTCCCCTTGTTTTCTCCCCTACCTTTTGGAAGATAAAGTTGTCAGCAAGAGAGGATAAGAATTTCCTTGACCTGTTAGTTTTGCCTGAGAGAGATTCCCAACAAATGTCTGGATAGTTGAAATCTCCCATGACAACTATGATCGGGTTGCGGCAGCTTCTAGTCTCCTATGGAGACCTTTGAAGCATTCCAAAAGTAAAAAAAAAGTTTTTAAAAATATAAAAAAAATAAATCTTCAAATCACCCCCCTTTCGCCCCATTCAAAATAACTAATAAAATAAAATCAAACCTACACACATTCAGTATCGCCGCTTTCAGAATCGCCCCATCTATCAATAAAAAAAAGGATTAATTTGATCGCTGAACAGCATAGTGAGATAAAGTAAAAATGCCAGAAATATGCTTTTTTGGTCGCCACAACATTGCATTAAAATGGCTTTCATAAGATCGTATCTGCATCAAAATGGTGTTATTAAAATGACACTTTTTTTTAGCAAAGTTTGTATTTTTTTTTCACCACTCAAATAAAAAAGAACCTAGACATGTTTGATGTCTATGAACTCGAAATGACCTGGAGAATCATATTGGCAGGTTAGTTGTAGCATTTAGTCAACCTAGTAAAAAAAGCCAAACAAACAACAAGTGTGGGATTGTAATTTTTTTATAATTTCACCACACTTGGAATTTTTTCCCATTTTCTAGTACATGACATAGTAAAACCAATAGTGTTGTTCAAAAGTACAACTCGTCCTGCAAAAAATAAGCCCTCATATGGCCATATTGACAGAAAAATGAAAAAGTTATGACTCTGGGAAGGAGGCAAGCAAAAAACGAAAAGGCAAAACCGAAAAAAGCTCCGGGGTTAAGGGGTTAAAATGCAATAATGGACGATTAAAAGATTGTATCTGCACCAAAATAGTATAATTAAAATCGTCAGCTCGGCAAACAAAAAATAAGCCCTCACCCAACCCAAGATCACGAAAAATGGAGACGCTTTGGGTATCAGAAAATGGCGCAAATTTTTTTTCTTTAACAAATTTTGGAATTTTTTTTTCAACACTTAGATAAAAAAGAACCTAGACATGTTTGGTGTCCTTGTACTCGCAATGACCTGGAAAGTCATAATAGCTGGAAAGTTTTAGTATTTAGTGAACCTAGTAAAAAAGCCAAACCAAAAACAAGTGTGGGATTACACTTTTTTTTTGCAATTTCACTGCACTTGGAATACTCGTCCCACAAAAAAAACAAGCTCTCACACAGCCAATTGACAGAAAAATAAAAAAGTTATGGCTCTGAGATGAAGGGGAGCAAAAAACCTAAACACAAAACTGAAAATATATACGGTCATGAAGGGGTTAAAAACAACAGTATCACTGTGCTTCATTGGCCAGCAAACTCACTTGACCTTAATCCCATAGAGAATCTATGGGGAATTGTCAAGAGGAAGATGAGAGACACCAGATCCAACAATGTAGACAAGCTGAAGGCTGCTATCAAAGCAACCTGGGCTTCCATAACACCTCAGCAATGCCACAGGCTGATCGCCTCCATGCCACGCCACATTGATGCAATAATTGATGCCAAAGGAGCCCCACCCAAGTATTGAGTGCATTTACTGAACATACATTTCAGTAGGCCAACATTTCGGATTTTAAAATCAATTTTTAAGCTGGTGTCATAAAGTATTCTAATTTACTGAGATAATGACTTTTGGGTTTTCATTCGCTGTAAGCCATAATCATTAATATTAACAGAAATAAACACATGAAATGGATCACTCTGTTTGTATTGATGCTATATAATATATGAGTTTCACTTTTAGCATTGAATAACTGAAATAAATAAAAAATTTTTAATGATATTTTAATTTTGTGAGAAGCACCTGTATGCTTCAAAAAGGCTGAGATTTAAACCTAAACAACACATGTGTAATTTAAAATACAACTATTTTAAAGCTTGTAAATTTTGCCTCTTCTACTTTTATTTGGATATTTTACCTGGTAGTCAGTTGGACGGACATTCACCCCCATGGTTCTGCTCATACTCTGTGTTTTTAAACTACTGTACTGTCAAACAGTTTATTGGTAGCAGTAGGTGCTCAAATATAAGCTCAGTGTCAAAGACAAAGGGCCACTCTACATTTGCAGAGTAGACTCTTCTGGTCTCAGAGAATACTTATACATAAAATATATATCTTTATTCTTTACATTGTCATATAAGTATTTGTAGGTTAAAAGTAAAACTTTAGTTTTTAGTCATTTTACATTTTCACTCTATTATTAGTTTTTCTCTCAGAGGAACTGTCTACTTCCAATGATGCTCACAAGAATTACAGCATCACCAAGGTTATTGAAATAGCTTTCTATTCCCATTTCCAATGTAATCACTTCCTCAATATTATCTCGTATATATCTTGTCAAATTCAATCTCAAAATGCACATTTTTCTGTATATTTACCTCTTTCAGTAATTGTTTCAGGCATTTCAAGTGCATTTTGTTCATTTTTCTTAGAGAAAGCATTAAAATAGTGGGTTAAAGATTGCGTTTATCTGCAATATATTGTCTCATCTGAAGATTTCAGACTTTTAAATTCAATAAAACTAAAGCTAAAATAATCTGTCTATATTGAGGCTGTGTAAATTTCAAAAAAAGAGCAGAAGTGGGAAAACTTTTGATTAACTTAGAGTTATGTCACATGAAAATTTTACATATAGTTAATAGAGTTAAAAAAGGGGGGCCCGAACCCCAGCCCCAAAGAGGTCTGCTTAAATTTGCTTCAGCAAATTAACTGCTGTTACCTCGGAACACCACTACTACATAAATAGTTTTTGTAGCTGGTGCCAAGTACTGTAGTTTATCATGGCCACTGCAACTGCTAATGTACAGTATATTTTCAGCTCATTTGAAGGGGAGATAAACAATATTACTCTGTAGTGGCCACTAAACAATGTACAGACCTGCTGTATTCCACTCCTTACAGTGGGTACGGAAAGTATTCAGATTAATTTATATTTTTCACTTTGTTTCATTGCAGCCATTTGGTAAACTCAAAAAAGTTCATATTTTTCTCATTAGTGTACCCTCTGCACCACATCTTGACTGAAAATGACAAATGTAGACATTTTTGCAAATTTATTACAAAATAAATACTGAAATATCACATGGTCAGACGTGGAGATGAGTGACTTTGCCTTTTTTAGGGTCGAGTCGGGTTTCATGAAACCCGACTTTCTCAAAAGTCGAGTCGAATGAAATCGTCCGACTATCGTGAAAAGTCGAAGGTCCGACTGAAACACGAAACCCAATGCAAGTCAATGGGGAAGCAAAGTCGACAGGGAGTGGAAGACAGTAAACACACCTACATGCCGGACCGCTTTTTTAACCCCTTCACCCCCAAGGGTGGTTTGCACGTTCATGACCGGGCCAATTTTTACAATTCTGACCACTGTACCTTTATGAGGTCATAACTCTGGAACGCTTCCATGGATCCCGGTGATTCTGACAATGTTTTCTCGTGACATATTGTACTTCATGTTATTGGTAAAATGTCATTCAAATAGCTTGCGTTTAGTTGTGAGAAAAACGGAAATTTGGCGAATTTTTATGCCCTTAAATCACAGAGATATGGCACACAAACAACTTGATAACTAACATTTCCCACATGTTTACTTTACATCAGCACAATTTTGGAACCAAAATATTTTTTTGTTAGGAAGTTATAAGGGTTAAAAGTTGACCAGCGATTTCTCATTTTTACAACACCATTTTATTTTTAGGACCACATCACATTTGAAGCCACTTTGAGGGGTCTATATGATAGAAAATACCCAAAAGTGACACCATTCTAAAAACTGCACCCCTTAAAGTGCTCAAAACCACATTCAAGAAGTTTATTAACCCTTTAGGTGAGTCACAGGAATTTTTTTGAATATTTAAAAAAAATGAACATCTTACTTTTTTTCATAAAAAAATACTTCAGGTTCAATTTTTTTTATTTTACCAAGGGTAACAGGAGAAATTGGACTGCAAAAGTTATTGTGCAATTTGTCCTGAGTACGCAGATACCTGATATGTGGGGGGGAACCACTGTTTCGGTGCATGGCAGAGCTCAGAATGGAAGGAGCGCCGTTTGACTTTTTCAATGCAAAATTGGCTGGAAGTCAGATTGGACGCCATGTCACGTTTGGAGAGTCCCTGATGTACCTAAACAGTGGAAACCCCCTACAAGTGACCCCATTTTGGAAACTAGACCCCCCAAGGAACTTATCTAGATATGTGGTGAGAACTTTGAACCCACAAGGGCTTTACAGAAGTTTATAACGTACAGCGGTACAATTAAAAAATCATATTTTTTCCACAAAAATGATCTTTTCACCCTCAATTCTTATTTTTCCAAGGGTAACAGGACCCTAAACGTTATTGTGCAATTTGTCCTGAGTACGCTGATACCCCACATGTGGGGGTAAACCACTATTTGGGCGCATGGCAGAGCTCGGAAGGGAAGCAGCGCCATTTGACGTTTTTGGCTGGAATTGAGATCGGACACCATGTCGCGTTTGGAAAACCCCTGATGTACCAAAACAGTGGAAACCCCCCACAAATGACACCATTTTGGAAACTAGACCCCCTAAGGAACTTATCTAGATGTGTGGTGAGAACTTTGAACCCCCACGGGCTTCACAGACATTTATAACATAAAGCCATACAATTAAAAAATCATATTTTTTCCACAAAAATGATCTTTTCACCCTCAATTCTTATTTTACCAAGGGTAACAGGACCGTAAAAGTTATTGTGCAATTTGTCCTGAGTACGCTGATACCCCACATGTGGGGGTAAACCACTATTTGGGCGCATGGCAGAGCTCGGAAGGGAAGCAGTGCCATTTGACGTTTTTGGCTGGAATTGAGATCGGACACCATGTCGCGTTTGGAAAACTCCTGATGTACCAAAACAGTGGAAACCCCCCACAAATGACACCATTTTGGAAACTAGACCCCCTAAGGAACTTATCTAGATGTGTGGTGAGCACTTTGACCCCTCCAGTGCTTCACAGAAGTTTATAATGCCCGGGCGTGAAAATAAAAAATTCGTATTTTTTCCACAAACATGATATTTAGTCACCATTTTTTTATTTTCCCAAGGGTACCAGGAGAAATTGGACCCCAAAAGTTGTTATCCAATTTGTCCTGAGTATGCTGATACCCCATATGTGGGAGAAAACTACTGTATGGGCACACGTCGGGGCTCGGAAGGGAAGTAGTGACGTTTTGGAATGCAGACTTTGATGGAATGGTCTGCGGGTGTCATGTTGCCTTTGGAGAGCCCCTAATGTACCTAAACAGTGGAAACCCCCCACAAATAACACCATTTTGTAAACTAGACCCCCCAAGGAACTTATCTAGATGTGTGGTGAGCACTTTGAACCCTCCAGCGCTTCACTGAAGTTTATAACGTCCGGGCGTGGAAATAAAAAAATCGTATTTTTTCCACAAACATGATCTTTTAGTCACCATTTTTTTATTTTCCCAAGGGTAACAGGAGAAATTGGACCCCAAAAGTTGTTGTCCAATTTGTCCTGAGTACGCTGATACCCCATATGTGGGAGAAAACTACTGTATGGGCACACGTCAGGGCTCGGAAGGGAAGTAGTGACGTTTTGGAATGCAGACTTTGATGGAATGGTCTGCGGGTGTCATGTTGCCTTTGGAGAGCCCCTAATGTACCTAAACAGTGGAAACCCCCCACAAATAACACCATTTTGTAAACTAGACCCCCCAAGGAACTTATCTAGATGTGTGGTGAGCACTTTGAACCCACCAGTGCTTCACAGAAGTTTATAACGCCCGGGCGTGAAAATAAAAAATTCATATTTTTTCCACAAACATGATCTTTTAGTCCCCAATTTTTTCATTTTCCCAAGGGTAACAGGAGAAATTGGACCCCCAAAAGTTGTTGTCCAATTTGGCCTGAGTACGCTGACACCCCATATGTGGGAGAAAACTACTGTATGGACACACGTCGGGGCTCGGAAGGGAAGCAGTGACATTTTGGAATTCAGACTTTGATGGAATGGTCTGCGGGTGTCATGTGCGTTTGGAGAGCCCCTGATGTACCTAAACTATTGAAACTCCCCACAAGTGACCCCATTTTGGACACTATACCCCCCACGGAACTTATCTAGATGTGTGGTGAGCACTTTGAACCCCCAAGTGCTTCACAGAAGTTTATAACACTCGGACGTGAAAATAAAAAAATCATTTTTTTCCACAAAAATGATATTTTTGCCCCCAAGTTTTTATTTTTCTAAGGGTAACAGGACAAATTGGACCCCAAAAATTGTTTTGCAATTTGTCCTGAGTAGGTTGATACCCTACATGTGAGGTAAAACACGGTTTGGGCGCATGGCAGAGCTTGGAAGGGAAGGAGCAACATTTGACTTTTTCAACTCAGAATTGGCTGGAATTGAGATCAGACGCCATGTTGCATTTGGAGAGCCCCTGATGTGCCCAAACAGTGGAAACCCCCCAATTATAACTCCAACCCTAACCCCAACACACCCCTAACCCTAATCTGAGCCCTAACCCTAGCCCTAACCCTAGCCCTAACCCTAACCCTAGCCCTAACCCTAGCCCTAACCCTAGCCCTAACCCTAGCCCTAACCCTAACCCTAACCCTAACGGGAAAATGGAGATAAATACTTTTTTTTTAATTTTATTATTTTTCCCTAACTAAGGGGGTGATGACGGGGGGTTTGATTTACTATTTATGGCGGTTTTTATATTTGGCAGCTGTCGCACGCTAAAAGACGCTTTTTATTGTAAAAATAGTTTTTGCATCACCACATATTGAGAGCTATAATTTTTCCGTATTTTGACCCACCAAGTGATGTGAGGTCTTATTTTTTGCGGGACGAGTTGACGTTTTTATTGGTACCATTTTCGGGCACGTGACATTTTTTGATCGCTTTTTATTCCTATTTTTGGGACATAGAATTAACAAAAACCAGCATTTCATGAATTTCTTTTGGGGGGGTGCGTTTACACCGTTCCGCCTGCGGTAAAATTGATAAAGCGGTTTTATTCTTCGGGTCAGTACGGTTACAGCGATACCTCATTTATGTCATTTTTTTATGTTTTTGTCGGTTTTATGCAATGAAAACTATTTTATCTAAAAAATAATCATTTTTGCATCGCTTTATTCTGTGAGCTATAACTTTTTTATTTTTTCGCTGATGATGCTGTGTGGCAGCTTGTTTTTTGCGGGACAAGATGACGTTTTCAGCGGTACCATGGATATTTATATGCGTCTTTTTGATCGCGCATTATTACACTTTTTGTTTGGCGGTATGATAATAAATCATTATTTTTTGCTTCGTTTTTTATTTTTATTTTTTAAGGGGTTCGCTAAAGGGGTTAACTAATGGGACAGTTTTATAGGGCGGGTCATTATGGACGCGGCGATAACTAATATGTGTACTTTTATTTTTTTTTTTTTTATTATTTCCAAAAAATGGATTTATTGGGGGAATATTTTTTTTTTTCTAATTTATTTGGCGATTTTTTTTAAATTATTTTAACACTTTTTTTAATTTTTTTTTACTTTATTAAATAGTCCCAGGTGGGACATCACTGTCCTGTGACAGATCGCTGATCTGTCACATCACAGATCACTGTGACAGATCAGCGATCTGACACAGGCACTGCAGAAGGCTTCCTCATGCCTGCGCTTTGCAGGCACTGAGGAAGCCAGCTTCCTCAGGCCCCCGTCGCCATCTTGGATTCGGGGGCCTGGAGGAAAGGAGCCCCCCGCAGCAGCGCTGCACATTGCGCTGTCGTGGGGGGCTCAGGGAAGCACGGAGGGAGCCCCCTCCCTGCCGATGCTTCCCATTAACCCCCGGTACACCGCGATCATGTTTGATCGCGGTGTGCAAGGGGTTAACGTGTCGGGGGCGGTCCGTGACCGCCCCTGACACATTGTGCCGGGTGTCAGCTGTGATAATCAGCTGACACCCGGCCGCGATCAGCGGCGCTCACCACGTGGGCGCCGCTGATCGTGCTAGACGTACTATCCCGTCTATGGGCATAGGGGCCCGGGTCCCATGGACGGGATAGTACGTCTCATGTCAGGAAGGGGTTAAAGTGCGCGAAAACTCACTCTTTCTCCCCGGACGCTGCACATGTCATCTCGTTGCCCACAGTGTACGTCCTTGCTCATTGGCTGAAAAAAGTCACGTGCAAGCATTCTGTGAAATCTGACTTTGGCACTCGGGTCGGCGACCGCATGGCCGACCTCATGCCATGGTCGGGTTTCGCTCGGCGAAACCCGACTTTGGCGAAAGTTGGCGACTTTTGAATCTGAGTGACCTGTTTCGCTCAACTCTAGTCATAAGTAGGGATGAGTGACTTTTCCTTTTTTAGGGTCGAGTCGGGTTTCATGAAACCCGATTTTCTCAAAAGTCGAGTCGAACAAAATTGGCCATCTATCGTGAAAAGTCAGAGGTCCGACTGAAACACGAAACCCAGTGCATGTCAATGGGGAATAAAAGTTGGCAGTGAGTGGAGTACAGTAAATACAGCTACATGCCGGAATTTTAACCCTAGGGGCGGCAAAATCTCTCTCTCTCCCCGGACGCTGAACATGTCATCTCATTGCCCACAGTGTATGTCCTTGCTCATTGGCTGAAAAAAAGTCACGTGCAGGCATTCTGGGAAAACCGACTTTGGCGCTTGGGTGGACGACCGCATGGCCGACTTCAAGCTGTGGTCGGGTTTTGGTTCGCGAAACCCAACTTTTGCATAAGTCGACGACCTATGAATCTGGCCGACCTGTTTCACTCAACTCTAGTCATAAGTAGAGTTGAGCGAAACAGATCGGTCAGATTCAAAAGTCACCGACTTTCGCCAAAGTCGGGATTCGCCGAGCGAAACCCGACCATAGTGTGAGGTCGGCCATGCTGTCGGCGACCCGAGCGCCAAAGTCGGATTTCACAGAATGCTTGCACGTGACTTTTTTAGCCAATGAGCAATGACGTACACTGTGTGCAATGAGATGACATGTGCAGAGTCCGGGGAGGGGAGAGAGAGAGATTTTGCACACTTTATAAAGCGGTCCGGCATGTAGGTGTCTTTACTGTCCTCCACTCCCTGCCGACTTTGCTTCCCCATTGACTTGCATTGGGTTTTGTGTTTCAGTCAGACCTCCGACTTTTCCCGATAGTCGGCAGATTTCGTTCGACTCAACTTTTGAAAAAGTTGGGTTTCATGAAACCCGACTCAATCCTAAAAAAGGCAAAGTCGCTCATCTCTAGTCATAATTATTCAGACCCTTTGCTTAGACACTCAGATTTAAGTCACATGCTGTCCATTTCCTTGTGATCCACCTTGAGATGGTTCTACTCATTTATTGTAGTCCAGCTGTGTTTAATTAAACTGATAGGACTGGATTTGTAAAGGCACACACCTGTCTACTGTATATAAGACCTCACAGTGCATGCCAGACCAAATGAGAATCATGTGGTCAAAGGAACTGGCCAAGGAGCTCAGAGACAGAATTGTGGCAGGGCACACATTTGGCCAAGGTTACAAAAGAATTTCTTCAGTACTCAAGGTAACTAAGAGCACAGTGGCCTCCATAATCCTTAATTAGAAGAGGTTAAGGACCATCAGAAGTCTTCCTAGACCTGGCCATCCAGACAAACTGAGCAATTGTGGGAAAAGAGCCTTGGTGAGAGCGGTAAAGAAGAACCCCAAGATTACTGTGGCTGAGCTCCACAGATGCAGTAGGGAGATGGGAGAAAGTTCCAGAAAGTCAACTATCACTGCGGCCCTCCATCAGTCGGGCCTTTGTGGCAGAGTGGCCCGATGTAAGCCTCTTGTCAGTGAAAGACATATGAAAGTCCGAATAGAGTTTGCTAAAAAAATGAAGGACTCCCAGACAATGAGAAAAAAGATTCTCTTGTCTGATGAGATGAAGATAGAACTTTTTAGTCGTAATTCTAAGTGGTATGTGTGGAGAAAACCAGGCACTGCTCATCACCTGCCCAACATAATCCCAACAGTGAAACTTGGTGGTGGCAGCATCATGCTATGGGGGTGTTTTTCAGCTGAAGGGACAGGACGACTGGTTACAATTGAAAGAAACATGAATGTAGCCAAGTACAGAGATATCATGGATGAAAACCTATTCCAGAGTGCTCTGGACTTCAGACTTGGCCGAAGGTTCACCTTCCAAACAGACAATGACCCTAAGCACACAGCTAAAACAAGAAATGAGTGGCTTCAGAACAACTCTGTGACCATTCTTGACTAGCCCAGCCAGAGCCTTGACCTGTACCCTATTAAGCATCTCTGGAGAGACCTGGAAATGGCTGTCCACCAACGTTCAGCATCCAACCTGACGGAACTGGAGAGGATCTGCAAGGAAGAATGCAGATGGCAGAGAATCCCCAAATCCAGTAAAAAACTTGTTGCATCATTCCCAAGAAGACTCATGACTGTACTAGCTCAAAAGGGTGATTCTACTCAATACTGATCAAAGGGTCTGAATACTTATGACTAGTGTTGAGTAGTGTTGAGCATTCCGATACCGCAAGTATCGGGTATCGGCCGATACTTGCTGTATCGGAATTCCGATACCGACTTCCGATATTTTTTCAATATCGGAATTCGGCATCGGAATCGGAAGTTCAGTTGATCGACGGCCTGACGTCATCATGATGCGCGGTGTGTGCGCATCATGATGCGCCGTCATTTCGGGCCTTCCGGGGGTCTCTGCCGGCCTGCCGGGGGGCTGTGCCGGCCTGCCGGGGGGCTGTGTGGACTGCCCGGGGTCTGTACCGGCCTGCCGGGGGGCTGTGCCGGCCTGCCGGTGGTCTGTGCACCCTGTGGGGGTCTGTACCGGCCTGCCGGGGGGCTGTGCCGGCCTGCCGGTGGTCTGTGCACCCTGTGGGGGTCTGTACCGGCCTGCCGGGGGGCTGTGCTGATGTCCGGGGGTCTGTGCAAGCATCGTCCGATGGGACTACAAGTCCCATCGGGCGATGCCTGCTACCATGACAGTGATTGACACATTAGCCAATGATGGGACAGTAGTAGTCCCATCATCCGGCTAATGTGTTAAATGTTAAAAAAAAAAAAAAAATACTACATACATACTACATGCTACATACATACTACATATATACTACATACATACTACATACATGCTACATACATACTACATGCATGCTACATACATACTACATGCTACATACATACTACATGCATGCTACATACATACTACATGCTACATACATACATATATACTACATACATACTACATACATGCTACATACATACTGCATGCTACATACATACTACATACATACTACATGCATGCTACATACATACTACATATATACTACATGCATGCTACATACATACTACATGCTACATACATACTACATATATACTACATACATACTACATACATGCTACATACATACTGCATGCTACATACATACTACATACATACTACATACATACTACATGCATGCTACATACATACTACATGCATGCTACATACATACTACATGCATGCTACATGCATGCTACATACATACTACATGCTACATACATACCACATACATACTACATACATACTACATACTACATTTATACTACATGCATGCTACATACATACTACATGCTACATACATACCACATACATACTACATACATACTACATACATACTACATGCTACATACATACTACATATATACTACATACATACTACATACATGCTACATACATACTACATGCATGCTACATGCTACATACATACCACATACATACTACATACATGCTACATATATACTACATGCATGCTACATACATACTACATATATACTACATGCATGCTACATACATACTACATGCTACATGCATGCTACATACATACTACATACATACTACATGCTACATACATACCACATATATACTACATACATACAATACATTCATACAATACATACATAGACATACAGTACATATATAATATAGAGTAACATACTTACCAATACTTGTCACATTGTTCCCCGAAGCCATTGTCTTTTCCGGAATAAATATTAACATAACAAACCACAAAAATACTCACCCACGATCCGAAGCAGTCCACGAGTGTGTCCCACGACGATCTTGGGTAGAGAACTGCAGCATCAGATGATGCTGCCGTTCTCTATGGGCTGCAGGAATCCAATGACGGAAGGTAGGTATCCTTCCGCACTGTATTCCTCCGCCACTTAAAAAAAAAAAA
Source organism: Dendrobates tinctorius (assembly GCF_039654945.1). Classification (NCBI taxonomy): domain Eukaryota; kingdom Metazoa; phylum Chordata; class Amphibia; order Anura; family Dendrobatidae; genus Dendrobates; species Dendrobates tinctorius. The sequence continues at coordinate 60,518,820 of NW_027361829.1, forward strand.
GTCCCTAGTCTCACTTTATGCAATGGCATAAAGTGAGACTAGGGACTTTTTTTTTTTTTAAGTGGCGGAGGAATACAGTGCGGAAGGATACCTACCTTCCGTCATTGGATTCCTGCAGCCCGTAGAGAACGGCAGCAACAGCTGATGCTGCAGTTCTCTACCCAAGATCGTCGTGGGACACACTCGTGGACTGCTTCGGATCGTGGGTGAGTATTTTTGTGGTTTGTTATGTTAATATTTATTCCGGAAAAGACAATGGCTTCGGGGAACAATGTGACAAGTATTGGTAAGTATGTTACTCTATGTTATATGTACTGTATGTCTATGTATGTATTGTATGAATGTATTGTATGTATGTAGTATATATGTGGTATGTATGTAGCATGTAGTATGTATGTAGTATTTATGTAGCATGCATGTAGCATGCAGTATGTATGTAGCATGCATGTAGTATATATGTAGTATGTATGTGGTATGTATGTAGCATGTAGTATGTATGTAGCATGCATGTAGTATGTATGTAGCATGCATGTAGTATATATGTAGTATGTATGTAGCATGTAGTATGTAGCATGCATGTAGTATATATGTAGTATGTATGTAGCATGTAGTATGTATGTAGCATGCATGTAGTATATATGTGTTATGTATGTGGTATGTATGTAGCATGCATGTAGCATGCATGTAGTATGTATGTAGTATGTATGTAGTATATATGTAGTATGTATGTAGCATGTAGTATGTATGTAGTATGTATGTAGCATGCATGTAGCATGCAGTATGTATGTAGCATGCATGTAGTATATATGTAGTATGTATGTAGCATGTAGTATGTAGCATGCATGTAGTATATATGTAGTATGTAGCATGTAGTATGTATGTAGCATGCATGTAGTATATATGTGTTATGTATGTAGCATGTAGCATGCATGTAGCATGCATGTAGTATGTATGTAGTATATATGTGGTATGTATGTAGCATGCAGTATGTATGTAGCATGCATGTAGTATATATGTAGTATGTATGTTGCATGTAGTATATATGTAGTATGAATGTAGCATGTATGTAGTATGTAGTATGAATGTAGCATGTATGTAGTATGTAGTATGAATGTAGCATGTATGTAGTATGCATGTTGTATGTATGTAGCATGTAATTTTTTTTTTTTTTTTTTTTACATTTAACACATTAGCCGGATGATGGGACTACTACTGTCCCATCATTGGCTAATGTGTCAATCACTGTCATGGTAGCAGGCATCGCCCGATGGGACTTGTAGTCCCATCGGACGATGCCTGCACAGACCACCGGCAGGCCGGCACAGCCCCCCGGCAGGCCGGCACAGCCCCCCGGAGCCTGCACAGCCCCCCGGCAGGCCGGCACAGCCCCCCGGCAGGCCGGCACAGCCCCCCGGCAGGCCGGCACAGCCCCCCGGAGCCTGCACAGACCACCGGCAGGCCGGCACAGACCACCGGAGCCTGCACAGACCCCCTGGCAGGCCGGCACAGCCCCCCGAAAGGCCCGTACAGACCCCAGAGAGGCTGTACAAGGGCAGGAAAGGGTTTTTCTTATTCCGATACCGGAAGTCCCATAGACTTGAATGGGACTTCCGGTATTGGAATCGGCGATACCGATACTTTTTTTAAAGATCGGCCGATACCATCCGATACGATACTTTGAAGTATCGGACGGTATCGCTCAACTCTACTTATGACCATGTGATATTTCAGTTTTCTTTTTTCATAAATTTGCAAAAATTTCTACATTTCTGCAGTCGAGATGGGGTGCAGTTTGTACATTAATGAGAAAAAAATGAACATTTTTGAATTTACCAAATGGTTACCAATTATTAAAATTGATGGTGTTGGCCCTTTAAAGAACAATGAGGGTGAAATCATTGAGAGCGATGTGGGAAAAGCAAATGTTTTAAATACTTTTTTCTCAACAGTGTTCACACAGGAAAAGGATTTGCCAGGGGAAATGCAGAGTGATAATGTAAACTCCCCATTAACTATTACCTGCCTAACCCAGGAAGAAGTGCAGAATCACCTTAGTAAGATTAAAATTGACAAATCACCAGGCCCTGATGGCATTCACCCTGTGATAAACAGGCTTCTATTCCTTATATTTAAAGACTCTATAGAAACAGGGTCTGTTCCTTTTGATTGGCGGCAAGCAAATGTGGTACCAATATTCAAAAAGGGGTGTAAAAGGGAACCTGGAAACCATAGGCCGGTAAGCTTAACATCTGTTGTGGGTAAAATTTTTGAAAGGTTTCTAAGGGATACCATTATGGAATATCTCAATGTTAATAAATGTTTAACTCCATATCAACATGGATTTATGAAGGATCGCTCCTGTCAAGCTAACGTGATCAGCTTCTGTGAGGATGTAAGCTCTCAAATGGACTAAGGAGAATTGTTGTGAGTTCATTTTCCCCTTCACCATTGAGGTCTGATGAACTCCCTCTTCTGGTGAAGGAAGGTAGTGAGGCTGATTACCAAACACCTGAGCAGAATGATGATGACTGGGTGACTGGAATTGCTGACTGGATGTAAGGCAGCCGACGCCCTTCTGCCTTGCGGGTGATTTCTCTGAGGGATTCTAGGAGACCAGTCTGATTCCTGCTCCTCAAAAGCTAAGTTTTGTGCTCTGCTTTTTGCATTTGTGTTTTGGTTTTGTTTTGCTTTGTTTTTCTGGATTTCTGCCATTCCCTGCTGGGGTGAGCTGAATTCCTTTTTTGCTCTGTCTTCAGAAAATACCTGAGTACTGATATAGTCTTTTTGAAGCCTAGCGTCTTCAGGGCTTTTTTCCCTACCAGTCTGTTGGCTCTTGTTTTGATAGGGTTTTTGGCGGATTTCAGACAGCAGCTTTTCTGTCCTGTCCTATTTAGTTAGCTTGGCTCCATCATTTGCTCAGCCTATCTTTCTATCTGTGTGAGTGTTTTTTCTTCTTGCTTCACCGTCATTATATGTTGGGGGCTGCCTATTGCTTTGGGGTCTGCTCTGGGGCAGTTTAGATTTCCCTTTCTGTCTTTAGGCTATTTAGTTCTCCGGCTGTGATCGAGGGGTCTAGGGCACCGTAGGAACCCCCCACGGCTACTGCTAGTTGTTGTTGATAGGTACAGGGGTCTGCAATCCGATAGCTGCCAACTTCTCTGGTTTTCTGGACTAAGCTAGTATTTCTGTTTTTGCCTCCTATGGTGACTCATTCATAACAGAGAATCATTGGGTGTCATTTATCTCGACTTCTCTAAAGCATTTGACACTGTCCCACATAAAAGATCGGTAAGTAAGATGAGAAAGCTTGGGCTAGGGGAAAATGTGTGTAGATGGGTAGGTAGCTGGCTTAGTGATAGAAAACAAAGAGTGGTTATTAATGGGGCAACTCAGATTGGGCCAGGGTTACTAGTGGGGTACCACAGAGTTCTGTATTGGGCCCCCTACTATTTAATATATTTATTAATGATCTAGTGGATTGCTTACACAGTAAAATATCAGAATTTGCAGATGATACAATACTATGTAAGGTAGTTATCACAAAGGAGGATAGTTTGCAACTACAGACAGATTTGAGTAAATTGGAGAATTGGGCTGAAAAATGGCAAATGAGGTTTAACACAGATAAGTGTAAGGTTATGCACATGGGAAGGAGAAACAGATGCTACAATTACTTACTAAATGGGAAACTGCTGGGGAAATCAGACATGGAAAAAGACTTGGGCATCTTAGTCAATAAGAAGCTAAATTGGAGTGCCCAGTGTCAGGCAGCTGTCACCAAAGCAAATTGGGTCATGGGATGCATTAGAAGAGGTCTGGGGACACGAGATGAAAACATAATTCTCCCTCTGTACAAACCACTCGTCAGACCACACTTGGAGTATTGTGTGCAATTTTGGACGCCAGTGCTCAAGAAAGACATTACTGAACTTGAAAGGGTTCAAAGGCGGGCTACTAAAATGATCAATGGAGTTGGTTCACTACAATACCCAGAAAGGTTATCAAAATTAGGTCTATTTACTCTAGAAAAGAGAAGACTTAGGGGAGACCTAATATATATGTACAAGTATATCAGAGGGCAATACAGAGATCTCTTCAATGAACTGTTTGTACCAAGGACTGTGACAAGAACAAGGGGGCATTCTCTTCATTTAGAGGAAAGACAATTTCTCCACCAGCATAGAAGAGGGTTCTTCATGGTAAGAGCAGTGAGGCTCTGGAATTCTCTTCCTGAGGAAGTGGTGATGGTCAACTCACTGAATGAATTTAAGAAAGGAATGGATGCTTTTCTTGTGAGTAACAGTATATAAGGTTATGAATAACATAATATTATAGGTAGATGGTTGACCCAGCTTAGGGGAAGGAATTTTTTTCCCTATGGAGAAAATTGGCTTCTACTCTGGGTTTTTTGCCTTCCCCAGGATAAACAATGCAGAACAGCTGCACTAAAAATAGGCTGAACTAGATGGACATAAGGTCTTCCTTCAGCCTTCAAAACTATGTTACTATGTTGCAATGAAACAAAGAGTGAAAAATTTAAAGGGGTCTGAATAATTTCAGTACACACTGTATTTTGCTCACATAAAGCTGCTTCTGATTTCATCTGATAGGGGTGCCCAGGTATCCAAACTCCACTGATATCAAATTGATTACTTATTATTAAACCCTTTTTGATGGGGTTATTTTCCAATTTTTAATTTTCGTGTTTCTCAAGAGCCATAACTTTTTTTTTTTCCATCCACATAACCATACGAGAGCTTGTTTTTTACTGGACAAGTTTTAATTTTGAATGACGCCATTTATGTTATAATGTGATGCACTGTAAAGTGGTTAGAAAATTCCAAGGGTGCTGAAATTGCAAAAAAAGTGCATTTCCTCAATGTTTTTTTTTTTTTTTTTACCATGTTCACTATACGATTAAACTGACCTGACAATATGATTCTCCAGGTCAGTATGATTACACAGAAACCAAACATGCATAATCTTTTTATATTTATTTTCTGAGACACGTAACATTTTCATTTTTTTGGGATCTAAGGCTGTTTGAGGGCTTACTTTTTGTGCCCTGAGCTGATGTTTTAATCACCTCTTACGGCATTTCATTGCAATATTGCTGTGGACAAAAATATGTATTTAGAGGGCAAATGGGGGTGCGTTTTACAAAAAGAATGTATCTTAACGATTGTGGTGGAGTGGAGTCCCACGGTCACAGCTGCAGGCAGTTTCTGGCGTTGGCAGCAGGAGTGCGGCGATGCTGCGGATCCTAGGCTGCAAGGAGGTCCCGCAGTCAGCTCCAGTGACATTTTTTGAAGGCTCGGAGACCCAGCACTTTCCATGCTTTCAAGCGCAACGGACTTCGGAAAATGGCTGCTGGAGGTGGCTCATGCATAGATTGAGATCCCGGCATCGAAATCTTGACTCCCGAGATCTAAATTGTACATATGAAGACTTCAGCGGCCATTTTGCCGAAGTCCACCACATTGAAAAGCATGTAAAGGGCTGGGGCTTGTTTTGACAATATATCGGAGGAGCCCCTATCTCCGCCATACACTACCTCCTAACAGCCTTGGGGCCGCAGCATCTCCTGCCACCTTCAGCTTCCTGCAGAAGCAACCCTGCCACCTGGGACCCGCTTCAACGCCACTGCTCCCCAGGTAAGCTACCTTAAAAGTGGATAATAAGACGCACCACTATTTTATAAAACTTTTTTTAACTGTTTGTCTCTCCAAAATTTGGGGTGCATTTTATAATCAAGTGCGTCTTATAATCTACAGAATATGGTAATTTTGAGGTTTCAATTCCTTTTCTTATTATGTTGTTTTTCATTTAATCTAATTTATTTTAGATTTTGATAGATCTGATTTTTATGAATGCAGTGGTACCTTATAAGTGTGTTTTTTTTATTGTTTTATGTTTAATGGGCAGACAGGGTGATTTTGATCTTTTCTGGGTTTCCTTTTTTCATGCTTTTTAAAATCTTTAACAATTTTTTCACTTTTTACTGCATTTAATATTCTCATTAGCATCAGCACTGCTTTTAATAGTGAAAATCACAATCTCCTATGAATGCCAGCTAAACGCTGGCTTTCACAGCTTATATGCCAATAGTGTGGGCCAGACACCAGGCCACATTTCAGAATCTATATCCTTTCTGACAATAGTGTGGGCCATACACCAAGCCACATTTCAGAATCTAAACAGTTTGTGCTAATAGTGCGGGCCAGAGACCCGGTGACATGTCATAATCTAAATCAGATTTGCTAATAGTGTAGTCCAGACACCAGGCCACATTTCTAAATCTATATCCTTTCTGCTAAAACTGTGGGTCATACACCAGGCCACATTTCAGAATCTAACTCCCTTCTACTAATAGTGTGGGCCATACACTAAATAGTTTGGGCTAATAGTGTGGGCCAGACACCAAGCCCCATTTCCAAATCTAACTCCCTTCTACTAATAGTCTGGGCCATACACTAGGCCACATTTCAGAAACTAAATAATTTGTACTAATAGTTTGGTCCAACCAGGAGTTGACATTTCAGAATCTAAATTCTTTCTGCTATTAGTGTGGGACATACACCAAGCCACATTTCAGAATTTAAATAATTTGTGCTAATAGTGTGGGCCAGAAACCAGGCCACATTTCAGAATTTAAATCCTTTCTGCTAACAGTGTGGTCCAGTGAGGAGTCTATATTTCCATATTTAAATATTTTCTGTTAATAGTGTTTGTCAGACTTACATAGTAATATAGTAACATAGTTATTAAGGTTGAAGGGAGACTTTAAGTCCATCTAGTTCAACCCATATCCTATCCTAACTTGCCCTAACATGTTGATCCAGAGGAAGGCAAAAAACCCCATGTGGCAACAGTAAGCTTCACATTGGGGAAAAAAATTCCTTCCCGACTCCACATACGGCAATCAGACTAGCTCCCTGGATCAACGCAATATTAAGGAGACTAGTGTATATACCCTGTAATATTATACTTTTCAAGAAAGGCATCCAGTCCCTTCTTAAATTTTAGTAGTGAATCACTCATTACAACATCATATGGCAGAGAGTTCCATAGTCTCACTGCTCTTACAGTAAAGAATCCGCGTCTGTGAGTATGCTTAAACCTTCTTTCCTCCAGACGTAGAGGATGCCCCCTTGTCCCCGTCACAGGTCTAAGAGTAAAAAGATCATTAGAAAGGTCTTTGTATTGTCCCCACATGTATTTATACATTGTAATAAGATCACCCCTAAGCCTTCGATTCTCCAAACTAAATAACCCCAAGTGTAATAACCTGTCTTGGTATTGCAGACCCCCTAGTTCCCTAATAACCTTGGTCGCTCTTCTCTGCACCCGCTCCAGTTCAGCTATGTCTTTCTTATACACTGGAGACCAGAACTGTACACAGTATTCTAAGTGTGGTCGCACTAGTGACTTATATAGAGGTAAAATTATGTTCTCCTCATGAGCATCTATGCCTCTTTTAATGCATCCCATTATTTTATTTGCCTTTGCAGCAGCTGCTTGACTCTGGCCACTAAATGTGAGTTTGTCGTCCACCCATACACCCAGGTCTTTTTCAGTGACTGTTTTGCCCAGTGTTTTACAATTAAGCACATAATTATACAACTTGTTCGTTCTACCCAAGTGCATGACCTTACATTTATCCCCATTAAAGCTCATTTGCCATTTATCAGCCCAAGCTTCTAGTTTACATAAATCCTCCTGTAATATAAAATTGTCCTCCTCTGTATTAATTACCCTGCAGAGTTTAGTGTCATCTGCAAATATTGAAATTCTACTCTCTATGCCCCCTACAAGGTCATTAATAAATATGTTAAAAAGAAGCGGGCCCAAAACTGACCACTGTGGTACCCCACTGCTAACCGTAACCCAGTCCGAGTGTGCTCCATTAATAACCACCCTTTGTTTCCTATCCCTGAGCTAGCTCTTAACCCACCTACACATATTTTCCGCTATCCCCATTGTTCTCATTTTATGTATCAACCTTTTGTGTGGCACCGTATCAAAAGCTTTTGAAAAGTCCATGTACACCACGTCCACTGCATTCCCTTGGTCCAGTCCGGAACTTACCTCTTCATAAAAGCTTATCAGATTAGTCTGACAGGAACGGTCTCTTGTAAACCCATGTTGATATTGGGTCATAAGGTTATTCTTCTCCAGATACTCCAGTATAGTATCTCTTAGAAAACCCTCCAGGATTTTACCCACAGTTGAGGTTAAACTTACTGGCCTATAATTTCCAAGTTCAGTTTTTGTCCCCTTTTTGAATATTGGCACCACATTTGCTATACGCCAGTCCTCTGGTACAGACCCTTTTATTATGGAATCTTTAAAGATTAAAAATAGTGGTCTATCTATGACTGTGCTTAATTCCTGCAGTACTCGTGGGTGTATCCCATCCGGGCCCGGGGATTTGTCAATTTTAGTGATTTGTAGACGCCGCCGTACTTCCTGCTGTGACTTCACGCCACATTTCAGAATCTAAATCCTTTTGGCTAAAAGTGTGGGCCATACACCAGGCCACATGTCAGAATCTATATTGTTTGTGCTAATAATGCGGGTCAGAGACCAGGCCACATGCCACAATCTAAATTGTTGTTGCTAATATTGTGGGCCAGACACCAGGCCACATTTCCAAAACTACATCCTTTCTGCTAATAGTGTGGGCCATACACCAAGCCACATTTTAGCCAGGTGCCCAAATTTTTTAATCTAAATCCTTTCTGCTAATATGGTGGGCCGTACACCAGGCCACATTTCAGAATCTAAATTGTTTGTGCTAATAGTGTGGGCCAGACACCAGGTCACATTTCAGAGTCTAAATCCTTTCTGCTAATAGTGTGGTCCAGATACCAGGCCACATTTCTGAATCTAAATAGTTTTGTGTCAATTATGTGAGCCAGACACCAGCCTGCATTTATGAGTCAGAATGTTTTCTGCTAATAGTGTCGTCCAGACACACTATCTCAGCAAATACATACTGATTGTTAATTAACTGACAGTTGACTGACAGGTCTGGGACTAGGGTTGTGAAACAGCTGGTTAAAAAAGGGGAAGGGAACATCAAACATGAGTGGGAAAAAACAAGTTCGTAGAGGAAGGGGCAATAGGCTTGGTGTTCAAAGTATACATTGGGGAAAAAAAGTATTTAGTCAAATGCAAGTTCTCCCACTTAAAAAGATGAGAGAGGCCTGTAATTGACATCATAGGTAGACCACAACTATGAGAGTCAAAGTGAGAAAACAAATCCAGAAAATCACCTTGTCTAATTTGGCAAGATTTGTTTTTCAAATTATGGTGGAAAACAAGTATTTGGTCATTAACAAAAGTTCATCTCAATATTTTGTTATATATCCTTTGTTGGCAATGACAGAGGTCAAACGTTTTCTGTAAGTCTTCACAAGGTTGGCACACACTGTTGGTGGTATGTTGGCCCATTCCTCCGTGCACATCTTCTCCTACAAACATGCAAGATTTCTGGCCTTCATAGACCTGTAGCTTCTTCTTTAAGAGGCTCCTTTGTCCTCCATTCATTACTGTACGTGGGTTAGCTGGTAATGTTACTGAAATCTATACTGAACAAACACTGTCTCGTGCTATCAAAAGATAACTGACAACATCTGTTACTGGACGGGCTGCTAGACTCCCTTTTTTTGGCAGCCATACTGCGGTACACCTTGTAGATGAGGACCAGAAAGAGCATGTGCTCCAGTGGATGGCAAGCGCTGCATCAAGTGGTCTCTCCTCCTCTTCTTCCATCTTAACAGGACACACAGTACAATCCTCAGATATGGAACCCCAATTACCCTTGTTTTCCCCTGCAGCACAACTCTCCAACTGCCCAACTGACTGCGATAAACCACAGACAAGTGAGCATACAGTGCTGTTCACACATTCTAATCAATGGACATCAAAGGTCTGCTCCAAAGACTCACAGAATCAAGATGAGGAAAGAATTTGCACCAATGCCCAAAATTGTTTTCAGTTTGATCGGGGGCCAGACAAAGTAGAGTGTGAAAAGATTCTAGACCCTCAACTCTCCAACTGCCCAACTGACTGCGATAAACCACAGACAAGTGAGCATACAGTGCTGTTCACACATTCTAATCAATGGACATCAAAGGTCTGCTCCAAAGACTCACAGAATCAAGATGAGGAAAGAATTTGCACCAATGCCCAAAATTGTTTTCAGTTTGATCGGGGGCCAGACAAAGTAGAGTGTGAAAAGATTCTAGACCCTCATCACCAGATGTTAACCCCCTGGGTGAAGGTGATCCTGATGAGACTCAAATACCTGCATACATACTGTACTGCTCTGAGGGGTATGATCAGGGCGAGGAGTGGGTAAACATAGAGATGATGACAATGAGGTTGTATATCTCACTTGGTTTGATCCCAGAGTCATGCAGCTGAGTAGCTAAGCAGAGGAGGTGGACGAAGAGGTTACTTTGCTGCTCGCAGCACAGACAATGAGTGATGCAACAACAAGCACTGTGTCCTCAGCCACAAATCTGGCAGTGGCCAACAGCAGTTGCCGGTCTACAGTTTGCAGGGGTGCCAGAACAGTTTACTGACTCCATATATAGAGCTCCTAAATGCTCGAAGAGCAGAATTCCTCTTAAAATGACCCCATTTTGGAAGTTATACCCCTTTGGGAATTTATCAACAGGTGTAATGATGATTTTGACTCCATGGATGTCTTCCAGAAACAAGCAGTGGTGGATATTGCTGAGTAAAAATTGCAAACTGCCATTGTAGTGACAAGTATAGTGTAGTGACCAGTACATTGTAGTGACAAGTACATTATACTCAGCCCATGAGTCTGGAGACACGCACCTGTAAATTAGGCGTTACAAAAATGTCAATCATGTGGAGGCTAAATGTGGTTTAAGTACACTGTGGGGCTCAGATGGGAAAGGGGCATTTGAATTTGGGAGAGCAGAATTTGATGGATTTCTTTTGGGGTGCAAGAAGCCCTCTTGCTTTTCAGAGCCTTTGTACTACTAGTAACATAAAAGCCCTCTATATTTCTGTTGACAAGTGACGGACCTGAGTGGGGACCTGCTTTGATTGTATATTGATATGAAGCTTTTATTGGGAACATTTTCCATAACATTTGGGTTCACATTTATCCAGCGCTCTACGCTGATCACTTACTTTGGGGTTTCCATCTAAATCTCCAAGTGAAGTGATTCAGATAAAGCACCTGAGGGAGTTATTTCCTATAATGAGGCAGCAGAGTTTTTCTGGACTTCGTCTGGCCTCTGTTCAGTGTTGTCCTTATTTTCAGAAGTGCACAAAACTGTGGACGATGGCACTTTTATGAATGCCGAAGACGGACACTGTCGAATCACAGGCCAGACAGTGTCAACAGTGCCTCTATCTACCTTGATATAGAGAATCTTCCAACTGGGGTCCTGTCTGAATCATATATTTCAGAGATTTACATGAAAACCCGATGTAATCACTCAGCGTAGAGTGCAGTTTAAATGTAAGTAGAGCCTCACTGCAATCTTTGGGAGCTTTGCAATGCTTTACAGCAGTGATGGTAAACCTTTTAGAGATCGAGTGCCGAAAGAGCAACCCAAAACCCGCTTATTTATCAGAAACTGCCAATATGACAATTTAACATCACATCACAGAAGACTTGCAAAATACTCCCCCTTACAGACACACACACATACACACTACCCCTCTGCAAAATACACAAACAGCCCCTCAGCAATATATATATATACTAGATGGTGGCCCGATTCTATCGCATCGGGTATTCTAGAGTCTCTGTTAAAATAAAAAATAGTTATGTACTCACCTTCCGACGGCCCCCGGACTCTTTCTCTCCTCTCCACGCTCCCGGCATCTTCCGGTTCCAGTAATGCTTTGCACGAAACACCGCTGATGACGTCACGCTCTCGCAAGAATGACGTCATCTTCAGCCCTTCTCACTAAGCATGAAGATGCCGGGCGCGTGGTGAGGAGAGAAAGAGTCCAGGGGCCATCGGAAGGTGAGTATATAACTATTTTTTATTTTAACAGAGACTCTAAAATACCTGATACGATAGAATCGGGCCACCATCTAGTGTATTATACTCCTGTTACACCCGGAGCTGCAGTCACTGTTCTGCTGTTACCTAAAGTATTGTACTCCAGTTGCACCCAGAGCTGCTGTCACTGTTCTGCTGTTATCTAATGTATTGTACTCCAGTTACTTCCAGAGCTGCAGTCACTGTTCTGCTTTTACCTAGCGTATTATACTCCTGTTACAGCCAGAGTTACAGTCACTGTTCAGATTTTACCAAATGTATTGTACGCAAGTTACACCCAGAGCTGCAGTCACTGTTCTCCTGTTACCTAATGTACTCCTGTTACACCCAGAGCTGCAGTCACTGTTCTACTGTTATGTAATGTACTCCAGTTACACCCAGATCTGCAGTCACTGTTCTGTTGTTACCTAATGTATTGTACTCCAGTTACACCCAGATCTGCAGTCACTGTTCTGCTGTTACCTAATGTACTCCTGTTACACCCAGAGCTGTAGTCTCTGTTCTGCTCTTACCTAATGTAGTGTACTTCAGTTAAACCCAGAGCTGCAGTCACTTTTCTGCTGTTACCTAATGAATTGTACTCCAGTTACACCCAGATCTGCAGTCACTGTTCTGCTGTTACCTAATGTATTGTAGTCCAGTTACACCCAGAGCTGCAGTCACTGTTCTGCTCTTACCTAATGTATTATACTCCTGTTACAGCCAGAGCTGCTGTCACTGTTCAGATCTTACCTAATTTATTGCACTCCAGTTACACCCAGAGCTGCAGTCACTTTTCTGCTCTTACCTAATGTATTGTACTCCAGTTACACCCAGAGCTGTGCCTGTGTAATGAGTGACGCAGCAGTGATGCCTTTAACGGCTGTAATGTGCCTGTACAATAAGCGATGCGGCCGTGTTGCCGCGACGACTAAGCAACTGTCGCTGATTGGTCACGGCCTAACTGCCGCGACCAATCAGCGATGCAGGATTTCGGTTACAGACAGACATGATAAAACAAATATATATATATATATATATACTAGTTGAAGAGCTCGGCATTGCCTGGGCATAGTAACCAACTGTGGTTAGTTATAACAAATTATAATGATTATATTGCACATAAAAACCATGCATCTAATCCTATTCTGTGTGATACTGACTGATGAGCTGCGTATTTAATCCTATTCTGTGTGATACTGTCTGCTGGGCCATGTATCTAATACTATTCTGTGTGATACTGTGTGCTGAGTTGCGTATCTAATCTTATCCTGTGTGATACTGTCTGCTGAGCCATGTATCTATTCCTATCCTGTGTGATACTGACTGCTGAGCTGTGTATCTAATCCTATCCTGTGTGATACTGACTGCTGAGCTGTGTATCTAATCCTATCCTGTGTGATAACTGGAAAGACATGGAAGACGAAAGACACGGAAGACGAAAGACATGGAAGACACGGAAGACGAAAGACACAGAAGACACGAAAGACACAGAAGACACGAAAGACACGGACACGAAAGACACCATTCTAGGGGGGCTACATTATATTCTATGGGGAGGTGGGCTGTGTTATATTCTATGGAGGGTACATTATATTCTATGGGGAGGTGGGCTGTATTATATTCTATGCAGGGTAGATTATTTTCTATGGGGAGGTGGGCTGTATTATATTCTATGGGGGCTACATTATATTATATGGAGAGGCGGGCTGTATTATATTCTATGGGGGTAGATTATATTCTATGGGGGGTGGGCTGTATTATATTCTATGGGGGTACATTATATTCTATTGGGAGGTGGGCTGTATTATATTCTATGGGGGCTACATTATATTCTATGGGGGGTGGGCTGTATTATATTCTATGGGGGTTCATTATATTTTATTGGGAGGTGGGCTGTATTATATTCTATGGGGGCTACATTATATTCTATGGGGAGGTGGGCTGTATTATATTCTATGGGGGCTACATTATATTCTATGGGGAGGTGGGCTGTATTATACACTATGGGGGCTACAGTATATTCTATGGGGGCTGTATTATTTTCTGTGAGGAAGGATTGCAGGATTGCATCATACTCCTTGATTTGAGCTGACGATCTGGCCAATTACTTCAAAGAAAAAATTAACCATCTCCGACAGGAAATTATCTCTCAATCACCTCATACCATGCACTGTCCTCCCTCCCCCACTGAATCTAGCCCCCTCTCTGATTTTGAGGCAGTCACAGAAGATGAAGTAAGCAGGCTTCTTGCATCTTCTTGCCCAACCACTTGCATCTGTGACCCATTTCTGTCACATCTCCTCCAGTCCCTTTCCCCTGCTGTCACTAATCACCTAACTAAAATATTTAACCTCTCTCTCTCTCTTCTGGTATCTTTCCTTCCTCATTTAAACATGCCATCATGCATCCACTACTTAAAAAACCATCCCTCGACTCAAACTCTGCCGCTAACTATAGACCTGTCTCTAATCTTCCCTTCATTTCTAAAATCCTGGAACGCCTGGTCCACTCCCATCTGATCCGCTATCTCTCTGATAACTCTCTTCTCGACCCTCTCCAATCCGGTTTCCGCTCTTTACACTCTACTGAAACTGCCCTCACTAATGTCTCTAATGATCTATTAACAGCTAAATCTAATGGTCACTATTCCATGCTAATTCTCTTGGATCTCTCTGCAGCATTCGACACGGTGGAGCATCAGCTCCTCCTCACTATGCTCCGCTCCATCAGCATCAAGGACACTGTTCTCTCCTGGTTTTCCTCCTATCTCTCTGACCGCTCCATTACTGTATCTTTTGCTGGCTCCTCCTCCTTTCATCTTCCACTTACTGTTGGGGTTCCATAAGGATCGGTTCTAGGTCCCGTCCTTTTCTCTTTGTACACTGCCCCTATTGGTCAAACAATCAGTAGATTTGGTTTCCAGTATCATCTCTATGCTGATGACACCCAATTTTATGCTTCCTCTCCTGACATCATGCCAGCCTTTTTAGAAAACACCAGCGATTGTCTAAGCGCTGTGTCTAACTTCATGTCCTCACTATATCTGTAGCTGAACCTGTCAAAGACTGAACTCCTTGTGTTTCCTCCCTATACTAATGTACCTATACCCAAAACTGCCATTTCTGTGAGTGGTTCCACTATTACTCCCCAGCAACATGCCCGCTGTCTTGGAGTCATACTTGACTCCGAGCTTTCTTTTGCCCCCCACATCCGATCACTGGCTCGCTCTTGTTATCTGCATCTCAAAAACATTTCTAGAATTCAACCTTTTCTTACATTTGACTCAGCAAAAACTCTTACTGTTTCTCTTATTCATTCTTGTCTGGACTATTGTAACTCTCTTCTAATTGGTCTCCCTCTTACCAAACTTTACCCCCTCCAATCTGTCTTGAATGCTGCAGCCAGGATCATATTTCTCACCAATTGTTACACTGATGCCTCTACCTTGTGTCAGTCCTTACACTGGCTACCCATCCACTCCAGAATCCAGTACAAACTTATTACCCTCACCCACAAAGCACTCCATGGATCAGCACCACCCTACATTTCCTCCCTCATTTCAGTCTACCACCCTACCCGTGCCCTCCGTTCTGCTGATGACCTGAGGTTAGCATCCTCAATAATCAGAACCTCACACTCTCGTCTCCAAGACTTTACACTTGTTGCGCCAATTCTTTGGAATGCAGTTCCCAGGTCAGTACGATTAGTCCCCAATCCCTACAATTTTAAGCATGCCCTGAAAACGCATTTATTCAGATTGGCCTACCACCTCAACACATTAACCTAACTATCCCTGTGTGGCACAGTCAAAAGTTTTACCATAACCAGGTTCCCCATATCATGTTCCCACATGCTTTATGCATCTATCAGCCCTCTGTGTCTGTACTGTTACACACTTAACATTATGGCTGATCCAAACAATCAGGGCAATTGTTATCACCCACCTTTCATGTCTACCTTTTTTCCTCATAGATTGTAAGCTTGCGAGCAGGGCCCTCATTCCTATTGGTATCTGTTATGATCTATGTGATTATTGTTATGCTGTAATGTCTATCAACTGTACAAGTCCCCTCTGAAATGTAAAGTGCTGCGGATTATGTCGATGCTATAGAAATAAAATGTATTATTATAATATTATATGGGGAGGTGGGCTGTATTATATTATATGGGGGGCTACATTATATTCTATGAGGGTGTTGTATTATATTTATTATATTCTATGAGGGGTGATTGCATCATAGTCTATGAGGGGGCTACATTGTAATTTATGGGGGGCTGCATTGTATTCTATGGGGGGGCAAGATTATATTGTATGGGGGTCTTCATTATACTCTGAGGGGGCTACACTATATTCTATTGGGGCTGCATTATACTATATGAGGAGGGCTGCATTGTATTCTATGAAGGGGCTTCATTATACTATATAGGGGGGCTGTATTATATTCTATGGAGTGGCTGCATTATATTTTGTGGGGGGCTGCATTATACTCTATGAGGGGGCTACCATATATTCTATGGAAGAGCTGCATTATACTATATGAGCGGGTCTGCATTATATTATATGGGGGTTACATTATATTCTATGGCGGGGCTGCATTATACTGTGAGGGGGCTACATTATATTCTGTGGGGTGGCTGCATTATACTCTGTGGGGTGGCTGCATTATACTATATGTGGGCTGCATTATACTGTAACAAGGACTATACTACATTATACATTATACTATATGAAGAACTATGGAGTGAATTATACTATGGGAAGTGACTTATACTACATGGATGACTATGGCGGTGCCTTATACTAAATGGAGCAATATGAGGACTGTATAATACTATATGGAAGACTGAGAAGTGTATTTTAATACATGGAGGACTATGGTGAGGAGTGTATTATACTATATGGAGGACTATAGGGAGTGTATTATACTATATGGAGGACTTTAGGGCACATTATATTATATGGAGGACTATGGGGTGTGCATTTTACAATATGGAGGACTGTGGTGCACATTATAATATATGGTAGACTATGGGGGTGTACAGTATTATACTAAACAAGCAAAATGCTGCATATTCATCGAGTGATTTAATTGTTTATGACGGAACAGAAATCATTGTTTTCAGCAGCACATCGACGATGTAAACTGTAGATGTGCTGCTGATAACATGGTACTGTATGGGTACAGATTGATCTATTAGTGATTGTTCAGTCCCCATCATTCTTTCTCAGTTGGTGTAAAGAGGCCGGGAAACAAGCATCAAACGACTTCAATATTGTTGATTACTGTCGTTTAGTGGCCTGAACTCAGCGCATGTAAATACAACAGAAATGCTTTTGTGTGATGTAAACTTTTGCCTAGGGCCCCACATTGTCTAAAAGAGGCCCTGCCCACGCACAGTCCCTGTGCACGCAAAATCGTATGGACGTATCTATGCGTCTAAGATCGGTAAGTAACTGGATACATCCAAGTTCTTGAAGGGGTTAAAGGGAACTTGTCAGTACACTGGCGGACACAGACAGAAAAGGGCCATTGTACAAGAACAATATAAGGGCCCATGCCAGTCTAATAGTTTCTCAAAATGCACAATTCCGCCTGCTTTGGAGGTGGAAATGGCCACCTTACCTCTTGGGCTCCTTTGCGAAAGAATAGGTTGTACCAATTATATGTCCGCCCCTGTGTCAGTATGTTTTCATATATGGAAGTAGGAGTATGGCTTTCCCTAAGAGCATTTATATTTTATTTGTAGAGTATCTGATGTGCCAGTCATTCGAAATCTAGCAGAGAAGTCATATGCAAATCAGACTGTGCATGTAGAGGGAGCATATTGATGCACTTTCATGACTTTTACCTTTATCAAAAGGCTCCAAATATAAAATGTTTAATTTGTGTAAGAAATGTCGATTTTGTTTTGGGTGCAATATATTTTTCCATGCTATGTATAAGAAAAATGATCCAGTTATTAAAGAAAACTGTTATTAAGCATTATGATTGCTAGACATAGAAAAAATCATATTTTTCTAGAAATAACTAAAGGAAAAGCAGCAGTACCGGCAATTTTAAGGAAGCGGTGCACGCCTCAATGAGCTTAATCCAACAGTCACCAACAATCATTGGTCACTACTGCTGTATTTTCATGATTGAGAGCTGAAACATCACGTGGGTTGATGAAAGGTTCATGTCAGTGCATATGAGGCCTCACTCTCTATATTGATTTTGAGAAATAATGTCATTGTTTTAATATGAAGTATTTCTGCACTGTAAACTTTGCAGATGTTACAGTTTTTTAATATGTCCTGAATCTTATGACTTATTTCCCACTACTGTCATAATCCATTTAATAAATTAGTATATCAGAAGTCACAATAATGTGCAATCACACAAAATTAAAGTTAGTGGGAGTGAAACTAATTCTCGCTACTATATTATCAGCAATGGCAAAATGCAAATGATGGAGCTGAGATAAATCACAGCAGGAATGTTATTTTGGAGAAAAAAAGTTCTCATTTAGTTTGTTAATCAAGCCTGCATTTCTAATTTAATTTAAATTGTATTGTATAATATTTTGTCAATGTTAAGGGCAACATTATTTAGATGTAATTATTAACCTATTAATGGCCAGTGAAAATTGGGCCTTAACCTGTAGCCTGCCAGGAACATATCTCACACACCCTTGCAGGGTCAAGGAAATCTGAGAGAATTCCTATCCACAAACTGCCATGTCCATGCCTGCATCTCATGTATAATATCATTAGCTCATTTTGAAGGTTCAAAATAAGACCAAAATTGCCGTTGCAATTGTCATGCAAATAATTCACTGCAGGTAATATTTCTGTAAATGATGTATGTAAAGCACTGTGGAATTAATGGTGCTATGATTGCTAAATCAACAATTGAGTACATAAAATCCATTACTTCTCTGAAACCTGTGGAGGTGTACTGCAAGAGAGGTAGGAGAGGAGGCGTCCTGGCATGCCTTCGGAGGAGAGGGTTCAGAACAGCTCTTCCTTCACTCCACTTGGCTAATGTCCGTTCCTTATCTAACAAAATGGAGGAGCTGAGCTTACTGTAACATGAGACCTGATATGGCCAATTCAGCTGCTGTTTGTTTTACTGAGACCTGGTTGAATGAGACCATCCCTGATTGTAGTCTGGATCTACCTGGTTTTGTTATCTACAGAGCTGACTGTGATTGTGTAGCTTCAGGTAAACAAAGGGGGGGAGGGGTATGTCTCTACATCAACACTAGTTGGTGCTGTGATGTTAACATACTGGGAAAAGGTTGCTCTCAAGATCTAGAGTACCTTGCACTCAATGGTAGACCATTTTACTCTCCAAGAGAGATTTCATCTATGGTTCTGGTTGCAGTATATATTCCCCCTCAAGCATCTGTTTAAGCTGCTATTGGTGAATTAGCTTGCAAAATATCAGAATGGGAGAAAGGATCTCCAGAAGCATTTGTGATCGTAATGGGGGACTTTAACAAAGGAAAACTCAACCTGGATCTCCCCAAATTTACTCAACATATAAACTGCTTCATGAGAGAGAACAATACGCTTGATCACTGCTATACAGTCATAAAAGGGGCCTACAGGGCAGTGAGGAGAGCAGCAGTGGGCTTTTCAGATCATTGTCTAATTCATTTAATTCCAGCCTACAGGCAAAGGTTGAAAACATCCAAACCTACAGTTTATACAAAGAAGACATGGTCTGAGGAGGCAAAATTGCAACTACAAGCATGCTTTGAATGCACGGACTGGGAGGTATTCCAGGAAACATGCTCCGGTCTGGATGAATGGGTTGATGCAGTGTCCTCATATATCCGTTTTTGTGAAGACACGTTTATTCCATCCAAATCTGTCCACTTTTGGGGAAACAACAAGCCGTGGTTTACAAATAAAGTCAGGTTGATCCGTAAGAGAAAAGAGGAGGCTTATAAAGCAGGCGATATTACTGAATTCAAGAAACTTAGGAACTCGCTATCTAAAGAGATCAAGTTAGCCAAACACGAGTATGCAAAGATTCTGGAGGAAAGGTTCTCATCAAAAGATACTAGATCTGCATGGAGAGGATTAAGAGAGGTCACCAATTATAAAAGCCACCCCACTATAGTGAACCCCAGCAGAAGTCTGGCAGCAGAGTTAAATGAATTCTACTGCAGATTTGAGGCAAGCTCTACACACAGTGGCTATTTATCTCTAAGTTCCTCAGTCTGTTCATATAAAGATCATTCATTGTGCAACACCCAAGTAGTGATCTCCGAGGCAGAGGTGATATGCATCCTGAAGGGATTTAAGGTCAAAAAGGCACCTGGCCCTGATGGTGTATCTCCAATGTGTCTAAAAGTATGTGCTACCCAGCTTGCCCCTATACTGACAAATATATACAATGTGTCACTGAAAGAGTGCATTGTACCTCAGTGTTGGAAAAGTTCCACAATTATCCCTGTCCCCAAGAAGGTGGGATCCTCTGAGTTGAACGACTATAGACCAGTAGCACTCACATCTGTAGCTATGAAAGTCTTCGAAAGTTTTATGATTTCCCACCTGATAAAATTCACGCAGAAGCTATGGGACCCGCTTCAGTTTGCCTATAAGGAGAATCGTTTGGCAAACGACACTGTCAATCTGGCACTGAAGTACATTTTGGATCATACAGATGAACTGCACTCATATGTCCGGATTCTTTTCATGGACTTAGGCTCAGCGTTCAATACCATTGATCCGAATTTACTTCATAAGAAAATGGTAGCTCTTGGAGTCCCTCTCAACTTATGCTTGTGGATTTATAACTTCCTGACAGCCAGGATACAGAGTGTAAAAGTTGGACCATTCACTTCGGACACCTTGGTCACAAACATTGGGGCACCTCAGGGGTGTGTTTTGTCCCCGTTACTGTTTTCTCTCTATACGAATGATTGCATCTCTTCAGCAGACTCAGTAAAAATCTTGAAATTTGCCGATGATATGACACTGATTGGTCTCATCAGGGGAAATGCTGAAGACTTGTATCGGAGTGAGGTGAAAAGAATATGTGACTGGTGTAAAGCCAATAATCTTGTACTCAACACTAAAAAAACTGCTGAGATGGTTGTGGATTTTAGGAAAGATCAACATGAGATACTTCCAATCTACATCCATGACGAAGTGGTTCTTAGGGTCACAGAGACCAAATTCCTTGGTGTTATCATCTCTCATGATCTTAAATGGGGGAAAAACGTGGATGCTGTTATAAGAAAAGCACAACAGAGGATGTTCTTCCTGCGTCAGCTGAAAAGATATGGTTTGTTTAAGAATCTGCTGATCTTATTCTTTAATGCTGTCATCAGATCTGTGATTTGTTCCTCTCTGATAGTCTGGTATGGGGGAGCCACTGCGCATGACAAACTTCGCTTACAAAGGACTTTCAGAACAGCAGAGAGAATTATAGGTTCCCCCCTGCCTAAAATCCAGGATCTTTATGATAAGAGTATTTGATCCCACGCATTGAAAATTTCATCCGATCCCTCTGACCCGGGACACTCCTCATTCCAACTACTCCCTTCAGGATGTCGCTTCAGAGTCCCCAAATGCAGCACCAACCGCCATATGAACAGCTTCTATCCACTCTCTGTTCAACAATTAAATCGTCATGTGTAGACTATATACTGTATCTGTCTTGTTAGATGTTACTTGTTGTATCTGTTGTTATATATTATGTTGCCTCTTTGCCACAAAGAATTCCTTGTATATATGTAATATGTACTTGGCGATAATAAGATTGATTGATTGATTGATTGGAAAATAAATAAAAATAAATAAATCCTATACATTTTGCTGGAAACATACTGTATTATGCAGCGTTTTTTGAGCAAAAAAACAAGCAATATCAAAAATGGACCAAATACTCGTCGTGAGAACGTGGACTTAACGAGCAAGCAAATTTTTATTTTTATTTTTACTTCATTGCATTTGAAGAGCCATAACTTGTTATTTTTCCAATTAATTGAGTGCTTGTTTTCTTTTGCAGGAATTATACTTTTAATGGTACAGATTTTTATTAATGTTTTTGGTGGGTTGAATGAAAGAATAACAGCTATTCCATCATTTTTTTCAAAGCTTTTGGTATAAACAACATGATAACTTTAAATTGTCATGTCAATAAAATGTATGCCTCCTTAGCGCCGCCCTACTACTTACTGGTGGTGATCATGTGACTCACTGAGTTTTCCATCTTGAGGCACTGCTGAATCTTAGGGTGGCTTCCATTTTCCCTTGGGGGAGTGGCATGTCTCTGTAGTATTTTAACCCTGCTGTGTCCTGTAGAGATTAGGTTTCCCAGCCAATCCGGTGTCAGCAGGCTCTGTATCTAGCAGCTCCATCCACCACTGTTTTCCCTTTACCCAAACATTGGCTCCTAGCCTGTTTGTCCTGCTGGTTATGCTTCTCAATGTGTATTTCTGTTTCTTCTGTTACTGACCTGGCTTGCCTACCTGTCCTATCAGACATCTCTGCTCCTGACCTCGGCTATGTATCTTGAAACTCTGCTGCCCACCCTGACTTTGGACCATCTGACCACATTTTTATCTTTCTCCTCCTGTACCGCTTACTTTTGCCTCTGACACACCAGTCAGCTGCTGTAGTCCTTTGGATTGCCCTGGAGTGGTACCTGGTGAGTACCTGCAGCCAGCCTATGCTCACCATCAGAGGCTCTACCAAAAACCAGGTAGTTGCTTAGTCATGCCCCTCCAGTGTAATCCCGACCCGTGGCACAGTGAGTTCACATCCACCAGTCTAACATTATCCAAACATCAGGAAAAAATGAGAGTTTTTTCTTCCCAAAAAAGAGAATTATTTTTAGAAAAAACATGTTGGCCTATTTAAAGCGAACAATCTCGTGAGGGATTACATCGCCCCCGAGGAAGCGAGGTGCGAAACGCGCGTCGGGGTGTTCCTGTGTGACGTGGTAACATTTTCTTAATATGGGTGAGGAAACTCCCGTGGTTTATTACGTATATGACCGCCATTGTTAATGCCACTTGTAGGACTATATTGGGACTGTTCCTCTTTACATAATGAATCGCTATTTGCATTTTTTCTGTTACTTGTGTTTACCTAAATGCTTAAGGGATGATACTTATTGGCGATTACAGTGTGGCCATTGTTATATATATGGGAGTTTCTAGCATCTAGGCATTTATATATGTCTCCATGTCACAACTACGGTTGCATCACTATCTGCCTTTTATATGTGTAATTTTTGTAATTACGTGTTTTGTCCTTTGAGAAATTTGTTTGTACTCTATAAATTAAAATTTTCTATATAGGTGACAAAACGTTGTATTATTTTTTCTAAAAATAATTCTCTTTTTTGGGAAGAAAAAACTCTCATTTTATCCTGATGTTTGGCTATTGGACAGAGAGTGTCCCTAAAATTAATTTAAATATGGTATTATTGTTTATCCATATCCCTGGTTATATGTTCACAGTCTAACATTATGTTTGGGCGATGGGCCCCATCGACAAATCAGGAACTATGGATCCCAAGATGAATGAAGAAGGTAAATATTGTCCCTATCTTCAAAAAAGGAAAAAAGACAGAGCTATGAAATTACAGGCCAGTGAACCTTACTTCTGTACCAGGAAAGATCTTTTAACAAATTATTAAACAGCACATTTGTAATTATTTTGATAATCCATCCAATTGGAAGATTGCTTCAAGTGTGGTACCACAAGGCTTTGTCCTGGCCCCAGTGTTGTTCAACATTTTTATAAATTATCTATATAAGGGAACTGAAAGTAAGTTTATCAAATTTGATTGACGATGCAAATCTAGCAAGGATAGCTAACACTAGAGAAGACAGAGAGAGGTTAAGAAGCATCTAGATAAGCTTGAACAATGGGCAGCAATTAATAGAATGGTATTTAACAGGGAGAAATTCAACTTTCTACGTCTGGTCAAGAAAAATGAAAATTACAGAATCTACAGAATGGGAGGAATAGAACTAAGTAACAGTACATGTGAAAAAGACTTGGGTATACAAATAGATCATAGACTACATATGAGTCAACGGTGTGATGCAGCAGCAAAAAAGGTAAAAATGGTTCTAGGATGTATTAAGAGAAGCATAAAGTCTAGATCACATGAAGTAATTATCCCCTTTCTCTTCCTCCTTGATCAGGTCTCCTCTGGAATAATATGTCCAGTTCTGGGCACCACATTTAAAAAAAACATTGAAAAACTGGAACAAGTTCACAGAAGAGCTACCAGGATAATGATCGGACTGCAAAGTATATCCTACAAGGAACAGTTAAAAGATCTGGAAATGTTTTGCTTGCAAAAAAAGAAGCTTAAGAGGAGACTTAATAGCTGTCTACAAATATCTGAAGGGATGTGGAGGGATTATCCTTATTCTCATTTGCACATGGAAACACGAGAAGCAATGGAAAGAAACTGAAAGGGAGAAGATACACATTAGACATTAGAAAAAACTTTTGACAGTGAGAGTGATCAATGAGTGTAACAGGCTGCCATGAGAGGTGGTGAGATCACCTTCAATGAAAGTCTTCAGACAGAGGCTGGACAAACATCTGTCTGAGATGATTTAATGAATCCTGTGCTGCATTGAGTAGGGGGTTGGATACGATGACCCTTGAGGTCCCTTCCAACTCTAATATTCTATGATTCTATGATAGTACAAGTATTGTACAAGGAGGTCTCCTCTCAGCGTGAGCATCAAGACCAGCATATGCAGACCATTACTGTGATATTTCTATATCCACTTTGTCCCACATCTCACCTGCAATAGGTCTGTCTTCCTCAGCATCGACGTCATCTCTAGGGAAGCTGTCTTGAGTTTCAGTGTCTGGTGGAGCAGCTAAGCTCCAGCCTCCACTTTCGTACCAGTACGATGGAGATTCCCAAGGACAGCCGCACCTTAATTAATCAGTGCCAAATCCACTTGCATCTCCATGTTCATCTTTTCCCTTTGGACAGACCAAGATTGCATTCATGCTGTCCAGATGAGCCCTTGCTCAGGCAAACCTTATTTGGAAGCATGGAGGTTCCAAGACTCACAATGCTGGGAGATTCCTTGAGATGTTCTGCTCAGTATTTGAGGATTCTGGCTGTACCTTGCCTTCTGCCTTTCCCCTGCTGACTCTAAGACAGGATATGGATACCATGGTTCAGTTTGCCATACCCTGTCGCACCCTTACCGTGCTGCTGTTCTTGAATGAAAAAGCCCTGGTGGCAAACTTCTGGCAGTGCCTGCCTGATCGCATCAAAGATGAGTTGGAAGGCAGAGGTCCACCATCCTCTCTGGATGCCCTTATACACCTCACTTTTGGATTGATTTCCTTTTCCATGAGCAAGTTCTAGAATAGGATCAATAGTCTGTTTTTTAAGGAATACTTCTCAGGTCGGTTCCAATCATTCAGTACCCTTTACTGCCACAAGTTCCACCTCCTGCTCTAGAGCCGATGCAGGTAGGGTGAGCTAAGCTCTCTGTACAAAGGTGACAGCAAAGGTATAGTGACAATGTGTGCATGTACTCTGGAATCAAGAAACATTATGATACCACACCATTCCCTAAGCGCTATTTAAGCCGTGTTCCTGAGTAATCCCTAGACTGATGAAGGTCAACTTTACATACCAAACCATCTCTAATTTGAATAGCTACCACAAATAAAAATGATCCTTTTGAATCACAAACGAGTGCAAAGTTTATGATTAGTGATTAACGAGATAGGATCCTACTTGAACATCAACAAACCAGTAGTACCGTAGTATGTTATTCATCAGTTTTTTAATCTATTGATGATCACCACCAATCACAGCCTCCTTGACACTGTTCAGAGATGTGTACTGTAGAGTTGAGCGACTTTTGGTTTTTTAGGGTCGCGTTTCGTTTCGTGAGACCCGACTTTTCCAAAAGTCGGGTCGAGCAAGATCGTCCGATTATAGGGAAAAGTCGGGGTCGTCCCGAAACACGAAACCCAATGTAAGTCAATGGGGAATAAAAGTCGGCAGTGAGAGGAGGACAGGAAACACACCTACAGTGCCCATTTGAATGCCAAAAGCATCAATTCTTCTTACTTAAGCTTGTCAACCTTAATTAACTTGACTACCAAAACTCATCATGCTCCGATACGGCAGAGAAATAGCGGTATAGTACAATGAAAAATACTTCACTTTTTACATCTCATGACGAGGCCCATCTATTTCTCCATACAGAATCATTGGTCCCATATAATGTTTGAAACAGTATATGATGAGCTCCACATAATGCTACAGTATATGTTGGTCCCCATGGATGAAGCTCCACTGTCTTATGGGCCCAAATAATGCTCCAATCATAATGGGTCCCATTTCTAATGCTCTAGTGTATAATGGGCCCTGTAAATGCTGCTCCAGTGTCTGATGTCCACCTTTGGAATGTTCCAGTGTATGGTGGGCCCCATCTATCATTTTCCAGAGTAACGTGCTCCACAAAAATTGCTGTCCCAACATTGAAAACAATCAAATAAGTCTCCTCGCTAGGGAATCCCTGTACTAGTCTGGACTCCTCGTCGTCCCCATCTTCCATCTCACTGCACAGTATTTCAACCTTGCAAGTGCTGTGATCCTGAGCAAGCAGGGGGGGCCCACTCGTTGGCGACGGCACTGGCACAGGGCCCCTGATAGTACGGTGGTGTGTCTGATGGCGGGTGGGCCGAACCTGCACTTTCATCTGCAGCTTCCTCTTTGTCACCGTGTAAGATGGAACTGTATATGGGAAGGGTAACCTGAGTTTCATCAGGGTCAGATTCAGGCCGTGTAGCGTGCGAGGGGAATGTAGTGGTCTGGGTCAATGTACCAGCAGATTCATCGAGCAGTGGCTGGGCATCAGTGCACTTGTGTCGCCCCCAGGAGTACGGTCGCCACAGTGGCATTACCTTCCTCCTAGGGAGTGTGATGTCATGCTTGGGAGCAACGAAGGATCTCTCTAGCATTTTAACTGATTGGGCGGCGTTATTCCCACGAGTCATGACCCTCCAAACAGCGTTCATGAAGGCAAATTGTTTGTTTTATGTGGGCAGTATGGTTGCAAAGCTGAACCTTAAAGGAATGTCCAGAAGGGCACCACCAGGAGTGGAGCCTACGGTTAAATTCGACTCCACCTGGGAAACCTCAACCATGCCAGCTACAGAACAGATGCACACATTGCAAGCTTAATTCCGTTAACGGACGAGACTCCGTCATGCCCCGTGGTCCGAGTCCGGCTTACTAGAGGGACACGTGAGGCTCTGGAACATGAGATTGGCCAATAATTGGTGTGTCATGCCCTTACATGTCCGTGGCTGCATGTGCGCTACACTGAAAAGGCCAGCGTTTGTCGCTTACAGGTGCAGATAACCCGCTGAACAACGTTAGTGATGGGGATCACTGATTACAATTATTACCCGCGAACAATGATTTCCCAGTAAGTGCAGGTCAACTGCAGTTCCGGAATTAGGCCTAACCGTCATTCCTGAAAAAATGAAAAACTTACGTGTGCAAACCACAGGTGCTGTAGCTTGCTTAACAGCTCGCCAGCCGTTCTCACGCCCAGTATGGATTACACGTGATTGCACAAAGGTTAGAAAGGGTACCGTATCCCCAGATAACATGTATGGATAGCGTACACATTCAAAATATATGTCTCAGGAGGCAGGCTCAGACGGTGTTAGGCCCAGTATAGATTGCACGTGATTGCACAAAGGTTAGAAAGGGTACCGTATCCCCGGATAACATGTATGGATAGCGTACACATTCAAAATATATGTCTCAGGAGGCAGGCTCAGACGGTGTTAGGCCCAGTATGGATTGCACGTGATTGCACAAAGGTTAGAAAGGGTACCGTATCCCCGGATAACATGTATGGATAGCGTACACATTCAAAATGTATGTCTCAGGAGGCAGGCTCAGACGGTGTTAGGCCCAGTATGGATTGCACGTGATTGCACAAAGGTTAGAAAGGGTACCGTATCCCCGGATAACATGTATGGATAGCGTACACATTCAAAATATATGTCTCAGGAGGCAGGCTCAGACGGTGTTAGGCCCAGTATGGATTGCACGTGATTGCACAAAGGTTAGAAAGGGTACCGTATCCCCAGATAACATGTATGGATAGCGTACACATTCAAAATATATGTCTCAGGAGGCAGGCTCAGACGGTGTTAGGCCCAGTATGGATTGCACGTGATTGCACAAAGGTTGGAAAGGGTACCGTATCCCCGGATAACATGTAAGGATAGCGTACACATTCAAAATATATGTCTCAGGAGGCAGGCTCAGACGGTGTCAGGCACAGTATGGATTTGACGGCCCAGATTACACAGCGGAGGAGCAGGGAGAGGTAAAGATTGCAAATGCTGGGGCCCTGCCCAAGCAAGGGGGGCCCACTCGTGGGCGTCGGTACTGGCACTGGGCCCCTCATAGTACAGCGGTGTGTCTGACGGCGGGTGTGCACCACCACCGTCAGAGACACTTGATTGCACTATGAGGGACCCTGTGCCAGTGCCCGCGCCCAAGAGTCGGCCTACCCACCTGTCCAGGGCAACGGCACTCGCACGGTGTCGTGTGCTAGGTGGTGACCCCGGCCATGGGGGGGGAGGCAGCACAGTTAGGGAGTTTTAGAAAGTGGCATATGTTGATGTTGGACATTCAGCTGATGCAAAAGGCGAAATAGGTCAAGTCCCAAGAAGAGGTGGACCAAAGCAAGCCATTTTTCTGTCACCCTATGTGTCATCAGGGGAAGGTGGGACAAAATCCTTGGAAACCCATGCATGGTTCATTTTAATGAAGGTTAGATCATCCACATTTTGGGTTGACAGACGGGTCCTTTTTTCTGTCAGGATTGATCCAGCTGCACTGAAGACTCTTTCCGATAGCACACTTGCAGCTGGGCAAGCGAGCTCCTGTAAGGCATATTGGGCCAATTCAGGCCAGGTGTCCAGTTTAGCAGCCCAATAGTCAAAGGGGAATGACCTGTGTGGGAGAACATCGATATGGGAGGAAAAGTAGTTTGAAACCATGGTTGACAACTGCTGTCTCCTGTCACTTTCCATCGATGCAGTATTACCAGTTGTGTGAGCGGTATTTGAAAAATCAGTCCACAACATTGTCATGAAACCCCTGTCTCCAACGCCACTTCTGCTGTGTGCACCACGAACACCTCTGCCAAGCTGCCCCCGGCCCGTACGGCTCGTGTGAGAACCATCACCGCTGCTGTGTGCGGGGAATGCCTAAAGCAACCGATTTACCAGAGTTGCTTGTTTATTAGCCAATATTAGGTCAAGGTTCTCCTGTGGCATGATGTTTTGTAATTTGCCTTTATAGCGTGGATCCAGGATGCTGGCCAACCAGTAGTCGTCATCGTTCATCATTTTGGCAATGCGGGGGTCCCTTTTTAGGATCCGCAAGGCATAATCTGACATGTGGGCCAATGTTCCCGGTGTCAATGATGCACTGCGAGTGCTGGTTGGAGGAGCACTTTCTGGCAAATCCACATCCCTCCAGTCACGCACAAACCCTGTACCAGACCTTGCCACGCCAACATTTTCACTTGCCCCACGAGATGCATCCTCCTCCCCTAAGTAATCATCCCCATCATCATCCTCCTCCTCCTCTTCTTCCTCCACCTCGTCCAGGAGAGGTCCCTGAGCAGACAATGGCTGAATGTCATCAAGGATTCCCTCCTCCTCTTCCTCCTCATCAACATTGGCTGCAGACGCCTGCTCCTTAAGGTGCATCAAAGTTTGCATGAGCAGACGCATAAGTGGGATGCTCATGCTTAGGATGGCGTCGTCTGCGCTTACCAGCCGTGTGCATTCCTCAAAACACTGAAGGACTTTACAGAGGTCTTTCAGCTTCGACCACTGCACACCTGTCAACTCCATGTCTGCTCTCAAAGTGCCTGGCCGTGTATCCTCCCACAAATGCATTATGGCCTGCCTCTGCTCGCACAGCCGCTCCACCATGTGCAGGGTGGAGTTCCACCTTGTTGCAATGTCGATAATGAGGCGGTGGTTGGGAAGGTGGAGCAATCGCTGCAGCTTCTGCATACGAACGGAGTGTACAGGCGACCGGCGGATGTGCGCGCACAGTCTTCGCACCTTCTGGAGCAGGGCTGTTAACTCCGGATAATTTTTGAGGAAGCACTGCACCACCAGGTTCAAGGTGTGAGCCAAGCAAGGTATGTGGCTGAGTTTTGAAAGGGCTATGGCTGCCACAAAATTACGGCCATTATCACTAACTACCTTGCCTGCCTCAAGATGTACACTGCCCAGCCATGACTCAGTTTGTCACTTCAAGTACTCGGCCAGCACCTCGGCGGTATGTCTGTCGCCCAAACACATCATCTGCAACACAGCCTGCTGACGCTTTCCACTAGCTGCTCGATAGGGGGACACATCGTGTGCAACAGTGGCAGCTGCAGATGGAGTGCTCTTACGACTGCGCTCTGTGGACGAGCTTTCGCTTCTGGAGGAGGAGGAGGAGGAGGAGGGTGGAACGCCTACAGCCAACTGTTTCCTATACCGTGGGCTAGGCAGCACTGTCCCACCACCGCTGTCCCCTGTGGACCCTGCATCCACCACATTAACCCAGTGCGCAGTGATGGACACGTAACGGCCCTGGCCATGCCGACTGGACCATGCATCAGTAGTGAGGTGCACCTTTCCGCTCACTGACTGCTTGAGTGCATGGACAATGCGGTCTTTCACATGATGGTGGAGTGCTGGGATGGCTTTGCGAGAGAAGAAGTGGCGACTGGGTAGGTCATAGCGTGGTACTGCATAGGCCATGAGTTCGCGGAAAGCTGTGCTTTCCACCAACCGAAAGGGCATCATCTCAAATGAGATTAGTTTGGCAATGTGGGCGTTCAAACCCAGTGTACGCGGATGAGAGACTGAGTACTTTCTTGACCTACTCATAGTGTCTGGGAGGGTGAGCTGGACTTGAGAGCTGCATATGGTGGAAGTAGCGGTGGACAGGGCGGACTGAGAGAGGGTTGATGATGTGATGGAGTTGGTGTTCTTTCTGATGGCCTAGAATCAGTCTTTCATTGATATAACAGTGGGATTCCCTGACTGCTGTGGCCTTGCAACGACACCTCAATATTTGCTGCTGTGCTAACCGGTGGGCTTACAGTGGGGGAAACAATGTAGCGTTGCTGACTGCCTTCGTTGTGATCAGTTGCACATGTGGCACTTGAGGTTTGGTGTTGTGTCCACGCTTGCAAGTGCATGCTGGTTAAATGTCTAAGCATGCAACTGGTATTCAAATTTTTCAGATTTTTCCCTCGGCTAAAGGTCTTTGCGCACTTCTTACAGATAACCTTGGCCTGATCATGAGGATTTTGTTCAAAAAAGTGCCACACTGCACTCTTCCTACTTTGGCAGACATTTTGCGGCCTAGCACGCTGTGATCTTTTGACCCTCTGGACAAGCTGTCCAGCAACTCTTTTGATGTTTGGAACCTGTCTTTGGAGTGCTCCGGGCCTGCCAGATAACAGCTGTTGCGATGTCGATGTCTGCTGTGGATGCTCCTCATCTGAGCTATTGGAAGCAGCACCCTCTTCCCCCAATGGATGCCAATCTGGGTCAACAACTGGGTCATCCATCACCTCCTCTTCTATGTCATGTGCACCTTCCTCTGTGTCACCGAGTATGGTGGTATAGTGTGCGGGAAGGGGCACCTGAGTCTCATCAGGGTCAGAATCTGGCTCTGTACACTGCGAGGACAACGTAGTGCTCTGAGTGAATGTACCAGCAGAATCATCTATCAGCGGCTGTGGATCAGTGCACTCCATGTCAGATTCATCTTGGCCTGAGTAATTCACCATTTGACTTGATAATCCAGGCATGGTATGTGAAAACAGCTCCATGGAATAATCAGTAGTATGGCCTGCGTCATCCTTCAATCTTGGTTGGGGTGAAGGACACAAGGAAAGGTGTGGTTCATGAACATGAGCCTCCAATGACGACTCAGTGCTTTTACTTTTTACAACTGAAGAAGAGGAGGCGATAGAGCTGGAGGCTGAGTCAGCAATGTAAGACAAAACTTTTTCCTGATGC
Organism: Dendrobates tinctorius; assembly: GCF_039654945.1. Taxonomy (NCBI): domain Eukaryota; kingdom Metazoa; phylum Chordata; class Amphibia; order Anura; family Dendrobatidae; genus Dendrobates; species Dendrobates tinctorius. The sequence goes on from NW_027361829.1 coordinate 60,550,944, forward strand.
TCTGGCTTTAAAAGCGGTTTGCCAACTCCTAGAAAACTAAGCGTTCGAGGCCTTATGTAGCCAGACGATGACGCAGGCTCAACACCTCCTGCATTCGGTCCTATTTTGCTCTTGCCACTACCATCACATCCACCACCAACACCATCATTACCAGCTGCCAACCCCCGCCCAATTCCACGGCCTCTTCCACCAGCCTTCCTCATTTTTGGTAGAAATGTAGACAAAATCCAACAAACTATATAGTATGTAAAACAAGGTACAAGGTGTCTATAGGACAGGGGAAATTTTGAATTTCTGCACACACTTTTGGACACTGGACACTTTTGGATTGTGTGAGGCCCAATGAATATCTGAGCGCTATGTGACAGGCTCGATGGCACAGCTGTGACCTAAGTGACTAGAGGATAAGGGAGATTTTGAATCTCTGCACACACTTTTGGACACTGGACACTTTTGGATTGTGTGAGGCCCAATGAATATCTGAGCACTATGAGACAGGCTCGATGGCACAGCTGTGACCTAAGTGACTAGAGGATAAGTGAGATTTTGAATCTCTGCACACACTTTTGGACACTGGACACTTTTGGATTGTGTGAGGCCCAATGAATATCTGAGCGCTATGTGACAGGCTCGATGGCACAGCTGTGACCTAAGTGACTAGAGGATAAGTGAGATTTTGAATCTCTGCACACACTTTTGGACACTGGACACTTTTGGATTGTGTGAGGCCCACTGATATCTGAGCGCTATGTGACAGGCTCGATGGCACAGCTGTGACCTAAGTGACTAGAGGATAAGTGAGATTTTGAATCTCTGCACACACTTTTGGACACTGGACACTTTTGGATTGTGTGAGGCCCACTGATATCTGAGCGCTATGTGACAGGCTCGATGGCACAGCTGTGACCTAAGTGACTAGAGGATAAGTGAGATTTTGAATCTCTGCACACACTTTTGGACACTGGACACTTTTGGATTGTGTGAGGCCCACTGATATCTGAGCGCTATGTGACAGGCTCGATGGCACAGCTGTGACCTAAGTGACTAGAGGATAAGTGAGATTTTGAATCTCTGCACACACTTTTGGACACTGGACACTTTTGGATTGTGTGAGGCCCACTGATATCTAAGCGCTATGTAACAGGCTCGATGGCACAGCTGTGACCTAAGTGACTAGAGGATAAGTGAGATTTTGAATCTCTGCACACACTTTTGGACACTGGACACTTTTGGATTGTGTGAGGCCCACTGATATCTGAGCGCTATGTGACAGGCTCGATGGCACAGCTGTGACCTAAGTGACTAGAGGATAAGTGAGATTTTGAATCTCTGCACACACTTTTGGACACTGGACACTTTTGGATTGTGTGAGGCCCAATGAATATCTGAGCGCTATGTGACAGGCTCGATGGCACAGCTGTGACCTAAGTGACTAGAGGATAAGGGAGATTTTGAATCTCTGCACACACTTTTGGACACTGGACACTTTTGGATTGTGTGAGGCCCAATGAATATCTGAGCACTATGAGACAGGCTCGATGGCACAGCTGTGACCTAAGTGACTAGAGGATAAGTGAGATTTTGAATCTCTGCACACACTTTTGGACACTGGACACTTTTGGATTGTGTGAGGCCCAATGAATATCTGAGCACTATGAGACAGGCTCGATGGCACAGCTGTGACCTAAGTGACTAGAGGATAAGTGAGATTTTGAATCTCTGCACACACTTTTGGACACTGGACACTTTTGGATTGTGTGAGGCCCAATGAATATCTGAGCGCTATGTGACAGGCTCGATGGCACAGCTGTGACCTAAGTGACTAGAGGATAAGTGAGATTTTGAATCTCTGCACACACTTTTGGACACTGGACACTTTTGGATTGTGTGAGGCCCACTGATATCTGAGCGCTATGTGACAGGCTCGATGGCACAGCTGTGACCTAAGTGACTAGAGGATAAGTGAGATTTTGAATCTCTGCACACACTTTTGGACACTGGACACTTTTGGATTGTGTGAGGCCCACTGATATCTGAGCGCTATGTGACAGGCTCGATGGCACAGCTGTGACCTAAGTGACTAGAGGATAAGTGAGATTTTGAATCTCTGCACACACTTTTGGACACTGGACACTTTTGGATTGTGTGAGGCCCAATGAATATCTGAGCGCTATGTGACAGGCTCGATGGCACAGCTGTGACCTAAGTGACTAGAGGATAAGGGAGATTTTGAATCTCTGCACACACTTTTGGACACTGGACACTTTTGGATTGTGTGAGGCCCAATGAATATCTGAGCACTATGAGACAGGCTCGATGGCACAGCTGTGACCTAAGTGACTAGAGGATAAGGGAGATTTTGAATCTCTGCACACACTTTTGGACACTGGACACTTTTGGATTGTGTGAGGCCCAATGAATATCTGAGCGCTATGTGACAGGCTCGATGGCACAGCTGTGACCTAAGTGACTAGAGGATAAGTGAGATTTTGAATCTCTGCACACACTTTTGGACACTGGACACTTTTGGATTGTGTGAGGCCCACTGATATCTAAGCGCTATGTGACAGGCTCGATGGCACAGCTGTGACCTAAGTGACTAGAGGATAAGTGAGATTTTGAATCTCTGCACACACTTTTGGACACTGGACACTTTTGGATTGTGTGAGGCCCACTGATATCTGAGCGCTATGTGACAGGCTCGATGGCACAGCTGTGACCTAAGTGACTAGAGGATAAGTGAGATTTTGAATCTCTGCACACACTTTTGGACACTGGACACTTTTGGATTGTGTGAGGCCCACTGATATCTGAGCGCTATGTGACAGGCTCGATGGCACAGCTGTGACCTAAGTGACTAGAGGATAAGTGAGATTTTGAATCTCTGCACACACTTTTGGACACTGGACACTTTTGGATTGTGTGAGGCCCACTGATATCTGAGCGCTATGTGACAGGCTCGATGGCACAGCTGTGACCTAAGTGACTAGAGGATAAGTGAGATTTTGAATCTCTGCACACACTTTTGGACACTGGACACTTTTGGATTGTGTGAGGCCCAATGAATATCTGAGCGCTATGTGACAGGCTCGATGGCACAGCTGTGACCTAAGTGACTAGAGGATAAGGGAGATTTTGAATCTCTGCACACACTTTTGGACACTGGACACTTTTGGATTGTGTGAGGCCCAATGAATATCTGAGCACTATGAGACAGGCTCGATGGCACAGCTGTGACCTAAGTGACTAGAGGATAAGTGAGATTTTGAATCTCTGCACACACTTTTGGACACTGGACACTTTTGGATTGTGTGAGGCCCAATGAATATCTGAGCTCTATGTGACAGGCTCGATGGCACAGCTGTGACCTAAGTGACTAGAGGATAAGGGAGATTTTGAATCTCTGCACACACTTTTGGACACTGGACACTTTTGGATTGTGTGAGGCCCAATGAATATCTGAGCGCTATGTGACAGGCTCGATGGCACAGCTTTGACCAAAGTGACTAGAGGATAAGGGAGATTGGATTGCTTTTAAAAAAGCAGTTTGCGGAGCAGTGGGTAAACAGCAATGCCAGCCTGTCAGGAAGCCTTAAAAGGCAGCCCAACAACCAACACTACTGATACACCACAATATAGCCTCCCCTTGCACTGCACACACAGTGACTGGTGTGTTGTGCAGGCCAAATTGCTATCAGCAGCAGAAGCAGTTTTTTTTTCTTCTCAGCAGGACAAAAAAAAAAAATTGGGCTTGCTTTTAAAAAAGCAGTTTGAGGCCCAATGAATATCTGAGCGCTATGTGACAGGCTCGATGGCGCAGCTGTGACCAAAGTGACTAGAGGATAAGGGAGATTGGATTGCTTTTAAAAAAGCAGTTTGCGGAGCAGTGGGTAAACAGCAATGCCAGCCTGTCAGGAAGCCTTAGATGGCAGCCCAACAACCAACACCACTGATACACCACTATATAGCCTCCCCTTGCACTGCACACACAGTGACTGGTGTGTTGTGCAGGCCAAATCGCTAGCAGCAGAAGCAGTTTTTCTGTCTTCTTCCCTGCCTAACGCTCTCCCTACAGAATCAGCAGCAACCTCTCCCTATGCTAAGATCGGCAGAAGTAAGATGGCGGTCGGCGTTCACGCCCTTTTATACCCCCTGTGACGCCCACCAAAGCAAGCCAATCACTTGCATGCCCTTCTGAAAGATGGTGGTGACCCGTGCCTATGTCATCACGTTGCCCACAGTGTCCGTGGATCCTGATTGGCTGAAAAAGAGCGCAAAACAAACTTTTGAAACGCGACTTTGGCGCGTAAGTCGCCGACCTCGTGGCCGACCTCATCCTAGGGTCGGGTTTCGTTTCATGAAACCCGACTTTGCCAAAAGTCGGCGACTTTTGAATTTTTTCGACCCGTTTCGCTCAACTCTAGTGTACTGTATTACATCTGTGCCAGTACCTCAGCAAGACCCTCGGCGGGATTCCCTTCCTCATGCTATGAGAGCCGTACCTCTGCGAGACCCCCTACGGGGCACTCGCTCTCAATCTGTTGCCTGCTGTCCTGCTGTTCCCCCTGCTTCCTGGCGTGAGGCCAGCACATCCCCTGGTATGAGATGAAGGCCACACGTGCATGCTCTCTAGGTCTCTTAAAGAAAGCGCGCATGTTTCAAAAAGAGTAATTAACCAATGGCAGCACACTGATTGCTATTTCTGGCCCCTCCACCATAGGGAGGGCACTGGTGCAATGATTATCTACTGTTGCTAGTTTCGGCTCTGTGTCTATTCTGTATGTGCTTCTGCAGTATTCCGTCTAGCACTCTGCTTACACTGTTTGTCTCCACAGAACATCAGTGACCTATTATTTGGCTATCCAGGATGAAGGTTGTACCAGCCTCTTCAGTTACGTTTCATCCCGCAACTCAGCCATCCAAACCTCTGCACCATGCCAGTACCATTGGAGTCAGCTTCCACTTGGATACCTGAGATTATTGTCACTATCGGTGTCTGCTTTCACCCATATACCCGGCTCCCGCCGGCCAGCTCTATCATACCTGTATATTCTGGTTACCTGTTTGTCTCACTGGGACAGCTGCCACGTGTCCAGCGTCTAACTGGAGGTAGCACCTGTGTCCTCCTGGAACTTCATTCAGATCCTGTTCGAGGGGTCTTACTGCGGATACCTGGGGCTCACTAGTCATGCCCCCTTTGGAGCCCCCCGGACTGTGGTCCCGAGGTTCCACTCATAAAATAAGCGAATGTGAACTTCACCACATGTGCCTCCGTTTCCATTTGTTACATACTGTTTCTTGTCAGCATAAAAGGAGGAAGGGGCTATGATATTATTCTTCCATCTTTAAAGCCTTTACTGGCTATTCAAGTAGTGGTGTACTTTGATGCATGCAATGGAGCATTGTCTTGCATAAAAATCAAGGTTTTCTCGAAATATGCATACTTTTTCCTGTACCACTTCTTGAGGAAAGATGTCTGCACATTTGTATCTTGATGTAGTCTTCTATCATTCATTCATGAAATAAACTGAATTGTTTTTACAAGGAAGACAGAACGTCTCTTTCTCACAATGGATTTATTTCTTTGCAGTTGCTCTCAGCACTGAGCACCACAGGATAAAGACTTGCAGATATGATGAGCTGTAATTTATCTTTATAAACTACTTGAAGAAAGTGTCTTGTAAAAACTGACAGAGGGTTTGGAAGTTTATTTGAGTAAATCTTCAGTCCGGAAAGGTCCAACTAGATTTAATAACCTTTAATAATACCAGCCCGTAGCAGTACTCAACCTCCACCTTTATGTCTGAGTTGAAGTGAATGTCTATGCTTTTAACTGACCCAGCTATGAGTCCATCATCTATTCTGTCTAGAGTCACTCTCATCCAATAAGTCCATTAAACCTTTAAACAAAATTTGTCTTCAGGTATTTCTTGGCCCAAGCCAAGTCAGATCTCCTGCTTGAACTGAGGAGGGAAAACACTCTGAAACATGTGTACACAGAGCTTCTGATTTGGTCTCTTATCTTATGTCATGTGGCAAGGCTTGTTAGAGCATCTATATTGACTTTTCAGATTGCTACATCCTGTACTTGGTGATGTGGTTGGTGCCATTGATTAAATACTCTTCATTCTGCATATTGTTTTAAGTGTGAGACTTAAGATTCAGTGAATTTGTGTTTAGGAACTTTAGAACAGAGTGCCTTGCATTAAAGGGCATTTATCACCAGGTTTTTGATACCCCTTCTGACCGCAGCATCTTTAAGGGACAGATATTTATTTCTTACTGAGCTTATTGCTGTCAGTTTGATAAAATAGTTGCTTTATTTGCTGTAGATCTAGCAGTTAGCTGATTAACATATTTCTTTCTATGGACAGTGTTTACTAGGTACTAGTCCTTTAAAGATATTCTCCTTATAATAAACATTTGATTTTATCAAAATTACATTAAGCATATTATCAGGTCATTTTTACCACCCAACGAACACCATAAAACAAACCATAAAAAACAATGGCAGATTTGCGTTTCTTTTCCACCACTTTCTGGTACTTTTTTCCCTCCATTTTCAGTATATTTCTTGGTAAAACAAATGGCATAATTCAAAACTACTATTCATACAGGAAAAAATCAAGACCTGATATGGCTATGTCAATGGCAAAATTAAAAATATATTTCTCTTAAAACAAAAGGTAGAAAAAAGCGCAAAATGAAATTAGTCATAACAGGGGAAGGGTAATGCCAATTTTAAAAAAAAATCACACCCAAGGGTGCCTACTGGCCTGTTTGGAAGGGCAGATAGAGGGGAGTGAGTGTTTGTATAAATGGGTATTGTGAGTTCATTTTCCCGTTCACCATTGAGGTCTGATGAACTCCCTCTTCTGGTGAAGGAAGGTAGAGAGGCTGATTACCAAACACCTGAGCAGGATGATGATGACTGGGTGACGGGAATTGCTGACTGGATATAAGGCAGCCGACGCCCTTCTGCCTTGCTGGTGATTTCTCTGAGGAATTCTAGGAGACCAGTCTGATTCCTGCTCCTCAAAAGCTAAGTTTCCTGCTCTGCTTTTTGCATTTGTGTTTTGGTTTTGTTTTGCCTTGTTTTTCTGGATTTCTGCCATTCCCTGCTGGGGTGAGCTGAATTCCTTTTTGCTCTGTCTTCAGAAAATACCTGAGTACTGATTTAGTCTTTTTGAAGCCTAGCATCTTCAGGGCTTTTTTCCCGATCAGTCTGTTGGCTCTTGTTTTGATAGGGTTTTTGCGGATTGCAGACAGCAGCTTTTCTATCCTGTCCTATTTAGTTAGCTTGGGCCCCATCAGTTGCTCAGCCTATCTTTCTATCTGTGTTAGTGTTTTTTCATCTTGCTTCACCGTCATTATATGTTGGGGGCTGCCTATTGCTTTGGGGTCTGCTCTGGGGCAGTTTAGATTTCCCTTTATGTCTTTAGGCTACTTAGTTCTCCGGCTGTGATCGTGGGGTCTAGGGCACAGTAGGAACCCCCTACGGCTACTGCTAGTTGTTGTTGATAGGTTCAGGGGTCTGCAATCCGATAGCTGCCAACTTCTCTGGTTTTCTTGACTTGCTAGTATTTCTGTTTTTGCCTCCTACGGTGACTCATTCATAACAAATGGGCCTTGATGGGTTAACTGACATAAATGAAATATGGTATAATAGCAAAAAATAAATAGAGTCCTTAAAAAAAGAAAAATTAGAATAGAAAAGAAGTGAAGAAAAATTATCTAGTAAGGTAGCACATTTTTTCCTGACTATTAGCAGTAGCATTACATTTAGACATAAATCTGATTAGCCACAAAAATTTAACAGGATTTGAGATCCACTAATTGTCATGGTTTACTGGATTCTCGGTTTAGCTAGTTGCAGGGTTAACTCTGATGGCCTCTTTCTGGGTCCTGGGAGGCTTTTTATAGCCTCACTGTGACTGAGTGTGTCTGACCCTGCTGTGCTTTGTACCTGTGGTATTATCTGATTGTCTGACTTTGATCTGGTTCCATCCCCATTGTGATTCTTACCTGCCGTGTTTGTACCGTTTATTACCCGGCCTGGTTAACTGATCTCTTGCTACGTTCTGACTATCTTTCTGACTGCCCCTGTGTACTGCGCCGCCCTCTCTGTGTTTGGACATTGGCTTGTGTGACTACGTTATCTCTGCTTCCCCTTTTACATCCCTGGGACCTCGGCTCCTTCGTGCAGGTGCCCCCGGAGCCGCAGCAACCCCACGCTGTCCCTGCTTACAGTGGTGCTAGGCTCTGCCCACCTCCTCTGACTCTCTGTCACATGAGCGCAGGTTCTATTTGCCTTCTCCTGCGAGCAACTAGCTGCCTCAGCACCACTGGTACCGCTCGCATTGGCTGCTTCCTGGTGCCACGGGCTTACCCCCGGCACCAGACATCCAGGCCAGCCTCATGCGCTACCGCCGGTGAGTTCCCGTCGGGCAGCGGGTCCTGGCACTAATGCTCCTAATACTCCTAATAGAGTTTATATAGGTTTAAAAAATTACTTCCCTATTAATAAAAATTGTCTAAAATAAAAAAAAGTTGCAATTTATAAAAAAAAAAAAAATACCACACAAGTCAATATGTAAGTAAAAAGAAATTATATTTATTGGTTTAGAAATAAAAACAAGTCACAGCTACATCCTAAACAAGTAACATTTCTTTTCTTAATTAATTTTATTTGGGTTGAAATAAAATCTGTTGTCTTAAAGAAGAAGATAGGAAGGGAAGTTCAGCAAGCAAAGTCAGTGGATGGTCATATATTCTGAAGCTGGCAGGTAGAAATATAGAAGTTATTTCACCACTAAAAATCTTCACTCAAGTACCCCATATCTATTGTATAAATGACACTATAGAAGACAACATCATTGAATCTATTTAATATTTTAGTGAAGAAGCAATGCATGCCAGAACAGATATTTACATAAGAAAAACGCCGTAGGCAATGTATTATTTTATAGGATTGTGTCATTGTGTTACAATTCAATATAGGCATGTCTTCCATATTTATAACAGCATCAGTTAAAGTTAGCATCCAAAAGGGAATTATGTCAAAATTCACTGTATGTCAGAATATAAAAAAAAAATTATGTATTTTTGTATGCTAGTTATGCAACGCTTGTAAGAAACAATAAATGGACTTCTTGGTTTCAAGTAGTAAACACATTATCTTCTAAAAAATAATTGTTGGTATATTAAAACAGTGTTGCTTGAAAGTTTGTGAATCCTTCAGAATTTTCCATACTTTCTGCATAATTTTGACCCATGACTGCATCAAATTCTCACAAATCAGAAAATGGATAAAGAGAAATAAATCAATAAAAAAAATGTACTTAGTTATTTTTGTAATGAGGGAAATGATCCAATACCACATTGGCAAAAAAGTATGTAAACCTTTGATTTCAAAATCTAAATTGACCTACAGTATATAGCATTTTAGGGTTATGTGACTTATGTGGCATTTTACATTCTGTGCATGTAACCATGAAGTAATCTAGTTTTTTACACTTAGGCAATTTATGTCAAGGAGTCAAGGATGGGTGAATTTAAAACCAAAAATTATCTATACCTTCCATAAATTGTTTTAACAAATTATAGACCGTTTCACATGTTTAACTTATATTTAGCTCAAGATAATCATGAACCATCTTCTTCAGGAATTCACAAAGTGTTAGACCTGTACTCTGTTCTGCTGGTGCACAGGCTGGTCTAAAAAATGTGTGAAATGACTCTCAGAAATTGCTTATGTCACTTACTCTACTGCTGCTAATGTTTTTTGCGACAATGCCTTGACGTTCTTGGGGCTGGAAGCCTATAACTGTGATGCAAAATATAGAAGACTTGGCACTAAAAATATGGTGAATAATAGTTCCATTTATTATGCATCCAGACAATATATCGTTGAACGTTTTCAGTCCACAATCGGACCTTCCTCAGAGCAAACTTCAGTCTGGTCTAGAAGGATGGAAGTAAGATTCACTAACATCTCATAAATAGACATTCCAGCTTGGAAAAAGATTGTAGGCCTGTGTACAAAATAGAGATAGTGTCTCTTTATGGTGCGACTGACGTCGCATAAGCTATACGCTGTGTAAGGAATAGAAAAGGTGCGTCTTTGGTATGAGACTAGGATCACCTGGGGTATACTCTGGGTGACCGGGGAGAAAAGCGCATCTGTAACTGTGAGCTCCGTTGCTGTGGGCGTGACACCATCTCTATACACAGGCCTATACTCTTCTGAGGAAGGTCTGATTGTGGACTGAAAACGTTCAGCGGTATATTGTCTGGATGCATAATAAATTGAACTATTATTCACCATATTTTGAGTGTCAAGTCTTCTATATTTTGGTTTTCACAGGCTGGAGACCCTACTTGAGCACCAAACATAGTAACATAGTTATTAACATAGTTATTAAGGTGGAAGGAAGACTCTAAGTCCATCCAGTTCAACCCATATCCTATCCTAACCTGCCTAAACATGTTTATCCAGAAGAAGGCAAAAAAAACCCATGTAAGCTTCACATTGGGGAAAAAAATTCCTTCCTGACTCCACATACGGCAATCAGACTAGCTCCCTGGATCAACGCAATATCAAGGAAACTAGTATATATACCCTGTAATATTATACTTTTCAAGAAAGGCATCCAGGCCCTTCTTAAATTTTAGTAGGGAATCACTTATTACAACATATTACAACAGATAGTTCCATAGACTCACTGCTATTACAGTAAAGAATCTTCGTCTGTGATTATGCGTAAACCTTCTTTCCTCCAGACGTAGAGGATGCCCCCTTGTCCCCGTCACAGGTCTATGAGTATAAAGATCATTTGAAAGGTCTTTGTACTGTCCCCGCATATATTTATACATTGTAATAAGATCACCCCTAAGCCTTAATTTTTCCAAACTAAATAACCCCAAAAGTAATAACCTTGATATTGCAGACCCCACAGTTCTCTAATAACCTTGGTCGCTCTTCTCTGCACCCGCTCCAGTTCAGCTATGACTTTCTTATACACCAGAGACCAGGACTCTACACAGTATTCTAAGTGTGGTCGCACTAGTGACTTGTATAGAGGTAAAATTATGTTCTCCTCATGAGCATCTATGTCTCTTTTAATGCATCCCAATATTTGATTTTAAATGGCACTTTTTGGCAAGGGAGAGTGTGTTTTCTCCCTGATGACACTTATAATTAGCTCAAGATAATCATGAACCATCTTCTCCAGGAACTCACAACGTGTTAGACCTGTACTCTGTTCTGCTGGTGCACAGGCTGGTCTAAAAATTTGCAAAATGACTCTCAGAAATTGTTTATGCCACTTACTCTACTGCTGCTAATGTTTTTTGCGATGATGCTTTGACGTTCTTGGGGCTGGAAGCCTATAACTGTGATGCAAAATATAGAAGACTTGGCACTAAAAATATGGTGAACAATAGTTCCATTTATTATGCATCCAGACAATATATCGTTTAACGTTTTCAGTCCACAATCGGACCTTCCTCAGAACAAACTTCAGTCTGGTCCAGAAGGATGGATAATCTTGGTCGCTCTTCTCTGCACCAGCTGCAGTTCAGCTTTGTCTTTCTTATACACCGGAGACCAGAACTGTACACAGTATTCTAAGTGTGGTTGCACTAGTGACTTGTATAGGGGTAAGATTATGTTCTCCTCATGAGCATCTATGCCTCTTTTAATGCATCCCATTATTTTATTTGCCTTTGCAGCAGCTTCCTGACACTGGCTACTAAATGTGAGTTTGTCATCCACCCATACACCCAGGTCTTTTTGAGTGACAATTTTGCCCAGTGTTTTACAATTTAGCACATAGTTATACATCTTGTTTGTTCTACCCAAGTGCATGACCTTATGTTTGTCCCCATTAAAGCTCATTTGCCTTTTATCAGCCCAAGCTTCTAGTTTACATACAGTAAATCCTCCTGTAATATAAAATTGTCCTCCTATGTAATGATTACCCTGCAGAGTTTAGTGTTATCTGCAAATATTGAAATTCTACTCTCTATGCCCCCTACAAGGTCATTAATAAATATGATAACAAGAAGCGGGCCCAATACTGACCCCTGTGGTACCCCACTACTAACCGTGACCCAGTCCGAGTGTGCTCCATTAATAACCACCCTTTGTTTCCTATCCCTGCGCCAGCTCTTAACGAACATACACATATTTTCCCCTATCCCCATTGTTCTCATTTTATGTATCAACCTTTTGTGTGGCACCCTATCAAAAGCTTTTGAAAAGTCCATGTACACTACCACCACTGCATTTCCTTGGTCCAGACCGGAACTTACCTCTTCTTAAAAGCTTATCAGATTAGTCTGACAGGAACGGTCCCTCGTAAACCCATGTTGATATTGGGTCATGAGGTTATTCTTCTTCAGATACTCTAGTATAGTATCTCTTAGAAAACCTTCCAGGATTTTACTCACAGTAGAGTTTAAGCTTACTGGCCTATAATTTCCAAGTTCAGTTTTTGTCCCCTTTTTGAATATTGGTACCATATTTGCTATACGCTAGTCCTATGATACAGACCTCGTTATTATGGAATCTTTAAAGATTAAAAATAATGGACTACTGGGTTAAGCAGGTGACATTTAATGGACATTTTTTTTATCACTGATCATGTTATCCATTATGGGATTTTCTTGTATAAATACTGTTGAAAAAAGTAATTTAGCATATTGGCTTTTTCCTCATCCTCATCCACTTTTTCACCCAGACTATTTTTAAGGGGACTAACACTATCATTTTTTAGTTTCTTACTATTTATGTAGTTAAAGAATATTTTGGGATCATTTTTACTTTCTCTGGCAATGAACCCCTCTGTCTCAATCTTTGCTGCCTTGATTTGCTTTTTACAGAATTTATTTAATCTTCTGTATATATTTAATGCCTCACCACTACCTACTTGCTTTAATTATCTAAATGCTTTATTTTTATCTCTTATTGCACCCCTTACAGCTCTATTTAGCCATAGTGGTTTCCTCCTATTTCAAGCATATTTATTCCCATACAGTATATATTGTGCACAGGTCCTATTCAGGATGCTAATAAACGTCTCCCATTTTCTTTGTGTATTTTTTTGTCTCAGGATATCATCCCAGTTAATTGCCCCAAGATCATCTCTCATCCATTGGAAATTTGCCTTCCTGAAATTTAGTGTCCTTGTAATCCCTCTACATCTTATTAAAGGATACATGAAAACTTATTATTTTGTGATCACTATTACCCAAGTGACCCACAACCCTTATATTTGATACGAGCTGAAGAGCTCGGCGTTGCCCGGGCATAGTAACCATCTGTGGTTAGTTATAACAAATTATAATGATTATATTGCACATAAAACCATTTCACATCATATATTCAACACTACAGATTTGCAACACAAATTAGCTAAACAATTACCCAAGTATCCTCTCCTGTGTGACACTTTCTGCTGAGCTGTGTATCTAATCCTATCGTGTGTTACTGACTGCTCAGCTTGCATCTAATCCTGTCCTGTGTGATACTGACTGCTGAGCTGTGTATCTAATCCTATCTTGTGTGATACTGACTGCTGAGCAGTGTATCTAATCCTATCCTGTGTGATACTGACTGCTGAGCCGTATATCTAACCCTATCCTGTGTGATACTGACTGCTGAGCTGTGTATCTAATCCTATCCTGTGTGATACTGACTGCTGATCCGTGTATCTAATCCTATCCTGTGTGATACTGACTGCTGAGCCGTGTACCTAATCCTATCATGTGTGTTACTGACTGCTCAGTCGTGTATCTAATCCTATCCTGTGTGATACTGACTGCTAAGCCGTGTATCTAATCCTATCCTGTGTGGTATTGACTACTGAGCCGTGTATCTAATCCTATTCTGTGTGATACTGTCTGCTGAGCCGTGTATCTAATAGACGATAACACCATAGAAATGATAAGAATAATAGGCCTCAGTTACAACTGTCTACAAAGAAAACTGTTGCTGATAGCAACCAATCACAGCTCATTTTTCATCTTTTAAACAGCTCTGGGACAGCGTGGCGACTTTTGAGTGGCGACTTTTGTGTTTCGACTTCTATGTGGCGAGGTTGGTGTATGTGTGGTGAAATGTGTGCTGAGGGTGGTATATGTGTTGAAGCACGTGGTAGTGTGTGGCGCATTTTGTGTGTGTGTTCATATCCCCGTGTGTGGTGAGTATCCCATGTCAGGGCCCCACCTTAACAACTGTACAGTATATACTCTTTGGCGCCATTGCTCTCATTCTTTAAGTCCCCCTTGTTCACATCTGGCAGCTGTCAATTTGCCTCCAACACTTTTCCTTTCACTCTTTCCCCATTATGTAGATTGGGGCAAAATTGTTTGGTGAATTGGAACGCGCGGGGTTAAAATTTTGCCTCACAACATAGCCTATGACGCTCTCGGGGTCCAGACGTATGACTGTGCCAAATTTTGTGGCTGTAGCTGCAACGGTGCGGATGCCAATCCTGGACATACACACACACACATACATACACACCCACATGTGGTTTGGCCTGTTGGTTAATATTAGGTCTAGCAGTGCCCTCCCTTCTTGTTGGGTCTTGAACCAGTTGTGAAAGGTAATTGTCTCTCAAAGTTGTCAAAAACCTATTACCTTTGCTGGAACTGCAGGCTTCAGGGTAGTTGAAGTCCCCCATAATAATGACTTCTCCTTGAGTCGCTGCTTCATCTATTTGCTTTACGAGGATATTCTCTGTTGCTTCCATTATTTTTGGAGACTTATAACAAACCTCTATCAGTAAATTATTATTTTTTCCCCCTCCTCTTATCTCCACTCACAGGGACTCTATATTTTCATTAGATTCACATATATTATCACGTAGGATTAGTTTTAAGGATGATTTTACATATAAACCAAAGAACTTTTTTACCAGAGTGCCTTGATTCCTGTTTTACTATAACTGCAATGCACACTGTGTGCCTCACTGCTGACGAAAAACTCTTAAGCTTGTCTATAAGCGTGTTTTCTTACTCCAGTATGGGTGCATCCCTTTCCAGGGTGTAATCATCTAACAAAATTTACTCTTGTACTATGGTTTTAACAGAGTGGTAGCCCAGGAGTCAACCCTATCTCTAACCCTAAGAATACGGGAATCATTTTGAAGAAGCAGGTGAAGCAAGAAGGCACTCAAGTGTTGAGCACTCCATGAGGCCCATGTCCATGGTTTGTTCGTGGTGGGTTAACACTCAAGGTAGCTTCCACTGTCTCCTCCCGCCAACCATGAACAACAGAGAGCGGATCATCATTAGTGTTAACCATCTTAGTAGGCATTTAGAAACTGTGCAGAAGGGTGTAGACGTCCTTCATCTGTACACAGCAAAATCTCCTCGGCTTCCTCCTGCTCCACCTTCTCTGCTGAGTGCTTCTGGGTTCAACCAAGTGGGATCTACAACCTCATTGTCATCCTCTCTGTTCTCCCAGTTCTCACCCTGAGAGTCACCCTCCTCCTCTTCCTGCCCTGACACTAGAGTACAGTCCGCATGCACCGTTGGTATCTGAGTCTCATCAGGAGAACCTCCACCCCTAGAGGTTAAGGTCTGGTGACAAGGGGCTAGATTCTGTTTGGACCTAACATCACCCGCCCCGGATGCAACATGAAAAAATTTGGGACATAGGTGCAGATGCTTTCCTCTTCTGGATTTTGTGAATCTTTGGAGCAGACTTTTGATGCTCATGGAATAAAATGTGTAAGCATCTCTCTAGAAAGGCCCATCTCTGTTTCCCCACAATCAGTTGGGCATTTGGAAATTTGTGATTGGGGTGCCACTTCTGTGGAATACACTCTGTGTGATGTTAAGGTGGAAGAAGAGGAGGAGAGGCCAATTGATGTAGCACTTGCCGTCCACTGGAGCACATGCTCTTTTTGAGTCTCATCTACAAGGCAGACCACTGTGTAGCTGTTAGGCGTCGGATTCCTGGCACTGCACAGCGGGAATCCAGAGCCAGACATCCTGCGGTCTCCCATTCTTTCTCAACCACTCTGGGTGTTGCTCAGCAAACATGGCGAGCCAGGCTTGCTGCTCAGACTCGCTCTGGCAGTCTGGATGTTGCTGCCACCTCTGGTGCAGTAATGGCAGCGCAACCTGCTTTGCAGGGAACCACTCCTGAGGCTAAGTCCTCATGCCGTGCTACTGGGCATGCCCGCAACTTGACCTCTCATTGGAGAGCAGGGGTCACATGCTCAGGTCCTGCGTCGGATCTGATTGGTCCTTCCCAAGCTAATGAAAGGTTCCAGAAACGCATCGCTATAAGGCTCGGCGATGCGCTAGTGTAGACTTATCTTGCTATGTGTGTGAATGGTGATGGATGCATGGACTGGTGGCTGACTCATTATGAAACCCCTTCCCTCGGATAATACGATTGGTGACAGAGTGTGTTCTTAGGTCAGCACCAGGTAGAGGCAAGCTACGCCACAGTGCTCCTTCGCCTACACTAGCGTCCGTCGGTGCCCGGTCCTCGGCGCCGACGCTTGCGGCTATAGTTGCCGCTGCGCTGCATTAACAGCAGCTATTGGTGTTCGCGGCTGCAACGCCACACGCTGACTCCTGTGACGATAACAGGGCCAGCACCTTTGTATATATTTCTGGCAAGCGACTCTGTGTCTGAACAGAGCCGCTCCTAGCGTTCGGGTGACGTTAACCCGTGCGCACTACTTTACCTTCTGGTGCATCTGCCATTGCCCAGCAGCGGTCTTTCCAACTACCGCACGGAGGACCCCGGGCGGCGAACGTACCTCTTATTATTTTATATCTGGTGCGTTCCGCCGACCATAACAGTAGCTGCCAAAGAAAGGGAATCGAGTAGCTTGTCCAGTAACAGATGTTGTCAGTCGTCTTTGGATAGGACGAGACAGTGTGAGTTCAGTTGAGATTTCATTAAAATTAATTCCTAACCTATGTACATCTCGAACACTAAGCTTATTCCTCCTTCCTGCACAACCTCGCTTTTTCCCACTCATGTTCTATGTACCTTTCCTCTTTTTTAACCAGTTGTTTCACAAGTCCTGGACCTGTCAATCACCTGTCAATAAATTACTCATCAGTATTTATTGGCTGTTAGTGTGGCTAGACCACAGAATTAGTACAAAAGATAAAGATTAATATGTTAAAATGTGAACTGGTGGCTAGACTACACAATTTGGCACTAAAGATATTAATTATGAAATGAGGCCTGGTGCCTGCCCTACAGTATTATCCAAAGCAATTTGTTTTATGAAAGCGGACTTGTGCCTGCACCAGAATATTAGGCCAAGCAATTTGAATTATGAAATGAGACCTGGTGCCTGCAAAACATTAATAGCACAAAGGATTTATATTATGAAAAGAGGCCTGGGCCTGCACCACACTATTATCTCAAATGAATTTGATTATGAAATGAGGTCTTCTGTGTGCACCAGAGTATTATCCCAAACAATTTTAATTTTGAAAAGAGGTCTGGTGCCTGCGCCAGGCTATTATCCCAAACAATTTGGATTATCAAATAAGGCCTGGTGCATGCAAATGAAATGAGGCCTGGTGCCTCCATCACAATATTATTCCAAACCATTTTGATTATGAAATTAGGTCTGGTGCCTGCACCAGAGCATTATTCCAAATGATTTTCATTATGAAATGAGGTCTGGTTCCTGCCCCAGACTATTGTCCCAAGCAACTTCGATTTTGAGCAACAAAAGCATGAAAAAAGTACGGCACTTTGATAAAAAATGAAAGTTCTTTATTCCTTACTTCATGACAAGGGTATGCAGGATTGCAGAGAATTGCTGGGAGAGAAAGTAAGAAGACAGAGTATAAGCCCAAACAATGGTGACAAGGTGGCTCAGTGGTTAGCACTGCAGCGCTGGGGTCCTGAGTTCAAATCCTACCAAGGACAACATCTGCAAGGAGTTTGCATGTTCTCTGTGGGTTTCCTCTGGGTACTCCACTTTCCATCCAAATTCCAAAGACATACAGGGAATTTAGATTGTGAGCCCCATCAGGGACAGTGATGATAATGTGTGTAAAGCACAGTGGAATTAATGGCGCTATATAAATGGGTAAAATAAATAAATTAAATAAATATTGACTTTGAAATGAGACCTGGGATTGCACCAGAGTATTAGCCCAAACAATTTTGAAAAGGAAATATGGCCTCCTGTCTAAACCCCTATATTAGGCATAACGATTTTTAAGTGGAAATGTGATCTTTTGATTTCTCATTGCAACACAGTTTTTGCACAAAGTGAGACTGAAGCACAGTTTTAGCACAATCTAGTTAAATGCTGGAAGATCGAATTCACATAAGACAGGATCCTATCCCTATCTAGCAAAGGCTGGTTTCACACTTGCGTTTTTTTGTGCTGTTTTTTAGCGCAAATAAAGCATGCGTTTTTTCCCTATCTTTTACATGGGTGTGCATAGGTGCGCATATACATGCGTTTGTATGCGCATGCATTTTTTGTAGTGTGCACTCGGGTGCACAAAATGCATCCTGTTGCATTTTTTGTACATCCGACTTGCCCCCAAAAAACGCATGCGCATACAATGCGTTTTTTTACAGCCAAACACCCATTGTAGTCTATGGGTGCGCATGGTAATACGCACGAATGCTCCAAAAATGCATGCGGTTTTTTTTTAAAAAAGCACCCAAACCCGCAAAAAACGCACACAAGCGCATGATGCGTTTTCTATGTGCGTTTGCACTGCGCACGGTGCGCAGCACAAAAAAAACGCAAGTGTGAAAGTAGCCTAACTGACAATTTCACTTGCAGCTGCAGCACAAACAGGAGCAGCTTCTCTACACTGTGACACTGAGAAAATGGTGTCAGCAAAACAAGATGTCAGCTTTTATATGGACAGGAACATGTGACATCGGCAGCCAATCACAAAAGACCTTGTATCATGACGTTGTGAATGGTTTCTGCATCCTGATTGGCTGCCGGAATGTACACACGTTAAGTCAAAGAAAGAAAAAATAATCTCCTCTAACCTAGATACACCACTTCCCCTGAAAAAACACATCACACCCTCTCATCATAGAGTGCCACTATCCTAGTCAAACTGAAAACAAAAGCATTAATGGAATGCGATCTTTTACCGAACTGTGACCAAATTTTGCAGACTTTGGGTAAAAATGCTTAGGAAACTGAACACTAATCTGAATGTGCTACATTTGTGCCAAGTTTGAGATTGACAAACAATTTCAGAAGAAGTTCACTCATCTTTAGTATGGACACTGTCCATATTAGTAGCCTGCTGAGCCAGGGCAAACATGGGGTTAGAATCAGGTGAGGAGTGAACAGTAGACAAAGCGTAACTGGCATTCCACACACAGCTGCACCTATCAGCCTAATCCTAATCGGATGAAGATAATAATGTTAATTCTGTGTTGAACAAAACCTGGGAATCAGATTGTAGTGACGATGAGTTGAGGTTGGCAATATATTTAACATAAAAAAATCTGTGCCATGCACAAAATGCAAACTGACTATCTTTTTAATTTTGGGTGAAAATAAATATTGTTGCAACTGTGTCAGGATTCTGAAAAATGGCAAAATTGTTGAAAGTTATCCAACCGAAATTCTTCAAACTTCATAACTGAATATTTTAACTTCTTTACCCCCGAAGATGGTTTGCATGTTAATGAGCAGGCCAATTTTACAATTCTGACCACTGTCACTTTATGTGGTTATAACTCTGGAATGCTTCAATGTATCCCTGTGGTTCTGAGACTGTTTGTAAGTGACATATTGTTACTTAATGATAATGGTCAAATTTCTTGATATGGCTTGCATTTATGTGTGAAAAATGGAAATTTGGCGATCTTTTTTTTTATTTTCATGCCCTTAAATCACATTTAATATTTAATAAATAACATTTCACACATGTCTATTTTACATCAGCACAATTTTGGAACCAAGATTTTTTTTGTTAGGACATTATAAGTGTTAAAAGTGATAGTGAAGTGACCAGTGATATTTTATTTTTGCAGAAAAATTTACAAAACCATTTTTTTAGGGACCGCATCACATTTGAAGTCACTTTGAGGGGTCTACACATGTGGTCAAAATTGTTGGCCCCCCTCATTTAATGACAGAAAACCCCACAATGGTCACAGAAATAACTTGAATCTGACAAAAGCAATAATGAATAAAAAATATATGAAAATGAACAAATTTTCAGACATTGCTTTTCAACCATGCTTCCACAGATTTTTTTTAAAATAAAACTCAATTATAGGCCTGGACAGAAATGATGGTACCCTTAACTAAATATTTTGTTGCACAACCTTCAGAGGCAATCACTGCAATCAAGTGATTCCTGTAACTGTCAATGAGACTTCTGCACCTCTCGACAGGTATTTTTGCCCTCTTCTCAAGAGCAAACTTCTCCAGTTGTCTCGTGTTTGAAGGTTGCCTTTTCCAGATGGCATGTTTCAGCTCTTTCCAAAGATGCTCAATTGGATTTAGGTCAGGGCTCATAGAAGACCTGCAAATGAGACCAAGCTTTCTGACACTGGGCAGCACATTTCTCTCTAGAATCCCTTGATAGTTTTGAGATTTCATTGTACCCTGCACAGATTCTAGACACCCTGTGCCAGATGCAGAAAAGCAGCTCCAGAACATAACAGAGCCTCCTCCATGTTTCACAGTAGGGACAGTGTTCTTCTCTTGATATGCTTCATTTTTCCATCTGTTAAAATAAAGCTGATGTACCTTACCAAAAAGTTCCATTTTAGTCTCATCTCTCCATAGGACATCCTCTGAGAAGCTTTGTGGCTTGTCAACATATAGTTTGGCAAATTCTAGTCAGGCTTTGTTATGATTTTTTGTCAACAATGGGGTCCTCCTTGGTCGTCTTCCATAAAGTCCACTTTGGCTCATGCAACGACGGCTGTTGCGATCCGGCACTGATGTTCCTTGAGCTTGAAGTTCACCTTTAATCTGTTTTGAAGTTTTTCTGGGCTCTTTTGTTGCCATTTGTGTTATCTGTCGCTTTGATTTGTCTTCAATTTTCCTCCTGTGGCCACTTCCAGGGAGGTTAGATACAGTTCAATGGAGCTTAAATTTCTGAATAATATGTGCGACTGTAGTCACAGGAACATCAAGCTGCTTGGAGATGGTCTTATAGCTTTTACCTTTAACATGTTTGTCTATCATTTTCTTTCTAATCTCCTGAGACAACTCTTTCCTTTGCTTCCTCTGGTCTATGTTGAGTGTGATACACACCATGTAACCAGATAGTTTTGAGATTTCATTGTACCCTGCACAGATTCTAGACACCCTGTGCCAGATGCAGGAAAGCAGCTCCAGAACATAACAGAGCCTCCTCCATGTTTCACAGTAGGGACAGTGTTCTTCTCTTGATATGCTTCATTTTTCCATCTGTTAAAATAAAGCTGATGTACCTTACCAAAAAGTTCCATTTTAGGCTGGTTTCACATTTGCGTTTTTTTGCGCTGGAAAAAAACGCATACGTGCGCATGCGTTTTTTCCCCTATATTTAACATGGGTGCGCATACCTGCGCGCTGGTAAGCGCATGTATGCGATTTTCATGCGCTGCGTTTTTTTGGGGTGTGCGTTGGTATTTTCCAGACGCAGCATGTTGCATTTTTTGGCCCTGGAAAAAAGCGCATGCGCACGTATGCGCACGTTTTGCGCTAAAAATGGCCATTAGAGCCTATGGATGCGCATACGTGCGCACTGGCATGCGCAGGTATGCGTTTTTTTAGCGCTGCGTTTTTTTGGTGGTGTCCACTTGTTGTCCTAGTTATAATCTTCTAAAGTCAAAAAAAAAAAGGCTATATAAAGGAGGTGCCTGCCAAAACTCTGCCACTACTACACTGACAGATTGAAGAGCAGACAGTCAACCAAGAACCCATTATATCAGCGAAGAATGTGAGTATATTACATTATATGCCTGTCCTTTTAAATTATGTATGTACTAATGATTTTTATTATTTTTACATGCAGTATGTCTTCAGAATCAGAGTATTCCCCATCGCGGCAGGAATTGGCGCAAGCAGACCGTGAGGTGATTATTTTCGTGCATCTGGTAAGTATATCTGCTGCTTCTCCAAATCTCTTACGTTTTTTTCAACTTTTTTAAGACATCGTCATCATCATCTTCTGCGGACGGGACTAGTGAGGGCGAAGAGCAGGAGCAGCGAAGCCAAGTCCCGGTGGTGATACGGAATGTAAGTATCAAATGATTTGTAATGTTCTTTATTTTTTATCTTCTATTTTTACTCTTTTTTATGTTTCTTTTTTTGTAACTTTTTATTCAATTTAAATTTGATTATTCTAATGAATGTGTTTTGTCTAGGTTCCACAACGGGATGAAGACGTCTACCTGGATAATGAGCAGCTCATCAGCCTGGTCCAGGAGCGTTCGCCGTTGTGGGACAGCCGTGACCGGCTGCACAAGGACATTGTGGTGACCCGGCGGCTATGGAATGAGGTGGCCGCAGCGTTGATGGATGGCTGGGACAGCGCCACAGCATCCTCCAAAAAGGCGTTTAGTGAGTATTTCCCTGCTCTGTATTGTGCCGCAGTGACTGTTGTCCTTGACGGCACTGTTGGGTTTCGTGCTAGGCATATTCTAGCAGGAAACCCAACAGTGTAATCGGGGTCTACAGTGACTGCTTTGAGTATTGTATTGCTACATTGTGCCGCAGTGACTGTTGTCCTTGACGGCACTGTTGGGTTTCGTGCTAGGCATATTCTAGCAGGAAACCCAACAGTGTCATCGGGGTCTACAGTGACTGCTTTGAGTATTGTATTGCTACATTGTGCCGCAGTGACTGTTGGCCTTGACGGCACTGTTGGGTTTCGTGCTAGGTGTATTCTAGCAGGAAACCCAACAGTGTCATCGGGGTCTACAGTGACTGCTTTGAGTATTGTATTGCTACATTGTGCCGCAGTGACTGTTGTCCTTGACGGCACTGTTGGGTTTCGTGCTAGGCATATTCTAGCAGGAAACCCAACAGTGTAATCGGGGTCTACAGTGACTGCTTTGGGTATTGTATTGCTACATTGTGCCGCAGTGACTGTTGTCCTTGACGGCACTGTTGGGTTTCATGCTAGGCATATTCTAGCAGGAAACCCAACAGTGTCATCGGGGTCTACAGTGACTGCTTTGAGTATTGTATTGCTACATTGTGCCGCAGTGACTGTTGGCCTTGACGGCACTGCTGGGTTTCGTGCTAGGTGTATTCTAGCAGGAAACCCAACAGTGTCATCGGGGTCTACAGTGACTGCTTTGAGTATTGTATTGCTACATTGTGCCGCAGTGACTGTTGGCCTTGACGGCACTGTTGGGTTTCGTGCTAGGTGTATTCTAGCAGGAAACCCAACAGTGTCATCGGGGTCTACAGTGACTGCTTTGAGTATTGTATTGCTACATTGTGCCGCAGTGACTGTTGTCCTTGACGGCACTGTTGGGTTTCGTGCTAGGTGTATTGTAGCAGGAAACCCAACAGTGTCATCGGGGTCTACAGTGACTGCTTTGAGTATTGTATTGCTACATTGTGCCGCAGTGACTGTTGTCCTTGACGGCACTGTTTTTTTTTTATCAACAGTGGACAAAGTCCGAACACGTTGGCGTTCGATCAAGGACCGCTTCAACAGTGATGTTCGTGCTGAGGGCCAGGTTCGCAGTGGATCTGCGTCAAGGACCAGAACTAGATACCGTCACTATCACGCGTTGCAGTTCCTAAGACCGGTCCTTGCCACGAGATCGTAAGTATTATAAATTTTGGGTTTTTATTTTTATTAATCTGTGTTTTTCTAATCCACAGCTGATGCTTCTTGTAAAGGCATGGTAGTAATGATTTTCCTTTCTTCAACAGCACCTGGAGCAGCACCCTGCAACCTGGCCCTGGAGCGGTCCTTCCTCGGACGTCCTCTGACCCGTCCCAGCCATCCGACAGCCAGGAAGCACCTTGCAGGTCAACCACACACACAGCTGGTGACCAGGAAGCTGGGCCATCAGGTGTTCCCCTGTCCCAGGTCTCTGCCACTGGTTATGCGGGCACTACCCGCCAGCGGCAGAGGGCCTTGGACAGGAATGTCTTGCCCGAGTTTATGCATTTGAGCGAGACATTTAATTCCAGCCTCAAGTCACTGTCCGACAGAGTTGAAAGCGGTTTTGCACTCATGGAACGTGGTTTTAACCACTTTGAACACCGCTTCAATTCTGTAGAACAGCGCCTTGACCGTCTGGAGGCCGACCTCAACAGACCAGCACACCATTTTTTTAGTAAGATTGAAAAGGGCATGGCGGAACACCTTAGTCCTGATCAACAGCTGAATGTGCTGCAGGCCTGCAACAATGCTTTCTTGCAGGCTATGCAGCATAATCGGTACGGTCAGCAGTCAGTGGTGTCCTTTCCACCTGTGCCACCATTGACTCGCTTCACCTCACTACCGACTTGTGCTGCATACCACTGCACGGACACCTCTATTCAAAGCCAGGACACCCACCGTTACACCACCACAAGTCTGAGTGCAGCTGGTCACTTCACCGACACCACCATGGCAAGCGCTGCTCCTGTCTGGAGCACCACCGCCACTCCCATGCATGCGTGGAGCTCAGCCACCACTAGGCAAACATGGAACAGCCCTGCCGCTACAACAACATGTAGTAGCCCTGCCACCACCACTCTGCAAACCTGGACCATCACTGCCGCCACCAGTCCTCCTGCAAGGACGAGCACTGACAACGAAGAGCAGCAGCAGCAGCCACCTCAGCAGCAGCAGCCACCTCAGCAGCAGCCACCTCAGCAGCAGCAGCAGCCACCTCAGCAGCAGCAGCAGCCACCTCAGCAGCAGCAGCAACCACCTCAGCAGCAGCAACCACCTCAGCAGCAGCAGCCACCTCAGCAGCAGCCGCCACCTCAGCAGCAGCCGCCACCTCAGCAGCAGCAGCCGCCACCTCAGCAGCAGCAGCAGCCACACCAGCAGACGGGGGACCTACACTCAATATTTGCCCCTAGTTCAAGGCGAAATCTATCAAGGCGGGCATTGGGCCAAAGTCGGTCCAGGCACACAAGCCTACGGCGACATGCCATTACAACTAATGTACCTGAACAGATTTCCTCTCCTCCAAGTGTTCCTAGTTTAATTCCCTTAACTGGACTACCTTCCCCCACAAGTTTTGTTGCCCCTTCCCCTCAAACACCGTCTTCAACAGCAAGTGTTGCATATTCCCTGCACACCCCCAAATTGAAACCATCTGCCCCCAAACGCCAGAAAAAATAATTTTTTGGTTTATTTTTGTGATAAAAAATAAATTTACATTTGTGGTTCACCATTACTAAGTTTCATTAATGTTGTTTGCGCCGCTCACACACACTGATGGGTAAATACATGTTAAAAACCAACCCAAGGCCTAGTATAGTCATATGTGAAATAACACGGACTAGTATAGTCATACCAAGGCCTAGTGTAATAACTCGAGTTTTACCAACTTGGATCTGGTTTCATGAAAAACAAAATGTTGAAACTTGTCTTAAAAATAAGTTTCTTTCTAGTTTCACCAGTTTGTTTTTTGTGAAACAAGATGCTAGTTGTTAAAAATCGAGTTATTACAGTAGGCCTTGGTATGACTATACTAGGCCGTGGTATTTCACATATGACTATACTAGTAGGCCCAAGGCCTACTATACTCATATTTGAAATACCACGGCCTAGTATAGTCATTCCAAGGCCTAGTGTAATAACTCTAGTTTTACCAACTAGAATCTGGTTTCATGAAAAACAAACTGTTGAAACTTGTCTTAAAAATAAGTTTCTTTCTAGTTTCATCAGTTTGTTTTTTGTGAAAAAAGATGCTAGTTGTTAAAAATCGAGTTATTACAGTAGGCCTTGGTATGACTATACTAGGCCGTGGTATTTCACATATGACTATACTAGTAGGCCCAAGGCCTACTATACTCATATTTGAAATACCACGGCCTAGTATAGTCATTCCAAGGCCTAGTGTAATAACTCTAGTTTTACCAACTAGAATCTGGTTTCATGAAAAACAAACTGTTGAAACTTGTCTTAAAAATAAGTTTCTTTCTAGTTTCACCAGTTTGTTTTTTGTGAAACAAGATGCTAGTTGTTAAAAATCGAGTTATTACAGTAGGCCTTGGTATGACTATACTAGGCCGTGGTATTTCACATATTACTATACTACTAGCCCCAAGGCCTACTATACTCATATTTGAAATACCACGGCCTAGTGTAGTCATTACAAGGCCTAGTGTAATAACTCTATTTTTACCAACTAGAATCTGGTTTCATGAAAAGCAAACTGTTGGTTTCAAGTTTCACCCGTTTGTTTTTCGTGAAACAAGATCCTAGTTGGCAAAAATTGAGTATGCCTTGTTATGACTATACTAGGCCGTGGTATTTCAAATATGACTATACTAGTAGGCCCAAGGCCTACTATACTCATATTTGAAATACCACGGCCTAGTATAGTCATTCCAAGGCCTAGTGTAATAACTTGTAAGTTGGAATGGAGCAGATTACATTCATCCACTCAATGCTGACTTGTATTCCCCATGGACTTTCATTGGGGTTGGGTTTTGAGGGTTGTGTTTTGAGAAAATCACATACTTTGTTTTCAACTAGTTGCACAATTTTCTCTTGAAAAAAAATGGTTTCCTGATTCATGGCCTGCAGCTTTGCTCGTTCCAATATATTTCACGCAGACTAGCAATGCTGCATTTTAACTCATATGTGTATTTACCTGCCCAGGTGTGTGAACATCAAAAAATTCAGTTATACATGGGAAGTTTTTTATTAAATTGGAGTTTAAAAAATATAGTGCACTCAGTAATGGTATCAAATAAGGTTTTTTATTACCATAAACAAACAAAAACATTACACCATTTCATCTTGCCAGTGCACCCGTCCTACATCAGAAATAAAGTAGGCCGCAAATTGGTCCCTCATTTGGCCAACTTCAACGGATGACCTGAGAGTGTGCTGAGTGAATTCAGGCAATGGGTTAGGAGCATCATCGTCCAGTTCAAAGGTCGGGTGCTCTTTAGCCATCACAAAGTTATGTAGAACCACACAGGCCTTCACCACCTCATCGACTGTTTCAAGTTTAAGATTAATGGCCGTGCCCAGAATTCGCCATCTGGAAACAAGAATCCCAAAAGCACACTCGACAGTTCTTCTGGCCCTGGTCAGCCTGTAATTAAATATTTTTTTGGTGTGGTCCAATTCCCGGCTGGAGTAGGGTTTCAGTAAGTTTCCGCACATTTGAAAAGCCTCATCGCCAACCATTACAAAGGGCAGTGGCGGAGCTTCGGTGTGAGGAAGAGGCCGTGGCATAGGGAAATTAAATTGGTTGCCATACAACCTCCGGCCCATGTCTGAGTTTTTAAAAGCCTGTGAGTCATTACCACGGCCAAATGCTCCAATGTCCACTGCTACAAACATACATCCGGCATCCGCAATCGCAATGAGTACTATTGAAAAGTACTTTTTGTAATTATAGTACTCAGATCCCGTTCTTTGGGGTTTGATGATCCGTATGTGTTTACCATCAACAGCTCCCAAACAGTTGGGAAAATTGCATACTGTCCAGAATTTGTCAGCAATTTCCATCCACTTTTCAGCGGTGGGAAGGGGCATAAATTCTGGGCAAAGAACATTCCAGAGAGCCCGGCAGGTGTCAGCAACAATTCCAGACAAGGTAGAGATTCCAATACGGTACTGGAAGTGTAGTGAAGATAGGGTTTCTCCAGTCGCCAGGAATCTGTGAACAGACAAAGAAGTAAAATTAATATTTATGTATATTATTTTAAAAAACTATAAAATAAAATATTAGTACATTCACGAAAACTAATTACCCAAGGTTTTGAATACTAAATTTAAAAAAAAAACATCAGACCGCACCCCTTGGTTTTTAAAACATACCGTAATGTCACCAGTAGCCGTTCCTCAGGAGGAATCGCACGACGGAGCTGTGTGTCCTGTCTCCGGATGGATTGTTGGACACGAGCAAGCAAATCCATGAAACTTTCGTGGGACATCCTGATATAATCTGTAAATTTCTCCGGGTTTGCCTGTAGCTCGCTGTAGAGGGTGTGGTATGCCCCACGGCTCTCCCGGAGTTCAACAATCGGATGTATCCACATACGCCGCCGTCTTCGCTGCCTCTCTCTCTTCCTTTGTTCATGGCAAGCAACTGCATACGCCTGAGCCATCACGATGTCCAAATCCAAGTTGAAGTGAAAACTCTTCCAGCGCAGATCCATGGTCACGAGAAGAATCAAGCAAATGTGAAGAATACTGTAGACAGGGTCTATATATTAACATACCACACCCACAATGAAGTCCCATTGGTCTTGTGTGTTGTTGAATGGTTGTTTTTTCATTTTTGTGGGGTTTTTCCAAAATCTGTAAAAAAACGCAAACGCACAAAAAACGCATACAAACGCGCAAAAACGCTGCGTTTTTTTCCTGCATGCGCATAAAAATGCTTGAAAAAAACGCAGCGTTTGTATGCATTTGTATGCGTTTTTTTAATGCGTTTTTTTGCGGGAAAAACGCGCTGCAAAAAAAAGCAAGTGTGAAACTAGCCTTAGTCTCATCTCTCCATAGGACATCCTCTGAGAAGCTTTGTGGCTTGTCAACATATAGTTTGGCAAATTCTAGTCAGGCTTTTTTATGATTTTTTGTCAACAATGGGGTCCTCCTTGGTCGTCTTCCATAAAGTCCACTTTGGCTCATGCAACGACGGCTGTTGCGATCCGGCACTGATGTTCCTTGAGCTTGAAGTTCACCTTTAATCTGTTTTGAAGTTTTTCTGGGCTCTATTGTTGCCATTTGTGTTATCTGTCGCTTTGATTTGTCTTCAATTTTCCTCCTGTGGCCACTTCCAGGGAGGTTAGATACAGTTCAATGGAGCTAAAATTTCTGAATAATATGTGCGACTGTAGTCACAGGAACATCAAGCTGCTTGGAGATGGTCTTATAGCTTTTACCTTTAACATGTTTGTCTATCATTTTCTTTCCAATCTCCTGAGACAACTCTTTCCTTTGCTTCCTCTGGTCTATGTTGAGTGTGATACACACAATGTAACCAAACAGCACAGTGACTATCTGCAGCCCTCTATACAGGCTCATGTATTGATTCCAAGATTGAAGACCCCTGTGATGCTAATTATTGGACACACATTTATTTAACATTCCCTTTTGTCACATTATTCTCAGGGGTACCATCATTCCTGTCCAGGCCTATTTCATGAGTTTTATTTTTTTAAATTCTGTGGAAGCATGGTTGAAAAGCAATGTCTGACTTTTATTTGTTCATTTTCATCAATTTTTGATTTATTATTACTTTTGTCATATTCAAGTTATTTCTGTGACCATTGTGGGTTTTTTTTCATTAAACGAGGGTGTTACAGTGCTGGATACGAGGGCAAGAGTGGACCCACTGGACCGTGAAGCTGAACTCTCCCCGAGCGAGCGCACCAGGTGGACCGACCCCTATACAGGGACCGTTTGGGAGCAGGCTCAAGAAGTTCAAACGTCACGGCGGCCAGGACCAGGGGTCGGCTTGAGAGGATGAGCAGCAGAGGAGAGGTGGAGAACCCAACGAGAGATCCAGGGTAACCAGGGTCCAGGGAATGGAGAGTGTTGCTGGCGGGTGAAGGAGAGCAGCGGGAACCAGACGGAAGCAGGGTACAGGGAACTGCAAAAGGATGACACAGGGGGGTTAGCAGGGAGACATAGGCGAGAGCAGACACGGGAGCCGGGAGAGCGAGCTGGAGCTAGGAACTAGCAGGAGCAAGCAGGGCTGGACACAGCGAGGATAACTCGATAGTCAGGCGCCTCCCCTAAGGGAGGGCGGCCTGAAATACCTGATAGTAGCCCCTGATTGGCCAGGCGGTGGGTCCGGGTCAGGTCAGGCAAGTGGGCGTCCATACAGCAGGGACGCGCGGTCCGGCACCCCGGCGCGTGCGCAGAGGCATAGTGCGCGTGGCCGAGGGTAGAGAAGGAGTGTGCCGGGAAGCCGCCCGCCGGAACGGAGGAAGACTGGAGGTGCGCGCTGGGACTGAGAGGCAGGAGGAACCCAGGCCGGAGGCAGAAGCAGCGGCGGAGCCAGCTGTGAGTATGGAGATGGCAGAGACAGCGGGGCCAGTTGCGGCGGTGCTGACAGAGGGGTGCCAACAATTTTGACTACAAACGGCTAGCTAACTAGCTAAAATCTTGCTTCTAACAGTGCCAGCATCAGGAGTAGTGATGAGCGAATTTGTTCAGAAAATGATCGCCAAACAAATATTCGGCATGAATATGGCACATTTGGATTTATGATCAGAAACCCGTGCAAAATTTTATAAAATCAGGAAAAATTGAATCATAGAATCATAGAATCGTAGAGTTGGAAGGGACCTCCTGGGCCATCTGGTCCAACCCCCTGCTCAAAGCAGGATTCGCTAAATCATCCCAGTCACATGTCTGTCCAGCCTCTGTTTAAAGACTTCCATTGAAGGAGAACTCACCACTTCTCATGGCAGCCTGTTCCACTCATTGATCACTCTAACTGTCAAAAAGTTTTTTCTAATATCTAATCTGTGTCTCCTCCCATTCAGTTTCATCCCATTGCTTCTAGTCTTTCCTTGTGCAAATGAGAATAAAGTTGATCCTTCTACAATGTGACAGCCCTTGAGATATTTGTAGACAGCTATTAAGTCTCCTCTCAGTCTTCTCTTTTGCAAACTAAACATTCCCAAATCCTGCAACCTTTCCTCATAAGACAGGGTTTGCAGACCGGTCACCATTCTGGTCGCTCTTTTCTGAACTTACTCCAGTTTGTTGGTGTCTTTTTTAAAATGTGGTGCCCAAAACTGGACACAATATTCCAGATGAGGTCTGACCAAAGAGGAGTAGAGGGAAATAATGACTTCACGTGATCTAGACTGTATGCTTCTGTTAATGCATCCTAGAATTGCATATGCCTTTTTTTGCTGCTGCATCACACTGTTGCTGCCCACTTCTCCAGTTTATTTATATCTTTTTGAATCCTCTCTCTCTCTTCTCTAGTATTAGCTATCCCTCCTAGCTTTGTGTCATCAGCAAATTTAATCAGTTACCCTCAATTACATCATCTAAATCGTTGATAAAGATGTTGAACAATACAGGGCCCAGGACAGAGCCCTGTGGTACCCCACTTGAGACATTCTTCCAACTGGATGTGCAGACATTTACGACCACTCTTTGGGTCCGATCACTAAGCCAGTTATGAATTCACCTAACAGTTGCCTTGTCCATTCCATAATTAGTCATTTTTTCAATAAGGATTGTATGAGATACTTTGTCAAATGCTTTGCTGAAGTCAAGATATACTATATCTACAGCATTTCCTTGATCCACCCAATCAGTGATTCCATCATAGAAGGAAATTAAGTTAGTCTGACATGACTTATTAGTTACAAACCCATGCTGCCTCTGTTTAATCACTTCATTCTTATCCAGGTACTGACATACATGTTGTTTAATAATTTGTTCAAAGATCTTTCCTGGTATAGAAGTCAGACTCACCGGCCTATAGTTGCCTGGGTCCACCTTCTTCCCCTTTTTGAAGATAGAAACAATATTTGCTCTTCTCCAGTCGTCCGGGACTTCTCCTGTTCTCCAAGAATTTTCAAAGATTATGGAGAGGGGTTCAAAAATTTCTTCTGCTATCTCCTTCAGTACTCTGGGGTGTAATTCATCTGGACCTGGAGACTTGAATTCATTTAGGTTAGCTAAGTGTTTCCTCACTATCTTTCTGTTTATAGATATCCTGGATTCTTCTATTCCCTTAATAGGACAGTGAAGAACCGTTGATGTTACATTTCCTTTCTGAGAGAAAACAGATGCAAAATAGGAATTTAAAAGTTCGGCCTTCTCAACATCCTGTCTTACCATTTCATAATTTTCATCCTGTAAAAATCCTATAGCATCTTTGGCTTTTCTTTTACTTTTGACATATCCCCAAAATCCTTTATTATTGCTTTTGACATCTCTTGCAAGCCTCAATTCATTGTCAGCTTTAGATAATCTGATTTGTGCCCTGCAGGTTCTGCAGACAGCATTATATTCTTCTTTAGATATGCCTCCCTCTTTCCATTTTATAAACATTTTTTCTTCCTTTTTAGCATGTGCTTAAGTTCTGTGTTCATCCATCCTGGTTTCCTTAAATGCTTCCTATTCTTCCCTCTTTTCGGAATTGTTAACAATTGTGCTTTGAGAATTTCATTTTTCAAGATTTCCCATTCTTCCTGGACATTTTTGTCTTTAAGGATATCCAGCCATTGGATCCCTCCAATTCTCTTTCTGAATCACTTAAAATCTGCCTTTCTGAAATCTAACCTTGACGTCTGAGTCTTCACAGGTCTTCCTCCTCTAGTTATCCAAAATTCTAAAATAGCATGGTCGCTACCTCCTAGGGTCCCAGCCACTTTTACCTCCTCAACCATTTCCTCCCTCTTTGTAAGGATTAGATCCAAGGTAGCAGTTCCCCTTGTTTTCTCCCCTACCTTTTGGAAGATAAAGTTGTCAGCAAGAGAGGATAAGAATTTCCTTGACCTGTTAGTTTTGCCTGAGAGAGATTCCCAACAAATGTCTGGATAGTTGAAATCTCCCAGGACAACTATGTCATATTTTTTGGAGAACTTGGCCATTTGATGCATAAGAGTTCATCCATATCTTCAGCTTGCACAGGCGGCCTGTAGTAAATGCCTACAATGGTGTCCTTTCCATTGTTCTGTCCTTGTATTCTTAAATAAACATTTTCCACAGAACTCCCAGTCTCTGAAGCTTCAATATCTGTGCAGATATACGCGTTTGTAACATACAATGCGACACCTCCTCCTCGTTTATCAAGTCTGTTTCTTGCAAATAAGTTGTATCCTTCTAGTCTTGTATTCCAATCATGTGTATTGTCCCACCAAGTTTCAGTGATTCCAATTACATCATATTTCTTTTCCTGTGTTAGTAGTTCCAATTCTCCTTGTTTGTTGCCCATGCTTTGTGCATTAGTATAGAAACATTTTAGTTTGTGATTGGTTACTCTTTCTCCAATATTTATATTAATTAGATTCTTTTGTCTTTGTTCTTCCTTTCCACTTCTAATAGCAGAGTTCTCAGTAGCATTTGTCAGGTGTATGGCTTTTTCTGGTCTTTTGCTTCCCTTCCCATATTGTTCTAGTTTAAAGCTCTCCTTACAAGTGTAGCAGAGCTTGTAAGGGAAGCAAAAGACCAGAAAAATTGGTAAAATTCCGTAAAAGTGCAGGAAAATATTTGTGTTGCCACAAAAATATTTTCAGCACTTTAGCAATTATAAAGGTGTTGTATCATGAGCATTTGGCATGTGTTTTTCAGAGTCCAGAGGCGCGGCGTTCTTGTTGTAAGAGCAGCACAGCAGTCATTTTTTTTCCTTATTCTATGTGTGCACATTGTGGCTAGCCAATCAGGGCACAGGAAACACCCACAATGTCCTGACACAATAGCTTGGGTCATTGGCTGCTGAAATCACATGTCCCTCTCCATATAAATATTGGACATCTTGTTTTAGTGCCATTTTAACACTGTAACAGCGCAGAGAGGCTGCTCCTGACACTACCAGTGTTAACAGCAAGATTTCAGCTACTAGTTAGTTAGGCGGTTGTATTTCTGTCAGATAGTATAGCTAGATAGTGTCCAGTGTGGCTGTAAAATTTACCTTCTGAAATTTATTTTGTGGCCATTACTGAGGTCCACAGACAAGCCAGCAAGGCACATGTCCTACAAGTGTGTTGTGCATGACTTCTATTGTGCTCCATGCACAAGTATAGCATTCTAAATAATATTTTTTCAATAGCTAAATGTGAAAAAGCCTGCTGTATCCAACCTTGTCATTTATTGCTGTGTGACGCAGTGACCCCTGTGACAGCTAGGGGGCGCTGTATGGCCTTCCCAGGTCATGCATGCAGGTGTTCCCTTTATTGTGATGGGGAAAGGATGAGCGGCAGGGTTGTGAATGGCCAATATGTATCACAAGGATGTGTGGTCTTGTGATAGAAGCCGGAACGTGTGTTGTTCAGCAGATCTACTGCTGAGGGTTTGTTACTGTGTATTAGGGAAGCTTCCAGGTCACTTGGTGAGATGGGTGAGACCAGTCACCTACAAACATACCCAGGGGTGTGTCTCTGAATGCCCAAAGTAAAGCCTTTGTGTGTGTGTGTCTGTGGCTGGGTGTGTTAAAAGGACCTTCAGCGAGGTCATGACCATGTGATCTATACCTCAGCTGTGGGCGTGGTTATGTACCATATAATGTGCCTGAGGTGGGTCACATGGAGAGAGAGTGTGCACCTGAATGGTTCAAGGTGCAAGGTCCTGAGAGTCAGTGTTGGGAGATCCTGGGAGTAGGATCGGATCCCTGGAGCACATGCTGCGACCATGGACCTGGTGAGGCCGGTCTGTTGGGAGATCCTGGGAGTAGGATCGGATCCCTGAATAGCACCCGGTGAGGCGTGAGTGTTGGATGGTCTCAGGAGGGGACGGACGTCCTGAATAGCACTCGCTGAGGCCCTGGACCTGATGAGGCCGGTGTGTTGGGAGATCCTGGGAGTAGGATTGGATCCCTGAATAGGACCCGGTAAGGCCTGTGCATTGGATGGTCCCCGGAGGGGACGGACGTCCTGAATAGCACCCGGAGTGGCCACGTGTCTGCAGAGTCAGAGACGGCACTGCATTGGGGGAGCTACCGTCCGTCTGTGGATCTGGACCATCATGCGGCCTGGTGAGCGAGGCGTTGTCCAGGACGGTGATCCCAGTTTGGCAGCTTCCCTGGGAAAGAGAGAACTGACAAGGAGTCAGCATCTGGAGCCGGAGCTCCTGCGAGGTAACCCCAGACGTGGGGATATAATTGTTGGTGTCTGTGATATTCTATGGACATTAATAAACTGTACAGCGTGCGGTCGCCCACGGTAACAGGACAGTGAGGAGGTCCAGCGTGTTTAGCGACTGCAAGGAAAAGCCGTATGTTGAAATGTTATGGACTATGTGTAAGCCTGTGAAGTATAACATGGCTTACGGTGCAGTTTATGATGCCAAAATAAACTGCATTGGACTGTTTTAAGTGAAAGTGTTCCCGTGTGCCTCAATATCGCAGCCAAGTGAGTGTCCCCCCACGCACTCAGTGAGCGCTAGCTTTACACTGTAGTGATGAAACTGTCTGCAGACCTAAGGCACATTAAAAAAATAATTTTTTCTGTTACTAAATGTGAAACAGCCTGCCGTATCCCACATTGTTATGTTGTGGTGGTGATATGAACCTCTCTGCAGACCTAGCGTGCATTGAAGAAAAATTCTAACTTTTTCTGGTGCTGAATGTGATACAGCCCACCATATGATATGATATGAACCTGTCTGCATACTAACGTGCATTAAAAAAACTAGAATATTTTCTTTTGCTGAATGAGATACAGGTCGCCGTATCCCACATTGTCATGTTGTGGTGGTAATATGAACCTGTCTGCAGATCTAACGCGCATTTAAAAAAATTCTATTTTTTTCTGTTGACAAACGAGATGCAGCACGCTATAGCCAACCTTTTCATTTAGTGGCATTGAAATTGTTCTGTGTGCAGAGCTGTTGCACATTAAAATTAATTTATTTTTCATTTTTTTACAAACGTGATAAAGCAGACGAGATCTGAGTTTGAAATTGTTTTGAGCCTATCTTCTAGATTATGCATTTCTTTGGCATCCATTTTCTCACGGGCATCTTTTACACCTAGCTTGAGGCATACATCTGTTACACCTATCTTCTGATGAGCATCAAATGCTCTCTAGATTGGTGTTGGGTAGATGAGTAATAGTTGTAGACTGGATCCTGAATCTTGTATTTCCATAGCCGCCCTGTTATTGATCCTGTTGTACGTTCCCATTTCCACTCAAAAATATTCTTCTGTTAATAATGTCAGACAGTAGGGGACATGTCACTTTTGAATTGTTTGGGGCATCTACTCTATCTTTTACAGACCTTATTGACAGGCCCCCCAAAAATCTTCTATTACTAACGTCATACAGTATGGGACATGTCACTTTAAAAATGATTGGAGCATCCATTCAATCTTATACAGGCCTTATTGACAGGCCCAAATAAATTCTTCTGTTACTAACGTCATACAGCAGGGGACATGTCACTTTTAAATTGTTTTGATCATCCACTCAATCTTATATAGGCCTTATTGACAGGCCTAAAAATTATTCTGTTACTAACATCAGACAGTAGGGATCATGTCACTTTTAAATTGTTTGGAGCATCCACTCGATGTTATAAAGGCCTTATCGACAGGCCCCAAAAATTAATTTGTTAATAACGTCATACAGTAAGGGACATGTAATTTATAAATTGTTTGGAGTCTATCTTCTAGATTATGTTCTTCTTTGGCATCCAATTTCTCAATTGCATCTTTTATACCTAGCTTGAGACACGCATCTGTTACACCTATCTTCTGATGAGTATCAAACACTCTCTGGTAATTGGTGTTAAGTAGATGAATAATAATTGTAGGCTGAATCCTGGATCTTGTACTTCCTATAGCCGCCCTCTTCTTGATCCTGTTGTACGTTCCCATTCCAGCCCTCCAAAATTCTCCTCTTACTAACGTCATACAGTAGGGGACATGTCACTTTTAAATTGTTTTAACCTCCACTCAATCTTGTACAGGCCTTATTGACAGGCCCCCAAAGATTATTCTGTTACTAACGTCATACAGTAGGGGACATGTCGCTTTTAAATTGTTTGGAGCATCCACTCAATGTTATACAGGCCTTATTGACAGGCCCCAAAAATTATTTTGCTAATAATGTCATACAGTAGGGGACATGTCACTTTTAAATTGTTTGGAGGCTATCTTCTAGATTATGTGCATCTTTGGCATCCAATTTCTCATGGGCATCTTTTATACCTAGCTTGAGACACGCATATGTTACACCTATCTTCTGATGAGCATCAAACCCTCTCTGTTAATTGGTGTTTTGGTAGATGAGTAATAGTTGTACTTCCCATAGCCGCCCTTTTATTGATCCTGTTGTACGTTCCCATTCCCGCCCAAAAAATTCTTCTGTTACTAACGTTATACAGTGTAACTTTTTGATTGCTTTGAGTGTCCACTCAAACTTATACAGGCCTTACAAACAGGCCCAAAACATCTTCTGCTACTAAAGTCAAACAGAAGGGGAGATCTCAGTTATAAATTGTTTGGAGCACATCTTTGTCATACAGGCCTCATCCACACAGAAAAATTTTGTTTTTCTGTAACTAACTCGATTCAGCATGCCATATTTCACATACTCATTTAGTGCCATTGAAATTCAGCTGTACAGAAGTGGTGCTGAGTAAAAAAAAAAAATCTAAATTTTTAGTTGCTAATACTGTGCTCATAGTACACTTTGTGAGCAACATGACTGGAAAAAGTGAGGTCGTGGTGGAAGTGGGATTAGACTTGGTGTTCAAGGTCTAAATGGGGTAGGTGGTGAAATTGATGCCGCTTTATTGGTGTCTACCACTAATTTTTGGAAATGTGTACACTCTTGGTTGGGTGTCCAATTGCTGGGTTAGCTGTAGTGGAAGATGCGCTCGGTCACTATTCCACTATTTCTACTCTCTTTAAATAGATACTACTTTGATGGTGTCTCCAACTAATTTTTGGAAATGTGTGCACTCGTGGTTGGGTGTACTTCTGCTGGGTTGGCTGTAGATGAAGAGCTGTCGCTCCTAATTATACTATTTTTACTCTTGTGAAATTGATGCCACTTTGGTGTCTGCCACTAATTGTTTGAAATGTGAGCACTCCTGTTTGGGTGTCCAACTGTCCATCTCCTGAGTTGGGTGTAGTGGAATACCTGTCGGTCCCTATTATACTATTTCTACTGTGGTGAATTTGATGGCGCTTTGTTGGTGTCTGCCACTAGTTTTTGGAAATGTGAACATTCCTGTTTGGGTGTCCACCTGCTAAATTGGGTGTAGTGGACAATGTGTTGGTAACTATTATATTATTTCTGCTGTGGTGAAATTGATGCCACTTTGTTGGTGTCTGCTACTAATTTTTGGAAATGTTAACAATCCTGATTGAGTGTTCATCTGCTGGGTTGGCTCTATTGGAAGATTTGTCGATCCCTGTTATACTATTTCTACTGTGGTGAAATTGATGTCACTTTTTTGGTGTCTGCCAATATGTTTTTGGAAATGTGTAGACTCCTGGTTGAGTGTCCTTCATGTGTGTTGACTGTAGCAGTAGATCTTCGAGAAAGGCAGTCCTCCACCCTCATTGAGTCAACTACCCGTGTTACTATTCTTACATTTTTCTGACAATAGTAATCAACAAAACTGATATTTGTGCCATCTGAGTGTCGCTGAGCATCCCTTTTAATTGTTTTTTATCACTTATATAGCACCAAAAATTCAACATTTACTTTATAGACATTCACAGACATTACTGCCACTGTCACCATTGGGACTCACAATAAAAATTTAATATCTGCATGTCTTTGGAGTGTGGGTAGAAAAATAAGTAATGGGAGGAAACCCTTGCATACAAGGTTAGAACATACAAACTGTTTGAAAATGCTATACTTGGTGGGGTTGGAACACAGGACTCCAGTGCTGCAAGGCTGCTAATGTTTTTGCATTGACGACTCTACATTTCTGTGGTTGGAAGCCTATTACTGTGATGCAAACTGTGTGCATCACTGCTGTCTTGGGTAAAACCACTGTCAAGAATGTCTTCAAGCATATTTTGATACTGCAGAATGAGTGCCTCCCTTTTTCAGGTGGGGAGGCAACTGGCAAAATGTACTTTTGTATAATGGATAGAACACACTGGCACCCAGAAGTCAGCACTATTATGACTCAACTATACAGGTAACAATCATGCTGAAGATAGTGCTGCACATAGGTTGGTCTCTTTCATGAGGTTCAACTCCACAGTGTGTTGGTGGTGGGATAACATTCAAGCTTTCTTCCTCCAATTCCTTGTGGTAACTATGGATAACAGAGAGGGAATCATTATCCTCTTCATCCCCTAACTGGTGTGCATCCAAGACCTCTTCCTTCTCATCCTTTTCATGGTCCCTCTCCATTTGTTCCTCCTACATTTGTTCTTCCCATGGCAACCACCTGTGAGATGACAGACCTGAATTTAGTGATATTGTTAACCCTAAAGGCATCCTCCTCCGCTTCTTCATCTTACCACAGGACCACCACCTCCTCATCCTGACTATTTAAAATGTGGTGCAGCATTTAGATGACAGTGATAGTGATGCTGATGACGGCATCGTCACCGCTAACTATCTTAGCAGCCATTTCGAAAACATGCAGAAGGGTGCAGAGGTCCTTCATCTGTGTCCACTATGCAAGTGTGAATTGCACCATGTCTGTACTGCAATGTGCCCAGCTATGCAAAATGTCATACTGCACCAGGTCTCGGCACTACTGCCACTGTTAGGAACGGCGGAACGCACTAAATAAAATAAATAAAAAAGTGTGTTCGCCGCTTGGGGTCCACCGTGCAGAAGGTGTTATAACTGCTGCTGAGTAATGGCAGACGTGCTATATGGTGATATAATGCGCACGGGGTTAAACGTCACCCAGGTACGCAGAGCAATCACTGTTTAATTACAGAGATGCCAGTAAGAGTAAACACAAAAAGGCTGAGCCTGTTAGCTTCACAGGTCTCAGATATATGCACACAAGGTATCAGGTCACAGGTGCAGGACCAAAGGCAGAAGGAACTGCATCCATCTAGACCTACCATGTGTGTGGCATCGCAACTGCGGGTGCCAAAGGGAGCTGCAACTGCAGCACGGCGTAGGACACTGCCACGAGACGATAGTGCCGTGTGGAGTAGCATGATCGGACGCTAGTGTAGAGGCGTGGTGTGCACAGTGGCCTAAGGCTTGCTACTGACTGGCGCTGACTGATGAACTAATTCCCTATCCACATGCGTAATATCAGAGGGAAGGGGTTTCAAATGAGTCAGTCACCAGAATCATACATCAGTCACCATTCACACATCTAGCAAGTAATGTCTATACTAGCGCATGGCCGAACGGCCATTTGGTCCTTTTATAGCCGTGCGCTGCCGGGACCTTCCAGATCTCTGAGTTGGACCGATCAGATCAGGGGTAGAGCTGAGCGAAATTGGTCAGTCATATTCAAAAGTCGCCGACTTTTGCTGAAGTCGGGATTCATGAAGCGAAACCTGACCATAGCGTGAGGTCGGCCACGAGGTCAGCGACCAGAGCGCCAAAGTCGTGTTTCAAAAGATGCTTTCAGCGTCCTTTTTCAGCCAATGATGGAGGACGCACACTGTGGGCAACGCGATGACATAGGCATCGGTCACCACCATCTTTGAGAAGGGCATGCAAGTGATTGGCTGGATTTGTGTTGCGTCACAGGGGCTATAAAAGGGTGTGAACGCCGACCGCCATCTTACTTATGCCGATCTTAGCATAGGGAGAGCTGCTGCTGCTGCTGATTCTGTAGGGAGAGCGTTAGACAGGGAAGAAGAACCAAAAAACTGCTTCTGCTGTTAGCGATTTCCACTTACAACACAACACTTTGTGTGCAGTGACAGGGGAGGCTCTATTTTTGTGCCTCAGCTCTGTTGGTTATAAGGCTGCTTTATAAGGCTCCCTGATAGCTGCATTGCTGTTTGCACACTGCTGTGCAAAAACTGCTTTTTTAAAAGCAAAAATACTTTTCTTCCTCTTTTCTGCAGTTACCAAGGGTTCATTTTTCCACCCTTTTGTGTGTGCACTGTGCAGCAGTCCTGCTTACTAGGCTGCCTGCATCCATACTTGGACTGAGAGCATCATTGTCAGCGTCCTCAAATCTCTAGTGAGATCCAAAATCTCACCAATCCTATAGACACCCTCCACCTTGTCATACACCATCCAATTTCAGCCTGTTACATTGAGGTGTAATCTCTACTGGGTAAGAGACAATAGTTCTGCATCCTGAAATCTATAGTAAGATTCAACTTCTCACCAATCCAATAGACACCCTCCACCTTGTCATACACCATCCAATTTCAGTCTGTTACATTGAGGTGTAATCTCTACTGGGCCAGAGACAATAGTTCAGAGTCCTCAAATCTACAGTGAGATTCAAATTCTCACCAATCCTATAGACACCCTCCGCCTTGTCATTCACCATCCAATTTTAGCCTGTTACATTGAGGTGTAATCTCTACTGGGCCTGAGACAATAGTTCAGCGTCCTCAAATCTATAGTGAGATTCAAATTCTCACCAATCCTATAGACACCCTACACTTTGTCATACACCATCCAATTTCAGTCTGTTACATTGAGGTGTAATCTCTACAGGGCCAGAGACAATAGTGAGATTCAAATTCTCACCAATAGTAGATACACCTTCCACCTTGTTTTACAGTACCATATAGCTGTTGGTATTTTGGGTACATTTTCACAAAAATGAGCAAGTATGGTGGAAGACGCCATGGAAGTGGGCGGGGGTTGCCAGCTGGTCCCGATGGTGGTGGTGGTGTTGCATCTGTTGGTAGTGGCAAAAGCACAATAGCACCTAAGGCAGGAGGTTTTGAGCCTGCATCATCGTCTGGCTCCACAAGGCCTCGAAGGCTCTCTTTTCTGGGAGTAGGTAAACCACTTTTAAAGCCGGAGCTTCAGGAACAAGTTTTGGCTTACATTGCTGACACAGCCTCCAGCTCTTGCCTCCTCTTCTGAAGTTTCAAAAAATAAAAGCACTGAGTCATCATTGGAGGTTCCTGGTCAGGAACAACACCTTTCCTTGTGTCCTTCACCCCTACCAAAAGTGAAGGATGTGGCAGGCCACACTACCAATTACTCCATGGAGCTCTTTTCACATACCATGCCTGCGTTAGTCAAATCGTGAATTCCCCAGTCCAAGATGAATCTGACATGGAGAGCACTGATGCACAGCCACTGCTAGATTTTTCTGCTGGTACATTCACTCAGAGCACTACATTATCCTCGCAGTGTACTGAGGCAGAATCAGACCCTGATGAAACTCAGGTGCCCCTTCTCGCATACTATACCACCGTGCACGGTGACACAGAGGAAGGTGCACATGAAATTGAAGAGGAGGTGATGGATGACCCAGTTGTTGACCCAGATTGGCAACCATTGGGGGAAGAGGGTGCCACTGCCAATAGCTCAGGAGAGGAGGTGAGGATCGGCAGCAGGCAGCGAAATCGCAACAGCTGTTATCTGGCAGGACCGTAGCAGTCCAAAAACATGTTACAAAAACCAAAAGAGTTGCAGGACAGCTTGGCCAGGCGGTCAAATTAGCACAGCGTGCAAGGTCTCAAAATGTCTTCCATAGTAGGAAGAGTGCAGTGTGGCACTTTTTTTAACAAAATCCTAATGATCAGGCAAAAGTCATCTGTAAGAAGGGCGCAAAGACCTTTAGGCGAGGGAAAAATCTGAGAAATTTGAATACCAGTTGCATGCTTAGACATTTAACCACCATGCACTTGCAAGCGTGGACGGACTGCCAAATCTCACGTACCACATGTGCACCTGCTCCGAATGAAGGTAGTCAGCAACGCTACATCGCTTCCCCCACTGTAAGCCCACCGGTTAGCACACCACCAGCAGCAAATGTCGAGGTGCCGTCGTGAGGGCAAAGCAGTCATGGAATCACAATGTTATTGCTACAAAAGACTGAATCTAGGCCATCAGCAAGACCACCAACACCATCACCATCACCAACCCTCTCTCAGTCTGCCATGTCCACCGCTAGTTCCACCATATGCAGCTCTCAAGTTCAGCTCACCCTACCAGAGACACTGAGTAGGACAAGAAAGTACTCATCCTCTCATCCGCGTACACTGGCTTTGAACACCCTCATTGCCAAACTAATCTCATTAGAGATGATGCCCTACAGGTTGGTGGAAAGCAAAGCTTTCCGCGAGCTCATGGCCTACGCAGTACCACGCTATGACCTACCCAGTTGGCACTTCTTTTCGCGAAAAGCCATCCCAGCCCTCCACGTACATGTGAAAGACCACATTGTCCATGCACTCAAGCAATCAGTGAGTGGAAAGGTGCACCTCACAACAGATGCATGGTCCAGTAGG
Organism: Dendrobates tinctorius; assembly: GCF_039654945.1. Taxonomy (NCBI): domain Eukaryota; kingdom Metazoa; phylum Chordata; class Amphibia; order Anura; family Dendrobatidae; genus Dendrobates; species Dendrobates tinctorius. The sequence goes on from NW_027361829.1 coordinate 60,594,097, forward strand.
CATGGCCAGGGCCGTTACGTGTCCATCACTGCGCACTGGCTTAATGTGGTGGATGCAGGGTCCACAGGGGACAGTGGCGGTGGGACAGTGCTGCCTAGTCCACGGTATAGGAAACAGTTGGCTGTAGGCGTTTGACCCTCCTCCTCCTCCAGAAGCAAAAGCTCGTCCACAGAGCATCCCACTTTTGTGTCTGCTCATGCAAACTTTGACGCACATTAAGGGGCAGGCATCTGCAGCCGAGGAGGAAGAGGAGGTGGGAAGCCTTGATGACAGTCAGCCATTTTCTGGTCAGGGAAGTCTCGTAGATGAGGTGGAGGAAGAAGGGCAGACACTACATTGAAGGGCACACCATGCAAGCGAACAACATGTTGAATGAACAACCTTGACAAGGTCTCGGCAGAGGGTAGTGCCACTAAGGGTACAAAGTGTGCTTGCTTTGTAAACCTGTCCACCACCACCCAGACAACAGTATTACTCTTGGAGGGAGGAAGATTGGTGATAAAGTCCATGAACAGGTGTGTCCATGGTCTATCAGGAACTTGCAAAGGCACCAATTCCCTGGCTTGCTAGTTATGAGAGCTCTTAGCGCGGGCACAAACTTCACAGGCAGACACAAACTTTGTAATATCAGATGTAAACGTGGCCCAACAAAAAACCCTCGCGATGACCCTATGAATGACCAAAATCCCCGGATGTCCACTCAGTGCCGAATCATGGAACTCCTGGAGGACTTTGAGTTAAAGTTGGACCTAAACAAACAACTTTCCCACCTGCTTGGATGGGGGCCCTTTGACTGGGCTTCCTGAATCTCCTGTTCCAAACCTGCAGACACATCAGCCACAACCACCCCGGGTTGAAGAATGGAGGATGGAGGCTCGGGGGGAGAAACTGTGGACCGGAACAAACAACATTCCCAACGGCTTGGACGAGGGCCCTTTTGACTGGGATTCCTGAATCTCCCATTCCAAGCCTGCAGACATATCAGCAACAACCACCCCAGGTTGAAGACTGGAGGATGGAGGCTTGGGGGGAGAAACTGGATCCTGACTCTGGGACAAAGAATCAGCCTTCACATTCTTAGATCTCAGAAGAAAAGTGATCGAGAACTGGAACCGGGAAAAAAAAGTCACCATCTAGCTTGCCTGGGAGACAAAATTTTAGCAGACTCAATATATACCAGGTTTTTATGGTCAGTAACTACTGTAATAGGATGAACTGCCCCCTCCAAAAAAAGCCTCCTTTCTTCAAAGGCCAACTTAACCGCAAGAAGTTCTCAATTATCTACGTCGTATTTTCTTTCCGCTGGGGAGAACTTCCTGGAGAAGAAGGCGAATGGTCTCAGATTTGCTCAAGGAAAGGTTCCAATGGATCCGGTTGAACCAAAACCGGGGCAGTCAAACATTTTTTGAGAGAGAGAAACGCAGTTACCACTGAGGCAGACCAGTTCTTAACATTAGCCCACTTGTGTGTCAAATCAGTAAGGGTCTTGACCACCTGAGAGAACCCTTTAATAAACCTCCAGTAGTAATTGGCGAATCCCAATTAGCGCTGAAGGCCATTCAGGTCCCACGGTTGAGCGCAATCAACAATGGCCTGCACCTTTTTGGGATCCATACAAAACCCCTCACTAGAGATGATTAACCCCAGGAAACGCAGTACATGGGCGAAAAACGAGCATTTCTCTAGCTTGGCGAAAGGTTGGTTCTCCCTGAGTCTCTGAAGAACCGCCTGAAGGTGATCAATTTGTGATTGCTTATCAAGTGAATAAACCAGAATGTCATCCAAGATTGATGAAGTTTTGGAAAATCACAGGGGCATTGGTCAGACCAAACGGCGTAACTAAATTTTCAGTCAGTCCTTCTGAGGTGAGAAACACAGATTTCCACTCATCCCCCTCCCTCACCCGGATGAGGTTGTCTGCCCCTGCAAATCTAATTTTGAAAACCATTTGGCGCTGGACAATTGGTTACACAAATAGGGAATGAGTGGGAGTGGATATGTGTTTCTTTTTTTTTTTATAACTCTTTCTATTAAATTTTCAGTATCAAACACAATACAAAACAAATTGGTGATATAGCTTTCTCAAGCATTAATGATAAATAAAATACAAAAGAACTATAGACATATTAGACACAAATCTTTTATGTTAATGACAAAATTGCAAGAGTAAAAAATATGTGAACTTGAAGCACATCTCTAAATGTTCCAGACTGTAGGATCTGTGCTTGACTCATCCGGCAGACAGTAATGACCGCGGCCAGACGTTCTGCCGATCTGTAACTTGTAAAACAGTCCAGGGGTATAGCAATCCTTATTTGAGACACATCCAGGGGACATGCATTAACAAAACATTAACCCTCTTTTCCTTAATGGTCTCCATATGCTAGATCTCAACAACTTAACACTAAAGAAAGTAATATTGAGATTATCCCAAATATCCCTACTTTCCCCCCTCTCCCTTCCCAACCCTCTCTGCGTGCACCTGTTATATAGATAAATTATGGAATTGGTGTATGTCCACTTAATTGCTGTAGTAGGTACCATTGAGTATTCTCAAATTGAGCTCATAAATTATTTTTAATCCCCATAGGGAGAGATAGAATGAATAAAGTCCATGTTTTCAAAAATTTCCAGGACATTTTTACTTTACTGGTCAATGCATCCAGCCAATCCATTTTGAAAAGGAACATAACCTTAGTGTGAATGAGAGACTGTGGTGGCACCAATGGGCTCAACCAATGATGCATTATGCTTTTCCTGGTGGCCGAGGCCCAAATAGTCAGAGTAGCCTTAATATGTTTGGGAAACCCACCCTGAGCTTCACCCCAGTATATTAAAGAAAGCCCATTTTGGTGTAAGTGGGAACTTGACCCCACACATGTCTTGCAGTTTCTCATGTATTAAGCTCCAGAGTTCCTATATTTTTGTACAGCTCCATATATGGTGATAGATGTCTATGTTTCATGCTTTGCATTTAGAACATGATTAAGGTGTTGAGGGAGACATCTTAGACTGGATGTATGCCCTATGTAGGATCAGAAGAGCCATATCAGTATAACTACTGTATGATAAGATTTTCCTTTGTGCTATTGTGGCCTCAAGGAAGTCACCTGCCTCCAAACCCGGGGATATGTGTTTCTTATAGTAATTTTATTTAGTTCCCGAAAGTCAAGGCATGGATGGAGACCACCTTATTTTTTTTTACAAAAAAAACCCCTGCAGCAACAGGAGACATGGAAAGCCGGATATGCACCTTGCGGAGACTCTCAGATATGTACTCCTTCATGGCGACCCGTTCGGGACCAGAAAGGTTAAACAATTGTGCTTTTGGCAATTTAGCCCCAGGAATCAGGTCAATGGCAAAAAGGGCGGTGTGGTGGTTACCCCTCAGCCTGACTTTCGGAGAACATGTCCTCAAAGTCCTTCAGGTACTCCGGAATACCCTCCAGACCGACGGACGATGCAGACACAGAATTCAGACATTTGGTTTCCCAGATTCCCATGCCTCCCTGTCAATGACTGGATTATGACATTGCAGCCAAGGAAATCCCAAGAACAAACCAGCAGGGAGGTTGTCCAGAACGAAACAGGCTATCTGCTCCAAATGAACAGAACCCATGTTAAGGACGAACTCTTTAGTAACAGAGCGGATCCATCCTTGGTGAACGGGGTTGAGTCAATAGCCATCACTCTCATGGGCTTGTCCAACCTGACTGTCCCTATCTCACAGTGGGCCACCAACCTCGAGTCAATCAAGTTCACTGAAGAACCGCAATCCACAAAAGCAGAAGAGGAAGAAAAAAATTGTTCACACCTACTTCCACTTTTAACAATAGTTTGAAGGCTGAGGAAAAAAGTACCTGTGGGTCTGGATAACCTCCTCAGCAGTTACCCAGACCTAGTCGTTTCCTGAGACCTTGGAATCCGGGGGACAGGAGGGACAGTCCTTTATCCAATGACCAAGCTCTCCACAATAGAAGCAGAGTTTTTTCTCTCTGTGACATCTCCTCCACTTTTCCTTCATGGAAACAGCCCCAACCTCCATGGGCTTAACCAACACCGAAGACTCTGACTTCACTGGCAAGTGAGGAGCATCTTGTTTCACAACACCTCTTTTTCTCAGCCTGCGGTCCATACGGACGGCATGGGTCATAGCCTCCTCCAGAGAGTCGGGCGGTGGGTGCAGGGCCAAGGCATCCTTTAGATGTTGGAGAGACCCCATCGGAATAGCCCTCTGAGTGCTGAGTTGTTCCAGGAAACTTCTGGTGCCCATCGTCTGTACTCAAATCAGTACCACTCAGCTGAGCGCATTCCCTGGATAAGACTCATAATTGTGTCCTCTGCCAATCTCACACAATCAGGTTCATCTTATATAAGACCCAAGGCCTCGAAGAACTGATCCACAGATATTCTCTCAGGAGAGGTAGGGGTTAGGGAGAAAGCCCAGGATTGCGGCCCCTCACATGACAGGGAAATAACTATCCCCACCCTTTGGCTCTCATCACTTGAGGACTGAGGACGCAGAGAAAAAAGTAATTTACAACTCTCTTTGAATACCCGGAATTTTTTCTTATCCCCAGAAAAAGTATCCTGAAGTGTGACAGAGGGTTTTGGAGAGGATAAGGACACATGAGGCATGATACCCTCCACATTGCCAGATGAGGAAGAGGCACCCCGAACAGCATTAACGGTATCCGCCAATTCCCTCTGTACCTGTTGGTAAGAAGCAACAAGCGGTCTTTGCTCAACAGATAGGTTGTGCATCATCTTAGTCAGGTTAGATACCTGATCTGACAAAGCATGCAGTGGGTCCATAGAAAACACACACACATACATAAAAAAGACCCTGAAAAATTGAATGGGTCAGTGATAATATAATGACACCTAAGGTGTCACTGGCGCTGCCTAGAGGATGCTATCAGGGGGCATGTGAATGAGCGCAGGGAGTGAGTGCAAGCAGGAGGCACGCAGTGCACAAGGACCTTAGACTAGTGTAGTGAGCACAGGACCTGGCACTAAGCGATCACGTGACCAGGGGTGGAGCCACCGCACCTGAGTGCATGGAAGGACACTGAGCATGCAGAGCACAGGGTAAAGACAGTAACGTGGTCAAGGAGAGCCGAGACTCAGAAGCCAGATGAACGTGCAGTATCTAGGGACAAGACAAAGAATAAACGGGGAGAAGTCAAAGGGGTCAGATAACCATGAGAGACAGAGCAGTACAAAAGCAGGATACAGAGGCAGAACTCAGGGGATAAACCGAATCATACACAGCAAAGTATACAAGCACAGAGTTGCACGTTTAAAGACGAGTCACCTGGGTCAGCAACCACTAGCCGAGTATAAGGAAGTATCACCGACACTAAAGGCAGATACTACCAACATTAAATAGCCACCCCAAAACCAAAGAGAGGTGGACTGAATTAACTCTGACCTGACCAGGATGGAGGCAGAAGTTTTGCTCATGTTTCCGATCACGAATCCGAATGTGCCATATTCGTGCCGAATTTTTATTTGGCAATCTTTTTCAGAATAAATTAGCTGATAACTTCTTTTTATCTACCTATAGTACTTGTGGGAAAATCTGATGTAGTTTTAAATCAAATGTATGCAGGAATATGGTAAATTCTGAAGGGTTTACAAATTTTCAAGCACTAAGGCCTCTTTCACACATCAGGTTTTCGCCGTCAGGCGCGATCCGGCGCTTTTGACAGAAACCGGATCAAGCGAAATGCAATGCCAGATCCGGTTTCCCCCCCCATTGACTTGCATTTGCGCCGGATCGCGCCGGATGGCCATGCGTTTCATCCGGTTTTCGCCGGATCCGGCAATGTGTCGCGATCCGGCGTCTGGAAAAAACGGCTACTGTAACGTTTTTTGTCTCCGGCGACACAATGAAAGCCTATGAGCGCCGCAATGCGCCGGATCCGGCGAAAGCCGGATTCGGCGGCCGGATCCGGTTTTTAGGTCTGAGCATGCTCAGTAGCTCTGCCCACAAGACATATATAAAAGCAAGACAGTGGGACCCACAGCCACACCCAACATGCCACCCAAGAAAGCAACCAAGCGAAGCAGGAGAAGGCAGGAGACCACTGCAGCACCATCAGCACCACAACCACCCCAAATGGAGCAGCAAATGCAACATGCTGAGGAGGGGAGGCCAGCAGCAGATGAGAGACGGTAATTATCAAATCCCCCATTCCTCCAAACTAGGGCTATTGAATATCAAGATATTCATTGGCCCTTTGTTTCTCTTTATTCAACAGCCGCCCAATAGATGCAGCAGCAGCAGCAGCAATGGCAGCAGCTGGAACACCACCCACAGGCATGGAGTGTGGCCACCAGGAAGACAGCACATCATCTTCTGGGAGCCCTCCCTCGCATCGTCAGCGTTTGACGGTAAGTTTTTATTTCCAAAATCCATCTTCTCTGTAATATATGTCTATTCATTGCCTTTTATTTCAAAACAGGATTCACAAGATGAAGAGGAGCTCCCAGAAGAAGAAGGAAGGGGTGGACAGACACCTGGAGTGGGCTCACAATTGGTAAGTTTTTTGCATCAAACGCAGAAACACAACATCACACTACACACAACACATAGAAAACAATGTTCTGCAGACCACACACAGCAAACAAATGCCTACATCCAAAGACATAACATTTTTTGTTTTCTTCTCTAGTCTTCCCAATCTGGTGCTCGGCCAAGAGGTCCTCGCAGTGCCTCCCAGGGTCGTCGGCGACAGCAACGCGGCGGTCACCAGCGTGTAAGTATAAATATTTTTGCTTTGTTTTTTTGCACTTTTTATTTCATTTCTTATGTGGAGGCGTTATTTTTGTCTTTTTCTTCAACAGCCTTCACAGCGTGCTCCCGACTCTGACGGTGAGGATGGAGGACTCGATGTGGACCACCTCATCGATCTCGTCTGAGAAAGGGAGCCGCTCTGGAATATGGCTGACCGCCGCCACGCTGACCTTATCGTTACCCGACGACTCTGGGAGGAAATCTGTTCGCTCCTTGTGGGCCGCTGGGAGGACCTCGATGTTCGGGCCCAGATTACAGAGCGTAAGTATATACAGTACCGGTTGCTTGATGTAAACCAGTGTTTCCCGAACTCCAGTCCTCGTGGTCCCCACGGATCATGTGTTCAGGATTTCTATTTACTATGGAAATCCTGAAAACATGACCCCTGGGGACCATGAGGACTGGAGTTTGGGAAACACTGATGTTGTATACTAACCACTCCTTTCTCGTTTCAGGGAACAGAATTGTGAATCGGTGGCGGTCTGTGAGGGATCGTTTCAAGAAGGAGTTCAATAAAGAGATGCGGGCCCCGAGTGGATCTGGAGGACGCAGGAGCAAGTACAAGTACGCAGAAGCCCTGTCGTTCCTCCGGGAAACAATGGTCACCAGAAGGTAAATATTACACACCACATGTGAAAAAAAATGTTAGATGTAAATTTTTTTTTCAGCCAGGGCCATACCATGTCAGTATTTTAATTGTTTTTTTTTCTCTTTATTCCACAGCACGGTGAGCAGCACTCGGGAGCCTGCACGATTGGACCCTTCTGAGGCGATCCATGAGGAGACCGGCACCGAGGGACACTTCGACCGCCCCGGTACATCTGCACCTTCCCAGCCTTACCACACATTCGACCCATCTGTCCCATCCACCAGCACAGGAGCATCGTGGCCGCCTACATTACATGAAGCTGCTGGTGAGGAGATCGCTTTCCCTTTACCCCACCCTTCTGCCCCTGCCACCTCTAGTACACCTGCGGGTACTGGGCGGCAGCGGCAGAGGGGTCAGGAAAAGACTTATGCGCCAGAGTTCTTGCATCTGAATGCATCTTTCCAGAACTGTCTAAAAGTCTTGTCAGAGCAAATCTCCGCAGGCTATCAGCAGATCAACTCCAGCATTCTGGAGGTGAAGACACTTCTGCAAACCATGCATTCAGAAGCAAGAACTTCGCCAAACCACACCTTTTTCAGGTCTGTTGTGGAGCGCATGGAAACGCTCTCTCCTGCCCAGCAGATGCATGTAATGCATTCATGCCACGCTGCTCTCCAGCAAGTTACCTCCCAACCTCCTCCTCCCACCACAGTAGTTCCTCCACCTGCACCCCCTCCAGCCACTTTCCATCCTCCCCCTCCTATTACATCTACACCCCCTCCAGCCACTTTCCATCCTCCCCCTCCTATTACATCTACACCCCCTCCAGCCACTTTCCATCCTCCCCCTCCTATTACATACCATCCACCTCCCCAGCACCATCCACCTCCCCAGCACCATCCACCTCCCCAGCACCATCCACCTCCCCAGCACCAGCCACCTCCCCAGCACCAGCAACCTCCCCAGCACCAGCAACCTCCCCAGCACCAGCAACCTCCCCAGTACCAGCAACCTCCCCAGTACCTGCAAACTCCCCAGTACCAGCAACCTCACCAGTACCAGACATCTCCCCACTTCCAGCAACCTGCCCCGTACCAGACATCTCCCCACTTCCAGCAACCTGCCCCGTACCAGACATCTCCCCACTTCCAGCAACCTGCCCCGTACCAGACATCTCCCCACTTCCAGCAACCTGCCCCGTACCAAACTCCTTCCCCATACAACTTGCCATCAACATCATCTGCTCCTACAGTCCCTGCCCAACCCTCCACTCCACCACCCACCACCTCTTCTGCTTCCCACATGTCCACCCATTCTGTAGCTTTTTCCACACCTTCACCTCTAACTGTTCCTTCCCCACCACGATCCCAGTCCTCTCTCCACACTCCCAGTGTCGAAGTGTCCCGCAGCCCCTCCAGCAGTATTTCCACCACACACTACACAGATTTATAATGTGTGTATTTAAATAAAAATGACCAGTTTTATGGTTTCAGTTTTATAGTTTCAAAGTTTTATTAAACAAGTTTATTAAATTTTTAAAAAAGTTTACTAAAAAAAACATTTTTCAATAAAAGTTAAATTATTTTACACTGGTTGTCTGTCATTTCTTTCTGCGGCGAAAAAGGTTAAATACAGGGTATTTAAAAGGTGAAATGGTATTCAAAACTAGGTATATAACTGTGGGTAAATTTTTAGCTTTTTGCCACGGTTGTGTTCCTGGTTGTGTTTGAAGCAAAGTATTTCACCTAAAAAGTTGTGTTTATTGTTGGTGATTTCCTAACAATGTACACAACTTTTGTTAAAAGGTGAAATACTTTGCATAAAACACAACCAGGTACACACCTGTGGCCTAAAGCTAAAAATAGAGACCATGACAAGATAGCCAACTTTGGTTGGCAAAGGTATATACTGTTGGTACAGAAGGTACACAAGTTTGGTTGGGCACAAATCTTTCACACTCTGTCATCCTGCCAGTGTACTCTGCCTTGAGGTGACATAAAGTATAGTGCAAAATTGTCCCTCCTTACTGAAACCGTCACAGAACTTCTAGTGGTAATGTCATGGTAATCTTGCAAGGTGGTTTCTTCAGAGGTGTCCTCAATGGAAATGGGTTCCTTGCAGATAACAAAATTGTGGAGTACCACGCACGCTTTGATCACCTCGTCCACAGTTTCTGTCTTGAGGTTGATCGCAGTCAATAGGACCCGCCATTTGGCTGTCAGAATACCAAAGGTACATTCAACCATTCTTCTTGCTCTTGTGAGGCGGTAATTAAAAATGCGTTTTGGTCTTGTCAATCCTCTGCTAGAGTACGGTTTCAAAAGGTGTTCTGACAGCTGGAAGGCTTCATCCCCTACACAGACAAATGGCATAGGTGGACCAGATGTTTGCGGCAGCGGTCTAGGTGGTGGGAACTGGAAGGTGTTTCCATACAGTTTACGCCCCATGGCAGACAGTTTGAAAACTTGAGAGTCATTGGAGCGGCCATAGGCCCCAATATCAACCGCAATAAATTTGTATTCCGCGTCAGCGATGGCCATGAGGACAATTGAAAAATATTTCTTGTAATTGAAATATTCCGATCCCGATCCAGCTGGCTTTACAATGCGGATATGTTTCCCGTCCACAGCGCCCAAGCAGTTTGGAAACTGACATATCTGTTGAAACTTGTCAGCAATTTCAATCCACCTCTCTGTTGTGGGCTCTGGTAAAAACTCTTCAGCTAAGGAGTCCCACAGTGCACGGCATGTGTACTTCACAATTCCAGATATGGTGGAAATCCCGAGTCTGTACTGGAAATGCAGTGACGAAAGGGATTCTCCAGTTGCAAGAAATCTGTGGGGAATTAAAAAACAATAAATTAGTTTTAAATCACAGCATTACATACCAAAACTGACCTATAACACTTGGAGATGCAAACTACCACCAACAAGATTGCAGTGAAAGTGTGCTCTGATGCGAGCATATCCAATAAATGTGGCTTACCTTAAAGTCACCATCAGACGCTCTGCGGGTGAAACAGAGAAGCGGCAATAGGTGTCCGCTTTTCTTATGAGGTGTGCAATGCGCTCCACCAAGTAATCAAAATTCTCCATTTTCATCCTAACATATCCAAAAAATTTATCCGGGTTTCGTCGAAGGTCCATGCATAGTGTAGAATAGACCCCACGCGTCATTCTCTTGGCTGTGATGGGGTGGATCCACAAACGTCGTCTACGATGCCTGATGCACTGCTGTCTCGCTCTCTCCTTCTCCAGAACAATCACCCTCAAACGATTCGCCTCCGCTGTAAAATCCGCCAAATTCTTCAAAATATTTCCAATGACAACATTCATCTTCGCCAGTAACTTGCTCTTCTCTCCAACCTGCACTTTCTCCTCTACAACCTGTCAAAGAAGGGCTGTAGGAACATGCTATATATAGTTTTCCAGTAGCCAATCCCGTTCGGAAGGCCACAAGGGTCAATTTTAAAAACCGGATCCGGCGTAATCCGTCGAAAAACGGATAGAAAAACGGATGAACCGGATGAGACGGATCCGGTTTTGTCTGTCAAGAAAAAGACGGATCCGGCAGAAAACCAGATCCGTCACATCTAGTGTTGAGCATTCCGATACCGCAAGTATCGGGTATCGGCCGATACTTGCTGTATCGGAATTCCGATACCGACTTCCGATATTTTTTCAATATCGGAATTCGGCATCGGAATCGGAAGTTCAAAGTTGATTGACAGACTGACGTCATCATGATGCGCGGTGTGTGCGCATCATGATGCGCCGTCATTTCGGGCCTTCCGGGGGTCTCTGCCGGCCTGCCGGGGGGCTGTGCCGGCCTGCCGGGGGGCTGTGTGGACTGCCCGGGGTCTGTACCGGCCTGCCGGGGGGCTGTGCCGGCCTGCCGGTGGTCTGTGCACCCTGTGGGGGTCTGTACCGGCCTGCCGGGGGGCTGTGCCGGCCTGCCGGGGGGCTGTGCTGATGTCCGGGGGTCTGTGCAAGCATCGTCCGATGGGACTACAAGTCCCATCGGGCGATGCCTGCTACCATGACAGTGACTGACACATTAGCCAATGATGGGACAGTAGTAGTCCCATCATCCGGCTAATGTGTTAAATGTTAAAAAAAAAAAAAAAAAACTACATACATACTACATGCATGCTACATACATACTACATACATACTACATATATACTACATACATACTACATGCATGCTACATACATACTACATGCTACATACATACTACATATATACTACATACATACTACATATATACTACATACATACTACATACATACTACATACATGCTACATACATACTGCATGCTACATACATACTACATACATACTACATGCATGCTACATACATACTACATGCATGCTACATACATACTACATGCATGCTACATGCATGCTACATACATACTACATGCTACATACATACCACATACATACTACATACATACTACATACTACATATATACTACATGCATGCTACATACATACTACATGCTACATACATACCACATACATACTACATACATGCTACATACTACATACATACTACATACATACTACATGCATGCTACATACATACTACATGCATGCTACATACATACTACATGCATGCTACATACATACTACATGCCACATACATACCACATACATACTACATACATACTACATGCTACATACATACTACATATATACTACATGCATGCTACATACATACTACATGCTACATACATACCACATACATACTACATACATGCTACATATATACTACATGCATGCTACATACATACTACATATATACTACATGCATGCTACATACATACTACATGCTACATGCATGCTACATACATACTACATACATACTACATGCTACATACATACCACATATATACTACATACATACAATACATTCATACAATACATACATAGACATACAGTACATATAACATAGAGTAACATACTTACCAATACTTGTCACATTGTTCCCCGAAGCCATTGTCTTTTCCGGAATAAATATTAACATAACAAACCACAAAAATACTCACCCACGATCCGAAGCAGTCCACGAGTGTGTCCCACGACGATCTTGGGTAGAGAACGGCAGCATCAGATGATGCTGCCGTTCTCTACGGGCTGCAGGAATCCAATGACGGAAGGTAGGTATCCTTCCGCACTGTATTCCTCCGCCACTTAAAAAAAAAAAAGTCCCTAGTCTCACTTTATGCCATTGCTGCGTGGGAAATTCCCATGTGGGAAATTCCCACACAGCAATGGCATAAAGTGAGACTAGGGACTTTTTTTTTTTTTAAGTGGCGGAGGAATACAGTACGGAAGGATACCTACCTTCCGTCATTGGATTCCTGCAGCCCGTAGAGAACGGCAGCAACAGCTGATGCTGCAGTTCTCTACCCAAGATCGTCGTGGGACACACTCGTGGACTGCTTCGGATCGTGGGTGAGTATTTTTGTGGTTTGTTATGTTAATATTTATTCCGGAAAAGACAATGGCTTCGGGGAACAATGTGACAAGTATTGGTAAGTATGTTACTCTATGTTATATGTACTGTATGTCTATGTATGTATTGTATGAATGTATTGTATGTATGTAGTATATATGTGGTATGTATGTAGCATGTAGTATGTATGTAGTATGTATGTAGCATGCATGTAGCATGCAGTATGTATGTAGCATGCATGTAGTATATATGTAGTATGTATGTGGTATGTATGTAGCATGTAGTATGTATGTAGCATGCATGTAGTATGTATGTAGCATGCATGTAGTATATATGTAGTATGTATGTAGCATGTAGTATGTAGCATGCATGTAGTATATATGTAGTATGTATGTAGCATGTAGTATGTATGTAGCATGCATGTAGTATATATGTAGTATGTATGTAGCATGTAGTATGTATGTAGCATGCATGTAGTATGTATGTAGCATGCATGTAGTATGTATATGGTATGTATGTAGCATGTAGTATGTATGTAGCATGCATGTAGTATGTATATGGTATGTATGTAGCATGTAGTATGTATGTAGCATGCATGTAGTATATATGTGTTATGTATGTGGTATGTATGTAGCATGCATGTAGCATGCATGTAGTATGTATGTAGTATGTATGTAGTATATATGTAGTATGTATGTAGCATGTAGTATGTATGTAGCATGCATGTAGTATATATGTAGTATGTATGTAGCATGTAGTATGTATGTAGCATGCATGTAGTATATATGTAGTATGTAGCATGTAGTATGTATGTAGCATGCATGTAGTATATATGTAGTATGTAGTATGTATGTAGCATGCATGTAGTATATATGTGTTATGTATGTAGCATGTAGCATGCATGTAGCATGCATGTAGTATGTATGTAGTATATATGTGGTATGTATGTAGCATGCAGTATGTATGTAGCATGCATGTAGTATATATGTAGTATGTATGTTGCATGTAGTATTTATGTAGTATGAATGTAGCATGTATGTAGTATGTAGTATGAATGTAGCATGTATGTAGTATGCATGTTGTATGTATGTAGCATGTAATTTTTTATTTTTTTATTTTTTTTTTTTTTACATTTAACACATTAGCCGGATGATGGGACTACTACTGTCCCATCATTGGCTAATGTGTCAATCACTGTCATGGTAGCAGGCATCGCCCGATGGGACTTGTAGTCCCATCGGACGATGCCTGCACAGACCCCCGGAGCCTGCACAGACCACCGGCAGGCCGGCACAGCCCCCCGGCAGGCCGGCACAGCCCCCCGGAGCCTGCACAGCCCCCCGGCAGGCCGGCACAGCCCCCCGGCAGGCTGGCACAGCCCCCCGGCAGGCCGGCACAGCCCCCCGGAGCCTGCACAGACCACCGGAGCCTGCACAGACCCCCTGGCAGGCCGGCACAGCCCCCCGAAAGGCCCGTACAGACCCCAGAGAGGCTGTACAAGGGCAGGAAAGGGTTTTTCTTATTCCGATACCGGAAGTCCCATAGACTTGAATGGGACTTCCGGTATCGGAATCGGCGATACCGATACTTTTTTTAAAGATCGGCCGATACCATCCGATACGATACTTTGAAGTATCGGACGGTATCGCTCAACTCTAGTCACATCCGGTTTTACGAAACATTTGCCGGATCCGGCGTTCCGACACGACGCCGGATCGCGCCTGACGCCGAAAACCTGATGTGTGAAAGTAGCCTAAGATAGATACAGTGCCTTACGAAAGTATTCGACCCCCTGGAACTTTTCAACCTTTTCCCACATATCATGCTTTAAACATAAAGATACCAAATGTAAATTTTTGGTGAAGAATCAACAAGTGGAACACAATTGTGAAGCTGAATGAAATTTATTGGTTATTTTACATTTTTGTGGAAAGTCAAAAACTGAAAAGTGGGGCGTGCAATATTATCCGGCCCCTTTAACTTAATACTTTGTTGCGCCACCTTTTGCTGCGATTACAGCTGCAAGTTGCTTGGGGTATGTCTCTATCAGTTTTGTACATTGAGAGACTGAAATTCTTGCCCATTCTTCCTTGGCAAACAGCTCGAGCTCAAGTGAGGTTTGATGGAGATCGTTTATGAACAGCAGTTTTCAGCTCTTTCCACAGATTCTTGATTGAATTCAGGTTTGGACTTTGACTTGGCCTTTCTAACACCTGGATACTTTTATTTGTGAACCATTCCATTGTAGATATTGCTTTATGTTTGGGATCATTGTCGTGTTGGATGACAAATCTCCGTCTCAGTCTCAGGTCTTTTGCAGACTCCAACAGGTTTTCTTCAAGAATGGTCCTGTATTTGGCTCCATCCATCTTCCCATCAATTTTAACCATCGTCCCTGTCCCTGCTGAATAAAAGCAGCCTCAAACCATGATGCTGCAACCACCATGTTTGACAGTGGGGATGATGTGTTCAGGGTGATGAGCTGTGTTGCTGTAACAACCCTGCTGGCATCAGTGTATGGCCTCCCATCTCCCGCACACCGACTTACTCACTGCTCAAGGTCATGCTGTGATTTCTCTCTGCTGCCAGCTCCTTGCCATGTCTCCTGTCTGCTATGTTCATGTTTCCTGACTGTGTGTATAGGGGGACCGCGCCTGAACTCTCTGCTTCTTATGGAGTCTGGGTACACCTAGCTAATGTGTCCCTGACCAATTACCTAGAGCCCTGTACTATTTAGGGCTGCCCCACCCACTGGAACATTGCCTGAGCAATGTCTTAACTCATTTAGTTTCTTGCTGCTGGGTAAGCCAGGCCCTGTCCAGTGTCTCGCATTCTCTGAAGGTTCTCATGACTTATCTCTTTGTCTTGCCTAGTACATCTCTGTCCACTCTCCAGGAGGCAGAATATCCTGGTCCCTGTGTCCTTGGTCCTATACCTTGTCTCACACCTTTCCTTGTCTGAACTCTGCCCTATCTCTGTCTGTCAGTCTCCTTGTCTGTGGTTCCTTTCCCTGCTGTGTCCTTCCTGGTGTCCTCCCTGTCTGCTTGTGCTCCGTACTCTAGCGGTTCTGCTCTCTTCTGCCTGTGCTCTGCTTCTGCTGCTGCAGATCCTCTTGCTGCAGCTTCTCTCCACAGACCTTGTGGTTCAGCTTTGCTCTGCTCCTGCTGCTGCAGAACCTCTTGCTGCAGCTTCTTTCCACAGACCTTGTGGTTCAGCTTTGCTCTGCTGCTGCAGAACCTCTTGCTGCAGCTTCTCTCCGCAGACCTTGTGGTTCAGCTTTACTAGGCACTCCTGCGGCTCTGCCTACTCCAAACTCCTGCAGCTCCGCCTACTCCACACTCCTGCCTATATCCATACCTGCACCTCCTGTGTGAACAGGTCCAAACCTGTCCCTTCATATTCCACTCCATCCTGCCGGTATCCATACCTTCATCTCTTGTGTGAACAGGTCCAAAACCTTTTCCTTCATATTCCACTCCTTCCAGTCTGTATCAGTACCGGCACCCACTGTGTAAACAGGTCTCTAGATGTTCCTTCATATACCACTCCAGCTTGCCCTGTGTCTCTCTCGTGCCTGCCTGCCCTGTGTCTCAAGCTATGCCTGCCTGCCCTGTGTCTCAAGCTGTGCCTGCCTGCCCTGTGTCTCAAGCTGTGCCTTCCTGTACTGTGTCTCAAGCCGTGAAAGCCTGCCCTGTGTCTCAAGCCATGCCTGCCTGCCCTGTGTCTCAAGCCATGCCTGCCCTGTGTCTCAAGCTGTGTCTGCTTGCCCTGTGTCTCAAGCCGTGCTTGCTTGCTCTGTGTCTCAAGCCGTGCCTGCTTGCCCTGTGTCTCAAGCCGTGCCTGCTGTGCCCACCTGCCTGCCAGTCACACCTATCCAAGTGCTTTGTCCCCGAGTGGGATTAGCTGCCACAGCCAGACAAGACCCTGGAGTGGCACCCAACAACAACCTGCCGCACAAGCCTGACCTCACTATCGGAGGCCCCAGCGAAGACCAAGGTAGCTGTCATAGTCATGCCCCTTCCAGGGTAGTCTGGTTTGTGGCACAGTGGGGCCACAACCCCTGGATCGTGCCAACCCACCAAGACACAAGCGTAACAGTTGCCTTTACGCCAAACATATCATTTGGCATTGTTGCCTAAAAGTTCGATTTTGGTTTCATCTGACCAGAGCACCTTCTTCCACATGTTTGGTGTGTCTCCCAGGTGGCTTGTTGCAAACTTTAAATGACACTTTTTATGGATATGTTTGAGAAATGGCTTTCTTCTTGCCACTCTTCCATAAAGAAAAGATTTGTGCAGTGTACGACTGAGTGTTGTTCTATGGACAGACTGTCCCACCTCAGCTGTAGATCGCTGAAGTTCATCCAGAGTGATCATGGGCCTCTTGGCTGCATCTCTGATCAGTCTTCTCCTTGTTTGAGATGAAAGTTTAGAGGGATGGCTGGGTCTTGGTAGATTTGCAGTGGTATGATACTTCTTCCATGTCAATATGATCACTTGCACAGTGCTCTTTGGGATGTTTAAAGTTTTGGAAATCATTTTGTATCCAAATCTGGCTTTAAACTTCTCCACAACAGTATCATGGACCTGCCTGTTGTGTTCCTTGGTCTTCATGATGCTCTCTGTGCTTCAAACAAAACCCTGAGACTATCACAGAGCAGGTGCATTTATACGGAGACTTGATTACACACATGTGGATTATATTTATCATCATTACATTAGTCATTTAGGACAACATTGGATCATTTAGAGATCCACAATGAACTTCTGGAGTGAGTTTGCTGCACTGAAAGTAAAGGGGCCGAATAATATTGCACGCCCCACTTTTTAGTTTTTGAATTTCCACAAAAATTTAAACTAACCAATAAATTTCGTTCAGCTTCACAATTGTGCTCCACTTGTTGATTCTTCACCCAAAATGTACATTTGGTATCTTTATGTTTCAAGCATGATATGTGGGAAAAGGTTGAAAAGTTCCAGGGGGCCGAATACTTTCACAAAGCACTGTAGATAGATAGATCCAACACTGTCATAAAGTCCTCAAATAATGTTGCTATTTAATGTTTTCATGCAGATTTCACATAGCACACATAGTTTTCTACTATTGCTACTGCAATTATGTACCTGTAATTTGGTATACAGTAGTACTGAAGTTAATATTTTTATTATATTTTGTTTTATATACATATATATATAGATATATATATATATATATGTGTATATATATATATAACATTTTTTATTAATTATTCAAGCTTTTTTCTTTCAGGCATTTAGAATAAATCACTTTTTGAAAACTAAACGTTCTGACTAAGCTCACAGGGTATGGCAAGATGAAATTAACATTGATCCATCAGCATTTCTGATAATTTATCATATTAGAGATTGAAGATGCTATTGGGTCAGAAGATAATGCATCAGTTTCTCAAATATCTGGGCAACTGTAAGATGTGAGTTTGACTGCTGTGCATACCTGACATGATACCACTAGACTTCTTGGTGTTGAAGACTTAGAAAATGAAAAGATCTTTAATACAAAGCTGCGCACAATGGATTGATCAAAAGGAGTGTATCTCACAAACATTTATGCACATTGGTGCTATGCAAATTTTGAGTTTGAGTATGTCACAGTGCAATGGACATATTACAGGAAGGTTGAAATTTTGATAGCGGCATCTAAAAGGCTAAAATACTATAGTTCAATTCCCAAATTGCATGTTTGTTTATATAAACACATCTTACTCACTGCCTCCATTGTGCAAAATTTTGAACACCAGGTGACATGCTATATAGTGTTTAGTGACAACTACCCATCTGAAATAATTTTATAACCTTTTATGCTTTTATTCACTATTCTTTTTTTTGTATTCTATTTTCTTCCACATAGTCCCAGCGTGGAGAGCAGTGAGTATTCTGGCAGCTGTGCTCTGCTGATAAGCAGAGCATGACATCCCTGCCATGCGCTGGTTACAAGCATAAAGCAGCTGCTGGCACCGGAACATGAAGCTGCGAGGGCGCACAGAAGGTAAGTATAATGGTTTATTTTTTATGCTTTTCGATGGAGGCCATGCATACAAGGATAGGTATGAAGAGCCATGCATAGAAGGATAGGGATGAAGACCCATGCATACAAGGACAGGGATGAAGAACCATGCATACAAGGATAGGGATGAGGAGCCATGCAGACAAGGATAGGGATGAGGAGTCATGCAGACCAGAATAGGGATGACGAGCCATGCATAGAAGGATAGGGATGATGACCCATGCATACAAAGATAGGGATGAGGAGCCATGCATAACAGGATGGGGATGAAGAGCCATGCATACTAGGATGGGGATGAGGGGGCTGATATAGAAGGGTTAATGATTTGCCTTTAAATGCCTAACTGCCTTTAAATTCTTCATTTGCCTTTTGCCTTTCATTTATTCTTATGACACTGCAGTTTTGGCTGTCTCCTCTTCAAGGGAAATACGCTTCTTATCATATATGTCCTCAATAGTCAGCCACAACGTGTTCTGGGTACATTATAAACAAGGTATGACCCTGAAGTGATGGTGGGAGCCACATGAGCACTATAGAGTTACATATTGTTGTAAATGGTATAAAAGATTGCCTTGTGTTTCATTACGTCAGATAAAGTGATTTGCCCACAAGCGCGTGTGTGTGCAGTCTCCGTTGTCTCCAAGCGCTTGTAAATTAAGGGCGTAAACTCCTAATTCGGCCACACTGGTGATCTGGCAGACCTGACTTTGGTCAGAGCGAAAACAGCTACGACAGTTTGGCGCCCAACAGGGACCGTGGAAACCAGCCTATTCGGAATCCGTGTGTGGGAGTTTTCTGGGAGATTGGAACTACAAACCCAGCAGCTGCAGCAGGTGAGAAAATTTATTCTTACATTGGTTTGTATTTACAATCTCTCTCTGGATCTCTACATATCTCTGGGTAAGGCTGTATAACACGGTTCAAAAGAACCCACAACACCAGTGAGCAGTGAGTATGTCCGTATGAGAGTTGAATAATAGATTAATAAGATAATAATTGTCATCTGTATTATCTGTCAATCTGTCCTGGCAATATACTAATATACTAACTGGTTGTGTACTGGTGTACTGTGTAGCACAGAGCCTAGGATAGACTCTGTGCAGTGTTGATTTTGGATTGCCAGTAAATCATATCAGGCTGTATTTTGTATAGGGCTGTGGTTTTTGGTTGTTTTGATTTTTGTTGTTTATGTTGTTTAAGGCCGGTTTCACATTAGCGCTTTTTAAGCGCACGCACGGCCGGGGGTAGCTCCGCCCCCGAGCCGGCTCTCTGCCCGGCGTGCCCGCCCCTTGCTTGTAGCGCCGCCTACTAGCGGACAGCGGCGCCTGCGATCGGCGCACCCTATCTTTAGCATAGGGTGCGCAGATCGTGCGCAGGCCGTGCGCTAGTTGCGCTTTGACCTGCGCTGCGCACTTTTGACGGTGCGCCGTGCGCGCCAAAATCAAACTTTTCGGATTTTGGCGCGCACGGTGCACCGTCAAAAGTGCGCAGCGCAGGTCAAAGCGCAACTAGCGCACGGCCTGTGCACGATCTGCGCACCCTATGCTAAAGATAGGGTGCGCCGATCGCAGGCGCCGCTGTCCGCTAGTAGGCGGCGCTACAAGCAAGGGGCGGGCACGCCGGGCAGAGAGCCGGCTCGGGGGCGGAGCTACCCCCGGCCGTGCGTGCGCTTAAAAAGCGCTAATGTGAAACCGGCCTAAGAAGTTGGATCTGGTGTTCTCAGAGTGTCAGTGGACACTGCTGTAGTTTAATAAGGTGTTAATTCCAAAGTGCAAAATAGGCAGGCTGTGTGAATCCTTGTATGTATGTCTATGAGAACCTCTGAATGAGATGAGAGATGAGCAATTGAGTATAAGGGATTTTTGTTATCTTCTCTTTGTAAGACCAAATGACCACTGAAAAGTGAAAGGAAGAAAAACAAATCCCTGAATGAGCACGTATGAATGAATCATCACACATCATTTTGTGTCAAGAGATTGTTACCTTTCTAGTTCTTGTGGGAGATCCTGGACAGATGCATTATAGATATTTCAAATCTACATCTGAGACTGAATGAATTGAGTAATGATATAGCTCGTGTTATATGTGGCATTACATTGTAAAGTTTCCTGGATGCATTTGGCCAGAAAAGGGCACAGCTCGGTTACTCATATTATATAGTTACCTGCTCTTATAGTGAAATCCTGTGATTTTTAGAGTTTTGCAGAAATTGATTTTGATTAAGTCTAAAAGAACTACTGCCTTCTGTTACTGTGTGAAGGAAGCTACATTTCTAAAATTCTGATGGGAGGGGGGAATGAAAGGGCTGAGCGGTTCTCCTCTCCTCTCTCTCCGTTGTTATCTCCCCTGAGTATCTAATGGGAGGATTCATGGAGCTGCACTCAAGATTCTCTGTGTTCCTGTCCTTGGCGTAAATACTTGCTAGGAGATTTGTGCATTTTAAAGCAACAGTACTTAATTGAAGTGGGATGAAATTTTGTAAGTTGAAGTTGGACGTTGAAAGTAAAATATGGTGCCTAATTTAGAAGGAAATTGTAAGTGATTGTTTGGTCATTAATGTGCTTGAACCTGCTTCTAGTTGTGTGATTGATTTATAGGAAATTGTGGATCAACAAAGGAGGTAGCCGACTGTATGACTGATAAAGTAGGTTAGAGGCCTATCACACCTGGGCCTTCTTACTTTAGTCAGCGGGTTTTTTTGTTGTGGGTGAGAGGCGAGGGCAAGGAGCCTTCTGGATACACCTTGGCAGGCTCACTCTGACTTGCTATGTGTGGCCTGTAAGACAGAGGTCCAGGCACACAGAAGGGCATTTCAGAACAGAGGTGAGCTGTCTAAGTTGAAGCAGCCTTCCCATGTTCCATGGAGCTGGGCTGAAAGAAAAAGGCCTATTCCTATTCTAGCCAGCTGATCTAACGGGTGAGAGGCAGAGAGCCTTCTCATTACATCCTGTAGGTCTACCGGGTGAGAGGCAAAGAGCCTTCCCGCTACACCTTGGCAGGCTCTCTCTGACTTGCAATGTGTGGCCTGTAAGATAAAGATCCAGGCACACAGAAGGGCATTTCAGAAGAAAGGTGAGCTGTTGGGAGAAAAGGTTTAAGCCATGGGCAACTTTTTCTGTGAGCAGTCGGTGCCCCCAATGGGATCCAAGAAATGAAGAAGTAAAACAAGTGTGACCAATATTGAAAAAGGCAAAAATACCAGAGTGTGAATGTTTGGATGTACAAAAAGGCACAGACAAGGAAAGAAAATAGCAAGTGAATAAATGATGTTTGAGAATGTGCAGCAATATGGAAGGTGTATTATGAATGTTTTGAGTGACAAAGTTTAACCAGAGATCCAGACAAAACAGATGGACTTGTTAACACTGTGGTCAGACTCAGACAAACCCAGACTGAATAGCTACTTGTGTGACCTGTGCTACTGACCTAAGCGAGTTGCGCTAAATCCTGTCCAGACAAGATCATATGTAGTGACATAGAAGCTGACACAATAGTGTGGTTAGTGGGTGGTGGGGACATTGACCTTTGAGGCGTAAGCTGACAGTAGACATCAGACGACCAACCACAACAGGACCTAGAAGGGCGACTAGAATAAGAAAGATGCAGGTGTATTATCCCTGGAGCCCCTATGACCAGCTAGCTTTGCTGAAGCAGCTGCCTGACCCTGAAAACCAACCATTCCCATTTTACAGACACATAAAGGAAATACAGGAGACATATAAGTGTACCTGGGCATACATAGAGAGGTTGGTGAGTTTAATGGCAGGTGACGCACAAGGAAATATAATTAATACACACACGGATGAGGCAAAGAATCAGGCTTGGGGCATGGATGATAAATCTGCATGGTCCGGGGAGACGTACTGTGAGTCACTAAAACAGTGGGCTACAGTGGAACAAACAGAGCAGTCTGTACTGCTGACTAACATGACACAGCAAAAAGGAGAGAGTGTAGAGATGTACTTTGGACGGTTACAGCTGAAATGGGCAGACATGGGTGGGGTATATTTGCATAAACCCACTTGATGTTAGAATACTGGTGAATGCATTCATTGACAGTATGAACAAAGACTTGCGAGATGCAGTACAGACAGCCAGACCTGAATGGAGATATGTAGATCCGAAAGACCTCCTTAAGGTAGCTAAAGTAGTTGAGCAAACAAGGATGATAAGACAACCTGTCATGTATGCTGGAGCACAAGGAAAACAGTGGAGACATAATAGGGGACCAAGGGACCTAGAAACAGTGAGGTGCTGGAATTGTGGTGCTTACAAAACTTATTGTTAGTGACAATAACCCTATGAATTTACTGTCATGATTAAATTGGAAAAAAAAAATCGGAAACACTCCTCCTTGTGTAAAGCAATACCACTTGAGCCTAGCCAAATCAATGGCCCTGAGCAGGGATATTAAAGAGTATGATAGGCAGGTGTTCTGGTGCAAAGATCTTCCCCCTGCAACACCCCTTTGTATCCCATTAAGAAAAAAGGACCGAAGGGTTCCCCTGACACTTAGAGAATGGTTCATGACTTAAGAGCTATTAATGATGTTACAGAAAGTGTGACCTCAATTGTCCCTAACGGACACACAATACTGTCACAGATCCCAGTGATGTCAAAATGTTTCACAGTCATTGATTTAGCGGGTGCATTTTTCTCTGTACCCCTGCACCTTGTCTGACAGTATCTTTTCCTTTACTCATAAAGGTAAACAATATTGTTGGACAGTCCTCCCACAAAGGGGGAAAGAAATCCCCTGCCATCTATTCAGCAGCGATGGCAGGGATCCTTGAGTAGTGGCAATCACCTCATCCGCAGATTGTACTATTACAGTACGTGGATGACCATTTGCTGTTCTGCCTGGACCAGAGGTCCTGCAGGGAAGCTACAGTTTCCTTGCTATGTTTTTAGCAGAAAAGGGCTGCAAGGTCTCACGTGACAAATTACAGTATTGCAAACAAAAGGTGACATTTTTGGGACATTGTATTGCCGAAGGGACGAGACACCTGACTGAAGACAGGAAACAGGCAATTCAAAATCTCCATCTACCCAGGTCCCATCAGCATCTAAGCACCTTCCTAGGTTTGGTGATCTACTGCAGGCCTTGGATAAGGTCTGCTTCACAAATGATGCAACAACTTTATGACTGCTTGTCATCAGACCCCTATGATCTCACTCAAGAAGCAATTGATTCCTTCCATTCTCTCAAACTGCTCATTGTGTCAGCCCCGGCCTTAGGCATTCCAAACTATGACCAGCCATTTTTCTTGTTTTGCACAGAGCAGGGAGGACATGCTACCGCAGTACTGACACAACAACATGGAGGGAAATAGAGACCAATAGCTTACTACTCAGCACAATTAGACCCAGTGATCAGAGGGTCACCTACGTGTGTCCGTGCGGTAGGAGCAGCTGCACTACTACTAGGAAAGGCATGTGAGATCACACTGATGTTTCTTTTAACAATTTATTCCCCACATGACATCCAATCCATACTCGTACAAGTTCAGCCCAAAACATCTGTCTATGGCCAGACAGCTCCGACTTGAATGTGCTCTACTAATTCCTGAGTATATCACCCTCAAAAGGTGTAACGTTCTGAATCCAGCCACCCTCCTGAAAAGGGGGAATTGTTGACCATATTAGCAAGTGAGGAAGAATACTTTGACATGATGCATGAACATGACTGCATAGAACTGATGAGTCAGGAGACAGTGGGTTTTGCACACGTTCATTAAAAAACCTGTTCCTAATGCAGATTTTGAGTTTTTTGTAGATAGCTCCAGATACCACCAGGATGGACGATTCTACACTGGATATGCAGTAGTATCCTCGCATGAGGTAATCCGAGCTGAACCTCTCCCTCCTCACATGTCGGCACAGGAGGCAGAGTTGAAGGCACTCACTGAGGCGTGTAGAGCCGCTGCAGGTAAAGTCGCTAATCAGCTGGTAAGCCCATTAAGAATGCAGAGCTGGTGAAACAATTGATGGAGGTATTGATGTTACCAGTCCAGGTTGGCATTGTCAAGGTAAAAGCACACAAAAAATGTGACTTCGTGGAGGTAGAGGGCAACAGAAGGGCGGACGAGGCTGCTAAAGTAGCAGCAAGGTGGCCTAGGGAGCAGTGGATGGTGGCAGGGAGTCAGCGTATTCCAGTCACACTGTAATCCCTCCAGCAAAAGGCTGCCAAACAGAGAAGGTACACCGGGGGAGACTGGGAGCTGAACTCAAATGGAGTATGGGAGAATAAGGATAAATTGTGCCTACAGAAGTCCCTGTTCCTAATCATGGCGCAAGCAACACATGGCCCCACTCACGCCACAAAAAGTCACATGTGTGCCATTTCTAGATGCCTTCTGGATCGCTCCTGGTTTCAGTTTCGCAGCCGCGAACCTTGTACAATCATGCCTCATCTGTGCACAGCATAACTCAGGTAAAACAGTCCCTAAGAAAGCGACACCTAGGCCTCTCTACCCGTTTCAGAGACGGCAGATTGACTACATACAGCTACCAAGGTAGGAGTGTATGCAAATGTCCTAGTATGTGTAGATCTCTTCTTTGGTTGGCCGAAAGCCTATTCGGTAAAATGTGCAAATGTTAAAACGACTGCAGACAAACTGATGAAAGAACTGATCTGCAGGTATGGTGTCCCAGAAACCATAGAAACCAATAGAGGTGCACACTTCATGGGAGAAATAATGAGGAAAGTCATGCAGGCCCTGGGTGCAGAGCAAGCATTTCATACACCATATAGTCCACAAAGTAGTGGGAAAGTGGAAAGACTAAATGGGACACTTAAACTGAAAATTCAAAAGGCCATGGCAGACACAGTAAAGAGCTGGGTAGAGTGCTTGCCTCTTGCACTCTTTTCAGTCAGACACACTCCAAATAAAAAGACAGGCTTGTCTCCCTTTGAAGTCCTGTTTGGTAGTGCACCAAAGACTGGTCTGTACTTCCCACAGGTACTACAAATGCAATACGGTGCTAGGACAGCCTATGTCCAGGCCTTGCAGAAAAGACTTAATGTGGTGCATAACATGTGTTTTCATCCATTCCAGATCCTAATGCCAGTGCAGATGTGCATCAGCTGAATCCATGTGATTGGGTGGTTATACGCAGACACATGAGAAGGAGCCTGGACCCACGATTTGACGGCCCCTTCCAAGTCAAGCTGACCACATCCACCTCAGTAAAAACTTGAGGGAAAGCCCACCTGGATCCACGACAGTCACTGCAAGAAGGTCCTTTCAACAGCAGAAAGACTGTTCTCCTAATCAGCTTGCTGGCAGTGGCAGGGTTACTGCACTCTACAGAGACACAAGATAAACTCTTAAATGCTGACTGGGACAACAAACTTATTCGGCATCATGCTCTTCTCATAAAGGACATGGAAGGACAGAAACCGAAAGACTGTTGGATGTGAACACACAGCCCAGTATCTGCAAGGACTATGCCATACTTAGCCTTACCTCTGGAGCCATGGGAGGTATTAACCCCACACTGCATATACAATGAGACGTGGACTCAGTCAAGGTTTTGGGGAAAAGATGTGCTCTGTGATATATCTGCCTCATTGGCTATAATCGGATGGGCCGCTAATCCCTGGTTTCAGTTTAATATAACGTAGCCTAAGGTACAAATGTGAAGAAGGAATGTGTCAAATAATTGGTCCCACCTGTTGTAATTATATTGACCCTGCTGGCAATCTCCAGATCAGGGCCAGTATAGACAAAATAGGTGAACTTAGAGACCAATGGTTAAAAAAGCACAGTGCAAACAGAGACTCCTGGTGAGGTAACACATTCTTTTTTTAAATCCAGCAAATTGGTTTAATGGTATAGCAGGATGGATTTTTGGCATTGTACAGACTTGTATGCAAATTTTGTTGTTTTGCTTATTGTTTTATGTAGCCGTAAAAGCGCTAATATATGTATTACCTGACAGCAAAAGAAGGAGGAATGTGTCAGATAATTGGTCCCACCTGTTGTAGTTATATTGACCCTGCTGGCAATCTCCAGATCAGGGCCAGTATGGACAAAATAAGTGAATGTAGAGACCAATGGTTAAAACAACACAGTGCAACCAGAGACTCCTGGTGGGGTAACACATTCTCTTTCCTAAATCCAGCAAATTGGTTTAATGGCCTTGCAGGATGGATTTTTTTATATAGACTTGTATGCAAATTTTGTTGTTTTGCTTATTGTTTTATGTAGCCGTAAAAGCGCTAATATATGTATTACTTAAGCTACTGAATAATGTATGCATGAAAAAAGAAGCTAAGGCTGAACCTTCTGTAGTGTATCATAGACCCCAGATAGCCATTGCTGATGGGGAAAGTGAGTGTCCACACTGAGGGTGGATGGGCGAAGCAGGTAGGAAGCCCTCTTATGGGTACTAGACCCATGAGATAGTAGCTCCTTTGTGGACATCAGCTGACCCTGGGGCAAAGGTTATACCATTTACAAAAGGGGGAAATTGATATAGAAGGGTTAATGATTTGCCTTTAAATGCCTAATTGCCTTTAAATTCTTCATTTGCCTTTTTCCTTTCATTTATTCTTATGACACTGCAGTTTTGGCTGTCTGCTCTTCAAGGGAAATGTGCTTCTTATCATATATGTTCTCAATAGTCAGCCACAACGTGTTCTGAGTACATTATAAACAAGGCATGACCCTGAAGTGATGGTGGGGGCCACATGAGCTCTATAGAGTAACATATTGTTGTAGATAATATAAAAGATTGCCTTGTGTTTCATTACGTCAGATAAAGTGATTTGCGTGTGTGTGTGTGCAGTCTCCTTTGTTTCCAAGTGCTTGCAAATTAAGGGCGTAATCTCCTTATTCGGCCTCACTGGTGATTTGGCAGACCTGACTTTGGTCAAAATGAAAACAGCTATGACATGGCCATGCATACAAGGATGGGGAAGAGAGGGTCATGCAGATCAGAATGGGGGTGAGGGGCCATGGATACAAGGTAGGGGATGAGGAGCCATGCATACCAGGATAAGGATGAGGGGACAATGCACACTAGGATAGGGATGAGGAGTCATACATACCAGGATACGGATGAGGGGACAATGCATACCTTGCTTATCTTCGAGTCAATACGTTTTCCCAGTTTTTTTGTGGTAAAATTAGATGCCTCGACTTATATTTGGCTCGCCTTACGCTCTAGTATATACAGTATCTCAGCTGTGCAAGAGTCTCCACAAACCTGAATATCCATTTGTCAAATAGCATTTGTAACACTTTCATATGAAAAAAACAATAACAATCTCAGGAAAATCACTAGTGACTCGTAGATGTACATTTTTGATGAGATTCATTCCAAAAATATTAAAATTAATTTATACAAATGAAAGCTTTCAAATGAACTCTTGTTACAATAGGAATAGTGTTGAGCATTCCGATACCGCAAGTATCGGGTATCGGCCGATACTTGCTGTATCGGAATTCCGATACCGACTTCCGATATTTTTTCAATATCGGAATTCGGCATCGGAATCGGAAGTTCAGTTGATTGACGGCCTGACGTCATCATGATGCGCGGTGTGTGCGCATCATGATGCGCCGTCATTTCGGGCCTTCCGGGGGTCTCTGCCGGCCTGCCGGGGGGCTGTGCCGGCCTGCCGGGGGGCTGTGTGGACTGCCCGGGGTCTGTACCGGCCTGCCGGGGGGCTGTGCCGGCCTGCCGGTGGTCTGTGCACCCTGTGGGGGTCTGTACAAGTCCCATCGGGCGATGCCTGCTACCATGACAGTGATTGACACATTAGCCAATGATGGGACAGTAGTAGTCCCATCATCCGGCTAATGTGTTAAATGTTAAAAAAAAAAAAAAAAATACTACATACATACTACATGCATGCTACATACATACTACATGCTACATACATACTACATACATGCTACATACATACTACATACATGCTACATACATACTACATACATGCTACATACATACTACATGCATGCTACATACATACTACATGCTACATACATACTACATGCATGCTACATACATACTACATATATACTACATACATACTACATACATGCTACATACATACTGCATGCTACATACATACTACATACATACTACATACATACTACATGCATGCTACATACATACTACATACATACTACATGCATGCTACATACATACTACATGCTACATACATACTACATACATGCTACATACATACTACATACATGCTACATACATACTACATGCATGCTACATACATACTACATGCTACATACATACTACATGCATGCTACATACATACTACATATATACTACATACATACTACATACATGCTACATACATACTGCATGCTACATACATACTACATACATACTACATACATACTACATGCATGCTACATACATACTACATATATACTACATGCATGCTACATACATACTACATGCTACATACATACTACATATATACTACATACATACTACATACATGCTACATACATACTGCATGCTACATACATACTACATACATACTACATACATACTACATGCTACATACATACTACATATATACTACATGCATGCTACATACATACTACATGCTACATACATACCACATACATACTACATACATACTACATACATACTACATGCTACATACATACTACATATATACTACATGCATGCTACATACATACTACATGCTACATACATACCACATACATACTACATACATGCTACATATATACTACATGCATGCTACATACATACTACATATATACTACATGCATGCTACATACATACTACATGCTACATGCATGCTACATACATACTACATACATACTACATGCTACATACATACCACATATATACTACATACATACAATACATTCATACAATACATACATAGACATACAGTACATATAACATAGAGTAACATACTTACCAATACTTGTCACATTGTTCCCCGAAGCCATTGTCTTTTCCGGAATAAATATTAACATAACAAACCACAAAAATACTCACCCACGATCCGAAGCAGTCCACGAGTGTGTCCCACGACGATCTTGGGTAGAGAACTGCAGCATCAGATGATGCTGCCGTTCTCTACGGTCTGCAGGAATCCAATGACGGAAGGTAGGTATCCTTCCGCACTGTATTCCTCCGCCACTTAAAAAAAAAAAAAGTCCCTAGTCTCACTTTATGCCATTGCTGTGTGGGAAATTCCCACACAGCAATGGCATAAAGTGAGACTAGGGACTTTTTTTTTTTTAAGTGGCGGAGGAATACAGTGCGGAAGGATACCTACCTTCCGTCATTGGATTCCTGCAGCCCGTAGAGAACGGCAGCATCATCTGATGCTGCAGTTCTCTACCCAAGATCGTCGTGGGACACACTCGTGGACTGCTTCGGATCGTGGGTGAGTATTTTTGTGGTTTGTTATGTTAATATTTATTCCGGAAAAGACAATGGCTTCGGGGAACAATGTGACAAGTATTGGTAAGTATGTTACTCTATGTTATATGTACTGTATGTCTATGTATGTATTGTATGAATGTATTGTATGTATGTAGTATATATGTGGTATGTATGTAGCATGTAGTATGTATGTAGTATGTATGTAGCATGCATGTAGCATGTAGTATGTATGTAGCATGCATGTAGTATATATGTAGTATGTATGTAGCATGTAGTATGTAGCATGCATGTAGTATATATGTAGTATGTAGCATGTAGTATGTATGTAGCATGCATGTAGTATATATGTGTTATGTATGTAGCATGTAGCATGCATGTAGCATGCATGTAGTATGTATGTAGTATATATGTGGTATGTATGTAGCATGCAGTATGTATGTAGCATGCATGTAGTATATATGTAGTATGTATGTTGCATGTAGTATTTATGTAGTATGAATGTAGCATGTATGTAGTATGTAGTATGAATGTAGCATGTATGTAGTATGCATGTTGTATGTATGTAGCATGTAATTTTTTTTTTTTTTTTTTTTTTTTTTACATTTAACACATTAGCCGGATGATGGGACTACTACTGTCCCATCATTGGCTAATGTGTCAATCACTGTCATGGTAGCAGGCATCGCCCGATGGGACTTGTAGTCCCATCGGACGATGCCTGCACAGACCCCCGGAGCCTGCACAGACCACCGGCAGGCCGGCACAGCCCCCCGGAGCCTGCACAGCCCCCCGGCAGGCCGGCACAGCCCCCCGGCAGGCCGGCACAGCCCCCCGGAGCCTGCACAGACCACCGGCAGGCCGGCACAGACCACCGGAGCCTGCACAGACCCCCTGGCAGGCCGGCACAGCCCCCCGAAAGGCCCGTACAGACCCCAGAGAGGCTGTACAAGGGCAGGAAAGGGTTTTTCTTATTCCGATACCGGAAGTCCCATAGACTTGAATGGGACTTCCGGTATCGGAATCGGCGATACCGATACTTTTTTTAAAGATCGGCCGATACCATCCGATACGATACTTTGAAGTATCGGACGGTATCGCTCAACTCTAAATAGGAATTTAATTACTACAACTTGGCACTATTGTTGAAACCATACAAATGACAGTTGAAATTAAGCTGATAGCCATAAGACTATGGTCTTGGTCTTATTTTTTGTCATTTAATAGACTTTTCAGAAACTTGCTTATGATATTGAGACCTACAGTATGTCAAGTCTTAGATTAACACTTAAATGAATAACACAATTAGATTTGGACTACATTTGCTAGACAGAATGTAAGATCTACTATAAGTTGAAAGATGATCAGTTTTAGTAAAGGAGTAAGCAGGAAATGTTCAGTTGAGTGTGTTTTTTGCACTTAAAAAGTTTCAAAAACTTGGGAATACTTTTCATTCTGTACAATGTTTTATTTGATGCTGTCTCTTTCAATCCACTGGTGCCTAATAATTCTAAGTTTACATGAAATATTCATGTTTCTGTTTCAAAAATCAGTGAAGATAACATAAATTTCAATATTCTCTAAGCTAAAGAATGCTACTTTGTTTTATTTGTCTTCCTCTCTAATTTTTCTTATAAAATGAAGGATAACAAGCAATTTTGTTTTAGTATAGTACGGTTGTATTTTTTTATTTGTTGATCAATATAACAATTTTTACGGTGGTTTTTCAGTTCCTAAATTGATCACTGTTTTTTCGATCTGAAATCATGTTTTTTTTTTTCTTTTATTGAACAAGATATCTGTTAATTATAGCATAAATAAATAATAATAAAACCATATATTATTGTGGATAATCTTGTATTGCTGTTATATCGTTAAAGAGAACCAATCAGCTTTTTTAAAGGAGTTGTCCTCTTTCAACTATTTTTAGTCACAGGATCAAGTTACGTATAAAATAAACTGAGCTTTAATTACCCTCTCAGGGTTCACAGCTGCCTCTCCGCCAACAGAACAGCTTCAGTCGTGATGTTGTTTTGCAGATAATGAGTGTTTATGAAAATGCATTTTTTCTTTGTACTTTGTGCTGTGCATTTATTCTGTTATTCCTTCTAGATATGTATGAGAATTTTGAAAATGGGGCATAACCATATAGTTATTTTTCTCCCTTCTGAGCCAATTTTAATTTCTAAGCTTTGTTTTTTCCCCCTTTTTGTTCCTGAAAGCCATACCTTTTTCATTACTATATATTATTCAACTTCTTTTTGGGATAGAGATATAGATTGAATGACATGATTCACTTCACATAATGTACAATGAAAAATGAGAAAAATGTTAGTGACGAGTTGAGCGATACGGGTCTGTCAAATTCAAAAATAGCCAACTTTAGCTAAAGTCGGGTTTCGCCGATCGAAACACGACCATAGCGTGAGGTCGGCCATGAGGTCGCCGATCAGAGCGCCAAAGTCGCGTTTCAAATATTGCTTCCTGCGCCTTTTCTCAGCCAATGATGGAGGACGCACACTGTGGGCAACGCGATGACATGGGCAGCAGCCACCACAATCTGAGAGAGGGGCATTGAAGTGATTGGCTGGCTTTGTGTCGTCACAGTGGGTATAAAAGGCCATGACCGCCGACCGCCATCTTACTTCTGCCGATCTTAGAA
This sequence comes from Dendrobates tinctorius, assembly GCF_039654945.1. Classification (NCBI taxonomy): domain Eukaryota; kingdom Metazoa; phylum Chordata; class Amphibia; order Anura; family Dendrobatidae; genus Dendrobates; species Dendrobates tinctorius. The sequence goes on from NW_027361829.1 coordinate 60,627,052, forward strand.
TAGGGAGAGGTGCTGCTGCTGCTGCTGATTCTGAATAGGGAGAGCGTTAGGCAGGGAAGAAGAAAAACAAAATTGCTTCTGCTGATAGCGCTTTTCACTGTACAGTTAATGTGCATTTAAAGGGGAGGATTTTTGTTGTGTGCAGCAGCGCTGGTTGTGATTAGGCTGCCTTTTAAGGCAACCTGCTAGCAGCATTGCTGTGTGCACACTGCTGTTCAATCTGATTTTTTCAAAGCACTCCAACTTTTATTATTTTGCTCTGGTGGGTTACTGAGCATTCATTTTTTCACACACCGTACAGCGGTCTACGCTCCTCACCCACTACCGAGTACCGGCTGGTATCATTGACAAATACAAGCTATCGGGATGTGACTCTGGAAAAACAAGCCGAGGAGATTTTCAATTTTTCCAGACATACACCTTATAGAGCTCTCCGCTTTTCAAAAAGTTTTGTATATCTGCTGTTTGATAACGGTCAAAACTAGACAGAGACAGTGTGTGTCAGTCAGTATACAAATAGACAGAGATTGACAATTTTCCATACAGACACCGTATAGCGGTGTACGTTCCTCACACACTACCGTGTACCGGCTGGTATCACGGACAAATAGAAGCTATCTGGGGGTGACTCTGGAAAAACAAGCCAAGGAGATTTTCAATTTTTCCAGACCTACACCTTAGAGAGCTTTCCGCTTTTCAAACAGTTTCATATATCTGCTGTGTGATGACGGTCAAAACTAGAGAGAGACAGCGTGTGTCAGTCCGGATACGAATAGACGGAGATTAACAATTTTTCATACACACACCGTATAGCGGTTTACAGTCCTCACCCACTGCAATGTACCTGCTGGTATCATGGACACATAGAAGCTATCTGGGTGTAACTCTGGAAAAACAAGCCGAGGAAATTTTCCATATTTCCAGACCTACACCTTATAGAGCTGCCCGCGTTTCAAACAATTTCGTATATCTGCTGTTTGATCACGGTCAAAACTAGACAGAGACAGCGTGTGTCAGTCTGTATACAAATAGACGGAGATAGACAATTTTCCATACAGACACCGTATAGTGATGCACACTCCTCACACACTACCGTGTACCGCCTTGTATCACAGACAAATAGAAGCTATATGTGTGTGACTCTGGAAAAACAAGCCGAGGAGATTTTCCATTTTTCCAGACATACACCTTAGATAGCTATCCGCTTTTCAAACTGTTTTGTATATCTGTTGTTTGATTACGGTCAAAGCTAGAGAGAGACAGCGTGTGTCAGTCCGTATACAAATAGACGGAGATTGACAATTTCCATACACACCCTATAGCGGTGTATGCTCCTCATCACACTAACGTGTAACGGCTAACATCAAAGACAAATAGAAGCTATCTGTGTGTGACTCTGGAAAAAAAAGCCGAGGAGATTTTCCATTTTTCCAGACCTACACCTTATAGAGCTGTATGCTTTTCAAACAGTTTTGTATATCCGCTGTTTGATAATGGTCAACACTAGACAGAGACAGCATGTGTCAGTTTGTATAAAAATAGACGGAGATTGACAATTTTCCATAACCACACCTTATAGCGGTGTACGCTCCTCACACACTACCGTGCACCATCTTGTATCATGGACAAATAGAAGCTATCTGTGTGTGACTCTGGAAAAAGAAGCTGAGTAGATTTTCCATTTTTCCAGACCTACACCTTAGAGAGCTGTCCGCTTTTCAAACAGTTTCGTATATCTGCTGTTTGATAGCAGTCAACACTAGACAGAGACAGCGTGTGTCAGTCCGTATAAAAATAGATGGAGATTGACAATTTTCCATACACACACCGTATAGCAGTGTACGTTCCTCACACACTACCGTGTGCCGCTTGCATCATGGACAAATAGAGGCTATCTGTGTGTGACTCTGGAAAAACAAGCCGAGGAGATTTTCCATTTTTCCAGACTACACCTTAGAGAGCTGTCCGCTTTTCAAACAGTTTCGCATATCTGCTGTTTGATCATGGTCAAAACTAGACAGACAGCGTGTGTCAGTCCGCATACAAATAGATTGAGATTGACAATTTTCCTTAAAGACACCGTATAGCGGTGTACGCTCCTCACACACTACTGTGTACTGCCTTGTATCATGGACAAACAGAAGCTCTATGTGTGTGACTCTGGAAAAAGAAGCTGAGTAGATTTTCCATTTTTCCAGACCTACACCTTAGAGAGCTGTCCACTTTTCAAACAGTTTCGTATATATCTGCTGTTTGATGACGGTCAAAACTAGACAGAGACAACGTGTGTCAAACCGTATACAAATAGACGGAGATTGACACTTTTCCATACACACCCCATATAGCAGTGTACGTTCCTCACACACTACCGTGTGCCGCTTGCATCATGGACAAATAGAGGCTATCTGTGTGTGACTCTGGAAAAACAAGCCGAGGAGATTTTCCATTTTTCCAGACCTACACCTTAGAGAGCTGTCCGCTTTTCAAACAGTTTCGTATATCTGCTGTTTGATGATGGTCAAGACTAGACAGTGACAGGGTGTGTCAGTCTGTATAAAAATAGACGGAGATTGACAATTTTCCATACAGACACCGTATAGCGGTGTATGCTCCTCTCACACTACCGTGTACCGCCTTGTATCACGGACAAATAGAAGCTATCTGTGTGTGACTCTGGAAAAACAAGCAGAGGATATTTTCCCTTTTTCCAGACCTACACCTTAGAGAGCTGTCCGCTTTTCAAACAGTTTCGTATATCTGCTGTTTGATGACGGTCAAAACTAGACAGAGACAGCGTTTGTCAGTCCATATACAAATAGAAGGAGATTAACAATTTTCCATATACACACCGTATAGTGGTTTCCGCTCCTCACACACTACCGTGTACCGGCTGGTATCACTGATAAATAGAAGCTATCTGGGGGTGACTCTGGAAAAACAAGCAGAGGAGATTTTCCATTTTTCCAGACCTACACCTTAGAGAGCTGTCCGCTTTTCAAACAGTTTTGTATATCTGCTGTTTGATGAAGGTCAAAACTAGACAGAGACAGCGTGTGTAAGTCTGTATACAAATAGACGTAGATCGACAATTTTCCATACACACCGTATAGTGGTGTACTCTCCTCACACACTGCTGTGTACCGCCTTGTATTACGGACAAATAGAAACTATCTGTGTGTGACTCTGGAAAAAAAGCCGAGGAGATTTTTCATTTTTCCAAACCTACACCTTAGAGAGCGGATCGCTTTTCAAACAGTTTCGTGTATCTGCTGTTTGATATCGGTCAAAACTAGACAGCGACAGTGTGTGTCAGTCCGTATACAAATAGACTGAGATTGACAATTTTCCATACAGACACCGTATAGCGGTGTCCACTCCTCACACAGTACCATGTACCACCTTGTGTCACGAACAAATAGAAGCTATCTGTGTGTGACTCTGGAAAAACAAGCCGTGGAGATTTTCCATTTTTCCAGACGTACACCTTAGAGAGCTGTCCACTTTTCAAACAGTTTTGTATTTCCGCTGTTTGATAACAGTCAAAACTAGACATAGACAGCGTTTGTCAATCTGTATACAAATAGACGAGATTGACAATTTTGCATTCACACACCGTATAGCGGTGTACGCACCTCATCCACTACCGTGTACCGGCTGATATCACGGACAAATAGAAGCTATCTGGGTGTGACTTTAGAAAAACAAGTCGAGGACATTTTCCATTTTTCCAGACCTACACCTTATAGAGCTGTCCGCTTTTGAAACTGTTTCGTAAATCTGCTGTTTGATACTAGTCAAAACTAGATAGAGACAGCATGTGTCAGTCCATATACAAATGGATGGAGATTGACAATTTTCAATACACGCACCGTATGGCGGTGTACGCTTCTCCCCCACTGCCGTGTACCGGATTGCATTACGGACAAATGGAAGCTGTTTGTTGATGGTCAAAACTAGACAGAGACAGCATGTGTCAGTCTGTATGCGAATAGACGTAGATTGACAATTTTCCATACAGACACCGTATAGCGGTGTACGCACCTCTCAAACTACCGTGTACTGCCTTGTATCATGGACAAATAGAAGCTATCTGTGTGTGACTCTGGAAAAACAAGCCGAGGAGATTTTCCATTTTTCCATACCTAAACCTTAGAGAGCTGTCCGCTCTTCAAACAGTTTTGTATATCTGCTGTTTGATGACGGTCAAAACTAGACAGAGACAGCGTGTATCAGTCAGTATACAAATAGATGGAGATTGACAATTTTCCATACAGACACCGTATAGCGGTGTGCGCTCCTCACACACTACAGTGTACCGGCTGGTATCACGGACAAATAGATAGAAGCTATCTGTGTGTTACTCTTGATAAATAAGCCGAGGAGATTTTCCATTTTTCCATACCTTAACCTTAGAGAGCTGTCTGCTTTTCAAACAGTTTTGCATATCTGCTGCTTGATTACGGTCAAAACTAGACAGAGACAGCATGTATCAGTCATTATACAAATAGACGGAGATTGAGAATTTTCCATACAGACACCGTATAGCGGTGTATGCTCCTCACACACTACCATGTACTGGCTGGTATCACGGAAAAATAGAAGCTATCTGGGTGTGACTCTGGAAAAACAAGCCGAGGAGATCTTCCATTTTTCCAGACCTACACCTTATAGAGCTGTCCGCTTTTCAAACAGTTTCGTATATCTGCTGTTTGATCACGGTCAAAACTAGACAGAGACAGCGTGTGTCAGTCCGTATAAAAATAGACGAAGATTGACATTTTTCCAAACACACACCGTATAGCGGTGTACGCTCCTCACAAACTACTGTGTACCACCTTGCACCACGGACAAATAGAAGCTATCTGTGCATGACTCTGGAAAAACCAGCCAAGGAGATTTTCCATTTTTCCAGACCTACACCTTATAGAGCTGTCCGCTTTTCAAACAGTTTCGTATATATCTGCTGTTTGATATTGGTCAAAACTAGACAGAGACAGCATGTGTCAGTCTGTATACAAATAGACGGAGATTGACAATTTTCCATATACACACCATATAGCGGTGTACGCTCCTCACACACTGCCCTGTACTGGCTGGTATCACTGACAAATAGAAGCTATCTGAGTGTGACTCTGGAAAAACAAGCCAAGTAGATTTTCCATTTTTCCAGACCTACACCTTAGAGAGCTGTCCCCTATTCAAACAGTTTCGTATATATCTGCTGTTTGATATTGGTCAAAACTAGACAGAGACAGCGTGTGTCAGTCCGTATACAAATAGACGGAGATTGACAATTTTCCATATACTGTACACACCATATAGCGGTGTACGCTGTTATGAATGAGTCACCGTAGGAGGCAAAAACAGAAATACTAGCTAAGTCCAGAAAACCATAGAAGTTGGCAGCTATCGGATTGCAGACCCCTGAACCTATCAACAACAACTAGCAGGAGCCGTGGGGGGTTCCTACGGTGCCCTAGACCCTTCGATCACAGCCGGAGAACTAAATAACCTAAAGACAGAAAGGGAAATCTAAACTGCCCCAGAGCAGACTCCAAAGCAATAGGCAGCCCCCAACATATAATGACGGTGAAACAAGATGAAAAAACACTCACAACAGTACCTCCCCCTTGAGGAGGGGTCACCGAACCCTCATCCATGCCACCAGGGCGATCAGGGTGAGCCCGATGAAAGGCACGCACCAATCTTTTGGCATGAATATCAGAGGCAGAGACCCAGGAATTATCCTCCTGACCATAACCTGTTATGATTGAGTCACCGTAGGAGGCAAAAACAGAAATGCTAGCTAAGTCCAGAAAACCAGAGAGGTTGGCAGCTATCGGATTGCAGACCCCTGATCCTATCCACACCAACTAACAGTAGCCGTGGGGGGTTCCTACGATGCCCTAGACCCCTCGATCACAGCCGGAGAATTAAATAGGCCTAAAGAAAGAAAGGGGAAATCTAAACTGCCCCAGAGCAGACCCCAAAGCAATAGGCAGCCCCCAACATATAATGACGGTGAAGCAAGATGAAAACACTAACACAGACAGAAAGATAGACTGAGCAAAGACGGGGCCCAAGCTAACTAGATAGGAAAGGACAGGAAGGCTGCTGTCTGCAATTCGTGAAAAACCCTATGAAAATAAGAGCCAACAGACTGACAGTGAAAAAGGCCCTGAAGACGCTAGGCTTCAAAAAAGCTATGTCAGTACTCAGGAATATTCTGAAGACAGAGCAACCGGCAAAAGGAGATTCAGCTCACCCCAGCAGGGAATGGCAGAATCCAGAAAAGCAAGGAAAACAAAAACAAAACACAAAAGCTAACAGGCAAAGCAGAAAACTTAGCTTTAGAGGAGCAGGAATCAGACTGGTGTCCTAGAAGTCCACAGAGAAATCACCCGCAGGGCAGAAGGGCATCGGCAGCCTTATATCCAGTCCGTGACTCCACTCAGCCAGTCATCCTCATTAGGCTCAGGTGCCTGATAATCAGGCTCATTACCTTCCTTTACCAGAATAGGGAGTTCACCAGACCTCAGTGACAAAGGGGAAAATGAATTCACAACAGTACCTCCCCCTTGAGGAGGGGTCACCGAACCCTCAACCTCGCCACCAGGGCGATCAGGGTGAGCCCGATGAAAGGCACGCACCAATCTTTTGGCATGAATATCAGAGGCAGAGACCCAGGAATTATCCTCCTGACCATAACCCTTCCACTTAACCAAATACTGGAGTCTCCGTCTAGCCAGACGGGAATCCAGTATTTTCTCTACCTCATATTCAATGTTACCTTCAACCAATACAGGGTCTGGAGGTGCCACCCCAGGAACAACTGGTTCAACAAACCTCTTCAACAAGGACTTATGGAACACATTATGGATTTTAAATGTGACAGGAAGAGCCAAACGAAAAGAGACGGGATTAATAATCTCCAAAATCTTGTAAGGTCCAATAAATCTAGACTTAAACTTAGGAGAAGCCACCTTCATAGCAATATTTTTTGATGATAACCACACCATATCACCAATCTTAAACTGGGGACCAATGGTCCTATGTCGATTGGAAAACCGCTGGGCCTTTTCCTGGTAGAGAGATAACTTATCCACCACTTGGTCCCAGATCTGGTGCATTCTCTCCACCACAGTGTCAACACCTGGGCAGGCAAAAGGCTCCACCTGCCCTGAAGAAAATCGAGGATGAAACCCAAAGTTACAAAAAAAAGGTGACATCAAAGTGGCAGAACTAGCTCTATTATTTAAAGCAAATTCGGCCAAGGGCAAAAATGAAACCCAATCATCCTGATCAGCGGAAATAAAACATCTCAAATACGACTCCAAGGTCTGGTTTGGTCTCTCTATCTGCCCATTGGTCTGAGGGTGAAAAGCAGTGGAGAAGGACAACTGAATTCCCAGCTTGGAACAGAAGGTCCTCCAAAATCTAGACACAAACTGAACTCCTATGTCAGATACAATGTTCTCAGGAATCCCGTGTAAGCGAACCACCTGTTGCAAAAACAGGGGCATCAACTCAGAGGAAGATGGCAACTTAGGGAGTGGTACAAGATGAACCATGTTAGAGAACCTATCACAAATCACCCAAATAACAGTCATTCTTTGAGAGACCAGCATATCAGAGATGAAATCCATTGAAATATGGGTCCATGGCCTCCTGGGGACCGGCAAAGGCATCAACAACCAACTAGAGCGAGAACAAGATTTAGACCGGGAGCAAGTCCCACAGGACTGCACAGAATTCCTGACATCATGAGACAAGGTGGGCCACCAAAAAGAGCGACTCACCAGATCTCTAGTACCAAAAATACCTGGATGACCAGCCAATGCAGAGCAATGAACTTCAGACATCACTCTCTTCTTCCACTGGTCAGGAACATACAACTTTCCACTGGGACAATGCTCAGGTTTGTCCTCCTGGAACTCTTGCAGAGCAAGTCTCAAATCGGACGAGATGGCAGAAAGAACTACCCCTTCGCCTAAGATGGTAGCAGGCTTGGTCACCACAGGAGAATCAGCAAAGAAACTCCTAGAGAGGGCGTCTGCCTTGACATTCTTAGTTCCAGGAAGAAAAGAGACAACAAAATCAAAACGTGTAAAAAACAAGGCCCACCTAGCCTGTCTAGGGTTCAAGCGTTTAGCCGACTCTAGGTAAATCAAATTCTTGTGGTCAGTGAGGACCACAACTTGATGTTTAGCTCCCTCCAACCAATGTCTCCACTCCTCAAATGCCCATTTCATGGCCAACAGTTCCCGATTCCCCACATCATAGTTACGTTGAGATGGAGAGAACTTTCGGGAAAAGAAAGCACAGGGATTCATTTTAGATGTTACAGGATCCTTTTGGGACAAAACAGCTCCTGCACCAATCTCAGAAGCATCCACCTCTACCTGGAACGGGAGTGAGACATCAGGTTGCCGCAAAGCCGGGGCGGAGGTAAATCTTCGCTTCAGCTCCTGAAAGGAAGCAACAGCCTCCGGAGACCAATTCAACACATCAGCACCCTTCTTAGTCAGATCAGTCAATGGCTTGGCAATACTAGAAAATTTTGCTATAAATTTCCGATAAAAATTAGCAAAACCCAAAAACTTCTGAAGGGCCTTCAAAGAAGTGGGCTGAACCCAATCATAAATGGCCTGTACCTTGGCCGGGTCCATTTCAATAGTTGACGGAGACAAAATAAATCCCAAAAATGAAATCCTCTGTACTCCAAAAAGGCATTTCGATCCTTTGACATACAGGGAATTCTCCCTCAAGATCCGGAACACAGTCCGAATATGTTCCACATGAGAATCCCAATCCTTGGAGAAGATCAAAATATCATCCAGATAGATAATCAAAAATTTATCGACAAAGTCTCGGAAAATATCGTTCATGAAGCACTGGAAGACAGAAGGGGCATTAGTGAGCCCAAAAGGCATCACCAGGTACTCAAAATGTCCCTCTGCAGTATTAAACGCCGTCTTCCATTCATCCCCCTGCTTAATGCGGATAAGATTATACGCCCCCTGAGGTCAAGCTTGGTAAACCAGCAAGCACCTCTAACTCTAGAGAATAGATCCGAAATCAGGGGTAACGGATACTGATATTTAATAGTAATTTTATTGAGGGCACGATAATCAATACAAGGCCTTAAAGAACCATCCTTTTTGGCCACAAAAAAAACCCGGCACCTAAGGGTGAAGAGGATGGTCTAATATGACCCTTCTCCAACGCCTCCTTAATATAGGACCGCATAGCCTCGTGCTCGGGTACAGATAAATTGAAGAGCCGACCCTTGGGAAATTTACACCCCGGGCTTAGTTCAATTGCACAGTCATAACTCCTATGAGGAGGCAAGGACGCAGACTCATTCTCACTAAATACATCATAAAAGTCTGCCAAATAGTCAGGAACATCATGCGACTGAGGAGAGGTGGAAAAAAACGGAGCCTCACTAAAGGCACACCGACAACCCCAACTCACCACAGACACAGATTTCCAATCCAAAACTGGATTATGAATTTGCAACCAGGGAAACCCCAGAACAACGGCATCATGCAGACCATGCAACACCAAAAATCTGCAATTTTCTTGATGGTCTGGGGCGACCCGCATGACCACCTGGGTCCAAAACTGAGGTTTATTTTTAGCAAAAGGAGTAGCATCAATCCCCCTCAAAGGGATAGGCTTCTGCAGAGGTGTCATCGGAAATCCACAACGTTTAGCAAAATCCAAGTCCATTAGGTTTAGCGCTGCTCCCGAATCCACAAAAGCCTTGGCGGAAAATGTGGACAGGGAGCAGATCAGAGTAATTACCAGAAGAAACTTATGTTGAACACCACCAACAGAAAACGTGTGTGCAAAGCGTTTCTCTCGTTTAGGACAAACAGAAGTAATATGCGAGGCATCTCCACAGAAAAAACACAGCTTATTACGCCTTCTGAACTCCTGACATTGCGCCTTAGACAAAACTCTATCACATTGCATAGGTTCAGACGTCTGTTCAACCGGTGGCGACACCTCTCGTGCAATCCTGCGTTCACGTAAACGCCGATCAACCTGAATGGCTAATGACTTAGAATCGTCCAGACCAGAGGGAACAGGAAATCCCACCATATTATCTTTTACGGCTTCTGACAAACCCTTCCTAAAGAGAGCAGCCAAGGCATTATCATTCCAGGTAGTAAGGACCGCCCACTTTCGGAACTTTTGACAGTACAACTCTGCAGAATCTCGACCCTGGTTCAATGCCAACAGGGTCTTTTCAGCCTGATCAATAGCATTAGGTTCGTCATACAACAACCCCAAAGCTTGAAAGAATGCGTTCACATTAGTCAGAATAGGATCATCTGGTTTCAAAGAAAATGCCCAATCCTGGGGATCGCCACACAGCAAAGAGATGACAATTTTAACCTGCTGCGTGGAGCTCCCTGACGAGTTAGGCTTCAAGGCAAAAAATAATTTACAATTATTTTTGAAACTCAAAAATTTAGATCGATCCCCAAAAAATACATCAGGTGTAGGGATCTTTGGTTCAACAGCATGCGAACGAGCAAGGTAGGCGGAAATTCCCAGCACTTCCGCAGCGAGCTGCTCCACACGATCAGACAATTGCTTTATCTCCATTGAGAGAAAAAAAAATTCCTCCTACGGCCTCAGAGATATAGAGGAAAGAATATACACACACTATTTTTTTTTTTTTTTAAACACAATTCTTTCCTGCTATTGAGTACCCTAGGATCTGCGGTATGGCGGGTGATTCTGTTATGATTGAGTCACCGTAGGAGGCAAAAACAGAAATGCTAGCTAAGTCCAGAAAACCAGAGAGGTTGACAGCTATCGGATTGCAGACCCCTGATCCCATCCACAACAACTAACAGTAGCCGTGGGGGGTTCCTACGATGCCCTAGACCCCTCGATCACAGCCGGAGAATTAAATAGGCCTAAAGAAAGAAAGGGGAAATCTAAACTGCCCCAGAGCAGACCCCAAAGCAATAGGCAGCCCCCAACATATAATGACGGTGAAGCAAGATGAAAACACTAAGGCTGGTTTCACATTAGCGCTTTTTAAGCGCACGCACGGCCGGGGGTAGCTCCGCCCTCAAGCCGGCTCTCTGCCCGGCGTGCCCACCCCTTGCTTGTAGCGCCGCCTCCTAGCGCACAGCGGCGCCTGCGATCGGCGCACCCTATCTTTAGCATAGGGTGCGCAGATCGTGCGCAGGCCGTGCACTAGTTGCGCTTTGGCTGGTTTCACATTAGCGCTTTTTAAGCGCACGCACGGCCGGGGGTAGCTCTGCCCCTGAGCCGGCTCTCTGCCCGGCGTGCCCTCCCCTTGCTTGTAGCGCCGCCTCCTAGCGCACAGTGGCGCCTGCGATCGGCGCACCCTATCTTTAGCATAGGGTGTGCAGATCGTGCGCAGGCCGTGCGCTAGTTGCGCTTTGACCTGCGCTGCGCACTTTTGACGGTGCGCCGAGCACACCGAAATCCGAAAAGTTTGATTTTGGCGCGCACGGCGCACAGTCAAAAGTGCGCAGCGCAGGTCAAAGCGCAACTAGCGCACGGCCTGCGCACGATCTGCGCACCCTATGCTAAAGATAGGGTGCGCCGATCGCAGGCGCCGCTGTGCACTAGGAGGCGGCGCTACAAGCAAGGGGCGGGAACGCCGGGCAGAGAGCCGGCTCGGGGGCGGAGCTACCCCAGGCCGTGCGTGCGCTTAAAAAGCACTAATGTGAAACCAGCCTTTGACCTGCGCTGCGCACTTTTGACGGTGTGCCGAGCACGCCAAAATCCGAAAAGTTTGATTTTGGCACGCACGGCGTACCGTCAAAAGTGCGCAGCGCAGGTCAAAGCGCAACTAGCGCATGGCCTGCGCACGATCTGCGCACCCTATGCTAAAGATAGGGTGCGCCGATCGCAGGCGCCGCTGTGCGCTAGGAGGTGGCACTACAAGCAAGGGGCGGGCACGCCGGGCAGAGAGCCGGCTCGGGGGCGGAGCTACCCCCGGCCGTGCGTGCGCTTAAAAAGCGCTAATGTGAAACCAGCCTAACACAGACAGAAAGATAGACTGAGTAAATGATGGGGCCCAAGCTAACTAAATAGGACAGGATAGATAAGCTGCTGTCTGCAATCCGCCAAAACCCTATCAAAACAAGAGCCAACAAGCTGATAGGGAAAAAAGCCCTGAAGACGCTAGACTTCAAAAAGACTATATCAGTACTCAGGTATTTTCTGAAGACAGAGCAAAAAGGAATTCAGCTTACCCCAGAAGGGAATGGCAGAAATCTAGAAAAACAAGGCAAAACAAAAACAAAACACAAATGCAAAAAGCAGAGCAGAAAACTTAGCTTTTGAGGAGCAGGAATCAGACTGGTCTCCTAGAATCCCCCAGAGAGATAACGAGCAAGGCAGAAGGCCGTCGGCTGCCTTATATCCAGTCAGTAATTCCCGTCACCCAGTCATCATCATCCTGCCCAGGTGCTTGGTAATCAGCCTCACTACCTTCCTTCACCAGAAGACCTCAATGGTGAAGGGGAAAATGAACTCACAACAATACGCTCCTCACACACTACACTGTACTGGCTGGTATCATGGACAAATAGAAGCTATCTGGGTGTGACTCTGGAAAAACAAGCCAAGGAGATTTTCCATTTTTCCATACCTACACCTTATAGAGCTGTCCGCTTTTCAAACAGTTTTGTATATCTGCTGTTTGATATTGGTTAAAACTAGACAGAGACAGCGTGTGTCAGTCCGTATAAAAATAGACAGAGATTGACAATTTTCCATACACACACCGTATAGAGCTGCCTGATTCTCAAACAGTATTTTATTTCTGCCATTTGCATTACAGTCATATCTATTCAGAGTCAGCGTGTGTTTGTTTGACACTCCGTAAATACATACAATACACGGATATTGTTAGCCACACAAAAAACGTATACAGCTGTACACTTCTGATACAGTTCCGTAAATCTGCTTGTTGGATTACAGTTAAATATATACTGTGAGAGCATCTGTGACTAACAAAATGTATACATAGATTTAATTTTTTTAATACACCTTACACAGGTGGACGCTTCTCATACAGTACCATCTCTCTGCTGGTATTTTTGGTACATTTTCCAAAACATGAGGAAATATGGTGGAAGAGGCCGCGGACGCGGACAGGGGGCGCAGCTGGTACTGATGGTGGTGGTGCATCGGCAGGTTCTGGCAAAAGCACAATAGCAGCTAAGGCAGGAGGTGTTGAGACTGCGTCATCGTCTGGCCCAAGAAGGCCTGTATGGTTCCCTTTTCTTGGAGTAGGAAAACTGCTTTTAAAGCCGGAGCATCAGGAACAGGTTTTGGCGTACATTGCTGAAACAGCCACCAGCTCTATTGCCTCCTCTTCTGAACGTTCGAAACCTCCAAGCACGGAGTTATCAGAGCAGGGTTCTGGTCCGTAAAAACACCTTTCCTTGTGTTCTTCACCCCCACCAAAAGTTAAGGATGCGGCAGCCTACACTTCATATTGCTCTATGGAGCGCTTTTCACATACCATGCCTGGGTTATCAGTCAAATCCTGAATTCCCCAGTCCAAGATGAATCTGACAAAGAGTGCACTGATGCAAAGCCACTGCTATATGATTCTGCTGGTACATTGACCCAGAGCATTACATTGCCCTCTCAGTCTATTGAGCAAGAATCGGACCCTGATGAAACTCAGGTGCCCCTTCCCGCATACTATACCACCTTACACGGTGACACAGAGGAAGGTAAAGAGGAAGGTACAGATGACTTTAAAGAGGAGGTGATGGATGATCCAGTTCTTGACCCGGATTGGCATCCATTGGGGGAGGAGGGTGGTGCTGGCAATAGTTCAGATAAGGAGAAGGATCCGCAGCAGGCATTGATGTCACAGCAGAGGTTATCTGGCAGGCCCGTAGCTGTCCAAAAATGTGTACCAAAAACTAAAAGGGTTGCAGGACAGCTTGGCTAGACGGTCAACTTGGCACAACATGCAAGGCCAGAAAATGTATACCATAGTAGGAAGAGTGCAGTGTGGCACTTCTTTGTCCAAAATCCTACTGATGAGGCAAAGGTTACTTGTAAGAAGTGCGGAAGAACCTTTAGCCGAGGTAAACAATTCAGAAATTTGAATACCAGTTGCATGCTTAGACATTTAATCAACATGCACTTGCAAGCGTGGATGGACTACAAAACCTCAGGTAGCACATGTGCACCTGCTCCAACTGAAGGTAGCCAGCAACGCTCCATCGCTTCCCCCACTGTAAGACCATCGCCACCGTTAAGCACACCACCAGCACTAAATGTGGAGGTGTTGTCACAAGGCCAAAGCACTCAGGGAATCACAAAGGTTTTGCAACACAACACTGAATCTAGGCCATCACCACCAATACCATCACCAACCCCCTCTCACTCCATCCGGTCCACCGCTACTTCCCCCATATGCAGCTCTCCAGTCCAGCTCACCTTACCAGACACTCTGAGTAGGACAAGAACGTACTTAACCTCTCATCCATGTACACTGTGAACACCTACATTGCCAAACTAATCTCATTAGAGATGATGCCCTACCGTTTGGTTGAAAGCGAAGCTTTCTGCGATCTCATGGCCTACGCTGTCCCACGCTATGACCTACCCAGTCGGCACTTCTTTTCTCGAAAAGCCATCCCTGCCCTCCACTAGCATGTGAAAGATCGCATTGTCCATGCACTAAAACAGTCAGTGAGTGGAAAGGTGCACCTCACAACAGATGCATGGACCAGTAGGCATGGCCAGGGCCGTTACGTGTCCATCACTGTGCACTGGGTTAATGTGGTGGATGCAGGCTCCACAGGGGACAGCAACGGTGGAACAGTGCTGCCTAGCCTATGGTATAGGAAACAGTTGGCAGTAGGCTTTCGACCCTCCTCCTCCTCTTCCCTCTCCATCAGCGAAAGCTCGTCCACAGAGCTCAGTCGCGCAAGCACTCCATACGCAGCTATCAAACAGCTAGTGGTAAGCGTCAGCAGACTGTGTTAAAGATCATGTCTTTTGGCGACAACAGACACACCGTGGAGGTACTGGCCCACTACTTGCAGCGACAAACTGAGTCATGGCTGGGCAGTCTACATCTTGAGGCAGGCAAGGTAGTCAGGGATAACGGCCATAATTTTGTGGCAGCCATAGCCCGTGCAAAACTCACACACATACCTTGCCTGGCTCACACTTTGAACCTGGTGGTGCAGTGCTTCCTTAATAATTATCCAGAGTTAACATCCCTACTACGTAAGGTGCGAAGACTGTGCTTGCACATCCGTCGCTCAAACGTCCACTCCACTCGTATGCAGAAGCTGCAGCGATTGCTCCTCCTCCTCAAGCACCACCTAATCATAGACGTTGCAACAAGGTTGAACTCCACCCTGCACATGGTTGAGAGGCTGCGCGAACAGAGGCAGGCTGTAATGCACTTCTGGGAGGATAGACAGGCAGGCAGTTTGAGGGAAGACATGGAATTGTCGGGTGTGGAGTGGTCAAAGCTGAAAGACCTCTGTAAAGTCCTTCAGTGTTTTGAGGAATGCACAAGGCTGGTAAGCGCAGACGACGCCATCATAAGCATGAGCATCCCACTTATGCGTCTGCTCATGCAAACTTTGACGTACATTAAGGATCAGGCGTCTGCAGCGGAGGAGGAGGAGGAGGGAAGCCTTAATGACAGTCAGCCATTGTCTGGTCAGGGAACTGTCCTGGATGAGGTGGAGGAAGAAGAGGAAGAGGAGGAGGAGGAGGATGAGGGGGAAGATTATTTTGAGCAGCAGGATGCTTCTCAGGGGGCAAGAGAAAATGTTGGCGTTCCAAGGTCAGGTACAGTGTTTGTGCGTGACTGTAGGGATGTGGATTTGCCAGAAAGTGCTCCTCCACCCACCACTGGCAGTGCATCACTGACACCTGGAACATTGGCCCACATGTGCGATTATGCCTTGCGGATCCTAAAAAGGGACCCCGCATTGCCAAAATGATGAGGGATGATGACTACTGGCTGGCCAGCATCCTCAATCCATGCTACAAAGGCAAATTACACAACATCATGCCACAGGAGAACCTAGATATAATATTGGCTAACAAACAAGCAACTCTGGTAAACCGTTTGTTTGAGGCTTTCCCAGCACACAGCAGCGGTGCTGTTCTCCCACAAGCCGTAGTGGGCACAATGGAAGAGGTGTTCGTGGTGCACACAGCAGTAGTGGTGTTGAAGACAGGGGTTTAATGACCATGTTGTGGAATGATTTCTCAAGTACCGCTCATACGACTGCTAATACTGCATCGATTAAAAGTGACAGGAGACAGCAGTTGTCAACTATGGTTACAAACTACTCCCATATCGATGTTCTCCCTCACAGGTCATTCCCCTTTAACTATTGAGCCTCTAAACTGGACACCTGGCCTGAATTGGCACAATATGCCTTACAGGAGCTCGCTTGCCCTGCTGCTAGTGTGTTATCTGAAAGAGTCTTCAGTGCTGCTGGATCAATCCTGACAGAAAAAAGGACCAGTCTGTCGACCCAAAATGTTGATGATCTAACCTTCATTAAAATGAACCATGCATGGGTTTCAAAGGATTTTGTCCTACCTTCCCCTGATGACACATAGGTTGCCAGAAAACTGACTCGCTTTTGTCCTCCTCTTCCTCGAACTTGCCCAATTCCTCCCTTTGCAGCAGCTGAATGTCCAGCCAATACACCAACATGTGCCATTTTTTAAGCCTCCCTAAGTGGGCTGCCCACTCACCCCCCAATGGCTGGGGTCAACAACTGGAGCACCCTGGCAAGTGCCATTGCTCTGAACAGGTGGATGGGCCCACTGATGGTCGATGGCACTGGCACAAGGCCCCTCATAGTACAATACAGTGTCTCTGACGGTGGGGGGTCCACTCACCATCAGACACACCAGCGTACTATGAGGGGCCCTGTGCCAGTACTGTCGACCATGAGTGTTCCACCCCTGCTTGGTCATGGCCACAGCACTTGCAAGTTGCAATACTTACCTCTCCCTGCTCCACCGCTGTGTAGTCTGGGCAGTTAAATCCTTCACAGGCACGGCCACTAGAAATTTGGTGTATTGATCAATGATGGTTAAGATGTAGCTATGCCCTGTCCTGCTGGCCTCTACCTTCAGATGATCAATGGCTACCATTTGTAATGGACATCAACTTACAAGCAGATGCAGTGGTGCTTTATGATCACCTATCACAGTTGTGATAGTCACAGACGTGTGACATTCCTGCCACCATTTTTCAATGTATCCTCTCATGCCAATCCAATAGAATCGCCTACGGCCTGTGGCTTCTGTCTTTTGCACTCAAAGATGACCAGTCACATCATGATAGGCAGTGAGGACCATGTCTACATCTGTCCCTGTGATCACAATTTGATGGAGACGAGTAACGGTGATGTGATCCATGCTACTGCGATAAAGCAATCCTTTCTTCACAAAGAACCATTTTCGCTGTCTCCACAGACACAGTAATTGAGGGTCTGCATCGCCTCTGCAACTTCTACCGGGAGGTTTTCCCGCAATGATTAATTCCCAAATTTCTGCTAATACTCGACTTTGCGTCTGTAATTGTATCCATGTAGTTTCCAGTAGTGGAGAGTCTGGACTGGCGTACTAAGATTGAAATATATACGAAGATTTAAAATTACCACAACACTGTATACTGTTGTATGCTTCAACTACCTTTCCCTTTTTCTACTTTTTAAATTCTGGTGTAATACATAGTGAGCCTGTGAGTGTCTGTGTCTGACTCCGGAAGTATAGACGGAAATTTACAATTACCCCTATACTGGATACACCTGGTATGTGCTGATGCAGTACCTTTGTTCAAAATATTGTGTTACGGTATTATCCATAGTGAGTGAGCGTGTGTGGTTTACGCCTTCTATATATACGGTGAATCGGAGATACCAATTTTTACCCTATACTCGATACAGCTTGTATCTTGTTGTACAGTACCTTTGTTCGACATTTAGTATTATGGTCAAATCCATACTGAGTAAGCGTCTGAGAGTGACTATGGGACTATGTATATGGAGATTTCAATTGCACCCTATAATATATATACTTGCTATCTTGTTATCCAGTACCTTTTTTACAACATTTTTTATTATGGTCAAACCCAGACTGATTGAGCGTCTGAGGGTGACTCCGGAAATATTTACCAAGATTTCAAATTTGCCCAACACTGTATACAGCTGTACGCTTGTGTTACATTACCCATTTACAGCTTTTCATATTCTTGTGTAATCCATACTGGGCCTGAGAGCGTTTGTGTCTGCCTCCTGAAATGTATACGGAGATTCAGAATGTTTACACTATGCTAGATATACCTTGTATCTGGTGACGCTGTACCTTTTTTCACCTTTTTATTTTATAGGGTAATCCATACTGAGCCTGTGAGCGTCTGTGTATGACTCATGAAATATATACGGAGATTTACTGTTATCCCTAAACTGTATAGAGCTGTACGCTTCTGATACAGTACAATATATCTGCTGGTATTTTGGGTCAATTTTCTAAAACATGAGGAAGTATGGTGGAAGAGGATGTGGACATGGGCGTGGGGGGCCACCTGGTATTGATGGTGGTGGTGATGCATCTGCTGGTAGTGCCAAAAACACAATAGCAGCTAAGGCAGGAGGCATTGAGCCTGCGTCATGGTGTAGCTCTGGAAGGCCTGTAAGGCTCTGTTTTCTGGGAGTAGGTAGACGACTTTTAAAGCCGGAGCATCAGGAGCTGTTTTTGGCTCACATTGCTGAAACAGCCTCCAGCTCTATCGCCTCCTCTTCTGAAGTTTAAAAAAATGCAAGCACTGAGTCGTAAGTGCAGGCTTCTGGTCAGGAGCAACCACTTTCCTTGTGTCCTTCACCCACACCAAAAGTGAAGGATGCGGCAGCACACACTTCAGATTACTCCATGGAGCGCTTTTCACATACCATGCCTGGGTTAATTAAAAATGGGTCCTGTTGTGAACTCATTTTCTGGTTTACCTCTGGCTTCTGGTGAGGATGGTGGAGCTGGCTGTGTTGACAGAGAAGTCGTGAGTTCTCCATCCGGGCTCCCTCTAGTGGTGACAGTAGGTAATGAAGCTGATATAAATGGCAGAGACCTGCCACCTGAGGAGGAGGACTGTGAGTGGACATCAGGAGTCTCTGACTGGATTTAAGACAGCCGACTCCCTAATTTTGTGCTGGTGATTTTTTCCTGCCCTGAGGTTCTGGTTTATAGTTCTGTTCCTGCCTTCTCAAGCTAAGTGTGCTCTGCTATTTTTTCACTTGAGATTTGGTCTGGTTTACTCAGTTTTTGTGGTCAGCCAGCCCCTGCTGGGGCTGTGCTGAATTTCCATTCTTATGTCTCTGTTTATGCCAGTTTGTTTCTTGTCCCTGATCAGATTGGTCTCTTTTTGCTCTGTCTTCAGAATATACCAGAGTGCTGATATAGGGAATTGAAGTGTTGGACAATTTTTGGCAGGGTTTTGTGCGTGATTGCAGACAGCATCTTTCCTTTCCTGTCCTTTCTAGGTAGTGTGGGCCCCATCGCTTGCTCAGCCTATTTTTCTATCTGTGTTTGTGTTTTCATCTTGTCTCACCGACAATACATGTTTGGGGGCTGTCTATTGCTTTGGGGTCTGCTCTGGGGCAGTTTAAATTTCCCCTTTTCTTGCTTTAGGCTTATTTGGTTCTCCGGTTGTGACGAGGAGTCTAGGCTCATCGTAGGTACGCTCCACAGCTACTGCTAGTTGTGTGGATAGGTTCAGGGGTCTGGTTTTCTGTGGCTTAGCTTGTTTTTGTTTTTCCTCCTCGGTGACTCAATCATAACAGGGTCCCATCATATACTGGAGCATTCAAAATGGGGGCATCTGACACTGGAGCATCATCCATGAGGCCCATCATATACTGGAGCAATGTAAATGGGGCAGATCAGGCACTGGAGCAGGATCTATGGGGCACATGATACACTGGAGCATTAGAAATGGGGCCCATTATATATGGAGCATTATTAGGGCTCATAAGACACTGGAACATCATCCATGAGGCCCATCATACACTGGAGCATCATCCATGAGGCCCATCATATACTGGAGCATTCCAAATGGGGCAGATCAGACACTGTAGCAG
The DNA here is from genome assembly GCF_039654945.1 of Dendrobates tinctorius. Lineage (NCBI taxonomy): Eukaryota > Metazoa > Chordata > Amphibia > Anura > Dendrobatidae > Dendrobates > Dendrobates tinctorius. The sequence goes on from NW_027361829.1 coordinate 60,647,202, forward strand.
CACCTATGGGGCACATGATACACTGGAGCATTAGAAATGGGGCCCATTATATAGAGAGCATTATTAGGGCCCATAAGACACTGGAGCATCATCCATGAGGCCCATCATATACTGGAGCATTCCAAATGGGGGACATCAGACACTGGAGCAGCATTTACGGGGCCCATTAGACACTGGAGCATTAGAAATGGAGCCCATTATATATGGAGCATTATTAGGGCCCATCATACACTGAAGCATCATCCATGAGGCCCATCATATACTGGAGCATTCCAAATGGGGCAGATCAGACATTGGAGCAGCATCTATGGGGCACACAATACACTGGAGCATTAGAAATGGGGCCCATTATATATGGAGCATTTTTAGGGCCCATCATACACTGGAGCATCATCCATGAGGCCCATCATATACTGGAGCATTCCAGATTGGGGACATCAGACACTGGAGCAGCATTTACGGGGCCCATTATACACTGGAGCATTAGAAATGGAGCCCATTATATGTGGAGCATTATTTGGGCTCATAACACACTGGAGCATCGTCCATGGGGACCAACATATACTGTAGCATTATGTGGAGCTCAACATATACTGTATGGAACATTATATATGGCCAATTATTCTGTATGGAGAAGTATATGGGGCTCATTATTCTGTATGGCGCACAATGTGGTGGCCATAATACTGTATGTAGTAATATACTGTCCTTTTTTTGAGCTATTGTACAATTTAAAATAGATCAGTTATGTCATAAGCAGTGAAGTATTTGTCATTGTACTTTACCTATATTTCTGTGCCGTCTCGGAGCATCATGAGTTGTGGTATGTGTTAAAGGGGCGCACTGACACTCTTTGGCCCAGGGCACACGAAAACCTGGAGCCAGCCCTACCCCCCCACAACTTTAGCCAAATAACGCCCTGTTTTCAATGCATAACTATTACTATGAAGTAAATTCAGGTTGACAAGCTTCAGTAATAAGAATTGATGTTTTTGGCATTGAAATGGGCACTGTTGGTGTGTTTACTGTCCTCCACTCCCTGTCGACTTTGCTTCCCCATTGACTTGCATTGGGTTTCGTGTTTCAGTCAACCTCCGACTTTTCCTTATAGTCGGCCGATTTCGTTCGACCCGACTTTTGAGAAAGTCGGGTTTCATGAAACCCGACTCGACCCTAAAAAAGGCAAAGTCGCTCATCTCTACTGACAAGTAAAAGAGGGCAGGATGAGGCTTCTCAGCGCTAGATAGAGAAACGTTGTTTTCAGCATAAAACTATTGGCACACTCCGCCACCACTGCAATGAGAGCTAAACTGCAATGAGTTACGAATGATTGCATCTCTTCAGCAGACTCAGTAAAAATCTTGAAATTTGCCGATGATATGACACTGATTGGTCTCATCAGGGGAAATGCTGAAGACTTGTATCGGAGTGAGGTGGAATGAATATGTGACTGGTGTAAAGCCAATAATCTTGTACTCAACACTAAAAAAACTGCTGAGATGGTTGTGGATTTTAGGAAAGATCAACATGAGATACTTCCAATCTACATCCATGACGAAGTGGTTCTTAGGGTCACAGAGACCAAATTCCTTGGTGTTATCATCTCTCATGATCTTAAATGGGGGAAAAACGTGGATGCTGTTATAAGAAAAGCACAACAGAGGATGTTCTTCCTGCGTCAGCTGAAAAGATATGGTTTGTCTAAGAATCTGCTGATCTTATTCTTTAATGCTGTCATCAGATCTGTGATTTGTTCCTCTCTGATAGTCTGGTATGGGGGAGCCACTGCGCATGACAAACTCTGCTTACAAAGGACTTTCAGAACAGCAGAGAGAATTATAGGCTCCCCCCTGCCTAAAATCCAGGATCTTTATGATAAGAGTATTCGATCCCACGCATTGAAAATTTCATCCGATCCCTCTCACCCGGGACACTCCTCATTCCAACTACTCCCTTCAGGACGTCGCTTCAGAGTCCCCAAATGCAGCACCAACCGCCATATGAACAGCTTCTATCCACTCTCTGTTCAACAATTAAATCGTCATGTGTAGACTATATACTGTATCTGTCTTGTTAGATGTTACTTGTTGTATCTGTTGTTATATATTATGTTGCCTCTTTGCCACAAAGAATTCCTTGTATATATGTAATATGTACTTGGCGATAATAAATTTGATTGATTGATTGATTGATTGAAACCACAAGGAGGAGTAATGGGACTGCTGGCCACAGGGAGAAAAATTTGTGACACTACAACCTCTATAAAGGAAATACCAGGTAAAACAGTTAAAGGGGACAATCCATTTAACACAGCTCAAGCCACCGAACATGACAAAAATGGTGTCACCTTATACTTAGTGCATTGTGTCATCTAGCCGCATCATTATGTCATAGAAACACACAATATAATTAATATTTGTAATGATACTTTATTTTATTTATCTCATTTACTCATTTACAGTGGGGCAAAAAAGTATTTAGTCAGTCAGCAATAGTGCAAGTTCCACCACTTAAAAAGATGAGAGGCGTCTGTAATTTACATCATAGGTAGACCTCAACTATGGGAGACAAACTGAGAAAAAAAAATCCAGAAGATCACATTGTCTGTTTTTTTTTTCATTTTATTTGCATATTATGGTGGAAAATAAGTATTTGGTCAGAAACAAAATTTCATCTCAATACTTTGTGATATATCCTTTGTTGGCAATGATAGAGGTCAAACGTTTTCTGTAAGTCTTCACAAGGTTGCCACACACTGTTGTTGGTATGTTGGCCCATTCCTCCATGCAGATCTCCTCTAGAGCAGTGATGTTTTTGGCTTTTCGCTTGGCAACACGGACTTTCAACTCCCTCCAAAGGTTTTCTATAGGGTTGAGATCTGGAGACTGGCTAGGCCACTCCAGGACCTTGAAATGCTTCTTACGAAGCCACTCCTTCGTTGCCCTGGCGGTGTGCTTTGGATCATTGTCATGTTGAAAGACCCAGCCACGTTTCATATTCAATGCCCTTGCTGATGGAAGGAGGTTTGCACTCAAAATCTCACGATACATGGCCCCATTCATTCTTTCATGCACCCGGATCAGTCGTCCTGGCCCCTTTGCAGAGAAACAGCCCCAAAGCATGATGTTTCCACCACCATGCTTTACAGTAGGTATGGTGTTTGATGGATGCAACTCAGTATTCTTTTTCCTCCAAACACGACAAGTTGTGTTTCTACCAAACAGTTCCAGTTTGGTTTCATCAGACCATAGGACATTCTCCCAAAACTCCTCTGGATCATCCAAATGCTCTCTAGCAAACTTCAGACGGGCCCGGACATGTACAGGCTTAAGCAGTGAGACACGTCTGGCACTGCAGGATCTGAGTCCATGGTGGCGTAGTGTGTTACTTATGGTAGGCCTTGTTACATTGGTCCCAGCTCTCTGCAGTTCATTCACTAGGTCCCCCCGCGTGGTTCTGGGATTTTTGCTCACCGTTCTTGTGATCATTCTGACCCCACGGGGTGGGATTTTGCGTGGAGCACCAGATCGAGGGAGATTATCAGTGGTCTTGTATGTCTTCCATTTTCTAATTATTGCTCCCACAGTTGATTTCTTCACTCCAAGCTGATTGGCTATTGCAGATTCAGTCTTCCCAGCCTGGTGCAGGGCTACAATTTTGTTTCTGGTGTCCTTTGACAGCTCTTTGATCTTCACCATAGTGGAGTTTGGAGTCAGACTGTTTGAGGGTGTGTACAGGTGTCTTTTTATACTGATAACAAGTTTAAACAGGTGCCATTACTACAGGTAATGAGTGGAGGAAAGAGGAGACTCTTAAAGAAGAAGTTACAGGTCTGTGAGAGCCAGAAATCTTGATTGCTTGTTTGTGACCAAATACTTATTTTCCACCATAATATGCAAATAAAATGAAAAAAAAACAGACAATGTGATTTTCTGGATTTTTTTTTCTCAGTTTGTCTCCCATAGTTGAAGTCTACCTATGATGTAAATTACAGACGCCTCTCATCTTTTTAAGTGGTGGAACTTGCACTATTGCTGACTGACTAAATACTTTTTTGCCCCACTGTATATACTGTAGCAGCATGATTTCAACAGCACTTTACAGACATTATCAACGTTGTCCCCATTGAGGCTCATAATTTAGATCCTTGTATATATACTTAGCATGATTAAGCCTCTCTATAGGCCATTTTTGTCTTACAAATGATAGACTCGATACGTGGTCTTGATATCATCTGCTCTGAAGCCTGCAGAATATTGAAAGCATTCCTTGGCTTTTCCACAAACTGCAGCAAAGTATTGATGCAAGAACTTATCAAACTTTTTTGTACACATAGACAGAGCAAAACTAAACAGGTTTTAAACCTTCCACTAAAAGCCATAATTCAAAGAATACTTGGATGAACCGCTGTTTTTGTGAAAACTCTTGTGGTAGAAGGTTGCTATTTTTTATTCAATAGGAATGAATAGAAAAAGCAGTGAAACAGTAAATAGCCATTTACAGTCATATGTTAAAGTTTGGGCACCCCTATTAATGTTAACCTTTTTTCTTTATAACAATTTTGGTTTTTGCAACAGCTATTTCAGTTTCATATATCTAATAACTGATGGACTCAATTATATTTCTGGATTCAAATGAGGTTTATTGTACTAACAGAAAATGTGCAATCTGCATTTTAACAAAATTTGACCGGTGCAAAAGTATGGGCACCTCAACATAAAAGTGACATTAATATTTCGTAGATCCTCCTTTTGCAAAAATAACAGCCTCTAGTCGCTTCCTGTAGCTATTAGTTCCTGGATCCTGGATGAAGGTATTTGTGACCATTCCTGTTTACAAAACAATTCCAGTTCAGTTAACTTTGATGGTCACCGAGCATGGACAGCCCGCTTCAAATCATCCCATAGATGTTCAATGATATTCAGGTCTGGGGACTGGGATGGCCATTCCAGAACATTGTAATTGTTCCTCTGCATGAATGCCTGAGTAGATTTGGAGCGGTGTTTTGGATCATTGTCTTGCTGAAATATCCATCCCCTGCGTAACTTCAACTTCGTCACTGATTCTTGCACATTATTGTCAAGAATCTGCTGATACTGAGTTGAATCCATGCGACCCTCAACTTTAACAAGATTCCCAGTGCCGGCATTGGCCACACAGCCCCAAAACATGATGGAACCTCCACCAAATTTTACTGTGGGTAGCAAGTGTTTTTCTTGGAATGCTGTGTTTTTTAGCCTCCATGCATAACGCCTTTTTGTATGACCAAACAACTCAATCTTTGTTTCATCAGTCCACAGGATCTTCTTCTAAAATGTAACTGGCTTGTCCAAATGTGCTTTTGCATACCTCAGGCGACTCTGTTTGTGGCGTGCTTGCAGAAACGGCTTCTTTCGCATCACTCTCCCATACAGCTTCTCCTTGTGCAAAGTGCGCTGTATTGTTGACCGATGCACAGTGACACCATCTGCAGCAAGATGATGCTGCAGGTCTTTGGAGGTGGTCTGTGGATTGTCCTTGACTGTTCTCACCATTCTTCTTCTCTGCCCTTCTGATATTTTTCTTGGCCTGCCACTTCTGGGCTTAACAAGAACTGTACCTGTGTTCTTCCATTTCCTTACTATGTTCCTCACAGTGGAAACTGACAGGTTAAATCTCTGAGATAACTTTTTGTATCCTTCCCCTGAGAAGCTATGCTGAATAATCTTTGTTTTCAGATCATTTGAGAGTTGTTTTGAGGAGCCCATGATGCCACTCTTCATAGGAGAATCAAATAGGAGAACTACTTGCAAGTGGCCACCTTAAATACCTTTTCTCATGATTTGATACACCTGGCTATGAAGTTCAAAGCTCAATGAGGTTACAAAACCAATTTAGTGCTTCAGGAAGTCAGTAAAAAGTAGTTAGGAGTGTTCAAATCAAGAAAATGATAAGGGTGCCCATACTTTTGCACCGGTCAAATTTTGTTTAAATGCAGATTGCACATTTTCTGTTAGTACAATAAACCTCATTTGAATCCAGAAATATAACTGAGTCCATCAGTTATTAGATATATGAAACTGAACTAGCTGTTGCAAAAACCAAAATTGTTATAAAGAAAAAAGGTTAACATTAATAGGGGTGCCCAAACTTTAACATATGACTGTATGTCTATGTTAAATTGCTACATCAGGAAAAACTACTGCATTGTAACAAAATATGAATGAGCCCATAATATGAAATTTTAAGACCTTTGGACGACATCACTTCTTTGGGACAAATCTCAAAAAAGTGAGAGAGGTGCTTAAAAGCAACATTCGATAAAATGTTATCAACCAAAAACAAAATTATCATTTCTAGAACATGAGATATTTCAAATACAATCCATCTCTGCACTACACTTTAATAAGCACTCGACGTAATAATGGAGAAACTGGACCAATCAATCAAAAAATAATCTATTTGAGCAGTATATCCATATAGATATAATTAGAAGAATCTCAGAGAACCATTAAGAGAGAATGTAGTGTTTACTTTATTGACCAGAGATTGATTTTTTTGCAGTATAGTAATGTTTGTGACTATAAGAAAGGAAGATGGTAGAAATGGGAGCTATATCTATAAAATAAAGCTGAAAACTTATGAAAGAGCATGCAGTAAGAAATATGGTTTGTAACTGAGCTTTAAAATAAAGTACTGTAGTTTTTTATGAAAATTTGCGCCAATAAATTGTAGCTAATAAATTGCTAGTTTCATTGTTTAAAGGGACATTCCAGTATGCAAGCCGTCTATTTTACAAGTATACAAAGTAATCTAAATTTCCCACTTAATCACTGACCAATTATTAAATCAAAATGTGACGTTTATAGATGGCCGCATACAAATGACATGTATTTCCTCTTTGCTTTGCTGGTCGAGCATGCTAAGTTGCAGGACTAAGAATTACATCAGAGCTGAAAATAGGCAATAGTGTGAGAGGCTTAGGAAAGATTGAACCCAATATAAAACTCACAAGGAAGTGAGGACTTCCGTTCATCATCCAAAGAAATACAGGGGTAAAATACCAATCTGGAATAGATGTCAAAACAACATAATGAAAAATACAGTTTGCAAATAAGGTGCTGCTAAAGCCAATCCCAATATTGTTGAACTGAGAATGAACGCATAGGTAGCAAGAACTAACAATGTTGCAAAGAATTATGCATATTTAGGATGTAGTTTTACTATTGTGGTTTTGCTTTAATAGCTCTGCAATCTTCCATCAAGTTTATTGTCTGAATGATATAATAACCTTTTAACTAAAATATTTTAATACATTTCTTATGAGAGAGATATGGATGTTCATGCTTAAATATGTAAATAAATTAATTTCTTCTTTGAAGACCACTCCTGGACAGAATTCTCAGAAGAGTAGCTGGGTTACAGTGGTTGCTGCCAGCTCTGATAGTACTGTTAGACATCTTCAAATTTTTAAGGAAAGTAAGTATGATATCTAGAAGAACTTTCTCACCCAGTGAGAGGTGTCATAAGTGAGGTAACTGGGGTTCATCAGCTATGAACTTCGGTGAAACTCTCTCATCACCACTACATAGTGCAGTAATTACACTCCTGTCTCAGTCCCTGATGTGACCGCTATCTAAATCATCTGAATCTTCGTGGGACAGATATGGATTATCTACACTTCAAACAGGTGAGGGATATGGTTGTTTATTATTTTTCTTCTTTTACAGAGCACATGGGAATTGGTGTATTAGGTATAAAAGCGAGTATTGTGGTTGCTTACACCATGTGCAGAATTATTAGGCAAGTTGTATTTGAGAGGATTCTTTTTATTATTGAATAACAACTATGCTCTCAATCAACCCAAAAGACTCATAGATATCAAAGCTTAATATTTTTGGAAGTTGGAGTGGGTTTTTTTTAGATTTGGCTATCTTAGGAGGATATCTGTTTGTGCAGGTAACTATTACAGTGCAGAATTATTAGGCAACTTAATAAAAACCAAACATATACCCATCTCACTTGTTTATTTTCACCAGGTAAACCAATAGAGCAACACAAAATTTAGAAATAAACATTGCTGACATTCAAAAACAAAACAAAAAAAAAATCAGTGACCAATATAGCCACCTTTCTTTACGATGACACTCAAAAGCCTTCCACCCATAGATTCTGTCAGTTGCTTGATCTGTTTACGATCAACATTGCATGCCGCAGCCACCACAGACTCCCAGACACAGTTCGGAGAGGTGTAATGTTTTCACTCCCTGTAGATCTCACATCTTATGAGGAACCACAGGTTCTCTATGGGGTTCAGATCAGGTGAACAAGGGGGTCATGTCATTATTTTTTTCTTCTTTTAGACGTTTACTGGCCAGCCACTCTGTTGGGTATTTGGATGCATGTGATGGAGCATTGTCCTGCATGAAAATCATGTTTTTCTTGAACGATACCAACATCTTCCTGTACCACTGCTTGAAGAAGGTGTCTTCCAGAAACTGGCAGTAGGTCTGGGAGTTGAGCTTCACTCCATCCTCAACCCGAAAAGGTCCCATAAGTTCATCTTTGATGATACCAGCCCATACCAGTACCCCACCTCCACCTTGCTGGCGTCTGAGTCGGAGTGGAGGTCTCTGCCCTTTACTGATCCAGCCTTGGGCCCATCCATCTGGCCAATCAAGAGTCGCTCTCATTTCATCAGTCCATAAAACCTTAGAAAAATCAGTCTTAAGATATTTTTTGGCCCAGTCTTGCCATTTTATCTTATGTTTCTTGTTGAAAGGTGGTCGTTTTTCAGCCTTCCTTAGCTTGGCCATGTCCCTGAGTATGGAACACCTTGAGCTTTTGATACTCCAGTAACGTTGCAGCTCTGAAATATGGCAAAACTGGTGGCAAATGGCATCTTAGCAGCTTCATGCTTGATTTTCCTCAATTCATGGGCAGTTATTTTGCGCCTTTTTTATCAACACGCTTCTTGCGACCCTGTTGGACATTTGCCATGAAACGCTTGATTGTTCAGTGATCACGCTTCAAAAGTTTGGCAGCTTCAAGACTGTTGCATCCCTCTGCAAGACATCTCACAATTTTTGACTTTTCAGAGGCCTTCAAATCTTTCTTCGGACCAATTTTGCCAAAGGAAAGGAAGTTGCCTAATAATTAAGCACACCTTATATAGGGTGTTGATGACACTAGACCACACCCCTCTTCATTACAGAGATGTAAATCACCTGATTTACACAATTGGCAGTTGGCTTTCAAGCCTATACAGCTTGGAGTAGGACAACATTAGGTGAAGGAATTTTTTTCCCTATGGAGAAAATTGGCTTCTACTCTGTGGATTTTTTGCCTTCCCCAGGATCAACAATGCAGAACAGCTGCACTAAAAATAGGCTTAACTAGATAGACATAAGGTCTTCCTTCAGCCTTCAAAACTATGTATAAAAAGGATGATGTGATCAAAATACTCATTTGCCTAAAAATTCTGCACCCAGTGTATTATTTTTGTCTTTTACAGGTGACATGGGCTTCAGTGGATTAGGTGTAAAGGTGAGTATAACTGTACTTTTTATTTTATTTTTTTAAAATAAAGGAGTCTTTGTTATTATTAAAGGATTAGAGGATTATTAAAAGATTAAAGGATTTTATTCAGGCTGTGATTTTTTTTTACAATCTAGGGTCAGTAATGGGGATCAAAAAGTGGATACAAAGTACCCTGAACACACCACTCACAAAGATATATGTGAGATATATCATAAATAAAAATAAATTTTATTAAGTAAATTCATATCATAGATAAATAGACAAACAAAAAGTAAGAGGAAGGAATGTATACCCAAGTGAAATACACACAAATACAGGGATAAAGGAATGGATACAGGTAATGGTAAAGTGCAAAAATATATCAGCATATAAGCATATATTCACCTAGACCCATAGTGGTCTGTAAAGTGCAAAGTGCCATATAGAGGAAAAATCCCCATGCTGGTAATCACATAACATGAGCACATACCCATTTAATCACCTGTTCACAGAATTCCTGGAGTCCGACGCACGTTTTGCCATTTTAGCTTTTTCAAGGAAATTGTGTGAAAAAGCTAAAAAGGCGAAACGTGCATCGGACTTCAGGAATTCTGTGAACAGGCGATTAAATGGGTATTTGCTCATGTTATATGTGATTTGTGTGTATTTCACTTGGGTATACATTCCTTCCTCTTACTTGTATTTTGTTTGTCTATTTATCTATGATATGAATTTACTTAATAAAATTTATTTTTTATTTATGATATACTCTCTTTGTGAGTGGTGTGTTCAGGATACTTTGTATCCACTTTTTGGTCTATGTATTTCACACGCCCCTGTACTTTATGCATGCTGGGAAGTCCTTTATGGTGAAGGTTCCCCTACCGCATTAGTATGTTTTTGGACATTTTTGTGTTAGTAATGGGGATGTCTTATAGATGTCTCTCCATTACTAACCTCTGGGCTTGATGTCAGAGGCAATAAAACAGCTGACATAAACTCCAAACCTATTACCACATTTCCCACCACACCAGGGCAAATGGGATGAGCTGGTCAACACGCCAGAATTGGTGCATCTGATAAATGCGCCTGTTCTAGGGTGGATGCGTAATGCCATTTTTAGACTGTGGGGGCAATATCCATTGCCCATTGCCAGTCTGAGATTACTAGCCCCAGCTGTCTGCTTTAGCTTAGCTGGTTGTCAAAAATGGAGGGGACCCCATGTCATTTTTTAAAATTATTTCATGTCCATTCTAGTGAGACTATGACAATATCACCTCTATGTCAAGTTAGAGAAATTTCAGTTTGAGTGTCAAGGATTGTCATTCCTTGCCTTCATCATCTTTTCTGATGGTCTTTGTATGGACATAGAGAAAGTTTCTTCCATATTGGATTGGTCACAGCTAGAGTTGAGCAAAACAGGTAGAAAAAATTCAAAAGTCGCCGACTTTCGCCAAAGTCGGGTTTCATGAAACGAAACCCGACTTTAGCGTGAGGTCGGCCACGAGGTCGGCGACCATCGCACCAAAGTCGCTTTTCAAAAGATGCTTTAGCGCCCTTTTGCAGCCAATCAGGAAGAACGGACACTGTGGGCAACGTGATGACATAGGCAGCGGTCACCACCATCTTTGAGAAGAGCATGCAAGTGATTGGCTTGCTTTGTGTGGCGTCACAGGGGGTATAAAAGGGCGTGTACGCCGACCGCCATGTAAATTATGCTGATCTCAGAATAGGGAGAGCTGCTGCTGCTGCTGATTCTGTAGGGAGAGCGTTAGGAAGCCCAAAAGAAAAAAAAATGCTTCTGCTGATAGCGCTTTTCACTGTAGTTAGTGTGCAGTGAAAGGTGAAGATTTTTGCTTTTGTGCAGCAGCGCTGGTGGTGATTAGGCTGCCTTTTAAGGCTACCTGCATTGCTGTGTGCACACTGGTGTTCAAACTGCTTTTTTAAAAGCAATCCAAATTTTATTGTTTTGTCCTGGTGAGGTACTGAGCGTTCATTTTTTCACACACCATACACCAGTGTACGCTCCTCACACAGTACCGTGTACCGGCTGTTATCATGGCCAAATTGAAGCTATCTGTGTGTGACTCTGTAAGGAAAAGCCGAGGAGTTTGTCCGTTCTTACAGACCTACACCTTAGAGTTTTGTCCTTTTTTCAAACAGTTTTGTATATCTGCTGTTTGATTACATTCAAAACTAGGGAGAGACAGTGTGTGTCAGTCCGTATACAAAAACACAGAGCTTGACAATCTGTGTGTGACTCTGTAAGGAAAAGCCGAAGAGTTTGTCCGTTCTTACAGACCTACACCTTAGAGTTTTGTCCTTTTTTCAAACAGTTTCGTATATCTGCTGTTTGATTACATTCAAAACTAAAGAGAGACAGCGTGTTTCAGTCCGTACACAAAAACACGGAGCTTGACAATCTGTGTGTGACTCTGTAAGGAAAAGCCGAGGAGTTTGTCCGTTCTTACAGACCTACACCTTAGAGTTTTGTCCTTTTTTCAAACAGTTTCGTATATTTGCTGTTTGATTGCATTCAAAACTAGACAGAGCGTGTGTCAGTCCGTATACAAAAATAGAGAACGGGGTGCTCACTGCTTTCACGATCTGGTGCTCAGAGGAAAATAAAGCAACTTTTAGAAAAAACCTCGGAACACAGTATAATATGAATCTATTATTTATTCATCCAAAGAGGGCATAATATGATATTGTGAGACGAGTGTTATGCAGACAAAACATCAACATTTCGGCTATTAGGCCTTTTTCAAGATACTATCTGCATAGAAAAAATGGTCCACCCAAGCTGCCATTTGGAATACTTATATACTTAATTTATGCTTAAACTTTTGTGGTAGCAACATAAGAAGCGTTGACCCCACACAATGATGTATATATCTTTAAAATTTTATAAACTTTATTAAACATAAAAGTCCAACATGACATACAAATATACACAATAAAGGTGCTAGAACACAAAAATAGGAAAGGGACTACAATCCATGGGATCTCACATTACGGCATCAAAAGATGACCGCCCTCAAAAAGGGGCAATGCAAGGGGGACAAAAACCACTGTCATGATATCAAATTGCATAAAAAAACAAAGTTGTAATTATTTATAAGCCTACAATGAACCCGCAATTAATTGAGGCCAAAGGATGCCCACAAAGAAATATCAAACTGCACAAAGTAGACCGCATGACCCTGTGGTGCCCCCTATAGCATAACCCCCATCGGAGGCCAGCTGTACACACATAGTTAATGGCTAAACTTTACCATACCAGAATGTGCCGATGGAGATACCTGGACGTCCCTCTGCCCCGACGCGCGTTTCACACTGCTTCTTCGGGAGGCGTGTCAGGGCAGGGGGATATCCTACCATATATACCAATATCGTGAGTGTATACTAATTAAAAATCATGCAAACCTGTGTTTGATTACATTCACTATCGCGAATGACTGCCCACGCATGCGCAGTGGAAATATGACCCCGGCACTATCGGAAGTGATCAAATCGCGCATGCGCATATTGTTGCTGCATCACTAGGCAACACGATCACAGCGCCCATCATCTCCAATGGCTGCCAACGCATGCGCAATAAAAGTATGACCTTAGCCATACTAGAAATAATCAAATGACGCATGCGCGGTACATTCCCACATCTCTAGGCAACAGATCCACGGGGCACACATAAACTTTATACCGACAGTGATCACAAAATCATTAATGGCACCAATGTTCCATGGCTCAATAACAACCAGAAAAAAACCTACAAGATCTACTTAAAAAATTCCGAGAGAAGCCCACTCATAATTTTAAAGGGGATTGGTGATGCATGCCCGGTACCACAAGGAACGTAATATAAAGGAGGGGGAGTACATCGCGGTCACATGACCCAGCGCGGCACAATCCCTAGTGGGATTATGCACACCAAACTCATGTTGAGACCACTTAGCACCCTCCAACGTCCCTGTGTATCCAGCATGCGTACTACCCAGAAAGAATGGATTCATGATCACACGTTATATACTTGTTAACCATTTCAAACGATCATAGTCCATATAAACTCAATATTCAATAGTATGGGCCAATTCAAAAAGTGACAGTACAATCATAATGTAAACTACGTCAATACGCTAAAACAGAATATCCATATATTTATATTTATACATATTATTATGAATAAAAACATTACAAAAGTCACATAATCCCATTATTGGCGGCGGATAAAAATTAAGGAATTGTATTTATACTTATTATGTACCACTGCAAATCGTACCACCCACCAATAATGAAACCCAATAGCACAATACAATATTGCATAGAATAATATGGACCGTCCACAATTGATGATGAACATCCATCCATCCATTGTTGCGGTGCTCTCATTGTCGTCTGCCTGTGCGCCCCCCGGACGGTCACTCTTGGTGAAGGCATTTCACGTGTGTTCCACATAAATTAAGTATATAAGTATTCCAAATGGCAGCTTGGGTGGACCATTTTTTCTATGCAGATAATATCTTGAAAAAGGCCTAATAGCTGAAACGTTGATGTTTTGTCTGCATAACACTGGTCTCACAATATCATATTATGCCCTCTTTGGATGAATAAAAAATAGATTCATATTATACTGTGTGCCGAGGTTTTTTCTAAAAGTCCGTATACAAAAACATGGAGCTTGACAATTTAACATACACACACCGTACAGCGATGTACGTGTATGCTCCTCACACAGTACCGTGTACCAGCTGTTATCACGGCCAAATTGAAGCTATCTGTATGTGACTCTGTAAGGAAAAGCCAAGGCGTTTGTCCGTTCTTACAGACCTACACTCTAGGGAGATTCCAATTCTGCCCAATTATACATGCACCTTGCAGTTTGTCATACACTAGGCAATTTCTGCCTGTTACATTGCGGTGTAATATACACAGGGCCTGACAGAATCCAACTGTGTCCTGAAGTCTACAGAGAGATTCCATTTCTCCCCAGTCCTCTATACACCTTTTTTACACCAGCCAGAATCAGCATGTTACTTTGAGGTGTAAAATACACAGGGCCTGACAGAATACAACTGTGTCCTGAAGTCTGTAGAGAGATTCCATTTCTCCCCAGTCCTCTATAAACCTTTTTTACACCATCCAGAATCAGCCTGTTACTTTGAGGTGTAAAATACACAGGGCCTGACGGAATCCAACTGTGTCCTGAAGTCTGTAGAGAGATTCCATTTCTCCCCAGTCCTCTATATACCTTTTTTACACCATCCAGAATCAGCCTGTTACTTTGAGGTGTAATATACACAGGGCCTGACAGAATCCAACTGTGTCCTGAAGTCTGTAGAGCGATTCCATTTCTCCCCAGTCCTCTATACACCTTTTTTTCACCATCCAGAATCAGCCTGTTACTTTGAGGTGTAAAATACACAGGGCCTGACAGAATGCAACTGTGTCCAGAAGTCTGTAGAGAGATTCCATTTCTCCCCAGTCCTCTATACACCTTTTTTACATCATCCATAATCAGCCTGTTACTTTGAGGTGTAAAATACACAGGGCCTGACAGAATCCAACTGTGTCCTGAAGTCTGTAGAGAGATTCCATTTCTCCCCAGTCCTCTATACACCTTTTTTACACCATCCAGAATCAGCCTGTTACTTTGAGGTGTAAAATACACAGGGCCTGACAGAATCCAACTGTATCCTGAAGTCTGTAGAGATATTCCATTTCTCCCTAGTCCTCTATACACCTCTTTTACACCATCCAGAATCAGCCTGTTACTTTGAGGTGTAAAATACACAGGGCCTGACAGAATACAACTGTGTCCTGAAGTCTGTAGAGAGATTCAAATACTCCCCACTACTATATACACCTTGTACCTTGTTTTACAGTACCATATAGTTGGTGGTATTTTGGGTACATTTTCCCCAAAAATGAGGAAGTGTGGTGGAAGAGTCCGTGGAAGTGGTCGAGGGTTGGCAGCTGGTAATGATGGTGTTGGTGGTTGATCTGCTGGTAGTGGCAAAAGCAAGATAGCACCAAATGCAGGAGATGTTGAGCCTGCATCATTGTCTGGCTCCACAAGGCCTCGAAGGCTCCCTTTTCTGGGAGTAGGTAAACCGCTTTTAAAGCCATAGCTTCAGTAACAAGTTTTGGCTTAAATTGCTGACTCAGCCTCCAGCTCTGAAGTTTTAAAAAATAAAAGCACTGAGTCTTCATTAGAGGCTCATGGTCATGAACCACACCTTTCCTTGTGACCTTCACCCCAACCAAAATTGAAGGATGCGGCAGGCCACACTACAGATTACTCCATGGAGCTGTTTTCACATACCATGCCTGGGTTATCAAGTCAAATCGTGAATTACCCAAGCCAAGATGAATCTGACATGGAGTGCACTGATGCACAGCCACTGCTAGATTTCTCTGCTGGTACATTCACTCAGAGCACTACATTGTCCTCGCAGTGTACTGAGCCAGAATCTGACCCTGATGAAACTCAGTTGCCCCCTCCCGCATACTATACCACCATACACGGTGACACAGAGGAAGGTGCACATGACATTGAAGAGGAGGTGATGGATGACCCAGTTGTTGACCCAGATTGACATCCATTGGGGGAAGAGGGTGCCGCTGCCAATAGCTCAGAAGAGGAGGAGGAGCATCCGCAGCAGGCATCGACATCGCAACAGCTGTTATCTGGCAGGCCCGGAGCAGTCCAAAAACGGGTTACAAAAACCAAAAGAGTTGCAGGACAGCTTGGCCAGATGGTCAAAATAGCACAGCGTGCAAGGCCTCAAAATGTCTTCCATAGTTGGAAGAGTGCAGTGTGGCACTTTTTGAAACAAAATCCTAATGATCAGGCAAAGGTTATATGTAAGAAGTGCGCAAAGACCTTTAGCTGAGGGAAAAATCTGAGAAATTTTAATACCAGTTGCATGGACATTTAACCACCATGCACTTGCAAGCGTGGACGGACTACCAAACCTCACGTACCACATGTGCACCCGCTCCCAAAGAAGGTAGTCAGCAACGCTACATTGTTTCCCCCACTGTAAGCCCACCGGTTAGCACACCACCAGCAGCAAATGTTGAGGTGTCGTCGCAAGGCCAAAGCAGTCAGGGAATCACAATGTTATATCAATGAAAGACTGAAACTAGGCCATCAGAAAGAACACCAACTCCATCACCATCATCAACCCTCTCTCAGTCCACCATGTCCACCGCTAGTTCCACCATATGCAGCTCTCAAGTCCAGATCACCCTACCAGAGACTATGAGTAGGACAAGAAAGTACTCATCCTCTCATCCTCGTACACTGGGTTTGAACGCCCACATTGCCAAACTAATCTCGTTAGAGATGATGCCCTATCGCTTGGTTGATAGCGCAGCTTTCTGCAAGCTCATGGCCTACGCAGCATCACGCTATGACCTACCCAGTCGCCACTTCATTTCTCGCAAAGCCATCCCAACCCTCCACCTTCATGTGAAAGACCGCATTGTCCATGCACTCAAGCAATCAGTGAGTGGAAAGGTGAACCTCACAACTGATGCATGGTCCAGTAGGTATGGCAAGGGCCATTACATGTCCATCACTGCGCACTGGGTTAATGTGGTGGATGCAGGGTCCACAGTGGACAGCGGTGGTGGGACAGTGCTGCCTAGCCCATGGTATAGGAAACAGTTGGCTGTAGGCGTTCGACCCTCCTCCTCCTCTGGAAGCGAAAGCTCGTCCACAGAGTGCAGTCACACAAGCACTCCATCCGCAGCTGCCAGTGTTGCACACGAGGTGTCCCCCTATCGATCAGCTAGTGGAAAGCATCAGCAGGCTGTGTTGAAGATGATGTGTTTGGGCGACAACAGACACACCGCGGAGGTACTGGCCGACTACTTTCAACGACAAACTGAGTCATGGCTGGGCAGTCTACATCTTGAGGTAGGCAAGGTAGTTAGTGATAATGGCCGGAATTTTGTGGCAGCCATAGCCGTTTCAAAACTCACACACATACCTTGCCTGGCTCACACCTTGAACCTGGTGGTGCAGTGCTTCCTCACTAATTATCCAGAGTTAACAGGCCTGCTCCATAAGGTTCGAAGACTGAGCTCGCACATCCGCCGGTCGCCGGTACACTCCAGTCGTATGCAGAAGCTGCAGCGATAGCTCCACCTTCCCAAGCACAGCCTAATTATCGACGTTGCAACAAGGTGGAACTCCAACCTGCACATGGTTGAGTGGCTGTGCGAACAGAGGCAGGCCGTAATGCATTTGTGGGAGGATACATCGGCAGGCACTTTGAGGGCAGACATGGAGTTGACAGGTGTGCAGTGGTCGAAGCTGAAAGACCTCTGTAAAGTCCTTCAGTGTTTTGAGGAATGCACACGGCTGGTAAGCGCAGACAATGCCATCATAAGCATGAGCATCCCACTTATGCGTCTGCTCATGCAAACTTTGACGAATATTAAGGAGCAGGCGTCTGCAGACGAGAAGGAAGAGGAGGAGGGAGCCTTGATGACAGTCAGCCATTGTCTGGTCAGGGAAGTCTTGTGGATGAGGTGGAGGAAGAAGAGGAGAAGGAGGATGATGATGTGGATGATTATTTAGGGGAGGAGGATGCTTCTCGTGGGGCTAGAGAAAATTTTGGTGTGGCAAAGTCTAGTACAGGGTTTGTGCGTGACTGGAGGGATGTGGATTTGCCTGAAAGTGCTCCTCCACCCAGCACTCGCAGTGCATCACTGACACCGGGAACATTGGCCCACAAGTCAGATTATGCCTTGCAGATCCTAAAAAGGGACCCCCGCATTGCCAAAATGATGATTGATGACGACTACTGGTTGGCCACCATCCTGGATCCATGCTGTAAAGGCAAATTCCATAACATAATGCCACAGGAGAACCTTGACCTAATATTGGCTAACAAACAAGCAACTCTGGTAAACCGGTTGGTTGAGGCATTCCCAGCACACAGCAGTGGTGATGGTTCTCACACAAGCCATAGGGGCCGGGGGCAGCTTGAAGAGGTGTTCGTGGTGCACACAGCAGAAGTGGCATTGGAGACAGGGGTTTCATGACCATGTTGTGGACTGATTTTTCAAGTCCTGCTCACACGACTGGTAATATTGCATCGATTGAAAGTGACAGGAGACAGCAGTTGTCAACTATGGTTACAAACTACTTCCCGTCCCATATCGATGTTCTCCCTCACAGGTTATTCCCATTTGACCATTGGGCCTCTAAACTGGACACCTGGCCAGAATTGGCACAATATGCCTTACAGGAGCTTGCATGCCCAGCTGCAAGTGTGCTATCGGAAAGAGTCTTCAGTGCAGCTCGATCAAACCTGACAGAAAAAAGGACCCGTCTGTCGACTGAAAATATGGATGATCTAACTTTCACCATGCATGGGTTTCCAAGGATTTTGTCCCACCTTACCCTGATGACACATAGGTTGCCAGAAAAATGGCTTGCTTTTGTCCTCCTCTTCCTCGGACTTGACCAATTTCGCCTTTAACATCAGCTGAATGTCCCACATCAACATATGCCATTTTGTAAACCTCCATAACTGGGCTGCCTCCCCCCCCATGGCCGGGGTCACCAGCTAGCGCACGCAACCGTGCGAGTGCCGTTGCCCTGGACAGGTGGGTAGGCCGACTCTTGGGCGCGAGCACTGGCACAGGGTCCTTCATAGTGCAATCAAGTGTCTCTGACGGTGGGGGTGCACACCCGCTGTCAGACACACCGCCACAAACCGCCGTACTATGAGGGGCCCTGTGCCAGTGCCATCGCCAACAAGTGGGCCCCCCTGCTTGCTCAGGATCACAGCACTTGCAAAGTTGAAATACTTACCTCTCCCTGCTCCACCGCCATGACGTCTTCCGCGTGTCCTGACAGTGATATTCTGATCAGAGAGCGCAATGACATCACGTTTGTATGCCCTCTGCCTAAACAGCCAAGTGCAGTGAGATGGAAGATGGGGATGACGAGGAGTCCAGACTAGTACAGGGATTCCATAGCGAGGAGACCTATTTAATTGCTTTCAATATTGGGACAGCACTTTTTGGGGAGCACTATACTCTGGAGAATGATATATGGGGACCACCATACACTGGAGCATTCCAAAGGTGGACATCAGACACTGGAGCAGCATTTACAGGGCCCATTATACACTAGAACAGGGGTCCTCAAACTACGGCCCGCGGGCCGCATGCGGCCCGCGAAGGACTTTTATCCAGCCCCTGGCCAGGCTGACATTAACCGCACTGATTGCACCGCCCTCACTGCCGTTGTGAACCAATCAGCGCTGCAGCCGTGATAAACCAATCAGCGCTGCAGCTCACAAACACTGCCACCCCCTGACACGCCCACTAAAAAACTAGACTGCAGAGTGCAAACTCGAGGGCGGGACGAGGCGCCGAGGAAAGGCATTGTGAAGCCCTCAATATGCAGCAGAGACCACACAGACGACGTGTGCCGGAAGAAGACTGAGACGAGCGGGCGCCTCTTCAGAACAACGGGGGACATAGGTGAGTACTGTTTTTTTTTCTTTTTAACTCCGGGTCCTATTAGGGACCTGTGCTGCAAAATGGGGATGTTTACCTGCCTACTAGGGACCTGTGCTACGTATTGGGGACCTGTGCTACATATTGGGGACCTGTGCTACCTACTGGGGACCTGTATCTGCCTATTGGGGACCTGTGCTGCCTATTGGGGACCTGTACCTGCCTATTGGGGACCTGTACCTGCCTATTGGGGACCTGTGCTGCCTATTGGGGACCTGTACCTGCCTATTGGGGACCTGTGCTACCTTTTGAGGACCAGTGCTACCTGTTGGGGACCTGTACCTGCCTATTGGGGACCTGTGCTACCTATTGGGGACCTGTATCTGCCTATTGGGGACCTGTTTTGCCTATTGGGGACCTGTACCTGCCTATTGGGGACCTGTACCTGCCTATTGGGGACCTGTACCTGCCTATTGGGGACCTGTACCTGCCTATTGGGGACCTGTGCTACCTTTTGAGGACCTGTGCTACCTGTTGGGGACCTGTACCTGCCTATTGGGGACCTGTACCTGCCTATTGCGGACCTGTGCCTGCCTATTGGGGACCTGTGCTGCCTATTGGGGACATTTACCTGCCTATTAGGGACCTGTGCTGCCTATTGGGGACCTGTGCTACCTATTGGGGACATTTACCTGCTTATTAGGGACCTGTGCTGCCTATTGGGGACCTGTACCTGCCTATTGGGGACCTGTGCTGCCTATTGGGGACCTGTACCTGTACCTGCCTATTGGGGACCTGTACCTGCCTATTGGGGACCTGTGCTACCTTTTGAGGACCTGTGCTACCTGTTGGGGACCTGTACCTGCCTATTGGGGACCTGTACCTGCCTATTGGGGACCTGTACCTGCCTATTGCGGACCTGTGCCTGCCTATTGGGGACCTGTGCTGCCTATTGGGGACATTTACCTGCCTATTAGGGACCTATGCTGCCTATTGGGGACCTGTGCTACCTATTGGGGACATTTACCTGCTTATTAGGGACCTGTTCTGCCTGTTAGGGACCTGTACCTGCCTATTGGGGACCTGTGCTGCCTATTGGGGACCTGTACCTGCCTATTGGGGACCTGTACCTGCCTATTGGGGACCTGTGCTACCTTTTGAGGACCTGTGCTACCTGTTGGGGACCTGTACCTGCCTATTGGGGACCTGTACCTGCCTATTGGGGACCTGTACCTGCCTATTGGTGACCTGTGCTGCCTATTGGGGACATTTACCTGCCTATTGGGGACCTGTGCTGCCTATTGGGGACCTGTGCTGCCTATTGGGGACATTTACCTGCCTATTGGGAACCTGTGCTGCCTATTGGGGACCTGTTCTGCCTATTGGGGACATTTACCTGCCTATTAGGGACCTGTGCTGCCTATTGGGGACCTGTGCTACCTATTTGGGACCTGTGCTGCTTACTGGGGACATTTACCTGCCTTTTAGGGACCAATGCTGCCTCTTGGGGATTCTTGCACCACACTAGTCTGAGCCTGAGGTAAAAGTGGAGTTCCACCAATATGGGCACTGGTGAGGCTGCATTGATGGGCACTGATCAGGCTGCTTTGATGGGCACTGATCAGGCTGCATTGATGGGCAGTGCAGTCTGTATGTCTCTGTATGGGCAATTTTATTGCTGGTATATTGTTTTTGTAGCGCTGTGTATATGTTGGTATTTTACTAATAGCAATTTTGAATCCCTAGGAAACAATGATATCAAGTAGAGAAAAAATTGACTCGAAGTGTAGGATATTCGAAGAACCCAAAAGAATCGGTAAGTTTGATGATTTAACTTTACTTCTTCATTTTTAATATTGTATTTGTTCCTATTTTGTTTTATGATTTCTAAGTAAGATATGTGCAGTGTGCATATGAATTTGGTTCTAATTTTTTTTTAATTATATTCCGGCCCACCAATGGTCCGAGAGACCGTGATCTGGCCCCCTGTTTAAAAAGTTTGAGGACCCCTGGACTAGAGCATTAGAAATGGGGTCCATTATATATGGAGCATTATTTGGGCCCATAAGACAGGGGAGCTTCTTCCATGGGGACCAACATATACTGTAGCATTATGTGGAGCTCATCATATACTGTTTCAAACATTATGTAGGACCATTGATTCTGTATGGAGAGATATATGGGCCTCATTACTCTGTATAGCGCACTATGCGGTGCCCATAATACTGTATGGAGTTATATACTGTCCGTTTTTGGAGCTATTGGAGAATTTAAAATGGATATCAGTCATGATATGTAAAAAGTGAAGTATTTTTCATTGTACTATATCGCTATTTCTCTGCCATATCGGAGCATCATGAGTTGTGGTATGTGTTAAAGGGGTGCTCTTTGCCCCAGGGCACATGAAAACCTGGAGCCAGCCCTACCCCCCCACAACTTTAGCCAAATAACCCCCAGTTTTCAGTGCGTAACTATTATTATGAAGTAAATTAAGGTTGACAAGCTTCAGTAATAAAAATTGATGTTTTTGCCATTCAAATGGGCACTGTAGGTGTGTTTAATGTCCTCCACTCCCTGCCGACTTTGCTTCCCCATTGACTTGCATTGGGTTTCGTGTTTCAGTCGACCTTCGACTTTTCACGATAATCGGCTGATTTCATTCGACCCGACTTTTGAGAAAGTCGGGTTTCAAGAAACCCGACTCGACCCGAAAAAAGGCAAAGTCGCTCATCTCTAGTCACAGTGATGGGCGAGCACTAAAATGCTCAAGTGCTCGTTGCTTGGGTCGAGCAAATTGGAATACTCGGGTACTCGGACAGAGCAACGAGCCCAATGGAAATCTGTGGGAGACCCAAGCATTCTTACCGCAATCCCCCCCGTGGGTCCTTTTAAGGTCTGAAAACATCTGAAAATTATGAAAACACTGCTCAAATGACACGGGGACATAATGGGGATCGCCCATGGAAGTATTCCTCACTCCTCGTTCACAGCTTTAAACAATGTTGTCAGAGTTTCATGCCATGTTTATTGGTGCACCAAAACGAAACCAAAACGGATTTTGCTGGGAAATATGTAAAAGTACATCCTTTCCAGGCTAATAACTTGTATATAAGGCATAGTAGTTAACCCAGACCAAAATGTTCCTCCACCTCTTGGGCTATGTTCAGACGCAGCATTTTTGAAGCGTTTTTCAACTTTAACATTGCTTTCAACCAAAACAAATGCATTCACTGGGAAATGTCACTGTAAAATTTACGAACCCTAGCTGGCCATGTGGTGTGCAGACATATCTTGTTTCGCTTATGAAGGAGGGACTTTTAAAGTCACAGAGCCTATTTTTACAGGGACATCAGGCAGCATTAATCTGCTTAAAGAGCCATTATTAAACAGTGGGTCTCCTAAACTGTTATAGCCTACGCAGTGAGTGGATGGGCTGCCAAGAATTACGACACACCCCAATACCTTCTTCACAAGATGTCCAGGAGGGTTTCCACAAAAAATGTTGCATTGAATGCAAGGCCTGCCCTGATACCAAATCATATGAACCCCAATATGCCTTAGAATCCAGGTACTGGATGGGCCCAGGAAAATCCACTTCACATTATTCATTTTGTACTCCCATTCTGTTATCTTATGGACTCACTGCAAGGCCTGCCCTGCTACCAAGTAATGTGCACCCCAATAAGCCTTTGAACCCACATACTGAATGGGCACAGGAAAATCTACTTCATATTATTCATTTTGTACTCCCATTCTGTTTTCTTATGGATTGACGGCAAGACCTGCCCTGCAACCACGTCATCTGCACCCCAATAAGCCTTTGAACCCACATAGTGGATGGGCACAGGAAAATAAAGTTCACATTATTCATTTTGTACTACCATTTTGTTTTCTTATGCATTGACTGCAAGGCCTGCCCTGCTACCAAGTCATCTGCACCCCAATAACCCCAATCCCACTTGGAAGAAACATGTAGGAGGGCCTCTTAACAATAAATGTCCCATTAAAAAGTCTCCTAGACTTGTAATGCTATTACCCTAAGTGTGTTGGTTGGCCAATATTTTCCCCTGTGGGGTACACCTCAATCTTTTCCATAACAAGTATGTTAGGCCCATCAAGACCACCCACCCTTGTTCGGAATTCAACACTGGCTGTAGCAGCTTGGAACACATTAACCCTGGTGATCTAGTGGCAGTGGATGATGAGACTTGGAGGAAAGCGTGATTAAAAACTATGCCCAATTTAAAGGAGCGGGTCTCCTAGACTTGGAATGCCCATACACTAAGTGTGTTGGCCAGCAAACATTTTCCTCTATAGGGTACACCTCAACTTTTTCCATAACAAGTATTTAACGCCCAGCAAAAACACCCACCCCTGTTTGGAAGTCGACACTGGCTGTATCAGCACGAAACATGTTAACGCTGTTGATCTAGTGGCAGCGGATGATGAGATGTGGAGGAAGGCCTGATTTAAAGGAGCGGGTCTCCTAGACGTGGAATGCCCATACACTAAGTGTATGGCCTGGCAAACATTTCCCCCTGGGGGTAGATATCAACATAGTGTGTACCTTTTTTTTTTAGGGGCATCATAAACACCTTGCAAAACTGTAACATGGTTTACTACACAGTTGCTGCTGGGAAGGTGCATGTTTTTAGTAACAATATGGTGGATGAATTGTTGGATGAAGTGATCTGGAAAAGGGGCATGGTGATAACAGGAATGTGAAAGTACATGATTAATGACAGCAGTGGCTATGAGAGGTATGAGATCCAGAATACAGCCAACAATGTTTCGCCGTTTAGCCACCATCAATTACCAGAATCGGTTTCATGCCCATTTGAAGATCGGTGTAACATATGCACGTGTGAGCCTAAGAAATGCCTGACCAAAATATGTTGCCAAAGATGCATGTGTCTTTATAAAGGGCAAAGTGCAACATGTTCATAAGATGCTGAATTAGAGAAAGCAGATCAATTTTGGAGGAAAACCAAACAAACTAATGGATGCTCCTGAAAAAATAAGTTTAAAGAGGAGTGCAATGTCCCTAAATATAAACACACCCGTTGCACAAGCTTCTTCATCTTCAGCCATACATATTACTAATAATATCCTAATGTTCCAGTCTAAAATTAATTGTCCTAGCATAACAAACACTGTTAAAGGAATGGCACAAAACGTACATAACTAGAGCCCTTGGAAACACCTGATTTCCTCTTTACAACATATGGATAATGATGGCATTGATGACGACTTAAAAATTTACCACATCCACACCAATAAGATGAAGATCACAGCTGCAAGCAATGTACAAAAAAGGCAATGAATGTCTGGAAAATCATTTTCTCTAGGGCAAAGTTTACCTCTTACTAAAGTGGTACCGAATGAGGCATACACAGCTCTCATATGTACTCAATGTGAGATGCTTGAAAGATGATGTATTCTGATTTGTCCATGTCCACTTTTTGAAAGCGAGCAGAAAAGAAGGATGATATAGTGGGAAGACGTGTAATTTTGGTCAGTAAGGAGGTGATGTCAGGTACAGATAGGTAGATCTGCATGTCATTGGTGTAGTGATGATATTGCAAACCATGCCATTACATGAGCTGTCCCAGACCGAAGGTGTAGATGGAGAAGAGTAGGGGTCCTAGAACAGAGTCTTGGGGAACACCGAAAGACAGGTGTCAAAGTGAGAAGGTGGTGTGGGAGAGGGAGACAATGAATGTCCCCCTACCAGACTTGTTTTTTTAGACTCTGATGATAACCTCAAAAAGAACATTTGCAGACACCGGCTATGGCTGCATCAGCAGGGGTAGTAAAACTACATGCCTTACCACCACCAGTATGATCAGGCACATGGCAGCAAAGCACCCGTCTTTATTGGTTGAATACCAGGCTCCATAAACAGTGTCTGTGGGTGATACCACTGCTTCTTCCACAGTTGTGTGTGTAAGCCACAGTCAAATAACACCATCATCAAGCACGTCCACATCCTTGTCCCAGCGCAGCCTTCAGTTGTCCATACCCCAGTCATTGGACCGTAAGCGGAAAGACGCAGCCAATGGCCAGAGTACTAAATTCACAAATTTCTGCTTGTCCTCTAAATGTTGCATTTTAGGTTCGTGGGAGATAGATGCTTTCCACAACCTGATAGCGGTGACAGTAACAAGGTACTTGGTCCCCACCCGCCACTATATCTCCAGGTATGCCATTACGAGATTACACAAGCAAGCACATGTCGCACAACATTACCCGGTCCATCAACAATGCTGTTACAGGGAAAGTGCACCTAACCACACCTAACCACGGACCCGTGGACAAGTGCTAGTCGGCAGGGACGGTACATCTCACTGACGGCACACTGGTTTGTGTAGAAGAAGTCATGACACAGTCAGACATTGGGAGACCATGTCACAGATTTATGGAGGAGACAGGTTGTGGAAGGCTTTGTATGTCATATCTAGGGTTTTAAACTGTAGCCTATGGGCAGTAGGAAGGCAGTGACGGGCATGGCAGAGAGGAGAGGCTATGGAAAAATGGAGGGACAGTTGGATTACTCTGGCAGCAGAGTTTTGGATAGATTTGAGTGGTGCAAGAGTGCTAGAGGGGAAGCTAGAGAGTATCAGGTTGCAATAGTCGAAGCGGGAGATCATGAAGGTGTGCACAAACATTTTTGAATTTTTTTGGAATGTACGGATCCAGGAAGTGTTTTTGAGTTGTAATGTGCAGGACGAGGCAAGGTCTTGGATCTCAGCTTGAAAGAGAGGGCAGAGTCGAGTATTACCCTGAGGGCACCAACATGCGGGAATATTTGTCCTGGTATGCCTTCCTGGCATTACACAGGCACGTGTCCCACAACATTACCTGTGCCCTACAAAATGCTGTTTCTTATAAAGTCCACCTACACACAAATATGGGGACAAGTGCTTGTGGTCAGGGATGGTACGTCTCACTGAGGGCACACTGGGTAAACATAGTGGAAGCCGGGACCCACTCCGACCTTGGTATGGTGCACATCCTCCCAAACCCCGGATAGTCAGGATGTAGCCAAGGAGTCAGAAACCAGAGAAACAGATATACAGTACAGAATCAACAGGCAAACTCACAACGGGGGACAGAACCGGGTCAGAACCATATAAGCAAGCTAGAAGACAATCAGCAGGCACAGGCACACAGGAGTCAACACACACGGCCAAAGGCAAAAGTATAACTGATGGGGATTGGAGTTTCCCAGGGCTATAAGAAGCTCTCTCTGAACCAAAGAGAGGCCACAATAATTAACCCCCCTCTCAACAGGGGGGCCTCTGGACCCTCAGGCTTCACCGGTTATTTGACATGGAAAGCCCAAACCAGGCGATCTGCATGTACAGAGTGAGCAAGGACCCATGAGCGATCCTCCGATCCATATCCCTTCTAGTGGACCAGGTACTGCAAGGAGCGGCGCACTTGCCGAGAGTCCACAATATGTCCAACCTCATATTGCAAGTGACCCTCCACCAACACTGGAGGAACAACAGGCTCAGAGTCCTCCTTGACAGACCCCATGGGTTTCAACAGTGATTTATGGAACACATTGAATATTTTTAAGGAGGCAGGGAGACACAGCCTATATGCCACTGTGTTGTGAGTTCATTTTCCCCTTCACTGTTGATGTCTGATGAACTCCCTCTGCTGGTGAAGAGAGGTAGTGAAATTGATTGGGTTGAGAAGAACCTGTCATCTGAACAGGTGGAGCCTGATTGGACACCCGGAATCACTGAGTGGATATAAGGCAGCCGACGCCCTACAGGGGTGCTGGTGATCCTTTCTGCTCTGAGCTCTTGCAACCAGTTAGTCCTGTCTACTGAAAGCTAAGTTTTTGCTCTCTTATCTTTCCATGAGATTTTGTCTGTTTGCTTCATGTTTTGTGTTCAGCCTGCCTTTGTTGGGATGGGCTGAGCTCCATTTTTGTCTCTGATCAGTTTATCTCTTTGCTCTGTTTTCAGAATATACCTGAGTGCTGATATAGTGATTTTGAAGTCTAGTGACTTCAGGGCCTTTTTCCCTATCAGACGGTTGGGACATTTTTGGTAGGGTTTTTTGCGGATTGCAGCCAGCATCTTTTCTGTCCTTTCCTATTTAGTTAGTTGGGTCCCATCGTTTGCTCAACCTGTCTTTCTGTCTGTGTTTGTGTTTTGATCTGCTTTTCACCGACAATACATGTTGGGGGCTGTCTATTGCTTTGGGGTCTGCTCTGGGGCAGTTTAGATTTCCCCTTTCTTTCTTTAGGCTTATTTAGTTCTCCGGCTGTGAATGAGGGGTCTAGGGCATCGTAGGAACCCCCCATGGCTACTGTTAGTTGTGGTGAATAGGATCAGGGGTCTGCAATCCGATAGCTACCAACCTCTCCGGTTTTCTGGACTTAGCTTGCATTTTTGTTTTTTCCTCCTCCGGTGACTCATTCATAACAGAATCACCAGCCATACCGCAGATTCTAGGGTACTCAATAGCAGGAAAGAATTGTTAAAAAAAAAAAAAAAAAGAAGGGAAGGAAAAAAAAAGTTTCAGAATTTTTTTTTTGTGTGTGTATATTTTTTCCTCTATGTCTTTTATGTCTTTGAGGCCGTAGGGGGAATTTTTTCTTCTCAATGGAGATGAAGCAATTGTCTGATCATGTGGAGCAGCTCGCTGCTGAAGTGCAAGGAATTTCCGCCTATCTTGCTCATTCACATGTTGCTGAGCCAAAGATCCCTACTCCTGATGTGTTTTTTGGGGATCGGTCTAAATTTTTGAACTTTAAGAATAATTGTAAATTATTTTTTGCCTTGAAGCCTAACTCATCAGGGAGCTCCGCACAGAAGGTTAAAATTGTCATCTCCTTGCTGTGTGGCGATCCTCAGGATTGGGCGTTTTCCTTGAAACCTGATGATCCTATTCTAACTAATGTGAACGCATTTTTTCAAGCCTTGGGACTGTTGTACGATGAACCTAATGCTATTGATCAGGCTGAAAAGGCCCTGTTGGCATTGAGCCAGGGTCAGGATTCTGCAGAGTTGCACTGTCAAAAATTCTGAAAGTGGGCGGTCCTTACTACCTGGAATGATGGTGCCTTGGCAGCTCTCTTTCGGAAGGGTTTGTCAGAAACTGTAAAAGATACTATGGTGGGATTTCCTGTTCCCTCTGGTCTTGACAATTCTATGTCATTAGCCATTCAGGTTGATCGGCGTTTGCGTGAACGCAAAACTGCACGAGAGGTGTTGCCACCTGTTGAACAAATGTCTGAACCTATGCAATGTGATAGAGTTTTGTCTAGGGCGAAACGTCAGGAGTTCAGAAGGAGTAATAAGCTGTGTTTTTTCTGTGGAGATGCCTCGCATATTATTTCTGTCTGCCATAAATGAGAGAAACGTTTTGCACACACATTTGCTGTGGGTGGTGTTCAACCTAAGTTTCTTCTGGCAATTACTCTGATCTGCTTCCTGCCCACATTTTCCGCTAAGGCTTTTGTGGATTCGGGAGCAGCTCTGAACCTGATGGACTTGGATTTTGCTAAACATTGTGGATTTCCTATGACACCTCTGCGGACTCCTATCCCTTTGAGGGGTATTGATGCTACTCCTTTGGCGAAGAATAAACCTCAGTTTTGGACCCAGGTGGTAATGCGGGTCGCCCCAGACCATCAAGAAAATTGCAGATTTTTGGTGTTGCATGATTTGCATGATACCATTGTTCTGGGGTTTCCCTGGTTGCAAATCCATACTCCAGTTTTGGATTGGAAATCTGTGTCTGTGGTGAATTGGGGTTGTCGGTGTGCCCTTAGTGACGCTCCTGTTTTCTCCACCTCTCCCCAGTCGCATGATGTTCCTGACTATTTGGCTGATTTTTATGATGTATTTAGTGAGAATGAGTCTGTGTCTTTGCCTCCTCATAGGAGTTATGACTGTGCAATTGAGCTGAGCCCTGGGTGTAAATTTCCCAAGGGTCGACTTTTCAATTTATCTGTACCCGAGCACGAGGCTATGCGATCCTATATTAAGGAGTCGTTGGAGAAGGGTCATATTAGACCATCCTCTTCACCCTTAGGTGATGGGGTTTTTTTTGTGGCCAAGAAGGATGGTTCATTAAGGTCTTGTATTGACTATCGTTCCCTCAACAAAATTACTGTTAAATATCAGTATCCGTTACCTCTGATTTCTGATCTATTCTCTAGAGTTAAAGGTGCTTGCTGGTTTACCAAGCTTGACCTCAGGGGGCGTATAAACTTATTCGCATTAAGCATGGGGATGAATGGAAGACGGCGTTTAATACTCCAGAGGGACATTTTGAGTACCTGGTGATGCCTTTTGGGCTCACTAATGCCCCTTCTGTCTTCCAGTGCTTCATGAATGATATTTTCCGAGACGTTTTTGGATAAATTTTTGATCATCTACCTGGATGATATTTTGATCTTTTTCAAGGATTGGGACTCTCATGTGGAATATGTTCGGACTGTGTTCCGGATTTTAAGGGAGAATTCCCTGTATGTCAAGGGATCGAAATGCCTTTTTGGGGTACAGAGGATTTCATTTTTGGGATTTATTTTGTCTCCGTCAACTACTGAAATGGACCCGGCCAAGGTACAGGCCATTTATGATTGGGTTCAGCCCACTTCTTTGAAGGCCCTCCAGAAGTTTTTGGGTTTTGTTAATTTTTATCGTAAATTTATAGCTAATTTTTCTGGTATTGCCAAACCATTGACTGATTTGACTAAGAAAGGTGCTGATGTGCTGAATTGGTCTCCGGAGCCTGTTTCTTCCTTTCAGGAGCTGAAGCGAAGGTTCACTTCTGCTCCGGTTTTGCGGCAACCTGATGTCTCACTCCCGTTTCAGGTAGAGGTGGACACTTCTGAGATTGGTGCAGGAGCTGTTTTGTCCCAAAAAGATCCGGTAACATCTAAAATGAATCCCTATGCTTTCTTTTCCCGAAAGTTCTCCCCATCTGAACGTAACTATGATGTGGGGAATCGGGAACTGTTAGCCATGAAATGGGCATTTGAGGAGTGGAGACATTGGTTGGAGGGAGCTAGACATCAAGTCACGGTCCTTACTGACCACAAGAAATTGTTTTACCTGGAGTCGGCCAAACGCTTGAATCCTAGACAGGCTAGGTGGGCCTTGTTTTTCACACGTTTTGATTTTGTGGTCTCTTTTCTTCCAGGCACTAAGAATGTCAAGGCAGACGCCCTCTCTAGGAGTTTATTTGCTGATTCTCCTGTTGTGACCAAGCCTGCTACCATCTTAGGTGAGGGGGTAGTTCTTTCTGCCATCTCGCCCGATTTGAGACGTGCTCTGGAAGAGTTCCAGGAGGACAAACCTGAGCGTTGTCCCATTGGAAAATTGCATGTTCCTGACCAGTGGAGGAAGAGAGTGATGTCTGAAGTTCATTGGTCTGCATTGGCTGGTCATCCAGGTATTTTTGGTACTAGAGATTTGGTGAGTCGGTCTTTTTGGTGGCCCGCCTTGTCTCGTGATGTCAGGAGTTTTGTGCAGTCCTGTGGGACTTGCTCCCGGTCTAAACCTTGTTTTCGCTCTAGTGGGCTGCTGATGCCTTTGCCGGTGCCCAGGAGGCCATGGACCCATATTTCAATGGATTTTATCTCTGATATGCCTGTCTCTCAGAGAATGACTGTTATTTGGGTGATTTGTGATAGATTCTCTAAGATAGTCCATCTTGTACCACTCCCTAAGTTGCCATCTTCCTCAGAGTTGGTGCCCTTGTTTTTGCAACAGGTGGTTCACTTGCATGGGATTCCTGAGAACATTGTATCTGACAGAGGAGATCAGTTTATTTCTAGATTTTGGAGGACTTTCTGTTCCAAGCTGGAAATTCAGTTGTCCTTCTCCTCTGCGTTTCACCCTCAGACCAATGGGCAGATGGAGAGAACCAACCAGACATTGGAGTCGTATTTGAGATGTTTTATTTCTGCTGATCAGGATGATTGGGTTTCATTTTTGCCCTTGGCTGAATTTGCTTTAAATAATAGAGCTAGTGCTGCCACTTTGATGTCACCTTTTTTTTGTAACTTTGGGTTTCATCCTCGATTCTCTTCAGGGCAGGTGGAGTCTTCTGCCTGCCCAGGTGTTGATACTGTGGTGGAGAGAATGCACCAGATCTGGGACCAAGTGGTGGATAGGTTGTCTCTCTCCCAGGAAAAGGCCCAGAGGTTTTCCAACCGTCATAGGACCATTGGTCCCCAGTTTAAGGTGGGTGATATGGTTTGGTTGTCATCAAAGAATATCTCTATGAAGGTGGCTTCTCCAAAGTTTAAACCTAGATTTATTGGACCTTACAAGATTTTGGAGATTCTTAATCCTGTCTCTTTTCGATTGGCTCTTCCTGTTACATTTAAGATCCATAACGTGTTTCATAAGTCTCTGTTAAAGAGGTTTGTTGAGCCAGTAGTTCCTGTGGTGGCACCTCCTGACCCTGTATTGGTGGAAGGTAATGTGGAATATGAGGTTGAGAAGATACTGGATTCTCGCCTGGCTAGACGGAGACTCCAGTATTTGGTTAAATGGAAGGGTTATGGCCAGGAGGATAATTCTTGGGTCCCTGCATCCGATATTCATGCCGAAAGATTGGTTCGGGCTTTTCATCGGGCCCATCCTGATCATCCTGGTGGCATGGATGAGGGTTCGGTGACCCTCCTCAAGGGGGAGGTACTGTTGTGAGTTCATTTTCCCCTTCACTGTTGATGTCTGATGAACTCCCTCTGCTGGTGAAGAGAGGTAGTGAAATTGATTGGGTTGAGAAGAACCTGTCATCTGAACAGGTGGAGCCTGATTGGACACCCGGAATCACTGAGTGGATATAAGGCAGCCGACGCCCTACAGGGGTGCTGGTGATCCTTTCTGCTCTGAGCTCTTGCAACCAGTTAGTCCTGTCTACTGAAAGCTAAGTTTTTGCTCTCTTATCTTTCCATGAGATTTTGTCTGTTTGCTTCGTGTTTTGTGTTCAGCCTGCCTTTGTTGGGATGGGCTGAGCTCCATTTTTGTCTCTGATCAGTTTATCTCTTTGCTTTGTTTTCAGAATATACCTGAGTGCTGATATAGTGATTTTAAAGTCTAGTGACTTCAGGGCCTTTTTCCCTATCAGACGGTTGGGACATTTTTGGTAGGGTTTTTTGCGGATTGCAGCCAGCATCTTTTCTGTCCTTTCCTATTTAGTTAGTTGGGCCCCATCATTTGCTCAACCTGTCTTTCTGTCTGTGTTTGTGTTTTGATCTGCTTTTCACCGACAATACATGTTGGGGGCTGTCTATTTCTTTGGGGTCTGCTCTGGGGCAGTTTAGATTTCCCCTTTCTTTCTTTAGGCTTATTTAGTTCTCTGCCTGTGAACGAGGGGTCTAGGGCATCGTAGGAACCCCCCACGGCTACTGTTAGTTGTGGTGAATAGGATCAGGGGTCTGCAATCCGATAGCTACCAAACTCTACGGTTTTCTGGGCTTAGCTTGCATTATTGTTTTTTCCTCCACCGGTGACTCATTCATAACAACACTGGGTTGACTATCTCCACAATCTCATACGGACCTATGAACTTTGGTCCCAATTTAGCTTATGGTACCTTCAAGTTGATGTTACTTGTGGAAAGCAGAACCTTCTCTCCCACCTGAAACATGTGTCCCGGCACTCTTTTTTTGTCAGTAAAATATTTATACCTCCCCTGGGCCGAGAGATATTATGCCGAACTTCAGCACAGAGGTTTTTTAACCATTGAACGGACCCCTCCGCCACTGGACAATTGGAATGCAACCATGAAAATTTCCCAAAATGATGATTAAACCCATAATTAATCAGGAATGGGGACATTTTGGTGGATTGACTCACCAGGTTGTTAAAAGCAAATTCCACCAATGGTAATGCATCACATCAATCCTCCTGTCTGGTGGAGGTCAGACACCTGAGAATCTGTTCCAGGTACTGATTGGTGCGTTCCGTCTGACCATTACTCTCCGGGTGATATGCCAATGAGAAGAAGAGTGAGATGCCCAATTTCTTACATAATGCCCTCCAAAATTTGGCCACAAACTGCACACCTCTGTCAGACACAACATTCAGGGGTACCCCATGCAATCGGCCACATGCAGCACAAACAACCTTGACAATGTTTCTGCTGAGGGTAAAACTGCCAAGGGAATGAAATGGGCCTGTTTAGAAAACCTGGCAACCACCACTCAGATCACGGTATTGCCCCTGGAAGGTGGAAGACCGGTAATAAAGTCCATGGAGAGATGAGTCCATGGCCTATCAGGAACCGGTAAAGGTATGAGTTCCCAGCCAGCCGGTTATGCAAGCTTTTGGAATGGGCACAAACTCCACAAGCAGAAATGAATTTCTTGACATCAGACCCAAGTAAAGGCCACCAAAAAACCCTGGCTACTGCCTCTCTAGTGGCCGTGATACTGGGATGAGCACTCAGCCTAGACTCATGAAACTCCTGCAGAAGTCTCGTCCGTAATAAATCTGGAACAAACAATTTATCCGCTGGCCTGGCTGCTGGAGCTAGGAACTGGGCCCTCAAAATTTCCTGTTCCAACTCTGACGAGACCCCTGCCACTACCACCCCCGGGTGAAGAATGGAGGACGGCGGCTCGGGGGAGACACCGGGTCAAAACTTCTGGATAGGGCATCATCTTTAACATTTTTGGACCCCGGTCAAAAAGTAATGAAGAATTGAAATAATGAAAAAAAGGGACCAACGGGCTTGTCTAGGAGTAAGCCTCTTAGCAGATTCAAGGTATGCCAAATTTTTGTGATCAGTGATAACAGTGATAGGGTGAGCCGCCCCTTTCAAAAAGTGCCTCCATTCTTCGAATGCCAGCTTGACCGCAAGAAGTTCTCTATTGCCTACATCATAGTTTCTCTCGGCGGATGAGAACTTCTTGGAGAAGAAGGCACACGGTTTGAGATTAGTAAGGGTAGCCGGACCCTGGGACAACACTGCCCCCACCCCCACTTCAGAAGCGTCCACCTCCACAATAAATGGTTTGGATGGGTATGGCTGAACAAACACCAGGGTGGACATGAAACATTTCTTAAGAGCTGAGAGGGACTCCTTAGCAAGTTCTGACCAATTTTTTACATCAGCTCCCTTCCGGGTAAGATCCGTGAGTGGTTTAACCACTTGTGAGAAACCTTTAATGAATCTCCGGTAATAATTCACAAATCCCAAGAAGCGCTGTAGCCCCTTGAGATCACGAGGCTGAACCCAGTCTGTGATTGCCAGCACCTTCTTAGGATCCATATGAAACCCCTCACGAGACACAATCAGCCCCAAAAAAGACAGTTCCTGTATGAAAAACGAACATTTTTCCAATTTAGCAAACAAGTGGTTCTCCCTTAGTCTCTGGAGAACTGTCTGTGGATGTTGCAAGTGAGACTGACTGTCCAGGGAATACATCAAAATGTCATCCAAATAAATGACAACAAATGGCCTATCAGGTCAGAAAACACAACATTGATAAAGTTTTGGAAAATAGCGGGGGCATTAGTTAACCCAAATGGCATAACCAAGTTTTCAAAGAGTCCTTCTGATGTGAGGAGCACAGTTTTCCACTCGTCCCCTTCCCGAACCCTTATCAGATTGTAGGCCCCCCGGAGATCTAACTTGGAGAACCATTGGGCCCCAGATAACTGGTTACATAAGTCTGGGGTGAGGGGAAGCAGATAAGTAATCCTAACCGTTATCTTGTTAAGTTCCTGAAAGTCGAGGAACAGCCGCAAACCACCATCTTTCTTCTTCACAAAGAAGAATCCTGCTGCCACGGGTGACACAGAAAGCCTGATATGCCCTTTGCGGAGACTCTCAGCTATGTACTCCTTCATGGCTTGGCGCTCAGGCCCGGACAAATTGAACAACCGAGCCTTAGGTAACTTGGCTCCGGGTACTAAATCAATGGCACAATCGTAGGGTCTATGTGGAGGCAGCGCCTCAGCCTCGCTTTCGGAAAATACGTCTTCAAAATCTTTCAGGTACTCCGGAATACCTTCCAGACTGACAGACGACAGAGGTACGGCTTTAGCAGAGTTAACAAGAGGTCCAAGGTTACAACATTTATCTTTGCATCCCCATTGATTGATCTCCCCCGTTACCCAATCAATGGTAGGATTATGGCATTGAAGCCAAGGCATCCCCAGTACCAGTCCTGCAGGCAAGTTATCTAACACAAGACAAGTTAATTTTTCCACATGAGAAAAAACTTCAGACATGAAACAAATACCATCCTGGGTGAGTAGTGTTAGGCGTCAGGTGCTGCACAGCGGAAAAAAAAGTTCAGACCTGAAACAGATACCGTCCCGGGTAAGAGGGGATCGGTCAATTGCCACAAGTTTAACAGGATCCTGAAGCCTGACTGTCCCTATCTTATTAAGAGTCATAATCCAGGCATCAATCAGGTTAACAGCAGAGCCACAGTCAACAAAGGCAGTAGTCTGAACAGGACCATTACCAAGTTCCAGTTCCACCTGAAGCA
This sequence comes from Dendrobates tinctorius, assembly GCF_039654945.1. Lineage (NCBI taxonomy): Eukaryota > Metazoa > Chordata > Amphibia > Anura > Dendrobatidae > Dendrobates > Dendrobates tinctorius. The sequence continues at coordinate 60,683,671 of NW_027361829.1, forward strand.
CAACTTTTGCAAGTGAGGAAAAAGGTACCTGAAGGTCTGGGTAGCCTCCTCGATTACTACCCAGACCTAGTCATTTCCCGCCTCCATGGAGGATGATTGACAGGAGGGGCAGTCCTTCCTCCAATGTCCAGATTCCCCACAATAGAAGCACAACTGTTTCTCCCGACGTCGTCTTCTTTCCTTCTCCTCACAGGTGACAGCGCTTACCTCCATAGCCACAGGAGTTCGGGTCTCACCTCCACTGGAGAATAATGATGCTTCGAGTTGCATAACACCTCTTGCCCGCAGTCTGCAATCCATGCGAACCGCTTGGGTCATGGTATCCTCCAGGGAGTCAGGTGGAGGATGAAGTGCCAGGGCATCCTTCAGATGTTCACACAGGCCTCTACGGAACTACCCCCGAAGGGTGGCATCACTCCAAGAAATCTCAGCTGCCCAACGTCTAAATTCAGAGCAGAACTACTCGTCCGAGTGCTTCCCCTGACAGACACTCATCACCTTGTACTCAGCCAAACGCACTCTATCCGGCTCATCGTAAATATGCCCTAAGGCCTCACAAAACACATCCACAGTCATTCTCTCCTGGGTAGAAGAGGAAAAAGAAAATGCCCAGGCTTGTGGGGACCCCCTAAGCAGGGACATAACTACCCCCACACTCTGTTTCTGATCCCCAGAGGAACGGGGTCTCAAGGAGAAAAAGAGCTTACAGCCCTCCTTAAACGCTCTAAATTCATTTTTGTTACCAGCAAACGTATCCGGTAACTTAACTGCGGATTCAGGTTAGACTAAAATGACATCTCTAGTCCCCACCTGCTGAAACCCTGTGGAAAGCACCCCCTGAACTGAGTCCGTAACCTGCCGTTGGGACTGGGCCAGAATTTGTTGTTCCAAACTTAGCTTCTGCAGAGACTGATTCAAGCATTTCACCTGCTCAGATAAGGCATGCATTGGGTCCATGCTGCAGAAGTTGAGAAGGAGAAAAAAAAAGTTCATGGTCAGTTATAATGTCAGGAACACCGCACTGCACTTGCTCACTGAGCCAGTGCGTGTGTCCTGAGTAAGACAAACTATGCTCTAAGATACCTGTGGAGCGGGGTAGCAGCGGTGAAGATGCGTGCTTCAGACCAGCAGGACCTGGAACACGTGACTGCTGGGGGTGTGGCCTAAACTCCAGAGATCTAGGAACTACTGGAGAACTCCTAGAAGGATAACTACAGGATGAAGTTACCAAGGGGCATAGACAGGAACGTAAACCAGATCAGGCCAGGGTCAAAGCACGAGATAGCACGACAGTACCAAAGGATTAGACAGAACGGATAGTCAGGACGTAGCCAAGGAGTCAGAAACCAGAGAAAGAGATACACAGTACAGAATCAACAGGCAAACTCACAATGGGGGACAGAACCGGGTCAGAACCATATAAGCAAGCTAGAAGACAATCAACAGGCACAGGCACACAGGGGTCAACACACTCAGCCAAAGGCAAAAGTATAACTGACGGGGATTGGAGTTTCCCAGGGCTATAAGAAGCTCTCTCTGAACTAAAGAGAGGCCACAATAATTAACTCAAGGCATGCAGGTCAAAGCCTGCACTGAGCTCAAGACAACCCCTGAAGTGCAGGTCAAAACCTGCACTGGGATCATGACAATTAGAGAAAAGTAAATGCATCAAAACAAATGGGATCATCACAATAATAAATTTAATACAAAATATGACAATTTTTATTGTAAACACCACACACAATTCTTTTTAAAAACATGTAAAAAAAAATCCCCAAACAAGGGAGGACAGAGGATTTGGGTCCAAATTTATATGAGTAAAATACTCAGAAGGAACCCACACAGTCTCATCTATTGGCACATGACAGGCAGCATCAATAATACATGACTAGAGGTGAGCGATACCGTCCGATACTTCAAAGTATCGGATCGGAATGGATCGGCCGATCTTAAAAAAAAGTATCGGTATCGCCGATTCCGATACCGGAAGTCCCATTCAAGTCTATGGGACTTCCGGTATCGGAATAAGAAAAATCCTGTTTTTCCCTTGTACAGCCTCTCTGGGGTCTGTACGGGCCTTTCGGGGGGCTGTGCCGGCCTGCCAGGGGGTCTGTGCAGGCTCCGGTGGTCTGTGCCGGCCTGCCGGGGGGCTGTGCAGGCTCCGGTGGGCTGTGCCGGCCTGCCGGGGGGGCTGTGCCGGCCTGCCGGGGGGGCTGTGCCGGCCTGCCGGGGGGCTGTGCCGGCCTGCCGGGGGGCTGTGCAGGCTTCGGGGGTCTGTGCAGGCATCGTCCGATGGGACTACAAGTCCCATCGGGCGATGCCTGCTACCATGACAGTGATTGACACATTAGCCAATGATGGGACAGTAGTAGTCCCATCATCCGGCTAATGTGTTGAATGTAAAAAAAAAAAAAATTACATGCTACATACATGCTACATACATACAACATGCATACTACATACATGCTACATTCATACTACATACTACATACATGCTACATTCATACTACATATATACTACATGCAACATACATACTACATATATACTACATGCATGCAACATGCATACTACATATATACTACATGCAACATACATACTACATATATACTACATGCAACATACATACTACATATATACTACATGCATGCAACATGCATACTACATATATACTACATGCTACATACATACTACATATATGCTACATACATACTACATATATACTACATGCATGCTACATACATACTACATGCTACATACATACTACATATATGCTACATACATACTACATATATACTACATACATACTGCATGCTACATACATACTACATATATACTACATACATACTGCATGCTACATACATACTACATGCTACATACATACCACATATATACTACATACATACTACATGCATGCTACATGCTACATACATACCACATACATACTACATACATACTACATACATACTACATACATACTACATGCTACATACATACTACATATATACTACATGCAACATACATACTACATATATACTACATGCATGCAACATGCATACTACATATATACTACATGCTACATACATACTACATATATGCTACATACATACATACTACATATATACTACATGCATGCTACATACATACTGCATGCTACATACATACTACATGCTACATACATACTACATATATGCTACATACATACTACATATATACTACATGCATGCTACATACATACTGCATGCTACATACATACTACATGCTACATACATACCACATATATACTACATACATACTACATGCATGCTACATGCTACATACATACCACATACATACTACATACATACATACTACATGCATGCTACATACATACTACATGCTACATACATACTACATATATACTACATGCATGCTACATACATACTACATGCTACATACATACTACATATATACTACATACATACTACATACATACTACATGCATGCTACATACATACTACATGCTACATACATACCACATACATACTACATACATACTACATGCTACATACATACATACTTTATGCCATTGCTGTGTGGGAAATTCCCACGCAGCAATGGCATAAAGTGAGACTAGGGACTTTTTTTTTTTAAGTGGCGGAGGAATACAGTGCGGAAGGATACCTACCTTCCGTCATTGGATTCCTGCAGCCCGTACAGAACGGCAGCAACAGCTGATGCTGCAGTTCTCTACCCAAGATCGTCGTGGGACACACTCGTGGACTGCTTCGGATCGTGGGTGAGTATTTTTGTGGTTTGTTATGTTAATATTTATTCCGTAAAAGACAATGGCTTCGGGGAACAATGTGACAAGTATTGGTAAGTATGTTACTCTATGTTATATGTACTGTATGTCTATGTATGTATTGTATGAATGTATTGTATGTAGTATGTATGTAGTATATATGTGGTATGTATGTAGCATGTAGTATGTATGTAGCATGTATGTAGTATGTATGTAGTATGTATGTGGTATGTATGTAGCATGTAGTATGTATGTAGCATGTATGTAGTATGTATGTAGTATGTAGTATGTATGTAGCATGCATGTAGCATGCAGTATGTATGTAGCATGCATGTAGTATATATGTAGTATGTATGTAGCATGTAGTATGTATGTAGTATGTATGTGGTATGTATGTAGCATGCATGTAGTATGTATGTAGTATGTATGTAGCATGTAGTATGTATGTAGCATGTATGTAGTATGTATGTAGTATGTATGTGGTATGTATGTAGCATGTAGTATGTATGTAGCATGTATGTAGTATGTATGTAGTATGTAGTATGTATGTAGCATGCAGTATGTATGTAGCATGTATGTAGCATGTATGTAGTATGTATGTAGTATATATGTAGTATGTATGTAGCATGTAGTATGTATGTACAATGCATGTAGTATATATGTAGTATGTATGTAGCATGTAGTATGTATGTAGCATGCATGTAGTATGTATGTAGTATGTATGTAGTATACATGTAGTATGTATGTAGCATGTAGTATGTATGTAGCATGCATGTAGTATATATGTAGTATGTATGCATGTAGTATGTATGTAGTATATATGTAGCATGTAGTATGTATGTAGCATGCATGTAGTATATATGTGTAATGTATGTAGTATGTATGTAGTATGTATGTAGTATGTATGTGGTATATATGTGGTATGTATGTAGTATGTATGTAGTATGTATGTAGTATGTATGTAGTATGTATGTGGTATGTATGTGGTATGTATGTAGTATGTATGTAGTATGTATGTAGCATGCATGTAGTATGTATGTAGTATTTTTTTTTTTTTTTAACATTTAACACATTAGCCGGATGATGGGACTACTACTGTCCCATCATTGGCTAATGTGTCAATCACTGTCATGGTAGCAGGCATCACCAGATGGGACTTGTAGTCCCATCGGACGATGCTTGCACAGACCCCCGGACATCAGCACAGCCCCCCGGCAGGACGGCACAGCCCCCCGGCAGGCCGGTACAGACCCCCACAGGGTGCACAGCCCCCCGGCAGGCCGGCACAGCCCCCCGGCAGGCCGGTACAGACCCCCACAGGGTGCACAGACCACCGGCAGGCCGGCACAGCCCCCCGGCAGGCCGGTACAGACCCTGGGCAGTCCACACAGCCCCCCAGCAGGCCGGCAGAGACCCCCGGAAGGCCCGAAATGACGGCGCATCATGATGCGCACACACCGCGCATCATGATGACGTCAGGCTGTCAATCAACTTTGAACTTCTGATTCCGATGCCGACTTCCGATATTGAAAAAATATCGGAAGTCGGTATCGGAATTCCGATACAGCAAGTATCGGCCGATACCCGATACTTGCGGTATCGGAATGCTCAACACTATACATGACAATTCTCATATTGAGTTTTTGAAAATGCTAAGGGAGTACCTTGCTGACTGTACCAACATCCTCTGTCATTCCTCTGTGCCTTTTAATTATTGGTTATCCACGCTGAACACGTGGAATGAACAGGCTCTCTCTACTGCGCACGTGTGCTGTGCTCACGGTCAAGGAGCGCACGGCGCCTCGCTCTCTGGCGGCTACTGGACAAACAGTGCCTTGGTAAATGGCAGTACCACTTTTAGTGGAGGGAGACAATGGGAACTGTCCTTTGCAGCGCCACTGCTCTAAGGATGGAGCACACTACTCAGCCTCCTATGCGCTGCTTGTCCACGCCAAAAATCATTGATGTCTTGCCCGATTTCTCTTAAACTGACCCAATGCCTCTAGTTCATGTAGTCTGTCTGCTGCATTTTGCCACAGCATTGGAGCTTCAGGGGCATAGTGCACTGCCCCCTTCACCTCCTCTTCAGCCTTCAGCTCCAAAAGGTAGCACATTAGTCACAAGATGGAAGCACTGCAGCACTGCCTAATCAAAGCAGGAACAGGCAGTGCTAAAGCTAATATGCTTCTGTGGAAAATGCCACAATGCTGAAGAGTTGTGGACAGCTATGAAACAGCAGGCATATCGGTGGATGAGACCACTGAACCCACAGCCAGGCATGTTTGTGTGTGGCAATGGGTGGAACCTGGTGGCAGCTCTTTGGCGAGACGAGCTCACACACGTGCCATGCCTGGCTCATGGGCTTAACTAAATTGGTCAATGTTTTTTGAAAAGTGATACAGAGCTGGCAGATCTGCTGGTAAAAATACCACTCTCTAAAATTCCATTTTAGAAAGTCAGCTACAGCTTCATCTGCCCTTGCCGTGATTCAGCAGCGCTTGCTGCTTCTAGCTCAATGACTGGTGTGTGATTCCCCAGGCCTTGGAACTCTAATATGCAGATGTAGGAAAGGATTTCAGAGCAGAAGAGGGCAGTTGGTGACTAATCTACCAACATCAACAAGGTTGTCGATATTCAGTTCTGACTTCACACATAACATCTGAGGTGTGGACATGGAGGTCTGACATATGTACCATCCTCCAAAACTTTGAAGAGTCCACCAAGAGGGTGAGCATCAAAGACACCATAATTAACTTCTCCATCCTGCTTATCTATGTTCTAATTTGAATATTGATAGTTATTATAGAGCGAAAACATATTTACAGTTTAACATCTTCAAAGACAACAGTCCTAAATAACAACGATAACAATAATCCAATAATTGAACCCAAATAAAACTAGCCTGCATGTGACAGCGTATAATCTACACTAAGTAACAACGATAACAATAATTTAACCCAAACAAAACAATCCTGCTCGTGACAACTTACAATCTAAAATGAGGTGGGGGAGCTTAAAAATTCAGGGAAGTATTTACAAGAAGTTATTTATAGAGTTGAGCGACTTTTGGTTTTTTAGGGTCGCGTTTCGTTTCGTGAAACCAGACTTTTCCAAAAGTCGGGTCGAGCAAGATCGTCCGATTATAGGGAAAAGTCGGGGTCGTCCCGAAACACGAAACCCAATGTAAGTCAATGGGGAATAAAAGTCGGCAGTGAGAGGAGGACAGAAAACACACCTACAGTGCCCATTTGAATGCCAAAAGCATCAATTCTTCTTACTTAAGCTTGTCAACCTTAATTAACTTCATAATATAAGTTACGCACTGAAAAATGGGGGTTATTTGGCTAAAGTTGTGGGGGGGGGAGGGCTGGCTGCAGGTTTTCATGTGCCCTGGGCGAAAGAGCGCCCCTTTAACACATACCACAACTCATCATGCTCCGATACGGCAGATAAATAGCGGTATAGTACAATGAAAAATACCTCACTTTTTACATCTCATGACGAGGCCCATCTATTTCTCCATACAGAATCATTGGTCCCATATAATGTTTGAAACAGTATATGATGAGCTCCACATAATGCTACAGTATATGTTGGTCCCCATGGATGAAGCTCCACTGTCTTATGGGCCCAAATAATGCTCCAAACATAATGGGCCCCATTTCTAATGCTCTAGTGTATAATGGGCCCTGTAAATGCTGCTCCAGTGTCTGATGTCCACCTTTGGAATGTTCCAGTGTATGGTGGGCCCCATCTATCATTCTCCAGAGTATAGTGCTCCCCAAAAATTGCTGTCCCAACATTGAAAACAATCAAATAAGTATCCTCGCTAGGGAATCCCTGTACTTGTCTGGACAGGTGCTGTAGCTTGCTTAACAGCTCGCCAGCCGTTCTCACGCCCAGTATGGATTGCACGTGATTGCACAAAGGTTAGAAAGGGTACCGTATCCATGGATAACATGTATGGATAGCGTACACATTCAAAATATATGTCTCAGGAGGCAGGCTCAGACGGTGTCAGGCCCAGTATGGATTGCACGTGATTGCACAAAGGTTAGAAAGGGCACCGTATCCCTGGATAACATGTATGGATAGCGTACACATTCAAAATATATGTCTCAGGAGGCAGGCTCAGACGGTGTCAGGCACAGTATGGATTGCACGTGATTGCACAAAGGTTAGAAAGGGTACCGTATCCCCGGATAACATGTATGGATAGCGTACACATTCAAAATATATGTCTCAGGAGGCAGGCTCAGACGGTGTTAGGCCCAGTATGGATTGCACGTGATTGCACAAAGGTTAGAAAAGGTACCGTATCCCCGGATAACATGTATGGATAGCGTACACATTCAAAATATATGTCTCAGGAGGCAGGCTCAGACGGTGTCAGGCACAGTATGGATTGCACGTGATTGCACAAAGGTTAGAAAGGGTACCGTATCCCCGGATAACATGTATGGATAGCGTACACATTCAAAATATATGTCTCAGGAGGCAGGCTCAGACGGTGTTAGGCCCAGTATGGATTGCACGTGATTGCACAAAGGTTAGAAAGGGTACCGTATCCCCGGATAACATGTATGGATAGCGTACACATTCAAAATATATGTCTCAGGAGGCAGGCTCAGACGGTGTTAGGCCCAGTATGGATTGCACGTGATTGCACAAAGGTCAGAAAGGGTACCGTATCCCCGGATAACATGTATGGATAGCGTACACATTCAAAATATATGTCTCAGGAGGCAGGCTCAGACGGTGTCAGGCACAGTATGGATTTGACGGCCCAGATTACACAGCGGAGGAGCAGGGAGAGGTAAAGATTGCAAATGCTGGGGCCCTGCCCAAGCAAGGGGGGCCCACTCGTGGGCGTCGGTACTGGCACTGGGCCCCTCATAGTACAGCGGTGTGTCTGATGGCGGGTATGCACCACCACCGTCAGAGACACTTGATTGCACTATGAGGGACCCTGTGCCAGTGCCCGCGCCAAAGAGTCGGCCTACCCACCTGTCCAGGGCAACGGCACTCGCACGGTGTCGTGCGCTAGGTGGTGACCCCGGCCATGGGAGGGGAGGCAGCACAGTTAGGGAGTTTTAGAAAGTGGCATATGTTGATGTTGGACATTCAGCTGATGCAAAAGGCGAAATAGGTGAAGTACCAGGAAGAGGTGGACCAAAGCAAGCCATTTTTCTGTCACCCTATGTGTCATCAGGGGAAGGTGGGACAAAATCCTTGGAAACCCATGCGTGGTTCATTTTAATGAAGGTTAGATCATCCACATTTTGGGTTGACAGACGGGTCCTTTTTTCTGTCAGGATTGATCCAGCTGCACTGAAGACTCTTTCCGATAGCACACTTGCAGCTGGGCAAGCGAGCTCCTGTAAGGCATATTGGGCCAATTCAGGCCAGGTGTCCAGTTTAGCGGCCCAATAGTCAAAGGGGAATGACCTGTGTGGGAGAACATCGATATGGGAGGAAAAGTAGTTTGTAACCATAGTTGACAACTGCTGTCTCCTGTCACTTTCCATCGATGCAGTATTACCAGTTGTGTGAGCGGTATTTGAAAAATCAGTCCACAACATTGTCATGAAACCCCTGTCTCCAACGCCACTTCTGCTGTGTGCACCACGAACACCTCTGCCAAGCTGCCCCCGGCCCGTACGGCTCGTGTGAGAACCATCACCGCTGCTGTGTGCTGGGAATGCCTCAAGCAACCGATTTACCAGAGTTGCTTGTATATTAGCCAATATTAGGTCAAGGTTCTCCTGTGGCATGATGTTTTGTAATTTGCCTTTATAGCGTGGATCCAGGATGCTGGCCAACCAGTAGTCGTCATCGTTCATCATTTTGGTAATGCGGGGGTCCCTTTTTAGGATCCGCAAGGCATAATCTGACATGTGGGCCAATGTTCCCGGTGTCAATGATGCACTGCGAGTGCTGGGTGGAGGAGCACTTTCTGGCAAATCCACATCCCTCCAGTCACGCACAAACCCTGTACCAGACCTTGCCACGCCAACATTTTCACTTGCCCCACGAGATGCATCCTCCTCCCCTAAGTAATCATCCCCATCATCCTCCTCCTCCTCCTCTTCTTCCTCCACCTCGTCCAGGAGAGGTCCCTGAGCAGACAATGGCTGAATGTCATCAAGGATTCCCTCCTCCTCTTCCTCCTCATCAACATTGGCTGCAGACGCCTGCTCCTTAAGGTGCGTCAAAGTTTGCATGAGCAGACGCATAAGTGGGATGCTCATGCTTAGGATGGCGTCGTCTGCGCTTACCAGCCGTGTGCATTCCTCAAAACACTGAAGGACTTTACAAAGGTCTTTCAGCTTCGACCACTGCACGCCTGTCAACTCCATGTCTGCTCTCAAAGTGCCTGGCCGTGTATCCTCCCACAAATGCATTATGGCCTGCCTCTGCTCGCACAGCCGCTCCACCATGTGCAGGGTGGAGTTCCACCTTGTTGCAATGTCGATAATGAGGCGGTGGTTGGGAAGGTGGAGCAATCGCTGCAGCTTCTGCATACGAACGGAGTGTACAGGCGACCGGCGGATGTGCGCGCACAGTCTTCGCACCTTCTGGAGCAGGGCTGTTAACTCCGGATAATTTTTGAGGAAGCACTGCACCACCAGGTTCAAGGTGTGAGCCAAGCAAGGTATGTGGCTGAGTTTTGAAAGGGCTATGGCTGACACAAAATTACGCCCGTTATCACTAACTACCTTGCCTGCCTCAAGATGTACACTGCCCAGCCATGACTCACTTTGTCGCTTCAAGTACTCGGCCAGCACCTCGGCGGTGTGTCTGTTGCCCAAACACATCATCTGCAACACAGCCTGCTGACGCTTTCCACTAGCTGCTCGATAGGGGGACACATCGTGTGCAACAGTGGCAGCTGCAGATGGAGTGCTCGTACGACTGCGCTCTGTGGACGAGCTTTCGCTTCTGGAGGAGGAGGAGGAGGGTCGAACGCCTACAGCCAACTGTTTCCTATACCGTGGGCTAGGCAGCACTGTCCCACCACCGCTGTCCCCTGTGGACCCTGCATCCACCACATTAGCAGTGCGCAGTGATGGACACGTAACGGCCCTGGCCATGCCGACTGGACCATGCATCAGTTGTGAGGTGCACCTTTCCACTCACTGACTGCTTGAGTGCATGGACAATGCGGTCTTTCACATGATGGTGGAGGGCTGGGATGGCTTTGCGAGAGAAGAAGTGGCGACTGGGTAGGTCATAGCGTGGTACTGCATAGGCCATGAGTTCGCGGAAAGCTGTGCTTTCCACCAACCGAAAGGGCATCATCTCAAACGAGATTAGTTTGGCAATGTGGGCGTTCAAACCCAGTGTACGCGGATGAGAGACTGAGTACTTTCTTGACCTACTCATAGTGTCTGGGAGGGTGAGCTGGACTTGAGAGCTGCATATGGTGGAAGTAGCGGTGGACAGGGCGGACTGAGAGAGGGTTGATGATGGTGATGGAGTTGGTGTTCTTTCTGATGGCCTAGAATCAGTCTTTCGTTGATATAACAGTGGGATTCCCTGACACCTCAACATTTGCTGCTGTGCTAACCGGTGGGCTTACAGTGGGGGAAACAATGTAGCGTTGCTGACTACCTTCGTTGTGATCAGTTGCACATGTGGCACTTGAGGTTTGGTGTTGTGTCCACGCTTGCAAGTGCATGCTGGTTAAATGTCTAAGCATGCAACTGGTATTCAAATTTTTCAGATTTTTCCCTCGGCTAAAGGTCTTTGCGCACTTCTTACAGATAACCTTGGCATGATCATGAGGATTTTGTTCAAAAAAGTGCCACACTGCACTCTTCCTACTTTGGCAGACATTTTGCGGCCTAGCACGCTGTGATCTTTTGACCCTCTGGACAAGCTGTCCAGCAACTCTTTTGATGTTTGGAACCTGTCTTTGGAGTGCTCCGGGCCTGCCAGATAACAGCTGTTGCGATGTCGATGTCTGCTGTGGATGCTCCTCATCTGAGCTATTGGAAGCAGCACCCTCTTCCCCCAATGGATGCCAATCTGGGTCAACAACTGGGTCATCCATCACCTCCTCTTCTATGTCATGTGCACCTTTCTCTGTGTCACCGTGTATGATGGTATAGTGTGCGGGAAAGGGCACCTGAGTCTCATCAGGGTCAAAATCTGGCTCTGTACACTGCGAGGACAATGTAGTGCTCTGAGTGAATGTACCAGCAGAATCATCCATCAGCGGCTGTGCATCAGTGCACTCCATGTCAGATTCATCTTGGCCTGTGTAATTAACCATTTGACTTGATAATCCAGGCATGGTATGTGAAAACAGCTCCATGGAGTAATCAGTAGTATGGCCTGCGTCATCCTTCAATCTTGGTTGGGGTGAAGGACACAAGGAAAGGTGTGGTTCATGAACATGAGCCTCCAATGACGACTCAGTGCTTTTACTTTTTACAACTGAAGAAGAGAAGGCGATAGAGCTGGAGGCTGAGTCAGCAATGTAAGACAAAACTTTTTCCTGATGCTCTGCCTTTAAAAGCGGTTTGCCTACTCCTAGAAAACTAAGCGTTCGAGGCCTTATGTAGACAGACGATGACGCAGGGTCAGCACCTCCTGCATTCGGTCCTATTTTGCTCTTGCCCCTACCATCAGATCCACCACCAACACCATCATTACCAGCTGCCAACCCCCGCCCAATTCCACGGCCTCTTCCACCAGCCTTCCTCATTTTTGGTAGAAATGTAGACAAAATCCAACAAACTATATAGTAATGTAAAACAAGGTACAAGGTGTCTATAGGACAGGGGAGATTTAGAATTTCTGCACACTTTTGGATTGTGTGAGGCCCACTGATATCTGAGCGCTATGTGACACGCTCGATGGCACAGCTGCCTGTGACCAAAGTGACGAGAGGATAATGGAGATTTTGAATCTCTGCGCACACTTTTGGACACTGGACACTTGTGGATTGTGTGAGGCCCACTGATATCTGAGCGCTATGTGACACGCTCGATGGCACAGCTGCCTGTGACCAAAGTGACGAGAGGATAATGGAGATTTTGAATCTCTGCGCACACTTTTGGACAATGGACACTTGTGGATTGTGTGAGGCCCACTGATATCTGAGCGCTATGTGACACGCTCGATGGCACAGCTGCCTGTGACCAAAGTGACGAGAGGATAATGGAGATTTTGAATCTCTGCGCAAACTTTTGGACACTGGACACTTGTGGATTGTGTGAGGCCCACTGATATCTGAGCGCTATGTGACACGCTCGATGGCACAGCTGCCTGTGACCAAAGTGACGAGAGGATAATGGAGATTTTAAATCTCTGCGCACACTTTTGGACACTGGACACTTGTGGATTGTGTGAGGCCCACTGATATCTGAGCGCTATGTGACACGCTCGATGGCACAGCTGCCTGTGACCAAAGTGACGAGAGGATAATGGAGATTTTGAACCTCTGCGCACACTTTTGGACACTGGACACTTGTGGATTGTGTGAGGCCCACTGATATCTGAGCGCTATGTGACACGCTCGATGGCACAGCTGCCTGTGACCAAAGTGACGAGAGGATAATGGAGATTTTGAATCTCTGCGCACACTGTTGGACACTGGACACTTGTGGATTGTGTGAGGCCCACTGATATCTGAGCGCTATGTGACACGCTCGATGGCACAGCTGCCTGTGACCAAAGTGACGAGAGGATAATGGAGATTTTGAATCTCTGCGCACACTTTTGGACACTGGACACATGTGGATTGTGTGAGGCCCACTGATATCTGAGCGCTATGTGACAGGCTCGATGGCACAGCTGCCTGTGACCAAAGTGACGAGAGGATAATGGAGATTTTGAATCTCTGCGCACACTTTTGGACACTGGACACTTGTAGATTGTGTGAGGCCCACTGATATCTGAGCGCTATGTGACACGCTCGATGGCACAGCTGCCTGTGACCAAAGTGACGAGAGGATAATGGAGATTTTGAATCTCTGCGCACACTTTTGGACACTGGACACTTGTGGATTGTGTGAGGCCCACTGATATCTGAGCGCTATGTGACACGCTCGATGGCACAGCTGCCTGTGACCAAAGTGACGAGAGGATAATGGAGATTTTGAATCTCTGCGCACACTTTTGGACACTGGACACTTGTGGATTGTGTGAGGCCCACTGATATCTGAGCGCTATGTGACACGCTCGATGGCACAGCTGCCTGTGACCAAAGTGACGAGAGGATAATGGAGATTTTGAATCTCTGCGCACACTTTTGGACACTGGACACTTGTGGATTGTGTGAGGCCCACTGATATCTGAGCGCTATGTGACACGCTCGATGGCACAGCTGCCTGTGACCAAAGTGACGAGAGGATAATGGAGATTTTGAATCTCTGCGCACACTTTTGGACACTGGACACTTGTGGTTTGTGTGAGGCCCACTGATATCTGAGCGCTATGTGACAGGCTCGATGGCACAGCTGCCTGTGACCAAAGTGACGAGAGGATAATGGAGATTTTGAATCTCTGCGCACACTTTTGGACACTGGACACTTGTGGATTGTGTGAGGCCCACTGATATCTGAGCGCTATGTGACACGCTCGATGGCACAGCTGCCTGTGACCAAAGTGACGAGAGGATAATGGAGATTTTGAATCTCTGCGCACACTTTTGGACACTGGACACTTGTGGATTGTGTGAGGCCCACTGATATCTGAGCGCTATGTGACACGCTCGATGGCACAGCTGCCTGTGACCAAAGTGACGAGAGGATAATGGAGATTTTGAATCTCTGCGCACACTTTTGGACACTGGACTCTTGTGGATTGTGTGAGGCCCACTGATATCTGAGCGCTATGTGACACGCTCGATGGCACAGCTGCCTGTGACCAAAGTGACGAGAGGATAATGGAGATTTTGAATCTCTGCGCACACTTTTGGACACTGGACACTTGTGGATTGTGTGAGGCCCACTGATATCTGAGCGCTATGTGACAGGCTCGATGGCACAGCTGCCTGTGACCAAAGTGACGAGAGGATAATGGAGATTTTGAATCTCTGCGCACACTTTTGGACACTGGACACTTGTGGATTGTGTGAGGCCCACTGATATCTGAGCGCTATGTGACACGCTCGATGGCACAGCTGCCTGTGACCAAAGTGACGAGAGGATAATGGAGATTTTGAATCTCTGCGCACACTTTTGGACACTGGACACTTGTGGATTGTGTGAGGCCCACTGATATCTGAGCGCTATGTGACACGCTCGATGGCACAACTGCCTGTGACCAAAGTGACGAGAGGATAATGGAGATTTTGAATCTCTGCGCACACTTTTGGACACTGGACACTTGTGGATTGTGTGAGGCCCACTGATATCTGAGCGCTATGTGACACGCTCGATGGCACAGCTGCCTGTGACCAAAGTGACGAGAGGATAATGGAGATTTTGAATCTCTGCGCACACTTTTGGACACTGGACACTTGTGGTTTGTGTGAGGCCCACTGATATCTGAGCGCTATGTGACAGGCTCGATGGCACAGCTGCCTGTGACCAAAGTGACGAGAGGATAATGGAGATTTTGAATCTCTGCGCACACTTTTGGACACTGGACACTTGTGGATTGTGTGAGGCCCACTGATATCTGAGCGCTATGTGACACGCTCGATGGCACAGCTGCCTGTGACCAAAGTGACGAGAGGATAATGGAGATTTTGAACCTCTGCGCACACTTTTGGACACTGGACACTTGTGGATTGTGTGAGGCCCACTGATATCTGAGCGCTATGTGACACGCTCGATGGCACAGCTGCCTGTGACCAAAGTGACGAGAGGATAATGGAGATTTTGAATCTCTGCGCACACTGTTGGACACTGGACACTTGTGGATTGTGTGAGGCCCACTGATATCTGAGCGCTATGTGACACGCTCGATGGCACAGCTGCCTGTGACCAAAGTGACGAGAGGATAATGGAGATTTTGAATCTCTGCGCACACTTTTGGACACTGGACACTTGTGGATTGTGTGAGGCCCACTGATATCTGAGCGCTATGTGACAGGCTCGATGGCACAGCTGCCTGTGACCAAAGTGACGAGAGGATAATGGAGATTTTGAATCTCTGCGCACACTTTTGGACACTGGACACTTGTAGATTGTGTGAGGCCCACTGATATCTGAGCGCTATGTGACACGCTCGATGGCACAGCTGCCTGTGACCAAAGTGACGAGAGGATAATGGAGATTTTGAATCTCTGCGCACACTTTTGGACACTGGACACTTGTGGATTGTGTGAGGCCCACTGATATCTGAGCGCTATGTGACACGCTCGATGGCACAGCTGCCTGTGACCAAAGTGACGAGAGGATAATGGAGATTTTGAATCTCTGCGCACACTTTTGGACACTGGACACTTGTGGATTGTGTGAGGCCCACTGATATCTGAGCGCTATGTGACACGCTCGATGGCACAGCTGCCTGTGACCAAAGTGACGAGAGGATAATGGAGATTTTGAATCTCTGCGCACACTTTTGGACACTGGACACTTGTGGATTGTGTGAGGCCCACTGATATCTGAGCGCTATGTGACACGCTCGATGGCACAGCTGCCTGTGACCAAAGTGACGAGAGGATAATGGAGATTTTGAATCTCTGCGCACACTTTTGGACACTGGACACTTGTGGTTTGTGTGAGGCCCACTGATATCTGAGCGCTATGTGACAGGCTCGATGGCACAGCTGCCTGTGACCAAAGTGACGAGAGGATAATGGAGATTTTGAATCTCTGCGCACACTTTTGGACACTGGACACTTGTGGATTGTGTGAGGCCCACTGATATCTGAGCGCTATGTGACACGCTCGATGGCACAGCTGCCTGTGACCAAAGTGACGAGAGGATAATGGAGATTTTGAATCTCTGCGCACACTTTTGGACACTGGACACTTGTGGATTGTGTGAGGCCCACTGATATCTGAGCGCTATGTGACACGCTCGATGGCACAGCTGCCTGTGACCAAAGTGACGAGAGGATAATGGAGATTTTGAATCTCTGCGCACACTTTTGGACACTGGACTCTTGTGGATTGTGTGAGGCCCACTGATATCTGAGCGCTATGTGACACGCTCGATGGCACAGCTGCCTGTGACCAAAGTGACGAGAGGATAATGGAGATTTTGAATCTCTGCGCACACTTTTGGACACTGGACACTTGTGGATTGTGTGAGGCCCACTGATATCTGAGCGCTATGTGACAGGCTCGATGGCACAGCTGCCTGTGACCAAAGTGACGAGAGGATAATGGAGATTTTGAATCTCTGCGCACACTTTTGGACACTGGACACTTGTGGATTGTGTGAGGCCCACTGATATCTGAGCGCTATGTGACACGCTCGATGGCACAGCTGCCTGTGACCAAAGTGACGAGAGGATAATGGAGATTTTGAATCTCTGCGCACACTTTTGGACACTGGACACTTGTGGATTGTGTGAGGCCCACTGATATCTGAGCGCTATGTGACACGCTCGATGGCACAGCTGCCTGTGACCAAAGTGACGAGAGGATAATGGAGATTTTGAATCTCTGCGCACACTTTTGGACACTGGACACTTGTGGTTTGTGTGAGGCCCACTGATATCTGAGCGCTATGTGACAGGCTCGATGGCACAGCTGCCTGTGACCAAAGTGACGAGAGGATAATGGAGATTTTGAATCTCTGCGCACACTTTTGGACACTGGACACTTGTGGATTGTGTGAGGCCCACTGATATCTGAGCGCTATGTGACACGCACGATGGCACAGCTGCCTGTGACCAAAGTGACGAGAGGATAATGGAGATTTTGAATCTCTGCGCACACTTTTGGACACTGGACACTTGTGGATTGTGTGAGGCCCACTGATATCTGAGCGCTATGTGACACGCTCGATGGCACAGCTGCCTGTGACCAAAGTGACGAGAGGATAATGGAGATTTTGAATCTCTGCGCACACTTTTGGACACTGGACACTTGTGGATTGTGTGAGGCCCACTGATATCTGAGCGCTATGTGACACGCTCGATGGCACAGCTGCCTGTGACCAAAGTGACGAGAGGATAATGGAGATTTTGAATCTCTGCGCACACTTTTGGACACTGGACACTTGTGGATTGTGTGAGGCCCACTGATATCTGAGCGCTATGTGACAGGCTCGATGGCACAGCTGCCTGTGACCAAAGTGACGAGAGGATAATGGAGATTTTGAATCTCTGCGCACACTTTTGGACACTGGACACTTGTGGATTGTGTGAGGCCCACTGATATCTGAGCGCTATGTGACACGCTCGATGGCACAGCTGCCTGTGACCAAAGTGACGAGAGGATAATGGAGATTTTGAATCTCTGCGCACACTTTTGGACACTGGACACTTGTGGATTGTGTGAGGCCCACTGATATCTGAGCACTATGTGACACGCTCGATGGCACAGCTGCCTGTGACCAAAGTGATGAGAGGATAATGGAGATTTTGAATCTCTGCGCACACTTTTGGACACTGGACACTTGTGGATTGTGTGAGGCCCACTGATATCTGAGCGCTATGTGACACGCTCGATGGCACAGCTGCCTGTGACCAAAGTGACGAGAGGATAATGGAGATTTTGAATCTCTGCGCACACTTTTGGACACTGGACACTTGTGGATTGTGTGAGGCCCACTGATATCTGAGCGCTATGTGACACGCTCGATGGCACAGCTGTGACAAAAGTGACTAGAGGATAAGGGAGATTGGATTGCTTTTAAAAAAGCAGTTTGCGGAGCAGTGGGTAAACAGCAATGCCAGCGTGTCAGGAAGCCTTAAAAGGCAGCCCAACAACCAACACCACTGATACACCACTATATAGCCTCCCCTTGCACTGCACACACAGTGACTTGTGTGTTGTGCAGGCCAAATCGCTAGCAGCAGAAGCAGTTTTTTGTCTTCTTCCCTGCCTAACGCTCTCCCTACAGAATCAGCAGCAACCTCTCCCTATACTAAGATCGGCAGAAGTAAGATGGCGGTCGGCGTGCACGCCCTTTTATACCCCCTGTGACGCCCACCAAACCAAGCCAATCACTTGCATGCCCTTCTGAAAGATGGTGGTGACCCGTGCCTAGGTCATCACGTTGCCCATAGTGTCCGTGGATCCTGATTGGCTGAAAAAGAGCGCAAAACAAACTTTTGAAATGCGACTTTGGCGCGTAAGTCGCCGACCTCGTGGCCGACCTCATCCTAGGGTCGGGTTTCGTTTCATGAAACCCGACTTTGCCAAAAGTCGGCGACTTTTGAATTTTTTCGACCCGTTTCGCTCAACTCTAGTTATTTACAATGATGTTTGTGCTATGATCTTACCGAGGTTCGTTGTAAGAGTTGTAGGCCTGAGGACAAGGAGGAACGCATGGTCAGTCGACCCCTTGGTGACGACACTGAAGTGTTGCCTGTTAGCAGTCTTAGATGCATTGGGCTGACTTTATGTTACTCTGCATTTCCCGTGACCCTCACCTTATCAAAATTTTCATTGACACTCATTACTGGTTGGTGACACTCCTAGACGCAAGTTACAAGGAGAACTTTCAATCTCTTCTTACAGAGGCAGAGAGGTGTACAAAAATGTTGCTGTACCAGAGGGCCTTTGGAGTGCAATTGCTGAAAAAATTCCCATGTCAAAATGCTGGCAGCAGACGTCAGAGTTTGTTATACAACCAAGGAGTCCAAGCGAGAGAGACAGAAGTACAATCCAGCTCAGGCAGGTGAACAATGGCAAAGTTCTGGGACAGTTTTCTCAGACCCTCCCACCGTGTTGGCACAGAGGCAAGGGGTGCTGGCACAAAAATTGCAATGTTTGGGAAGATGCTGAGGGAGTATTTTGCAGATCGTACAAACGTTGTCCAGGATTCCTCTGTGCCTTTTAATTATTGGGTATCCATGCTGGACACGTGGCATGATCTGACGCTTTACGCCTTGGAGCTCCTGGCCTGCCCTGCTGCTAGTGTTCTGTCAGAGCGGGGTTTTACTGCCACTGGTGGAATTATAACTGATAAGCACATCCACCTGTCAACTAACAATGCTGACAGGCTGACTTATAAAAATGAACAAGGGCTGGACTGGGCAAGACTTATGTACGCCACCAAATTAAAACAGCGAAGCATAACCTCAAATACATTGTCTTTTTTGTTGAAGTGCATTCTCATGCACCTTCTTACAACCACACATGGGTATCCGCTTCCTGATTTGGTCTGTTTGGGGTTATCCTCCTCCTTATCCTCATCCTAATCATCCACAACCAGTAGAACACCAGGGTGAACGTATTCCGTGAGGCAAAAGTCGCTAAATTTTTGGCAAGGGTGTTTACGATGCCCATAGTATATTTTAAAAAAATGTACCCCCCATGGGGAAATGTTTGTCAGCCCAGGCACTGCATGTATATAACGAGAGTGACAGACTTCCCACAAAAGGGAATTTTGGATTAAATGCCTCAATATTTAGCACATGGATGTATGAGGCGTGTCAGAGATAGACCCCACTGTAAAATGTGGCCTGTTTTTTGGTAAAAATGCAACATAGTGCTGTATATAACTTGAGTACCAGACAGGCAAACAATTGAGTTCCAGCCTAAAGTCCACAAATTTTTATCACATGGACGTATGAGGCGTGTCACAAATATACCACACTGTAAAATATTTTTTTATGGTGGATACAAAAGACTGCTGGATATAACAAGAGTGACAGCCTGCCCAAAAAAGGAATTTTGGCCTAAAACGCCTCAATTTTTGGCACACGGATGCATGTCAAAGATAGACCCCACTGTAAAATGTGCCCTGTTTTTTTTTATTTTTGGGCTAAGTAGTGCTAGATTTAACCAAAAGTGACAGCCACGCAAAAAAAAGAAAACAGATGTAAACTGGCCAAACTTTGAGTATGCACAGATATGAGATACCACAGAGATACCACACCAAAAAATGTGTGGCCTGTATTTTTTTTTCCTAAATACTGCTGTATTTAACCAGAACTGACAGCCAGGCAAAAAAGAGAAAAAAGCCGTTTGCTGGCCAATCTTTGAGCACGCACAGATATGAGCCAGCAAGGAAATACCACACCCAAAAATGTGTGGCCTGTATTTTTTTTTGCCTAAATTCTGCTGTATTTAACCAGAACTAACAGCCAGGCAAAAAAGAGAAAAAAGCCGTAAACTGGCCAAACTTTGAGCACGCACAGATATGAGCTGCCACAGAGATACCACACCAAAAAATGTGTGGCCTGTATTCCAATTACACCTGGGGCTAGCTAAATATGGCAGCCCCAGATCACAGGAAGGGAATGGACCTCCTTGATGTATGCAATGCTCTATTTACATACATATAGTGCCTGCAGGCCTTGCACTGATGTGTATGCAGTGACGTAAACTCCCCTGCCTGCCTAACACTGGAACCTACATACTCCAGAATTAGTCCTTAGAAGGACTGTTGGTTTAGCTGGATGTGAGTATTTAGGATGGTAGACCCCACACTAACTAAGAAATTCCCAATTCTGACCCTATCAAGGCAGCCGCTCTCCCTACACTCTCTCAATCCGGAGCTGTATGCGCCAAGCAGGTTGGCGTCCGGTCTCTTATACCCCTGATGATGCTTTGCGGCTAGCCAATCACTGCATGGCCACAACTAAGATGGCTGCTGTGTTTCATAGCTTAGTGATACAGACAAGGCGTGTACTCTGTGGATATGAGGTAGGTGCAAGCTGAACCTGGAACTTAGTCCAGACGGTCATCCAGTGAAGAGAAATCAGCTGCACTCTGGGAAGTTTTGATTTTCAATGCAAAAATTTTTTTTATTGAAGACATCACAGGGAAATGCAGCGGGGTTACGGCGAGGCCGGCATAATGGAGCAAATCACATAAATGCAACATAATCAGGCAGTGCAAGCATGGAGACTGACCTTAAAGCACAAGAGAAAAAGAAGCAATCATGCCAGGCACACTTTTGTTTATGTCTTGTCTTCTCCTTGTAGTTTTTACCTTCAGCACACAGCGCAGGCGCCCCCACCAACAGCGCTACAAGCCTCGCTTCAGTACACACCACTGATGTTTCCCACACAGTAGCACCCCTCAGACACTCCCACTGACTTCCGGTCTCCAGGCTACTTTAACTCACTGACCACCAGTGCCTGCACACTACACCACAGATGGCGTTTTCTGCCCCACGCTTCCAGGTATGTCCTGCAGCATTGCTGCGCTGCGAGCTACTTTAGAATGCTTTCATGCTGTTAACTCTTGCATTACCTGTCCCCTCAGCTCATCTTAGGACCTCTGCCTGGTCCCTGCCAGACTGGACTTCTACATATTGCACTTTAGGTATGCTTCTCCTCTGTCCCTCCTACCCCCTTTTTTTCCCTACTGCAGTGTCCTATACTGGTCCAAACCTCTTGTTTGTTTCCTCCTTTTTCAGCCCCTCCTGCATATTCATACTGCCGCGATTGCTTCTTTTTCTCTTGTGCTTTAAGGTCGGTCTCCATGCTTGCACTGCCTGATTATGCTGCATTTATGTGATTTGCTCCATTATGCCAGCCTCGCTGTAACCCAGCTCCACAGCTGCTTCAATCAATATTTACTGGATCTAACTCCAATATCCTATGGGCTGATTGATTTGTACAGTTTTGTTCTACAGTGATTTTGCACACAACGATCCTGTATATGATGATTTTGTACATAGTGTAAATATGTAATTGTGTAAATATGTATATCTGTTTAAACCTCTACAGAGTTTGTACATCTTTGTATGTGTCTCTTCTAGTGAGGTTTGAGAAAGACTCAACATAGGGTCGAAACGTTACCTCAACGCACTATTCCCACCTCAACGCACTATTCCCCTGTGGTATCTTCAATAAAAAAAATTTTTGCATTGTAAATCAAAACTTCCCAGAGTGCAGCTGTTTTCTCTTCACTGTGTTTCATAGCTTGGCAGACAATCCCTGCAGCATGATTGGGTCTCTAAAGTCCACCAAAAATGCTGGGTGGAGACCCGAGTTCCTGCCGAGTAGTCCTGGAAATGCTCGGTGCTCGCCGAGTACACCGAGTACAGTGATACTCGGGTGAGTACCGAGTAGTGGCGAGCACATTCGCACATCACTAAATATCGCTATACGAAAATTTGACGTTGCAATTGGGCACATATACTGTACATTGGCCAATTTATGTGCTAAGTACTTTCTTTTTACAGAAAATTTTCTCTATAGCAATATTGCATTTCCAATTTTCCAAAATTCTATATGTACATAATATAGCACTTACCTATTTTCTATGGCAGTAATGCAGTCCCAATTTTTTAGATTCACCGTTCTAAACAATCCAGAGTGCAGCTTTGTATTTTTCTTGTCCATGTGGAAGACTGGGTGATGCTGGGAAGCCTGTTGGAGCATTATCTGCTATGCAAATGACCTCCTGTTCGCACTACTCTGGCATCAGAAATGGTGTACCGTACCTCCCTGCAAAGTGGTAAGGGAATCTTTGTGTCATGGATGGACATGTTTCTTGTGTTCCAGCTTCTGCCCCACGTCCTCATCGTCTACGTGAACTATTATCAGCACTTCCACTTCTTGTATCCTTACCGCACGCCTTATGCATTTTCTAATTGCTAAGTTTCTTGAAAACAAGTTTATTTTTTACATAAAAAAAATTGGTCACCTGCAGCGGTCAAAGCATTTTTTTGAAAGTGTATTACCATCATTATGTACCACAAATGACGTAATACTTTATGGATGAGTAATTGAATGCAGAAAAAAAATTAAACTTTTTTGGATTGTTATATACCACAGAAATGTACCACAAAGCATGCAATACTCCAAGGGTGAGTAACTGATTCCAGAAAAATGTCACCGCTTTTTTTGGAGTGTTACATACCAGTGAAATATACCACAGAACATCTAATACTGTATGAGTAGTTAAATCTAGACAAATTTTTAAACACTTTTTTTAAGTGTTATGTACCACCAAAATGTACCACAAAGCACGTACTATTCAATGGATGACAATATAGTCAATTATTTTCACCCTCCCAAAAAAATGTGGTCACATGCAGCAGACATTTCTTTAGCAACAGATTGTAAAGCTCTAATCCCTGCCTAGAGACTCTATTCTGCCAGTCTCCCTGCTCCTGCAACTTTGTCCCTCCCTATGTTATATGCAGAATGTATCTGATATAAACAGTAAAGCAAAGATTTAGCCCTTAGAAGGTCTGTTAGTATGATGGTTCAGAATCACCACCAGAATCAATGCCAGATGAATCTGATTGATTCAACTGTGCACACACAGCCCTAGACAAGCACTCTCCCTCCAATAACAACTGTCATTGAGCTGTGCAATAGCATTAGTGTGCCAAGCATGGCAGCTCCTGACATTTTTTTAACCGCTGATGATGTCATTTGGCCAGCCAATCACAGAAATGCTACTACCAAGATGGCCACTGCACTAGAGTGACTCACAGGTAATTCCTGAATACTTTTTTGGTTGTTTAAAAGGTGCCAAACATGTGGGGCAAGGATTCTAGTTTCAAATTCGAGCAACAGCTAACGCTCGCCAAGTGTCGAGCACATCTGAGCACCAAGATACTCGAGTGATATCCAAGTATCAGCGAGCATGTTTGTTCATCCCTAGTTTTAAGGTACTCACTATGTGCAGGTACTAGCCAACATGGAGTCAGTGAGATGTATAATTGAGATGCTGGCTACCCTAGAAATAGGTATAAAGAAAAATTATTTGAGCAAAGTTAATTAATAGGAATTCATTTCTCTGATTAATATTATGTTAATTGTGTTAAGAATTGCAAGACATGGTGCCAGGAGGGATATGTAGTGATACCAAAGATTTGGTTACACTAGAAGAGGGAGAAATATGTGTTAAACGTGAGTGTGTCTATGCTGATGCATGGGTAGTGGAATAATTAGGAAACTGTAAATGGGCAGTAGGGACCATTTGCGTGAGAACGATGTTACTTTCCATAAGGTTAGTTAGCTTCCTCTCGATTTTCATGAAAGAGAGAATGCTTTGTGGACACTAGATTGTGGTGGTTCTGGTAAAGTGTAGATATATTATTCCTCCCCGTAGCAGTTGTCCTTACCTATTGGTTGTTAGCATCAGGCTATTGGACCACATTGGAGATTCTTTTATTTTGAGTTCACCTCGCACCATAAATTAAATATGTTTTTTTGTTGAAATAGTTGAGTTTAAAGCGGCACCTTCAGTGGGTAGAGGCTATTGTTTAGCTTCAGACTAAGGCAAGTTCTTTGTAGCTTTCTAATGACTAAATAGTTAATATGCTCTTTTCTATAGCTCATAAAATGAGTAGGGCGCTGTGATTCTGAATAGCATTTTATATGACAGGAGAGCCTTGCTGAAGCACACAATACAATTCTCTGCACAAATGCCTCACACTTGAAAGCCCAGTTAAATATCTCTCTATAAATTGTCAGCAACCTTATTTGATGTGTTTCAGTTCTGCTTTGCTTCTGGTTCATTCCCCAACTCCCCAGTTAGCCTTTTGAATTTTTACAATGGTACTTTTTAAATGTTCATAGGAACTTTTGATATCTGCTTGCTACATAAAATGGAAAGATATTACATCATTTCAGAACAAATATGAAGGTGTAAAACAGTATGATAGTGTTTGTATAAGAAGTAAAGGGAGACATCAATTTCTGTAGGTTTTCCAAGGCTGTGGAGTCTAAGCTTTTCTTAAAGAAGTAATCCCAACATTTTTTTCCCGAATACTGTTAAGCTATCTATTTAATATAGTGTAGGTTAGATAATATAATTACTCACCACCATATTCCTCAGTGTCCTGTTTTAGTTCAGTCCTTTACTAGTCAGTGCTCCTCTCATTTGCTGGCTAACTCAGAGAACAAATTGTGGGACAATTTCTACTTTCTCAGTATAAGTCTATGAAGACCCTGAGTGAGGCTCCATAGACTTACATTGAGGTTCCGGTCAGATGGCAATAGATTCCCTCATGCAAGAGAATCAGCTCAATTATGCTAATGGACCACAGCTCAAACTCTGTCAGAGTTTGAACCGAATGTCATAGTACTGTGATCCAATTATTTGCATGAAATAATCGTATCACAGGTGCGGAGAAGATGGAGAACTTAATTTATTTGTCGATGTCGGACCGCACTCGATTTGTATGGGTGCGCATGATCTGAATTCTGCAGCCACTTGCCTAATGCTTCAATTATTTTCTCATACCAAATCGTCATAAGAAAAAAATAGCAGATCTGCACTGACCCATAGAATAACATTGGTGCGATTAAACTTCGGATAGCACTTAGCTGTGATATACACTCATGTCTAGTGAGCTGTGAGAAAGCAACATCTGGTACACTTAAACCTCTGTTTGTGAGGGAAGATATGTGTCATGGAGATTGCTTTCCTACATGATATTGAAACCCATAAGTTTCTTTTCAGCATGATATGTGCTGATGGAGTTAAGCGGCCATATTATGGGTGGGTTTTTAGGTGCGTAGCTAAGAGATGGGCAGGACGCCTACTCACCATATCTCCACCTCAATTGTGTGGCTGGGGAAATAAATGTCCAGCCAATTTTCTTCCTCTCTTTGTATTGTGTGGAGGAAAGGAAGCCTCTGGGCTGATTCTCCTGTGAGAGCTACTATATGTGTTGTCTCAGAAGTGCTGAGCAGGACTGTGTATGAACTGTTTATTTTCTTTGAGCCAGAAAGGCTGTTTTTCTGTTACCATTTTGTGTTTTTTGGTTTATTATACAATAAACCACCCAGAAACTTTAACCCCACATGTGCTTGTGTCTACCTCAAAGAGCAGCTAGGTGAGCTGACCTTTCACAAGGGCATCTTTTAGACAGATGGCACCAAGACACAGTTTTTTTGATAAAGCACATCATTCTATTGCTTAAAGTAACACAAGAACACAGTAGTTACAGTCAAATATGGTGGAAGTTCAAAGATATTTTGGGGTTGTTTTGCTGCTTCTGGCCCTTGGTGCAATGACTGTGTGCACGGCGTCATGAAATGTGAAGATTCCCAAAGGATTTTGTGTTGCAATGTAGTGCCTGGGGTCCTAAAGCTGGATTTGCACCCTAGGTAATGGGTCTTCCAGCAGGACAATGACCCATACATGCTTGAAGGAGCACCCAGAAAAAGATGGAAAGAAAGCACTTGAAAGTTAAGTTATAATTACAGCTATAGTAATGTAAAGTCTCCCACCACTACCTCTTACATACAGATGCTACAGAGAAACTGTGAATGTACACATTAAATCAGTTAATTTTGCCTGCTTTGATGAATTTCTAAGTATAGATCACTGTGAAAAAACAAAATGAATTGGTCAATGAGTGCATGAAAAAAAGCTGCTGCAAGGTTTAAAATTTATAAGGCAATAATCCTGGATTAGTTGCCTGTCATACGCTATGCTTCGTGCCACACCTCCGAGTAGACGAACTGCAGATATGAGTGGTATTATTGTAGAATATAGAAGGCATTTGACCTGGCCCTGAAAAGATTTTCTTTGTACATAGCAGCAACAAACTCTGCAGGAACTCAAGTACACCTGCCAGCTTCAATGAATTTTAGAGTACAGATCATCAACCATCTCGCTTCCTGACGAAGGGACGAAACAGACGTTGGGGCGCTTGGGGAGACCACATCCTGCAGACCACCTCTGATGTAAGTGCTTATTTAATTATCATACCCCATTTTTATGCCGTGGTTGGACATGTAATATACCAGGTACCTGAGATCTAGATGGCATATTAGGGATAATATTTCAGCACTGTTTACAATGCCTGTAGGTCAGGCTTTTTTGTTTGTACTAAACCCTAATGTGGTTTAATAGTGACCTTGAATGAATTTAATCTACTTTGATTGTGTTATTTTTAAATATTTCTCTGATTGAGTTAATAAAATTTGCATATTTATACTGGCACGGTATACTGGAGTTTTCTTTTGTTTGCATATATTTAAGCAGTTTTTTTGTGTCATACTGATTTTGATGGGTCTTTTGTGATGTCAATAGGCATTGTATTTGCTATACTTCACTGCATACATCAAGAGGGTCCATGCCGTTATTGTCTGCTGGTACTGCTTATTACATATATTTACAGGAATAATTTTTTTGCATCTTAATCCTGATTATTTTATTCCAAAGCAATCCAGAGCCCACATTTTTTTCTGCATTTTCTTGTTGGGACTGCAGAATACAGCCAGATCTTTTTCATAGTACAGCGTGAAAATCCAGCTATTTTAAACAGGTATGCGCATCCTAGCGGTCACATCTGAGTGCGCATAAAATTCTGCCATTTTTGTGGTACTGTAACATTTTTTGGGAGCTTCTTATACAATTCTTGACATCATTTTGGTGCCAAAAAAATATTTAGCTGCTAAAATATTATTTAGTAACAGGGCAGATATTTTACACTGGGTTTTGTCCGCCACACGGAACGTATATTATTGTGCTCAAAATTGTGCTATTTCAGGCCTCCATAGAATTGTTTTTGTTGTGTGTGTCTTAGCCTACTTATTGATACAATTTTGCTTGCCAAAAAAAAAAAATATAGGCTAGATATTTGAAAGTGGTTTATCTCCGTCAGACGCCTCATCTCTCTGTGGGCTACAAATTGTGGTGTTTGAGGCCTCCATTCAGCTGTTTTTGCTGTGTGTCACTCTATTTAACACTATTTTTCTGTAACAAAAAAATATAGGCTACATATTTTACAGTGTAGAATCTCCGTCACATGCCTTGTCTATCTCTGGGCTTTAAATTGTGGCATTTGAGCCTCAATTCAACTGTTTTTACTGTGTGTTAATCTAGTTCTTGACACTATTTCCCTGTAAAAAAAATAAAAATACAGGCCACATATTTTACAGTTTAGTATCTACGTCACACACCTCTTCTATCTGTGGGCTCCAAATTGTGGCATTTGAGGCCTCCATTCAACTGTTTTTGCTGTGTGTTACACTAGTTCTTGATACTATTTACCTTTAAAAAAAATAAAAATACTGGCCTCATATTTTACAGTGTAGTATCTCTGTCACATGTCACCTAAACCTGTGGGCTACAAAATTGTGACATTTGAGGACTCCATTCAACTGTTTTTTATGTGTGTTACAATAGTTCTTAACACTATTTTCCTGTAAAAAAATAAAAATACAGCCCACATATGTCATGATCCTAGTGCAGGTTTTGGACCTGCATGTCAGGGTTTAATTGTTGTTGCCTCTCCTTGGATCTGGGAGGTCTTCTTGTAGCCCTGAGAAGCTCCAAACTCTGTCAGTTGTACTTTTGCCATCGGCTGAGTGGTTTGACCCTCGTGTGCTTGTGTCTTGTGCCTGATCTGTGTTTGATTTCCTGTTGCTTATTCGGTCCATCCTCCCGTCTTGGTTTGTGTCTAGTGATTCTGTACTGTTTGCTGTCTGCCTGGTACTCGACCCCTGCTCCACTCTGACTGCCCGCTTTGTCTGTCCCTCTTATACCTCTTCTGCCCTCCACGGTTCTGACCCCTGACCTGCATCTGACTACTCTTCTTTTATACTCCATTTGGTACCGTTGCTGCCCTCTCGGTCGCTACCTCTGCTTGACTGACCTTTTCCTGACGACACTCTCCGCTGTCTCGCCGGTGAGTGTCGTGGCGGACTCCGCACCAGGCCTGCCCCCTGCAGTCACGTGCCGCAGGTCCTGTGACCCTGTGGATATGCTCATTCCCGATAGCCTGCGGGGTGCAACCCAGCCCCACTTGCCTCAGGCTTAACCGGATTCGTGCTGTGTGCACATCACTGGTTAGTGCCCGTGATATTATAACTGACCGTGAACTTTTTTCCTTTCTGCAGCATGGACCCGATGCATCTCTGTCTGAGCAGGTGAAGCACCTGACTCAGGCACTGCAGAAGTTAAATTTGGAGCACCAAGCCCTGGCCCAGTCCCAACAGCAGGTTGTGGACACGGTTCAGGGGGCTCTATCAGCGGGGCTTCCACAGGTGGGGGCTAGAGACATCACTTTAGTCCCTCCCGATCCCCCCGGTTAAGTTACCAGATATGTTCTCTGGTAAGACAAAAGAATTTAGAGTCTTTAAGGAGGGCTGTAAACTTTTTTTCTCCTTGAGACCCCTCTCCTCTGGGGATGAGAGACATAGGGTGGGGGTGATTATGTCTCTGCTCAGAGGGGCCCCCAAGCCAGGGCATTTTCTCTTTCCTCTTCTGCCCTGGAGAGAATGACTGTGGATGCGTTTTTTGAGGCCCTAGGGCACATTTATGATGAGCCTGATAGAGCTCGCTTGGCTGAGGACAATGTGATGAGCGTCTGTCAAGAGAAGCACTCGGCCGAGTGGTTTTGCTCTGAATTCAGATGTTGAGTGGCTGAAGTTTCTTGGGATGATGCTGCCCTCTGGGGTTTGTTCCACAGAGGCCTGTCTGAACATCTGAAGGATACCTTAGCACTTCATCCTCCACCTGACTCCCTGGAGTACGCCATGACCCAAGCGGTTCGTATGGATCGCAGACTACGGGCAAGAGGCATTATGCAACACAAAACACCATTATTCTCCAGTGGAGCTGAGGACAGGGCTCCTGCTGAGACTATGGAGGTGGGCGCTGTCACCTGTAAGGAGAAAGAGAGGAAACACCGCCGTGTGGAGCAGCTGTGCTTCTGTTGTGAAGAATCAGGACACTGGAAGATGGACTATCCATCCTGTCCGTCGTCATCCAAGGCAGCATGAAACGACTTGGTCTGGGTAGTAGTCGAGGAGGCTACCCATACCTTCAGGTACCTTTTTCCTCACTTGCTAAAATTATGCCTCAGGTGGAATTGGAACTTGTTGGCGGTCTTGTCAAGACTACCGCCTTTGTTGACTGTGGTTCTACCATTAACCTGATTGATGCCCAGATTATGACTCTTAATAAGATAAGGACAGTCAGGCTCAAGGATCCTCTTAAAATTGTGGCTATTGACTCGTCTCTACTTGTTACGGGCTGGCGGAACTCACCAAATAATAAAAATAGAATAATATATGAGGTGCATTCGTAGCCCGGGACCCACCGTGCAGAGGTGACCAACTGCAGCTAAACAATGAGGAGAAGGTGTGTAGGGGAAAGCCGGACACTGGGGGGTAACCACTAACTAGGTGTTAGCAGGAATGAACTCCGTTACTTCAAGTAGTTCGTGCCAGCCAGTGAACAACCGCAACCTGTTAACGACACAGGTCACAGTAATGTGAACCACCGCTTGGAGGGGGTGCAATGTCCGCCCTGACGGATGCCACTAACCAGCCTGTAAACAGTGCTGGAAAGCGCACATACGGCGCTGCTCTGGTGGACGCTGCGGAAGCAGTAGTCAAGAGGCCTGTATGTCATGACGGCAGCCGCAGACGCGGCCCAGCAGGCGCCTCCACGCCGATGGCGAGCGGCGGGCATCCCCCGGGGACGCAATATGGACCCTTTATACCACAGAGGGGGATCCAGGCCTACCCGAACTAGGGAAGGGCAGTGACCGGGATTCTGTGGCAGCTGAGCATGTAGACAAAGAAGACACGTAGGAATAAATAACAACGCTCAACTTCAGGTATAAGTAAAGTAAAGTTTACTTAAAGTG
The DNA here is from genome assembly GCF_039654945.1 of Dendrobates tinctorius. NCBI lineage: Eukaryota > Metazoa > Chordata > Amphibia > Anura > Dendrobatidae > Dendrobates > Dendrobates tinctorius. Next base: position 60,715,062 of record NW_027361829.1, read on the forward strand.
AAGTCACAGTACATAGACAAAACAGGGCTAAATCAGGCTCCCGATTCAACACCTCCCAGAAGGGGCTGCCCCTCAGCAATTGGCTGGGGACAGCATTTCAAGTACACACACTAACCCTGATAAAAGCAGGGGGGGTTTAAAGTTGTGGGGGGGTAGTGCTGGCTCCAGATTTTCGTGGGCTCAGGGCCAAAGAGTGTCACTGGGCTCCTTTAACACATGACACAATTCATGATCCTTTGATATGGCAGAGAAATAGCGGTACAGTACAATGAAAAATACTTCAATTCTTACATCACATGACTGATATCCATTTTAAATTCTCCAATAGCTCCAAAAACAGACAGTATATTCCTCCATACAGTATTATGGCCACCGCATAGTGCGCCGTACAGAGTAATGAGGCCCATATATTTCTCCATACAGAATCATCGGTCCCATATAATGTTCCATACAGTATATGATGAGCTCCACATAATGCTACAGTATATGTTGTTCACCATGGATGAAGCTCCAGTGTCTTATGGGCCCAAATAATGCTCCACATATAATGGGCCCCATTTCTAATGCTCCAGTGTATAATGGGCCCTGTAAATGCAGCTCCAGTGACTAATGTCCACCTTTGGAATGCTCCAGTGTATGGTGGGCCCCAGATATCATTCTCCAGAGTATCGTGCTCCCCAAATATTGCTCCCAACCTTTAAAACAATTAAATAGGTCTCCTCGCTAGGGAATCCCTGTACTCTGGACTCCTTGTCATCCCCATCTTCCATCTCTCTGCACTTGGACTGTTTAGGCAGAGGGCGTACAGGCGTGATTTAATCGCGCTCTTTGACCAGAATGTCACTGTCAGGAAAAGTGTTTGGTTTCCGGGGGCAGTATGGTTGCAAAGCTGAACCTTAAAAGAATGTCCAGAAGGGCACCACCAGGAGTGGAGCCTGTGGCTTATTTGGACTCAACACGGGCAACCTCAACCATGCCATCCACAAAAAAGCTGCACAGATTGCAAGCTTAATTCTGTTAATGAACGAGACTCAGGCATGGCCCCGCGGTCTGCGTCCAGCTTACTAGAGGGACACGCGAGGCTCTGGCACATGATATCGGCCAATAACTGGTTTGTCATGCCCTTACATGTCCGGGGCTGCACGCGTACTACAATGAAAGGACCAGCGTGTATTGCTTACAGGTGCGGATAACATGCTGAACCCCGTTAGTGATGGGGATCTGGGATTACAATTCTTCCCCGCGAACAAGCATTTCCCAGTAAGTGCAGGTCAACTGAAATTCCGGAATTAGGCCTAAACGGCATTCCAGAAAGAATGTGAAAAAATTAAATGTCCAAACCACAGGTGCTGTAGCTTGCTTAACAGCTGGGCTCCTCTGTTGAGTAGCACACAGTTCTTACATAAACAGGCGGCATAGCTTGGTTCACGGGTGGGCAACTCTGCTGAGTAGCATACACAGTTACTAGGCCCAAAGTGTTAAGTAGTGTAAATGCAGTCAAAAACTGGTTCTTTCATAAACAGGCGGCATAGCTCGGTTCACGGGTGGGCTCCTGTTCTGAGTAGCAGACACAGTTACTAGGCCCAAAAGGATTTTCAGGACAATATGCGGTATTAGAAACACACACAGTATAGCTCCTTCACAGGTGTACTACACCGCTGGCTACCAGACACCGCTACTATGCCCTTAAACTGTCTATTATCATTGAAATCCATTATTAATGTGAAAAAAAGATACGTTTTGTTCAACTAAATGTTCTCGAACGGAAACTCGAACAGCCGAATTTTAATCAAAGTGTTGTTGTTCGACGGACGGATCTAACACCGCCCAAAACAGCTAGAATTTGAACTTGGCCAACAGTTCCACTCAAACACCACTCATCTGTAATCAGGAGGCAGACTCAGACGGTCTCAGGCACAGTATGAATTCGACAAGATTGCAGAAAGTTGAGAAAGGGTACAGTATCACCGGATAACCGGTGTATATAGCATAGTTTAAACATTTAAAATCTCCGTGTTTATTTCCGGAGTACGACAAAGACACTCACAGCCTCAGTATGGATTAGACAACAATCTAAAAAGTAGAAAAAAGGAAATGTTTTTGAAGCGTACACCAGTATACACTGTTGGGGTATTTTTAAATCTTCATATATATTTCTGTCTCAGTAAGACAGTCCAGACTCTCCGCAAGAGGAAACGAGATGGATAAAAGTACAGACATAAAGTCGAGTGATTGCAGAAATTTAGGAATTACTAATCACGGGAAAAACTCCATGGAGAATTCTCAGAGGCGATGCTGACCCTCAATTACTTTGTGTGTGGAGACAGCGAAAACAGTTCTTTGTGAAGGAAGGGTTGCTATTAGAGTTGAGCGAAACAGGTCGAAAAATTTCAAAAGTCGCCGACTTTTGGCAAAGTCGGGTTTCATGAAACGAAACCCGACCCTAGGATGAGGTCGGCCACGAGGTCGGCGACTTACGCGCCAAAGTCGCATTTCAAAAGTTTGTTTAGCGCTCTTTTTCAGCCAATCAGGATCCACGGACACTGTGGGCAACGTGATGACATAGGCAGGGGTCACCACCATCTTTCAGAAGGGCATGCAAGTAATTGGCTTGCTTTGGTGGGCGTCACAGGGGGTATAAAAGGGCGTGCACGCCGACCGCCATCTTACTTCTGCCGATCTCAAGTATAGGGAGAGGTTGCTGCTGATTCTGTAGGGAGAGCGTTAGTCAGGGAAGAAGACAAAAAAACTGCTTCTGCTGCTAGCGATTTGGCCTGCACAACACACCAGTCACTGTGTGTGCAGTGCAAGGGGAGGCTATATAGTGGTGCATCAGTGGTGTTGGTTGTTGGGCTGCCTTCTAAGGCTTCCTGACATTCCTGCATTGCTGTTTACCCACTGCTCCGCAAACTGCTTTTTTAAAAGCAATCCCAATTTTTTTTTTTTGTCCTGCTGAGAAGAAAAAAAAACTGCTTCTGCTGCTAGCGATTTGGCCTGTACAACACACCAGTCACTCTGTGTGCAGTGCAAGAGGAGGCTATATAGTGGTGTATCAGTGGTGTTGGTTGTTGGGCTGCCTTCTAAGGCTTCCTGACATTCCTGCATTGCTGTTTACCCACTGCTCCGCAAACTGCTTTTTTAAAAGCAATCCCAATTTTTTTTTTTTGTCCTGCTGAGAAGAAAAAAAAACTGCTTCTGCTGCTAGCGATTTGGCCTGCACAACACACCAGTCACTGTGTGTGCAGTGCAAGGGGAGCCTATATTGTGGTGTATCAGTGGTGTTGGTTGTTGGGCTGCCTTTTAAGGCTTCCTGACAGGCTGGCATTGCTGTTTACCCACTGCTCTGCAAACTGCTTTTTTAAAAGCAATCCAATCTCCCTTATCCTCTAGTCACTTTTGTCACAGCTGTGCCATCGAGCCTGTGACATAGTGCTCAGATATCAGTGGGCCTCACACAATCCAAAAGTGTCCAGTGTCCACAAGTGTCTGCAGAAATACAAAATCTCCCTTATCCTCTAGTCACTTTGGTCACAGCTGTGCCATCGAGCCTGTCACATAGCGCTCAGATATTCATTGGGCCTCACACAATCCAAAAGTGTCCAGTGTCCACAAGTGTATGCAGAAATTCAAAATCTCCCTTATCCTCTAGTCACTTTGGTCACAGCTGTGCCATCGAGCCTGTCACATAGCGCTCAGATATTCATTGGGCCTCACACAATCCAAAAGTGTCCAGTGTCCACAAGTGTGTGCAGAAATTCAAAATCTCCCTTATCCTCTAGTCACTTTGGTCACAGCTGTGCCATCGAGCATGTCACATAGCGCTCAGATATTCATTGGGCCTCACACAATCCAAAAGTGTCCAGTGTCCACAAGTGTGTGCAGAAATTCAAAATCTCCCTTATCCTCTAGTCACTTTGGTCACAGCTGTGCCATCGAGCCTGTCACATAGCGCTCAGATATTTATTGGGCCTCACACAATCCAAAAGTGTCCAGTGTCCACAAGTGTGTGCAGAAATTCAAAATCTCTCTTATCCTCTAGTCACTTTGGTCACAGCTGTGCCATCGAGCCTGTCACATAGCGCTCAGATATTCAGTGGGCCATACACAATCCAAAAGTGTCCAGTGTCCACAAGTGTGTGCAGAAATTCAAAATCTCCCTTATCCTCTCGTCACTTTTGTCACAGCTGTGCCATCGAGCCTGTCACATAGTGCTCAGATATTCATTGGGCCTCACACAATCCAAAAGTGTCCAGTGTCCACAAGTGTGTGCAGAAATTCAAAATCTCCCTTATCCTCTAGTCACTTTGGTCACAGCTGTGCCATCGAGCCTGTCACATAGCGCTCAGATATTCATTGGGCCTCACACAATCCAAAAGTGTCCAGTGTCCACAAGTGTGTGCAGAAATTCAAAATCTCCCTTATCCTCTAGTCACTTTGGTCACAACTGTGCTATTGAGCCTGTCACATAGCGCTCAGATATTCATTGGGCCTCACACAATCCAAAAGTGTCCAGTGTCCACAAGTGTGTGCAGAAATTCAAAATCTCCCTTATCCTCTCGTCACTTTTGTCACAGCTGTGCCATCGAGCCTGTGACATAGCGCTCAGATATCAGTGGGCCTCACACAATCCAAAAGTGTCCAGTGTCCACAAGTGTCTGCAGAAATTCAAAATCTCCCCTGTCCTATAGACACCTTGTACCTTGTTTTACATTACTATATAGTTTGTTGGATTTTGTCTACATTTCTACCAAAAATGAGGAAGGCTGGTGGAAGAGGCCGTGGAATTGGGCGGGGGTTGGCAGCTGGTAATGATGGTGTTGGTGGTGGATCTGATGGTAGTGGCAAGAGCAAAATAGGACCGAATGCAGGAGGTGTTGAGCCTGCGTCATCGTCTGGCTACATAAGGCCTCGAACGCTTAGTTTTCTAGGAGTTGGCAAACCGCTTTTAAAGCCAGAGCATCAGGAAAAAGTTTTGTCTTACATTGCTGACTCAGCCTCCAGCTCTATCGCCTCCTCTTCTTCAGTTGTAAAAAGTAAAAGCACTGAGTCGTCATTGGAGGCTCATGTTCATGAACCACACCTTTCCTTGTGTCCTTCACCCCAACCAAGATTGAAGGATGACGCAGGCCATACTACTGATTACTCCATGGAGCTGTTTTCACATACCATGCCTGGATTATCAAGTCAAATGGTGAATTACCCAGGCCAAGATGAATCTGACATGGAGTGCACTGATGCACAGCCGCTGATGGATGATTCTGCTGGTACATTCACTCAGAGTACTACATTATCCTCGCAGTGTACAGAGCCAGATTCTGACCCTGATGAGACTCAGGTGCCCCTTCCCGCACACTATACCACCATACACGGTGACACAGAGGAAGGTGCACATGACATAGAAGAGGAGGTGATGGATGACCCAGTTGTTGACCCAGATTGGCATCCATTGGGGGAAGAGGGTGCTGCTTCCAATAGCTCAGATGAGGAGCATCCACAGCAGACATCGACATCGCAACAGCTGTTATCTGGCAGGCCCGGAGCACTCCAAAGACAGGTTCCAAACATCAAAAGAGTTGCTGGACAGCTTGTCCAGAGGGTCAAAAGATCACAGCGTGCTAGGCCGCAAAATGTCTGCCAAAGTAGGAAGAGTGCAGTGTGGCACTTTTTTGACCAAAATCCTCATGATCAGGCCAAGGTTATCTGTAAGAAGTGTGGAAAGACCTTTAGCCGAGGGAAAAATCTGAAAAATTTGAATACCAGTTGCATGCTTAGACATTTAACCAGCATGCACTTGCAAACGTGGACACAACACCAAACCTCAAGTGCCACATGTGCAACTGATCACAACGAAGGTAGTCAGCAACGCTACATTGTTTCCCCCACTGTAAGCCCACCGGTTAGCACAGCAGCAAATGTTGAGGTGTCGTTGCAAGGCCACAGCAGTCAGGGAATCCCTCTGTTATATCAACGAAAGACTGATTCTAGGCCATCAGAAAGAACACCAACTCCATCACCATCATCAACCCTCTCTCAGTCCGCTCTGTCCACCGCTACTTCCACCATATGCAGCTCTCAAGTCCAGCTCACCCTCCCAGACACTATGAGTAGGTCAAGAAAGTACTCAGTCTCTCATCCGCGTACACTGGGTTTGAACACCCACATTGCCAAACTAATCTCGTTTGAGATGATGCCCTTTCGGTTGGTGGAAAGCACAGCTTTCCGCGAACTCATGGCCTATGCAGTACCACGCTATGACCTACCCAGTCGCCAATTCTTCTCTCGCAAAGCCATCCCAGCCCTCCACCATCATGTGAAAGACCGCATTGTCCATGCACTCAAGCAGTCAGTGAGCGGAAAGGTGCACCTCACAACTGATGCATGGTCCAGTCGGCATGGCCAGGGCCGTTACGTGTCCATCACTGCGCACTGGGTTAATGTGGTGGATGCAGGGTCCACAGGGGACAGCGGTGGTGGGACAGTGCTGCCTAGCCCACGGTATAGGAAACAGTTGGCTGTAGGCGTTCGACCCTCCTCCTCCTCTTCCAGAAGCGAAAGCTCGTCCACAGAGCGCAGTCGTACGAGCACTCCATCTGCAGCTGCCACTGTTGCACACGATGTGTCCCCCTATCGAGCAGCTAGTGGAAAGCGTCAGCAGGCTGTGTTGCAGATGATGTGTTTGGGCAACAGACACACCGCCGAGGTGCTGGCCGAGTACTTGAAGCGACAAAGTGAGTCATGGCTGGGCAGTGTACATCTTGAGGCAGGCAAGGTAGTTAGTGATAACGGCCGTAATTTTGTGGCAGCCATAGCCCTTTCAAAACTCAGCCATATACCTTGCTTGGCTCACACCTTGAACCTGGTGGTGCAGTGCTTCCTCAAAAATTATCCGGAGTTAACAGCCCTGCTCCAGAAGGTGCGAAGACTGTGCGCGCACATCCGCCGGTCGCCTGTACACTCCGTTCGTATGCAGAAGCTGCAGCGATTGCTCCACCTTCCCAACCACCGCCTCATTATCGACATTGCAACAAGGTGGAACTCCACCCTGCACATGGTGGAGCGGCTGTGCGAGCAGAGGCAGTCCATAATGCATTTCTGGGAGGATACACGGCCAGGCACTTTGAGAGCAGACATGGAGTTGACAGGTGTGCAGTGGTCGAAGCTGAAAGACCTCTGTAAAGTCCTTCAGTGTTTTGAGGAATGCACACGGCTGGTAAGCGCAGACGACGCCATCCTAAGCATGAGAATCCCACTTATGCGTCTGCTCATGCAAACTTTGACGCACCTTAAGGAGCAGGCGTCTGCAGCCAATGTTGATGAGGAGGAAGAGGAGGAGGGAATCCTTGATGACATTCAGCCATTGTCTGCTCAGGGACCTCTCCTGGACGAGGTGGAGGAAGAAGAGGAGGAGGAGGAGGATGATGGGGATGATTACTTAGGGGAGGAGGATGCATCTCGTGGGGCAAGTGAAAATGTTGGCGTGGCAAGGTCTGGTACAGGGTTTGTGCGTGACTGGAGGGATGTGGATTTGCCAGAAAGTGCTCCTCCAACCAGCACTCGCAGTGCATCATTGACACCGGGAACATTGGCCCACATGTCAGATTATGCCTTGCAGATCCTAAAAAGGGACCCACGCATTGCCAAAATGATGAACGATGACGACTACTGGTTGGCCAGCATCCTGGATCCACGCTATAAAGGCAAATTACAAAACATCATGCCACAGGAGAACCTTGACCTAATATTGGCTAATAAACAAGCAACTCTGGTAAATCGGTTGCTTGAGGCATTCCCAGCACACAGCAGCGGTGATGGTTCTCACACGAGCCGTACGGGCCGGGGGCAGCTTGGCAGAGGTGTTCGTGGTGCACACAGCAGAAGTGGCGTTGGAGACAGGGGTTTCATGACAATGTTGTGGACTGATTTTTCAAGTACCGCTCACACAACTGGTAATACTGCATCGATGGAAAGTGACAGGAGACAGCAGTTGTCAACTATGGTTACAAACTACTTTTCCTCCCATATCGATGTTCTCCCACACAGGTCATTCCCCTTTGACTATTGGGCCGCTAAACTGGACACCTGGCCTGAATTGGCACAATATGCCTTACAGGAGCTCGCTTGCCCAGCTGCAAGTGTGCTATCGGAAAGAGTCTTCAGTGCAGCAGGATCAATCCTGACAGAAAAAAGGACCCGTCTGTCAACCCAAAATGTGGATGATATAACCTTCATTAAAATGAACCACGCATGGGTTTCCAAGGATTTTGTCCCACCTTCCTCTGATGACACATAGGGTGACAGAAAAATGGCTTGCTTTGGTCCACCTCTTCCTGGGACTTGACCTATCTCACCTTTTGCATCAGCTGAATGTCCAACATCAACATATGCCACTTTCTAAAACTCCCTAACTGTGCTGCCTCCCCCCCATGGCCGGGGTCACCACCTAGCGCACGACACCGTGCGAGTGCCGTTGCCCTGGACAGGTGGGTAGGCCGACTCTTGGGCGCGGGCACTGGTACAGGGTCCTTCATAGTGCAATCAAGTGTCTCTGACGGTGGTGGTGCACACCCGCCGTCAGACACACCGCCGTACTATGAGGGGCCCAGTGCCAGTACCGACACCCATGAGTGGGCCCCCCTTGCTTGGGCAGGGCCCCAGCATTTGCAATCTTTACCTCTCCCTGCTCCTCTGCTGTGTAGTCTGGGCCGTCAAATCCATACTGTGCCTGACACCGTCTGAGCCTGCCTCCTGATGTATAGACATATATTTTGAATGTGTACGCTATCCATACATGTTATCCGGGGAAATGGTACCCTTTCTAACCTTTGTGCAATCACGTGCAATCCATACTGGGCCTAACACCGTCTGAGCCTGCCTCCTGATGTATAGACATATATTTTGAATGTGTACGCTATCCATACATGTTATCTGGGGATACGGTACACTTTCTAATCTTTGTGCAATCACGTGCAATCCATACTGGGCCTAACACCGTCTGAGCCTGCCTCCTGTTGTATAGACATATATTTTGAATGTGTACGCTATCCATGCATGTTATCTGGGGATACGGTACCCTTTCTAACCTTTGTGCAATCACGTGCAATCCATACTGGGCCTAACACCGTCTGAGCCTGCCTCCTGATGTATAGACATATATTTTGAATGTGTACGCTATCCATACATGTTATCCGGGGAAACGGTACCCTTTCTAACCTTTGTGCAATCACGTGCAATCCATACTGGGCCTAACACCGTCTGAGCCTGCCTCCTGATGTATAGACATATATTTTGAATGTGTACGCTATCTATACATGTTATCCGGGGAAACGGTACCCTTTCTAACCTTTGTGCAATCACGTGCAATCCATACTGGGCCTAACACTGTCTGAGCCTGCCTCCTGATGTATAGACATATATTTTGAATGTGTACGCTATCCATACATGTTATCTGGGGATACGGTACCCTTTCTAACCTTTGTGCAATGACGTGCAATCCATACTGGGCCTAACACCGTCTGAGCCTGCCTCCTGATGTATCGACATATATTTTGAATGTGTACGCTATCCATACATGTTATCTGGGGATACGGTACCCTTTCTAACCTTTGTGCAATCACGTGCAATCCATACTGGGCCTAACACCGTCTGAGCCTGCCTCCTGATGTATAGACATATATTTTGAATGTGTACGCTATCCATACATTTTATTTGGGGATACGGTACCCTTTCTAACCTTTGTGCAATCACGTGCAATCCATACTGGGCCTAACACCGTCTGAGCCTGCCTCCTGATGTATAGACATATATTTTGAATGTGTACGCTATCCATACATGTTATCTGGGGATACTGTACCCTTTCTAACCTTTGTGCAATCACGTGCAATCCATACTGGGCCTAACACCGTCTGAGCCTGCCTCCTGATGTATAGACATATATTTTGAATGTGTACGCTATCCATACATGTTATCCGGGGAAATGGTACCCTTTCTAACCTTTGTGCAATCACGTGCAATCCATACTGGGCCTAACACCGTCTGAGCCTGCCTCCTGATGTATAGACATATATTTTGAATGTGTACGCTATCCATACATGTTATCTGGGGATACGGTACACTTTCTAATCTTTGTGCAATCACGTGCAATCCATACTGGGCCTAACACCGTCTGAGCCTGCCTCCTGTTGTATAGACATATATTTTGAATGTGTACGCTATCCATGCATGTCATCTGGGGATACGGTACCCTTTCTAACCTTTGTGCAATCACGTGCAATCCATACTGGGCCTAACACCGTCTGAGCCTGCCTCCTGATGTATAGACATATATTTTGAATGTGTACGCTATCCATACATGTTATCCGGGGAAACGGTACCCTTTCTAACCTTTGTGCAATCACGTGCAATCCATACTGGGCCTAACACCGTCTGAGCCTGCCTCCTGATGTATAGACATATATTTTGAATGTGTACGCTATCTATACATGTTATCCGGGGAAACGGTACCCTTTCTAACCTTTGTGCAATCACGTGCAATCCATACTGGGCCTAACACTGTCTGAGCCTGCCTCCTGATGTATAGACATATATTTTGAATGTGTACGCTATCCATACATGTTATCTGGGGATACGGTACCCTTTCTAACCTTTGTGCAATGACGTGCAATCCATACTGGGCCTAACACCGTCTGAGCCTGCCTCCTGATGTATCGACATATATTTTGAATGTGTACGCTATCCATACATGTTATCTGGGGATACGGTACCCTTTCTAACCTTTGTGCAATCACGTGCAATCCATACTGGGCCTAACACCGTCTGAGCCTGCCTCCTGATGTATAGACATATATTTTGAATGTGTACGCTATCCATACATTTTATTTGGGGATACGGTACCCTTTCTAACCTTTGTGCAATCACGTGCAATCCATACTGGGCCTAACACCGTCTGAGCCTGCCTCCTGATGTATAGACATATATTTTGAATGTGTACGCTATCCATACATGTTATCTGGGGATACGGTACCCTTTCTAACCTTTGTGCAATCACGTGCAATCCATACTGGGCCTAACACCGTCTGAGCCTGCCTCCTGATGTATAGACATATATTTTGAATGTGTACGCTATCCATACATGTTATCCGGGGAAACGGTACCCTTTCTAACCTTTGTGCAATCACGTGCAATCCATACTGGGCCTAACACCGTCTGAGCCTGCCTCCTGATGTATAGACATATATTTTGAATGTGTACGCTATCCATACATGTTATCTGGGGATACGGTACCCTTTCTAACCTTTGTGCAATCACGTGCAATCCATACTGGGCCTAACACCGTCTGAGCCTGCCTCCTGATGTATAGACATATATTTTGAATGTGTACGCTATCCATACATGTTATCTGGGGATACGGTACCCTTTCTAACCTTTGTGCAATCATGTGCAATCCTTCCTGGGCCTAACACCGTCTGAGCCTGCCTCCTGATGTATAGACATATATTTTGAATGTGTACGCTATCCATACATGTTATCTGGGGATACGGTACCCTTTCTCACCTTTGTGCAATCACGTGTAATCCATACTGGGCGTGAGAACGGCTGGCGAGCTGTTAAGCAAGCTACAGCACCTGTGGTTTGCACACGTAAGTTTTTCATTTTTTCAGGAATGACGGTTAGGCCTAATTCCGGAACTGCGGTTGACCTGCACTTACTGGGAAATCATTGTTCACGGGTAATAATTGTAATCAGTGATCCCCATCACTAACGTTGTTCAGCGGGTTTTCTGCACCTGTAAGCGACAAACGCTGGCCTTTTCAGTGTAGCGCACATGCAGCCACGGACATGTAAGGGCATGACACACCAGTTATTGGCCAATCTCATGAGCCAGAGCCTCACGTGTCCCTCTAGTAAGCCGGACTCGGACCGCGGGGCATGACGGAGTCTCGTTCGTTAACGGAATTAAGCTTGCAATGTGTGCATCTGTTCTGTAGCTGGCATGGTTGAGGTTTCCCAGGTGGAGTCGAATTTAACCGTAGGCTCCACTCCTGGTGGTGCCCTTCTGGACATTCCTTTAAGGTTCAGCTTTGCAACCATACTGCCCACGTAAAACAAACACTTTGCCTTCATGAACGCTGTTTGGAGGGTCATGACTCGTGGGAATAACGCCGCCCAATCAGTTAACCTGCTAGAGAGATCGTTCGTTGCTCCCAAGCATGACATCACACTCCCTAGGAAGAAGGTAATGCCACTGTGGTGACCATACTCCTGGGGCGACACAAGTGCACTGATGCCCAGCCACTGCTCGATGAATCTGCTGGTACATTGACCCAGACCACTACATTCCCCTCGCACGCTACACGACCTGAATCTGACCATGATGAAACTCAGGTTACCCTTCCCATATACAGTTCCATCTTACACGGTGACAAAGAGGAAGCTGCAGATGAAAGTGCAGGTTCGGCCCACCCGCCATCAGACACACCACCGTACTATCAGGGGCCCTGTGCCAGTGCCGTTGCCAACGAGTGGGCCCCCCCTGCTTGCTCAGGATCACAGCACTTGCAAAGTTGAAATACTATGCAGTGAGATGGAAGATGGGGACGACGAGGAGTCCAGACAAGTACAGGGATTCCCTAGCGAGGAGACTTATTTGATTGTTTTCAATGTTGGGACAGCAATTTTTGGGGAGCACTATACTCTGGAGAATGATAGATGGGGCCCACCATACACTGGAACATTCCAAAGGTGGACATCAGACACTGGAGCAGCATTTACAGGGCCCATTATACACTAGAGCATTAGAAATGGGGCCCATTATGTTTGGAGCATTATTTGGGCCCATAAGACAGTGGAGCTTCATCCATGGGGACCAACATATACTGTAGCATTATGTGGAGCTCATCATATACTGTTTCAAACATAATATGGGACCAATGATTCTGTATGGAGAAATAGATGGGCCTCGTCATGAGATGTAAAAAGTGAGGTATTATTCATTTTACTATACCGCTATTTCTCTGCCGTATCGGAGCATGATGAGTTGTGGTATGTGTTAAAGGGGCGCTCTTTCGCCCAGGGCACATGAAAACCTGCAGCCAGCCCTCCCCCCCACAACTTTAGCCAAATAACCCCCATTTTTCAGTGCGTAACTTGTATTATGAAGTTAATTAAGGTTGACAAGCTTAAGTAAGAAGAATTGATGCTTTTGGCATTCAAATGGGCACTGTAGGTGTGTTTCCTGTCCTCCTCTCACTGCCGACTTTTATTCCCCATTGACTTACATTGGGTTTCGTGTTTCGGGACGACCCCGACTTTTCCCTATAATCGGACGATCTTGCTCGACCCGACTTTTGGAAAAGTCGGGTTTCACGAAACGAAACGCGACCCTAAAAAACCAAAAGTCGCTCAACTCTAGTTGCTATATCGCAGTACCGTTGATCCCATCACCGTTACTCATCTCCACCAAATTTTGATCACAGGGAGAGATGTAGACATGGTCCACACTGCCTATCATGATCTGTCAGGTAACTTTGGAGTGCAAAAGACAGAAGCCACAGGCTGTAGGCGATTCTATTGGATTGGCATGAGAGGGCACATTTAAAAATGTGGGCAGGAATGTCACACGTCTGTGAGTAGGAAAACTGTGAAAGCTGATGATAAACCACCACTCAGTAGCATGGCTACCGGGGGGCAGAGGGGGCAGTCGCCCCATGCCCCGCGCTCTGAGGGGCACACCCGGACCTACGCTATGTAACTGTATCGGCGTGCACAGCTCACCGATACAATTGCATTCTGCAGCAGAGCAGGGAGAATCGATCTCCCTGCTCTGCCGCCCGGCCGCTATAGGCCCCGAGCAGGCGGTGGGGGGCCCGTTGCCAGCAGTGGGCCCCCGCCCGTCATCGCAGGGTCAGCTGTATCGGCATCTAGCCGATACAGCTGACCGCAGTGCTGTGAGAGGGAGCGAGCGCTCCTTCTCCCATCATCCCCCTCTCCCTAACAATGGGCGCGATGACGTCACTGCCCCGCACCCGCTGTTAGGAGATGAGCGGGAGAGCAGGGAGCAGCACAGGAGCTGGGAGAAGAGAGGTGAGTATTAGATTTATTTATTTTTGTAACGGGGTGAATTATAATAGGCTGCCTACAGGGGTACAGAGGCTGCCTATGGTGGTACAGAGGCTGACTATGGGGGTACAGAGGCTGACTATGGGGGTGCGTTATAATACAGAGGCTGTCTATGAGGGTACAGAGGCTGCCTATGGGGTTACAGAGAGGCTGCCTATGGGGGGTACGTTATAATACAGAGGCTGCCTATGGGGGTACAGAGAGGCTGCCTATGGGGGTATGTTATAATACAGAGTGCCTAGGGGGGTACAGAGGCTGCCTATGGGGGTACGTTATAATACAGAGGCTGCCTATAGGGGTACAGATAGGCTGCCTATGCGGGTACGTTATAATAGAGAGGCTTCCTATGGGGGTACAGAGGCTGCCTATGTGGGTACATTATAATACAGAGGCTGCCTATGGGGGTACAGATAGGCTGCCTATGCGGGTACGTTATAATACAGAGGCTGCCTTTGGGGGTACAGAGGCTGCCTATGGGGGTACATTATAATACAGAGGCTGCCTATGGGGGTACAGAGACTGCCTATGGGGGTACAGAGGCTGTCTATGGGGGTTCAGAGGCTGCCTATGGGGGTACATTATAATACAGAGGCTGTCTATGAGGGTGCGTTATAATACAGAGGCTGCCTATGGGGGTACAGAGAGGCTGCCTATGGGGGGTACGTTACAATACAGAGGCTGTCTATGAGGGTACGTTATAATACAGAGGCTGCCTATGGGGGTACGTTATAATACAGAGGCTGCCTATGGGGGTACAGATAGGCTGCCTATGCGGGTACGTTATAATACAGAGGCTGCCTATGGGGGTACAGAGGCTGCCTATGTGGGTACATTATAATACAGAGGCTGCCTATGGGGGTACAGATAGGCTGCCTATGCGGGTACGTTATAATACAGAGGCTGCCTTTGGGGGTACAGAGGCTGCCTATGGGGGTACATTATAATACAGAGGCTGCCTATGGGGGTACAGAGACTACCTATGGGGGTACAGAGGCTGTCTATGGGGGTTCAGAGGCTGCCTAGGGGGGTACATTATAATACAGAGGTTGTCTATGAGGGTCCGTTATAATACAGAGGCTGCCTATGGGGGTACGTTATAATACAGAGGCTGCCTATGGGGGTACAGATAGGCTGCCTATGCGGGTACGTTATAATACAGAGGCTGCCTATGGGGGTACAGAGGCTGCCTATGGGGGTACGTTATAATACAGAGGCTGCCTATGGGGGTACGTTATAATACAGAGGCTGCCTATGGGGCTTACAGATAGGCTGCCTATGCGGGTACGTTATAATACAGAGGCTGCCTATGGGGGTACAGAGGCTGCCTATGGGGGTACATTATAATACAGAGGCTGCCTATGGGGGTACAGAGACTGCCTATGGGGGTACAGAGGCTGTCTATGGGGGTTCAGAGGCTGCCTAGGGGGGTACATTATAATACAGAGGCTGTCTATGAGGGTACGTTATAATACAGAGGCTGCCTATGGGGGTACGTTATAATACAGAGGCTGCCTATGGGGGTACAGATAGGCTGCCTATGCGGGTACGTTATAATACAGAGGCTGCCTATGGGGGTACAGAGGCTGCCTATGGGGGTACGTTATAATACAGAGGCTGCCTATGGGGGTACAGATAGGCTGCCTATGCGGGTACGTTATAATACAGAGGCTGCCTATGGGGGTACAGAGGCTGCCTATGGGGGTACATTATAATACAGAGGCTGCCTATGGGGGTACAGAGGCTGCCTATGGGGGTACATTATAATACAGAGGCTGCCTATGGGGGTACAGAGGCTGCCTATGAGGGTACATTAAAATACAGAGGCTGCCTATGGGGGTACAGAGGCTGCCTATGGGGGTACATTATAATTCAGAGGCTGTCTATGGGGGTACAGAGGCTAACTATGTAACATAGTAACATAGTTTTGAAGGCTGAAGGAAGACCTTATGTCCATCTAGTTCAGCCTATTTTTAGTGCAGCTGTTCTGCATTGTTGATCCTGGGGAAGGCAAAAAAACCCACAGAGTAGAAGCCAATTTTCTCTATAGGGAAAAAAATTCCTTCCCCTTAGCTGGGTCAACCATCTACCTATAATATTATGTTATTCATAACCTTCTATACTGTTACTCACAAGAAAAGCATCCATTTCTTTCTTAAATTCATTCAGTGAGTTGGCCATCACCACTTCCTCAGGAAGAGAATTCCAGAGCCTCACTGCTCTTACCATGAAGAACCCTCTTCTATGCTGGTGCAGAAATTGTCTTTCCTCCAAACGAAGAGAATGCCCCCTTGTTCTTGTCACAGTCCTTGGTACAAACAGTTCATTGGAGAGATCTCTGTATTGCTCTCTGATATACTTGTACATATATACAGTATTAGGTCTCCCCTAAGTCTTCTCTTTTCTAGAGTAAATAGACCTAATTTTGATAACCTTTCTGGGTATTGTGGTGAACCAACTCCATTTATCATTTTAGTAGCCCGCCTTTGAACCCTTTCAAGTTCAGTAATGTCTTTCTTGAGCACCGGCGTCCAAAATTGCACACAATACTCCAAGTGTGGTCTGACGAGTGATTTGTACAGAGGGAGAATTAAGTTTTCATCTCGTGTCCCCAGACCTCTTCTAATGCATCCCATGACCCTATTTGCTTTGGTGGCAGCTGCCTGACACTGGGCACTCCAATTTAGCTTTTTATTGACTAAGATGCCTAAGTCTTTTTCCATGTCTGATTTCCCCAGCAGTTTCCCATTTAGTAAGTAATTATAGCATCTGTTTCTCCTTCCCATGTGCATAACCTTACACTTATCTGTGTTAAACCTCATTTGCCATTTTTCAGCGCAATTCTCCAATTTGCTCAAATCTGTGGGGGTACATTATAATACAGAGGCTGTCGATGGGGGTACAGAGACTGTCTATGGGGGTACAGAGGCTGACTATGGGGAGTGCATTATAATATAGAGGCTGCCTATGGGGTACATTATAATATAGAGGCTGCCTATGGGGGTACATTATAATACAGAGGCTGCCTACGAAGCTAGAGGCTGCCTATGGGGGTACATTATAATACAGAGGCTGCCTATGGGGGTAAATTATATTATAGAGGCTGCCTATGGGGGTGCATTACAATACAGAGGCTGCCTATGGTGGTGCATTATAATATAGAGGCTGTCTATGGAGGTACATTATACTATAGACTCTGCCTATGGGGAGTGCATTATACTATAGACTCTGCCTATGGGGGTGCATTATACTATATTGAGGACTATCTGGTGTATTATACTATATCAGGTGTCCCCAACCTGTAGCTTGGGAGCCACATGTGGCTCACGGTCCCATGAATTGTGGCTCGGGACTGTCTGCCAGCTTGATGCATTAGGTCCAGGTCTAACAAACAGGTATGAAGAGTACATCTCAAAATAGTGATTTACGTGAGTAGCCCTGCACAGAAGAGCAGATATGGATGCACATATACTGTCTTAGGGTTTAGAGATGTTTTAGGTATGGTACACTGAAGGATGATACTACCTGTTAGAGGAGATGATCAAAGCTGGATCTGACAGTGAGTTGGGAGTCCTTGATGGGAGAATACTGAAAGGGGAGTATTGTGGGAACTCCTGGATCTCAGTGTACTGCTTTGGAGTGATTTCTGTGGAAAAGCTTTGGTTATGATTATACCTTTAATGGGTGCTTTGGTTGACACTACTTTGAAGGAGATGGGAGCTGGATGTGGCTCGCGCCCCTCTCTCAGTGCTGAATGTGGCTCGCGACCCTCTGTCTAAGCTGAATATCGCTCTCAAGGTCAGAAAGGTTGGAGACCACTGTGCTATATGGATGCTATCTAGGGGGCCATCATACAGTGTGGGGATTATAGTGACGGGGCCATCATACAGTGAGGGGGCATTATACTGTGTATAAGAGAGCATCATACTGTGTATAGGGGGGCTGTACAGGGGGGAGAGTCAGGACATTACTAAATGTAAAGTGGGCACTTATTATAGGGGAACTTGGGTTACTGTGACTGTCAAAGGGGCACACAGGGCACTATTACTTTCTATGGGACAAAATGTGGGCACTGTTTTCTAGGGCACTTGCACCCAGCATCACTATATTCTAGAGGTTTGCTTTAAAATTTAGAGGTCACACAGAACCGCACAGTAGGTGCAGTAACAGGGACACATACAGCAGCAGCGCCTCAGTATTGGGGTATCAGCAGGATGAGGGGTTTGTGCAGGTTGAGAATAGTCCAATTGGTGACAGTGCTGAAAATCTGAGAAGTAAAATGTGTCTTTCTTGTATTCTCTGTAGCCGAGTTCTGGCTGGAGGAGTCGTCATGTCGGTCTTGGCAAGATGGAAAAGACGTGAAAAGTGAACGATTCCATCAGAAAGAACATCAGCGGTAAGACATTATCTGTAACTCTGCTGTAATCTATTATATGTTCTGTATGACTGGTATTATTTACCTCTGACCATATGGCGGTAATATCAATATTGGTATATATATATATATATATATATATATATAGATAGATTATTTTTGGCAACAGCGCAGTCATCTGTTGAGGTTCTCTGGTTAGGGGCCCACTCGGAAGTTTCACCCCCCCCTGAACCAAAACCCTAGCTACGCCTCTGCCACCACTGCATCTCATTGTGAGTCGACGTCCATAAGAAATGGAAGCCATTGCTCATCTGAATATAGAGCCCGGCCAGCAGGACAGGGCATAGCTAGGTCTTAACCATCATCTATCAGTTCACCAAATTTGTAGTGGCAGTCCCAGGGAAGGATTTGACAGCCCAGACTACACAGCGGAGGAGCAGGGAGAGGTAAATATTGCAAATGCTGGGGCCCTGCCAAAGCAAGGGGGGCCCACTCATGGGTGTCGGTACTGGCACTGGGCCCCTCATAGTATGCCAGTGTGTCTGACGGCGGGTGTGCACCCCCACCATCAGAGACACTTGATTGCAATATGAGGGACCCTGAGCCAGTGCCGGCGCCCAAGAGTCGGCCCACCCACCTGTTCAGGGCAATGGCACTCTCACGGTTGCATGCGCTAGGTGGTGACCCCGGCCATGGGGGGATGCAGCCCAGTTAGGGAGGTTTTAAAAATGGCATATGTTGATGTTGGACATTCAGCAGCTGCCAATGGAGGAATCGGGGAAGTCCGAGGAAGAGGAGGTCAAAAGCGAGCCATTTTTCTGGCAACCTATGTGTCATTAGGGGAAGGTGGGACAAAATCCTTTGAAACCCATGCATGGTTCATTTTAATGAAGGTTAGATTATCAACATTTTGGGTTGACAGACGGGTCCTTTTTTCTGTCAGGATTGAGCCAGCAGCACTAAAGACTCTTTCCGATAGCACACTAGCAGCAGGGCAAGCGAGCTCCTGTAAGGCATATCGTGCCAATTCAGGCCAGGCGTCAGGTTAAGAGGCCCAATAGTCAAAGAGGAATGACCTGTGAGGGAGAACATTGATATGGGAGAAGTAGTTTGTAACCATAGTTGACAACTGCTGTCTCCTGTCACTTTCAATCGATGCAGTATTAGCAGTCGTGTGAGCGGGACTTGAAAGATCAGTCCACAACATGGTCATGAAACCCCTGTCTCCAACGCCACATCTGATGTGTGCACCACGAACACCTCTTCCATGCTTCCCCCTACGGCTCGTTTGAGAACCATCACCGCTGCTGTGTGCTGGGAATGCCTCAAACAAATGGTTTACCAGAGTTGCTTGTTTGTTAGCCAATATTAGGTCAAGGTTCTCTTGTGGCATGATGTTTTGGAATTTGCCTTTATAGCGTGGATCCAGGATGCTGGCCAAACAGTAGTCGTCATCGTTCATCATTGTGGCAATGCGGGGGTCCCTTTTTAGGATCTGCAAAGCATAATCTGACATGTGGGCCAATGCTCCTGTTGTCAGTGATGCACTGCGAGTGCTGGGTGGAGGAGCACTTTCTCGCAAATCCACATCCCTCCAGTCACAAAAAGAATTCCAAGACAATAGTGCTTATCCTGATTAAATATATTAGTTGTAATAAACCAATTTATGCACACCAATGGACAGATAGAGGATAATTCGGAAAACTAAACAAATCAAACTACGGAAAACCGAACTAGTATCCAAAATTTTATTATTAAAACATATACAAAAAATATATTCTCTTCCATCCTCCCAGTGGATGGCCATGGAACAAGGAGGTGGAATAAGATTCTGCAGGTGAACAACTGGCTACGTCGATGGTGCCGTCAGCAACAATTTGGATTTCTGGATCACAGAGTGAACTACTTATACGATGGACTACTTGCTAGAGATGGGGTGCACCTTACGAAGACTGGAAAGCATGTATTTGGAAGTCGCCTTGCTACACTTGTAAGGAGAGCTTTAAACTAGAACAACATGGGAAGGGAAGCAAAAGACCAGAAAAAGCCATACACCTGACAAATGCTATTGAGAACTCTGCTATTAGAAGAGGAAAGGAAGAACAAAGACGAAAGAATCTAATTAATAAAAATATTGGAGAAAGAGAAACCAATCATAAACTAAAATGTTTCTATACTAATGCACAAAGCATGGGCAACAAACAAGGAGAATTGGAACTACTAACACAGGAAAAGAAATATGATGTCATTGGAATCACTGAAACTTGGTGGGACAATACACATGATTGGAATACAAGACTAGAAGGATACAACTTATTTGCAAGAAACAGACTTGATAAACGAGGAGGGGGTGTCGCATTGTATGTTAGAAACGCGTATATCTGCACAGAGATTGAAGCTTCAGAGACTGGGAGTTCTGTGGAAACTGTTTGGGTAAGAATACAAGGACAGAACAATGGAAAGGACACCATTGTAGGCATTTACTACAGGCCGCCTGTGCAAGCTGAAGATATGGATGAACTCTTTATGCATCAAATGGCCAAGTTCTCCAAAAAATATGACATAGTTGTCATGGGAGATTTCAACTATCCAGACATTTGTTGGGAATCTCTCTCAGGCAAAACTAACAGGTCAAGGAAATTCTTATCCTCTCTTGCTGACAACTTTATCTTCCAAAAGGTAGGGGAGAAAACAAGGGGAACTGCTACCTTGGATCTAATCCTTATAAACAGGGAGGAAATGGTTGAGGAGGTAAAAGTGGCTGGGACCCTAGGAGGTAGCGACCATGCTATTTTAGAATTTTGGATAACTAGAGGCGGAAGACCTGTGAAGACTCAGACGTCAAGGTTAGATTTCAGAAAGGCAGATTTTAAGGGATTCAGAAAGAGAATTGGAGGGATCCAATGGCTGGATATCCTTAAAGACAAAAATGTCCAGGAAGGATGGGAAATCTTGAAAAATGAAATTCTCAAAGCACAATCGTTAACAATTCCGAAAAGTGGGAAGAATAGGAAGCATTTAAGGAAACCAGGATGGATGAACACAGAACTTAAGCACATGCTAAAAAGGAAGAAAAAAATGTTTATAAAATGGAAAGAGGGAGGCATATCTAAAGAAGAATATAATGCTGTCTGCAGAACCTGCAGGGCACAAATCAGATTATCTAAAGCTGAAAATGAATTGAGGCTTGCAAGAGATGTCAAAAGCAATAATAAAGGATTTTGGGGATATGTCAAAAGTAAAAGAAAAGTCAAAGATGCTATAGGATTTTTACAGGATGAAAATGATGAAATGGTAAGACAAGATGTTGAGAAGGCTGAACTTTTAAATTCCTATTTTGCATCTGTTTTCTCTCAGAAAGGAAATGTAACATCAACTGTTATTCACTGTCCTATTAAGGGAATAGAAGAATCCAGGATATCTATAAACAGAAAGATAGTGAGGAAACACTTAGCTAATCTAAATGAATTCAAGTCTCCAGGTCCAGATGAATTACACCCCAGAGTACTGAAGGAGATAGCAGAAGACATTTTTGAACCCCTCTCCATAATCTTTGAAAATTCTTGGAGAACAGGAGAAGTGCCAGAAGACCGGAGAAGAGCAAATGTTGTTCCTCTCTTCAAAAAGGGGAAGAAGGTGGACCCAGGCAACTATAGGCCGGTGAGTCTGACTTCTATACCAGGAAAGATCTTTGAACAAATTATTAAACAACATGTATGTCAATACCTGGATAAGAATGAAGTGATTAAACAGAGTCAGCATGGGTTTGTAACTAATAAGTCATGTCAGACTAACTTAATTTCCTTCTATGACGGTATCACTGAATGGGTGGATCAAGGAAATGCTGTAGATATAGTATATCTTGACTTCAGCAAAGCATTTGACAAAGTCTCTCATACAATCCTTATTGAAAAAATGACTAAGTATGGAATGGACAAGGCAACTGTTAGGTGGATTCATAACTGGCTTAGTGATCGGACCCAAAGAGTGGTCGTAAATGGCTGCACATCCAGTTGGAAGAATGTCTCAAGTGGGGTACCACAGGGCTCTGTCCTGGGCCCTGTATTGTTCAACATCTTTATCAACGATTTAGATGAAGGAATTGAGGGTAAACTGATTAAATTTGATGATGACACAAAGCTAGGAGGGATAGCTAATACTAGAGAAGAGAGAGAGAGGATTCAAAAAGATTTAAATAAACTGGAGAAGTGGGCAGCAACTAACGGAATGGTTTTTAACAAGGAGAAATGCAAAGTACTACATCTGGGCAATAAAAATGAAAAAAGCATATATAGAATGGGAGGAATAGGACTAAGTGGCAGCACATGTGAAAAAGACTTGGGTATACTAATAGATCACAGACTGAATATGAGTCAACAGTGTGATGCAGCAGCAAAAAAGGCAAATGCAATTCTAGGATGTATTAACAGAAGCATACAGTCTAGATCACGTGAAGTCATTATTTCCCTCTACTCCTCTTTGGTCAGACCTCATCTAGAATATTGTGTCCAGTTTTGGGCACCACATTTTAAAAAAGACATCAACAAACTGGAGCAAGTTCAGAAAAGAGCGACCAGAATGGTGACCGGTCTGCAAACCCTGTCTTATGAGGAAAGGTTGCAGGATTTGGGAATGTTTAGTTTGCAAAAGAGAAGACTGAGAGGAGACTTAATAGCTGTCTACAAATATCTAAAGGGCTGTCACATTGTAGAAGGATCAACTTTATTCTCATTTGCACAAGGAAAGACTAGAAGCAATGGGATGAAACTGAATGGGAGGAGACACAGATTAGATATTAGAAAAAACTTTTTGACAGTTAGAGTGATCAATGAGTGGAACAGGCTGCCACGAGAAGTGGTGAGTTCTCCTTCAATGGAAGTCTTCAAACAGAGGCTGGACAGACATCTGACTGGGATGATTTAGCGAATCCTGCTTTGAGCAGGGGGTTGGACCAGATGGCCCAGGAGGTCCCTTCCAACTCTACGATTCTATGATTCTATGATTCTATGATATATATATATATGCATACGTGTATATATAATGTGCTGCAAGCTAAATAGCCGTGCCATATTGCATACAATTGAGAGAGACACATGTTAAAAAGAAAACAATAAAGTGTACAATACCACAATGCACTTTTATATACTATAAACTAGTGCCACTCTATATGCACCAATGTGCTGCAGGCAAAATAGCCGTGCCATAATGTATACAATCATGAGAAACACATGTTCAGGAAATAGCTGTAAATACCTAATGACTGTTAGTGCCAGGTTCCCAGTACACGTCCGACCCCGACGCGCGTTTCGGCGTCCCTGATGAAGGCAGCACATTGGTGCATATAGAGTGCCATTAGTTTACAGTATATAAATGTGCATTATGTAATTGTGTACTTATTTTTTTCATATTGGCACTAGTCTGCAGTGAAATTTGTATGCTCATATTATTTAGTACTGGTATTTGTTGCACATTATTTGTTACTATACCATTTAAGCTAATCACGCTATGTTGTATACATTTGGTTAAACTACAGTATACATTTTAAAAAAAATTTCATCATGATATGCGCTATTTCATACTCAATAATTTCTATATTTGCATTTGAATGAGGACACTCTATTACAACTATATTTATTGTGTAAATTTATTGATGCCATATTGCTTTCCAGTATTCCTCCATTTGGGCATTGGGATTCCACCCCCGTTTTTTATATATATACACGTATGCATATCCCTCCAGTCACGCACAAACCCTGTACCAGACCTTGCCTTGCCAACATTTTATCTTACCCCACGAGAAGCATCCTCCTCCCCTAAATAATCATCCCCAACATCATCCTCCTCCTCCTCTTCCTCGTCTTCCTCCACCTCGTCCAGGAGAGATTCCAGAGCAGACAATGGCAGACTGTCATCAAGGCTTCCCTCCTCCTCTTCCTCATCCTCCTCAGCTGCAGACGCCTGCTCTGGGATGCTCATACTTATGATGGCGTCGTCTGCGCTTACAAGTCGTGTGCATTCTTCAAAACACTGAAGGACTTTACAGAGGTCTTTCAGCTTCGACCACTGCACACCCGACAACTCCATGTCTGCCCTCAAAGTGCCTGGCCATGTATCCTCCCACAAATGCATTACAGCCTGCCTCTGTTCGCACAGCCTCTCAACCATGTGCAGGGTGGAGTTCCACCTTGTTGCAACGTCGATAATTAGGCGGTGCTTGGGAAGTTGGAGCAATCGCTGCAGCTTCTGCATACGACTGGAGTGTACGGGCGAACGGCGGATGTGCGAGCACAGTCTTCGGACCTTCTGGAGCAGGCCTGTTAACTCCGGAAAATTATTGAGGAAGCACTGCACCACCAGGTTCAAGGTGTGAGCCAGGCAAGGTATGTGTCTGAGTTTTGAAAGGGCTATGGCTGCCACAAAATTCCGGCCGTTATCACAAACTACCTTGCCTGCCTCAAAATGTAAACTGCCCAGCCATGACTCAGTTTGTTGCTGAAAGTAATCGGCCAGTACCTCCGCTGTTTGTCTGTTGTCGCCCAAACACATCATCTTCAACACAGCCTGCTGACGCTTACCACTAGCTGTTCGATAGTGGGACACCGAGTGTGCAACACTGGCAGCTGCGTATGGAGTGCTTGTGCGACTGCGCTCTGTGGACGAGCTTTCGCTTCTGGAGGAGGAGGAGGCGGGTCGAACACCTACACCCAACTGTTTCCTATACCGTGGGCTAGGCAGCACTGTCCCACCACCGCTGTCCCCTGTGGACCCTGCATCCACCACATTAACCCAGTGCGCAGTGATGGACACGTAACAGCCCTGGCCATGCCTACTGAACCATGCATCTGTTGTGAGGTGCACCTTTCCACTCACTGATTGCTTGAGTGCATGGACAATGCGGTCTTTCACATGAAGGTGGAGGGCTGGGATGGCTTTGCGAGAAAAGAAGTGCCGACTGGGTAGGTCATAGCATGGTACTGCGTAGGTCATGAGTTCGCGGAAAGATTCGGTTTCAACTAACCGGTAGGGCATCATCTCTAATGAGATTAGCTTGGCAATGTGGGCGTTCAAACCCAGTGTACGCGGATGAGGGGATGAGTACTTTCTTGTCATACTCATAGTCTCTGGTAGGGTGAGCTGGACTTGAGAGCTGCATATGGTGGAGCTAGCGGTGGACATGGCGGACTGAGAGAGGGTTGATGATGGTGATGGAGTTGGTGTTCTTTCTGATGGCCTAGATTCAGTCTTTCGTAGCAATAACATTGTGATTCCCTGACTGCTTTGGCCTTGCAACGACACCTCAACATTTGCTGCTGGTGGTGTACTAACCGGTGGGCTTACAGTGGGGGAAACGATGTAGCATTGCTGACTACTTTCATTGGGAACAGTTGCACATGTGGTACGTGAGGTTTGGTAGTCCGTCCACATTTGCAAGTGCATGGTGGTTAAATGTCTAACCATGCAACTGGCATTCAAATTTCTCAGATTTTTCCCTCGGCTAAAGGACTTTGCGCACTTCTTACAGATAACCTTTGCCTGATCATTAGGATTTTGTACAAAAAAGTGCCACACTGCACTCTTCCTACTATGGAAGACATTTGAGGCCTTGCACGCTGTGCTAATTTGACCATCTGGCCTAGCTGTCCTGCAACTCTTTTGGTTTTTGCAACCCGTTTTTGGACTGCTCCGGGCCTGTCAGATAACAGCTGTTGCGATGTCGATGCCTGCTATGGATCCTCCTCCTCCTCTTCTGAGCTATTTGCAGCGGCACCCTCTTCCCCCAATGGATGCCAATCTGGGTCAACAACTGGGTCATCTATCACCTCCTCTTCAATGTCATGTGCACCTTCCTCTGTGTCACCATGTAAGGTGGTATAGTATGCGGGAAGGGGCACCTGAGTTTCATCAGGGTCAGATTCTGGCTCAGTACACTGCGAGGACAATGTAGTGCTCTGAGTGAATGTACCAGCAGATAAATCTAGCAGTGGCTGTGCATCAGTGCACTCCGTGTCAGATTCTTCTTGGACTGGGTAATTCACGATTTGACTTGATAACCCAGGCATGGTATGTGAAAGAGCTCCATGGAGTACTCTGTAGTGTGGCCTGCCGCATCCTTTACTTTTGGTAGGGGTGAAGGATACAAGGAAAGGTGTGGTTCCTGACCATGAGCCTCCAATGCTGACTCGGTGCTTTTATTTTTTGAAAGTTCAGAAGAGGAGGCGATAGAGCTGGAGGCTGTGTCAGCAAAGTAAGCCAAAACTTGTTCCTGAAGCTCCAGCTTTAAAAGCGGTTTACCTACTCCCAGAAAAGGGAGCCTTCGAGGCCTTGTGGAGCCAGACGATGGCGCAGGCTCAACACCTCCTGCAATAGGTGCTATTGTGCTTTTGCCACTACGAGCAGATCCACCACTACCACCAACACCATAATTACCAGCTGGCAACCCACGCCCACTTCCACGGCCTCTTCCAACACACTTCCTCATTTTTGGGAAAATGTACCCAAAATACCATCAGCAATATGGTACTGTAAAACAAGGTACAAGGTGTATATAGTATTGGGGAGAATTTGAATCTCCCTACAGACTTGAGGATACTGAACTAATATCTCAAGCCCAATGTAGATTACACCTCAATATAACTGGCTGAAATTGGATGGTGTATAAAATGTCTATATAGGACTGGGGAGAATTTGAATCTCCCTAGAGATTTTATCAAGCTGACAATGATGCTCTCAGTCCCAAATATGGCAGCAGGCAGCCTAATAAGCAGGACTGCAGCACACAAAAATGTGGAAAAATGAACACTTGGTAACTGGGCAAAACAGAGGATGAAAAGTATTTTTGCTTTTAAAAAAGCAGTTTGCACAGCAGTGTGAAAACAGCAATGCAGCTATCAGGGAGCCTTATAAGGCAGTCTAATAACCAACAGAGCTGATGCACCAAAATATAGCCTCCCCTTGCACTGCACACTAACTGGTGTGTTGTACAGGCAAAATTGATAGCAGCAGAAGCAGTTTTTTGTATCTTCTTCCCTGCCTAATGCTCTCCCTACAGAATCAGCAGCAGCTCTCCCTATTCTGAGATCAGCAGAAGTAAGATGGCAGTCGGCGTGCACGCCCTTTTATAGCCTCTGTGACGCCACACAAAGCAAGCCAATCACTTGCACGCCCTTCTCAAAGATGGTGGTGACCGCTGCCTATGTCATCGCGTTGCCCACAGTGTGCGTCCTCCATCATTGGCTGAAAAAGGGCGCTGAAGCATCATTTGAAATGCGACTTTGGCACCATGGTCGCCGACCTCGTGGCCGACCTCACGCTATGGTCGGGTTTCGTTTCATGAAATCTGACTTTTGTGAAAGTCGGCGACTTTTGAAATTGACCGACCCATTTCGTTCAACTCTCCTAAGCACTATAGCCTCAGAGTCTATCATAGCGCATGGCGGGTCGGCCTTGCAAACCTTTTACAGCCGGGTCCTTCCGGGACCTTCCTGATCCCTCTGATGGTCCAATCAGAGTATGTGACTCCTGATCCCCAATGGGAGATCATCCCATGAGCATGCTCAGTGGAGCTACGGAAGGACTTAGACTCTGGATTCTTTTGCTGCTGGCCAGGCTGCATTGTCATAACTGGACCAGAGGTGGCAGCAGCAACCGATCCCACACTGCTGGTGTGAGCAGAACGCCGGGATCAAGGAGTCTGCTGAGCAGGCTCCACTGTGGCTGAAGAAGAATGAGAGACCGTCGACGGCAAGGCTCGGAATTCCTGCTGTGCAGCACCTGACGCCTAACACTACTCAACCAGGATGGTATTTGTTTCATGTCTGAAGTTTTTTCGCTGAAAGTGAATCCCACTCATATGGAAAAGTTAAGTTGTCTTGTGTTATATAACTTGTCTGCAGGACTGGTACTAGGGATGCCTTGACTTCAACGCCATAATCTTATCATTGATTGGGTGACAGAGGAGATCACTCAGTGGGGATGTAAGGATAATAATTCCTGTTGTAACCTGGTACCTCTGTAAAATCTGTGTCTGTGTTGTCTGTCGGTCTGGAAGGTATTCCAGAAAACATGAAGGATTTTGAAGACGTGTTTTCCAAAAGCGAGGCTGAGGCGCTTCCACCACATAGACCCTTCGATTGTGCCATTGAATTAGTCCCCAGAGCCAAGTTACCCAAGGCTGGTTTGTCTAATTTGTCCGGGCCTGAGCGACAAGCAAGGAAGGAATATATAACCTAGAGTCTCCACAATGGGGATATTTGGCCTTCTATTTCACCCATGGCAGCAGGGTTCTTTTTCGTAAAAAAGAAAGATGGTGATTTGCGGTAGTGCCTCAACTTTCAGGAGCTCAACAAAATAACTGTAAGAAACACCTACCTGCTTCCTCTCATCCCAGATTTAAGTACGTTGTGTCTGACAGAGATGTGCAGTTTGTGGCCAAGTTTTGGAGGGCATTCTGTAAGAAACTGGACATTTCCTTATCCTTCTCTTCGGCTTATCACCTGGAGAGTAATGGTCAGATAGAATGCACGAATCAGTCCCTGGAGCAGATTCTTAGGTGTTTGACCTCCATTGGACGGGAGGACTGGTGTGACGCATTACCGATGGCCAAATCCGCTTTTAGCAATCGGGTGAATCAATCCACCAGCATGTCCCCATTTCTGATCAACTATGGGTTTAGTCCTCATTTTGGAGAATTTTCTCTAGTGGATTCCAGTTGTCCAGGGGCGGAGGGATCCGTGCAACAGTTAGAAACCTCTGGGCAGAAGTCTGGCGTAATATCTCCAGAGCTCAGGGGAGGTATTAATATTTTGTGGACTAAAAGAGAGCCCCGGGGTACATGCTTCAGGTGGGGGAGAAGGTTTGGCTTTCCACACGGAACATCAACCTGAAGGTGCAATCGGCCAAATTGGGGCCAAAGTTCATTGGTCTGTAAGAGATAGTGGAAATAGTCAATCCGGTGGCATATAGGTTTGTGTCTTCCCGCCTCGTTTAAAATATCCAATGCGTTCCACAAATCTCGTTGAAACCTGTGGGGTCTGTCAAGGAAGACTTCGGGTCTGTAGCAGCTCCTCCGGTGTTGGTGGAGGGTCACATGGAGTATGAGGTTGGACATATTGTGGACTCTCAGCATGTGTGCCACTCCTTGCAGTACCTGGTCCACTGGAAGGGATATGGGCCGGAGGATCGGTCATGGGTCCCTGCTCACTCTGTACATGCAGATTGCCTTGTTCGGGCTATCCATGCCAAATACCCGGGGAAGCCTGTGGGTCCAGAGGCCCCCTGTTGAGAGGTGGTACTGTCATGATCCTAGTGCAGGTTTTGGACCTGCACGTCAGGGGTTAATGGTTGTGGCCTCTCTTTGGATCAAGGAGGTCTTCTTATAGCCCTGAAAAGCTATAAGCCATCAGCTGAGTAGTTTGACCCTTGTGTGCTTGTGCCTCGTGCCTGCTATGTGTTTGATTCCCTGTTGCTGATTCTGTCCGTCCTCCCATCTTGGTTTGTGTCTAGTGATTCTGTACTGTTTGCTGTCTGCCCGGTACTCGACCCCTGCTCCGCTCTGACTGCCCGCTTCGTCTGTCCCTATTGTACCTCGTCTGCCCTCCATGGTTCTGACCCCTGGCCTGCATCTGACTCCTCTTCTGTTATACTCCCTTTGGTACCGTTGCTGCCCTCTCAGTCCATACCTTGGCTTGGCTGACCTTTTCCGGCCGGCACTCTCCGCTGTCTCGTTATGAGTGTCGGGGCAGACTCCGCCCCAGTCCCGTCCCCTGCGGTCACATGCCGCAGGTCCTGTGTCCCTGTGGGTACGCTCACTCCCAGTAGCCTGCGGGGTGCAACCCGGCCCCGCTCATCTCAGGCTTAACCGGATCCGTGCTGTGTGCACATCACCAGTTAGTGCCCATGACTGTTATGATTGGGTCACCGAGGAGGAAAGAAAAACCAAGCTAAGCCACAGAAAACCAGAGAGGTTGGTAACTAAGCAGATTGCAGACCCCTGATCCTCTCCACACATCTAGCAGTAGCCGTTGAGCGTACCTATGATGATCCTAGATGCCTCAACACAGCCGGAGAACTAAATAAGCCTAAAGCAAGAAAGGAGAAATCTAAACTGCCCCAGAGCAGACCCCAAAGGAATAGATAGCCCCCAAACATATATTGTTGGTGAGACAAGATGAAAACACAAACGCAGGTAGGAAAATAGACTAAGCAAATGATGGGGCCCACACTAACTAGACCGGACAGGGAAGGAAAGATTCTGTCTGTAATCACGCAAAAAACCCTGCAAAAAATGCCCAACATGTCTGATAGAAAAATACTGAAGTCACTAGACTTCGCTCACTATATCAGCACTCTGGTGATACTGGTGATACTGAGAACTCTGCTATTAGAAGTGGAAAGGAAGAACAAAGACGAAAGAATCTAATTAAAAAAAATATTGGAGAAAGAGAAACCAATCACAAACTAAAATGTTTCTATACTAATGCACAAAGCATGGGCAACAAACAAGGAGAATTGGAACTACTAACACAGGAAAAGAAATATGATGTCATTGGAATCACTGAAACTTGGTGGGACAATACACATGATTGGAATACAAGACTAGAAGGATACAACTTATTTGCAAGAAACAGACTTGATAAACGAGGAGGGGGTGTCGCATTGTATGTTAGAAATGCGTATATCTGCACAGAGATTGAAGCTTCAGAGACAGGGAGTTCTGTGGAAACTGTTTGGGTAAGAATACAAGGACAGAACAATGGAAAGGACACCATTGTAGGCATTTACTACAGGCCGCCTGTGCAAGCTGAAGATATGGATGAACTCTTTATGCATCAAATGGCCAAGTTCTCCAAAAAATATGACATAGTTGTCATGGGAGATTTCAACTATCCAGACATTTGTTGGGAATCTCTCTCAGGCAAAACTAACAGGTCAAGGAAATTCTTATCCTCTCTTGCTGACAACTTTATCTTCCAAAAGGTAGGGGAGAAAACAAGGGGAACTGCTACCTTGGATCTAATCCTTATAAACAGGGAGGAAATGGTTGAGGAGGTAAAAGTGGCTGGGACCCTAGGAGGTAGCGACCATGCTATTTTAGAATTTTGGATAACTAGAGGCGGAAGACCTGTGAAGACTCAGACGTCAAGGTTAGATTTCAGAAAGACAGATTTTAAGGGATTCAGAAAGAGAATTGGAGGGATCCAATGGCTGGATATCCTTAAAGACAAAAATGTCCAGGAAGGATGGGAAATCTTGAAAAATGAAATTCTCAAAGCACAGTTGTTAACAATTCCGAAAAGAGGGAAGAATAGGAAGCATTTAAGGAAACCAGGATGGATGAACACAGAACTTAAGCACATGCTAAAAAGGAAGCAAAAAATGTTTATAAAATGGAAAGAAGGAGGCATATCTAAAGAAGAATATAATGCTGTCTGCAGAACCTGCAAGGCACAAATCAGATTATCTAAAGCTGAAAATGAATTGAGGCTTGCAAGAGATGTCAAAAGCAATAATAAAGGATTTTGGGGATATGTCAAAAGTAAAAGAAAAGTCAAAGATGCTATAGGATTTTTACAGGATGAAAATGATGAAATGGTAAGACAGGATGTTGAGAAGGCTGAACTTTTAAATTCCTATTTTGCATCTGTTTTCTCTCAGAAAGGAAATGTAACATCAACTGTTATTCATTGTCCTATTAAGGGAATAGAAGAATCCAGGATATCTATAAACAGAATGATAGTGAGGAAACACTTAGCTAACCTAAATGTATTCAAGTCTCCAGGTCCAGATGAATTACACCCCAGAGTACTGAAGGAGATAGCAGAAGAAATTTTTGAACCCCTCTCCATAATCTTTGAAAATTCTTGGAGAACAGGAGAAGTGCCAGAAGACTGGAGAAGAGCAAATGTTGTTCCTATCTTCAAAAAGGGGAAGAAGGTGGACCCAGGCAACTATAGGCCGGTGAGTCTGACTTCTATACCAGGAAAGATCTTTGAACAAATTATTAAACAACATGTATGTCAATACCTGGATAAGAATGAAGTGATTAAACAGAGTCAGCATGGGTTTGTAACTAATAAGTCATGTCAGACTAATTTAATTTCCTTCTATGATGGTATTACTGATTGGGTGGATCAAGGAAATGCTGTAGATATAGTATATCTTGACTTCAGCAAAGCATTTGACAAAGTCTCTCATACAATCCTTATTGAAAAAATGACTAAGTATGGAATGGACAAGGCAACTGTTAGGTGGATTCATAACTGGCTTAGTGATCGGACCCAAAGAGTGGTCGTAAATGGCTGCACATCCAGTTGGAAGAATGTCTCAAGTGGGGTACCACAGGGCTCTGTCCTGGGCCCTGTATTGTTCAACATCTTTATCAACGATTTAGATGAAGGAATTGAGGGTAAACTGATTAAATTTGATGATGACACAAAGCTAGGAGGGATAGCTAATACTAGAGAAGAGAGAGAGAGGATTCAAAAAGATTTATATAAACTGGAGAAGTGGGCAGCAACTAACAGAATGGTTTTTAACAGGGAGAAATGCAAAGTACTACATCTGGGCAATAAAAATGAAAAAAGCATATATAGAATGGGAGGAATAGGGCTAAGTGACAGCACATGTGAAAAAGAATTGGGTATACTAATAGATCACAGACTGAATATGAGTCAACAGTGTGATGCAGCAGCAAAAAAGGCAAATGCAATTCTAGGATGTATTAACAGAAGCATACAGTCTAGATCACGTGAAGTAATTATTTCCCTCTACTCCTCTTTGGTCAGACCTCATCTGGAATATTGTGTCCAATTTTGGGCACCACATTTGAAAAAAGACATCAACAAACTGGAGCAAGTTCAGAAAAGAGCGACCAGAATGGTGACCGGTCTGCAAACCCTGTCTTATGAGGAAAGGTTGCAGGATTTGGGAATGTTTAGTTTGCAAAAGAGAAGACTGAGAGGAGACTTAATAGCTGTCTACAAATATCTCAAGGGCTGTCACATTGTAGAAGGATCAACTTTATTCTCATTTGCACAAGGAAAGACTAGAAGCAATGGGATGAAGCTGAATGGGAGGAGACACAGATTAGATATTAGAAAAAACTTTTTGACAGTTAGAGTGATCAATGAGTGGAACAGGCTGCCACGAGAAGTGGTGAGTTCTCCTTCAATGGAAGTCTTCAAACAGAGGCTGGACAGACATCTAACTGGGATGATTTAGCGAATCCTGCTTTGAGCAGGGGGTTGGACCAGATGGCCCAGGAGGTCCCTTCCAACTCTACGATTCTATGATTCTATTCTATGATTCTGGTATATTCTGAAAGCAGAGCAAAAAGAGGCCAATCTAATAAGGGACAAAAACAAACTGGCACAAGCAGTAAAATAAGGATAGAAATTCAGCACAGCCCCAGCCGGAGCTGGCTGATCACACAAAACTGAAATAGACAAAACCAGATCAAATGTGAACAATAGCAAAAGAACACTTAGCTGAGCATGCAGGGCCTGAGCTGGAAACTAAGACCTCAGGAGGCAGGAAAAATTACCAGCAGGGATAGAGGGAGTCGGCTCTCTTAAATCCAGTCAGAAACTCCAGATCTCCAGTCATCCTCCTCATTATCAGGTGGCAGGCCTCTGTTAATTAGATCAGCTCCACTACCTCCAGTAACCACCAGAGGGAGCCCGGAAAGACAACTCGCGACCCCTCTGTCAATATAACCAGCTCCACTACCTTCACTAGTAACCAGAGGTAGGCCAGAAAGCTAATTCACAACACGTGACCACATATTTTGCAGTGCAATTACTCTGTCACAAGCATCATCTATCTGTGGGCTCCAAATTGTGGCATTTGAGGCCTCCATTCAACTTTTTTACTGTGTGTTACTCCAATTATTAACACTATTTTGCTGAAAAAAAAAAAAAAATACAGGCCACATATTTTACAGTGTAGTATCTCCATCAAACACCTCATCAATCTGTGGCCTCCAAATTGTGGCATTTGAGGCCTCCATTCAAATGTTTTTGCTATGCGTTACACTAGTTCTTGACACTATTTTCTTGTTAAAAATAAAAATACAGGCCACATATTTACAGTGTAGTACCTCTATCATGAAGGAGGGAGAGTCCCCGCTGTATAACCAGACCGGAACCAAGGGGACTGTCACTAAGGATCCCAGGGAGACTGTTTCCGGGGTACATATTGAGAAGATGGACCAGAGACAGTTCCAGAAGGAGTGGGGGCGGGGCCAATATAAAAGGAGCTGAGGACGCCAGCAGGGGGCACTCAACAGAGCAGGAGAGAAGGAGCAGGAAGTCTAGGAGGTGCCAGAGAGCCAGAGCCTGCAGAAATAAGCGACAGCCAGAGCAGACAGAGAGAGATCCATGACTGCCAGGAGGGAGAAAGCCCCGGGCGTTCCAGGAGAGGGATGCCGACCAAACAACCGTGCGCCTGCCCCCGTCACTCCAGTCTGCGGCTGCGGCCTACCTGCGGTCGCCCACGGCCGCCACTGCCAAACTCCATCCCACGGTTGCGGCCTACCCACGGTCGCCTGCGGCCGCCACTGCCCAACTCCAGCCCGCAGTTGTGGCCTGCCTGCTGTCACCCACGGCCGCCACTGCCCAACTCCAGTCTGCGGTTGCGGCCTGCCCACTGCCGCCCATGGCCGCCACTGCCCGACTCCAGCCCGCGGACGCGGCTTACCTGCTGCCGTCTGCGGCCTCCGCCGGACAACTCCAGTCCACGGCTGGGGCCTACATGTTCCAGGCCCCGACCATCACCACATTGCCATCACTGGGAGGCGCCACGCAGAGGAACTCTACAGGGGCCTGTTGTGCCCTTGCTCCACCTGGGCATAGGAATGCCCAAAAGCCTGCGTCAGATACTCATCGACTGAGCCCAGCGACTGAAATGCCGAAGCAGCACCGAGCACCACTCTGCCGGGAGTCAGAGGAGGATAAGTGACACGTTGCCGTTAATACCCTGTAGTTTCTATGGACCCGTAGTCGGCCATACCACGGCCTTATAGTTGCCGGTCTCAACCGGGTAGTCGTGTTCGTGTTACCAATGTATTCTTGTTTTGATCCCTGTAAGAATAACTGTTGTTAGCTTGTTGGTTACTCAAGATAGCCCTTATAGGTATAAATATATATAAAAGTTACATCCTAAGTTTATCCCGTCTCCCGTCTCGTCACTGCATCCCCAGTACCTGCGATACCTACAGTCACATGCCTCATCTAACTGTGGGCTCTATATTGTGGCATTTGAGGTCTCCATTCAACTGTTTTTGCTGTGTGTTACTCCACTTATTAACACTATTTTGCTGTAAAAAAATAAAAATTCAGTCCACATATTTTACAGAGTAGTATCTCCATCACACATCTCATCTATCTGTGGGCTCCAAATTGCGGCATTTGAGGCATCCATTCAACTGTTTTTGCTGTGTGTTACCCTAGTTCTTGACACTTTTTTCCTGTATAAAAATAGAAATACAGACCACATATTTCACAATGTAGTATATCCATCACACGTCTCTTAAATCTCTGGGCTCCAAATTGTGGGATTTGAGGCCTCTATTCAACTGTTTTTGCTGTGTGTTACACTAGTTCTTAACACTATTTTCCTGTAAAAAAAATAAAAATACAGGCCACATATTTTACAGTGTAGTATCTCCGTCAAACACCTCTCCTACTTGTGGGCTAAAAATTGTGGCATTTGAGGCCTCCATTCAACTGTTTTTCTGTGTGTTACACTAGTTCTTGACACTAATTTCCTGTAAAAAAAATAAAAATACAGGCCACATATTTTGCAGTGTTGTATCTTCGTCACACGGCTATATATCTGTGGCATCCAAATTGTGGCATTTGAGGCCTCCATACAACTGTTTTTGCTGTGTTACCCTAGTTCTTGACACTATTTTCCTGTAAAAAATTAAAAATATGGGCCACATATTTTACAGTGTGGTATCTCCTTCACACAACTCAGCTATCTTTGGGCTAAAAATTGTGGCATTTCAGGCCTACATTGAACTGATTTTGCTGTGTGCTACTGTGGTATCCCACAAAGTGGCCATTTCTATGGGATACCGTATATATAGTGTGTTTTCATATAAATGCTGTGATTTTTTTATGAGGACTGTGCATTTTAAATACATTGTGAGACCTGCTGACAGGCAGCACAAAAAAAGACCTGCTGACAGGCAGCACAAAACGGGTTAATCTTCTACTTCCTGGCTTCATCAGGTGGCCCAGCTCTGTTTCAATATGTAGAAAGTTCTGAAAAAATGCCTCAGGGCAGTCAGCCAATGACTTCAGATCTACAGTCACATAGAAGGGGAGGAGCCAAGTCCTAGGGGAGAGTTTTAAATTTGAAGTAGCAGTTGGTGGTCAGACATCTTGAGAAGAGGAAGCCACTTTGGAGGTGAAGGAATTGCCTACTTTCTCCCTGCCGGCTTTGCTTAAAAAGGGGACTGGCACGAAAAGGGGAGTTAATGTTCTTCATATGAGGAAGACTACCATTGCACCACTAGGAGGAAGAACTACCTCAGGGTAGAAACAGAGCACAGTGCTGAAGAAGAGATATTCAGACTTAATAAAACCAGAGGTTACTAAGGTCTGCCTTCTGAAGTTACACAGTGACAGCAATCATCAACCGTGAGTGTAATCCTGTACCTCAGTTTACTGTTGTCTGTAAATAATAATTTGTCCCATTACCTTCAGTAAAAAGACTTCTGTTTCAAATTATTATGGCTGCTGCATGACTGAGGCTCAAATGCACCAACTACTACCACCATCATCATCTTCTGCCTAGAGGCAGTTACTGCACCGATAGAAAGTCTGAGGAGGAGAGTGTGAAAGCTTGGGTGATGTTGTAGTCTGTTAGTGGATTAGGAAGGTGAAAGCTTCTAGATTAAATCATGGCTGGAAGAGCAAGAACAGGTGGAAGAGCACGGAGTCAGGACTCGCAACCATCCAAACATGGGGTTCCTGGCCTGGATTCTGACCAGCAATCACCTACTAATACTGAACTTGTTGGATGAGGACATGAAAAAGGAGCTCCTGCAGATGCCAGACAAGAAGCTAGAGATTTTGACATTGTGACATGATATGGGTGTTTCCACTAGACAATCCATCCAAGATGTCATAGAATCAAAATCTGTTTTTTTCTGGCAACCTCATCCCTAACCTCGCCATAGTCTTCATCCCAACCCTAACACATCTCTTCAACCTTTCACTTGCAAATGGTGTCTTCCCTTCATCCTTCAAACATGCCTCGATCACACCCATCCTCAAAAAGCCCTCCCTTGACCCATCCTCTGTGTTTTGCTATCACCCGATATCACTTCTCCCCTATGCCTCAAAACTACTGGAAGAGCATGTCAACCTTGACCTGTCCTCCCACCTCTCCTCCTGCTCCCTCTTTGACCGGTTACCATCTGGCTTCTGACCGCATCACTCAACTGAAACTGCCCCTACTGAAGTCACCAATGACCTACTAACCGCCAAGAGCAAGCGACACTACTCTGTCATTCTTCTCCAGGACCTGTGTTCTGCCTTTGACACTGTAGACAATTCCCTCTTGTTACAGATTTTCTCATCTCTTGGCATCACAGATTTGGACCTATCCTTGATCTCATTGTATCTAACAGACAAAACATTCAGTGTTTCCCTCTCCCACACCACCTCCTCATCTCGCCCCATGTCTGTCAGTGTTACCCAAGGCTCAGTTCTAGGACCCCTACTCTTCTCCATCTACACTTTCTGCCTGGGACAGCTCATAGAATCCCATGGTTTGCAGTATCATCTCTATGCTGGTGACACACAGATCTACCTATCTAGACCTGACATCACCTCCTTGCTGAACAAAATCCCACAATGTCTGTCCGCTATTTCATCTTTATTTTCTGCTCGCTTTCTAAAAGTGAACATGTACAAAACAGAATTTATCATCTTTCCCCATCTCACTCCACCCCTCCACTGGAACTAACCATCAATGTCAATGGCTGCTCACTTTCACCAGTCCCGCATGCTCGGTGCCTCGGAGTGATCCTCGACTCTGCCCTCCCTTTCAAGCCACATAGTCAAGCCCTTTCCTCCTCCTGCCAACTCCAACTCAAAAATATTTCCTGGCTCTGTACTTTCCTTGACCATGAAACTGCATAAATGCTCATGCACGTTCTCATCATCTCCCGCCTCAACTATTTCAATCTTCTACTCTCTGGCCTCCCCTCTAGCGCTCTTGCACCACTCCAATCTATCCTAAACTCTGTTGCCCCACTAATCCACCTGTCTCCCCGTTATTCCCCAGCCTCTCCTCTCAGCCAAGCCCTTCACTGGCTTCCTATTGTCCAGAGGCTCCAGTTCATAATCCTAACTATGACATACAAAGCCATCCACAAACTGTCTCCTCCATACATCTGTGACTTGGTCTCCTAGTACTTACCTACACACAACCATTGATCCTTGATCTCCTTCACTACTCCCCTCTTATCTATTCTTCCCCCAACCACATACAAGACTTCTCCCTTGCTTCCCCAATGCTCTGGAACTCTCTACCCCAACACATCAGACTTTTGCCTACCATGGAAACTTTCAAAAGGAAACTGAAGATACAACTCTTCTGACAAGCCTACAACCTGCAGTAATCTTCAGTTTAATGCACTGCCGCATAACCAGCTTTACCCTCTACTGGTGTATGCTCACCCATCCCCTGTAGACTGTGAGCCCTCACAGGCAGGGTCCTCTCTCCCTCTGTACTTGGGTGTGCCTTGGATTGCTCATGTTTATTGTACTTGTCTATGTATGCCCTTTTTCACATGTAAATGCCATGGAATTAATGGCACTATAAAAATGAATAATAATAATAACGCGATTCAGCTGTGCATAAACTATTTCAGATTGATTGCTAGACCCCAGTGGGTCTTGTACCAGTATCATGTTGACTACTGCCCACAGATGGAATCTAGATTCCTGAGGTCAGCTCTACTTTACCAACATGATGAATTCATAGGAAAAGCACATGGTTTTGATGGAGCTGTTCTTTTCTTGCCAAAGAAAACTAAATAAGATCAAAGAGGTGGTTAGTCGCACACGAAATGGAGAAATAGTAAAGATTACATTTACTTTGACAAATGAGTTACCACCAACTTCACCAACCAGCTTTCACTTTTACAACATTATATTCCAAAGGTTTCTGAAGATGATGAATATGAAGCAAATAGGTCTAAATTATTAGCACCCAAATGATGTTACAGAAGTCAGAACACACATCCGATCTGTGTGGCAAGTATTTACGACCTCAATGATGCAGTGTGAGACTAGTATCATGGTGCGCATTGATGTGAGCCACAAAGTCATTCGAAGTGAAACTGTTCTGTATGTAATGGCAGGCACCGTAGAAAAAATACGGTTCAGTGCCCAACTCCCCCCTCCCACTACTCCCCAGGTGATGCACTAATTGGGATGCCCAGCTGTCCAATGGGATTAAAGGGAAGGAGCCTCCAGTCACAGCTACCGGGGTTAAATTCAGGTGGCCGGGGTTAGTGAATTCCTCTTTCCTCCGTCTGACTTCTAGAAGTTTTTGTCTTACCGTCCCTCCCTTACAGTATATATTGATCAGTGTTTAAATTGCCATACTATTTGTAAGCTTATTAAAAAAAATCTTGTTAATGATACTAACAACAACAAATATAAACCTAGCACTCAACTTAATGCAAGGCGGTTTATTGTAGTACACGAAAAAAGACGTTTTGGTCAATGTGACCTTCAGTTACTACAAGGGTAAATATAATTACAAAACAAAACGTCATATAAAACAGAAAAAATAACAAAGGAAAAAAAAAAAAAGAAAAAGGAAAGCAGAAGTATATACATACAATAATCAAAATGGTCATACAAAAATAGGATAAATTGGTCACAGATAACGCCAGATATCGCACACTACCCATATCACGCCAAATAATTTAGAAGGAGCCATAGAAAATATATAGCAGCAATCCATAAGAATGTGAAACATACCGTGTGGTATATAGATTGTGTAGAGCTTATAGCCATCTATCAGAAAGGACGATGGTACTTTAAGCATCTAAAAAACAAGATGCGGTGAAATGGAGCGTATGATAGTAGTTGTGAATCATGTAGCAGGAGAAAAAAAAAGGTACTTACTGAGGAGAATGATCTCTCTAAGGTAATGAGCTGTGGAGGATATAGCGAGAGGGAGCATTATTGCAATGTGTGCATAAATAGTATCACCTCCCCTGTTAATAGGTACATATCAGCACTAAGTACTTATCTTGTCAGTATATAGGAGAGGGCCAAGCGTGCCTCCAGATGCGATGTCCACCGGCCATCTGATCCTGCGTGCAGACATGCAGGTTTAAAAAGGGGAGGGGGAGGGATATTTAGTGGTGGGCGGCCAATGGGAGCTGTAAGCTCCAGTAAGCAGGAAATGACTAACAGGAAGAATATGGCCCTGTGTTCCACAGTATACAGAGCTTGCTTTCCACCAGAATAAAGACATAATACCAGCTCAAAATGTGGAGAAACACATGCTAATAGTAGCGGTTATGTGTGGAGATGCTATATATTGTTGGTAGCGAGATAGGAGAGCAGAAATCAAGAGATAGAAATTAACATATAAATGACCATAGCCTGGTCAATAGAAATACATTGAACAGGGTGGGAGTGAGCAGACAATGGTCCCTGGGTGTCGGGATTATGCTTATTGAGACACTGTGCAGAGGTCCAGAGAAATATGCTAAGTATCTTTATTGTGATAATTCATACAAACGCAGTATATTAAAGGAGAACTATAAAGAGAGAGCCAAAAGAAGCTGAGATCGATAGTATTTGTGCTGTGCAGACTTGTGGGAGAGAAATAACGCTATGTAATCCCAAATAGATAGGAATAGGCTTGTAGCAGTGGCGTCCAATTCCAACACATTAATATAATCGACTCTGTGAGAAAGAGAGGAATACGTTAGTATATTGTGGCATCAAGAAGGCTCCTAGAAGAACGAATATACACATGAAAGTAGCATAATAAACAGGTTGGACCAAACAACAATTAAAAGAACCATTACATACACTGAGTGTTGACTCTTATTTTATAAGGGGCTTATGTGAGATGTAGTT
The DNA here is from genome assembly GCF_039654945.1 of Dendrobates tinctorius. Taxonomy (NCBI): domain Eukaryota; kingdom Metazoa; phylum Chordata; class Amphibia; order Anura; family Dendrobatidae; genus Dendrobates; species Dendrobates tinctorius. The sequence goes on from NW_027361829.1 coordinate 60,756,672, forward strand.
TTTTACAAAAATGCTGATATTTTGTAATCCCTATTTAACCCTCTCGGGCTCATAGTTTCAAGGGTATGGATCCAAAATGCCTCTCGTTTTTTGAGGTGAAGAATCCTGTTACCACCCCGTCGGGGGGGTGGCACGTGTTCAATTACCTGAAATCGAAGTTGTGAACGTGTGAAGGTCATTGAAACCCAATTATCAGCAACTGGTACACCAGAAGAACTAAGTTCTCTAAAGGCTGAGATTTAAGAACGTATTGACCGCCATAAACGGGACATTGAAACTAGGAAGAGGAACAAATTCGCCAGGGATGCAGAGGACTATAAATCCAACCGGGTCTACAGATGGCAGGACAGCTCAAGATCCACAAATACCAGACCAAGCCATCAATTATCGACAGATTATTCCACCTCCGTTTCGGACCAGGAACAAGGACTAACCGCTTCCACTTCAGCTCCTTTTATAGGTTCGCGCCGGCATTAAAACTACAGAAGAAGACAAGGTGGGGACAGAGACACAAGAAGGGACCAGGACCAATGACGAATCACCCGATCCAAGGTATGGACAATCTGGTGATCAACATCTCCTCAAGAACCCTGAGTATCACAGAATATGCCGTCCTACAAAAGGGTCTCTCATTCTGCCCATCTTACAGATGTCACACTTTTGACTTAGATATGGACCTCCAACGGTTTTTCCGTCTTATAAGACTTAAGGTTAATTTCTCAACGATACCTGATAATAATGATCCCCCATTGGCAACCAACCCTAAACTTTTGTCTTCCCAAAGCTTGAGCCTACATAATAAAAGTTTGTTCCGGCCCCCACATGCTTCACATGCAGTTGAAACATTCATCAATTTTGTACAGAACTCATTCCAGTCATTAAGAAGTGATATTGATAAGGGTACTTTGTTTTATCCTTCCAACCTTACAATTGAGGAGTGACATGCCTCTAAGTCCTTACAGGAGGACAACTCCATAGTCATAAAACCAGCTGACAAGAGTGGGGCCCTAGTAATCATGGATAAATCCATGTATTTGTCCAAAATCATGCGACAATTGAATGACACTTCAATTTACCATACGCTGCGGCGGGATCCCACTTTTGATATTAGCCACCAAATTAATACCATCCTCCAGAAATACTCTGATCTGGGGGTTCTCGATCAGAAAACTTGTGATTTTCTCAGTGTTTTTTACACTCTCCCAAAAGTCCATAAAAATCTGGAGAAACCACCTGGTAGACCAATTGTGGCATCCACAGATTCGATTCTGTCACCCCTGGCTGCATTTTTAGAAAAAATATTAACACCTTTGATTCAGAAGTCTAAGTCCTTTATTCTGGACACAGGGGCATTTCTATCAGATATCCAACATCTCCAAAAATCCCACAGGAGGCACTACTCGTGACACTAGATGTAAAGGATACCCCACTCTGATGGTAGTAATTCCACAGCCCGATTACTCACTTCCACAGGAATGGATGTAGATCAAATACACTTATGTACTGATCTTCTCCAATTGGTACTCACTTCTAATTTTTTTCTGTTCCAAGACGACTTTTACCTACAGGTACGTGGGACCGCAATGGGCTCCAATGTAGCGCCCCATATGCAAATGCCTATATGGCAGATTTCGAGGAAAGCATCATCTATAAAAACGACCTGTTCCACAATTATGCCATCATATGGAAGCGCTATATCAATGATGTCTTTTGCATATGGGGCGGCTCATTGGAGTCTTTGCTCTCTTTTTTTGATATCCTGAATTCATCCTGGCCTGGTATCCAATTCACCATAGGACATGATCTTTGGCGCATTAATTTTTTGGACACCATGGTCATTAAGGATCCCAATGGCTTCCTATCCACTGACCTGTATATCAAAAGTACAGACCGGAACAGCCTCCTCCATTTTGAAAGTCTCCATCCTCCCTTCACCAAACGGGCAATACCTAAATCACAATATCAAAGAGTGAAACGTATTTTTACCAACACTGATGCTAGAACTCAACGCCTGGATGAGATGACCAACAAATTTGTAGAAAGAGGATATTCCCCCTCTTTACTAGAAGCATCAAGAGATACCTTCACATGATCACAAGAGGGAATGACGAACCGCATTCCATTTGTACATACGTTCCACCCCTTGCCTATATTATCCACAAGTCCAATCGTAAAAATTGGCATTTACTTTCCACAGCTCATCCTGATGTTCGAGAATTTCAAAAACCGTTTCTCCTCTGCTTTAAACGAGCACCCAATCTGAAGGACTCCCTGGTCAAAGCAGACATTGGCCCTAAATCCACTATTCACAAACAACGTTTTCTACATAAGCCTAAAATGGGAACTTTCCCATGCTTACATTGTGTCCAATGTAACAATGTTCTCAAGGGAGATAAATTTGTACACCCCCATTCTGGCAAAGAATTCAAAATCTCCAATTTCTTTACATGTGATTCTGCCTATGTGATATATCTCATTAAACGTGTTGGAATTGGACGCCACTGCTACAAGCCTATTCCTATCTATTTGGGATTATATAGTGTTATTTCTCTTCCACAAGTCTGCATAGCACAAATACTATCTATCTCAGCTTCTTTTGGCTCTCCGTTTATAGTTGTCCTTGAATATACTGCGTTTATATGAATTATCACAATAAAGATATTTAGCATATTTCTCTGGACCTCTGCACTGTGTCTCAATAAGCATAATCCCGACACCCAGGGACCATTGTCTGCTCACTCCCACCCTGTTCAATGTATTTCTATTGACCAGGCTATGGTCATTTATATGTTAATTTCTATTTCTTGAATTCTGCTCTCCAATCTCGCTACCAACAATATATAGCATCCCCACACATAACCGCTATTATTAGCATGTGTTTCTCCACATTTTGAGCTGGTATTATGTCTTTATTCTGGTGGAAAGCAAGCTCCCTGTACTGTGGATCCCACAGCCATATTCTTCCTGTTAGTCATTTCCTGTTTACTGGAGCTTACATCTCCCATTGGCCGCCCACCACTAAGTATCCCTCCCCCTCCCCTTTTTAAACCTGCATGTCTGCACGCAGGATCAGATGGCCGGTGGACACCGCATCTGGAGGCACGTTTGCCCCTCTCCTATATACTGACAAGGTAAATACTTAGTGCTGATATGTACCTATTAACAGGAGAGGTGATACTATTTATGCACACATTATAATAATGCTCCCTCTCGCTATATCCTCCACAGCTCATTATCTTAGAGAGATCATTCTCCTCAGTAAGTACCTTTTTTCTTTCTCCTGCTACATGATTCATAACTACTATCATACGCTCCATTTTACCGCATCTTGTTTTTTAGACGCTTAAAGCACCATCGTCCTTTCTGATAAATGCCTATAAGCTCTACACAATCTATATACCACACAGTATGTTTCACATTCTTATGGATTGTTGCTATATATTTTCTATGGCTCCTTCTAAATTATTTGGCGTGATATGGGTAGTGTGGGATATCTGGCGTTATCTGCGACCAATTTATCCTATTTTTGTATGACCATTTTGATTATTCTATGTATATACTTCTGTTTTCCTTTTTTTTTTTCCTTTGTTATTTTTTCTGTTTTATATGATGTTTTGTTTTGTAATTACATTTACCCTTGGAGTAACTGAAGAAGGTCACATTGACCGAAACGTCTTTTTTCGTGCACTACAATAAACCACCTTGCAAATACTTTTAAGTTGAGTGCTAGGTTTATATTTGTTGCTTTAACGGTTTGGGAACCTAACCTTAGCATCATCTTGAGTTGTGCTCACTGTGTTCTTTCTATACCTGTTAATGATACTAAGTCACAGCGGAAGATGTGAAGAAGGGCAAGGGTTTGTAGCCACTCATATACCTGCTTGCCTGTCATTCGCAGATAGGGCCCCCAGCAATGAGTCTGATACAAAATGTGAGTGCCTTTCTCTGCTTATGTAATTAATAATCTATGACTGACCTGTTTCAACCCATCTAGGCCTGTCTGTGTTTTCATTGCGGGACTGGTGGGAGGGGGGAAGGCACTGTTTGCGACACACGGCTCTCTACAGTCTGTACAATTTGCACTCAAAAATTGGATCCACATGCCTTCTATGATGGTTGAAGTAAAGAACTGATTGGACAGATAGTTCTTACCAAATACAACAATCGTACATATCGTATTGATTATATCAACTGGGATTTACCTCCGGAGTTTACTTTCAAGCAGTCAGATGGCTGTGAAATCAGTTTTATCAATTAATTAAAAAATCAATATAACAAACAGATCACAGACCTGAAACAGCCTGCTCTCATACACAATCCCAAAAAAGTAAGAGGTCCAGGAAAAATGCCAACTGGGCCTATTATTCTGATTCCATAATTCTGCAATTTAACAGGTTTAACTGATAGAATGAGATCTGATTATTCTGTAATGAAAGAGCTAGCAAATCACACTCGACTAGTTGCAAAACAGAGAGAAAAACAACTGGGAACATTTTTGGACCATATTCAGAGAGATGACATGTACAGAATGAAATCCGGGATTGGCAACTAAGTTTGGATAGTAAACTTCTGTCCTACATTGAAGTTTGCTGCTGTTTGTAAATAATAATTTGCCCCATTGCCATCAGTAAAAAGACTTTTGTTTCAAATTCTTATGGCTGCTTCATGACTGGGTATCAAATGCTCCAGCTACTACCACCATCATCATCTTCTGCCTAGAGGTGATTACTGTACAAATATTGCATTGTGGAGTTTCTTGTGTGTGTATAAATTTAGAAGGAATGACTATTTTCCTGACAGAAAGCTTGGCCATCATAAAATACATTGTAGCGAATGGAAGTGGAGGCACAGATGGTGAGGTGAACATTAACATTAGTTTAATGAAATTTTTGTGGAACCACAAGACCACTATCCAGGGGGGCACCAAAGGGGGCATAACTGTGCAAACCCCAGACACCCGTAGCAAGACCCCTCAAACAGGGTCAGGTTGGATGGCCCAAGTGACACAAGGTGCTACCTCCAGTTAGACCCCGAACACGTTGAAGCTGACCCAGCCGGACAGATTGGCTGGCAGGAACTGCAGGAGGTGGAGTACTTGGCAGGTGGCAAACAGCTGGAGCGGATAGTGGGCTGTAGCTGGCAGGCACTGGCGCAGAAGGTACTGGCATAGTCAGGAGAGATGTGGAGAGGGAGAAACTTGACGGGCAAACAGTGGAGACAAACCGGAATTAGCAAGATGCTAGCGGAGCACAGGCAAGCAGGTATAGAGAACCTGGGAATAACAACAGGAAACACTTGTTGCTCAGGCACCTCCCTAAGGGCAAAGGTACCTGAAATAATACAGGACACTCAGCCATTAGCTGAGACCTATTTTTGAAAAAGGTGCTCTGTCTCTTAATGAGACTGGGAGTGCGCATGCACTCAGAGCCGCTACAGGAGACCTACGGGCCATGCGCAGCATCCAGGAAGCAGAGGCACAAACCAGCAGCACGGGACATGGGACGGGAACCCCAGAAAACCGGCGTCCCTGCTGGGCACCGTGCTGAAGTGATAGCCCTGAGGCACCAGATGACTACCGGAAAGCAGAATGGGCATGGGGCAGAGGCGCTACATACATCATACCCTGTCAGGAGTACAACCCTCAGCCATACACCACATGAGAATGTCACGCTACCCTAGTTATTGACTTAATTTTTCTGTAAAAAATAAAAATGCAGGCCACATAATTTACATTTTGGTATCTCCGTCACGCGCCTCACTTATCTGTGGGCTCTGTGTTCTGAAACACTCTCTGCTCACAATCAAAAAGCATGCATTGCAGGCGCAGAATTATGAGATGGAGAAAGGAACCCTACAGGGGGATTACACACAGCCCAGCCTCTTCTCATCCCAAACGTGGATTGGGTGACAATGAGGAAGGGAAGGAGGAGGAGGAAGAACAGGAGCTACTTTCATGCGCACTAGATGGTACTACAAGCACAACTGTAATACTGTCTGTTCAGCATGGATGGTCTGAGGATAGTGAGATAGAGAAGGAGAGCATGGTCAGTCATCCTCTTGGTGAGGACACAGAAGTCTTGCCTGTTAGCAGTCTGGCACACATGGCTGAGTTTAGGTTATGCTACCTTTCCCATGACCCTCGTATTATCAAAATTTTGGGTGACAGTCATTACTGGTTGGTGACACTTCTAGACCCACGCTACAAGGAGAACTTTCAATCTCTTCTTCCAGAGGCAGACAGGTGTACTAAAATGGTGAATGCAGTACCAGACAGCCCTTGTTGCAGAATTATTAAACAAAATTACCATCTAAAAACACTGGTCACAGTTCATTGGACAACCAAGGAGTACAGGTGAGAGAGACACAACGACAATCCAGCAGAGGCAATGGAAAACTGGCAAAGTTCTGGGAGACCTTACTCAGACCCTCCCATCACAATGGCCCTGAGGCGCAGGATACTCTCACAAGGAGTGCAAAGTTTTGGAAGATGCTGAGGGCTTGCTGACCATATGAGCATATTCCGTGAATCCTTTGTGCCTTATAATTATTGGGTTTCAAAGCAGGATATGTGGCATAAACTGGCTTTCTACGCCTTTTTAGGTCCTGGCCTGTCCTGCCGCTAGCATTTTGTCATAGCTCGATTTAGTGCCGCTGGTGGAATTACAACTAATAAGCACATCGGCCTGTCAACTGAAAATGCTGACAGGCTGACTCTTATGAAAATGGACAAGGGTTGGATTGTGCCAGACATCTACGCATGATAACAGCGAAATAGAACCTCAAATCCAGTGTCTATTTTTGGGAGGTATATTCACATGCACCTCTTAACACCCACACATGGATATACGCTTCCTGATTTTGGCTATTTGCTGTTATCCTCCTCCTTTTCCTCATCCTCATCATCCACCATCACTATATCACCAGGGTGAACGTGTTCCGTGATGCAACAGCCACGCTATTCTTTTCAAGGCTGTTTATGATTCCCGTAAAAAAAATGTTGATACAGTAGGTTGATGTTTACTCCCCAGGGTGAAATGTTTCTCAGCCCATACACTTAGTGTTTGGACATTACAAGCATAGGTGATGCGCTCCTTTAAATTGGGAATGGAATTTATAGGAGGCCATCCTCCACGTCTCTTCAGACACCACCAGTAGATCACCAGGGTGAATGTGTTCCATAATGCAACAGCCACATTATTGTTTTCAAAGGGGTGTTTTTAGTGTCAGCAGAATTCACCTATCATTTCTTGTGCCCCCATCCCAATGAGGAGTCCAAATATATATCAATTTATATTTTTTATTTGGTTGTAGAGGAAGAGCAAATAGTTGTGGTATGGCCCTGCGCCCTGCCTACACTAGAGATTTTTTTTTATTAAAAGCATTAAATACAAATTTGAAAATGCAGATGACGTTGATAGAAAGCCACAATATGTGTCCTTTCAGCATTCCTCTGTACCCAACTCAGTATTTAGATCACTATTAGCATGATCTATTTCCCTTCAGCATTTTTTCTCTGTTTTCAGATCACAGATATCACAACATGCTTTAGCCACAGGGCAATAAGTATTGCCTATGATTGTAGCGTTCTGGATGACATTTTCACAGTGTGAAACATTAATTAGGCATATTTTTTTTTGCCTAGAACACAGTTGGTGGACACTTAGTAATTCCCTCCCCATTTACTGGAATATGCAGGTCTTCATATCCTTTAGGAGGAATCCAGATATTAAGCTACAAAAGAAGAAAGATTATCTTTTAAGCAGGAACAGATTATTGAAGAAATAAGTTATTCAACATTTAGCCTTCCTTGACATAACAGTAGAACCATAATTGTGCTGGATCAGAATAAAAGAGCAAGGGGAAAACAGAAATTCTTGATGCAATAATGCAACTGCCCCACAATGAAGATGAACTGTACTACAATACTGGGAACAGGATTGATTGTCCAATGTTTGATACCAGACTACTTCAAACATCAACTACCTGCTGGTGACCAGCGCTAAAGAGTCTCTGGGTCCATATTTGAATTTGGAATCTCTATTATTACAGTCTCCAATTTGTGTTGGTCTAATCAGAACTTAATCTTAACCCCTTAACTCCCAAGGGTGGTTTGCACGTTCTTGACCGCGCCAATTTTAACAATTCTGACCACTGTCCCTTTATGAGGTAATAACTCTGAAACGCTTCCATGGATCCTGGTGATTCTGACAGTGTTTTCTCGTGACATATTGTACTTCATGCTAGTGGTAAAACTTCATTCATATAACTTGCGTTTATTTGTGAAAAAAATGGAAATTTGGCAAAAATTTTGAAAATTTTGCAATTTTCCAACTTTGAATTTTTATGCCCTTAAATAACAGAGATACGACACAAAAAAAACTTCATAATTAACATTTCCCACATGTTTACTTTAGATCAGCACAATTTTGGAACCAAATTTTTTTTTGTTAGGCAGTTATAAGGCTTAAAAGTTGGCCAGCGATTTCTCATTTTTGCAGCACCATTTTATTTTTACGGACCACATCACATTTGAAGCCACTTTGAGGGGTCTATATGATAAAAAATACCCAAAAGTGACACCATTCTAAAAACTGCACCCCTTAAGGTGCTCAAAACCACATTCAAGAAGTTTATTAACCCTTCAGATGCTTCACAGGAATTTTTTGAATATTTAAAAAAAAATGAACATTTAACTTTTTTTCACACAAAAAATAATTCAGGTTCAATTTTTTTTATTTTACCAAGGGTAACAGGAGAAATTGGACTGCAAAAGTTATTGAGCAGTTTGTCCTGCGTACGCTGATACCTGATATGTGGGGCGGAACCACTGTTTCGGCGCATGGCAGAGCTCAGAAAGGAAGGAGCGCCGTTTGACTTTTTCAATGCAAAATAGGCTGGAATTCAGATTGGATGCCATGTCACGTTTGGAGAGCCCCTGATGTACCTAAACAGTGGAAGCCTCCCAAAAGTGACCCCATTTTGGAAACTAGACCCCCCAAGGAACTTATCTAGATATGTGGTGAGAACTTTGAACCCACAAGGGCTTCACAGAAGTTTATAACGTACAGCCGTACAATTAAAAAATCATATTTTTCCACAAAAATGATCTTTTCACCTCCAATTTTTATTTCCCCAAGGGTAACAGGACCCTAAAAGTTATTGTGCAATTTGTCCTGAGTACGCTGATACCCCATATGTGGGGGTAAATCACTATTTGGGCGCATGGCAGAGATCGGAAGGGAAGCAGCGCCATTTGACTTTTTTGGCTGGAATTGAGATCGGGCACCATGTCGCGATTGGAGAACCCCTGATGTACCAAAACAGTCGAAACCCCCCACAAATGACACCATTTTGGAAACTAGACCCCCCAAGGAACTTATCTAGATGTGTGGTGAGCACTTTGAACCCCCCAGTGCTTCACAGAAGTTTATAACGTACAGCCGTACAATTAAAAAATCATATTTTTTCCACAAAAATGATCTTTTCACCCTCAATTTTTATTTTTCCAAGGGTAACTGGACCCTAAAAGTTATTGTGCAATTTGTCCTGAGTATGCTGATACCCCAAATGTGGGGGTAAACCACTATTTGGGTGCATGGCAGAGCTCGGAAGAGAAGCAGCGTCATTTGACGTTTTTGGCTGGAATTGAGATCGGACACCATGTCGTGTTTGGAAAGCCCCTGATGTACCAAAACAGCGAAACCCCCACACAAATGACACCATTTTGGAAACTAGACCCCACAAGGAACTTAACTAGATGTGTGGTGAGCACTTTGAACCCCCAGTGCTTCACAGAAGTTTATAACGCCCGGGCGTGAAAATAAAAAAAATCTTATTTTTGCCACAAACATGATCTTTTAGTCACCACTTTTTTTATTTTCCCAAGCGAACCAGGAGAAATTGGACCCCAAAAGTTATTGTCCAATTTGTCCTGAGTACGCTCATACCCCATATGTGGGAAAAAACTACTGTATGGGCACACGTCAGGGCTCGGAAGGGAAGTAGCGACGATTTGGAAGGCAGACTTTGATGGAATGGTCAGCAGGTGTCATGTTGCTTTTGGAGAGCCCCTGATGTACCTAAACAGTGGAAACCCCCCACAAGTGACCCCTTTTTGGAAACTAGACCCCCTAAGGAACTTATCTAGATGTGTGGTGAGCACTTTGAACCCCCCAGTGCTTCACAGAAGTTTATAACGACCGGGCGTGAAAATAAAAAAATTGTATTTTTTCAACAAACATGATCTTTTAGTCCCCATTTTTTTATTTTCCCAAGGGAAAAAGGAGAAATTGGACCCCAAAAGTTGTTGTCCAATTTGTCCTGAGTACGCTGATACCTTATATGTGGGAGAAAACTACTGTATGGGCACACGTCGGGGCTCGGAAGGGAAGTAGTCACGTTTTGGAATGCAGACTTTGATGGAATGCTCTGCGGGTGTCATGCTGCCTTTGGAGAGCCCCTAATGTACCTAAACAGTGGAAACCCCCCACATATGACACCATTTTGGAAACTAGACCCCCTAAGGAACTTATCTAGATGTGTGGTGAGCACTTTGAACCCCCAAGGGCTTCACAGAAGTTTATAATGCCCAGGCATGAAAATAAAAAAATCGTATTTTTTCCACAAACATGATCATTTAGTCCCCAATTTTTTTTATTTTCCCCAAGGGTAACAGGAGAAATTGGACCCCAAAAGTTGTTGTCCAATTTGTCCTGAGTATGCTGATTCCTTATATGTTGGAGAAAACTACTGTATGGGCACACGTCGGGGCTCGGAAGGGAAGTAGTGATGTTTTGGAATGCAGGCTTTGATGGAATGGTCTGCGGGTGTCATGTGCGTTTGGAGATCCCCTGATGTACCTAAACTATTGAAACTCCCCACAAGTGACCCCATTTTGGAAACTAGACCCCCTAAGGAACTTATCTAGATGTGTGGTGAGCACTTTAAACCCCCAAGTGCTTCACAGAAGTTTATAACGCCGGGGCGTGAAAATAAAAAAATCATTTTTTTCCACAAAAATTATATTTTTGCCCCCAATTTTTTATTTTCCTAAGGGTAACAGGAGAAATTGGACCCCAAAAGTTGTTTTGCAATTTGTCCTGAGTAGGCTGATACCCTACATGTTGGGGTAAAACACTGTTTGGGCACATGGCAGAGCTTGGAAGGCAAGGAGCACCATTTGACTTTTTCAACGCAGAATAGGCTGGAATTGAGATCAGACGCCATGTTGCATTTGGAGAGCACCTGATGTGCCCAAACAGTGGAAACTCTCCAATTCTAACTCCAACCCTAACCCCAACACACCCACTGACCCTAATCTCAGCCCTAACTCTAGCCCTAATCCTAACCCTAACCCTAGCCCTAACCCTAGCCCTAGCCCTAACCCTAGCCCTAACCTTAATGGGCAAAATGGAAATAAATACAATTTCTTTTAATTTTATTATTTTTCCCTAACTAAGGGGGTGATAATGGGGGGTTTGATTTACTATTTATAGCGGGTTTTTATGTTTGGCAGCTGTCGCACGCTAAAAGACGCTTTTTATTGTAAAAATAGTTTTTGCATCACCACATATTGAGAGCTATAATTTTTCCATATTTTGACCCACAGGGTCATGTGAGGTCTTATTTTTGCGGGGCGAGTTGGTGTTTTTATTATTATCATTTTCGGGCATGTGACATCTTTTGATCGCTTTTTATTCCGTTTTTTGGGATGCAGAATGAACAAAAACCAGCATTTAATGAATTTCTTTTGGGGGGTGCGTTTACACTGTTCCGCCTGCGGTAAAATTGATAAAGCGCTTTTATTCTTCGGGTCAGTATGGTTACAGCGATACCTCTTTATGTCTTTTTTTATGTTTTGGTGCTTTTATGCAATGAAAACAATTTTATATAAAAAATAATTATTTTTGCATCGCTTTATTCTGCAAGCTATAACTTTCCTATTTTTTTGCTGATGATGCTGTATAGTGGCTCGTTTTTTGCGGGACAAGATAACGTTTTCAGCTGTACTGTGGATATTTATATGCATCTTTTTGATCGCGCCTTATTGCACTTTTTGTTCGGCAGTATGATAATAAATCATTATTTTTTGCTTCGTTTTTTTTTATTTTTTAAGGGGTTTGCTAAAGAGGTTAACTAATGGGACAGTTTTATAGGGTGGGTCGTTACGGTCACGGCGATACCAAATATGTGTACTTTTGTTGTTTTTTTTTTTTATTTCCAAACAATGAATTTATTAGGGAATATATATATTTTTTTAAATTTATTTAGTGATTTTTTAAAATTATTTTTACACTTTTTTTTTTAACTTTATTACATTGTCCCAGGGGGGACATACCTGTCATGTGACAGATCGCTGATCTGTCACATCTGTGACAGATCAGCAATCTGTCACAGACACTGCACAAGGCTTCCTCCTTGCTTGCGCTTTGCAGGCATGAGGAAGCCATCTCCCTGCAGGCCCCCGAAGGTCCCCGTCGCCATCTTGGATTTGGGGACCTGCAGGGATGGATCCCCCCGCAGCAGCGCTGCACATTGCGCTGCTGTGGGGGGCTCAGGGAAGCACGGAGGGAGCCACCTCCCTGCCGATGCTTCCCTTTAACCCCTGGTACACCGCGATCGTGTTTGATCGCGGCGTGCAAGGGGTTAACGTGTCGGGGCGGTCCGTGACCGCCCCTGACACATTGTGCCGGGTGTCAACTGTGATAATCAGCTGACACCCGGCAGCAATCAGCGGCGCTCACCACGTGGGCGCCGCTGATCGCTGTGACGTACTATCCCGTCCCTGGGAATTAAGTCCCAGGGCACATGGACGGGATAGTACGTCACATGACAGAAAGGGGTTAAATGCAGTTGGTTGAATGACTGCTGATGACCCTGAGGATTTAAAAAGTGCTTTAAGATAGTATCAGGATCAACTTCCGCTGGAGGATTTGAATCAACACTGGAGGAGGTTGTGTTTCTTCTAGATTCATCTTCCTTATTTGATGGAGTGTCACTTAATCTTTGAAGGATGGACTGGTCTGATGTTATCACACTAGCATTCAAGTGAAGATTACATTTTATTGGTTGACCATCTAGGTATCTGTTGTTGTATTTTTTGTAGGCACCAACTGCATCTTCCTTTATATAAACACAACCTCTGCAACTCTGTAGCTGAACCAGCGGGTGAGCTTCAAGGCACTGTATACACATAAAAGTTACACAATATCTTTCTCTGTGACTCTTGGATGCAAATTATTAATGGTCATTTTTTGCCTTCTAAAGGGCTAAAGACAGGTTCTTTTGGAGTTGGTCCTACTGAAGAACTGGCCTCCTTTGTGACAAGTGTCCATGACACAATGGATAGAGTCTTTGCATGCAATAAAGGTGGCAAAGTCTCCTGCTGAGTAGGCATGGGAGCAATGTATGCATCATTTTGTACCACTTTAGTAAGAGGTAAAGTTTGCCAAAGAGAAAATGAATTCCCAGACATTCACGGTCTTGTTTGCACAGTGTTGGGAGCTGTGATTTTCATCTTCTTGGTGGAGATGTGGGAAAGTTCCAAGTCGTCATCAATACCATCATCATCCATATCTTGTAAAGAGGAAATCTGTGGTTTCCCTGGTTCATGGTTAATAATGTTTATTCGCATTCCTTTATCGTTGTTCATTACACCTGAAGAAATTGTTTTCGGCTGTGAAATTTGGATGGTCTTGGCAATATATATGGGTGAAGATGAAGAACCTTGTGCCACGGGTGAGTTGATAGTTACAGCAGGTGCACTTAAATTTTGGGCAGGCCTTGTATTCACTTCATGGACAAACTTAATGTGACGTAAAAAATCAAAATAATGGGAACTTTGGTTTCATGTGGCCATCCACTATGTGGGTTCAAAGGCTTTTTAGGGTGCGTGTAACTTTGGGGCAGAGAAGACCTTGCATGCAATGCATAAGCAAACAGCTTTGGAGAACCAAATGAATACTGGGAACTTTGATTTCATGTGGCCATCCATTACCTCAGTTAAAAGGCTTATTGGGGTGCGTGTAACTTTGGGTCAGGGTATGCCTTGCATTCAATGCATAAGCAAACAATATGAGAGTACCAAATGTATAATGGAAACTTTGGTTTTAGATGGACAATCAGTACATGGGTTCAAAGGCTTATTGGGGTCCGTGTAACTTTGGGGCAGGGAAGGCCTATCATTCAATGCATAAGCAAAGAGTATGGGAGTACCAAATGAATAGTGGGAACATTGTTTTCATGTGGTCATCCAGTACCTCGGTTAAAGGCTTATCGGGGTGGGTGTGCTTTGGTTCAGAGTATGCCTTGCATTCAATGCATAAGCAAACAGTGTGGGAATATCAAATGAATAATATGAACTTGGTTTTCCTGTGGCCATCCAGTATGTGGTTTCAAAGGTTTATTGGGGTGCATGTAACTTTGGGGCAAGGCAGGCCTTGCACTCAATGCAGTAAGCAAACAGTATGGGAGTACGAAATGAATACTGGGAACTTTGTTTTCACGAGGCCATCCAGCATCTTGTTTCAAAGGCTTATTGGGGTGTGTAACTTTGGGTCAGGGCAGACCATGGATTCAATGCATAAGCAAACAGTATGGGAGTACCAAATGAATACTGTTGTGATGCATATATATATATATATATATATATATATATATATAGATAGATAGATAGATAGATATCTAATACAGTGGGGCAAAAAAGTATTTAGTCAGTCAGCAATAGTGCAAGTTCCACCACTTAAAAAGATGAGAGGCGTCTGTAATTTACATCATTGTTAGACCTCAACTATGGGAGACAAACTGAGAAAAAAAAATCCAGAAAATCACATTGTCTGTTTTTTTTTCATTTTATTTGCATATTATGGTGGAAAATAAGTATTTGGTCAGAAACAAAATTTCATCTCAATACTTTGTGATATATCCTTTGTTGGCAATGACAGAGGTCAAACGTTTTCTGTAAGTCTTCACAAGGTTGCCACACACTGTTGTTGGTATGTTGGCCCATTCCTCCATGCAGATCTCCTCTAGAGCAGTGATGTTTTTGGCTTTTCGCTTGGCAACACGGACTTTCAACTCCCTCCAAAGGTTTTCTATAGGGTTGAGATGTGGAGACTGGCTAGGCCACTCCAGGACCTTGAAATGCTTCTTACGAAGCCACTCCTTCGTTGCCCTGGCGGTGTGCTTTGGATCATTGTCATGTTGAAAGACCCAGCCACGTTTCATCTTCAATGCCCTTGCTGATAGAAGGAGGTTTGCCCTCAAAATCTCACGATACATGGCCCCATTCATTCTTTCATGTACCCGGATCAGTCGTCCTGGCCCCTTTGCAGAGAAACAGCCCCAAAGCATGATGTTTCCACCACCATGCTTTACAGTAGGTATGGTGTTTGATGGATGCAACTCAGTATTCTTTTTCCTCCAAACACGACAAGTTGTGTTTCTACCAAACAGTTCCAGTTTGGTTTCATCAGACCATAGGACATTCTCCCAAAACTCCTCTGGATCATCCAAATGCTCTCTAGCAAACTTCAGACGGGCCCGGACATGTACAGGCTTAAGCAGTGGGACACGTCTGGCACTGCAGGATCTGAGTCCATGGTGGCGTAGTGTGTTACTTATGGTAGGCCTTGTTACATTGGTCCCAGCTCTCTGCAGTTCATTCACTAGGTCCCCCCGCGTGGTTCTGGGATTTTTGCTCACCGTTCTTGTGATCATTCTGACCCCACGGGGTGGGATTTTGCGTGGAGCACCAGATCGAGGGAGATTATCAGTGGTCTTGTATGTCTTCCATTTTCTAATTATTGCTCCCACAGTTGATTTCTTCACTCCAAGCTGGTTGGCTATTGCAGATTCAGTCTTCCCAGCCTGGTGCAGGGCTACAATTTTGTTTCTGGTGTCCTTTGACAGCTCTTTGGTGTTCACTATAGTGGAGTTTGGAGTCAGACTGTTTGAGGGTGTGCACAGGTGTCTTTTTATACTGATAACAAGTTTAAACAGGTGCCATTACTACAGGTAATGAGTGGAGGAAAGAGGAGACTCTTAAAGAAGAAGTTACAGGTCTGTGAGAGCCAGAAATCTTGATTGCTTGTTTCTGACCAAATACTTATTTTCCACCATAATATGCAAATAAAATGAAAAAAAAACAGACAATGTGATTTTCTGGATTTTTTTTTCTCAGTTTGTCTCCCATAGTTGAGGTCTACCTATGATGTAAATTACAGACGCCTCTCATCTTTTTAAGTGGTGGAACTTGCACTATTGCTGACTGACTAAATACTTTTTTTCCCCACTGTATATAAAGCTCAAGTGTGTGTATGTATGTATATATGTATGTATGTCCGGGATTGGCATCTGCACCGTCGCAGCTACAGCCACAAAATTTGGCACAGTCACACGTCTGGACCCCGAGAGTGTCCTAGGCTATGCTGTGAGGTGAAATTTTAACCCCGCGCGTTCCAATTCACCAAACAATTTTGCCCCTATCTACATAATGAGGAAAAAGTGTGTGTGCATCAAGCCCCGCCCTTCATTCTGATGTC
Organism: Dendrobates tinctorius; assembly: GCF_039654945.1. Classification (NCBI taxonomy): domain Eukaryota; kingdom Metazoa; phylum Chordata; class Amphibia; order Anura; family Dendrobatidae; genus Dendrobates; species Dendrobates tinctorius. The sequence continues at coordinate 60,773,213 of NW_027361829.1, forward strand.
ACAATGGTTGCCATGGTGACGCTGATTCATCATAGGTTGCAATGGTGACAGTTATGTCATAATGGTTGTCATGGTGATGATGATGTCATAATGGGTATATGGGCACGGGACTATGGGATGGAGGATGTGTGATGAGTATATGGGCACTGGACTATGGGATGGAGAATATGTATGACGGGTATATGGGCATGGGACTATGGGATGAAGGATATGTATGATGGGTATATGGGCACAGGACTATGGGATGGAGGATATGTATGATGGGTATATATATGGGTATGGGACTGTGAGATGAAGGATGTGTGATGGGTTTATGGGCACTCGACTATGGCATGGCGAATATGTATGATGGGTATATGGGCATGGGACTATGGGATGGCAAATATGTATGATGGGTATATGGGCATGGGACTATGGGATGGAGGATGTGTGATGGGTATATGGGAACTCGACTATGGGATGGAGGATATGTATCATGGGTATATGGGCACGGGCCTATGGGATCGTGGATATGTATGATGGGTATATGGGCACGGGACTATGGGATGGAGGATAATTATAATTTGCTATAACTAACCACAGTTAGTTACTATGCCCGGGCAGTGCTATTCAGCTAGTATATGTATATGTATATATATATATATACATATATATTATGCATATATTTATATTATTAGTTATTAATATTTTAGTTTTATTACAGGAGAACGAGGGCTTCGGTGGAATTAGGCAAGGTCCTAGGCATGGTTTAATTGAGATTATTAAAGGAGTCTGTGTCATTTTTTTCATTGAAAGGACTTTGGCGCCTCTCCATTACTATCTTCGGAGCTTGACATTACCTGATAATACATTGGTGACATCAACCCCCCAACTATCACCCCACTTGCCACCACTACAGGGCAAGTGGGAAGAGCAAGGCTACCTGCCAGAATTGGCACATCTTAGAGATGTGCTTTTTCTGGGGTAGCTGAGAGCTGATGTTTTTAGCCTGGGAGGGCAGTATCCATGGCCCTTTCTTTGGCAATTAATATCTGTCTGCATAGCCTTTGCTGGTTGTTAATTATAGGGAGCATTTTTTTAGGGTCCCTCATTTTAATAGCCAGTAAAGGCTAAGCATACTGATGTAAGCTGGTATTAATAGCATGAGAATCTCCATGGGTATTAACCCCTTTCTTGGCTATAAAAATTGGCCCCCAGCCGTCGGCTTTCCCTCTGCTGGTAGCAAAAATTACACATGAGCCCACGCCATTTTTTTAGAAAAATTATCTTTTATTTATTACAGTTGTGGCCAAAAGTATTGACACCCCTGCAATTCTGTCAGATAATACTCAGTTTCTTCCTGAAAATGATTGCAAACACAAATTCTTTGGTATTATTATCTTCATTTAATTTGTCTTAAATGAAAAAACACAAAAGAGAATGAAGCAAAAAACAAAACAATGATCATTTCACATAAAACTCCAAAAATGGGCCAGACAAAAGTATTGGCACCCTCAGCCTAATACTTGGTTGCACAACCCTTAGCCAAAATAACTGTGACCAACCTCTTCCGGTAACCATCAATGAGTTTCTTACAATGCTCTGCTGGAATTTTAGACCATTCTTCTTTTGCAAACTGCTCCAGGTCCCTGATATTTGAAGGGTGCCTTCTCCAAACTGCCATTTTTAGATCTCTCCACAGGTGTTCTATGGGATTCAGGTCTGGACTCATTGCTGGCCACCTTAGAAGTCTCCAGTGCTTTCTCTCAAACCATTTTCTAGTGCTTTTTGAAGTGTGTTTTGGGTCATTGTCCTGCTGGAAGACCCATGACCTCTGAGGGAGACCCAGCTTTCTCACAGTGGGCCCTACATTATGCTGCAAAATTTGTTGGTGGTCTTCTGACCTCATAATGCCATGCACACGGTCAAGCAGTCCAGTGCCAGAGGCAGCAAAGCAACCCCAAAACATCAGGGAACCTCCACCATGTTTGACTGTAGGGACCATGTTCTTTTCTTTGAATGCCTCTTTTTTTTCTCCTGTATACTCTGTTGATGCCTTTGCCCAAAAAGCTCTACTTTTGTCTCATCTGACCAGAGAACATTCTTCCAAACCATTTTAGGCTTTTTCAGGTAAGTTTTGGCAAACTCCAGCCTTGCTTTTTTATGTCTCGGGGTAAGAAGTGGGGTCTTCCTGGGTCTCCTACCATACAGTCCCTTTTCATTCAGATACCGACGAATAGTACGGGTTGACACTGTTGTACCCTCGGACTGCAGGGAAGCTTGAACTTGTTTGGATGTTAGTCGAGGTTCTTTATCCAACATCCGCACAATCTTGCATTGAAATCTCTTGTCAATTTTTATTTTCCGTCCACATCTAGGGAGGTTAGCCACAGTGCCATGGGCTTTAAACTTCTTGATGACACTGCGCACGGTAGACACAGGAACATTCAGGTCTTTGGAGATGGACTTGTAGCCTTGAGATTGCTCATGCTTCCTCACAATTTGGTTTCTTAAGTCCTCAGACAGTTCTTTGGTCTTCTTTCTTTTCTCCATGCTCAATGTGGTACACACAAGGACACAGGACAGAGGTTGAGTTAACTTTAATCCATGTCAACTGGCTGCAAGTGTGATTTAGTTATTGCCAACACCTGTTAGGTGCCACAGGTAAGTTACAGGTGCTGTTAATTACACAAAATAGAGAAGCATCACATGACTTTTCGAACAGTGCCAATACTTTTGTCCACCCTCTTTTTTATGTTTGGTGTGGAATTATATCCAATTTGGCTTTAGGACAATTCTTTTTGTGTTTTTTCATTTAAGACAAATTAAATGAAGATAATAATACCAAAGAATTTGTGTTTGCAATCATTTTCAGGAAGAAACTGAGTATTATCTGACAGAATTGAAGGGGTGTCAATACTTTTGGCCACAACTGTATATACATGTACAGAAGCTGCACACACTGTAGTAATTGTATTTGTCACTGACATCTATATATCTACCTATTCTATTTGTATTTACTGTATGTAATGCATCTCTTCTATCCTGTTGGCTCCTGCTGTGATTTTACACTACTGCGGCTGCTGATTTGCCGGCTTTTCTTCTATCTACTTCTATCTATCTATGTAATATATATACATTTATATATATTTATATGTGTGTGTCACTGCCATCTATATATCTATGTATTCTATGTGTATATATCTATCCTATCTATTCTATACTAACCTGTCACACTGTGATTTTACTGAACGCGGCACATGATTTGCCGACTTTTGGGGAGACCCCTCTTTTCTTGATAACCAACCTTGTTGAAGCAGACTGCTGAGTAGTGTTGAGCGACTTTTGGTTTTTTAAGGTCGAGTTTCGTTTCATGAAACCCGACTTTTCCAAAAGTCGGGTCGAGCAAAATCGGCCGACTATAGGGAAAAGTCTGGGTCGTCCCGAAACACGAAACCCAATGTAAGTCAATGGAGAATTAAAGTCGGCAGTGAGAGGAGGACAGGAAACACACCAACAGTGCCCATTTGAAAGCCAAAAGCATAAATTCTTGTTACTGAAGCTTGTCAACCTTAATTAACTTCATAATACTAGTTACGCACTGAAAAATAGGGGTTATTTGGCTACAGTTGTGGGGGGGGAGGGCTGGCTCCAGGTTTTCGTGGGCCCAGGGCCAAAGAGCGCCCCTTTAACACATACCACAACTCATGATGCTCCGATACGGAAGAGAAATAGCAGTATAGTACAATGAAAAATACTTCACTTCTTACATCTCATGACTGATATCCATTTTAAATTCTCCAACACCTCCAAAAACGGACAGTATATAACTCCATACAGTATTATGGCCAGCGCTTAGTGCGCTATACAGAGTAATGAGGCCCATCTATTTCTCCATACACAATCATTATTCCCATATAATGTTTCAAACCGTATATGATGAGCTCCACATAATGCTACAGTATATGTTGGTCCCAATGGATGAAGCTCCACTGTCTTATGGGCCCAAATAATGCTCCATATATAATGGGCCCCATTTCTACTGCTCTAGTGTATAATGGGCCCTGTACATGCTGCTCCAGTGTCTGATGTCCACCTTTGGAATGCTCCAGTGTATGGTGGGCCCCATATATCATTCACCAGAGTATAGTGCTCCACAAAAATTGCTGTCCCAACATTGAAAACAATTACATAGGTCTCCTTGCTAGGGAATCCCTGCACTACTCTGAACTCCTTGTCGTCCCCATCTTCCATCTCACTGCACTTAGCTGTTTAGGCCCTCCCACCAGCAGAGACACTTTTGTGTACTATGCGGTGCCCTGTGCCAGTGCCATCACCCATGAGTATGCCCCCCCACCTGCTCAAGGAACTTGCACTTTCATCTGCACCTTCCTCTTTGTCACCGTGTAAGGTGGTATAGTATGCGGGAAGGGGAACCTGAGTGTCCTCTGGGTCAGACTCTGGCTGTGTAGAGTGCGAGGGGAATGTAGTGGTCTGGGTCAATGTACCAGCAGCATCATCCAGCAGTGGCTGGGCCTCAGTGCACTTGTGGCGTCCCCAAGAGTACGGTTGCCACTGTGGCATTGCCTTCCTCCTAGGGAGTGTGTGTTGTCAAGCTTGGGAGCAACGAAGGATCTCTCTAGCAGTGAAACCAACACACAACACATTTCCCACTCCAGGCCAGCAGGGAGACCTCTGAACCTGACTGCTGAGGAGCTGCTCTCTGTGGTCGGGAGGAGGTAAGTTTGGGCACTCTGTGCAGGGAAGGGGAAGTGTGTGGACGTGAGAAGGGGAGCTGGAGGATGAGCAGAGTTAAGGCTCACTCCTAGCTGGAGCGCATGGTCCGGATTCCGGTCTCCGAGTTTGTAGGGACACTGACGTTCCTGCAGCAGAAACCGGGGGAAGTAGCAGCTATAAATGCTCTGTACCCAACTAAGGCTCGGAGGCCCCAGCATCGACGTGTGCGAGGCAGAAGGAAAAGGCTACAGCTGTCTGCCATACAAGTAAAGTCTGAGGAACATCTGTTAGACAGGAGGCGTTTCAGTGAACCACGGTCCTGTGAGTGCTTCCCCCACAAGCGCTAGAAAGGAGATATTTAGGAAGGTACATGTTGGCGGAGTGCTGGAAGGGAGCTTTCCATTCTGGTCCCGGAGGTTGGCAGAGATCCTGACCCGGAGGACACAGCACGGAGGCAGGCATCTGTGTAACCTGCAGACTGTGACTAAAGCTTTGGAACTGCACGCTCTGGTGTCCTACAGTTATTCCACCACCGCTACATCTGGGTACCAGCACCTACACCGCCTGTGCCTTTCCCCCATCACTACATCTACACTTCCCTGGGACTCCAGCTCCACCTGTGGGGAGCTTCACCATCTTTGCTGCACAACACCATCAGTCCCAGAGGAGCTGCATGCAGTGTCGGCCTAACATCTATGTTGCCGAACACCACAGGTGGCATCAAACTATCTATATAAACTCTTTACCATTATGCCACGCCATTTCCATGGGTGCCCAGGGCCACCGTCCGGGTCACCGCTGCTGTGACACATCCCCCTGACACCGGCCCGCTACCGAGTACACCACAGCCCTGGGAGGGCGACCCATATGCCGACTGCTGATCGGGCGGCGTTATTCCCACGAACCTCCAAACAGCGTCCCTGAAGGCAAAGTTTTTGGTTTCCGGGGGCAGTATGATTGCAAAGCTGAACCTTAAAGGAATGTCCAAAAGGGCACCACCAGGAGTGGAGCCTGTGGCTTAATTGGACTGCACCCGGGAAACCACTACCATACAAGCTACAGAAAAGATGGACAGATTGCAAGCTTTGTCGATTCTGTGTGTGGTGTGGTATGTCCGTTTGTAGTTGTGCTAGCAATTTCTCAGCTTTATTCCGTTAACGAAGGAGACTCCGGCATGGCCCCGCGGTATGCGTCAAGCTTACTAGAGGGATACGCGAGGCTGTGGCACATGGGATCGAGCAATAACAGGTCTAGCATTCCAGTACATGTCCGGGGCTGCATGCACGCTACACTGAAAGGACCAGCTTTTGTCGCTTACAGGTGCAGATAACCTGCTGAACTCCGTTAGTGATGGGGATCTGGGATTCAGATTATTCCCCGCGAACGATGATTTCCCAGTAAGTTCAGGTCAACCGCAATTCCGGAGTTAGGCCTAACCGTCATTCCTGAAAAAATTACGTGTCCAAACCACAGGTGCTGTAGCTTGCTTAACAGCTCGGCAGCCGTTCTCAGGCCCAGTATGGATTCAACAACATTGTAGAAAGTTGATAAAGGGTACAGTTTCACCGGATAACACTTATATATGTAGCCTAGTTTACACATTAAAAATATATGTCTATAGATCAGGAGGCAGACTCAGATGTTCTCAGGCCCAGTATGGATTTGACCAGATTGTACAAAGTTGAGAAAGGGTACTTTATCACTGGATAGCAGGTATATATAGCATAGTTTAAACATGTAAAATCTCCGTGTTCTCAGTATGGATTACACAGCAATCTAAAAAGTGGAAAAAAGGAAATTCATTTTAGGCGTACACAACTATATACTTTTGGTGTTATTTTTAAATCTTCATATATATTTCTGTCTCAGTAATACAGTCCAGCCTCTCCGCAATAGGAAATGAGATGCATACAATTAGTGACATAAAGGCTATTGATTGCAGAAATCTAGGAATTATTATTCATGGGAAAAACTTCCGTCACAATTCTCATAGGCGATGCTGACCCTCAATTAATTTGTGTGTTGAGACAGTGAAAACATTTTTTTGTGAATAAAGTCTTGCTGTATCGCACTTCCGTTGATTCCATCACTGTTACTCATCTCAATCCAATTTTTATCACAGGGAGCGATGTAAACATGGTGCTCACTGGCTATCATGATTTGTCACGTAACTTTGGAGTGCAAAAGACAGAAGCCACAGGCCGTAGACGATTCTATTTGATTGGCATGAGAGGGCACATTTTGAAATGTGCGCCGGAATGTCACACGTTTGTGAGTAGGAAAACTGTGAAAGCTGATGATAAACCACCACTGCATGTAATTGTGAGTCAACGTCCATAAGAAATGGAAGCCACTGATCATCTGGAGCTAGAGCCTGGCCAGCAGGACAGGGCATAGCTACATCTTAACCATCATCTTTCAGTTCAATCAATTTGTAGTGGCAGTCCCAGTGAAGGATTTGACAGCCCAGACTACAGAACGGAGGAGCAGGGAGAGGTAAACATTGCAAATGCTGGGGCCCTGCCCAAGCTAGGGGGGCACACTCGTGGGCGTCGTTACTGGCACAGGGCCCCTCATAGTACGGCATTGTGTCTGACGGCGGGTGTGCATACCACTGTCAGAGACACTTGATTGCACTATGAGGGACCCTATGCCAGTGGCCGTGCCCAAGAGTCGGCCTACCCACCTGTCCAGGGCAACGGCACTCGCACGGTTTTGTGCGCTAGGTGGTGACCCCGGCCATGGGGGGGCGCCCACTTAGGGAGGTTTACAAAGTGGCATATGTAGATGTGGGTCATTCAGCTACTGCAAAAGGCGAAATTGGTCAAGTTCGCGGAATAGGAGGAGGACCAAAGCAAGCCATTTTTCTGGCAACCTATGTGTCATCATGGGAAGGTGGGACAAAATCCTTGGAAACCCATGCATGGTTCATTTTAATGAAGGTTAGATCATCCACATTTTGTGTTGACAGAAGGGTCCTTTTATCTGTCAGGATTGATCCAGCTGCACTGAAAACTCTTTCCGATAGCACACTTGCAGCTGGGCTAGCGAGCTCCTGTAAGGCATATTGTGCCAATTCAGGCCAGGTGTCCTGTTTAGCGGCCCAATAGTCAAAGGGGAATGACCTGTGCGGGAGAACATCGATATGGGAGGAAAAGTAGTTGTTAACCATAGTTGACAACTGCTGTCTCCTGTCACTTTCCATCGATGCTGTATTAACAGTTGTGTGAGCGGTCCGTGAAAAATCAGTCCACAACATTGTCATGAAACCCCTGTCTCCAACGCCACTTCTGCTCTGTGCACCACGAACACCTCTGCCAAGCTGCCCCCGGCCCGTACGGCTCGTGTGACAACCATCACCGCTGCTGTGTGCTGGGAATGCCTCAACCAACCGGTTAACCAGAGTTGCTTGTTTAGTAGCCAATATTAGGTCAAGGTTCTCCTGTGGCATGATGTTTTGTAATTTGCCTTTATAGCGTGGATCCAGGATGCTGGCCAACCAGTATTCGTCATCGTTCATCATTTTGGCAATGCGTGGGTCCCCTTTTAGGATCTGCAAGGCATAATCTGACATGTGGGCCAATGTTCCCGGTGTCAATGATGCACTGCGAGTGCTGGGTGGAGGAGCACTTTCTGGCAAATCCACATCCCTCCAGTCACGCACAAACCCTGTACCAGACCTTGCCACGCCAACATTTTCACTTGCCCCACGAGATGCATCATCCTCACCTAAGTAATCATCCCCATCATCATCCTCCTCTTCTTCCTCCAACTCGTCCAGGAGAGGTCCCTGAGCAGACAATGAGTGAATGTCATCAAGGATTCCCTCCACCTCTTCCTCCTCATCAACATTGGCTGCAGACGCCTGCTCCTTAAGGTGCGTCAAAGTTTGCATGAGCAGGCGCATAAGTGGGATGCTCATGCTTAGGATGGCGTCATCTGCGCTTACCAGCCGTGTGCATTCCTCAAAACACTGAAGGACTTTACAGAGGTCTTTTAGCTTCGACCACTGCACACCTGTCAACTCCATGTCTGCTCTCAAAGTGCCTGGCCGTGTATGCTCCCACAAATGCATTATGGCCTGCCTCTGCTCGCACAGCCGCTCAACCATGTGCAGGGTGTAGTTCCACCTTGTTGCAATGTCGATAATGAGGTGGTGGCTGGGAAGGTGGAGCAATCGCTGCAGCTTCTGCATACGAATGGAGTGTACAGGTGACCGGCGTATGTGCGCGTACAGTCTTCGCACCTTCTGGAGCAGGGCTGTTAACTCCGGATAATTATTGAGGAAGCACTGCACCACCAGGTTCAAGGTGTGAGCCAAGCAAGGTATGTGGCTGAGTTTTGAAAGGGCTATGGCTGCCACAAAATTACGTCCGTTATCACTAACTACCTTGCCTGCCTCAAGATGCACACTGCCCAGCCATGACTCAGTTTGTCGCTGAAAGTACTCGGCCAGCACCTTGGCGGTGTGTCTGTCGCCCAAACACATCATCTGCAACACAGCCTGCTGACGCTTTCCACTAGCTGCTCGATAGGGGGACACCGAGTGTGCAACACTGGCAGCTGCAGATGGAGTGCTCATACGACTGCGCTCTGTGGATGAGCTTTCGCTTCTGGAGGAGGAGGAGGAGGAGGAGAGTTGAACGCCTACAGCCAACTCTTTCCTATACCGTGGGCTGGGAGCACTGTCCCACCACCGCTGTCCCCTGTGGACCCTGCATCCACCACATTAACCCAGTGCGCAGTGATGGACACGTAACGGCCCTGGCCATGCCGACTGGACCATGCATCAGTTGTGAGTTGCACCTTTCCACTCACTGACTGCTTGAGTGCATGGACAATGCGGTCTTTCACATGATGGTGGAGGGCTGGGATGGCTTTGCGAGAGAAGAAGTGGCGACTGGGTAGGTCATAGCGTGGTACTGCATAGGCCATGAGTTCGCGGAAAGCTGCGCTTTCCACCAACCGATAGGGCATCATCTCTAACGAGATTAGTTTGGCAATGTGGGCGTTGAAACCCAGTGTACGCGGATGAGAGACTGAGTACTTTCTTGACCTACTCATAGTGTCTGGGAGGGTGAGCTGGACTTGAGAGCTGCATATGGTGGAAGTAGCGGTGGACAGGGCGGACTGAGAGAGGATTGATGATGGTGATGGAGTTGGTGTTCTTTCTGATGGCCTAGATTCAGTCTTTCGTTGATATAACAGTGGGATTCACTGACTGCTGTGGCCTTGCAATGACACCTCAACATTTGTTGCTCTGCTAACTGGTGGGCTTACAGAGGGGGAAACAATGTAGCGTTGCTGACTACCTTCTTTGTGATCAGTTGCACATGTGGTACTTGAGGTTTGGTGTTGTGTCCACGCTTGCAAGTGCATGCTGGGTAAATGTCTAAGCATGCAACTGGTATTCAAATTTTTCAGATTTTTCCCTCGGCTAAAGGTCTTTGCGCACTTCTTACAGATAACCTTGGCCTGATCATGAGGATTTTGTTCAAAAAAGTGCCACACTGCACTCTTCCTACTTTGGCAGACATTTTGCGGCCTAGCACGCTGTGACATTTTAACCCTATGGACAAGCTGTCCAGCAACTCTTTTGATTTTTGGAACCTGTCTTTGGAGTGCTCCGGGCCTGCCAAATAACAGCTGTTGCGATGTCGATGTCTGCTGTGGATGCTCCTCCTCCTCATCTGAGCTATTGGAAGCAGCACCCTCTTCCCCCAATGGATGCCAATCTGGGTCAACAACTGGGTCATCCATCACCTCCTCTTCAATGTGATGTGCACCTTCCTCTGTGTCACCGTGTATGGTGGTATAGTGTGCGGGAAGGGGCACCTGAGTCTCATCAGGGTCAGAATCTGGCTCTGTACACTGCGAGGACAATGTAGTGCTCTGAGTGAATGTACCAGCAGAATCATCTATCAGTGGCTGTGCATCAGTGCACTCCATGTCAGATTCATCTTGGCCTGAGCAATTCACCATTTCACTTGATAATCCAGGCATGGTTTAATCAGTAGTATGGCCTGCGTCATCCTTCAATCTTGGCTGGGGTGAAGGACACAAGGAAAGGTGTGGTTCATGAACATGAGCCTCCAATGACGACTCAGTGCTTTTATTTTTTACAACTTCAGAAGAGGAGGCGATAGAGCTGGAGGCTGAGTCAGCAATGTAAGACAAAACTTTTTCCTGAAGCTCTGGCTTTAAAAGCGGTTTGCCAACTCCTAGAAAACTAAGCCTTCAAGGCCTTGTGGAGCCAGACGATGAGGCAGGCTTAACACCTCCTGCATTCGGTCCTATTTTGCTTTATTTTTGCTACCATCAGATCCACCACCAACACCATCATTACCAGCTGCCAACCCCCGCCCAATTCCACGGCCTCTTCCACCAGCCTTCCTCATTTTTGGTAGAAATGTAGACAAAATCCAACAAACTATATAGTAATGTAAAACAAGGTACAAGGTGTCTATAGGACAGGGGAGATTTTGAATTTCTGCACACACTTGTGGACACTGGACACTTTTGGATTGTGTGAGGCCCACTGAATATCACTGCGCTATGTGACAGGCTCGATGTCGCAGGTGTGAAAAATGTCACTAGAGGATAACGGAGATTTTGAATTTCTGCACACACTTGTGGACACTGGACACTTTTGGATTGTGTGAGGCCCACTGAATATCACAGCGCTATGTGACAGGCTCGATGTCGCAGGTGTGAAAAATGTCACTAGAGGATAACGGAGATTTTGAATTTCTGCACACACTTGTGGACACTGGACACTTTTGGATTGTGTGAGGCCCACTGAATATCACAGCGCTATGTGACAGGCTCGATGTCGCAGGTGTGAAAAATGTCACTAGAGGATAACGGAGATTTTGAATTTCTGCACACACTTGTGGACACTGGACACTTTTGGATTGTGTGAGGCCCACTGAATATCACAGCGCTATGTGACAGGCTCGTTGTCGCAGGTGTGAAAAATGTCACTAGAGGATAACGGAGATTTTGAATTTCTGCACACACTTGTGGACACTGGACACTTTTGGATTGTGTGAGGCCCACTGAATATCACAGCGCTATGTGACAGGCTCGATGTCGCAGGTGTGAAAAATGTCACTAGAGGATAACGGAGATTTTGAATTTCTGCACACACTTGTGGACACTGGACACTTTTGGATTGTGTGAGGCCCACTGAATATCACAGCACTATGTCACAGGCAGAAATTGGCTAGTGTATGACAAACTACAAGGTGTATATAGAATTGGGCAGAATAGGAATCTCCCTGGAGTGTAGGTCTGTAAGAACGGAACAAGTCCTCGACTTATCCTTACAGAGCAACACACAGATAACTTCACTGTGGCCGTGATAACAGCCGTTACACGGTACTGAGAGAGTAGCGTGCACGTACATGGCTGTCCGGTGTACATAAAACTGTCAAGCTCCGTGTTTTTTAAGTATACGGACTGACACACGCTGTCATCTATAGTTTTGAATGTGATCAAACAGCAAATATATTTAACTGTTTGAAAACTAGACAAAACTAGAAGGTGCAGGTCTGTAAGAACGGAACATGTCCTCGACTTATTCTTACAGAGTGACACACTGATAGCTTCACTGTGGCCGTGATAACAGCCGTTACACGGTACTGAGAGAGGAGCGTGCACGTACACGGCTGTCTGGTGTATGTAAAATTGTCAAGCTCCGTGTTTTTTAAGTATACGGACTGACACACGCTGTCTCTCTATAGTTTTGAATGTGATAAAACAGCAAATATATTTAACTGTTTGAAAACTAGACAAAACTAGAAGGTGCAGGTCTGTAAGAACGGAACATGTCCTCGACTTATTCTTACAGAGTGACACACTGATAGCTTCACTGTGGCCGTGATAACAGCCGTTACACGGTACTGAGAGAGGAGCGTGCACGTACACGGCTGTCTGGTGTATGTAAAATTGTCAAGCTCCGTGTTTTTTAAGTATACGGACTGACACACGCTGTCTCTCTATAGTTTTGAATGTGATAAAACAGCAAATATATTTAACTGTTTGAAAACTAGACAAAACTAGAAGGTGCAGGTCTGTAAGAACGGAACATGTCCTCGACTTATTCTTACAGAGTGACACACAGATAGCTTCACTGTGGCCATGATAACAGCCGTTACACGGTACTGAGAGAGGAGCGTGCACGTATACGGCTGTCCGGTGTACGTAAAATTGTCAAGCTCCGTGTTTTTTAAGTATACGGACTGATACACGCTGTCATCTATAGTTTTGAATGTGATCAAACAGCAAATATATTTAACTGTTTGAAAACTAGACAAAACTAGAAGGTGCAGGTCTGTAAGAACGGAACATGTCCTCGACTTATTCTTACAGAGTGGCACACAGATAGCTTCACTGTGGCCGTGATAACAGCCGTTACACGGTACTGTGTGAGGAGTGTACACCGCTGGATGGTGTGAAAAAATGCACGCTCAGTAACTCACCAGGACAAAAAAAAAAAATTGGGATTGCTTTTAAAAAAGCAGTTTGCAGAGCAGTGGGTAAACAGCAATGCAGCCGTCAGGAAGCCTTAGAAGGCAGCCTAACAACCAACACCGCTGATCCAGCAAAATATAGCCTCCACTTGCACTGCACACACAGTGACTGGTGTGTTGTACAGGCAATATCGCTAGCAGCAGAAGCAGTTTTTGGTGTCTTCTTCCCTGCCTAGCGCTCTCCCTACAGAATCAGCAGCAGCTCTCCCTATTCTGAGATCAGCATGAGTAACATGGCGGTCGGCGTGCACGCCCTTTTATACCCCCTGTGACGCCCACCAAAGCAAGTCAATCACTTGCATGCCCTTCTGAAAGATGGTGGTGACCCCTGCCTATGTCATCACGTTGCCCACAGTGTCCGTGGATCCTGATTGGCTGAAAAAGAGCGCAAAACAAACTTTTGAAACGCGACTTTGGCGCTTAAGTCGCCGACCTCATGGCCGACCTCATCCATCGAAATTTTTCGACCCGTTTCGCTCAACTCTACTGCTGAGGGTTGCAGCCCCCAGCTGTGAGTTTTGTCTGGCTGGTTATCAAAAATACAGGGGAACCCACTCAGGGATTTTCAAAATTATTTATTTACAGTGCAGGAGCTGCTTTTGAATACTCCCATCCACCTCTCCTGCTCTCACTGTTATTAACGGCAGCAAGTGTCAGCTGATGGTAACTGTAGTCCCATCAGCTGGTACCAGTGAACAGAGATAAACTTTATACCTTGGATCACAGCTGAGTGCTCATGCTGTCTTCTGACATCGTGGGAACCATGGCACTCTGACCGGCGGGGATGATTTCACCGCCGATTAGAAGCGCTACGCCAGTGTTTCCCACTGTGTCACACAGCTTGGGAAACACCGAACTTTGCATGCTCACTTATATTCGGCGATTTAATTGACAATTAAATCGGAGGATTTTTGCAAATTTGGCAATCGTGAGCCGAACTGAACATTGAAATATTCATTCATCTCTAGTCTTCAGGCCATCCACCCTGCACAGACGGGATGAAGGTGGTGTGGGTAGTACCATCTGTAGTGCAGAAAATCAGCTCCTGTTTCAAATTATTATCCAATCTGTGCTGAGAAGACGAGATGAGGCTGGGCTGTGTGGCATTACCCAGGATAGTTTCTTGCTCCATCTAATCTTTCTCTGCCTGCTAAACCTCCTCTTTAATTGTGAGAAGTGAGCATTTCACTAAACACAGAAGCAAGATGGTGATGCTCTTGGTCAAGTCCTCAAAGTTTGGGAGAACAGACATCTATGCCCACTCATCAGCTCCTATGATGATTGGAATATCGATGCACATGGCGTAGCTAGTATTCAGCTAATGCCCTCTGCTGCTCTTAAGCCTTGCCAACATATGTAATATTGAGTACCAATGCGTGACGACATGGCACACCAGTTGGTGAGCTGGAAAATTCAAACACTACTGCAGCCCTGCCAGGGTGGCAGCAGCTGTAGCTGACTTGTGGAAATGGGAACACACGAGGAGTACTTTAACAAGTAGCTCAGAAAGATATGGAAAGTTTTAAAAAAAAGTTGAACCACTAAGTTGAGCACGTGGGTGAGACATTTTATGTGTATGAGGTTGCCAAGCTTCAGAGCCACCACCAGGTTACAGTCTTTGTCACACATGATCATGCCTGGTTGTAGTTTCAGGGGCAAGAAACACAGATCAGTCCGATCTGTTAGACTTTTCAACAACTCTGCAGCTGTGTGTGGTTTGTCACCTAAGGAGATTAACTTCAGCAGAACATATTGCCACTTGGCCAAGGCAGTACTACAGTGTTTCCAGCTTGTGAATGATGTTGGCATTTCAGAGATGAAGGGTGACGTGGAGGAGGTGCATGAACTGCTTTAGAAGAAGAGGAAACCTTGATTGAACAAGGGCCCACAATCCTTAGTGTTACGAGTTCATTTTCCCCTTCACCATTGTGGTCTGATGAACTCCCTCTTCTGGTGAAGGAAGGTAGTGAGGCTGATTACCAAGCACCTGAGCTGGGAGAAGATGACTGGGCGACGGGGATCTCTGACTAGATATAAGGCAGCCGACGCCCTTCTGCCTCGCTGGTGATTTCTCTGTGGAATTCTAGGAGACCAGTCTGATTCCTGCTCCTCAAAAGCTAAGTTTTCTGCTTTGCCTTTTTGCATTTGTGTTTTGGTTTTAGTTTGCCTTGCTTTTCTGGATTCTGCCATTCCCTGCTGGGGTGAGCTGAATTCCTTTTTGTCGGTTTGCTCTGTCTTCAGAAAATACCTGAGTACTGACATAGTCTTTTTGAAGCCTAGCGTCTTCAGGGCCTTTTTCCCTGTCAGTCTGTTGGCTCTTATTTTGATAGGGTTTTTCGCGGATTGCAGACAGCAGCCTTCCTATCCTGTCCTATCTAGTTAGCTTGGGCCCCATCATTTGCTCAGTCTATCTTTCTATCTGTGTTAGTGTTTTTTCTTCTTGCTTCACCGTCATTATATGTCGGGGGCTGCCTATTGCTTTGGGGTCTGCTCTGGGGCAGTTTAGATTTCCCTTTCTGTCTTTAGGCTAGGCAGTTCTCCGGCTGTGATCGAGGGGTCTAGGGCATCGTAGGAACCCCCCACGGCTACTGCTAGTTGTTGTTGATAGGTTCAGGGGTCTGCAATCCGATAGCTGCCAACTTCTCTGGTTTTCTGGACTTAGCTAGTATTTCTGCTTTTGCCTCCTACGGTGACTCATTCACAACAGAATCACCAGCCTTACGCAGATCCTAGGGTACTCAATAGCAGGAAAGAATTTTAAAAAAAAAAGTGTGTATATTTTTTCCTCTATATCTCTGAGGCCGTAGGGGGAATTTTTTTTTCTCAATGGAGATAAAGCAATTGTCTGATCGTGTGGAGCAGCTTGCTGCGGACGTGCGGGGAATTTCCGCCTACCTTGCTCATTCACATGCTGCTGAACCAAAGATCCCTATTCCTGATGTGTTTTTTGGGGATCGGTCTAAATTTTTGAATTTCAAAAATAATTGTAAATTATTTTTTGCCTTGAAGCCTAACTCGTCAGGGAGCTCCGCCCAGCAGGTTAAAATTGTCATCTCTTTGCTGCGTGGTGATCCCCAGAATTGGGCGTTTTCTTTGAAACCTGATGATCCTAGTCTGACTAATGTGAACGCATTTTTTCAAGCCTTGGGGTTGTTGTATGACGAACCTAATGCTATTGATCAGGCTGAAAAGACCCTGTTGGCATTGAGCCAGGGTCGAGATTCTGCAGAATTGTACTGTCAAAAATTCCAAAAGTGGGCGGTCCTTACTGCCTGGAATGATAATGCCTTGGCAGCTCTCTTTTGGAAGGGTTTGTCAGAAGCCGTAAAAGATACTATGGTGGGATTTCCTGTTCCCTCTGGTCTGGACGATTCTATGTCATTAGCCATTCAGGTTGATCGGCGTTTACGTGAACGCAGGACTGCACGAAAGGTGTGGCCACTAGAGTTAAGCGAAACGGGTCGAACAATTTCAAAAGTCGCCGACTTTTGGCAAAGTCGGGTTTCATGAAACGAAACCCGACTCTAGGATGAGGTCGGCCATGAGGTCGGTGACTTACGCGCCAAAGTCGCGTTTCAAAAGTTTGTTTAGCGCTCTTTTTCAGCCAATCAGGATCCACAGACACTGTGGGCAACGTGATGACATAGGCAGGGGTCGCCACCATCTTTCAGAAGGGCATGCAAGTGATTGGCTTGCTTTGGTGGGCGTCACAGGGGTTATAAAAGGGCGTGCACGCCGACCGCCATCTTACTTCTGCCGATCTCAGCATAGGGAGAGGTTGCTGATTCTGTAGGGAGAGCATTAGGCAGGGAAGAAGACAAAAAAACTGCTTCTGCTGCTAGCGATTTTGCCTGTGCAACACACCAGTCACTGTGTGTGCAGTGCAAGGGGAGGCTATATTGTGGTGGATCAGCTGTGTTGGTTGTTAGGCTGCCTTCTAAGGCTTCCTGACAGCTGCATTGCTGTTTCCCCACTGCTCTGCAAACTGCTTTTTTAAAAGCAATCCCAATTTTTTTTTTGTCCTGCTAAGGTACTGAGCGTGCATTTATTCACACCATACAGCAGTGTACACTCCTCACACAGTACCGTGTAACGGCTGTTATCACAGCCACAGTGAAGCTATCTGTGTGTCACTGTGGAAGGATAAGTGGAGGACTTGTTCCGTTCTTACAGACCTACACTCTAGGGAGATTACTATTCTGCCCAATTCTACAATTCACTTTTTTCACACCTGCGCCATCGAGCCTGTGACATAGCGCTCTGATATTCAGTGGGCCTCACACAATCCAAGAGTGTCCAGTGTCCACAAGTGTCTGCAGAAATTCAAAATCTCCTGTAGTCACTTTTTTCACACCTGCTGCATCGAGCCTGTGACATAGCGCTCTGATATTCATTGGGCCTCACACAATCCAAAAGTGTCCAGTGTTTGCAGAAATTCAAAATCTCCCTTATCCTGTAGTCACTTTTTTCACACCTGCTGCATTGAGCCTGTGACATAGCGCTCTGATATTCATTGGGCCTCACACAATCCAAAAGTGTCCAGTGTCCACAAGTGTCTGCAGAAATTCAAAATCTCCCTTATCCTGTAGTCACTTTTTTCACACCTGCTGCATCGAGCCTGTGACATAGCGCTCTGATATTCATTGGGCCTCACACAATCCAAAAGTGTCCAGTGTCCACAAGTGTCTGCAGAAATTCAAAATCTCCCTTATCCTGTAGTCACTTTTTTCACACCTGTGCCATCGAGCCTGTGACATAGCGCTGTGATATTCAGTGGGCCTCACACAATCCAAGTGTCCAGTGTCCACAAGTGTCTGCAGAAATTCAAAATCTCCCAGAAATTCAAAATCTCCCTTATCCTGTAGTCACTTTTTTCACACCTGTGCCATCGAGCCTGTGACATAGCGCTGTGATATTCAGTGGGCCTCACACAATCCAAGTGTCCAGTGTCCACAAGTGTCTGCAGAAATTTAAAATCTCCCTTATCCTGTAGTCACTTTTTTCACACCTGTGCCATCGAGCCTGTGACATAGCGCTGTGATATTCAGTGGGCCTCACACAATCCAAGTGTCCAGTGTCCACAAGTGTCTGCAGAAATTCAAAATCTCCCAGAAATTCAAAATCTCCCTTATCCTGTAGTCACTTTTTTCACACCTGTGCCATCGAGCCTGTGACATAGCACTGTGATATTCAGTGGGCCTCTCACAAT
The DNA here is from genome assembly GCF_039654945.1 of Dendrobates tinctorius. Lineage (NCBI taxonomy): Eukaryota > Metazoa > Chordata > Amphibia > Anura > Dendrobatidae > Dendrobates > Dendrobates tinctorius. Next base: position 60,791,672 of record NW_027361829.1, read on the forward strand.
CCAAGTATAAAGTGTCCACAAGTGTCTGCAGAAATTCAAAATCTCCCTTATCCTGTAGTCACTTTTTTCACACCTGTGCCATCGAGCCTGTGACATAGCACTGTGATATTCAGTGGGCCTCACACAATCCAAGTGTCCAGTGTCCACAAGTGTCTGCAGAAATTCAAAATCTCCCTTATCCTGTAGTCACTTTTTTCACACCTGTGCCATCGAGCCTGTGACATAGCACTGTGATATTCAGTGGGCCTCACACAATCCAAGTGTCCAGTGTCCACAAGTGTCTGCAGAAATTCAAAATCTCCCAGAAATTCAAAATCTCCCTTATCCTGTAGTCACTTTTTTCACACCTGTGCCATCGAGCCTGTGACATAGCGCTGTGATATTCAGTGGGCCTCACACAATCCAAGTGTCCAGTGTCCACAAGTGTCTGCAGAAATTCAAAATCTCCCTTATCCTGTAGTCACTTTTTTCACACCTGTGCCATCGAGCCTGTGACATAGCGCTGTGATATTCAGTGGGCCTCACACAATCCAAGTGTCCAGTGTCCACAAGTGTCTGCAGAAATTCAAAATCTCCCAGAAATTCAAAATCTCCCTTATCCTGTAGTCACTTTTTTCACACCTGTGCCATCGAGCCTGTGACATAGCGCTTTGATATTCAGTGGGCCTCACACAATCCAAGTGTCCAGTGTCCACAAGTGTCTGCAGAAATTCAAAATCTCCCTTATCCTGTAGTCACTTTTTTCACACCTGTGCCATCGAGCCTGTGACATATCACTGTGATATTCAGTGGGCCTCACACAATCCAAGTGTCCAGAAGTGTCTGCAGAAATTCAAAATCTCCCTTATCCTGTAGTCACTTTTTTCACACCTGTGCCATCGAGCCTGTGACATAGCACTGTGATATTCAGTGGGCCTCACACAATCCAAGTGTCCAGTGTCCACAAGTGTCTGCAGAAATTCAAAATCTCCCAGAAATTCAAAATCTCCCTTATCCTGTAGTCACTTTTTTCACACCTGTGCCATCGAGCCTGTGACATAGCGCTGTGATATTCAGTGGGCCTCACACAATCCAAGTGTCCAGTGTCCACAAGTGTCTGCAGAAATTCAAAATCTCCCTTATCCTGTAGTCACTTTTTTCACACCTGTGCCATCGAGCCTGTGACATAGCGCTGTGATATTCAGTGGGCCTCACACAATCCAAGTGTCCAGTGTCCACAAGTGTCTGCAGAAATTCAAAATCTCCCAGAAATTCAAAATCTCCCTTATCCTGTAGTCACTTTTTTCACACCTGTGCCATCGAGCCTGTGACATAGCGCTTTGATATTCAGTGGGCCTCACACAATCCAAGTGTCCAGTGTCCACAAGTGTCTGCAGAAATTCAAAATCTCCCTTATCCTGTAGTCACTTTTTTCACACCTGTGCCATCGAGCCTGTGACATATCACTGTGATATTCAGTGGGCCTCACACAATCCAAGTGTCCAGAAGTGTCTGCAGAAATTCAAAATCTCCCTTATCCTGTAGTCACTTTTTTCACACCTGTGCCATCGAGCCTGTGACATATCACTGTGATATTCAGTGGGCCTCACACAATCCAAGTGTCCAGTGTCCACAAGTGTCTGCAGAAATTCAAAATCTCCCTTATCCTGTAGTCACTTTTTCACACCTGTGCCATCGAGCCTGTGACATAGCACTGTGATATTCAGTGGGCCTCACACAATCCAAGTGTCCAGTGTCCACAAGTGTCTGCAGAAATTCAAAATCTCCCAGAAATTCAAAATCTCCCTTATCCTGTAGTCACTTTTTTCACACCTGTGCCATCGAGCCTGTGACATAGCGCTGTGATATTCAGTGGGCCTCACACAATCCAAGTGTCCAGTGTCCACAAGTGTCTGCAGAAATTCAAAATCTCCCTTATCCTGTAGTCACTTTTTTCACACCTGTGCCATCGAGCCTGTGACATAGCGCTGTGATATTCAGTGGGCCTCACACAATCCAAGTGTCCAGTGTCCACAAGTGTCTGCAGAAATTCAAAATCTCCCAGAAATTCAAAATCTCCCTTATCCTGTAGTCACTTTTTTCACACCTGTGCCATCGAGCCTGTGACATAGCGCTTTGATATTCAGTGGGCCTCACACAATCCAAGTGTCCAGTGTCCACAAGTGTCTGCAGAAATTCAAAATCTCCCTTATCCTGTAGTCACTTTTTTCACACCTGTGCCATCGAGCCTGTGACATATCACTGTGATATTCAGTGGGCCTCACACAATCCAAGTGTCCAGAAGTGTCTGCAGAAATTCAAAATCTCCCTTATCCTGTAGTCACTTTTTTCACACCTGTGCCATCGAGCCTGTGACATAGCACTGTGATATTCAGTGGGCCTCACACAATCCAAGTGTCCAGTGTCCACAAGTGTCTGCAGAAATTCAAAATCTCCCAGAAATTCAAAATCTCCCTTATCCTGTAGTCACTTTTTTCACACCTGTGCCATCGAGCCTGTGACATAGCGCTGTGATATTCAGTGGGCCTCACACAATCCAAGTGTCCAGTGTCCACAAGTGTCTGCAGAAATTCAAAATCTCCCTTATCCTGTAGTCACTTTTTTCACACCTGTGCCATCGAGCCTGTGACATAGCGCTGTGATATTCAGTGGGCCTCACACAATCCAAGTGTCCAGTGTCCACAAGTGTCTGCAGAAATTCAAAATCTCCCAGAAATTCAAAATCTCCCTTATCCTGTAGTCACTTTTTTCACACCTGTGCCATCGAGCCTGTGACATAGCGCTTTGATATTCAGTGGGCCTCACACAATCCAAGTGTCCAGTGTCCACAAGTGTCTGCAGAAATTCAAAATCTCCCTTATCCTGTAGTCACTTTTTTCACACCTGTGCCATCGAGCCTGTGACATATCACTGTGATATTCAGTGGGCCTCACACAATCCAAGTGTCCAGAAGTGTCTGCAGAAATTCAAAATCTCCCTTATCCTGTAGTCACTTTTTTCACACCTGTGCCATCGAGCCTGTGACATAGCGCTGTGATATTCAGTGGGCCTCACACAATCCAAGTGTCCAGTGTCAACAAGTGTCTGCAGAAATTCAAAATCTCCCTTATCCTGTAGTCACTTTTTTCACACCTGTGCCATCGAGCCTGTGACATATCACTGTGATATTCAGTGGGCCTCACACAATCCAAGTGTCCAGTGTCCACAAGTGTCTGCAGAAATTCAAAATCTCCCTTATCCTGTAGTCACTTTTTCACACCTGTGCCATCGAGCCTGTGACATAGCACTGTGATATTCAGTGGGCCTCACACAATCAAAGTGTCCAGTGTCCACAAGTGTCTGCAGAAAATCTAAATCTCCCCTGTCCTCTAGACACCTTGTACCTTGTTTTACATTACTATATAGTTTGTAGGATTTTGTCTACATTTCTACCAAAAATGAGGAAGGCTGGTGGAAGAGGCCGTGGAATTGGGCGGGGGTTGGCAGCTGGTAATGATGGTGTTGGTGGTGGATCTGCTGGTAGTGGCAAAAGCAAAATAGGACCGAATGCAGGAGGTGTTGAGCCTGCGTCATTGTCTGGCTCCATAAGGCTTCGAAGGCTTAGTTTTCTAGGAGTTGGCAAACCGCTTTTAACGCCAGAGCATCAGGAAAAAGTTTTGTCTTACATTGCTGACTCAGCCTGCAGCTCTATCGCCTCCTCTTCTGAAGTTGTAAAAAGTAAAAGCACTGAGTCGTCATTGGAGGCTCATGTTCATGAACCACACCTGTCCTTGTGTTCTTCACCACAACCAAGATTGAAGGATGACGCAGGCCATACTACTGATTACTCCATGGAGCTGTTTACACATACCATGCCTGGATTATCAAGTGAAATGGTGAATTACCCAGGCCAAGATGAATCTGACATGGAGTGCACTGATGCACAGCCGCTGATAGATGATTCTGCTGGTACATTCACTCAGAGCACTACATTGTCCTCGCAGTGTACAGAGCCAGATTCTGACCCTGATGAGACTCAGGTGCCCCTTCCCGCACACTAAACCACCATACACGGTGACACAGAGGAAGGTGCACATCACATTGAAGAGGAGGTGATGGATGACCCAGTTGTTGACCCAGATTGGCATCCATTGGGGGAAGAGGGTGCTGCTTCCAATAGCTCAGATGAGGAGCATCCACAGCAGACATCAACATCGCAACAGCTGTTATCTGGCAGGCCCGGAGCACTCCAAAGACAGGTTCCAAAAATCAAAAGAGTTGCTGGACAGCTTGTCCAGAGGGTCAAAACATCACAGCGTGCTAGGCCGCAAAATGTCTGCCAAAGTAGGAAGAGTGCAGTGTGGCACTTTTTTGAACAAAATCCTCATGATCAGGCCAAGGTTATCTGTAAGAAGTGCGCAAAGACCTTTAGCCGAGGGAAAAATCTGAAAAATTTGAATACCAGTTGCATGCTTAGACATTTAACCAGCATGCACTTGCAAGCGTGGACACAACACCAAACCTCAAATGCCACATGTGCAACTGATCACAAAGAAGGTAGTCAGCAACGCTACATTGTTTCCCCCACTGTAAGCCCACCGTTTAGCACAGCAGCAAATGTTAAGGTGTCGTTGCAAGGCCACAGCAGTCAGGGAATCCCACTGTTATATCAACGAAATACTGAATCTAGGCCATCAGAAAGAACACCAACTCCATCACCATCATCAACCCTCTCTCAGTCCGCCCTGTCCACCGCTACTTCCACCATATGCAGCTCTCAAGTCCAGCTCACCCTCCCAGACACTATGAGTAGGTCAAGAAAGTACTCAGTCTCTCATCCGCGTACACTGGGTTTGAACGCCCACATTGCCAAACTAATCTCGTTTGAGATGATGCCCTATCGGTTGGTGGAAAGCGCAGCTTTCCGCGAACTCATGGCCTATGCAGTACCACGCTATGACCTACCCAGTCGCCACTTCTTCTCTCGCAAAGCCATCCCAGCCCTCCACCATCATGTGAAAGACCGCATTGTCCATGCACTCAAGCAGTCAGTGAGTGGAAAGGTGCACCTCACAACTGATGCATGGTCCAGTCGGCATGGCCAGGGCCGTTACGTGTCCATCACTGCGCACTGGGTTAATGTGGTGGATGCAGGGTCCACAGGGGACAGCGGTGGTGGGACAGTGCTGCCTAGCCCACGGTATAGGAAACAGTTGGCTGTAGGCGTTCCACCCTCCTCCTCCTCCTCCTCCTCCAGAAGCGAAAGCTCGTCCACAGAGCGCAGTCGTACGAGCACTCCTTCTGCAGCTGCCACTGTTGCACACGAGGTGTCCCCCTATCGAGCAGCTAGTGGAAAGCGTCAGCAGGCTGTGTTGCAGATGATGTGTTTGGGCGACACACACACTGCCGAGGTGCTGGCCGAGTACTTGAAGCGACAAACTGAGTCATGGCAGGGAAGTGTACATCTTGAGGCAGGCAAGGTAGTTAGTGATAACGGCCGTAATTTTGTGTCAGCCATAGCCCTTTCAAAACTCAGCCACATACCTTGCTTGGCTCACACCTTGAACCTGGTGGTGCAGTGCTTCCTCAAAAATTATCCGGAGTTAACAGCCCTGCTCCATAAGGTGCAAAGACTGTGCGCGCACATCCGCCGGTCGCCTGTACACTCCGTTCGTATGCAGAAGCTGCAGCGATTGCTCCACCTTCCCAACCACCGCCTCATTATCGACATTGAAACAAGGTGGAACTCCACCCTGCACATGGTGGAGCGGCTGTGCGAGCAGAGGCAGGCCATAATGCATTTGTGGGAGGATACACGGCCAGGCACTTTGAGAGCAGACATGGAGTTGACAGGTGTGCAGTGGTCGAAGCTGAAAGACCTCTGTAAAGTCCTTCAGTGTTTTGAGGAATGCACACGGCTGGTAAGCGCAGACGACTCCATCCTAAGCATGAGCATCCCACTTATGCGTCTGCTCATGCAAACTTTGACGCACCTTAAGGAGCAGGCGTCTGCAGCCATTGTTGACGAGGAGGAAGAGGTGGAGGGAATCCTTGATGACATTCAGCCATTGTCTGCTCAGGGACCTCTCCTGGACGAGTTGGAGGAAGAAGAGGAGGAGGAGGATGATGATGGGGATGATTACTTAGGGGAGAAGGATGCATCTCGTGGGGCAAGTGAAAATGTTGGCGTGGCAAGGTCTGGTACAGGGTTTGTGCGTGACTGGAGGGATGTGGATTTGCCAGAAGGTGCTCCTCCAACCAGCACTCGCAGTGCATCATTGACATCGGGAACATTGGCCCACATGTCAGATTATGCCTTGCGGATCCTAAAAAGGGACCCCCGCGTTGCCAAAATGATGAACGATGACGACTACTGGTTGGCCAGCATCCTGGATCCACGCTATAAAGGCAAATTACAAAACATCATGCCACAGGAGAACCTTGACCTAATATTGGCTAATAAACAAGCAACTCTGGTAAATCGGTTGCTTGAGGCATTCCCAGCACACAGCAGCGGTGATGGTTCTCACACGAGATGTACGGGCCGGGGGCAGCTTGGCAGAGGTGTTCATGGTGCACACAGCAGAAGTGGCGTTGGAGACAGGGGTTTCATGACAATGTTGTGGACTGATTTTTCAAGTACCGCTCACACAACTGGTAATACAGCATCGATGGAAAGTGACAGGAGACAGCAGTTGTCAACTATGGTTACAAACTACTTTTCCTCCCATATCGATGTTCTCCCACACAGGTCATTCCCCTTTGACTATTGGGCTGCTAAACTGGACACCTGGCCTGAATTGGCACAATATGCCCTACAGGAGCTCGCTTGCCCAGCTGCAAGTGTGCTATCGGAAAGAGTCTTCAGTGCAGCTGGATCAATCCTGACAGAAAAAAGGACCCGTCTGTCAACCCAAAATGTGGATGATCTAACCTTCGTTAAAATGAACCATGCATGGGTTTCCAAGGATTTTGTCCCACCTTCCCCTGATGACACATAGGGTGACAGAAAAATGGCTTGCTTTGGTCCACCTCTTCCTGGGACTTGACCTATTTCACCTTTTGCATCAGCTGAATGTCCAACATCAACATATGCCACTTTCTAAAACTCCCTAACTGTGCTGCCTCCCCCCATGGCCGGGGTCACCACCTAGCGCATGACACCGTGCGAGTGCCGTTGCCCTGGACAGGTGGGTAGGCCGACTCTTGGGCGCGGGCACTGGCACAGGGTCCCTCATAGTGCAATCAAGTGTCTCTGACGGTGGTGGTGCACACCCGCCGTCAGACACACCGCCGTACTTTGAGGGGCCCAGTGCCAGTACCGACGCCCACGAGTGGGCCCCCCTTGCTTGGGCAGGGCCCCAGCATTTGCAATCTTTACCTCTCCCTGCTCCTCCGCTGTGTAGTCTGGGCCGTCAAATCCATACTGTGCCTGACACCGTCTGAGCCTGCCTCCTGATGTATAGACATATCTTTTGAATGTGTGCGCTATCCATACATGTTATCTGCGGATACGGTACCCTTTCTCACCTTTGTGCAATCACTTGCAAGCCATACTGTGCCTGACACCGTCTGAGCCTGCCTCCTGATGTATAGACATATCTTTTGAATGTGTACGCTATCCATACATGTTATCCGGGGATACAGTACCCTTTCTCACATTTGTGCAATCACTTGCAAGCCATACTGGGCCTTACACCATCTGAGCCTGCCTCCTGATGTATAGACATATCTTTTGAATGTGTACGCTATCCATACATGTTATCCGGGGATATGGTACCCTTTCTCACCTTTGTGCAATCACTTGCAAGCCATACTGGGCCTTACACCGTCTGAGCCTGCCTCCTGATGTATAGACATATCTTTTGAATGTGTACGCTATCCATACATGTTATCCGGGGATACGGTACCCTTTCTCACCTTTGTGTAATCACTTGCAAGTAGTGTTGAGCATTCCGATACCGCAAGTATCCGGTGTCGGCCGATATTAGCTGTATCGGAATTCCGATACTTAGTTCCGATACTTTTTTCATATCGAATACCGGAATTGGAAGTTCCCATAATGCTAGGAGCCCGCTCGATTTGATTCAGCCAATGGGGATCCTCAGAAGTGTGGGCATATCCTGTTAGGCATGTAGGCATGTTAACTACTGGCATGGCTGTGATTGGCTGCTGAAATGATGTCATGATGGACTATAAAAAGCGCTGCAGCCGCCATTTCTGGTCACTCTGCTGTGAATTCAGTTAGGGACAGGCTGCTGTTGAAGACTGTGAGGGACAGTTAGAAATAGCGATTCTAAAAACAATATTGTGCTTTATCCAGGCTACATAAACCACCACTGTAGCTTGCTTTTCCCTAGCAGCGCTGCTTTCACAGCTGTCTGCAAGGGCTGTGTGAGTGCAGACCCACGCTGTGTTGTGTGTCCTGCAGGCACGTCTGCTTGTAGGCCGGCCAGCGTGTGTCTCTGCCTCATACACATTTTTCTTTTATTGCTGCTTTTTTTTTCTCCTGTATAGTGTGCTTCCGTACGTATCCATATACGTTGGTAGCAAACACTAAAGGAGTGGACGGACAGCGGAGCCTTTCAGCAGCCTTTCAGTGCTATAGCCCATTTCTCTGCACTGTTTTTGGCTGTCTGATAGGTCTCTCTGTGTGTGAGTGCAGCTCACGTTGCAGTGTGTTCTACAGCCACCGCTAGCTGTAGTCCGCTCAGCGTGCGTCACTGCCTCATACATAGTTTTTTTTTTGCAGCAAATTTAGCCAGATTTTTGCTCCTATATTAGTGTGCTTCCAACCACATCCATTGTCATTGGTTGGTTGCAAACACTATATAGGATTAGATAGAGGAGCCTTTTTGCTGGCTTGTGCCCTTCAGGGCCAGCCAGGCTAGTATCACCCTATTTTTTGGAGCCTCATCAATTGCATTGTAGGTTAGCTGCCTGCATTGTAATCGCTCCAAAAAGTTTGTGATACTATAGCTTTCAAACTTTGGTCACATCCTTTCCTTTCCCCCACCCAAAAAAAAAAAAGAAATAAAGTTCACCAAACACTCCACTTTACAGTTGTCTAGGCCACATTAGATCATATTAAAGTGTAGTACACACACTCTTAGCCAAATTTGTGTTTCTTATACTGGTTAGCAGGTGTTCAGGAATAAGAACACTAAGCCACCCCTTTTTTACTTTTCTGCCTATCTTTATCAGTCTACCAAGATGAAGAAGGCAGGGAGTAAGGCACGTGGTCGTGGCCGTGGAGTTTCAGCAGGGAGAGGACGGGGGGATTCAGCAGGGAGAGGACATGGGGATTCGGTATCTGCTGTGGCCACCAGTGACCTGGCATCCCCCACTTTTACCAGGCAACAGTCCTTCATGCGCAGCTTTGTAGGACCTCGCCATACCCCACTGCTGCGTGACGAACAAATTGAAGCCGTTGTCGGATGGATGGCAGCTAACGCATCCACTTCAATGACTTCCGCATCCTCCCAAGGCCAGAGCACTGAAGAGCAACCATCTGTCTCTTCACCTCCTGCCAAATTGCCCAGGCAGTCTGAGAGCCCTGGACAGGAGCCATCTCAATCTTTACTTCTGTTCTCAGAATCTGTTGGCTTGGAAAGAGGTGGCCAGCCAAGCAGCATTCTAGAGCGTGAAGAAGAGGGAGTATGCAGTGATGCGCAACTGCTTTGTCCCTCTGAATCTGAAGAGGCGGGTGGGCCAGTGCCTATGGTCAGCACACCTCAGTATGCATCAGATGATGATGAGACTCAGTTGCCAATTTCTGGTGCGTACGGTGCTGGCGAGACAACCCAGGACCAGCCGGTGCTTGAAAAGGGGAGTGGAGATGATGAGGTCCTTGACCCATCATGGCGTCAGCCACAGGAAGGTGGTGGGAGCAGCTCTGAGGAAGAGATTCCCCGATCGGCCAAAAGAGGAGGGAGAGGGCGGGGGCAGACTTGGTTGCCTGTAGCCTCCACTTTGGCACCCGTGAGGAGCAATCCTCTTCCAAAACACAAAACGGGCGCTCCCAGGACTTGCAGTGCGTGGTCTTTTTTTGACACAGTTGCAGATGACATTTGCTTTGTCAAATGCAAGCTGTGTCATCAGAAAGTGAAACGAGGGAAAAATGTGAGCAACCTCAATACCACAAATATGTGGAAACATGTGCGTACCAAGCACGAGGTGGAGTTACACAGACACACTGAAGATGTAGGCCAACCTTCAGCAGCACCTACCACCTCTTCAGCTCGTGTTGGGGCCTCTTCCTCCAGCTCACACACAGCTGGTTCGGCTTCCTCACTGGAACGCCATGGAAGAACCACTGCCACTGTTGTCCAGAGACCCAGTGAAATTCCACCCACTGAACCACGTTCGCAGTCATCAGCACCCTCCCAGGCCACTCACCAGCAATCGGTAGCACAGGCATGGGAGAAAAAGCGGCCATACTCGGCAAACCATCCCCGAACACTGGCTCTGAATGCCGGCATTGCCAAACTACTGGTCCTTGAGATGCTGTCATTCAGGCTGGTGGAGACTGACACATTCCGGAACTTTATGTCATTGGCAGTTCCACAATACAATGTGCCCAGCCGCTTTTATTTCAGCAGGCAAGCTGTCCCTGCCCTGCAAAAGCATGTGGAGGGAAAAATTAAAAATGCGCTACTAAATGCCGTCAGTAGCAAGGTCCACCTGACCACCGATGCGTGGACCAGTAGCCATGGACAGGGACGATACCTTTCCCTCACTGCCCATTGGGTCAATGTTGTGGAGCCGGGTACAGATCTGGAGAGTGGCTCTGTACGTATTCTGCCAACTCCAAGGATTGCAGGAATGCAGTCTGTACATATTGAGTCCTCCTCCTACTCTAGTTCCTCGGAATCAGCACTGTGTGAGCCTGTTAGGCCAGATATGAGCACAGGTCTGGCCAAACGTCAACAGGCCGTCCTTAAATTAATTTCTTTGGGGAATCGGAGCCACACAGCACAGGAGCTCTGGAATGCCATCAAGCAGGAGAGCGATGTGTGGTTTGTGCCAGCGAATCTCCAGCCAGGTTTGGTAGTGAGTGACAATGGCCGAAATCTAGTGGCAGCTCTGGGCCTAGGCAACCTCACTCACATACCATGTCTGGCACACGTGCTCAATTTGGTCGTGCAGAGCTTTCTGAGGGACTATCCGGATCTTGATGCACTGCTGCACAAGGTTCGCCTAGAGTGTGCTCACTTGCGGCGTTCCAGCATGGCAAGATCGCGCATTGCATCTCTGCAACGCCGATTCCGCCTGCCAGAACATCGCATCATATGTGACCTCCCCACCAGGTGGAATTCAACGTTACATATGTTGGAGCGGTTTTGTGAGCAGCAGGCAGCAGTAATGGAGTACCAGCTGCATCAGGCGCAAACAAGTCGCACTGTGCGCCGGACACACTTCACCACCACTGAGTGGGCCACTATGAGGGACATCTGCCAAGTTTTGCGTGCCTTCGATGACTCCACGCGGATGGCCAGTGCAGATGATGCACTAATCAGCATGACTGTCCCCCTCATCTGTCTGCTTCAAAAAACCTTACAAGCACTAATTGAGGAGGTTTTTGAAGAGGTCGAGGATGAGCAGTCAGAAATGCCATCTGTTTCTGGCAAGTCTGCGCAATGTGCTTCCACACAAAGGCCCAGGCAGGGGACACTTAGTGAGGAGGATGACGAGGAGTCAATGGAGGAGGAGGAACACATCTCTCCAGAGGAGGGAGGTACACAAGGCTCTAGTAGTCAGTGTGTACAGCGAGGGTGGGGTGATGCTGAGCAGGCAGAGATGCTGCCTCAAGCTGGGGACAGCGTTTCCGGTCCAGTTGGCAGTCTGCAGCACATCGTTGATTTCATGCTGCAGTGCTTGTTAAATGACCGCCGCATCGCCAACATTCTCCACACGGCTGATTATTGGGTGTACACCCTCCTAGATCCTCGCTACCGGGACAACTTACAAGGCCTCATACCACAGTTGAACCGGGAGCGAAAAATGCGGGAGTACCAAGAAACACTTGTGCAGGCCATCATGTTCTCCATTCCCCCCACAAGTGTTGCTGGTAGTGCTTTTCAAAGCAGCCATGTGGGTAGAGGCAGTGGAGGAAGCTCTGCACAAAGAGGTAGCAGAGGCAGTGCCGCAGGACAAGGCAAGGCCAGTATGGCCCAAATGTGGAAAAGTTTTGTGGGACCGCCACAAACGGCTACACCATCACAGATGGCTCCAGTCAGTAAGAGGCAACGTTTCCGTCAGATGGTGACAGACTACTTGTCGTGCCCTGTTAGTGTTCTCCCAGACGGCTCTTCCCCGTTCAAGTATTGGGTCTCTAAGCTGGATACATGGCCAGAGCTTAGCCAGTATGCATTGGAGGTGCTGGCTTGCCCTGCTGCCTGTGTATTATTGGAACGTGTCTTTAGTGCTGCAGGTGGTGTGGTAACAGACCGTCGGACGCGACTATCCGCCGATAATGTTGACCGGCTTACTTTTGTGAAAATGAACAAGGCCTGGATCTCACCTGAATTTGCCAGTCCTGTTCCAGAATAAATAATTGGCTGGCAACAGGATCCAGGTCTCCTGTTGTGTTCATGTTTCTATGACCTGAACTTTATTTCCTGGGCTACAGCAACGCCCGTTGTTGCTCAGAAGTGCTGTCCGCACAGACAAAACACTCGCTCATGTGTAAGTGGGGTTCGGTAACGTCAGCTGATCCCCTGCTGTGTGTACGGCAAACTCTCCTGCTGCCTACAACTTCTGACTACCTCTGATTTAATATGTTCTCTGATTTGCCCTCTGTCTCCACTCTGTTTTGAGTATTTCCTCCGGCCTACAACACCGCCTGTTTCTGCTCTCAAGTGCCGTCTGCACAATCCACACTTGATCCTGTGGTACCTGGGTCCTGTAACATCTGCTCATCTCCAGAGCTGAGCACGGCAATGTCTTCTGCTTTGTCTACATTCCCACTACTTGTAGTGGAAATGTGGACAGAGCAGGAGACATTGCCTGACTCACCTCTAGGGAGAAGCTGCTGTTACAGAACCCCAGTAACACAGGAACAAGTGTGGGTTGTGCAGACGGCATTTCAGAGCAGCAACTGGCGTGGTTGGAAGCCAGCGGAAATACTCGAAACAGAGTGAAGACAGAGGCCTAATTGGAGTACGTTGACAGTTAGTAGTAGTCTAGAAACAATCGCAAACTGCCACCAAGTAGGCCTCGGCCTACTACCTGATTTTCCCTGGGCTCCGACACCGCCAGTTGGTGCTCAGAAGTGCTGTCCGCACAGACAAAACACTCGCTCATGTGTAAGTGGGGTTCGGCAACGTCAGCTGATCCCCTGCTGTGTGTATGGCAAAGTGTCCTGCTCCCTCCACAGTCAAACAACCTCAGATTTACACCTGGCTCCAAGTAGGCCTCGGCCTACTACCTCATTTTCCCTGGCTCCGACAACGCCAGTTGGTGCTCGGAAGTGCTGTCCGCACAGACAAAACACTCGCTCATATGTAAGTGGGGTTCGGTAACGTCAGCTGATCCCCTGCTGTGTGTACGGCAAACTCTCCTGCTGCCTACAACTTCTGACTACCTCTGATTTAATATGTTCTCTGATTTACCCTCTGTCTCCACTCTGTTTTGAGTATTTCCTCCGGCCTACAACACCGCCTGTTTCTGCTCTCAAGTGCCGTCTGCACAATCCACACTTGATCCTGTGGTACCTGGGTCCTGTAACATCTGCTCATCTCCAGAGTTGAGCACGGCAATGTCTCCTGCTTTGTCTACATTCCCACTACTTGTAGTGGAAATGTGGACAGAGCAGGAGACATTGCCTGACTCACCTCTAGGGAGAAGCTGCTGTTACAGAACCCCAGTAACACAGGAACAAGTGTGGGTTGTGCAGACAGCATTTCAGAGCAGCAACTGGCGTGGTTGGAAGCCAGCGGAAATACTCGAAACAGAGTGAAGACAGAGGCCTAATTGGAGTACGTTGACAGTTAGTAATAGTCTAGAAACAATCGCAAACTGCCACCAAGTAGGCCTCGGCCTACTACCTGATTTTCCCTAGGCTCCGACACCGCCAGTTGGTGCTCAGAAGTGCTGTCCGCACAGACAAAACACTCGCTCATGTGTAAGTGGGGTTCAGTAACGTCAGCTGATCCCCTGCTGTGTGTATGGCAAAGTGTCCTGCTCCCTCCTCAGTAAAACAGCCTCAGATTTACACCTGGCTCCAAGTAGGCCTCGGCCTACTACCTCATTTTCCCTGGGCTCCGACAACGCAAGTTGGTGCTCGGAAGTGCTGTCCGCACAGACAAAACACTCGCTCATGTGTAAGTGGGGTTCAGTAACGTCAGCTGATCCCCTGCTGTGTGGAGGGCAAACTGCTGCTGCCTCCAAATTGTAACTACTTCAGATTTAAACATTCTCTGATTTGGCCTCGGTCTCCACTCTGTCTCTAGTATTTCCCCTGACCTCCAACACTGCCAGTTCCTGCTCACAGTTGCCGTCCACGCATTCCACACGTGTTCCTGTGTTACTGGGGTTCTGTTACGTCAGCAGATCCCCCAATATGTGTCCGCCACTGTCTCCTGCGCTGTCCACCTTCCCACTGCAAGCGGTGGGAATGTGGACAGAGCAGGAGACAGTGGCAGACACACATCAGGGGATCTGCTGACATTACAGAATCCCAGTAACACAGCAACACGTGTGGATTGGGCAGACGGCTACTGTACGCATAAACTGGCGGTGTTGGTAGTCACGTGAAATCCTGGAAACAGAGTGGAGACAGATGCCTAATTGGAGCACGTTGACAGTCTGTTGTAGCCTACAAACACTGTAAAACTGCCACCAAGTAGGCCTCGGCCTGCACCCTGGTTCTCCCTGGGCTCCAACAACGCTAGTTGGTGCTCAGAAGTGCTGTCCACACAGAAAAACACACTCATTCATGTGAATGTGGGGGTCAGTAACGTCAGCTGATCCCCTGCTGTGTGGAGGGCAAAGTGTCCTGCTCCCTTCAAAGTCAAAATACCTCAGCTTTACACCTGGCTCCTAGTAGGCCTCGCCCTGCACCATGATTGTCCCTGGGTTCCAACAACGCTAGTTGGTGCTCGGAAGTGCTGTTCACACAGAAAAACACACTCGTTCATGTGAAAGTGGGGTTCGGTAACGTCAGCTGATCCCCTGCTGTGTGGAGGGCAAAGTGTCCTGCTCCCTCAAAAGTCAAAATACCTCAGCTTTACACCTGGCTCCTAGTAGGCCTCGGCCTGCACCATGATTGTCCCTGGGCTCCAACAACGCTAGTTGGTGCTCGGAAGTGCTGTCCACACAGAAAAACACACTCGTTCATGTGAAAGTGGGGTTCAGTAACGTCAGCTGATCCCCTGCTGTGTGGAGGGCAAACTGCTGCTGCCTCCAAATTGTAACTACTTCAGATTTAAACATTCTCTGATTTGGCCTCTGTCTCCACTCTGTCTCTAGTATTTCCCCTGACCTCCAACACCGCCAGTTCCTGCTCACAGTTGCCGTCCACGCATTCCACACGTGTTCCTGTGTTACTGGGGTTCTGTTACGTCAGCAGATCCCCCAATGTGTGTCCGCCACTGTCTCCTGCGCTGTCCACCTTCCCACTGCAAGTGGTGGGAATGTGGACAGAGCAGGAGACATTGGCAGACAAACATCAGGGGATCTGCTGACATTACAGAATCCCAGTAACACAGGAACATGTGTGGATTGGGCAGACGGCTACTGTACGCATAAACTGGCGGTGTTGGTAGTCACGTGAAATCCTGGAAACAGAGTGGAGACAGATGCCTAATTGGAGCACGCTGACAGTCTGTTTTAGCCTACAAACCATCTAAAACTGCCACCAAGTAGGCCTCGGCCTGCACCCTGGTTCTCCCTGGGCTCCAACAGCGCTAGTTGGTGCTCGGAAGTGCTGTCCACACAGAAAAACACACTCGTTCATGTGAAAGTGGGGGTCAGTAATGTCAGCTGATCCCCTGCTGTGTGGAGGGCAAAGTGTCCTGCTCCCTCCAAAGTCAAAATACCTCTGCTTTACACCTCGCTCCTAGTAGGCCTCGGCCTGCACCATGATTGTCCCTGGGTTCCAACAATGCTAGTTGGTGCTCGGAAGTGCTGTCCACACAGAAAAACACACTCGTTCATGTGAAAGTGGGGTTCAGTAACGTCAGCTGATCCCCTGCTGTGTGGAGGGCAAACTGCTACTGCCTCCAAATTCAAACAACGTCTTATCTTAAACTGCCTCCAAGTAGGCCTCAGCCTACAAAATGACTATCCCTGGGCTCCAACATCGTCAGTTGTTGCTCGGAAGTGCCGTCCATACAGAAAAACACACTCGTTCATGTGAAAGTGGGGGTCAGTAACGTCAGCTGATCCCCTGCTGTGTGGAGGGCAAACTGCTGCTGCCTCCAAATTGTAACTACTTCAGATTTAAACATTCTCTGATTTGGCCTCTGTCTCCACTCTGTCTCTAGTATTTCCCCTGACCTCCAACACCGCCAGTTCCTGCTCACAGTAGCCGTCCACGCATTCCACACGTGTTCCTGTGTTACTGGGGTTCTATAACATCAGCAGATCCCCCAATATGTGTCCGCCACTGTCTCCTGCGCTGTCCACCTTCCCACTGCAAGCGGTGGGAAGGTGGACAGAGCAGGAGACAGTGGCAGACACACATCAGGGGATCTGCTGACATTACAGAATCCCAGGAACACAGCAACACGTGTGGATTGGGCAGACGGCTACTGTACGCATAAACTGGCGGTGTTGGTGGTCACGTGAAATCCTGGAAACAGAGTGGAGACAGATGCCTAATTGGAGCACGTTGACAGTCTGTTGTAGCCTACAAACAATCTAAAACTACCACCAAGTAGGCCTCGGCCTACACCATGATTGTCCCTGGGCTCCAACAACGCCAGTTGGTGCTCGGCAGTGTCTTTGGCACGGGGACTCCCTGTTGCCCAGCCTGGTTCCAGCACGCCTGCTGTTTCCGGGTAGTGTCAAGGTCACTATGCCACCAATCCATTGTCCTGTCGTCTTGCGGCCGGGTTAGCCGACTCTACGGTGCCTGCAGTTTAGGTGACTCCTATGTTGGCTGCGGGAACTGGCACTGAAGGCTGGATCCATAGTGCCAATGGGACATGGACCCCCTGTAGGACTGTGGGTTTCGGTAACTGCGGCCGGCTTGCGGCCTGGCTACTTTGCTTTCAATGGATACCTTCTGCTACCCACCCGGGTTCCAGCACTGTCTGCTGGTTCTCGCCAGAGCCTTTGGCCTAGGTGCCTCCATCTCGGTATACGAGGTCCAGCACCATCAGCTGGTCCTTGGTAGTGCTTTCTAGCACAGGTACCTCCTGCCTAGTAACCGTGGTCCAACACCGTCAGCTGTTCCTCGGTAGTGCCATTGGCTCTTGTAGCTTTTGATACCCATCTGGGTTCCAGAACCGTCAGCTGGTTCTCAGCAGTGTCTTTGGCACGGGGACTCCCTGTTGCCCAGCCTGGTTCCAGCACGCCTGCTGTTTCCGGGTAGTGTCAAGGTCACTATGCCACCAATCCGTTGTCCTGTCGTCTTGCGGCCGGGTTAGCCGACTCTACGGTGCCTGCAGTTTAAGTGACTCCTATGTGGGCTGCGGGAACTGGCACTGAAGGCTGGATCCGTAGTGCCAATGGGACAGGGACCCCCTGTAGGACTGTGGGTTTTGGTAACTGCGGCCGGCTTGCGGCCTGGCTACTTTGCTTTCAATGAGTACCTTCTGCTACCCACCCGGGTTCCAGCACTGTCTGCTGGTTCTCGCCAGAGCCTTTGGCCTAGGTGCCTCCATCTCAGTATCCGAGGTCCAGCACCGTCAGCTGGTCCTTGGTAGGGCTTTTTAGCACAGGTACCTTCTGCTTAGTAACCGTGGTCCAGCACCGTCAGTTGGTCCTCGGTAGTGCCATTGGCTCTTGTTCCTTCTGCTACCCATCCGGGTGCCAGCACTGTCTGCTGGTTCTCGCCACAGCCTTTGGCCTAGGTGCCTACATCTCGGTATCCGAGGTCCAGCACCGTCAGCTGGTCCTTGGTAGTGCTTTTAAGCACAGGTACCTTCTGCTTAGTAACCGTGGTACAGCACCGTCAGTTGGTCCTCAGTAGTGCCATTGGCTCTTGTTCCTTCTGCTACCCATTCGAGTGCCAGCACTGTCTGCTGGTTCTCGCCACAGCCTTTGGCCTAGGTGCCTCCATCTCGGTATCCGAGGTCCAGCACCGTCAGCTGGTCCTTGGTAGTGCTTTTTAGCACAGGTACCTTCTGCTTAGTAACCGTGGTCCAGCACGGTCAGTTGGTCCTCGGTAGTGCCATTGGCTCTTGTTCCTTCTGCTACCCATCCGGGTGCCAGCACTGTCTGCTGGTTCTTGCCACAGCCTTTGGCCTAGGTGCCTCCATCTCGGTATCCGAGGTCCAGCACCGTCAGCTGGTCCTTGGTAGTGCTTTTTAGCACAGGTACCTTCTGCTTAGTAACCGTTGTCCAGCACCGTCAGTTGGTCCTCGGTAGTGCCATTGGCTCTTGTTCCTTCTGCTACCCATCCGGGTGCCAGCACTGTCTGCTGGTTCTCGCCACAGCCTTTGGCCTAGGTGCCTCCATCTCGGTATCCGAGGTCCAGCACCGTCAGCTGGTCCTTGGTAGTGGTTTCTAGCACAGGTACCTCCTGCATAGTAACCGGGGTCCAGCACCGTCAGCTGTTCCTCAGTAGTGCCATTGGCTATTGTTCCTTCTGCTGCCACTACGGGTTCCAGTACTGTCAGCTGGTTCTCGCATGAAGACAACCACCAAGATACAGAACAAAAGACAGAAGAACAAGATGCAGAAGAAGCAAAAGCAGAAGAACAGAAAGCAGAAGAACATTAAGCATAAGACAAAAAATCAGCATAGAAGAAATCAAAATTATAAGCAGAAGAAGACTAAGCAGTAAATGGGGGTGAGTCCGTTCCTCCTCGTGGTGCCCCTGGAAAATGCCTGCTGCTGCAGGCCAAACTGAACGCGGACAAATCCTGTTGTAAATCTTTTGTGACAGGCAGAACGTAAGGTGTAATCTTATAACTTTTATAGATAAGTACTACAGGAATGCCTGTCTCCATAAGAAAATGAAGAAAAAGAAGAATAGGAAGAAGATGAAGAAATAGCATCTGAAAATTAATAATAGCTGAATAAGAAGAATATGAAGAATGGAAAAAAAAATTAATGGGAAGAAGGTGAAGAAGAAGAAGATGAATAAGGTGAAGAAAAAGTTGATGAAAAAAATGCTACTGCTGCGGATCATGAAGGAGAAAGTGTGGGAGAAGTACAAAAGAAGGTGAAGAGCGTGGAAGTTGTGAAACATACATATCTGACTAAATATAAAAAAGTTAACATAGTCAATATCTTTTTAACTCCGAACGTCTTGAAAAAAAAAATTGGAATTAATGCTATGCCGTGTGATTTGAATAAACCACTATGCTTTTAATGTCTCCTCCACCTCCCACAATACATTCTACATGATTCTTATTTGTTTTCAATTATGTAGAATTAGCTAACAAGGAAATAAAGGACTTTTTTTAATTCCGATACCGGAAGTCCCATTGACTTGAATGGGACTTCCGGTATCGGAATCGGCGATACCCGATATTTTTTTCGTATCGGGCGATACCATCTGATACGATATTTTTGGGTATCGAACGGTATCGCTCAACACTAGTGTTGAGCATTCCGATACTGCAAGTATCGGGTATCGGCCGATACTTGCTGTATCGGAATTCCGATACCGACTTCCGATATTTTTTCAATATCGGAATTCGGCATCGGAATCGGAAGTTCAAAGTTGATTGACAGCCTGACGTCATCATGATGCGCGGTGTGTGCGCATCATGATGCGCCGTCATTTCGGGCCTTCCGGGGGTCTCTGCCGGCCTGCCGGGGGGCTGTGTGGACTGCCCGGGGTCTGTACCGGCCTGCCGGGGGGGCTGTGCCGGCCTGCCGGTGGTCTGTGCACCCTGCGGGGGTCTGTACCGGCCTGCCGGGGGGCTGTGCCGGCCTGCCGGTGGTCTGTGCACCCTGCGGGGGTCTGTACCGGCCTGCCGGGGGGCTGTGCCGGCCTGCCGGTGGTCTGTGCACCCTGTGGGGGTCTGTACCGGCCTGCCGGGGGGCTGTGCCGGCCTGCCGGGGGGCTGTGCTGATGTCCGGGGGTCTGTGCAAGCATCGTCCGATGGGACTACAAGTCCCATCTGGCGATGCCTGCTACCATGACAGTGATTGACACATTAGCCAATGATGGGACAGTAGTAGTCCCATCATCCGGCTAATGTGTTAAATGTTAAAAAAAAAAAAAAAAATACTACATACATACTACATGCATGCTACATACATACTACATGCTACATACATACTACATGCTACATACATACTACATATATACTACATGCATGCTACATACATACTACATGCTACATACATGCTACATATATACTACATGCATGCTACATACATACTACATACATACTACATGCTACATACATACTACATACACTCACTGGCCACTTTATTAGGTACACCATGCTAGTAAGGGGTTGGACCCCCTTTTGCCTTCAGAACTGCCTCAATTCTTCGTGGCAGAGATTCAACAAGGTGCTGGAAGCATTCCTCAGAGATTTTGGACCATATTGACATGATGGCATCACACAGTTGGCGCAGATTTGTCGGCTGCACATCCCTGATGCGAATCTCCCATTCCACCACATCCCAAAGATGCTCTATTGGATTGAGATCTGGTGACTGAGGAGGCCATTTGAGTACAGTAAACTCATTGTCATGTTCAAGAAACCAATCTGAGATGATTCGAGCTTTATGACATGGCGCATTATCCTGCTGAAAGTAGCCATCAGATGTTGGGTACATTGTGGTCATAAAGGGATGGACATGGTCAGCAACAATACTCAGGTAGGCTGTGGCGTTGCAACGATGCTCGATTGGTACCAAGGGGCCCAAAGAGTGCCCAGAAAAAATTCCCCACACCATGACACCACCACCACCAGCCTGAACCGTTGATACAAGGCAGGATGGATCCATGCTTTCATGTTGTTTACGCCAAATTCTGACCCTACCATCCGAATGTCGCAGCAGAAATCGAGACTCATCAGACCAGGCAACGTTTTTCCAATCTTCTACTGTCCAATTTCGATGAGCTTGTGCAAATTTTAGCCTCAGTTTCCTGTTCTTAGCTGAGAGGAGTGGTACCCAGTGTGGTCTTCTGCTGCTGTAGCCCATCTGCCTCAAAGTTCGACGCACTGTGCGTTCAGAGATGCTCTTCTGCCTACCTTGGTTGTAACGGGTGGCAATTTGAGTCACTGTTGCCTTTCTATCAGCTCGAACCAGTCTGCCCATTCTCCTCTGACCTCTGGCATCAACATGGCATTTCCGGCCACAGAACTGCCGCTCACTGGATTTTTTTTCTTTTTCGGACCATTCTCTGTAAACCCTAGAGATGGTTGTGCGTGAAAATCCCAGTAGATCAGCAGTTTCTGAAATTCTCAGACCAGCCCTTCTGGCACCAACAATCATGCCACGTTCAAAGGCACTCAAATCACCTTTCTTCCCCATACTGATGCTCGGTTTGAACTGCAGGAGATTGTCCTGACCATGTCTACATGCCTAAATGCACTGAGTTGCCGCCATGTGATTGGCTGATTAGAAATTAAGTCTTAACACACAGTTGGACAGGTGTACCTAATAAAGTGGCCAGTGAGTGTATATACTACATACATACTACATACATGCTACATACATACTACATACATACTACATGCATGCTACATACTACATACATGCTACATACATACTACATGCTACATACATACTACATATATACTACATACATGCTACATGCTACATACATACTACATATATACTACATGCATGCTACATATATACTACATGCATGCTACATACATACTGAATGCTACATGCATACTACATACATACTACATACATACTACATGCTACATACATACCACATATATACTACATACATGCTACATGCTACATGCTACATACATACTACATACATACTATATACATGCTACATGCTACATACATACTACATATATACTACATGCATGCTACATACATACTACATATATACTACATGCATGCTACATACATACTGCATGCTACATGCATGCTACATACATACTACATACATACTACATGCTACATACATACCACATATATACTACATACATACAATACATTCATACAATACATACATAGACATACAGTACATATAACATAGAGTAACATACTTACCAATACTTGTCACATTGTTCCCCGAAGCCATTGTCTTTTCCGGAATAAATATTAACATAACAAACCACAAAAATACTCACCCACGATCCGAAGCAGTCCACGAGTGTGTCCCACGATGATCTTGGGTAGAGAACTGCAGCATCAGATGATGCTGCCGTTCTCTACGGGCTGCAGGAATCCAATGACGGAAGGTAGGTATCCTTCCGCACTGTATTCCTCCGCCACTTAAAAAAAAAAAAGTCCCTAGTCTCATTTTATGCCATTGCTGCGTGGGAAATTCCCACACAGCAATGGCATAAAGTGAGACTAGGGACTTTTTTTTTTTTAAGTGGCGGAGGAATACAGTGCGGAAGGATACCTACCTTCCGTCATTGGATTCCTGCAGCCCGTAGAGAATGGCAGCATCATCTGATGCTGCAGTTCTCTACCCAAGATCGTCGTGGGACACACTCGTGGACTGCTTCGGATCGTGGGTGAGTATTTTTGTGGTTTGTTATGTTAATATTTATTCCGGAAAAGACAATGGCTTCGGGGAACAATGTGACAAGTATTGGTAAGTATGTTACTCTATGTTATATGTACTGTATGTCTATGTATGTATTGTATGAATGTATTGTATATATGTAGTATATATGTAGTATGTATGTAGCATGTAGTATGTATGTAGTATGTATGTGGTATGTATGTAGCATGTAGTATGTATGTAGCATGCATGTAGCATGCATGTAGTATGTATGTAGCATGCATGTAGTATGTATGTAGTATGTATGTAGTATGTATGTAGTATGTATGTAGTATGTATGAGGTATGTATGTAGTATGTATGTAGTATGTATGTAGTATGTATGTAGTATGTATGTAGTATGTATGTAGCATGCATGTAGCATGCATGTAGCATGCATGTAGTATGTATGTAGTATGTATGTAGTATGTATGTAGCATGCAGTATGTATGTAGCATGCATGTAGCATGCATGTAGTATGTATGTAGTATGTATGTAGTATGTATGTAGCATGCAGTATGTATGTAGTATGTATGTAGCATGTATGTAGCATGTATGTAGCATGTATGTAGTATGTATGTAGTATATATGTAGTATGTATGTAGCATGTAGTATGTATGTAGCATGCATGTAGTATATATGTAGTATGTATGTAGCATGTAGTATGTATGTAGCATGTAGTATGTATGTAGCATGTAGTATGTATGTAGCATGTAGTATGTATGTAGCATGCATGTAGTATGTATGTAGTATTTTTTTTTTTTTTACATTCAACACATTAGCCGGATGATGGGACTACTACTGTCCCATCATTGGCTAATGTGTCAATCACTGTCATGGTAGCAGGCATCGCCCGATGGGACTTGTACAGACCACCGGCAGGCCGGCACAGCCCCCCGGCAGGCCGGCACAGCCCCCCGGAGCCTGCACAGACCACCAGCAGGCCGGCACAGCCCCCCGGCAGGCCGGCACAGCCCACCGGAGCCTGCACAGACCACCGGCAGGCCGGCACAGCCCCCCGGCAGGCCGGCACAGACCACCGGAGCCTGCACAGACCCCCTGGCAGGCCAGCACAGCCCCCCGAAAGGCCCGTACAGACCCCAGAGAGGCTGTACAAGGCAAAAACAGGGTTTTTCTTATTCCGATACCGGAAGTCCCATAGACTTGAATGGGACTTCCGGTATCGGAATCGGCGATACCGATACTTTTTTTAAAGATCGGCCGATCCATTCCGATCCGATACTTTGAAGTATCGGACGGTATCGCTCAACTCTACTCAACACTACTTGCAAGCCATACTGGGCCTTACACCGTCTGAGCCTGCCTCCTGATGTATAGACATATCTTTTGAATGTGTACGCTATCCATACATGTTATCCGGGGATACGGTACCCTTTCTCACCTTTGTGCAATCACGTGCAAGCCATACTGGGCCTAACACCGTCTGAGCCTGCCTCCTGATGTATAGACATATCTTTTGAATGTGTACGCTATCCATACATGTTATCCGGGGATACGGTACCCTTTCTCACCTTTGTGCAATCACGTGCAAGCCATACTGGGCCTAACACCGTCTGAGCCTGCCTCCTGATGTATAGACATATCTTTTGAATGTGTACGCTATCCATACATGTTATCCGGGGATACGGTACCCTTTCTCACCTTTGTGCAATCACGTGCAAGCCATACTGGGCCTAACACCGTCTGAGCCTGCCTCCTGATGTATAGACATATCTTTTGAATGTGTACGCTATCCATACATGTTATCCGGGGATACGGTACCCTTTCTCACCTTTGTGCAATCACTTGCAAGCCATACTGTGCCTGACACCGTCTGAGCCTGCCTCCTGATGTATAGACATATCTTTTGAATGTGTACGCTATCCATACATGTTATCCGGGGATACGGTACCCTTTCTCACCTTTGTGCAATCACTTGCAAGCCATGCTGTGCCTGACACCGTCTGAGCCTGCCTCCTGATGTACAGACATATCTTTTGAATGTGTACGCTATCCATACATGTTATCCGGGGATACGGTACCCTTTCTCACCTTTGCGCAATCACTTGCAAGCCATACTGGGCCTTACACCGTCTGAGCCTGCCTCCAGATGTATAGACATATCTTTTGAATGTGTACGCTATCCATACATGTTATCCGGGGATACGGTACCCTTTCTCACCTTTGTGCAATCACTTGCAAGTCATACTGGGCCTTACACCGTCTGAGCCTGCCTCCTGATGTATAGACATATCTTTTGAATGTGTACGCTATCCATACATGTTATCCGGGGATACAGTACCCTTTCTCACCTTTGTGCAATCACTTGCAAGCCATACTTGGCCTTACACTGTCTGAGCCTGCCTCCTGATGTATAGACATATCTTTTGAATGTGTACGCTATCCATACATGTTATCCGGGGATACGGTACCCTTTCTCACCTTTGTGCAATCACGTGCAAGCCATACTGGGCCTAACACCGTCTGAGCCTGCCTCCTGATGTATAGACATATCTTTTGAATGTGTACGCTATCCATACATGTTATCTGGGGATGCGGTACCCTTTCTCACCTATGTGCAATCACGTGCAAGCCATACTGGGCCTAACACCGTCTGAGCCTGCCTCCTGATGTATAGACATATCTTTTGAATGTGTACGCTATCCATACATGTTATCCGGGGATACGGTACCCTTTCTCACCTTTGTGCAATCACGTGTAACCCATTCTGGGCGTGAGAACGGCTGGCGAGCTGTTAAGCAAGCTACAGCACCTGTGGTTTGCACACGTAAGTTTTTCATTTTTTTCAGGAATGACGGTTAGGCCTAATTCCGGAACTGCGGTTGACCTGCACTTACTGGGAAATCATCGTTCACGAGTAATAATTGTAATCAGTGATCCCAATCACTAACGTTGTTCAGCGGGTTATCTGCACCTGTAAGCGACAAACGCTGGCCTTTTCAGTGTAGCGCACATGCAGCCACGGACATGTAAGGGCATGACACACCAGTTATTGGCCAATCTCATGTGCCAGAGCCTCACGTGTCCCTCTAGTAAGCCGGACTCGGACCGCGGGGCATGACGGAGTCTCGTTCGTTAACGGAATTAAGCTTGCAATGTGTGCATCTGTTCTGTAGCTGGCATGGTTGAGGTTGCCCGTGTTGAGTCAAATTACGCCGTAGGCTCCACTCCTGGTGGTGCCCTTCTGGACATTCCTTTAAGGTTCAGCTTTGCAACCATACTGCCCACGTAAAACAAACACTTTGCCTTCATGAACGCTGTTTGGAGGGTCATGACTCGTGGGAATAACGCCGCCCAATCAGTTAACCTGCTAGAGAGATCCTTCGTTGCTCCCAAGCATGACATCACACTCCCTAGGAGGAAGGTAATGCCACTGTGGCGACCGTAGTCCTGGGGGCGACACAAGTGCACTGATGCCCAGCCACTGCTCGATGAATCTGCTGGTACATTGACCCAGACCACTACATTCCCCTCGCACGCTACCCAGCCTGAATCTGACCCTGATGAAACTCAGGTTACCCTTCCCATATGCAGTTCCACCTTACACGGTGACAAAGAGGAAGCTGCAGATGAAAGTGCAGGTTCGGCCCACCCGCCATCAGACACACCACTGTACTATCAGGGGCCCTGTGCCAGTGTCGTCGCCAACAAGTGGGCCCCCCCTGCTTGCTCAGGATCACAGCACTTGCAAGGTTGAAATACTGTGCAGTGAGATGGAAGATGGGGACGACGAGGAGTCCAGACTAGTACAGGGATTCCCTAGCGAGGAGACTTATTTGATTGTTTTCAATGTTGGGACAGCAATTTTTGGGGAGCACTATACTCTGGAGAATGATAGATGGGGCCCACCATACACTGGAACATTCCAAAGGTGGACATCAGACACTGGAGCAGCATTTACAGGGCCCATTATACACTAGAGCATTAGAAATGGGGCCCATTATGTTTGGAGCATTATTTGGGCCCATAAGACAGTGGAGCTTCATCCATGGGGACCAACATATACTGTAGCATTATGTGGAGCTCATCATATACTGTTTCAAACATTATATGGGACCAATGATTCTGTATGGAGAAATAGATGGGCCTCGTCATGAGATGTAAAAAGTGAAGTATTTTTCATTGTACTATACCGCTATTTCTCTGCCGTATCGGAGCATGATGAGTTGTGGTATGTGTTAAAGGGGCGCTCTTTCGCCCAGCGCACATGAAAACCTGGAGCCAGCCCTACCCCCCCACAACTTTAGCCAAATAACCCCCATTTTTCAGTGCGTAACTTGTATTATGAAGTTAATTAAGGTTGACCAGCTTAAGTAAGAAGAATTGATGCTTTTGGCATTCAAATGAGCACTGTAGGTGTGTTTCCTGTCCTCCTCTCACTGCCGACTTTTATTCCCCATTGACTTACATTGGGTTTCGTGTTTCGGGACGACCCCGACTTTTCCCTATAATCGGCCGATCTTGCTCGACCCGACTTTTGGAAAAGTCGGGTTTCACGAAACGAAACTCGACCATAAAAAACCAAAAGTGGCCACCTGTTGAACAAGTGTCTGAACCTATGCAATGTGATAGAGTTTTGTCCAGGGAGCAACGTCAGGAGTTCAGAAAGCGTAATAAGCTGTGTTTTTTTTGTGGAGATGCCTCGCATATTATTTCTCTCTGTCCTAAACGAGAGAAACGTTTTGCACACACGTTTTCTGTGGGTGGTGTTCAACCTAATCGGCCGATCTTGCTCGACCCGACTTTTGGAAAAGTCGGGTTTCACGAAACGAAACTCGACCATAAAAAACCAAAAGTGGCCACCGGTTGAACAGACATCTGAACCTATGCAATGTGATAGAGTTTTGTCTAAGGCGCAACGTCAGGAGTTCAGAAGGCGTAATAAGCTGTGTTTTTTTCTGTGGAGATGCCTCGCATATTATTTCTGTTTGTCCTAAACGAGAGAAACGCTTTGCACACACGTTTTCTGTTGGTGGTGTTCAACCTAAGTTTCTTCTGGCAATTACTCTGATCTGCTCCCTGTCCACATTTTCCGCCAAGGCTTTTGTGGATTCGGGAGCAGCGCTAAACCTAATAGACTTGGATTTTGCTAAACGTTGTGGATTTCCGATGACACCTCTGCAGACGCCTATCCCTTTGAGGGGGATTGATGCTACTCCTTTGGCTAAAAATAAACCTCAGTTTTGGACCCAGGTGGTCATGCGGGTCGCCCCAGACCATCAAGAAAATTGCAGATTTTTGGTGTTGCATGGTCTGCATGATGCCGTTGTTCTGGGGTTTCCCTGGTTGCAAATTCATAATCCAGTTTTGGATTGGAAGTCTGTGTCTGTGGTGAGTTGGGGTTGTCGGTGTGCCTTTAGTGAGGCTCTGGTTTTTTCCACCTCTCCTCAGTCGCATGATGTTCCTGACTATTTGGCGGACTTTTATGATGTATTTAGTGAGAATGAGTCTGCGTTCTTGCCTCCTCATAGGAGTTATGACTGTGCAATTGAACTAAGCCCGGGGTGTAAATTTCCCAAGGATCGGCTCTTCAATTTATCTGTACCCGAGCACGAGGCTATGCGGTCCTATATTAAGGAGGCGCTGGAGAAGGGTCATATTAGACCATCCTCTTCACCCTTAGGTGCCGGGTTTTTTTGGGGGCCAAAAAGGATGGTTCTTTAAGGCCTTGTATTGATTATCGTGCCCTGAATAAAATTACTATTAAATATCAGTATCCGTTACCCCTGATTTCGGATCTATTCTCTAGAGTTAGAGGTGCTTGCTGGTTTACCAAGATTGACCTCAGGGGGCGTATAATCTTATCCGCATTAAGCAGGGGGATGAATGGAAGACGGCGTTTAATACTCCGGAGGGACATTTTGAGTACCTGGTGATGCCTTTTGGGCTCACTAATGCCCCTTCTGTCTTCCAGTGCTTCATGAACGA
Source organism: Dendrobates tinctorius (assembly GCF_039654945.1). Lineage (NCBI taxonomy): Eukaryota > Metazoa > Chordata > Amphibia > Anura > Dendrobatidae > Dendrobates > Dendrobates tinctorius. Next base: position 60,820,421 of record NW_027361829.1, read on the forward strand.
TATTTTCCGAGACTTTGTCGATAAATTTTTGATTATCTATCTGGATGATATTTTGATCTTCTCCAAGGATTGGGATTCTCATGTGGAACATATTCGGACTGTGGTCCGGATCTTGAGGGAGAATTCCCTGTATGTCAAAGGATCGAAATGCCTTTTTGGAGTACAGAGGATTTCATTTTTGGGATTTATTTTGTCTCCGTCAACTATTGAAATGGACCCGGCCAAGGTACATGCCATTTATGATTGGGTTCAGCCCACTTCTTTGAAGGCCCTCCAGAAGTTTTTGGGTTTTGCTAATTTTTATCGGAAATTTATGGCAAAATTTTCTAGTATTGCCAAGCCATTGACTGATCTGACTAAGAAGGGTGCTGATGTGTTGAATTGGTCTCCGTAGGCTGTTGCTTCCTTTCAGGAGCTGAAGTGAAGATTTACCTCCGACCCGGTTTTACGGCAACCTGATGTCTCACTCCCGTTCCAGGTAGAGGTGGATGCTTCTGAGATTGGTGCAGGAGCTGTTTTGTCCCAAAAGGATCCTGTAACATCTAAAATGAATCCCTGTGCTTTCTTTTCCCGAAAGTTCTCTCCATCTCAACGTAACTATGATGTGGGGAATCGGGAACTGTTGGCCATGAAATGGGCATTTGAGGAGTGGAGACATTGGTTGGAGGGAGCTAAACATCAAGTTGTGGTCCTCACTGACCACAAGAATTTGATTTACCTAGAGTCGGCTAAACGCTTGAACCCTAGACAGGCTAGGTGGGCCTTGTTTTTTACACGTTTTGATTTTGTGGTCTCTTTTCTTCCTGGAACTAAGAATGTCAAGGCAGACGCCCTCTCTAGGAGTTTCTTTGCTGATTCTCCTGTGGTGACCAAGCCTGCTACCATCTTAGGCGAAGGGGTAGTTCTTTCTGCCATCTCGCGCGATTTGAGACTTGCTCTGCAAGAGTTCCAGGAGGACAAACCTGAGCGTTGTCCCAGTGGAAAGTTGTATGTTCCTGACCAGTGGAAGAAGAGAGTGATGTCTGAAGTTCATTGCTCTGCATTGGCTGGTCATCCAGGTATTTTTGGTACTAGAGATCGGGTGAGTCGCTCTTTTTGGTGGCCCACCTTGTCTCATGATGTCAGGAATTTTGTGCAGTCCTGTGGGACTTTCTCCCGGTCTAAATCTTGTTCTCGCTCTAGTGGGTTGTTGATGCCTTTGCCGGTCCCCAGGAGGCCATGGACCCATATTTCAATGGATTTCATCTCTGATATGCCGGTCTCTCAAAGAATAACTGTTATTTGGGTGATTTGTGATAGGTTCTCTAAGATGGTTCATCTTGTACCACTCCCTAAGTTGCCATCTTCCTCTGAGTTGGTTCCCCTGTTTTTGCAACAGGTGGTTCGCTTGCACGGGATTCCTGAGAACATTGTATCTGACAGAGGAGTTCAGTTTGTGTCTAGATTTTGGAGGACTTTCTGTTCCAAGCTGGGAATTCAGTTGTCCTTCTCCTCTGCTTTTCACCCTCAGACCAATGGGCAGAGAGAGAGAACAAACCAGACCTTGGAGTCGTATTTGAGATGTTTTATTTCCACTGATCAGGATGATTGGGTTTCATTTTTGCCCTTGGCCGAATTTGCTTTAAATAATAGAGCTAGTTCTGCCACTTTGATGTCACCTTTTTTTTGTAACTTTGGGTTTCATCCTCGATTTTCTTCAGGGCAGGTGGAGCCTTCTGCCTGCCCAGGTGTTGACACTGTGGTGGAGAGAATGCACCAGATCTGGGACCAAGTGGTGGATAAGTTATCTCTCTCCCAGGAAAAGGCCCAGCGGTTTTCCAATCGACATAGGACCATTGGTCCCCAGTTTAAGATTGGTGATGTGGTGTGGTTATCATCAAAAAATATTGCTATGAAGGTGGCTTCTCCTAAGTTTAAGCCTAGATTTATTGGACCTTACAAGATTTTGGAGATTATTAATCCGGTCTCTTTTCGTTTGGCTCTTCCTGTCACATTTAAAATCCATAATGTGTTCCATAAGTCCTTGTTGAATAGGTTTGTTGAACCAGTTGCTCCTGGGGTGGCACCTCCAGACCCTGTATTGGTTGAAGGTAACATGGAATATGAGGTAGAGAAAATACTGGATTCCCGTCTGGCTAGACGGAGACTCCAGTATTTGGTTAAGTGGAAGGGTTATGGTCAGGAGGATAATTCCTGGGTCTCTGCCTCTGATATTCATGCCAAAAGATTGGTGCGTGCCTTTCATCGGGCTCACCCTGATCGCCCTGGTGGCGTGGTTGAGGGTTCGGTGACCCCTCCTCAAGGGGAAGGTACTGTTGTGAGTTCATTTTCCCCTTCGTCACTGAGGTCTGGTGAACTCCCTATTCTGGTAAAGGAAGGTAATGAGCCTGATTATCAGGCACCTGAGACTAATGAGGATGACTGGCTGAGTGGAGTCACTGACTGGATATAAGGCTGCCGACGCCCTTCTGCCCTGCGGGTTATTTCTCTGTGGACTTCTAGGACACCAGTCTGATTCCTGCTTCCCTAAAGCTAAGTTTTCTGCTTTGCCTGTTTGCTTTTATGTTTTGTTTTTGTTTTCCTTGCTTTTCTGTATTCTGCCATTCCCTGCTGGAGTGAGCTGAATCTCCTTTTGCCTGTTGCTCTGTCTTCAGAATATTCCTGAGTACTGACATAGCTTTTTTGAAGCCTAGCGTCTTCAGGGCCTTTTTAACTGTCAGTCTGTTGGCTCTTATTTTCATAGGGTTTTTCACGGATTGCAGACAGCAGCCTTCCTGTCCTTTCCTATCTAGGTAGTTTGGGCCCCCGTCTTTGCTCAGTCTTTCTTTCTGTCTGTGTCAGTGTTTTCATCTTGCTTCACCGTCATTATATGTTGGGGGCTGCCTATTGCTTTGGGGTCTGCTCTGGTGCAGTTTAGATTTCCCCTTTCTTTCTGTAGGCCTATTTAATTCTCCGGCTGTGATCGAGGGGTCTAGGCCATCGTAGGAACCCCCCACGGCTACTGTTAGTTGTTGTGATAGGATCAGGGGTCTGCAATCCGATAGCTGCCAACTGCTCTGGTTTTCTGGACTTAGCTAGCATTTCTGTTTTTGCCTCCTACGGTGACTCAATCATAACAGCCCGCCTTGTCTCGAGATGTCAGGAATTTTGTGCAGTCCTGTGGGACTTGCTCCCGGTCTAAACCTTGTTCTCGCTCTAGTGGGTTGTTGATGCCTTTGCCGGTCCACAGGAGGCCATGGACCCATATTTCAATGGATTTCATCTCTGATATGCCTGTCTCTCAGAGAATGACTGTTACTTGGGTGATTTGTGATAGGTTCTCTAAGATGGTTCATCTTGTACCACTCCCTAAGTTGCCATCTTCTTCTGAGTTGGTGCCCCTGTTTTTACAACAGGTGGTTCGCTTGCACGGGATTCCTGAGAACATTGTATCTGACAGAGGAGTTCAGTTTGTGTCTAGATTTTGGAGGACGTTCTGTTCCAAGCTGGGAATTCAGTTGTCCTTCTCCTCTGCGCTTCACCCTCAGACCAATGGGCAGACGGAGAGAACAAACCAGACCTTGGAGTCGTGTTTAAGATGTTTTCTTTCTGCTGATCAGGATGATTGGGTTTCATTTTTGCCCTTGGCCGAATTTGCTTTAAATAATAGAGCTAGTTCTGCCACTTTGATGTCACCTTTTTTTGTAACTTTGGGTTTCATCCTCGATTTTCTTCAGGGCAGGTGGAGCCTTCTGCCTGCCCAGGTGTTGACACTGTGGTGGAGAGAATGCACCAGATCTGGGACCAAGTGGTGGATAAGTTATCTCTCTCCCAGGAAAAGGTCCAGCGGTTTTCCAACCGACATAGGACCGTTGGTCCGCAGTTTAAGGTGGGTGATATGGTTTGGTTATCATCAAAAAATATCGCTATGAAGGTAGCTTCTCCTAAGTTTAAGCCTAGATTTATTGGGCCTTACAAGATTTTGGAGATCATTAATCCGGTCTCTTTTCGGTTGGCTCTTCCTGTCACATTTAAAATCCATAATGTGTTTCATAAGTCCTTGTTGAAGAGGTTTGTTGAACCAGTAGTTCCAGGGGTGGCACCTCCGGACCCTGTATTGGTTGAAGGTAACATGAAATATGAGGTAGAGAAGATACTGGATTCCCGTCTGGCTAGACGGAGACTCCAGTATTTGGTTAAGTGGAAGGGTTATGGTCAGGAGGATAATTCCTGGGTCTCTGCCTCTGATATTCATGCCAAAAGATTGGTGCGTGCCTTTCATGGGGCTCACCCTGATTGCCCTGGTGGCGTGGATGAGGGTTCGGTGACCCCTCCTCAAGGGGGAGGTACTGTTATGAGTTCATTTTCCCCTTCACCATTGAGGTCTGATGAACTCCCTCTTCTGGTGAAGGAAGGTAGTGAGGCTGATTACCAAGCACCTGAGCTGGGAGAGGATGACTGGGCGACGGGGATCTCTGACTGGATGTAAGGTAGCCGACGCCCTTCTGCCTCGCTGTTGATTTCTCTGTGGAATTCTAGGAGACCAGTCTGATTCCTGCTCCTCAAAAGCTAAGTTTTCTGCTTTGCCTTTTTGCATTTGTGTTTTGGTTTTAGTTTGCCTTGCTTTTCTGGATTCTGCCATTCCCTGCTGGGGTGAACTGAATTCCTTTTTGTCGGTTTGCTCTGTCTTCAGAAAATACCTGAGTACTGACATAGTCTTTTTGAAGCCTAGCGTCTTCAGGGCCTTTTTCCCTGTCAGTCTGTTGGCTCTTATTTTGATAGGGTTTTTCGCGGATTGCAGACAGCAGCCTTCCTATCCTGTCCTATCTAGTTAGCTTGGGCCCCATCATTTGCTCAGTCTATCTTTCTATCTGTGTTAGTGTTTTTTCTTCTTGCTTCACCGTCATTATATGTTGGGGGCTGCTTATTGCTTTGGGGTCTGCTCTGGGGCAGTTTAGATTTCCCTTTCTGTCTTTAGGCTAGGCAGTTCTCTGGCTGTGATCAAGGGGTCTAGGGCATCGTAGGAGCCCCCCACGGCTACTGCCAACTTCTCTGGTTTTCTGGACTTAGCTAGCATTTCTGTTTTTGCCTCCTACGGTGACTCATTCATAACACATTGGTGTCTGTAACATTTGGTCCATCCCAGGGTCTGACTGGGTCCCAGCTTCCACAATGTTCACCCAGTGGTGTGCCGTCAAGGAGATTTAGTGTCCCTGCAACAAGTACTTCTCCAGATGTCAATGGGTAAATGGACCATCCCAGTAACAGCATTGGTCAGGGCACTGCTGATGTTATGAGAAACGTGCTTGTGTAAGGTGGGGAAAACACACAGGGAGAAATAGTGACTGTGGACTGAGTCCCGTGGGACAGCCCCTGCCATGAGGTTGTGGAAAGCTTTCATCTCCACAAGACTAAATGGCAACATTTTCAGTGCAAGCAGTCTGGAAGTGTGGCCATTTAGTAATGTGGCCTGCGGGTGGAGGGCTGCGCATTTATGCTTGCATTACAAGTGCTGGGGTAGGGACAACTGAGCGCTGAGCTGGGACAAGCAAGTGAACATGGTTGCTGATGGTTGTTGCAAGTTTGCAACAACATGAGCAGTGTGGGAGGTATCTTCACCTACTTCATGGAGAGGGGATTGGCATCCATGTAGAACAGGGGAAGAGGCAGTGGCATCACCAGCAGACACTGTTTCTGGACCTTGGCATTCGTCCCAAGTAATCTGGTGCTCTGCTTGCATGTTCCTGAGAATGCTGGTGGTGGTCAGGCTGGTTGTTGTGTGGCCCATGCTGATGCTACAAATTACCTTTTTTTGGGTTACCTGGACTCTCTTTAAAATAGTGCCAGACTCTGGAACACCTAACCCTTGGCTTGGCAACTTCACCCGTGTTGGTGTTCGGGGGAACAGTTGCCTGCCTTGTGTCTCTGGCCACCCCACTGCCTCTCCCTGCTTGTTGTGGTGCTGCAGATTCCTCCCCCTGTGTGATGCTGTCCTCACTCTGAATGTCACCTTCCCAGATTGGGTCAGTGACATCATCGCTCCCCACCTCCTCTTCCACTTCTGCACCCTAGTCCTCCTCCTGACTTTCTGATGTAACAACAACATTTGCTGGCAATTGTGCCTCATCATCATCCACCTTTTGTGATAGTAATTGCATTTTCCCACCGTCGTCTTCTTGTTAGCTTGGCTGATCAAATATTTGGGCATCACTACATGCGATTTCCTCATGTCCCGCTTGAAACAGGCAAGGCGAGAGGCCAAAATCTATAAATGAAAATGTTAAGAGTTCTTCGGAGTTTCCAAGTGTTGGATCACTTATCTCCAGGTAATTGGCATGGTGGGAGGAAGGAGGATCAGGGTGAGGATTATGTGGTCCAGATTCACAGCTACTGATAACAGACCACATAAAAGACAGGAAAAAAGAGAGATATTTTCAGCATGTCCATCCAGTTTAAATTAAATTTCATTTTATTGGAACATTATAAAAAACAATCGCAAAATTGAGAGAGACCCTCTATTTGACGCGTTTCTGCCACAGCTCAGTGCCCTTAGTCATAAGATACAGTGCAAGATAATTAGAAAAGTATATATATATATATATATAGCAATTAACCAATCACAAGCATAGTGATTAATAGCATTAAGAAAACAACAGGTGAACACACAGCATGAATCTCTCATTTCAAAGCATGTCAAAATTGCAAAAATTTATATTTTCAATAACTTCATAATTTTACTATGTATCTTTCAATTTAATAAAGGTAAAAAAGGTCATTCCTATAGTTCATGCCATGTGGGTGTTTGGTATTTAAGAGAAAAATCTAAAAATCTAAAAATCTTCTCGCAACAATAATTGTTTCTTCCAGTCACCACCGAAAAATGAGAAATTTGATAAATCTCCCTTGTGCACAGAAATAAAATGTTTGGTGACTGGCTCTAGAATAACCTGAGTTTTTGCTATTTATGTTAGCTATATACTCTGAATTTCTTTTCTTAATTTTCCTTGTGGTATAACCTATATAACCTATATGCATGCCTGGCATTCTATGCAATATATAACGTGATCTGAATCACAATTAATAAATTATTTTATTTTATTAATGGTATTGTGATTGTAAGAAAAAACAGACATTACATCGGTTGCCATAACTTTTGTGAAAACCTTTTATTGAAATCCACGATGTGGGAGTTTTTAGATGACGCACCGTGCTGGGAGACAATATACTGTATTTCTCAGTGTGCAGCCTCTCCTAGCTAGCCACTACTCTGCATTCATTTTGAAGAATTGTGCATAAAGATTTATTCTGATTGACTACAGGAAGATATTTGAGTATTATCTGCCTAATTTTATTATACTGACTGTTATAAGTGATAGAAAAAGAGACCTGTGTATCAGGAATAATATTTAAATTTGTGTTGTCAGAATATAGAAAATCAGCACGTGAGATAGTGGAAACATTCCTAAGTGCATGTTTTATGCTGGAGTTTTTGTATCACTTATCAAGCAACCTATTGCTAATGGCTCTTCTTTCCTTGAAAAAACTTTCCTTGCTGGAGAAAATTCTTTTTGCTCTAGTAAGCTCGCCCCTAGAAATAGCATGAATGGTGTGTCTGGAATGTGAAGCTTGAAGACATCAGGATCCTGTTATCAGAGTTACTTGTTCTGTAAAGGGAAGTGTTTATTTATTTTACTTTACTCATTTATAAAGTGCAATTAATTCCACAGCACTTTACAGAGATTATTGTTACCGTCCCCTATAAGGAATTTATATTGTGAGCCCTATCAGTATGTCTTTGGAATGTTGGAGGAAACCAGAGTACCTGGAGAAAACCCACGCAAACATGGAGAGAACATACAAACTTCTTGCAGATGTTGTCCTTGGTGGGATTTGAACCCAGGACCCCAGCACTGCAAGGCTGAAGTGCAAACCACTGAGCCACCATGCCACCCAGTTAAGCCTATATTTTGTGCTGCTGCCAGTGAAAAGCACGTCTAAGAAGGGTAGCTCATTGGATGGAATTCCACAGGTAAAACGCAAGTTGCATTTATTGTTGTTCAAGTATAGTGTAAATTTAGAAAAGTGAGTCACATCACCTTGCCAAATTAAGAAATATCTCCCATACCAATTAAGGTACAGTGGGTACGGAAAGTAAACAGATGCTTTAAATGTTTCAGTCTTTGTTTCATTGCAGCCATTTGGTAACTTTTAAAAAGTTAATTTGCTCCCATTGATGTACACTTTGCACCCCATCTTGACTGAAAAAACCCCAGAAATGTAGAAATTTTTGCAAATGTATTAAAAAAGAAAAACTGAAATATCACGTTAGAAATAACATCGCTAAATTGATGCTGCGATATAAGAAGTGCATCTGAGGTAGGCCAATTTTCCTGCATTTGTTATACTGCAAATTTTTTTCAACAGTCAAATATTATTTGCCATTTATAGTGTTCCAGTTGTGCATCAAAGCAAAAAAAGTCAGACTTGTTGGTTAGAAATAGTAGATATACCACAACCATTATTTCTTAAAACTATATATATATTTATAAAGTGACCAATGCATATATTTATAAAATACTGTACAGAAGGTGCGATTAACAAAGTGAAAAAAAGACGTAGTGAGAACAATTAGATGATGACAATTTATTAAAGTAACAGTGCATGAAAAATTAATTAAAAGATAACAGTGACCATACTAAAAACCCTAAAATAGTTACGATTTTAAGGAGACAATAGCATATTAATTATTAGAGTGACAGGGCTGCAAAATAATTATTAAATTACAGGGACTGCAATAAAAAGGTGATAACAATGAAAATATCAATGCAAAGCAAAAGAAGGCCCTAGAATAATGAGTTAAAATTTTATTAGGATAATATTCACAAATCGCAAAAAATACCATGATTACAAAATGCAAGTGCAGAAATGTAAAGATGGAAAACATACATTGTTAATGTTAATAAAATGTGACCATATAGTTAAAGTGACAATGCAAAAATGCTAATAAAATCTAACCATAATCTTAAAATGACTGCACCACCCAAACTTCCAATTCATTGAACCCCAATATAAATAGATGAACTACATTACCATGACATGTTGTAGATACTAAAAAAAACTAAAAAAGAGGGCTAAAGAAGGGGGGTGAACCAAAAAATACAAACATGGAAAGATAAAAACAAAAAAGAGGGTTATTAAAAAATATCAACCAAAGCACACATAACAAAGTCCTCTTGAAAGTGCGGTACAACAGATAGTCCTCAAAAGATCATCTAATAGGCAGCTCCAATGTGTTTCCAGAAACCAAAAGCATATAGAATAGATTCTGAACCCAAGTAAGATAATGTAGAAGGTCTTATGAAGTAAAATCTTTCCCAAGAGCCAAAATCATGTCATGATAACTAGAAAAGAAATGAAAAAGGTTAAAATATAAGTAAAAAACACAAGAACAAACGTGAAATAAAGACCCCACCCTATTATAAACCTGAATATTACCCACCCCATAAAAAAGATGCCAATAATAGAAATGCTGAATAACCCATGGTTTCATTCAATCCTAATGGACTTAGGGTGCCTAGACGATATATCCAGTGACACTCAAGTTTGCTAATGCTTTACCGATATCCCCCCATGAATACCTAGATCCAATTGGTCAATGGCCTTATCTTTCAAACCTCAAGAATTACAATTATGATATCTCTTGAAATGGTGCAGCAATGTCTTCAGTTGTGCATCATCCTCAGCAGTTCAAGGTTTTTCAATATCTAAGACATGTTCTCTTACAGTAAATTTTTAATTCTCGTGTGGTAAGTCCGACATACGTCTTACCACATGGACATTCTGCATGGTAGATGACTGCCTTGGATGTACATGTTAAGTGTTTCCGGATCTCATAATGGCTATGGACCAAAACATCTTTAAGGTTTGCTGAGCGTTTGGCCACACATTGCGGAGACAAAGGTAATATCTGTCTGAGTATCAGGTCCATTAATAAAACCTTCCTGTTTGTTGATAATGTCAATCAGATGATGTCATTGATCATTGTACATCGGTATAAATCATACCTGTTTTGTATCTTCATTGTCAGCTCTTTTTTCGGTCCATATAGCAACTTATTCCTTAAAGTATGAATTGCTCTATTACATCCCCTCCGGATCATCCTGCGACTATATCCTATCTCCTTGAATCTCTCTGTTAACTCAATACATTGTTTTTCAAAAGTTTTTTGATCAGAACAAATTTTCTTCGCCCTAAGAAATTGATGGATGCCCCGGATGGTACTTCTGGGATGTGTTGAGTTCACCATTAAATACGAGTTGTTAGCAGTCAGTTTTCTTTACACATCTGTCCATATAATCCCACCTGTTGAGGCCTAAATCTGTCAAGGAATTCTAGACTCCAACCAGATTTAAAAGTAAGATTCATGCTAATGTCGTTGTCATTTAATTTTTGCTTGAGACACCCTAATTTATCAATGATATGCTCCCAGAGGAAGAGGATATCGTCTATACACCTCATCCAGTTGTGCACATTACTCATCTCCTCGATATCTTCTCTAAGAAAATCTTTCTCTCCCAGGCACCAAGAAATAAATTTGCATAAGAGGAGGCACATGAGGCCCCCATCGCTGTACCTTGTTGTTGGAGGTAGGTATTTCCATTAAAGATAAAAGTATTGTGTCTCAGGACAAAGGCAAGTAAAACCAGAATGAGGTCCACAAGGTGACCATCAATGTTGCTCGACCATAAGAACCAAGGTGTAGCTGCCAAACCATCACTGTATTTCATAGAAGTATATAAGGCTTCTACATCGGCTGTCACTAGAAGCATGTTGTCTTCCAACTGTAGTTGATCGATATGTTGCAAAGTCTGGCTTGTGTCTCTGATAAATGATGGGAGGAAGGAGACAACAGGTTTTAGAAAATTATCTATAACATTTGACACGATCTCACACAATCCCCCATTCCCAGCCACTATAGGTCTCCCTGGAGGATCAATGGGATTTTTATGTACCTTTTGAATGAGGTAAATGGTGGACAGTCTTGGATGATAGTTCCAAATCCTTTCCAGGAAGGTCTTGGATATTATACCATCACTAAAATCCTTTTCCAAAATGTTGATTAAGGTCTGTTGAAAAAAAGGTATCAGATTATATGTCAACTTTTTATAACATCGTCCATCATTCAGCAATCTAAAGGCTTGTCTCTGAAGCCTGTACCAGGCTTGATAACCAAGTTACCCCCCTTATCTGCCAGTTTGAAGACAACGTTGTCCCAAGTTCTCAGGTTGGCCAAAGTCTTGCGTTCGGAAAGGGATAGATTATGCAAATTTCTTTGATCAGATGCTGAACATCTGCTCTTCCAGAGATGCTCATACACTGACATGCAGGTTGTCATTGAGGACGTGTCATGCGCTACTAGGAAGCTGGCGGTGAAGAGACGTCGAATAGACACTTAGGACCTCTTCTTTACCTGGTAAAGTTACTTATATTATTATGCTCTGGGACTTTGCATGTCATGTTCTTCATAGCGTCTAGTTAACTATTATTGGTTTTTATTCTGGGCACATTGACTCTGATTTCTGCCTCTATTGTCTATCTTTACCAGAGCAAATTTTGTGCAAGGGGTTATCCTGGGGTAATTTAAGACATTTGTAACCTCATTTTGTTTTTTGAGGACCAGTCATATGAAATGTAGACCCTTATATCTGTATATATTCATCTTCCTGCATGTTGCATATTTTGTGCCTTTTTAGGTATATGGATTCGATAAACTCACATATATACACATATACTATTTGGTCTTTTTATGTGCATCATATTTGATGTTATATCCCCTTTTGGTTCTGCTTTGTGTCTCCGGATGGCATTTTGCATTTTTAGATTTTTTAAAATTAATATTTAACCCCTTCCTGACATCTGACCTACTATCCCATCCATGGGACCCGGGCCCCTATGCCCATGGACGGGATAGTACGTCATAGCGATCAGCGGCGCTCACGTGGTGAGCGCCGCTGATCGCGGCCGAATGTCAGCTGATTATCACAGCTGACACCTGGCACTATGTGTCAGGGGCGGTCACGGACTGCCCCGACATGGTAACCCCTGGCACACTGCGATCAAACACGATTGCAGTGTACCGGGGGTTTAGGGAAGCATCTGCAGGGAGGGGGCTCCCTCCGTGCTTCCCTGTGACCCACACAGCAGCAGATCCCGGATCCAAAATGTTGGCGGGGACCTTCGGGGGCCTGCAGGGAGCCAGCTTCCTCATGCCTGCAAAGTGCCAGCATGAGGAAGCCTTCAGCACTGCCCAATCTGTGATGTGACATATCAGCAACCTGTCACATAACAGTTATGTCCCCCCGGGACAGTATAATAAAGTAAAAAAAAAGTGTAAGAATAATTCATAAAGAATCGCTAAATAAATAAAACAAATATATCCCTAATAAATTCATTTTTTAGAAAGAAAAAAAACCAAAACAATAAAAGTACACAGATTTAGTATCGCCGAGTCCGTAATGACCCGCCCTATAAAACAGTCCCATTAGTTAACCCCTTTAGTGAACTCCTTAAAAAATAAAAATAAAAAACAAAGCAAAAAATAATGCTTTATCATCATACCGCCAAACAAAAAGTGCAATAACGTGCGATCAAAAAGACGAATATAAATAACCATGGTAATGCTGAAAACGTTATCTTGTCCCGCAAAAAAAGAGCTGCCATACAGCATCATCAGTGAAAAAGTAAAAAAGTTATAGCTCGCAGAATAAAGCGATGCAAAAATAATTATTTTTTATATAAAATAGTTTTCATTGCATAAAAACGCCAAAGCATAAAAAAGACATAAATGAGGTATCGCTGTAACCATACTGACCCGAAGAATAAAATCACCTTATCAATTTTACCGCATGTGGAATGGTGTGAACGCACCCCCCAAAAAGAAATTCTTGAAATGCTGGTTTTTGTTCATTCTGCTTCACAAAAATCAGAGTAAAAAGTGATCAAAAAATGTCACGTGCCCGAAAATGGTACCAATAAAAATATCAACTCATCCCGCAAAAAATAAGATCTCACATGACTCGATGGGTCAAAATATGGAAAAATTATAGCTCTCAAAATGTGGTGATGCAAAAACTAGTTTTACAATAAAAAGCGTCTTCTAGCATGTGACAGCTGCCAAACATAAAAACCCGCTATAAATAGTTAATCATACCCCCCTTTACCACCCTCTTAGTTAGGGAAAAATGATAAAATTAAAAAAATGTATTTACTTCCATTTTCCCATTAGTGTTAGGGTTAGGGTTAGGGCTAGTGTTAGGGGTAGGGCTAGGGTTAGGGTTGGGGCTGAGATTAGGGTTAGGGGTGTGTTGGGGTTAGGGTTGTAGTTAGAATTGGGGGTTTCCACTGTTAGGGCACATCAGGGTGCTCTCCAAATGCAACATGGCGTCTGATCTCAATTCCAGACAATTCTGCGTTGAAAAAGTAAAACGGTGCTCCTTCCCTTCCAAGCTCTGCCATGCGCCCAAACAGTGTTTTACTCCCACATATGGGGTATCAGCCTACTCTGGACAAATTGCAAAATAACCTTTGGGGTCCAATTTCTCCTGTTACCCTTGTGAAAATAAAAAATTGGGGACTAAAAGATCATGTTTGTGGAAAAAATATGATTTTTTTATTTTCACGCACGGGCATTATAAACTTCTGTGAAGCACTGGGGGATTCAAAGTGCTCACCACACATCTTTATAAGTTCCTTAAGGGGTCTAGTTACCAAAGTGGGGTCAATTGTGGGGGTTTACACTGTTTAGGTACATCAGGGGCTCTCCAAAGGCAACATGACACCCGCAGACCATTCCATCAAAGTCTGCATTCCAAAACGTCAGTACTTCCCTTTCGAGTCCCGACGTGTGCTCATACAGTAGTTTTCTCCCACATATGAGGTATCAGCGTACTCAGGACAAATTGGAAAACAACTTTTGGGGTCCAATTTCACCTGTTACCCTTGGGAAAATAAAAAAATTGGGGACTAAATGATCATGTTTGTGGAAAAAATATGATTTTTTTATTTTCACGCCTGGGCATTATAAATTTCTGTGAAGCTCTTGGGGGTTCAAAGTGCTCACCACACATCTAGATAAGTTCCTTGGGGGGTCTAGTTTCCAAAATGGTGTCATTTTTGGGGGGTTTCCACTGTTTAGGCACATCAGGGGCTTTCCAAACGTGACATGGTGTCCGATCTCTATTCCAGCCAAAATAGTCAAATGGCGCTGCTTCCCTTCCGAGCTCTGCCATGCGCCCAAATAGTGGTTTACCCCCACATTTAGGGCATCAGTGTACTCAGGACAAATTGCACAATACCTTTTCCAGTCCAATTTCTCCTGTTACCCTTGGTAAAATAAAAATATTGGACCTGAAGTAATTTTTTTGTGAAGAAAAGTTAAATGTTCATTTTTTAAACATTCAAAAATTCCTGTGAAGCACCTGAAGGGTAAATAAACTTCTTGAATGTGGTTTTGAGCACCTTAAGGGGTGCAGTTTTTAGAATGGTGTCACTTTTTGGTATTTTCTATCATACAGACTCTTCAAAGTGATTTCAAATATGATGTGGTCCATAAAAATAAAATGGTGCTGCAAACATGAGAAATCGCTGGTCAACTTTTAACCCTTATAACTTCCTAACAAAAAAAAATTTGGTTCCAAAATTATGCTGATGTAAAGTAAACATGTGGGAAATGTTATTTATTAAGTTTTTTTGTGTGCCATATCTCTGTGATTTAAGAGCATAAAATTTCAAAGTTGGAATATTGCAAAATTTTCAAAATTTGTGCAAAATTTCCATTTTTTTCACAAATAAACGCAAGTCATATCAATGAAATTTTACCACGAACATGAAGTACAATATGTCACAAGAAAATAGTGTCAGAATCACCAAGATGCATGGAAGCGTTCCAGAGTTATGACCTCATAAAGGGACAGTGGCCAGAATTGTAAAAATTGGCCTGGTCATGAACGTGCAAACCATCTGTTCTGTCTCCGACATAATAAATGACTCTTTGTGATTTAAGGGCATAAAAATTCAAAGTTTGAAAATTTGAAATTTTAAAAAATTTTTGCCAAATTTCCGTTTTTTTCACAAATAAACGCAAGTTATTTGAATGAAATTTTACCAATCACATGAAGTACATTATGTCACGAGAAAACAATGTCAGAATCAGTGGGATCCATGGAAGCATTTCAGAGTTATTACCTCATAAAGGGACAGTGGTCAGAATTGTAAAAATTGGCCCAGTCATGAGCGTGCAAACCACCCTTGGGGGTAAAAGGGGTTAATAAGGTATATATTTTTAATCTTTATTTGTTTGGGATCTCTTCATAGCCCCTTGAGTATTACATCTTTATGGGAGTCTTTTGTTGTTGTAGTACTATGTTGAAGTGTCCTTTTAATTTTGGACACATTATCTGATATAATAGCTTACAGTGCATGTCAGACCAAATGAGAATCATGAGGTCAAAGGAACTGGCCAAGGAGCTCAGAGACATAATTGTGGCAAGGCACAGATCTGGCCAAGGTTACAAAAGAATTTCTGCAGTACTCAAGGTTCCTAAGAGCACAGTGGCTTCCATAATCCTTAAATTGAAGAAGTTTGGGACCACCAGACACCTTTCTAGGCTTTGCCATCCAGCCAAACTGAGCAATCAAGGTAGAAGAGCCTTAGTGAGAGAGGTAAAGAAGAACCCCAAGATCACTGTGGCTGAGCTCCACAGATGCAGTAGGGAGATGGGAGAACATTCCACAAAGTCCACTATCACTGCAGCCCTGCACCAGTCAGACCTTTATGTCAGAGTGGACTGATGAAAGCCTCTCCTCAGTGCCAGACTTATGGAAGCCCACATAGAGTTTGCTTAAAAACACATGAAGGACTCCCAGACTATGAGAAATATGATTCTCTGGTCTGATGAGACAAAGACAGAACTTTTTGGTGATAATTCTAAGCGGTATGTGTGAAGAAAAATAGGAACGGCTCATCACCTGCCCAATACATTCCCAACAGTGAAACTTGTTGGCAACTTCATGCTATGGGCGTGTTTTTAAGCTACAGGGACAGGGAAACTGGTTGCCATTGAAGGAAACATGAATGTGACCAAGTGCAGAGATATCCTGGATGAAAACCTCTTCCAGAGTGCTCTTTACTAGTGTTGAGCGACTTTTGGTTTTATAGGGTCGAGTTTCGTTTCATGAAACCCGACTTTTCCAAAAGTCGGGTCGAGCAAAATCGGCCTACTATAGGGAAAAGTCGGGGTCGTCCCGAAACACGAAACCCAATGTAAGTCAATGGAGAATTAAAGTCGGCAGTGAGAGGAGAACAGGAAACACACCAACAGTGCCCATTTGAATGCCAAAAGCATAAATTCTTGTTACTGTAGCTTGTCAACCTTAATTAACTTCATAATAGTAGTTACACACTGAAAAATGGGGGTTATTTGGCTACAGTTGTGGGGGGGAGGGCTGGCTCCAGGTTTTCGTGGGCCCAGGGCCAAAGAGCGCCCCTTTAACACATACCACAACTCATGATGCTCCGATACGGCAGAGAAATAGCAGTATAGTACAACGAAAAATACTTCACTTCTTACATCTCATGACTGATATCCATTTTAAATTCTCCAATACCTCCAAAAACGGACAGTATATAACTCCATACAGTATTATGGCCAGCGCTTAGTGCGCTATACAGAGTAATGAGGCCCATATATTTCTCCATACGGAATCATTATTCCCATATAATGTTTCAAACCGTATATGATGAGCTCCACATAATGCTACAGTATATGTTGGTCCCAATGGACGAAGCTCCACTGTCTTATGGGCCCAAATAATGCTCCATATATAATGGGCCCCATTTCTACTGCTCTAGTGTATAATGGGCCCTGTAAATGCTGCTCCAGTGTCTGATGTCCACCTTTGAATGCTCCAGTGTATGGTGGGCCCCATATATCATTCACCAGAGTATAGTGCTCCCCAAAAATTGCTGTCCCAACATTGAAAACAATTACATAAGTCTCCTTGCTAGGGAATCCCTGCACTACTCTGAACTACTTGTCCTCGTCATCTTCCATCTCACTGCACTTGGCTGTTTAGGCCCTCCCACCGGCAGAGACACTTTTGCGTACTATGCGGTGCCCTGTGCCAGTGCCATTGCCCATGAGTATGCCCCCCCACCTGCTCAAGGAACCTGCACTTTCATCTGCACCTTCCTCTTTGTCACCGTGTAAGGTGGTATAGTATGCGGGAAGGGGAACCTGAGTTTCCTCTGGGTCAGATTCTGGCTGTGTAGAGTGCGAGAGGAATGTAGTGGTCTGGGTCAATGTACCAGCAGCATCATCCAGCAGTGGCTGGGCCTCAGTGCACTTGTGGCATCCCCAAGAGTACGGTCGCCACTGTGGCATTGCCTTCCTCCTAGGGAGTGTGTGTTGTCAAGCTTGGGAGCAACGAAGGATCTCTCTAGCAGTGAAACCAACACACAACACATTTCCCACTCCAGGCCAGCAGGGAGACCTCTGAACCTGACTGCTGAGGAGCTGCTCTCTGTGGTCGGGAGGAGGTAAGTTTGGGCACTCTGTGCAGGGAAGGGGAAGTGTGTGGACGTGAGAAGGGGAGCTGGAGGATGAGCAGAGTTAAGGCTCACTCCTAACTGGAGCGCATGGTCCGGATTCCGGTCTCCGAGTTTGTAGGGAAACTGACGTTCCTGCAGTAGAAACTGGGGGAAGTAGCAGCTATAAATGCTCTGTACCCAACTAAGGCTCGGAGGCCCCAGCATCGACGTGTGCGAGGCAGAAGGAAAAGGCTACAGCTGTCTGCCATACAAGTAAAGTCTGAGGAACATCTGTTAGACAGGAGGCGTTTCAGTGAACCACGGTCCTGTGAGTGCTTCCCCCACAAGCGCTAGAAAGGAGACGTTCAGGAAGGTACATGTTGGCGGAGTGTTGGAAGGGAGCTTTCCATTCTGGTCCCGGAGGTTGGCAGAGGTGGACCCGGAGGACACAGCATGGAGGCAGGCATCTGTGTAACCTGCAGACTGTGAGTAAAGCTTTGGAACTGCACGCTCTGGTGTCCTACAGTTATGCCAGCACCGCTACATCTGGGTACCAGCACCTATACCGCCTGTGCCTTTCCCCCCATCACTACTTCTACACTTCCCTGGGACTCCAGCTCCACCTGTGGGGAGCTTCACTATCTTTGCTGCATAACACCATCAGTCCCAGAGGATTTGCATGCAGCGTCGGCCTAACATCTATGTTGCCGAACACCACAGGTGGCGTCAAACTATCTATATAAACTCTTTACCATTATACCACGCCATTTACATGGGCGCCCAGGGCCACCGTCCGGGTCACCGCTGCTGTGACACATCCCACTGACACCGGCCCGATACTGAGTACCCCACAGCCCTGGGAGGGCGACCCATATGCCGACTGCTGATCGGGCGGCGTTATTCCCACGAACCTCCAAACAGCATCCCTGAAGGCAAAGTTTTTGGTTTCCGAGGGCAGTATGATTGCAAAGCTGAACCTTAAAGGAATGTCCAAAAGGGCACCACCAGGAGTGGAGCCTGTGGCTTAATTGGACTGCACCCAGGAAACCACTACCATACAACTACAGAAAAGATGGACAGATTGCAAGCTTTGTCGATTCTGTGTGTAGTGTGGTATGTCCGTTTGTAGTTGTGCTAGCGATTTCTCAGCTTTATTCTATTAATGACCGAGACTCTGGCATGGTCCCGCGGTACGTGTCAAGCTTACTAGAGGGATACGCGAGGCTGTGGCACGTGAGATCGAGCAATAACAGGTCTAGCATTCCAGTACATGTCCGGGGCTGCATGCACGCTACACTGAAAGGACCAGCTTTTGTCGCTTACAGGTGCAGATAACCTGCTGAACTCCGTTAGTGATGGGGATCTGGGATTCAGATTATTCCCCGCGAACGATGATTTCCCAGTAAGTTCAGGACAACCGCAATTCCGGAGTTAGGCCTAACCGTCATTCCTGAAAAAATTACGTGTCCAAACCACAGGTGCTGTAGCTTGCTTAACAGCTCGGCAGCCGTTCTCAGGCCCAGTATGGATTCAACAACATTGTAGAAAGTTGATAAAGGGTACAGTTTCACTGGATAACACGTATATATGTAGCCTAGTTTACACATTAAAAATATATGTCTATAGATCAGGAGGCAGACTCAGATGTTCTCAGGCCCAGTATGGATTTGACCAGATTGTAAAAAGTTGAGAAAGGGTACTTTATCACTGGATAGCAGGTATATATAGCATAGTTTAAACATGTAAAATCTCCGTGTTCTAAGTAAGGATTACACAGCAATCTAAAAAGTGGAAAAAAGGAAATGCATTTGAGGCGTACACAACTATATACTTTTGGTGTTATTTTTAAATCTTCATATATATTTCTGTCTCAGTAATACAGTCCAGCCTCTCCGCAATAGGAAATGAGATGCATACAATTAGTGACATAAAGGCTATTGATTGCAGAAATCTAGGAATTATTATTCACGGGAAAAACTTCCGTCACAATTCTCATAGGCGATGCTGACCCTCAATTAATTTGTGTGGTGAGACAGTGAAAACATTTTTTGTGAATAAAGTCTTGCTGTATCGCACTTCCGTTGATTCCATCACTGTTACTCATCTCAATCCAATTTTTATCACAGGGAGCGATGTAAACATGGTGCTCACTGGCTATCATGATCTGTCACATAACTTTGGAGTGCAAAAGACAGAAGCCAAAGGCCGTAGGCGATTCTATTTGATTGGCATGAGAGGGCACATTTTGAAATGTGCGCCGGAATGTCACACGTTTGTGAGTAGGAAAACTGTGAAAGCTGATGATAAACCACCACTGCATGCAATTGTGAGTCGATGTCCATAAGAAATGGAAGCCACTGATCATCTGGAGCTAGAGCCCGGCCAGCAGGACAGGGCATAGCTACATCTTAACCATCATCTTTCAGTTCAATCAATTTGTAGTGGCAGTCCCAGTGAAGGATTTGACAGCCCAGACTACACAGCGGAGGAGCAGGGAGAGGTAAACATTGCAAATGCTGGGGCCCTGCCGAAGCAAGGGGGGCACACTCATGGGCGTCGGTACTGGCACTGGGCCCATCATAGTACGGCGGTGTGTCTGACGGTGGGTGTGCACCACCACTGTCAGAGACACTTGATTGCACTATGAGGGACCCTATGTCAGTGCCCGCGCCGAAGAGTCGGCCTACCCACCTGTCCAGGGCAACGGCACTCGCACGGTTTTGTGCGCTAGGTGGTGACCCCGGCCATGGGCGGGGGCCGCCCACTTTGGGAGGTTTACAAAGTGGCATATGTAGATGTGGGTCATTCAGCTGCTGCAAAAGGCGAAATTGGTCAAGTTCGCGGAATAGGAGGAAGACCAAAGCAAGCCATTTTTCTGGCAACCTATGTGTCATCAAGGGAAGGTGGGACAAAATCCTTGGAAACCCATGCATGGTTCATTTTAATGAAGGTTAGATCATCCACATTTTGGGTTGACAGACGGGTCCTTTTTTCTGTCAGGATTGATCCAGTTGCACTGAAGACTCTTTCCGATAGCACACTTGCAGCTGGGCAAGCGAGCTCCTGTAAGGCATATTGTGTCAATTCAGGCCAGGTGTCCAGTTTAGCAGCCCAATAGTCAAAGGGGAATGACCTTTTTCTAGGAGAACATCGATATGGGAGGAAAAGTAGTTGTTAACTATAGTTGACAACTGCTGTCTCCTGTCACTTTCCATCGATGCTGTATTAACAGTTGTGTGAGCGGTCCGTGAAAAATCAGTCCACAACATTGTCATGAAACCCCTGTCTCCAACACCACTTCTGCTGTGTGTACCACGAACACCTCTGCCAAGCTGCCCCCGGCCCGTACGGCTCGTGTGAGAACCATCACTGCTGCTGTGTGCTGGGAATGCCTCAACCAACCGGTTAACCAGAGTTGCTTGTTTAGTAGCCAATATTAGGTCAAGGTTCTACTGTGGCATGATGTTTTGGAATTTGCCTTTATAGCGTGGATCCAGGATGCTGGCTAACCAGTAGTTGTCATCGTTCATCATTTTGGCAATGCGTGGGTCCCTTTTTAGGATCTGCAAGGCATAATCTGACATGTGGGCCAATGTTCCCGGTGTCAATGATGCACTGCGAGTGCTGGGTGGAGGAGGACTTTCTGGTAAATCCACATCCCTCCAGTCACGCACAAACCCTGTACCAGACCTTGCCACGCCAACATTTTCACTTGCCCCACGAGATGCATCCTCCTCCCCTAAGTAATCATCCCCATCATCATCCTCCTCCTCCTCTTCCTCCACCTCGTCCAGGAGAGGTCCCTGAGCAGACAATGGCTGAATGTCATCAAGGATTCCCTCCACCTCTTCCTCCTTGTCAACATTGGCTGCAGACGCCTGCTCCTTAAGGTGCGTCAAAGTCTGCATGAGCAGACGCATAAGTGGGATGCTCATGCTTAGGATGGCGTCGTCTGCGCTTACTAGCCGTGTGCATTCCTCAAAACACTGAAGGACTTTACAGAGGTCTTTCAGCTTCGACCACTGCACACCTGTCAACTCCATGTCTGCTCTCAAAGTGCCTGGCCGTGTATCCTCCCACAAATGCATTATGGCCTGCCTCTGCTCGCACAGCCGCTCAACCATGTGCAGGGTGGAGTTCCACCTTGTTGCAATGTCGATAAGGAGGCGGTGGTTGGGAAGGTGGAGCAATCGCTGAAGCTTCTGCATACGAATGGAATGTACAGGCGTCCGGCGGATGTGCGCGCACAGTCTTCGCATCTTCTGGAGCAGGGCTGTTAACTCCGGATAATTATTGAGGAAGCAATGCACCACCAGGTTCAAGGTGTGAGCCAAGCAAGGTATGTGGCTGAATTTTGAAAGGGCTATGGCTGCCACAAAATAACGGCCGTTATCACTAACTACCTTGCCTGCCTCAAGATATACACTGCCCAGCCATGACTCAGTTTGTCGCTGAAAGTACTCGGCCAGCACCTCGGCGGTGTGTCTGTCGCCCAAACACATCATCTGCAACACAGCCTGCTGACACTTTCCACTAGCTGCTCGATAGGGGGACACCTCGTATGCTACACTGGCAGCTGCAGATGGAGTGCTCGTACGACTGCGCTCTGTGGCCGAGCTTTCGCTTCTGGAGGAGAAGGAGGAGGAGGGTCGAACGCCTACAGCCAACTGTTTCCTATACCGTGGGCTAGGCAGCACTATCCCACCACCGCTGTCCCCTGTGGACCCTGCATCCACCACATTAACCCAGTGCGCAGTGATGGACACGTAACGGCCCTGGCCATGCCGACTGGACCATGCATCAGTTGTGAGGTGCACCTTTCCACTCACTGACTGCTTGAGTGCATGGGCAATGCGGTATTTCACATGATGGTGGAGGGCTGGGATGGCTTTGCGAGAGAAGAAGTGGCGACTGGGTAGGTCATAGCATGGTACTGCATAGGCCATGAGTTTGCGGAAAGCTGCGCTTTCCACCAACCAATAGGGCATCATCTCTAACGAGATTAGTTTGGCAATGTGGGCGTTGAAACCCAGTGTACGCGGATGAGAGACTGAGTACTTTCTTGACCTACTCATAGTGTCTGGGAGGGTGAGTTGGACTTGAGACCTGCATATGGTGGAAGTAGTGGTGGACTGGGCGGACTGAGAGAGGGTTGATGATGTTGATGGAGTTGGTGTTCTTTCTGATGGCCTAGATTCAGTCTTTCATTGATATAACAGTGGGATTCCCTGACTGCTGTGGCCTTGCAACGACACCTCAACATTTGCTGCTGTGCTAACCGGTGGGCTTACAGTGGGGGAAACAATGTAGCGTTGCTGACTACCTTCTTTGTGATCAGTTGCACATGTGGCACTTGAGGTTTGGTGTTGTGTCCACGCTTGCAAGTGCATGCTGGTTAAATGTCTAAGCATGCAACTGGTATTCAAATTTTTCAGATTTTTCCCTCGGCTAAAGGTCTTTGCGCACTTCTTACAGATAACCTTGGCCTGATCATGAGGATTTTGTTCAAAAAAGTGCCACACTGCACTCTTCCTACTTTGGCAGACATTTTGCGGCCTAGCACGCTGTGATATTTTGACCCTCTGGACAAGCTGTCCAGCAACTCTTTTGATTTTTGGAACCTGTCTTTGGAGTGCTCCGTGCCTGCCAGATAACAGCTGTTGCGATGTCGATGTCTGCTGTGGATGCTCCTCCTCCTCATCTGAGCTATTGGAAGCAGCACCCTCTTCCCCCAATGGATGCCAATCTGGGTCAACAACTGGGTCATCCATCACCTCCTCTTCAATGTGATGTGCACCTTCCTCTGTGTCACCGTGTATGGTGGTATAGTGTGCGGGAAGGGGCACCTGAGTCTCATCAGGGTCAGAATCTGGCTCTGTACACTGCGAGGACAATGTAGTGCTCTGAGTGAATGTACCAGCAGAATCATCTATCAGTGGCTGTGCATCAGTGCACTCCATGTCAGATTCATCTTGGCCTGGGTAAATCACCATTTCACTTGATAATCCAGGCATGGTATGTGAAAACAGCTCCATGGAGTAATCAGTAGTATGGCCTGCGTCATCCTTCAATCTTGGTTGGGGTGAAGGACAGAAGGAAACGTGTGGTTCATGAACATGAGCCTCCAATGACGACTCAGTGCTTTTATTTTTTACAACTTCAGAAGAGGAGGCGATAGAGCTGGAGGCTGAGTCAGCAATGTAAGACAAAACTTTTTCCTGAAGCTCTAGCTTTAAAAGCGGTTTGCCAACTCCTAGAAAACTAAGCCTTTGAGGCCTTGTGGAGCCAGATGATGACGCAGGCTCAACACCTCCTGCATTCGGTCCTATTTTGCTTTTGCCACTACCATCAGATCCACCACCAACACCATCATTACCAGTTGCCAACCCCCGCCCAATTCCACGGCCTCTTCCACCAGCCTTCCTCATTTTTGGTAGAAATGTAGACAAAATCCAACAAACTATATAGTAATGTAAAACAAGGTACAAGGTGTCTATAGGACAGGGGAGATTTTGAATTTCTGCACACACTTGTGGACACTGGACACTTTTGGATTGTGTGAGGCCCTCTGAATATCACTGCGCTATGTGACAGGCTCGATGTCGCAGGTGTGAAAAATGTCACTAGAGGATAACGGAGATTTTGAATTTCTGCACACACTTGTGGACACTGGACACTTTTGGATTGTGTGAGGCCCACTGAATATCACTGCGCTATGTGACAGGCTCGATGTCGCAGGTGTGAAAAATGTCACTAGAGGATAATGGAGATTTTGAATTTCTGCACACACTTGTGGACACTGGACACTTTTGGATTGTGTGAGGGCCACTGAATATCACTGCGCTATGTGACAGGCTTGATGTCGCAGGTGTGAAAAATGTCACTAGAGGATAACGGAGATTTTGAATTTCTGCACACACTTGTGGACACTGGACACTTTTGGATTGTGTGAGGCCCACTGAATATCACTGCGCTATGTGACAGGCTTGATGTCGCAGGTGTGAAAAATGTCACTAGAGGATAACGGAGATTTTGAATTTCTGCACACACTTGTGGACACTGGACAATTTTGGATTGTGTGAGGCCCACTGAATATCACTGCACTATGTGACAGGCTCAATGTCGCAGGTGTGAAAAATGTCACTAGAGGATAACGGAGATTTTGAATTTCTGCACAAACTTGTGGACACTGGACACTTTTGGATTGTGTGAGGCCCACTGAATATCACTGCGCTATGTGACAGGCTCGATGTCGCAGGTGTGAAAAATGTCACTAGAGGATAACGGAGATTTTGAATTTCTGCACACACTTGTGGACACTGGACACTTTTGGATTGTGTGAGGCCCACTGAATATCACAGCGCTATGTGACAGGCTCGATGTCACAGGT
Source organism: Dendrobates tinctorius (assembly GCF_039654945.1). NCBI lineage: Eukaryota > Metazoa > Chordata > Amphibia > Anura > Dendrobatidae > Dendrobates > Dendrobates tinctorius. The sequence continues at coordinate 60,845,377 of NW_027361829.1, forward strand.
GTGAAAAATGTCACTAGAGGATAACGGAGATTTTGAATTTCTGCACACACTTGTGGACACTGGACACTTTTGGATTGTGTGAGGCCCACTGAATATCACAGCGCTATGTGACAGGCTCGATGTCGCAGGTGTGAAAAATGTCACTAGAGGATAACGGAGATTTTTAATTTCTGCACACACTTGTGGACACTGGACACTTTTGGATTGTGTGAGGGCCACTGACTATCACTGCGCTATGTGACAGGCTCGATGTCACAGGTGTGAAAAATGTCACTAGAGGATAACGGAGATTTTGAATTTCTGCACACACTTGTGGACACTGGACACTTTTGGATTGTGTGAGGCCCACTGAATATCACAGCGCTATGTGACAGGCTCGATGTTGCAGGTGTGAAAAATGTCACTAGAGGATAACGGAGATTTTGAATTTCTGCACACACTTGTGGACACTGGACACTTTTGGATTGTGTGAGGCCCACTGAATATCACAGCGCTATGTCACAGGCAGAAATTGGCTAGTGTATGACAAACTACAAGGTGTATATAAAATTGGGTAGAATAGGAATCTCTCTAGAGTGTAGGTCTGTAAGAATGGAACATGTCCTCGACTTATTCTTACAGAGTGACACACAGATAGCTTCACTGTGGCCGTGATACCAGCCATTACACGGTACTGAGAGAGGAACGTGCACGTACACGGCTGTCCGGTGTATGTAAAATTGTCAAGCTCTGTGTTTTTTAAGTATACGGACTGACACATGTTGTCTCTCTATAGTTTTGAATGTGATCAAACAGCAAATATATTTAACTGTTTGAAAACTAGACAAAACTAGAAGGTGCAGGTCTGTAAGAACGGAACATGTCCTCGACTTATTCTTACAGAGTGAAACACAGATAGCTTCACTGTGGCAGTGATAACAGCCGTTACACGGTACTGAGAGAGGAGCGTGCACGTACACGGCTGTCCGATGTACGTAAAATTGTCAAGCTCCATGTTTTTTAAGTATGCGGACTGACACGCGTTGTCTCTATAGTTTTTAATGTGATCAAACAGCAAATATATTTAACTGTTTGAAAACTAGACAAAACTAGAAGGTGCAGGTCTATAAGAACGGAACATGTCCTCGACTTATTCTTACAGAGTGACACACAGATAGCTTCACTGTGGCTGTGATAACAGCCGTTACACGGTACTGTGTGAGGAGTGTGCACCGCTGTATGGTGTGAAAAAATGCGCGCTCAGTACCTCACCAGGACAAAAAAAAAATTGGGATTGCTTTTAAAAAAGCAGTTTGCAGAGCAGTGGGTAAACAGCAATGCAGCCGTCAGGAAGCCTTAGAGGGCAGCCTAACAACCAACACCGCTGATCCAGAAAAATATAGCCTCCACTTGCACTGCACACACAGTGACTGGTGTGTTGTACAGGCTAAATCGCTAGCAGCAGAAGCAGTTTTTGGTGTCTTCTTCCCTGCCTAACACTGTCCCTACAGAATCAGCAGCAGCAGCAGCTCTCCCTATTCTGAGATCCGCATGAGTAACATGACGGTCGGCGTGCACGCCCTTTTATACCACCTGTGACGCCCACCAAAGCAAGCCAATCACTTGCATGCCCTTCTGAAAGATGGTGGTGACCCCTGCCTATGTCATCACGTTGCCCACAGTGCCCGTGGATCCTGATTGGCTGAAAAAGAGCGCAAAACAAACTTTTGAAACGTGACTTTGGCGCTTAAGTCGCCAACCTCGTGGCCAACCTCATCCTAGGGTCGGGTTTCGTTTCATGAAACCCGACTTTGCCAAAAGTCGGGGACTTTTGAAATTTTTCGACCCGTTTCGCTCAACACTACTCTTTACCTTAGACTTGGCCAGAGGTTCACCTTCCAAGACAATGACCCTAAACACACAGCTAAAATGAATAAGAAGTAGCTTCAGAACAACTCTGTGACCATTCTTGACTGGCCCAGCCAAAGCCCTGACCTAAACCCAATTGAACATCTCTGGAGGCACCTGTTAAAGGCTGTCCACCAACGTTCACCATCCAACCTGACTGAACTGGAGATGATCTGCAAGGAAGAATGGCAGAGGATCCCCAAATCCAGGTATGGAAAACTTGATGCTTCATTCCTAAGAAGACTCATAGCTGTACTAGCTCAAATGGGTGCTTCTACTCAATACTGAGCAAAGGGTATGAATACTTATGACCATGTGATATTTCAGTTTTTCTTTTTTAATAAATTTGCAAAAATTTCAACATTTCTGTTTTTTTTCAGTCAAGATGGGGTGCAGAGTGTACACTAATGAGAAAAAAATGAACATTTTGAACTGAATACTTTCCATACCCACTGTAATATAGCCAACATATGCTCTCTGTGGAATGGGCTCTGCCTCTGAGCCCACTAAAGTGAAGCATGAGCCAGCATTTGAGTCCAGGTAAAATAATTTCTCTATTATAAACATTAAAATGTGGAAGGCATGGCTTTTTCCAAATATCTTTCCAAATATCTAAGACTAGCGGTTATGGGGAAACCATTGCAGTAACCAAACATGTATCGAGTATGCACTGCTTCCTTAGACTCGTTAATGAAAACTAACTATGAAAATATGGAATCATAAAATTGATGTATTTATCAGTAGAAGTTTAAAAACTAATGACATGCTGACAATTGTACTTCAGTACCCATAGAAATATCTGAGTAAATATGCGATCTAACAACACGAAAGCAGAAAACTTTGTGAGAAGCAAAATTTGCATCAGTCTCAAAATTTTCGGTCATTATTCTAAAGTGCCTACAGGTAGAGGAGTTGGGACTACATGCTGCTGGAAGAGGATGATCACAGCCAGCTCTGTGCACACACATGCTGCAAACCAGGATGTCAATCAAAATACCAGGGAGTGATGAAAGCTACATTCGCTGTAAAGTAACCACTTCCTGCTATGCCATGATGAATTGAAGTGCGAGGCTGCAGTAAGAATAATAGTTCATTTTCTCCCTGTAGCTGCTGTTACAGTAGGCTGACTAAACTGAATTTAAATGCCACTTTCCCCTATATCTGCAGATAAATAGCATTTCTGGATGTGACAAGTTGTCTTTAAGAATATTATTAAATGTAAGAAACCTAAAATGCAAACTTTACTGCAGCTTCACACATTCCTACCATTGATCAAGATTGCATACCTTAATGCCCGTCACATGTTGCATATGAGAGATTACTACTAATCTTTAGAAGCACAGGCTGGAGATTTTATTGGGTTAATTTGTGATACGGTACAGCAGAAAAAAATATCTACTTACAGTTCTTCGTGCAGATTAGTGTTTTCTTTTGAAAGCACATCTGCTTCAATCTTTAATACATGAATGATTTTTAGCATCCATTCATAGAGCGAGTGATGTCTTTTTTTCACTGGACAGCATTGATGCTGAAACCTGATTTCCTATTTTGCATAAATGTAATAAAGTGTGAGTGTGTATGCTGAATGCACTGACATTCACATTTCAGGTTGTCAGAGCTCATGGAATCTCAGCATGGAACAAATGTTTTCCTAAAATTGCCTCAGCACATAAACTGCTTTATGTTCGGATGGGTTTGTAAGCTCACACAATAACAGAGGGTGTTAAAGTGGATAGTTGAATGTTTCAGTGCAGTAAAAATTTGCTTTGAGCTCAGTTTTACTTAGTCTATAACCTTGGGTAATAACCTTTTTTTATTGATCAAACCTACATTTGAAGCTTGCTTTTAAACAAAATGATCAATATATTTGTAAAAGCAGAGAAATGTATTCTTTGCATTTCCCTTTCTCCCTCAAAACTGCAATTGCATTCTTCTCTAATCCATTGAAATCTGTGTATGGAAACAAGATTTATAATGCCACAGCACTGAATCTATGAATTAAATTTTATGGCAATAGACATGTACTTTTTCAACAGCACATCCTACAGATGTTTTGTGCAGATATATATACAGCTCTGGCAAAAATTAAGAGAGCACCACATTAAAACCCTGTCATGGGCAGCCCATTCTCCAGACCTGAACCCCATAGAAAACCTCTGGATTGTAATCAAGAGGATGTTGCATAGTCACAAGCCATCAAACAAAGATGATCTGCTTACATTTTTGTGCCAGGAGCAGTGTGAAAGACTGGTGTCAAGAATGCCAAGACACATGAAAGCTGTTTTTAAAAATCATGGTTATTCCACAAAATATTGATTTCAGAACTCTTCCTGAGTTAAAACATTAGTATTGTTGTTTCTAAACGATTATTAACTTGTTTTCTTTGCATTATTTGAGGTCTGAAAGTACTGTTTTTTTTTATTTTGACCATTTTTCTTTGTCATAGAAATAATACAAAATTTATTGCTTGGAAATTTGGAGATATGATGTCAGAAGTTTATAGACTAAAAGAGCAATTTACATTTTACTCAAACATATACCTATAAAGAGAAAAATCAGACAAACTGAACATTTGAAAGTGGTCTCTTAATTTTTGCCACAGCTGTATATATATATATATAATGTTTTTGAGTGATTTCCTTTTAAGTTAAATATGAACTGTTGAATAAAATACCAACAATTCTATGTGTTTTCTATATGTAATATATATGTGTATTTTTTGTTCAAGTAATTAAGCATCTAATTCAAATATGCCTGCTTATCTAGAAGAAATATAACAAACCTCTATAAACAGTGCTGAATAGGGTACTGTTACTCTACTGGATGAAATAATGGTCCATCACCACCCCTAATACAAAAGGTTTTTGTTCACTTCATCATAAGCAATGATTATTATTGCATACATAGAATTTTTTCATTCGAATTCAGTGCATTGCTTCGAGACGGATTTAATTTTTCTTTGAAGTTCTCAAAATTATTTTTTTATTCAATTTATGTTAATCTGGAAGCCAGCTGCCCCCCCCCAATTTCCTGGATTTGTGAAATAGCAAAAATATGTGCTGTTTTGTGCATAAATATGTGATTCTTCAGATGTTGTTTTAGTCCAGCCTGATGAAGAGACCTGAGTAGTCTCGAAAGCTTGCAATGTGTTACCATCTCTTCAGTTAGCCAATAAAAGGACTTTCACTGAGGACTCTCAAGTCTAAATATTTTTCTATCTACTGGCTAACATGGTACAATCATATATATCTTTCCTGTGTGTGAAATCTATTTTCACATTGCATGAAGAAGACCAGCTGCCTCGGTAAATGAATACTAGGAAGAAACAATCAAGCAGGGAGCTGTGTAGACAAGGAGATAGCTGGAAAAATAATAAAACTAATGTGAGGTTGATCAATTTTTTTGAGCAAATTTAACTGAACTGTTAAACTTAAATTTGTTCAGGTTCATTCATCACTTATTTTCATAGGATATTTTTAAAACAACTTAATAACAGTGCCCATAGCAGTAATTGCCTCTGAATCAGTTTAAATGGGTTTTTGCCTTCCAGATATTTAGGAGACACTTCTATCTCAAAAACATTTCAGAGCTTAGAAAGATGACTATTACCTGCTGAAAGTAAAACCATTTTCGCTATAGAATTAATGATCCTTAGGTTCCTGAAGCAAATTCTTTGTTACTATAATCCATCCATCCTCCAGATATCTGCCCCTGAGAATGATCCACTTAAGTTACAATATGTATTTCTTATACACCAATGCCAAAAACTAAGTGTAATGCATGAGATTTATCACAGATATTTAAAGTCAAAGTCTAGGACTATCTCATGCGATCTTACATGTTCGGTCTAGAGATAAGCGGATCTGAAAATTTGAATCCGCCAAATCTCACAAATTTTCCTGGACAATTGAATTTGCAGCAAAGTTATAGTCTGCTAATTGAATGTCCTTAATATGCTCTGTTTTCCCTACAGAAGATTAGATGTAGAAAATAAAAAATATTTATTTTTAATTTACCGCTCACCTCTCTTTCTCCTCTGCCTTTCACTGTCCCTTGTCCTGTTTTCAAAGCATCTTGTTTTCACTGCCATCAAGTAATGAATCCCTATGCCCCTTCATATAAGGACTGAACAGGGGAGAGAGTAAAAAGTCCAGGGAGATGATCAGTAAGGTTAGCATAAGTTTTTTTTAATTCTTAACCTCTTTATGACCAATGCCAGACATAGCATATCATGAGTGTGTATCAGTACCTGAATCATGACGTGCTATGTCTGTCATTAATTTAAACTGTCACTGTGTGTAAACATGCAGTAACAGTGCAGTTCCAACAGCTGTTACTGGCAGGTGAGCAGCACAGGTAGGTAGATCAAGGACCCATGTCATTGTGCTTTGTTCGGTCAGTCAATTTGACCTAATAATAATATAATAATAATAATCTTTATTTTTATATAGCGCTAACATATTCCGCAGCGCTTTACATTTTACACACATTTTCATCACTGTGCCCGATGGGGCTCACAATCTATATTCCCTATCAGTATGTCTTTGGAGTGTGGGAGGAAACCGGAGTGCCCGGAGGAAACCCACGCAAACACGGGGAGAACATACAAACTCCTTGCAGATGTTGTCCTTGGTGGGATTCGAACCCAGGACTCCAGCGCTGCAAGGCTGCAGCGCTAACCACTGAGCCACCGTGCTGCCCATGACCTAATGATCATAGTATGGTTACGTAGGAGGTGTTGAAATGTAAGCACCTCCCACCCAATCACAGTAGAAGCTCAGCAATGTTATCACTGCACCTGACTGTTTAACCCTTTAAATGCTGCATTCGAGAGCGATCTCAACATTTAAGAGCCAGGCAGATGGATGGCTTGATAGTTGCCTTGGTGACCTGAAGTCATCATGACAACCCCCAGGTCACCAAGAATGATCTAAGAAGCTTCTGCATAGGTATAATGCATTGCAATGCATTACACCTGCCATCAATGCAAACAAAAGTGAAAGTCCCATAGAGTGACTAAGTAAAAAAGTAAAAAAAAGTTGTAAAAATGTTTTGTAAATGAAAATAGTTTAAAAAATTACACTTATAAATACAAATTTTTATGTAAAAAAAGAAAGAAAAAAGTACTCATATTTGGTATCGCCACTTAAGAAATGACCCGATCTATAAAAGTGCCAAACGAGTTAACCCCATCAGTGGGCAACATAAAGAAAATAAATAAAAAACATGGCAAACTATGCTTTTTCATCATATCACTGGAATAAAAAACAAAAAAATTGTGATAGAAAAGACAAATGTATGCAAGTAAAAGTGGTATAACTGAAAAAGTCACTGAAAAAACTGCCACATAGCTTCAAAAGTTTAAAAAATAAAAAGTAATAGCTCTCAGAAAATTGTGATACAAAATAATTATTTTTTCTATAAAAGTTTTTATTGCGTAAAAGCGCCTAAACATAAAAAAGACATAAATGAGGTATCACTGTAATCATACTGACTCGAAGAATAAAGTTGCCTTATCATGTTTACCACATGTGAAACTGCATTAAAAAAAACAAAAAAACAATTCCTGAATTGTTGGTTTATGTTTCTTCTGCCTCCCAAAAATCAGAATAGAAAGCGATCAAAAAATGTCTTGCGCCCATAAATAGTACCAATAAAAACACAAACTCGGCCCACAAAAAAGAGGCCTTCACATGACTATGTTGGCAGAAATATGAACAAAATATAGCTCTCAAAATATGGTCAAGCAAAAAAGTTGTGTTTTAGTGTGTGAAAGCAGCCAAATATAAAAAATATGTAAATCTGTTATAGATGTAATCACACTGACCCAAATAATAAAGTCACCCTATTACTTATACCGCATGAGGAACAGCGTGCAAAATATATAAAACCAATTCTTCACCTGTTGATGATTTGTTCATTCTGCCTCCCAAAGATTGCAGTAAGGCACAGGACTTACAGCGGGGTTCCTGTGTAAATCTCTAAAATACGTGATTCAAATGGAATCCCAGCGGAAGATTCCCTGTAGTTAGGCAGATGGAGGCACTGTGGATGTCGTTTCGCCTATGATTTGGCTGTGCCCATCTTTTTGTCATTTAAAAGCAAGTTTGACCACAGTTTTCTGAATTTCTGAATTGGAGGACACTGATGAACAGAAGCCAGATGAAGTCCAGAGTTACTCTGCTGCCTCATTATAATGAATGGATCCTGCAACAGTTTCATTCGAATCACATCATTCAGAGATTTAGATGGAAACCCGATGTAAGTGCTCAGAGTAGAGCAGAGGATAAATGTGACCTCAAATGTTATGTAAAAGGCTCCAAATAAAAAATTCAACTCAATCAAAAAAAGCAAGGCCCCGCTCAGGTCAGTCATCTGTTATCGGAGATATAGGAGGCATCCACATTAATAGTAGTACAAAGGCTCTGGGAAAGCACTATGCACATCACAAAAGAAATTCAGCAAATTCTGCACTCACAAATCAAAACTCCCCCCTCCCTTCTGAGTTCCCTCAGTGTGTCTAAACCACATTTATAATCCACATGTTTGGCAGGAGTATAATTTCCAAAACGGGGTCACCTGTGGGAATATTCCACTCTATTAGCATTCAGGGGCTGTATATGGAATCTTCAAACTATTCTAGGAAAATATGGGATATCTGCATACTCAGGAGAAATTGCACAACATCTTTTGGAGCCCGTTTTCTCATTTTACTTTTGTGAAAATAAATAATTTGAGGCTAAAAGAAAATTTTTGTGGAAAAAATGCATTTTTTTATTTTCACAGCTCAACTTCTATGAAGCATCTGGAGGTTCAATGTGCTTACCACACATCTAGATACAATCCTTGAGTGGGTCAAGTTTCCAAAATGTGGTCATTTGTGGGTGGATTCCACTGTTTAGGCACATAAGAGGCTCTTCAAATGTGACATCATTCCAGCCATTTTTGCATCAAAAAGTCAAATGGTGCTCCTTCCCTTCTGAGCCCTGTCATGAATCAAAACAGTTGATTTCCCCAACATAAGGGGTTTTGGTGTCCTCAAGAAAAATTGCACAGCACATTTTGCTGTTCAATTTCTCTGTTATTCTTGTGAAAATAAGAAAGTGGCTAAATTAAATTTTTTGTGAAAAAATATAAATGTTCATTTTCTTCCTTCCACACCACATTCATTCCTGTGAAGCCCCTTAAGAGTTAATAAACTTCTTGAATGTGGCTTTGAGCATCTTGAGGGGTGCAATATTTAGAATAGTGTCACTTTTGGGTATTTTCTGTCATATAGGCCCCCCCAAAGTCACTTCAAATGTGATGTGGTCCCTAAAAAAATGGTTTCGTAAATTAGATTGGAAAAATTAGAAATTGCTGATTAGATTTTAACCCCTTAATGACCACTGATATGCCTTTTAACAGCAGCACTTAAACCGCAGCGCCGCTTTTTAACGGTACTGAGGAATAAGGATGTAGCTCCCCCCAGAGTCAGAATTTCTCTGGGGTCTCGGCTACCAGGGGTAGTTAAGAACCCAGGGAGCATAATTCGGGTCATTTTTTTACCGACCCCGGTGTTGCATTCACCATTATTAATGGTATAATGGCGACCCCCCCAAAAAAGTAAGATTTTCCATTTAATTTCTCTCTTCTGTTGTGATTGCCCATCAGAGGAGAGAGATATAGGGTCCCCTGATCCCCCCTGTACCTCTGATGTCCCAGCAACCCCCCCATGAAGCCCCCCAGGCAACCGGCATTTTCTTCTGGGAGAAAATAGCAGGCACATGCGCAGTGCACTCGCTGAGATCTGCTGTCCGGCACCCGGTAACATGAAAAACAAGTTCAGAATCAATGGGATACGGTGAAGCATTCCAGAGCTATAACCTCATAAAGTGAAAGTGGTAAGAATTGTAAAAATTGGCTTGGTCATTAAGTACAAAATTAGCTCTGTCACTAAGGGGGTTAACACTTTTAATTTCCTAAAAAAAATCTGTAAATTTGGTTTGTAGGAAATGTTATTTAACTATTTTCTGTGACATAACTCTGTTATAAGGGAATAAAAATTAAAATTTTGAAAATTGTGACATTTTCAAAGTTTTCACCAAATTTCCATTATTTTCACAAATAAGCACAACTCATATTGAACAAATTTTGCCACTTTCATGAAGTATAAAATATCACGAAAAATACATTCTCTGAATCACTGGGATGCATTGAAGCGCTCCAGAGTTTTTCCCTCATAAATTGACAATGGTCAGAATTAAAAAATGAGGCCTGGTCTTTAACCTAAAAGTTGCTTGGTTAAAGAGGTTAAACTTTTGATGCCCCTTTATGGTTATTCAAAATCATAGCCAGGTGGAATCCATTTTGCTGAGTCTGCCCGAATGCAAATGACAAATAATTCTACATTTTTTTGAATGCAGATTTTTGTAATGTTAGAATACAATTCAATTCCATTTGAATGTATTCACTAATCTTTAATGCTATATCTTAAATTTCACACAGCATCGAAATTTGATAAAGTGAAATTTTTTGTAAATATAGCTGTTCTATTTTTCCATTTGTAAAATTTTGATAAATGTTGCTTTATTTTATTTGTGACCTTACTAGTAATTTGAATAATAAAAAGCAGAGCACAATAAATGAACAAGAAATTCAAAAAGCATAGCAGAAAAGAGGCAGCTATACTTACCAAAACAGATCATAAAACTAATGCACTTACAGGATGCAGCATCCATGCTTTATCAAGATGGAAGCAACATAGGTGCATAAAGCTGATGAAACAACCACTGACAACCTACCAATTCATGGAGGAGGTGTTTGCCTATTCTTAGAATTGCATATGGATAACACTTGTTATAGGGCACTGGTCACACAGATGTAGTGCATATTGTCTAGCTAACAGCCTATTAGTGACACTCATACTATTCGATTAGGATGACCGCCAAGCACTATGTAAGTGCACCACAGAGGGGAAGGCAATGTAGTTTACAAGGCCAATATTTATGGGCTGGGCTGCATCTGTCATAGAAACAAAAATGTGCAGTAAAGTATATATAATACACGTGAGGTATTGGTCACTACTTTGGCCAAAATACTTAAGTTTGCAACCCAAAACACAGCAGGTGGACAAAATAAAATATAAAAAGCATAGCAGAAGAAGTCTTTCCATACTTACTGACATACGTCACAAAACAAATGCACTTACTCTATGCAGCAGACCCCCTTATTAACCCCTTTACTCCCAAGGGTGGTTTGCATGTTAATGCCCGGGCCAATTTTTACAATTCTGACCACTGTCCCTTTATGAGGTAATAACTCTGGAACTCTTACATGCATCCCGGTGATTCTGACAATGTTTTCTCGTGACATATTGTACTTCATGCTAGTGGTAAAATTTAATTGATATAACTTGTGTTTTTTGTGAAAAAAATGGAAATTTGGCGAAAATTTTTAAAATTTTGCAATTTTCCAAATTTGAACTTTTATGCTCTTAAATCACAGAGATATGGCACACAAAAAACTCAATAAGTAACATTTCCCACATGTTTAGTTTACATCAGCACAATTTGGGAATCAAAATTTTTTTTTGTTAGGAACTTATAAGGGTTAAAAATTGACCAGCGATTTCTCATTTTTACAACACCATTTTATTTTTAGGGACCACATCACATTTGAAGTCACTTTGAGGGGTCTATATGATAGAAAGTACCCAAAAGTGAAACTCTTATAAAAACTGCACCCCACAAGGTGCTCAAAACCAGATTCAAGAAGTTTATTAACCCTTTAGGTGCTTCACAGGAATTTTTGGAATGTTAAAAAAATGAACATTTAACTTTTTTTGAAAAAAATAATTAATTAAGGTTCAATTTTTTTATTTTACTAAGGGTAACAGGAGAAATTGGACTGGAAAAGTTATTGTGCAATTTGCCCTGAGTACTTAGATACCTGATATGTGGAGGGGAACCTCTGTTTGGGCGCATGGCGGAGCTCGGAAGGGAAGGAGCGCCGTATGACTTTTTCACTGTAAAATTGGCTGGAATTCAGATAGGATGCCATGTCAAGTTTGGAGAGCTCCTGATGTGCCAAAACAGTGGAAACCCCCCACAAGTGACCCCATTTTGGAAACTAGACCCCCCAAGGAACTTATCTAGATATGTGGTGAGCACTTTGAACCCCCAAGGGCTTCCCAGAAGTTTATAACGTACAGCCGTACAATTAAAAAATCATATTTTTTCCACAAAAATTATCTTTTCACACCCAATTGTTATTTTCCCAAGAGTAACAGGACTCCAAAAGTTATTGTGCATTTTGTCCTGAGTATGCTGATACCCCATATGTGGGGGTAAACCACTATTTGGGCGCATGGCAGAGCTCGGAAGGGAAGCAGCACCATTTGACTTTTTTGGCTGCAATTGAGATCTGATGCCATGTCGCGTTTGGAAAGCCCCTGATGTGCCAAAACAGTGGAAACGCCCCAATTTTAACTCCAACCCTAACCCCAATACACCCCTAGCCCTAACCCTAGCCCTAACCCTAGCCCTAGCCCAAATGGTAAAATGGAAATAAATACATTTTTTTATTTTATTATTTTTTCCTAACTAAGGGGGTGATAATAAGGGGGTTTGATTTACTATATATGGCAGGTTTTTATTTTTGGCAGCTGTCGCACGCTATGCTTTTTATTGTAAAAATAGTTTATGCATCACCACATTTTGAGAGCTATAATTTTTCCATGTTTTGACCCACTGAGTCATGTCAGGTCTTTTTTTTTTGCAGGACGAGTTGATGTTTTTATTGGAATCTTTTTCGGGCACGTGACTTTTTTGATCACTTTTTATTCCGATTTTTGGGACGCAGAATGAACAAAAACCAGCGTTTCATGAATTTCTTTTGGGGGTGCGTTTACACCGTTCCGCGTGCGGTAAAATTGATAAAGCGGTTTTATTCTTCGGGTCAGTATGGTTACAGCGATACCTCAGTTATGTCTTTTTTTATGTTTTGGCGCTTTTATGCAATGAAAACAATTTTATATAAAAAATAATTATTTTTGCATCGCTTTATTCTGCAAGCTAAAACTTTTTTATTTTTTTGTGGGACAAGATGACGTTTTCAGCGTTACCATGGTTATTTATATCCGTCTTTTTGATCACGCGTTATTGCGCTTTTTGTTTGGCGGTATGATGATAAAGCTTTATTTTTTGCTTCGTTTTTATTTTTATTTTTTAAGGGGTTCAATAAAGGGGTTAACTAATGGGACAATTTTATAGGGCAGGTCATTACGGATGCAGTGATTCCAAATATGTGTTCTTTTAATGTTTTTTTTTATTTTAAAGAATGAATTTATTAGGGAATATTTATTTATTTTTTTATTTATTTAGCGATTTTTATAAATTAATTTTACACTTTTTTGAAACTTTATTACATTGTCCCAGGGGGACATCACTCTCATGTGACAGATCGCTGAGGAAGCCGGCTCCCTGCAGGCCCCCGAAGGTCCTCGCTGCCATATTGGATCCGGAAACGTGCTGGGAAGGAGGCCCCCACAGCAGCACTGCACATTGCGCTGCTGCGGGGGTCTCAGGGAAGCACGGAGGGAGCCCCCTCCCTGCCAATGCTTCCCTAAACCCCCGCCGGTACACTGCGGTCGTGCTTGATCGCAATGTGCCAGGGGTTAACGTTTCGGGGGCGGTCCGCGACCACCCCTGAAACATAGTGCCGGGTGTCAGCTGTGATAATCAGCTGACACCCGGCCGCGATCAGAGGCACTCACCACGTGAGCGCAGCTGATTGCGTTAGACGTACTATTCCGTCCTTGGAACTTAGATCCCAGGTCACATGGACGGAATAGTACATCTAATGTAGGAAAGGGGTCAAAAGGCAGAGGCAAAACAGGTACAAAATGCTGATGTAACAACCACTCAATTCATGGAGGGGGTGGTCACCTAGTATTGGAATTTCACACAGATTGACTGCTAATATGAATAGCTAAGCCAGATCTTGTAGTTGTCGTTTTAGATGCATAAACAGAGAAGGGGACTGGTTAACTTAATAAAATGAGCAGTGAACCATGGCTTCAGCTTACACATACAAAAGAACTAAAGGCACCAGTGGAAACAATGTTCTGCACTGATGCCTTTAGGGATTAGAAAATGACCATTGTTTTAGGATGTGTGAGAAGTAGAGCTTCTCGCAGCGAAAAAGCAAGATTTTATGAGGCATTGATCTTTGCACTAACCCAACGCTGATGTATAGTTTAATATGCAGTTACTGAACAGTACTAGCTCTAAAGATGTTACTGTTAGGTAACTTTTTAGTAAACTATGCAGCAGCGCTATTTTGATCTCACAAAATGATTATTTTTCACTGCAAGACCATGAAAAGTTTTGGGATACCACTATTTATGTCAGGATGTTATAATCCAGAGGTTTGTATTATACTTTTGCTGGAAAGTTGTGTCTGTTTGGGGGCGTTAGGATTACTTTTGGCTACTTTTGTTAATAGGTGATATATACAGTATAAAAAAAAACATCTGTATGAATCATTTCAACAATACTACTAAACTGTCCTGAAATAGCTCATACTGTTCACATTTATATACTGTACATTATACACCTCTGGATGTCAATTTTCATCCTAAGGAGGGGAGAGTAATTTGCCATAGGGATTGGCAAAAAAGAAGAAAATCCAGCTCAATGAACTTTTGTACAAACCTCTTTCTTTACTCACTGGTAGTGCTCAATAGAGGATAAAACAGCATCAGCAATGTACATTACTTGGTATGCCACAGCGATGCGTTTCAGGTGACATCGCATGACTAAGGGTGATCCCCACTTTATTCTTGAAGTGATTGAAAAATATAATGTACCCCAAATTGTTTCCAATAGAGATGAGCGAATTTGCTGGAAACCATCGCTGAATATGAATTTTCCATATACGTGCCTTACGTGTACCCTATTTGTGTTGAATTTATGTTTGACTATGGCTTCTGAACATATTCGTCCATCTCTACTCTCATTGACTCCAATGACATTCGACTATGGTCGTTGAATATTGCAAATACAATATTCTTACAAAATCTGTGCTCCAAAAGCCAAATAGTGCTCCATCCTTTTCAGCCCTGTCGTGTGGCGTAACAATAATTTCTGACAACAAATGGGGTACCACTGCGTTCAGAAGAAATTGTGCAATAAATTGTGGGGTCTAGTTTAACCTATTAACCCTTGTGTACCTGACAAATTAGCAGCAACTATAAAAATTACATTTTTACAATTAAAATGTCATATTCCGATGTCTTAATATTATATAATTTTATGAGGCACCTATAAGTTCAATATATTCACTAAACCTGTAGATGACTTCCTTTAGGCATCTTGTTTCCATATTGGGGTTATTTGTGGGGGGTTTCTGCTTTTTTCACATGTCAGGATCTCTTCAAATGCGATATGGCATACACAATCTATTCCAGGCAAATAGCGCTCTTTCCTTTCCTAACCCTGTCATGTACCCAAGCAGAAGTTTTTTAATACATATGGGGTATATTTGGGTTCTGGACAAATTGCACAACAAATTAAGGGTCTGTTCTCTCCTATTATCCACTGCAAGGCAAGTGGAAAGAGATGGGCAAAGTGCTAGAACTGCCACACCTATTACAGGTGCCTTTTCTGGGCTGCTTCGGGCTGCTATAATTAGGCTTGGGGGGCGATATCTATGGCCTTTTACCAGTCTGAGAATACCAGCCCCCAGCTGTCTGCTTTAGCAAGAATGGTTGTCAAAAATGGGAAGGACACCACGCCATTTTTAAAAATTATTTATTTGAATAATTAAAAAATACGGCGTGGGGACCCCTCCATTCTTGATTAAAGGTTGCAGCTCCCAGCTGTGAGTTTTGCCTAGCTGGTTATCAAAAATGCTATCTATGTGTTTTCAACTCTGCAAACTTATATCTGGTAACCAGCTTTTCCAATCTCTGCTCTGAATCCACTCCTGTGTCTCCATTCAATGTCAGCAAGCAGTTAATCCTGAATGCTATCTATGTGTTTTCAACTCTGCAAACTTATATCTGGTATATAGTTTTTTTCAACTTACTCTGCTTGTCCCCTTATGTTGTGAGGTCAAGAAACTTTTCAAAGTGCTTTATGATCCATGTAGTGCTGGACATGTGTTTATTTGACCACAACATTTTATTGGGTCCTGGTGTCTCAATTTAGTGTGATTGATTAACGAGAAGAGAGAGCCAAAAAAAAAAAAAAAACTTAGCCTTAATCTCCTATATATTCGGACATAGCTAGGGGGAGCATTTATGCAGGGGTGGCATTTATGCACATGTAATCGAAGTACATGTATCAAAGTACTTCTGGCAGTTATAACATGGCAGTTAGACAGGGCAGGAGACAGGTAAGACATTTATATACATCTACTCCCTGTACATTTGGAGTACAACAAATACAAATATATACCATATGCATTTGTGTAATTTATATCCTGGCCGCTGCATTCACACACATCCACCGCCCTGGCATTAATTCTCCACACTCCATCCATATTGGCCCCTCACTCCTTTCCTCTCCTATGTATAGCACTCACGCTCTTTTCACATTGTTAAATTGCACAGATCCAGGCAGTCCCACCATTCAACACCAGAGACGCTCTCACAAATCACTTAACCATCTGCTCACTCTTTCTATCCTCCTTCTCCTAGTCGCAGGAGACATTGCTCCCAACCCTGGTCCCCCATGTTATAGAAAGTCAAACCCCCCCACTGCTACACTCAGAAACCCCTCTAATCTTATTAATATTCCCTGCATGCCATCTATCTCTCTTAATTGTGCACTTTGGAATTCTCGCTCAGTGTGTAACAAACTCTCCTTCATTCATGACTTCTTCCTTTCTAATTCTCTTAACCTCCTGGCTCTTACTGAAACCTGGATCCAGCAGTCAGATACTACCGCTGCTGCTGCTGCTCTTTCATATGGGGGGCTACACTTCTCTCATACCCCAAGATCAGACAATAGAGCTGGTGGAGGCGTTGGTCTGCTCCTATCACCAAAATGTACCTTTCAGGTTATCCCTCAAGTACCCTCACTTGTCTTCCCTTCTTTTGAGGTCCATGCCGTCAGACTCTACACCCCCTTCTCCATGCGAGTGGCGGTGGTGTATCGTCCTCCCGGCCCCTCCCATCAGTTCCTGGATCATTTTGCCACTTGGCTTCCACATTTTCTCTCCTGTGACATCCCTACCCTCATCATGGGAGATTTCAACATCCACATTGCTCTTCCCCTCTCCCCATCTGCTACTCACCTTTTATCTCTAACCTCCTCATTTGGCCTTTCGCAGCTCACTAATTCTCCAACGCATGAAGACGGAAACTCCCTCGACTTGGTCTTCTCTCGGCTTTGTGCAGTGGATGATTTTGCAAACTCCCCTCTCCCGCTCTCTGACCACAATCTTCTTTCATTCTCTATAAAGAACTGCCAGGCTGCTCAGGTCACCCCGACTGTCCAGACTTATAGAAACATACAGGCCATTAACACCCAGAAACTTATGAAGAACTTGCAGTCTTCATTGGCCCCTATCTCCTCCCTCTCATGTCCTGATTCTGCATTGAAGCATTACAATGAAACACTTCAAACTGCCCTGGATGAATTTGCACCCCCTATAAATAGAACACCACAACACAGACGGCGACAACCCTGGCACACAGTGCAAACACGTTTCCTGCAGCGGTGCTCCAGGTGCGCCGAACGTCTGTGGAGAAAATCCAATCTACACGAAGATTTCATCCATTTTAAGTTTATGCTTAGAACATACAACACTGCCCTTCACCTCTCCAAACAAACCTATTTCAACACCCTCATCACCTCACTGTCCAATAACCCGAAACGTCTCTTTGATAGAGTTGAGCGATACCGTCCGATACTTCAAAGTATCGTATCGGATGGTATCGGCCGATCTTTAAAAAAAGTATCGGTATCGCCGATTCCGATACCGGAAGTCCCATTCAAGTCTATGGGACTTCCGGTATCGGAATAAGAAAAACCCTTTCCTGCCCTTGTACAGCCTCTCTGGGGTCTGTACGGGCATTTCGGGGGGCTGTGCCGGCCTGCCAGGGGGTCTGTGCCGGCCTGCCGGTGGTCTGTGCAGGCTCCGGTGGGCTGTGCTGGCCTGCCGGGGGGCTGTGCCGGCCTGCCGGGGGGCTGTGCAGGCTCCGGGGGGCTGTGCCGGCCTGCCAGGGGGCTGTGCAGGCTCCGGGGGGCTGTGCCGGCCTGCCGGGGGGCTGTGCCGGCCTGCCTGTGGTCTGTGCAGGCTTCGGGGGTCTGTGCAGGCATCGTCCGATGGGACTACAAGTCCCATCGGGCGATGCCTGCTACCATGACAGTGATTGACACATTAGCCAATGATGGGACAGTAGTAGTCCCATCATCCGGCTAATGTGTTAAATGTAAAAAAAAAAAATTACATGCTACATACATACAACATACTACATACATGCTACATTCATACTACATAAATACTACATGCAACATACATACTACATATATACTACATACATACTACATGTATACTACATGCATGCTACATACATACTGCATGCTACATACATACTACATGCTACATACATACCACATATATACTACATACATACTACATACATACTACATGCATGCTACATGCTACATACATAACACATATATACTACATGCATGCTACATACATACTACATGCTACATACATACCACATACATACTACATGCATGCTACATACATACTACATGCATGCTACATACATACTACATGCTACATACTACATATATACTACATGCATGCTACATACAT
The DNA here is from genome assembly GCF_039654945.1 of Dendrobates tinctorius. Classification (NCBI taxonomy): domain Eukaryota; kingdom Metazoa; phylum Chordata; class Amphibia; order Anura; family Dendrobatidae; genus Dendrobates; species Dendrobates tinctorius. Next base: position 60,864,082 of record NW_027361829.1, read on the forward strand.
ACTACATGATACATACTACATATATACTACATGCATGCTACATACATACTACATGCTACATACATACCACATATATACTACATACATACTACATACATACTACATGCATGCTACATGCTACATACATAACACATATATACTACATGCATGCTACATACATACTACATGCTACATACATACCACATACATACTACATGCATGCTACATACATACTACATGCATGCTACATACATACTACATGCTACATACTACATATATACTACATGCATGCTACATACATACTACATGATACATACTACATATATACTACATGCATGCTACATACATACTACATGCTACATACATACTACATATATACTACATGCATGCTACATACATACTACATACATACTACATACATACTACATGCTACATACATACTACATACATACTACATGCATGCTACATACATACTGCATGCTACATACATACTACATACATACTACATGCTACATACATACCACATATATACTACATACATACTACATACAATACATTCATACAATACATACATAGACATACAGTACATATAACATAGAGTAACATACTTACCAATACTTGTCACATTGTTCCCCGAAGCCATTGTCTTTTCCGGAATAAATATTAACATAACAAACCACAAAAATACTCACCCACGATCCGAAGCAGTCCACGAGTGTGTCCCACGACGATCTTGGGTAGAGAACGGAAGCATCAGCTGATGCTGCCGTTCTCTACGGGCTGCAGGAATCCAATGACGGAAGGTAAGTATCCTTCCGCACTGTATTCCTCCGCCACTTAAAAAAAAAAAAAAGTCCCTAGTCTCACTTTATGCCATTGCTGTGTGGGAATTAGCAATGGCATAAAGTGAGACTAGGGACTTTTTTTTTTTTAAGTGGCGGAGGAATACAGTGCGGAAGGATACCTACCTTCCGTCATTGGATTCCTGCAGCCCGTAGAGAACGGCAGCATCATCTGATGCTGCAGTTCTCTACCCAAGATCGTCGTGGGACACACTCGTGGACTGCTTCGGATCGTGGGTGAGTATTTTTGTGGTTTGTTATGTTAATATTTATTCCGGAAAAGACAATGGCTTCGGGGAACAATGTGACAAGTATTGGTAAGTATGTTACTCTATGTTATATGTACTGTATGTCTATGTATGTATTGTATGAATGTATTGTATGTATGTAGTATATATGTGGTATGTATGTAGCATGTAGTATGTATGTAGTATGTATGTAGCATGCATGTAGCATGCAGTATGTATGTAGCATGCATGTAGTATATATGTAGTATGTATGTAGCATGCATGTAGTATATATGTAGTATGTATGTAGCATGTAGTATGTATGTAGCATGCATGTAGTATATATGTAGTATGTATGTAGTATATATGTAGCATGTAGTATGTATGTAGTATGTATGTAGTATGTATGTGGTATGTATGTAGCATGTAGTATGTATGTAGCATGCATGTAGTATGTATGTAGCATGCATGTAGTATGTATGTAGTATGTATGTTACATGCATGTAGTATGTATGTAGTATGTATGTAGTATGTATGTAGTATGTAGCATGTATGTAGTATGTATGTGGTATGTATGTAGCATGTAGTATGTATGTAGCATGCATGTAGTATATATGTAGTATGTATGTAGTATGTATGTAGCATGTATGTAGCATGCATGTAGTATGTATGTAGCATGCATGTAGTATGTATGTAGTATGTATGTAGTATATATGTAGTATGTATGTAGCATGTAGTATGTATGTAGCATGCATGTAGTATGTATGTAGTATTTTTTTTTTTTAACATTTAACACATTAGCCGGATGATGGGACTACTACTGTCCCATCATTGGCTAATGTGTCAATCACTGTCATGGTAGCAGGCATCGCCCGATGGGACTTGTAGTCCCATCGGACGATGCTTGCACAGACCCCCGGACATCAGCACAGCCCCCCGGCAGGCCGGCACAGCCCCCCGGCAGGCCGGTACAGACCCCCACAGGGTGCACAGCCCCCCGGCAGGCCGGCACAGCCCCCCGGCAGGCCGGTACAGACCCCCACAGGGTGCACAGACCACCGGCAGGCCGGCACAGCCCCCCGGCAGGCCGGTACAGACCCCGGGCAGTCCACACAGCCCCCCGGCAGGCCGGCACAGCCCCCCGGCAGGCCGGCAGAGACCCCCCGGAAGGCCCGAAATGACGGCGCATCATGATGCGCACACACCGCGCATCATGATGACGTCAGTCTGTCAATCAACTTTGAACTTCCGATTCCGATGCCGAATTCCGATATTGAAAAAATATCGGAAGTCGGTATCGGAATTCCGATACAGCAAGTATCGGCCGATACCCGATACTTGCGGTATCGGAATGCTCAACACTACTCTTTGACACTTTTCATTCTCTACTCAATCCAAGAGTACAGGCCCCAACCACGGAGCTCCGAGCTGACGATCTGGCCAATTACTTCAAAGAAAAAATTGACCAGATCCAACAGGAAATTATCTCCAAATCCCCTCATACCATGCACCGTCCTCCCTCCCCCACTGCATCTAACTCACTCTCTGATTTTGAACCAGTCACAGAAGAAGAAGTAAGCAGGCTCCTTGCATCTTCTCGCCCAACTACTTGCACCAGTGACCCATTTCCGTCACATCTCCTTCAGTCCCTTTCCCCTGCTGTCACCCCTCACCTAACTAAAATATTTAACCTCTCTCTCTCTACTGGTATTTTTCCCTCCTCATTTAAGCATGCCATCATACATCCACTACTTAAAAAACCATCCCTCGACCAAAACTGTGCCGCTAACTATAGACCTGTCTCTAATCTTCCCTTCATCTCTAAACTCCTGGAACGCCTGGTCCACTCCCGTCTTATCCGCTATCTCTCAGAAAACTCTCTTCTCGACCCTCTCCAATCCGGTTTCCGCTCTTTACACTCCACTGAAACTGCCCTCACTAAAGTCTCTAATGATCTGCTAACAGCTAAATCAAATGGTCATTACTCCATGCTAATTCTCTTGGATCTCTCTGCAGCATTCGACACTGTGGATCATCAGCTCCTCCTCACTATGCTCCATTCCATTGGCCTCAAGGACACCGTTCTCTCCTGGTTCTCCTCCTATCTCTCCGACCGCTCCTTTACTGTTTCTTTTGCCGGTTCCTCCTCCTCTCACCTTCCCCTTACTGTTGGGGTTCCTCAAGGATCGGTTCTAGGCCCCCTCCTCTTCTCCTTGTACACTGCCCCTATTGGTCAAACAATCAGTAGATTTGGTTTCCAGTACCATCTCTATGCTGATGACACCCAATTATACGCTTCTTCTCCTGACATCACGCCAGCCTTTCTAGAAAACACTGGCGATTGTCTAAATGCTGTGTCTAATATCATGTCCTCACTATATCTGAAACTGAACCTGTCAAAGACTGAACTCCTGGTGTTTCCTCCCGCTACTAATGCACCTATACCCGACATTGCTATTTCTGTGTGTGGTTCCACTATTACTCCCCAGCAACATGCCCGCTGTCTTGGGGTCATACTTGATTCCGAGCTTTCCTTTGCCCCCCACATTCGATCACTGGCTCGCTCTTGTCATCTGCACCTCAAAAACATTTCTAGAATTCGACCTTTTCTTACTTTTGACTCTGCAAAAACTCTTACTGTTTCTCTTATTCATTCTCGTCTCGACTATTGTAACTCTCTTCTAATCGGTCTCCCTCTTACCAAACTCTCCCCTCTCCAATCTGTCTTGAATGCTGCAGCCAGGATCATATTCCTCACCAATCGTTACACCGATGCCTCTACCTTGTGCCAGTCATTACACTGGCTACCCATCCACTCCAGAATTCAGTATAAACTTATTACCCTCACCCACAAAGCCCTCCATGGCTCAGCACCACCCTACATCTCCTCCCTTGTTTCAGTATACCACCCTACCCGCGCCCTCCGTTCTGCTGATGACCTGAGGTTAGTATCCTCAATAGTCAGAACCTCCCACTCCCGTCTCCAAGACTTTACACGTGCCGCGCCAATTCTTTGGAATGCACTTCCCAGGTCAATACGATTAGTCCCCAATCCCCACAATTTTAAGCGTGTCCTGAAAACGCATTTATTCAGACTGGCCTATCGCCTCAACACATTAACCTAACCTATCCCTGTGTGGCAGAGCCAAAAGTTTTACCATAACCAGGTTCCCAGCATCATGTTCCCACATGCTTTATGCATCCATTAGCCCTCTGTGTCTGTACTGTTACACACTTAATATTATGGCTGGTCCATACAATCAGAGCAACTGTTACCACCCACCTTTCGTGTCTACCTCTTTCCTCATAGACTGTAAGCTTGCGAGCAGGGCCCTCACTCCTCTTGTTATTTGTTATAATCTACTGTAGGTGATTATTGTTATGCTGTAATGTCTATTGTCTGTACAAATCCCCTCTGAAATGTAAAGTGCTGCGGAATATGTCGGCGCTATAAAAATAAAATGTATTATTATTATTAATACAGGGGAACGCATGCCATTTTTTAAATATTATTTATAGATCAGGAGCCGACTGATGAATACTCTCATCTGCCACTCCTGGTCTCACTGTTATTAGCAGCAGCAGGCATCTGCTGATGGAAGCGAGCAGTAGTCCCATCTCCTGACACTAGCGACCGGAGGTAATCTTTGTACCTCCAAGCACAGCTGCGGGTTCATGCTGTATTTTGACAGCATGGGAACTGTGTCTGTCTGACCGGCGGTGATGATTTTACCTCCAATCAGAAGTGGTGTTTGCCGCACTGTCACACACAGGACAGTGTGGAAAACATTGGATGTTTGTACCCCCCATTCAAGTGAATGCGGTTTTCTGTTCAGGTCCGGATACTGTTTTAGTACTCAAACCCAAACTTTTTGTAGCTGTTCGGCAGAACCCTCTGGACCCCCCGAACATCCAGGTGTCCGAACATCTCTATTTATAACCCCTCACAGAAGCATCCAGTCAAACATAAAAAATGTGCCAATTCTTACCCATTATGAAAAGTGGTCCCAAGAAATGCATGCAGACATCCCCAATGCGTGTTTTGCTTATTGTCATTGCTTTATCAAGAGGAGAGAGATTGAAAGAAATATTCTGCAGGACATTAGAACCCCGATGCTCAGGTCATATGGCCAATGGCCTGCCAATTGGATGGGGCCGTCAGTGCATGCGCAGATCGTAGCTGCCCTTGGAAGAAGAATACATCAAAACGTATGTTGGGGTGGGTGGCAGATCCATGTGGTTCCCCTATTCAGGTAAAGAACTTTATATAAGCACTTTAGTTGACTGCTTTTTCTAACAATATTCATATGCATTCAGGCAATATGGGTTTGGTCCTTTGGAACTAATAAACATAGGAGTCAGTAATTGTGTCAGGCTGACAATATCTAGAGACAATGTGGCACTAGGCACTTTATTTGGATCTATTTAAGTGATGATTTTGTGGGTTTACCTTGGCATTGTGATAATGTTTTGTGTCACCAGCACTTTAATTTAATTTAGATGTACCTTGTATTGAACAGTTTTTTTGTTAATATTTATGGACTAATAATGTATATGTGGGGAGGAGGACTCCCAGACAGTGATCGGGCCGATACCCAGGGGACCGCCATCAGGGTTCCTGAGGGAACTATACTGGGAGAACAGTAAAGGGAGAGACATGACCAAAGTTGTCAGGGAAACAGGGGGTGGGGCAAGGATAAAAGGAGCAGGGGGCACGCTCAGTTGGCAGTTGGGAGAGAGTGTGACAGGAGGCAGAAAGCCGGGTGACTAGAAGGGACACCGACAAGAGCCTGTGAAGAGGATACTGCGCACTCACCGACAAGTGAGACATGAGAGACTTTAACCAGAGGCCGCTTCCCGCAAACTTTCTCAGAGAGCCACGCCTGCCATCCCCCGCCCTTGTGGGACAGATCCTTTGCCTCAGGTCGCGGCTGCGACTACACATAAAATGGCCACAGAGGCCTGGACACTGCCCCCCGGCCTTCTCCCACCGCGGCGACCCCGTCATCACCGGCCTCAGGGGACGCCACTTCGCCATAGGCGACGTTAGAGGCGCATGTCCCAGTTACGGAGGGACCCTTAGCGGAGGATGGCCACCTGTCATCTGGGGGAACTGCGTCATTACTGCGCCCCACTGGCACCATTTCTTCATGGCCTGTTGCACCCCACCGGCACCGTTTCTTCAGGGCCTGTTGCGCCCCACCGGCATTGTTTCTTCAGGGCCTGTTGCGCCCCACCAGCATAGTTTCTTCAGGGCCTGTTGCGCCCCACTGGCATCGTTTCTTCTGGGCCTGTTGCGCCCCACCGGCATAGTTTCTTCAGGGCCTGTTGTGCCCCACCGGCATCGTTTCTTCAGGGCCTGTTGTGACCCACCAGCATCGTTTCTTCAGGGCCTGTTGCGCCCCACCGGCACCGTTTCTTCAGGGCCTGTCGAGCCTAAATCTTCCCAGAATATCGAGGCGTCAAGGCAGCCGCATCAACGATCCCTACACAGGCATGGTATTTTGTTGTTTTTTTATTTTATTTTATTACAGGAGATCGATGGCTTCAGTGGAATTAGACGAGGTTGTAAGTATGGTTTAATTGAAATTATTAAAGGAGTCAGTTTCATTTCTTCAATTAAAGGAATTTATTCTGGGTGTCTGTGTTTTCTTACAATGTGACTATGGGGTTAGTAATGGGGGTGTCTTATTGATGCCTTTCCATTACTAAACTTGGGGCTTGATATCACCTGACAATACAAAGGTGACTTCAACACCTCAAACTATAACCTCACTTGCCACTGCTACAGGGCAAGTGGGAAGAGCCAAGCAAAGCACCAGAATTGGTGCATCTAATAGATGTGCCTTTTCTGGGCAGCTGAGGGCTGCTATTTTTAGGATGGGGAGTCTATATCAATGGCCCCTTACCAGCCTGAGAATACCAGCCCCCAGCTGTGAGCTTTAGCAAGGCTGGTTGTCAAAAATGAGGGCACCCCATGCCGTTTTTTTTAAATTATTTATTTAAATAATTAAAAAAACAGTGTGGGGACCCCTCTATTATTGACAACCAACCTTGCTGAAGCTGGCAGCTGAGGATTGCAGCACAAAGCTGTGAGTTTTGCCAGGCCGGTTATCTAAAATAGGGGGAACCCACGTCGGGTTTTCATTCATTTATTTAGTTATAGTGCAGGAGGCGGGTGAGGAATGCCCACATTATCCGCTCCTGCTGTCACTGTTCTTAGTGACAGCAGGTGTAGGTTGATGGGAGTAATAGTCCCAAAAGTTCCCACCTGCTGTCATCGTTCTGACTTTAATATAACTCTCATCATTCTCCCCTGCTTGCGCCGATTTCTGGCAGCGCAGGGGAGAATGATGAGAACTGTCTTCAGAACCCGCCGTTGGGAAACAGCTCTTACTGTACCGCTTCTACCCCTGTGGCCATCCGTGTGGTACTGATACAGCACATGGGTGGCACACGCTTGCCACATGTGTGCCACAAGTATTACACACACGGACACGGATATCTCTGGTACCATTTTTTCCAGTACTGAAAATATCAAGTAGTGTGAAACCGACTTAAGAGAGCTGTGTGGACCATGCGAAGATGATGTCGAACTGTGGGTGCCACCATACAAGATTGGTATTCTGTGGGGCCAAATATATACAGTTAGGTCCATATATATTTGGACAGAGACAACATTTTGCTAATTTTGGTTCTAGACATTACCACAATGAATTTTAAGCAAAACAATTCAGATGCAATTGAAATTCCGACTTTCATATTTCATTTGAGGGTATCCACATTAAAACTGGATGAAGGGTTTAGGAGTTTCAGCTCCTTAACATGTGCCACCCTGCTTTTAAAGGGACCAAAAGTAATTGGACAATTGACTCCAAGGCTATTTCATGGACAGGTGTGGGCAATCTCTTCATTATGTCATTCTCAATTAAGCAGATAAAAGGCCTGGAGTTGATTTGAGGTGTGGTGCTTGCATTTGGAAGGTTTTGCTGCGAAGGAAACATGCGGTCAAAGGAGCTCTCCATGCAGGTGAAACAAGCCATCCTCAAGCTGCAAAAACAGAAAAATCCCATCCGAGAAATTGCTACAACATTAGGAGTGGCAAAATCTACAGTTTGGTACATCCTGAGAAAGAAAGAAAGCACTGGTGAACTCATCAATGCAAAAAGACCTGGGCGCCCACGGAAGACAACAGTGGTGGATGATCGCAGAATAGTCTCCATGGTGAAGAGAAACCCCTTCACAACAGCCAACCAAGTGAACAACACTCTCCAGGAGATAGAAGTATCAATATCCAAATTTACCATAAAGAGAAGACTGCATGAAAGTAAATACAAAGGGTTCACTGCATGGTGCAAGCCACTCATAAGCATCAAAAATAAAAAGGCTAGACTGGACTTTGCTAAAAAAAAATATAAAAAAGCCAGCACAGTTCTGGAAGAACGTTCTTTGGACAGATGTAACCAAGATCAACCTCTACCAGAATGATGGAAAGAGAAAAGTATGGCGAAGGCGTGGTACAGCTCATGATCCAAAGCATACCACATCATCTGTAAAACACGGCGTAGGCAGTGTGATGGCTTGGGCATGCATGGCTGCTTATGCCACTTACACTGCTGCTGCTAATGTTTTGGCGATCACGCTTTGACGTTCCTAGGGTTAGACATCTACAAGTGGGATGCACAGTGTGCATCTCTGTTGTCTTAGGGAAAACCACTCTTAAAATTTTCTGCAAGTGTATTTCGATACTCCAGCATGCACACATCTCTTTCCAGGGGGGGAAGCATCTGGCTAATTTTACTCTTCTACCGTGGATCTAATAGAGTGGCAACCCAGTAGTCAGCACATTTTCTAACTCTAAGAATACGGGTATCGTGTTGAAGATAGTGCAGCAAGAAGGTGCTCATGTATCAGGTGCATCTATGAGGTCCAAGGCCATGCTATGTTGGTGGCAGGGTAACACTGAAGATTGCTTTCTCCATCCCCTCCTTCCAACCACGGACAGCAGAGAGCGCATTATTATCCTCTTCATCTCCTCATTGCTGCGAGTCCATCACCTTGTCCTCCTCAATTTGTTCCTTGGCTCCTACATCTTTACTAACAGTTTGCCTGGTATCATAAGCCCCCCTTGATCACTATAAGCCACGCTCCCATGGCACCTGTTCGATGACAGTCTGGAAATTTGAGATATTGTTATCCCTTCCACATCCTCCTTTGCTTCTAATTCTTCCTCTGAGACCATCACTTCCTCATTTAGACTACTAAAAGTATGCACCAGCATGTAGATGACTGGAATAGTGATGCTGATGATGACATTGTCAGTGCTAACCATCTCAGTAGCCATTTCAAAACTATATAGAAGGGTGCAGAGATCCTTCACCTGTGCCTACTCCACAAGCGTGATTTGCACCACGTACTGCGTTGACCCAGACTATGCAAAAGGACATACTGCGCCAGGGCTCACCGCTGTTGCCACAGCCACTGCAACATGTGCAGAGTAGAATTCCACCATGGTGGAACATTGCTAATCAAACAGTTTAGAGGTAAGCCAAAAGACTTCTGTAACACAGTTTTAGCACAAACAATTTGTAGTAGCTATTTGGGCTTCGTGGCCTCCAATACTATATTAGGCATAACAATTTTTAAATGGAAATCTGGCTTTCTGATTTGCCACTGAAACACAATTTTAGCACAAACGATTTGGAGTAGCTAATTGGATCTTGTGGCTGCACCACTATATTAGGCCTAACAATTTTTAAGTGAAAATCTGTTCTTCTCATTTGCCACGGAAACACAGTTTTTGCACAAACGATTTGGAGTAGCTAATTGAGCCACAAGGCTACAGCCCAATATTAGTCCTAACAATTTTAAGTGGAAATTTGGCCTTCTGATTTGCCACTGACATACAGTTTTAGAAAAAATTATTTGGAATAGCAAATGGTGATTCCAGAGACTGCTACACAGTTTTTCTACTTTGATGCTAGAAAATCAATTTCACACAGGACAAGTTTACTTTCAGCCGCACCAACACTAGCGCAGGAGTGACCTCTCTGCACTGTAACATTGAGCAAATGGTGCCAGCAAAACAAGATGTCTGCTTTTTATATGGCCAGGGACATGTGACTTTGGCAGCCAATCACAGAACACCTTGTGTCAGATGTTGTGGATGGTTTCTGTGCCCTTATTGGTTGCCGGAATAAAGACACATCAAGCTAAGTGAAAAAAAAAATGCCCCGCTCCTAGAATCTCTTCAGACGCTCCTCAACCCTCTCCACACCCCCTCCCCTCATCAAACACATCCCCCCATCCCCCTCGCACATCATACAGCAGACTATTGAAGCCAGAGTAGTACAAAAATATTAGTGGAAATGCAATGATTTACTGAACTGTTACCGACTTTTGCCGATTTTGAGTAAAAATGATCGTGAAAGCGAACACGAATTCAAATGCTATGTTTGTGCTGAATTTGAGATTGGTGAACGTTTTTTGAAGACATTCGTGATCTCTATTCATAATTTCACCAGGGGAGTGTCACAAAATTTTATAACATTGGACAGTGAAGAGAAAATAATGACACTTTTACCTCAAAAATGTTGTTTTAGCCCCAGATTTTACATTTAACACGGGAAAAAGGGTGAAAATGGCACCAAAATTTGACAAAAAAAAAATTCTGCTCAATGTAGCAATACCCCATAAGCATCTGTACAGTAATGCTTAGCCACATGGCAAGACTCAGGAGGGAAGGAGCTTTATTTGACTCTCGGAGAATACATATAATGGTTTGCAGACTCCATATACAGAGCCCCTAATTGTGAGAAAAGCAGAATCTCCCCTCAATTGACCCCATTTTGGAAATCACACCCTTCTGGCAATTTATTCATTTAAGTAGTTCCATTCATGACTCCATGTGTGTTTTCCAGCAACAAGCAGCAATGGATGAAAATTACAAATGGCCATTGTACTGGCCAGTACGTTGTAGTGCCAGTAGATTATGCCCAGCTCATGTTTCTGGACACAACCATCCATATTTTAAGTGTGGTGTCATCACAACAGAAATACCAAACATGTGGGCACTAAATGTGGTTTACGCACACAGTGGCTCAGAATTGAGGGGGGCATTTGGATTTGAGAGCTGAGAATTTGCTGAATTTCTTTTTGGGAGTCTAGGAACAAAAATGCTTTCCAGAACCTTTGTGTACCAGGAATGTGAAAGCACCTATTTTTCCATTGACAGATGACATACCTGAGTGGTGACTTGTTTTTTTTAACCTTCTTTTCAGACTGTGCTTTCATGTACGCTTAAAGAAATGGACACCACCGGATCATAGGCTAGATGGTGTACACAGTGTCTCTGTCACTATTCGAATTTTCTTTGTGTCTGGATGCGGTGAATTACTGTCTGTCACCCAGAATATAGAGCAGGGACATGCCTAGCTGTCAGTATTTGATGGACAGCTCAGCTGCCCAATCATATGCAGGGGCATGTTGAACTCTCAATGACAGTTAACCATCCAATGAGAGGTAGGCTGTTGCTTGAGCTTCATCCATGTGTCTCCTGTTCAGATAATTACCTGGCTATTTCGCTACCTCACTGCTGCAGACTATTGCCTTTAGTAACTTCCAACTCACTGGTGTATGTTTGCCACATTGCTCTCTGCTCTGATGTGCTGCTGCCTGACCTATGACCGCTCTCTGACCATCTATTTGCTTTGACCTTTTGCTTGATCCACTAATTTCTGGTATTTTAACATCTGATGTGACCTATTATTTTGTCTCACCCCTTTGTCTATGACACACCCTCCTGCTTCCGACCTCATACCTTTTGATTAGCCAGCCTTGCAGCCTGTCAGTGAGTAGTGACTAGCATAACAGTCTCCATCAGCTTTATTATAGGGAGTCTGCTGCCAGAGGTTCACGTATTTCAGAGAATTACACAGAAACCCCGATGTAAGCACTCACCATAGAGTGCAGGGCAAATGTAAGCCAATCCATACTGCGATCTTTGGGAGGCAGAATAAACAACCAACAGCAGGTCAAGAAATTTTTTTTGTTTTCCATTTGGTATAAGTGATAAAATGGTTTTATGCTTCGGGTCAGTGCCATCACAGCTATTTCAGATTTATACTACTTTTTTAATGTTTGGCTATTCTCACACACTAAAAAAACACCTTTTTTTACCAATAAAGTCTTTGCATTGCCATATTTTGAGAGCAATAATTTTACTATACTTTTGCCAACAGAGTCATGTGATTGTTTATTTCTTGTGGGAAGATTTGACATATTCATTGGTACCATTTTTGAGCACAAAACATTTTTAATTGCTTTCTATTTTGATTTCTACGAGGCAGAATGAACAAAACCATCAAGTCAGGAATTTTTACATTTTTATAATGCTATTCACTGTGTGGTAAATGTAATAATACAATTTTTTTCTTTGCAATAGTACAATTACATCGATACCATATTTATATAATTTTTATGTTTTGCTGGTTTTACACAAAAACTATTTTTAGAAAAAAATTATCGTTTTTGCATCGCTTTATTCTGAGTGCTATCACTTTTTTATTTATCAGCTGACAAAGCTGGGTCACGGCTTGTTTTTGCAGAAAAGATGTTGTTTTCAGTTATACCTTTTTTCTAAATTTGTCTTTTTCATTATGTTTTATTCCACTTTTTGTTAGGTGGTATGATGAAAAAGCATAGGTTTTGCCAAGGTTTTTATTATATTTTTTACAGTGTTCACTGAAGGGGTTAACTAGTGTGAACGTTTTATAGGTCACGTCTTTCCAGATGTGGCAATACCTAATATGTGCACTTTTTTTGTTTATTTTTGTTTTTTCGTAAATATATGTATTTTTATTGGTATAATATTTTTTTTTTAAAATTTAGTTTTTTTTTTTTTTTTAATATTTTTATCTTTTAATACTTTTTTCGTTTTTGTTACTTAGTCCATCTATGAAACTATAATGTTTATTACTCTGATTACTCATATAATGCATTGCAATACACAAGCCCTGCAATGCATTATATCTTTTAGACTAGTGGTTCCCAAACTCCAGTCCTCGCAGACCCCAACAGGTCATGTTCTCAGGATTTCATTAGTATTTCACAGGTGATGGAAGTATCATCAGGGCATCAGGAATTCTATCACATGTGTAATACTATGGAAATCTTGAAAACATGACCTGTTGGGGTCCGCGAGGACTGGCGTTTGGGAACCACTGTTTTAGACCATGCTGCAGGCTAGTATAACATTGGAGTGAGTGCTATCCAATGAAGCATCAAATAGCACTCATCCAGGTTTTATGCTGGTTATACACCAGTTTGAGTGAGCCCTAAAAGTAAAGAAGCATAGTTTGATTATGTAAAAAAAAGTTTTCTTTAAGATTAACACATTGCATTGTGTTATATAATGTGTTAACACTGCTTTTCATAGATTTGCATCTAAACCTCCAGAGCTCAAGGACTTATCACAATGTACAAAGTAAAATGTCAACTGACAACAGTTTCCAATTAACATAATTTAGAAATATATTGAATGCTAGTTTCAAACTATTTCTTCATTCAGGTGCGCTTTTACAATGTTTGCCTTTATATTGCCAGAGTAATTTAATAACATTTACTTGTCTGTTATTACAATTAAAGCTTTGTCTTATATTTAAAAATCTATATTTGAAGGACTTTTCTTACAAAAAGATTTCAGTACATTACATCCATATTGAAGACCTTTACACAATGTACTGAATAATAATAATAATGTACCAAATAATACAATAGAAAAAGATTAGGTTGGAAAAATAAAAATAATTAATTCACTGGTTTGATTATGTAATATACATCATCATTATCCATGTGGTTCATATTATTGGTCCTATGTAATTATAGGACACAAATTCCAAACATACAATAAGACAAAATTTTCTGTATTTTTGTTTTTATGAAAAAAAGTATTCAAGCAATATCTTACTATTGGATTCTTGAAGATAAGTTTTAATTTTGACTTTTTTAAATTATTTTTTTCTGACTAAATATTCCTTAAGATATTTACAAAATAAAATAGTAAAATCATTTAAAAGGGTAACGTGTGTCACTAGCAGTTGTCAGGCAAAAGACTGACTTCATATAAAACCAATTTTAGAGGGAAATACCAAATAAAATTTTAAAAGAAAGACAAGAAGGTCAGATTGTAACAGCAATAATATTTACTAAAATGCCCTAATCGTTGAAAAAGAAAGAAAAAAATAGTAGCTGAAAATGTAAATAATACATATATTTGATGTTGTTTTTTTTCTATCATCCCGCCACATTTGTCACTTGGGTCATGTTTGGATTAAAAAAAACAAATCAGAAAAAAACAGCCTTGCCAACACCAAGTCAGATCACAAATGCACAAGCAGGATGCAGCAGACCCCAATTATAAAGGTGAGGACAGCACAGGTACAAACTACTGATGAAAGCAGCCACTCACAAACCTACCAATTTATGGAAGGGGGTCGCTGCCTAGTAAAAAATGCACACAAATGAGGCTTTAATAGAACGCCAATCACACAGGTACTTGTGATGCACAGTGTCCGGCTTACAGCCTGTTAATGATGCCCATAATAATATGTCAGGTGGACTACCCAGAACAATATGAGTGCACCCCTCAAGGACAGACGCCCCAGTTAACCCAACCAACATAAAAAGGGCCTGGCTGCATCCTGCAAAATTGGTAAAATGTGCATTAAAAGATGAAAAAAATGAAAATTAATGTATATTATAAATGCATTAAATTTGGTATTGGTTGATATTTTGGCCAAATAGACAAGCTCTCAATCCATGTCAAGGGTCCTCACGTTTGTGAGTCCAAACACGCGGCGCCTGGATTAAAACTCTACCTTCAGTGTTAGTTTGCATACCATCCCCCTCCCATGCACGACACAATGTCATGTGACGTGCAGTTCTGGTGCCGGAATCCCGCATCATCATTGTTGGCAAAGCCAGCAACATGGCTAGGCATTTGAATCAGTTCTTTCTATTAGAGTGCAAAGACTGACTGTTCATCATTGCCAAAGTTGCCATGGTAACCCAATTTCATCATGATGACATCCGGACAACCAGACATAGCAAGATTAGTACACCATGCTCAAAGCATGGTGTACCAAGCTTATATGTCAGTGCAGCACTGATAGTTTTTAAAGCATAGCAATGCTCGTGTATTGCTCTGCTTTATTAGTGATCAGAGAGAAACAAGTGAAAGTCCCATAGAGGGACTAAGTAAAAAAGTTAAAAGGAAAAATATGTTGAAAAAAATTCACAAAAAATAAAAAAAATTATAATACTGTAGTGTACTCATAAATGAATATTTTTATGAAAAAATAATAAATAACCAAAAAAATACACATATTTGGTATCTTCTGGTCCAGAAGAACCCGACCTATAAAACTTTCAATCTAGTTAAACCCTTCAGTTAAAAAAAAAAAAATAAGAGGTAAAAAATGATGCTTTATTAAAACATCGCCAAACAAAAAGTGGAATAAAACGCGATCAAAAAGACGAATTTAAATAAAAACTGTATCTATGAAAACGACATCTTGTACCGCAAAAATTAAGCCACCATACAGCTCCATCAATGGATAAATAAAAAAGTTATGTCTCTCTGAATACAGCATGCAAAAATAATTATTTAAAAAAAATTGTTTTTATTTTGTAAAAGTGACAAAACATAAAAAAAATATAAATGTGCTATCACTGTAATTGTACTTAACCTGAAGACTAAAGCTGTCTTATTAATTTTACTACATGAGGAACAGCATAGAAAACAAAAACACAAATCCTGAAATGCTATTTCTTTGTTCATTCTGCCTCTCAAAACTCAGACAAGAAAGCGATCAAAATATGTCATATGCCCCAAAATTATTCCAATTAAAACGTTAACACATCCTGCAAAAAACAAGTCCTAGCATGACTCTGTTGAACAAAATATGGAAAAATCATAGCTCTCTAGATTTGGTGATAATGCATCTTTCAGTGTGTGACAGCAGCCAAACAGAAAAAAAACATAAATCTGGTATCGATGTAATCGCACCCACTAGAGATGAGCGACTTTGCCTTTTTTCGCAAAAGTCGGGTGAAACGAAATCGGCCGATTATCGTGAAAAGTCGAAGGCTGACTGAAACACGAAACCCAATGCAAGTCAATGGGGAAGCAAAGTCGGCAAGGAGTGGAGGACAGGAAACACACATACAGTGCCCTTTTGAATGCAAAAAACATCAATTCTGATTACTGAAGCTTTTCAACCTTAATTTACTTCATAATACTAGTTACGCACTGAAAAATGGGGGTTATTTGGCTAAATTTGTGGGGGGGTAGGGCTGGCTCCAGGTTTTCATGTGCCCTGGGCCAAAGAGCGCCCCTTTAACACATACCACAACTCATCATGCTCCGATATGGCAGATAAATAGCGGCATAGTACAATAAAAAATACTTCACTTTTTACATCTCATGACTGATATACATTTTTAACCCCTTCCTGACATCAGACGTACTATCCCGTCCATGGGACCCGGGCCCCTATGCCCATGGACGGGATAGTACGTCTAGCGCGATCAGCGGCGCCCACGTGGTGAGCGCCGCTGATCGCGGCCAGGTGTCAGCTGATTATCACAGCTGACACCCGGCACTATGTGTCAGGGGCAGTCACGGACCGCCCCCGACACGTTAACCCCTTGCACACCGCGATCAAACATGATCGCGGTGTACCGGGAGTTAAAGGGAAGCATCGGCAGGGATGGGGCTCCCTCCGTGCTTCCCTGAGCCCCCCACGGCAGCGCAATGTGCAGCGCTGCTGCGGGGGACTCCTTTCCTCCAGGCCCCCGGATCCAAGATGGCGACGGGGGCCTTCGGGGGCCTGGAGGAAGCTGGCTTCCTCAGTGCCTGCAAAGCGCTGGCATGAGGAAGCCTTGTGCACTGCCTGTGACAGATTGCTGATCTGTCACAGTGATCTGTGATGTGACAGATCAGCGATCTGTCACAGGACAGTGATGTCTCACCTGGGACTATGTAATAAAGTAAAAAAAAATTAAAAAAGTGTAAAAATAATTTTAAAAAAATCGCCAAATAAATTAGTAAAAAAAAAAAAAAATATTCCCCAATAAATTCATTTTTTGAAAATAAAAAAAACCCAAAACAATAAAAGTACACATATTAGGTATCGCCGCGTCTGTAACGACCCGCTCTATAAAACTGTCCCATTAGTTAACCCCTTTAGCGAACCCCTAAAAAATTTAAAATAAAAAACGAAGCAAAAAATAATGATTTATTATCATACGCCAAACAAAAAATGTAATAACGCGCGAACAAAAAGACGCATATAAATATCCATGGTACCGCTGAAAACGTCATCTTGTCCCGCAAAAAACGAGCTGCCACACAGCATCATCAGCAAAAAAATAAAAAAGTTATAGCTCACAGAATAAAGCGATGCAAAAATAATTATTTTTTATATAAAATAGTTTTCATTGCATAAAACCGACAAAACATAAAAAAATGACCTAAATGAGGTATCGCTGTAACCTTTCTGACCCAAAGAATAAAACGGCTTTATCAATTTTACCGCACGCGGAACGGTGTAAACTCACTCCCCCAAAAGAAATTCATGAAACGCTGGTTTTTGTTCATTCTGCGTCCCAAAAATCGGAATAAAAAGCGATAAAAAAAGTCACATGCCCGAAAATGGTACCAATAAAAACGTCAACTCGTCCCGCAAAAAATAAGACCTCAAATGACTCGGTGGGTCAAAATACGGAAAAATTATAGCTCTCAATATGTGGTGATGCAAAAACTATTTTTACAATAAAAAGCGTCTTTTAGCGTGCGACAGCTGCCAAAAATAAAATCCGCCATAAATAGTAAATCAAACCCCCCGTTATCACCCCCTTAGTTAGGGAAAAATAATAAAATTAAAAAAATGTATTTATTTCCATTTTTCCATTAGGGCTAGGGTTAGGGCAAGGGTTAGGGTTAGGGCTAGGGTTAGGGTTAGGGTTAGGGCTAGGGCTAGGGCTTGGGTTAGGGCTGAGATTAGGGTTAGGGGTGTGTTGGGGTTCGGGTTGGAGTTAGAATTGGGGGTTTCCACTGTTTGGGCACATCAGGGGCTCTCCAAATGCAACATTGCGTCTGATCTCAATTCCAGCCAATTCTGAGTTGAAAAAGTCATATGGTGCTCCTTCCCTTCCAAGCTCTGCCATGCGCCCAAACAGTGTTTTACCCCCACATGTAGGGTATCAGCCTACTCAGGACAAATTGCAAAACAATTTTTGGGGTCCAATTTCTCCTGTTTCCCTTAGGAAAATAAAAAATTGGGGGCAAAAATATCATTTTTGTGGAAAAAAATGATTTTTTTATTTTCACGTCCGAGCGTTATAAACTTCTGTGAAGCACTTGGGGGTTCAAAGTGCTCACCACACATCTAGATAAGTTCCGTGGGGGGGTCTAGTGTCCAAAATGGGGTCACTTGTTGGGAGTTTCAATAGTTTAGGTACATCAGGGGCTCTCCAAACGCACATGACACCCGCAGACCATTCCATCAAAGTCTGCATTCCAAAATGGCACTGCTTCCCTTCCGAGCCCCGACGTGTGTCCATACAGTAGTTTTCTCCCACATATGGGGTGTCAGCGTACTCAGGACAAATTGGACAACAACTTTTGCGGTCCAATTTCTCCTGTTACCCTTGGGAAAATGAAAAAATTGGGGACTAATTGATCATGTTTGTGGAAAAAATATGATTTTTTTATTTTCATGCCCGGGCATTATAAACTTCTGTGAAGCCCTTGGGGGTTCAAAGTGCTCACCACACATCTAGATAAGTTCCTTAGGGGTTCTCGTTTCCAAAATGGGGTCATTTATGGGTGTTTCCACTGTTTAGGTACATTAGGGGCTCTCCAAAGGCAACATGACACCCGCAGACCATTCCATCAAAGTCTGCATTCCAAAACGTCACTACTTCCCTTCCGAGCCCTGACGTGTGTCCATACAGTAGTTTTCTCCCACATATGGGGTGTCAGCATACTCAGGACAAATTGGACAACAACTTTTGGGGTTCAATTTCTCCTGTTACCCTTGGGAAAATAAAAAAATTGGGGACTAATTGATCATGTTTGTGGAAAAAATACAATTTTTTTATTTTCATGCCCTGGCATTATAAACTTCTGTGAAGCCCTTGGGGGTTCAAAGTGCTCACCTCACATCTAGATAAGTTCCTTAGGGGGTCTAGTTTTCAAAATGGGGTCATTTGTGGGGGGTTTCCACTGTTTAGGTACATTAGGGGCTCTCCAAAGGCAACATGACACCCGCAGACCATTCCATCAAAGTCTGCATTCCAAAACGTCACTACTTCCCTTCCGAGCCCTGTCGTGTGTCCATACAGTAGTTTTATCCCATATATGGGGTGTCAGCTTACTCAGGACAAATTGGACAACAACTTTTGCGGTTCAATTTCTCCTGTTACCCTTGGGAAAATAAAAAAATTGGGGAATAATTGATCATGTTTGTAGAAAAAATACGATTTTTTTATTTTCATGCCCTGGCATTATAAACTTCTGTGAAGCCCTTGGGGGTTCAAAGTGCTCACCTCACATCTAGATAAGTTCCTTAGGGGGTCTAGTTTTCAAAATGGGGTCATTTGTGGGGAGTTTCCACTGTTTAGGTACATTAGGGGCTCTCCAAAGGCAACATGACACCCGCAGACCATTCCATCAAAGTCTGCATTCCAAAACGTCACTACTTCCCTTCCGAGCCCTGACGTGTGTCCATACAGTAGTTTTCTCCCACATATGGGGTGTCAGCTTACTCAGGACAAATTGGACAACAACTTTTGGGGTCCAATTTCTCCTGTTACCCTTGGGAAAATAAAAAAAGGGTGACTAAAAGATCATGTTTGTGGAAAAAATACGAATTTTTTATTTTCACGCCCGGGCGTTATAAACTTCTGTGAAGCACTGGGGGGTTCAAAGTGCTCACCACACATCTAGATAAGTTCCTTGGGGGGTCTAGTTTCCAAAATGGTGTCATTTGTGGGGGGTTTCCACTGTTTAGGTACATCAGGGGTTTTCCAATCGCGACATGGTGTCCGATCTCAATTCCAGCCAAAAACATCAAATGGTGCTGCTTCCCTTCCGAGCTCTGCCATGCGCCCAAATAGTGGTTTACCCCCACATGTGGGGTATCAGCGTACTCAGGACAAATTGCACAATAACTTTTAGGGTGCTGTTACCCTTGGAAAAATAAGAATTGAGGGTGAAAAGATCATTTTTGTGGAAAAAATATGATTATTTAATTGTACGGCTTTATGTTATAAACTTCTGTGAAGCCCTTGGGGGTTCAAAGTTCTCACCACACATCTAGATAAGTTCCTTAGGGGGTCTAGTTTCCAAAATGGTGTCATTTGTGGGGGGTTTCCACTGTTTAGGTACATCAGGGGTTTTCCAATCGCGACATGGTGTCCGATCTCAATTCCAGCCAAAAACGTCAAATGGCGCTGCTTCCCTTCCAAGCTCTGCCATGCGCCCAAATAGTGGTTTACCCCCACATGTGGGGTATCAGCGTACTCAGGACAAATTGCACAATAACTTTTAGGGTGCTGTTACCCTTGGAAAAATAAGAATTGAGGGTGAAAAGATCATTTTTGTGGAAAAAATATGATTTTTTAATTGTACGGCTTTATGTTATAAACTTCTGTGAAGCCCTTGGGGGTTCAAAGTTCTCAGCACACATCTAGATAAGTTCCTTAGGGGGTCTAGTTTCCAAAATGGTGTCATTTGTGGGGGGTTTCCACTGTTTTGGTACATCAGGGGTTTTCCAATCGCGACATGATGTCCGATCTCAATTCCAGCCAAAAACGTCAAATGGCGCTGCTTCCCTTCCGAGCTCTGCCATGCGCCCAAATAGTGGTTTACCCTCACATGTGGGGTATTAGCATACTCAGGACAAATTGCACAATAACTTTTAGGGTCCTGTTACCCTTGGGAAAATAAAAATTGGGGTGAAAAGATCATTTTTGTGGAAAAAATATGATTTTTTAATTGTACCGCTGTACGTTATAAACTTCTGTAAAGCCCTTGTGGGTTCAAAGTTCTCACCACATATCTAGATAAGGTCCTTGGGGGGTCTGGTTTCCAAAATGGGGTCACTTGTAGGGGATTTCTACTGTTTAGGTACATCAGGGACTCTCCAAACGTGACATGGCGTCCGATCTGAATTCCAGCCAATTTTGCATTGAAAAAGTCAAACGGCGCTCCTTCCATTCTGAGCTGTGCCATGCGCCGAAACAGTCGTTCCCCCCCACATATCAAGTATCAGCGTACTCAGGACAAATTGCACAATAACTTTTGCAGTCCAATTTCTCCTGTTACCCTTGGTAAAATAAAAAAATTGAACCTGAAGTATTTTTTTTGTGAAAAAAAGTTAGATGTTCATTTTTTTTTAAATATTCAAAAAAATTCCTGTGACGCACCTAAAGGGTTAATAAACTTATTGAATGTGGTTTTGAGCACGTTAAGGGGTGCAGTTTTTAGAATGGTGTCACTTTTGGGTATTTTCTATCATATAGACCCCTCAAAGTGGCTTCAAATGTGATGTGGTCCTAAAAATAAAATGGTGTTGCAAAAATGAGAAATCGCTGGTCAACTTTTAACCCTTATAACTTCCTAACAAAAAAAATTTTGGTTCCAAAATTGTGCTGATGTAAAGTAAACATGTGGGAAATGTTAGTTATCAAGTTTTTTGTGTGCCGTATCTCTGTGATTTAAGGGCATAAAAATTCAAAGTTGGAAAATTGCGAAATTTTCAAAATTTTTGCCAAATTTCCGTTTTTTTCACAAATAAACGCAAGTTATTTGAATGAAATTTTACCACTAACATGAAGTACAATATGTCACGAGAAAACAATGTCAGAATCACCGGGATCCATAGAAGCGTACCAGAGTTATGACCTCATAAAGGTACAGTGGTCAGAATTGTAAAAATTGGCCCGGTCATGAACGTCCAAACCACCCTTGGGGGTGAAGGGGTTAATAGCTCCAAAAACGGACAGTATATTACTCCATACAGTATTATGGCTACCACATAGTGCGCTATACAGAGTAATGAGGCCCATATATTTCTCCATACAGAATCATTGGTCTCATATAATGTTTGAAACAGTATATGGTGAGCTCCACATAATGCTACAGTATATGTTGGTCCCCATGGATGAAGCTCCACTGTTTTATGGGCTCAAATAATACTCCATACATAATTGGCCCCATTTCTAATGCTCTAGTGGATAATGTGCCCTGTAAATGCTGCTCCAGTGTCTGATGTCCACCTTTGGAATGCTCCAGTGTATGGTGGGCACCATATATCATTCTCCAGAGTATAGTGCTCCCCAAAAATTTCTGTCCCAACATTGAAAACAATTAAATAAGTCTCCTTGCTATGGAATCCCTGTACTAGTCTCGACTCCTCGTTGTCCCCATCGTCCATCTCACTGCACTTGGCTGTTTAGGCAGAGGGCATACAGACGTGATGTCATTGCGCTCTCTGATCAGACTGTCACTGTCAGGAAACGCGGAAGAAGTCATGGCGGTGCAGCAGGGAGATGTAAGTATTTCAACTTTGCAAGTGCTGTGATCCTGAGCAAGCAGGGGGGGCCACTAGTTGGCGATGGCAGTGGCACAGGGCCCCTCTAATAGTACGGCGGTGTGTGGTGGTGTGTCTGACGGCGGGTGGGGGTGGGGCCACACTACCTATCTGCAGAGAGAGAAATCCAAATTGGCTACCAGGCTGACCAACTCCTTCTCCATCTGTACTCTGGGACCTGGACAGCACCTACCAAGTACAGGTAAAGGAACTGCATGACTGTGTCTGTCATCTTTCTCCTGCGACTGGCGCATGGCTCAGCTAAATCCTGCACTGCACACCATCTCCCAAGTCTTTTATCTGCCCTGCGACTACGGCCCTACCTGTGCAGGTCTTCTACATCTTAGCTGCACCACAACATGTGTCCCACAGAAGCGACACTGCAGCGCTGGTCAATCTAATCAGAAACCAGAGGTGGCATCACGTATCATTCACCAATAAATGTAATTCACCCCTTTGCATGGATGCCCAGGGCCAGGGAACGGGTCACCACCACCGTGACACATTACTGTGAGACACCGACCCGGTACCGATTAACCCCACTGCCCTGGCTGGCCACCCACACGCCATGTCAGATTCATCTTGGACTGGGGAATTCATGATTTGACTTGATAACCCAGGCATGGTATGATAGAAAGAGCGACATGGACTAATGTGAAGTGTGGCCTGCTGCCTCATTCAGTTTGGGTGGGGGTGCTGGACACAAGGAAAGGGGTTCGTCCTCACCAGGAGCCAGCACTTGACCACTCAGTGCTTGCATTATTTGAAACTTCAGAAGAGGCGGGCATATTTGATGGAGACTGTTTCGGCAATGTAAGCCAAAACCAGTTCCTCATGCTCCGCCTTTAAAAGCGGTTAACCTACTCCCAGAAAAGGTATCATTCCAGGCGTTCCGGAGCCAGACCATGACGCAGGCTCAACACCTCCTGCCTTAGCTGCTATTGTGCTTTTGCCACTAACAGCAGATGCACCACCACCATCATCACCAGCTGGCCCCCCCGCACCCACGTCCGCGGCCTCTTCCACCAAACTTCAACATTTTGCACAAAATAGACACAAAATAACATCAAATATATGGCACTGTATCAGAAATGTACAGCTCTGTTCAGTCAAAGGATAAGTGTCAATCTCCATATATATTCCATCAGTCACACAGAGACGCTCACAGGCTCAGTATGGATTAGTCAAGAATATAAAAAGTAGACAAAGTGTACAGTATCATCAGATAGCAGGTACAGTGGGGCAAAAAAGTATTTAGTCAGTCAGCAATAGTGCAAGTTCCACCACTTAAAAAGATGAGAGGCGTCTGTAATTTACATCATAGGTAGACCTCAACTATGGGAGACAAACTGAGAAAAAAAAATCCAGAAAATCACATTGTCTGTTTTTTTTTCATTTTATTTGCATATTATGGTGGAAAATAAGTATTTGGTCAGAAACAAGCAATCAAGATTTCTGGCTCTCACAGACCTGTAACTTCTTCTTTAAGAGTCTCCTCTTTCCTCCACTCATTACCTGTAGTAATGGCACCTGTTTAAACTTGTTATCAGTATAAAAAGACACCTGTGCACACCCTCAAACAGTCTGACTCCAAACTCCACTATGGTGAAGACCAAAGAGCTGTCAAAGGACACCAGAAACAAAATTATAGCCCTGCACCAGGCTGGGAAGACTGAATCTGCAATAGTCAACCAGCTTGGAGTGAAGAAATCAACTGTGGGAGCAATAATTAGAAAATGGAAGACATACAAGACCACTGATAATCTCCCTCGATCTGGTGCTCCACGCAAAATCCCACCCCGTGGGGTCAGAATGATCACAAGAACGGTGAGCAAAAATCCCAGAACCACACGGGGGGACCTAGTGAATGAACTGCAGAGAGCTGGGACCAATGTAACAAGGCCTACCATTAGTAACACACTACGCCACCATGGACTCAGATCCTGCAGTGCCAGACGTGTCCCACTGCTTAAGCCTGTACATGTCCGGGCCCGTCTGAAGTTTGCTAGAGAGCATTTGGATGATCCAGAGGAGTTTTGGGAGAATGTCCTATGGTCTGATGAAACCAAACTGGAACTGTTTGGTAGAAACACAACTTGTCGTGTTTGGAGGAAAAAAAATACTGAGTTGCATCCATCAAACACCATACCTACTGTAAAGCATGGTTGTGGAAACATCATGCTTTGGGGCTGTTTCTCTGCAAAGGTGCCAGGACGACTGATCCGGGTACATGAAAGAATGAATGGGGCCATGTATCGTGAGATTTTGAGTGCAAACCTCCTTCCATCAGCAACAGCATTGAAGATGAAACGTGGCTGGGTCTTTCAACATGACAATGATCCAAAGCACACCGCCAGGGCAACGAAGGAGTGGCTTCGTAAGAAGCATTTCAAGGTCCTGGAGTGGCCTAGCCAGTCTCCAGATCTCAACCCTATAGAAAACCTTTGGAGGGAGTTGAAAGTCCGTATTGCCAAGCGAAAAGCCAAAAACATCACTGCTCTAGAGGAGATCTGCATGGAGGAATGGGCCAACATACCAACAACAGTGTGTGGCAACCTTGTGAAGACTTACAGAAAACGTTTGACCTCTGTCATTGCCAACAAAGGATATATCACAAAGTATTGAGATGAAATTTTGTTTCTGACCAAATACTTATTTTCCACCATAATATGCAAATAAAATGAAAAAAAAACAGACAATGTGATTTTCTGGATTTTTTTTTCTCAGTTTGTCTCCCATAGTTGAGGTCTACCTATGATGTAAATTACAGACACCTCTCATCTTTTTAAGTGGTGGAACTTGCACTATTGCTGACTGACTAAATACTTTTTTGCCCCACTGTATATATAGCATAGTTTAAACAATAACAATGTACGTCTATATATCAGGAGTAGTGTTGAGCCACCACGCTAGTGTTTTGGTTCGTCACACAGGAGGCAAGTTCGTCAAACCCCATTGAAAACAATGGCAGGCAAACACAAACACATATAAACACATAGAAAACAATTACAAAACACCTTAAAAGGTGTCCCAAAGCAAGAAAATGCTCAGAAGACAAAAATTACATATGGAAAAGGGCAACTACATTTAGAAAAGAGGTGGAGGAGTAAAAGGAGAAGGTGGAGGAGACACAGATATAGGCTTGTCATTCCCTTATGAAGTCAAGAAAGGCTGGAATAAAAATGTAAAATACCAAACAAAAAAAAAAATTCTGAAATCGATATACCGTTGGACTTCCCACCAATAAATTATGCCAACTGGCGATCGGGCGGCGTTATTCCCACGAACCTCCAAACAGCGTCCATGAAAGCAAAGTGTTTGCTTTCTGGGGGCAGTATGATTGTAAAGCTAAACCTTAAAGGAATGTCCAAAAGGGCACCACCAGGAGTGGAGCCTGCGGCTTAATTGGACTCCACCCGGGAAACCACAACCATGCCACCTCAAGAAAAGATGCACATATTGAAAGCTTTTTCGATTTTGTGTGTGGTGTGGTATGTCCGTTTGTAGTTGTGCTAGCAATTTGTCAGCTTTATTCCGTTAATGAACGAGACTCCGGCATGCCCCCACGGTACGCGTCAAGCTTACTAGAGGGATACGCGAGGTTCTGGCACTATCATGGTCTATCATGGCGTTACATGTCCAAAAGGGCACCACCAGGAGTGGAGCCTGTGGCTTAATTGGACTGCACCCAGGAAACCACTACCATACAACTACAGAAAAGATGGACAGATTGCAAGCTTTGTCGATTCTGTGTGTGGTGTGGTATGTCCATTTGTAGTTGTGCTAGCGATTTCTCAGCTTTATTCTATTAATGACCGAGACTCCGGCATGGTCCCGCGGTACGCGTCAAGCTTACTAGAGGGATACGCGAGGCTGTGGCACGTGAGATCGAGCAATAACAGGTCTAGCATTCCAGTACATGTCCGGGGCTGCATGCGTGCTACACTGAAAGGACCAGCTTTTGTCGCTTACAGGTGCAGATAACCAGCAGAACACCGTTAGTGATGGAGATCTGTGATTTCAATTATTCCCCACGAATGATGATTTCCCAGTAAGTGCAGGTCAACCGCAATTCCAGAATTAGGCCTAACCGGCATTCCTGAAAAAATGCAAAAAATTACGCGTCCAAACCACAGTTGCTGTAGCTTGCTTAACAGCTCGGCAGCCGTTCTCAGGCCCAGTATGGATTTGACAGGATTCTAGAAAGTTGATAAATGGTACAGTTTCACCGGGTAACACGTATATATGTAGCATAGTTTACACATTAAAAACCTATGTCTATATATCAGGAGGCAGGCTCAGACGGTCTCAGGCCCAGTATGGATTAGACATGATTGAACAAAGGTGAGAAAGGGTACCGTATCACAGGATAACAGGTATGTATAGCATAGTTTACACATTAAAAACATAGGTCTATATATCAGGAGGCAGGCTCAGATGTCTCAGGCCCAGTATGGATTAGACGTGATTGGACAAAGGTGAGAAAGGGTACGTTATCACTGGAAAGCAGGTATATATAGCATAGTTTAAATAATTAAAATCTCCATGTTCTCAGTATGGATTAGACAACAATCTAAAAAGTAGAAAAAAGGAAATGTATTTGACGCGTACACCAGTATACACTTTTGGTGGTATTTTTAAATCTTCATATATATTTCTGTCTCAGTAAGACAGTTCAGACTCTCCGCAATAGGAAATGAGATGCATACAATTAATGACATAAATTCTAGTGATTGCATAAATCTAGGAATTCCTATTCACGGGATAAACTTCCATCACAATTCTCAGAGGCGATGCAGACCCTCAATTAATTAGTGTGTGGAGACAGCGAAAACCTTTCTTTGTGAAGAAAGTGTTGCTGTATCGCAGTACCGTTGATCCCATCGCCATTACTCATATCCATATAATTTTGATCACAGGGAGAGATGTAAACATAGTGCTCACTGCCTATCATGCTCTGTCACATAACTTTGGAGTGCAAAAGACAGAAGCCACAGGCCGTAGGCAATTCATTTGGATTGGCATGAGAGGGCACATTTAAAAATATGAGCTGGAATGTCACACATCTGTGGGTAGGAAAACTGTGAAAGCTGATGAGAAACGACCAATGCATCTCATTGTGAGTCGACGTCCATAAGAAATGGAAGGAATTGATCATCTGAAGCTAGATCCCAGCCAGTGGGACAGGGTATAGCTACGTCTGAACCATCATCTTCTATCAGTTCACCAAATTTGTAATGGCAGTCCCAGTGAAGGATTTGACAGCCCAGACTACACAGCAGAGAAGCAGGGAGAGGTGAACATTGCAAATGCTGGGGTCCTGCCCAAGCAAGGGGGGCCCACTCATGGGCGTCGGTACTGGCACTGGGCCCCTCATAGTACGGCGGTGTGTCTGATGGTGGGTGTGCACCCCCACCGTCAGAGACACTTGATTGCACTATGAAGGACCCTGTGCCAGTGCCCGCGCCCAAGAGTCAGCCCACCCACCTGTCCAGGGCAACGGCACTCGCACGGTTGTGTGTGCAAGGTGGTGACCCCGGCCATGGGGGGAGGAGGCAGCCCAGTTAGGGAGGTTTACAAAATGGCATATGTTGATGTGGGACATTCACCTGCTGCTAAAGGCGAAATTGGTCAAGTCCCAGGAAGAGGTGGACCAAAGCAAGCCATTTTTCTGTCAGCCTATGTGTCATCAGGGGAAGGTGGGACAAAATCCTTGGAAACCCATGCATGGTTCATTTTAATGAAGGTTAGATCATCCACATTTTGGGTCGACAGACGGGTCCTTTTTTCTGTCAGGATTGATCCAGCAGCACTGAAGACTCTTTCTGATAGCACACTTGCTGCTGGGCAAGAGAGCTCCTGTAAGGCATATTGTGCCAATTCAGGCCAGGTGTCCAGTTTAGCTGCCCAATAGTCAAATGGGAATGGCCAGTGAGGGAGAACATCGATATGGGAGGAAAAGTAGTTTGTAACCATAGTTGACAAGTGCTGTCTCCTGTCACTTTCAATTGATTCAGTATTACCAGTCTTGTGAGCGGGACTTGAAAAATCAGTCCACAACATGGTCATGAAACCCCTGTCTCCAGCGCCACTTCTGATGTGTGCACCATGAACACCTCTTCCAAGTTGCCCCCGGCCCCTACGGCTCGTGTGAAAACCATCACCGCTGCTGTGTGCTGGGAATGCCTCAACCAACTGGTTTACCAGAGTTGCTTGTTTGTAAGACAATATTAGGTCAAGGTTCTCCTGTGGCATGATGTTTTGGAATTTGCCTTTAAAGCGTGGATCCAGGATGCTGGCCAACCAGTAGTCATCATCGTTCATCATTTTGGCAATGCGGGGGTCCCTTCTTAGGATCTGCAAGGCATAATCTGACATGTGGGCCAATGTTCCCGGTGTCAATGATGCACTGCGAGTGCTGGGTGGAGGAGCATTTTCAGGCAAATCCACATCCCTCCAGTCACGCACAAACCCAGTACCAGACCTTGCCACGCCAACATTTTCTATTGCCCCACGAGAAGCATCCTCCTCCCCTAAATAATTATCCCCATCATCATCCTCCTCCTCCTCTTCTTCCTCCACCTCATCCACGACAGTTCCCTGAACAGACAATGGCTGACTGTCATCAAGGCTTCCCTCCTCCTCTTCATCATCCTCGGCTGCAGACGCCTGCTCCTTGATGTGCGTCAAAGTTTGCATGAGCAGACTAGAGTTGAGCGAAACGGGTCGAACAATTTCAAAAGTCGCCGACTTTTGGCAAAGTCGGGTTTCATGAAACGAAACCCGACCCTAGGATGAGGTCGGCCACGAGGTCGGCGACTTACGCGCCAAAGTCGCGTTTCAAAAGTTTGTTTAGCGCTCTTTTTCAGCCAATCAGGATCCACGGACACTGTGGGCAACGTGATGACATAGGCAGGGGTCGCCACCATCTTTCAGAAGGGCATGCAAGTGATTGGCTTGCTTTGGTGGGCGTCACAGGGGTTATAAAAGGGCGTGCACGCCGACCGCCATCTTACTTCTGCCGATCTTAGCATAGGGAGAGGTTGCTGATTCTGTAGGGAGAGCGTTAGGCAGGGAAGAAGACAAAAAAACTGCTTCTGCTGCTAGCGATTTTGCCTGTGCAACACACCAGTCACTGTGTGTGCAGTGCAAGGGGAGGCTATATTGTGTTGGATCAGCGGTGTTGGTTGTTAGGCTGCCTTCTAAGGCTTCCTGACAGCTGCATTGCTGTTTACCCACTGCTCTGCAAACTGCTTTTTTAAAAGCAATGCCAATTTTTTTTTTTCCTGCTAATGTACTGAGCGTGCATTTATTCACACCATACAGAGGTGTACGCTCCTCACACAGTACCGTGTAAAGGCTGTTATCACAGCCACAGTGAAGCTATCTGTGTGTCACTGTGGAGGACTTGTTCCGTTCTTACAGACCTACACTCTAGGGAGATTCCTATTCTGCCCAATTCTACAATTCACTTTTTTCACACCTGTGCCATCGAGCCTGTGACATAGCGCTCTGATATTCAGTGGGCCTCACACAATCCAAAAGTGTCTAGTGTCCACAAGTGTCTGCAGAAATTCAAAATCTCCCTTATCCTGTAGTCACTTTTTTCACACCTGCTGCATCGAGCCTGTGACATAGCGCTATGATATTCATTGGGCCTCACACAATCCAAGTGTCCAGTGTCTGCAGAAATTCAAAATCTCCCTTATCCTGTAGTCACTTTTTTCACACCTGCTGCATCGAGACTGTGACATAGCGCTGTGATATTCAGTGGGCCTCACACAATCCAAGTGTCCAGTGTCCACAAGTGTCTGCAGAAATTCAAAATCTCCCTTATCCTGTAGTCACTTTTTTCACACCTGTGCCATCGAGCCTGTGACATAGCACTGTGATATTCAGTGGGCCTCACACAATCCAAGTGTCCAGTGTCCACAAGTGCTCACAGAAATTCAAAATCTCCCTTATCCTGTAGTCACTTTTTTCACACCTGTGCCATCGAGCCTGTGACATAGCGCTGTGATATTCAGTGGGCCTCACACAATCCAAGTGTCCAGTGTCCACAAGTGTCTGCAGAAATTCAAAATCTCCCTTATCCTGCAGTCACTTTTTTCACACCTGTGCCATCGAGCCTGTGACATAGCACTGTGATATTCAGTGGGCCTCACACAATCCAAGTGTCCAGTGTCCACAAGTGTCTGCAGAAATTCAAAATCTCACAGAAATTCAAAATCTCCCTTATCCTGTAGTCACTTTTTTTCACACCTGTGCCATCGAGCCTGTGTCATAGCACTGTGATATTCAGTGGGCCTCACACAATCCAAGTGTCCAGTGTCCACAAGTGTCTGCAGAAAATCTAAATCTCCCTTATCCTGTAGTCACTTTTTTCACACCTGTGCCATCGAGCCTGTGACATAGCGCTGTGATATTCAGTGGGCCTCACACAATCCAAGTGTCCAGTGTCCACAAGTGTCTGCAGAAATTCAAAATCTCACAGAAATTCAAAATCTCCATTATCCTGTAGTCACTTTTTTCACACCTGTGCCATTGAGCCTGTGACATAGCACTGTGATATTCAGTGGGCCTCACACAATCCAAGTGTCCAGTGTCCACAAGTGTCTGCAGAAATTCAAAATCTCCCTTATCCTGTAGTCACTTTTTTCACACCTGCTGCATCAAGCCTGTGACATAGCGCTGTGATATTCAGTGGGCCTCACACAATCCAAGTGTCCAGTGTCCACAAGTGTCTGCAGAAATTCAAAATCTCCCTTATCCTGTAGTCACTTTTTTCACACCTGTGCTATCGAGCCTGTGACATAGCACTCTGATATTCAGTGGGCCTCACACAATCCAAGTGTCCAGTGTCCACAAGTGTCTGCAGAAATTCAAAATCTCACAGAAATTCAAAATCTCCCTTATCCTGTAGTCACTTTTTTCACACCTGTGCCATCGAGCCTGTGACATAGCACTGTGATATTCAGTGGGCCTCACACAATCCAAGTGTCCAGTGTCCACAAGTGTCTGCAGAAATTCAAAATCTCACAGAAATTCAAAATCTCCCTTATCCTGTAGTCACTTTTTTCACACCTGTGCCATCGAGCCTGTGACATAGCACTGTGATATTCAGTGGGCCTCACACAATCCAAGTGTCCAGTGTCCACAAGTGTCTGCAGAAATTCAAAATCTCCCTTATCCTGTAGTCACTTTTTTCACACCTGTGCCATCGAGCCTGTGACATAGCGATGTGATATTCAGTGGGCCTCACACAATCCAAAAGTGTCCAGTGTCCACTAGTGTGTGCAGAAAATCTAAATCTCCCCTGTCCTATAGACACCTTGCACCTTGTTTTACATTACTATATAGCTTGTTGGATTTTGTCTACATTTCTACCAAAAATGAGGAAGGCTGGTGGAAGAGGCCGTGGAATTGGGCGGGGGTTGGCAGCTGGTAATGATGGTGTTGGTGGTGGATCTGATGGTAGTGGCAAAAGCAAAATAGGACCGAATGCAGGAGGTGTTGAGCCTGCGTCATTGTCTGGCTCCATAAGGCTTCGAAGGCTTAGTTTTCTAGGAGTTGGCA
The DNA here is from genome assembly GCF_039654945.1 of Dendrobates tinctorius. Classification (NCBI taxonomy): domain Eukaryota; kingdom Metazoa; phylum Chordata; class Amphibia; order Anura; family Dendrobatidae; genus Dendrobates; species Dendrobates tinctorius. The sequence continues at coordinate 60,896,365 of NW_027361829.1, forward strand.
AACCGCTGTTAACGCCAGAGCATCAGGAAAAAGTTTTGTCTTACATTGCTGACTCAGCCTCCAGCTCTATCGCCTTCTCTTCTGAAGTTGTAAAAAGTAAAAGCACTGAGTCGTCATTGGAGGCTCATGTTCATGAACCACACCTTTCCTTGTGTCCTTCACCACAACCAAGATTGAAGGATGACGCAGGCCATACTACTGATTACTCCATGGAGCTGTTTTCACATACCATGCCTGGATTATCAAGTGAAATGGTGAATTACCCAGGCCAAGATGAATCTGACATGGAGTGCACTGATGCACAGCCGCTGATAGATGATTCTGCTGGTACATTCACTCAGAGCACTACATTGTCCTCGCAGTGTACAGAGCCTGATTCTGACCCTGATGAGACTCAGGTGCCCCTTCCCGCACACTATACCACCATACACGGTGACACAGAGGAAGGTGCACATGACATTGAAGAGGAGGTGATGGATGACCCAGTTGTTGACCCAGATTGGCATCCATTGGGGGAAGAGGGTGCTGCTTCCAATAGCTCAGATGAGGAGCATCCACAGCAGACATCAACATCGCAACAGCTGTTATCTGGCAGGCCCGGAGCACTCCAAAGACAGGTTCCAAAAATCAAAAGAGTTGCTGGACAGCTTGTCCAGAGGGTCAAAACATAATAGCGTGCTAGGCCGCAAAATGTCTGCCAAAGTAGGAAGAGTGCAGTGTGGCACTTTTTTGAACAAAATCCTCATGATCAGGCCAAGGTTATCTGTAAGAAGTGCGCAAAGACCTTTAGCCGAGGGAAAAATCTGAAAAATTTGAATACCAGTTGCATGCTTAGACATTTAACCAGCATGCACTTGCAAGCGTGGACACAACACCAAACCTCAAGTGCCACATGTGCAACTGATCACAAAGAAGGTAGTCAGCAACGCTACATTGTTTCCCCCACTGTAAGCCCACCGGTTAGCACAGCAGCAAATGTTGAGGTGTCGTTGCAAGGCCACAGCAGTCAGGGAATCCCACTGTTATATCAACGAAATACTGAATCTAGGTCATCAGAAAGAACACCAACTCCATCACCATCATCAACCCTCTCTCAGTCCGCCCTGTCCACCGCTACTTCTACCATATGCAGCTCTCAAGTCCAGCTCACCCTCCCAGACACTATGAGTAGGTCAAGAAAGTACTCAGTCTCTCATCCGCGTACACTGGGTTTGAACTCCCACATTGCCAAACTAATCTTGCTTGAGATGATGCCCTATCAGTTGGTGGAAAGCGCAGCTTTCCGCAAACTCATGGCCTATGCAGTACCACGCTATGACCTACCCAGTCGCCACTTCTTCTCTCGCAAAGTGATCCCAGCCCTCCACCATCATGTGAAAGACCGCATTGTCCATGCACTCAAGCAGTCAGTGAGTGGAAAGGTGCACCTCACAACTGATGCATGGTCCAGTCGGCATGGCCAGGGCCGTTACGTGTCCATCACTGCGCACTGGGTTAATGTGGTGGATGCAGGGTCCACAGGGGACAGCGGTGGTGGGACAGTGCTGCCTAGCCCACGGTATAGGAAACAGTTGGCTGTAGGCGTTCCACCCTCCTCCTCCTCCAGAAGCGAAAGCTCGTCCACAGAGCGCAGTCGTACGAGCACTCCATCTGCAGCTGCCACTGTTGCACACGAAGTGTCCCCCTATCGAGCAGCTAGTGGAAAGCGTTAGCAGGCTGTGTTGCAGATGATGTGTTTGGGCAACAGACACACCGCCGAGGTGCTGGCCGAGTACTTGAAGCGACAAACTGAGTCATGGCTGGGCAGTGTACATCTTGAGGCAGGCAAGGTAGTTAGTGATAACGGCCGTAATTTTGTGGCAGCCATAGCCCTTTCAAAACTCAGCCACATACCTTGCTTGGCTCACACCTTGAACCTGGTGGTGCAGTGCTTCCTCAAAAATTATCCGGAGTTAACAGCCCTGCTCCATAAGGTGCGAAGATTGTGCGCGCACATCCGCCGGTCGCCTGTACACTCCGTTCGTATGCAGAAGCTGCAGCGATTGCTCCACCTTCCTAACCACCGCCTCATTATCGACATTGCAACAAGGTGGAACTCCACCCTGCACATGGTGGAGCGGCTGTGTGAGCAGAGGCAGGCCATAATGCATTTGTGGGAGGATACACGGCCAGGCACTTTGAGAGCAGACATGGAGTTGACAGGTGTGCAGTGGTCGAAGCTGAAAGACCTCTGTAAAGTCCTTCAGTGTTTTGAGGAATGCACACGGCTGGTAAGCGCAGACGACGCCATCCTAAGCATGAGCATCCCACTTATGCGTCTGCTCATGCAAACTTTGACGCACCTTAAGGAGCAGGCGTCTGCAGCCAATGTTGACGAGGAGGAAGAGGTGGAGGGAATCCTTGATGACATTCAGCCATTGTCTGCTCAGGGACCTCTCCTGGACGAGTTGGAGGAAGAAGAGGAGGAGGAGGATGATGATGGGGATGATTACTTAGGGGAGGAGGATGCATCTCGTGGGGCAAGTGAAAATGTTGGCGTGGCAAGGTCTGGTACAGGGTTTGTGCGTGACTGGAGGGATATGGATTTGCCAGAAAGTGCTCCTCCAACCAGCACTCGCAGTGCATCATTGACACCGGGAACATTGGCCCACATGTCAGATTATGCCTTGCGGATCCTAAAAAGGGACCCCCGCATTGCCAAAATGATGAACGATGACGACTACTGGTTGGCCAGCATCCTGGATCCACGCTATAAAGGCAAATTACAAAACATCATGCCACAAGAGAACCTTGACCTAATATTGGCTAATAAACAAGCAACTCTGGTAAATCGGTTGCTTGAGGCATTCCCAGCACACAGCAGCGGTGATGGTTCTCACACGAGCCGTACGGGCCGGGGGCAGCTTGGCAGAGGTGTTCATGGTGCACACAGCAGAAGTGGCGTTGGAGACAGGGGTTTCATGACAATGTTGTGGACTGATTTTTCACGGACCGCTCACACAACTGGTAATACTGCATCGATGGAAAGTGACAGGAGACAGCAGTTGTCAACTATGGTTACAAACTACTTTTCCTCCCATATCGATGATCTCCCAAACAGGTCATTCCCTTTTGACTATTGGGCTGCTAAACTGGACACCTGGCCTGAATTGGCACAATATGCCTTACAGGAGCTCGCTTGCCCAGCTGCAAGTGTGCTATCGGAAAGAGTCTTCAGTGCAGCTGGATCAATCCTGACAGAAAAAAGGACCCGTCTGTCAACCCAAAATGTGGATGATCTAACCTTCATTAAAATGAACCATGCATGGGTTTCCAAGGATTTTGTCCCACCTTCCCCTGATGACACATAGGGTGACAGAAAAATGGCTTGCTTTGGTCCACCTCTTCCTGGGACTTGACCTATTTCGCCTTTTGCATCAGCTGAATGTCCAACATCAGCATATGCCACTTTCTAAAACTCCCTAACTGTGCTGCCTCCCCCCCCCATGGCCGGGGTCACCACCTAGCGCACGACACCGTGCGAGTGCCGTTGCCCTGGACAGGTGGGTAGGCCGACTCTTGGGCGCGGGCACTGGCACAGGGTCCCTCATAGTGCAATCAAGTGTCTCTGACGGTGGTGGTGCACACCCGCCGTCAGACACACCGCCGTACTATGAGGGGCCCAGTGCTAGTACCGACGCCCACGAGTGGGCCCCCCTTGCTTGGGCAGGGCCCAAGCATTTGCAATCTTTACCTCTCCCTGCTCCTCCGCTGTATAGTCTGGGCCGTCAAATCCATACTGTGCCTGACACCGTCTGAGCCTGCCTCCTGGTGTATTGACATATATTTTGAGTGTGTACGCTATCCATACATGTTATCCGGGGATACGGTACCCTTTCTCACCTTTGTGCAATCACGTGCAAGCCATACTGGGCCTAACACCGTCTGAGCCTGCCTCCTGATGTATAGACATATCTTTTGAATGTGTATGCTATCCATACATGTTATCCGGGGATACGGTACCTTTCTCACCTTTGTGCAATCACTTGCAAGCCATACTGGGCCTTACACCGTCTGAGCCTGCCTCCTGATGTATAGACATATCTTTTGAATGTGTACGCTATCCATACATGTTATCCGGGGATACGGTACCCTTTCTCACCTTTGTGCAATCACTTGCAAGCCATACTGGGCCTTACACCGTCTGAGCCTGCCTCCTGATGTATAGACATATATTTTGAATGTGTACGCTATCCATACATGTTATCCTGGGATACGGTACCCTTTCTCACCTTTGTACAATCACTTGCAAGCCATACTGTGCCTGACACCATCTGAGCCTGCCTCCTGATGTATAGACATATCTTTTGAATGTGTACGCTATCCATACATGTTATCCGGGGATACGGTACCCTTTCTCACCTTTGTGCAATCACGTGCAAGCCATACTGGGCCTAACACCGTCTGAGCCTGCCTCCTGATGTATAGACATATCTTTTGAATGTGTACGCTATCCATACATGTTATCCGGGGATACGGTACCCTTTCTCACCTTTGTGCAATCACGTGCAAGCCATACTGGGCCTAACACCGTCTGAGCCTGCCTCCTGATGTATAGACATATCTTTTGAATGTGTGCGCTATCCATACATGTTATCCGGGGATACGGTACCCTTTCTTACCTTTGTGCAATCACTTGCAAGCCATACTGGGCCTTACACCGTCTGAGCCTGCCTCCTGATGTATAGACATTAGAGTTGAGCAATACCAGCCGATACTTGAAAATATCGGATCGGAATGGATCGGCCGATCTTAAAAAAAAGTATCGGTATCGCCGATTCCGATACCGGGAACCAATGCAAGTCAATGGGGCCAAAATATCGGAATTAAAAAAAACCCTTTCTTTCCTTGTAGGTTAATTCTACATGAAGAAAAGCAACTAAGAATAATGTAGAATGTATTGTGGGAGGTGGAGGAGACATTAAAGCCATAGAGGTTTAGCCCAATCAAATGGAATAGCAGGAATTAAACTTTTTTTTTAAAGACGTTAGGAGTTACAAAGATATTGACTATGTTAGCCTCATTTATATTTTGCCAGACATGTATGTCTTCTTCTTCTTTCTTCTTTCTTCTTCTTTCTTATTCTTCTTCCTTTTTTTACCTTCTTCTTCTTATTATTATTATTCCTTTTTTTACATTCTTCTTCTTCTTCTTCCTTTTTTTACATTCTTCTACTTCCTTTTTTTACATTCTTCTTCTTATTCCTTTTTTTACATTCTTCTTCTTCTTCCTTTTTTTAAATTCTTCTACTTCCTTTTTTTACATTCTTCTTCTTCCTTTTCTTACATTCTTCATATTCTTCTTATTCAACAATTATTATTCTACATATTCAACTTCTTCATCTTCTTCCTATTCTTCTTCATCATATTCTTGTTTGTGTCAGGCATTCCTGCAGTTGTTATCTAGAAAAGTTAGAAGTTTACACCTTCCGTTCTGCCTGTCACAAAAGATTTACAACAGGATTTGTCCGCGTTCAGTTTGGCCTGCAGCAGCAGGCCTTTTCCAGGGGCACCACGAGGAGGAACGGACTCACCCCCATACACTGCTTAGTCTTCTTCTGCTTATAAATAAGAAAATATCATTTGCTCAGAGTATTAGTCTTATGCTTAATGTTCTTCTGCTTTGTTTTCTTATGCTTCTTTGTCTTCTCTCTCTTGTTGTTCTGCATCTTGGTGGTTGTCTTCCTGTTCTTTGTCCTCTTGAACCAGCTGACGGTACTGGCACCCGGAGGGGCAGCAGAAGGAACAAGAGCCAATGGCATACCGAGGACCAGCTGATGGTGCTGGAACCCGGTTACTAAGCAGGAGGTACCTGTGCTACAAAGCACTACCAAGGACCAGCAGACGTTGCCGGAACTCGGATACCGAGATGGAGGCACCTAGGCCAAAGGCTCTGACGAGAACCAGCTGACGGTGCTGGAACCCAGAGGGGTAGCATAAGCTGCAAGAGCAAATGGAAATAGCGAGGACCAGCTGACAGTGCTGGCACCCGGAGGGGCAGCAGAAGGAATAAGAGCCAATGGCACAACCGAGGACCAGCTGACGGTGCTGGAACCCGGTTACTAAGCAGGAAGTACCTGTGCTACAAAGCACTACCAAGGACCAGCAGACGTTGCCGGAACTCGGATACCGAGATGGAGGCACCTAGGCCAAAGGCTCTGACGAGAACCATCTGACGGTGCTGGAACCCAGAGGGGTAGCATAAGCTGCAAGAGCAAATGGAAATAGCGAGGACCAGCTGACAGTGCTGGCACCCGGAGGGGCAGCAGAAGGAATAAGAGCCAATGGCACAACCGAGGACCAGCTGACGGTGCTGGAACCCGGTTACTAAGCAGGAGGTACCTGTGCTACAAAGCACTACCAAGGACCAGCAGACGTTGCCGGAACTCGGATACCGAGATGGAGGCACCTAGGCCAAAGGCTCTGACGAGAACCAGCTGACGGTGCTGGAACCCGGAGGGGCAGCTGAAGTTACCCCTGAAAAGCAAAGTTGGCATGCCGCAAGCTGGCCGCAGTTACCGAATCACACAGTCCTACAGGGGGTGCTTGTCCTACTGGCACTACGGAACAAGCCTTTCTTACCAGAACCCGCAGTCCACATAGGAAGCACCTAAACTGCTGGCACCCTAGCCTCGGCTAACCCAACCGCAACACGACATGGCAACTTGGGGTGGCAAACTGACATTGACACTTCCCGGAAACAGCAGGCAGGGCTGGAACCAAGCTGGGCAGGAGGGAGTACCCATGCCAAAGTCAGTTATGAGCAGCAACTGGCGATGTTGGAGCCCAGGGACAAGCACTTAGCAGGCTGAGGCCTGATGTGCTGTCAATTGGGAGGCAGCAGGACAGATTGCCATCAAAACAGCAGGGGAACAGCTGACGTTACTGAACCCCACAAACACAGGAGCTAGTGTTTTACTCTGTGAAGACGGCACTTCCGAGCAACAACTGGCTGTGTTGAAGCCCAGGGACAAGCACGGAGCAGGCTGAGGCTGCATTGAAGAAATTTTAAGATCGGTTGTAGACTTCTACTAATTTTAACCAAGCTCCACTTAGGCCTGTGGCTTCACTGATATTCGTATTTCCCCTGTCCTCCAACCCCGCCAGTTACAGCTCCGAAGTGGCGTCTGCACAATCCACACTTGTTCCTGTGTTACAGGTGTTCAGTCCGGTCAGTTAATCCCCTGATGTGTGTCCGGCAATGTCGCCTGCTCTGTCCACATTCCCATAACTAGTTATGGGAATGTGGACAGAGCAGGCGACATTGCCGGACACACATCAGGGGATTAACTGACCGGACTGAACACCTGTAACACAGGAACAAGTGTGGATTGTGCAGACGCCACTTCGGAGCTGTAACTGGCGGGGTTGGAGGACAGGGGAAATACGAGAGACAGTGGAGCCACAGGCCTAATTGGAGCACGGTTAAAAATCAGTAGAAGTACGACTGTGTAGGCAGCAGGAGACTTTGCCATCCACACAGCAGGGGATCAGCTGACGTTACTGAACCCCACTGAGACACGGGAGCAAGTGTCTCTTTCCGTGTGGACGGCACTTCCGAGCTACAACTGGCTGTGTTGAAGCCCAGGAAATAGGAGGGTGTAGGCAGAGGCCTACTGTATTTGGAATGTGGTGACAGCAGGAGAGACTGCCATCCACACAGCAGGGGATCAGCTGACGTTAATGAACCCCACTGAGACACGGGAGCAAGTGTCTCTTTCCGTGTGGACGGCACTTCCGAGCTACAACTGGCTGTGTTGAAGCCCAGGAAATAGGAGGGTGTAGGCAGAGGCCTACTGTATTTGGAATGTGGTGACAGCAGGAGAGACTGCCATCCACACAGCAGGGGATCAGCTGACGTTACTGAACCCCACTGAGACACGGGAGCAAGTGTCTCTTTCCGTGTGGACGGCACTTCCGAGCTACAACTGGCTGTGTTGAAGCCCAGGAAATAGGAGGGTGTAGACAGAGGCCTACTGTATTTGGAATGTGGAGACAGCAGGAGAGACTGCCATCCACACAGCAGGGGATCAGCTGACGTTACTGAACCCCACTGAGACACGGGAGCAAGTGTCTCTTTCCGTGTGGACGGCACTTCCGAGCTACAACTGGCTGTGTTGAAGCCCAGGAAATAGGAGGGTGTAGGCAGAGGCCTACTGTATTTGAAATGTGGAGACAGCAGGAGAGACTGCCATCCACACAGCAGGGGATCAGCTGACGTTACTGAACCCCACTGAGACACGGGAGCAAGTGTCTCTTTCCGTGTGGACGGCACTTCCGAGCTACAACTGGCTGTGTTGAAGCCCAGGAAATAGGAGGGTGTAGGCAGAGGCCTACTGTCTTTGGAATGCGGAGACAGCAGGAGAGACTGCCATCTCCACAGCAGGGGAACAGCTGGCAGTGCTGAACCCCACTAACACTTGAACGAATGTGTTTGGCTCTGTGGAGACGACACTTCTGAACACCAACTGACGCTGTTGGAGCCCAGGATCAGGCGTGGAGCAGGCTGGGGCCTACTGGATTTTGGCAGGTGTAGACAGCAGGAGACTTGCCATCTCCACAGCAGGGGAACAGCTGGCAGTGTTGAACCCCACTAACACTTGAACGAATGTGTTTGGCTCTGTGGAGATGACACTTCTGAACACCAACTGACGCTGTTGGAGCCCAGGATCAGGCGTGGAGCAGGCTGGGGCCTACTGGATTTTGGCAGGTGTAGGCAGCAGGAGACTTGCCATCTCCACAGCAGGGGAACAGCTGGCAGTGCTGAACCCCACTAACACTTGAACGAATGTGTTTGGCTCTGTGGAGATGACACTTCTGAACACCAACTGACGCTGTTGGAGCCCAGGATCAGGCGTGGAGCAGGCTGGGGCCTACTGGATTTTGGCAGGTGTAGGCAGTAGGAGACTTGCCATCTCCACAGCAGGGGAACAGCTGGCAGTGCTGAACCCCACTAACACTTGAACGAATGTGTTTGGCTCTGTGGAGATGACACTTCTGAACACCAACTGACGCTGTTGGAGCCCAGGATCAGGCGTGGAGCAGGCTGGGGCGTACTGGATTTTGGCAGGTGTAGGCAGCAGGAGACTTGCCATCTCCACAGCAGGGGAACAGCTGGCAGTGCTGAACCCCACTAACACTTGAACGAATGTGTTTGGCTCTGTGGAGATGACACTTCTGAACACCAACTGACGCTGTTGGAGCCCAGGATCAGGCATGGAGCAGGCTGGGGCCTACTGGATTTTGGCAGGTGTAGGCAGCAGGAGACTTGCCATCTCCACAGCAGGGGAACAGCTGGCAGTGCTGAACCCCACTAACACTTGAACGAATGTGTTTGGCTCTGTGGAGATGACACTTCTGAACACCAACTGATGCTGTTGGAGCCCAGGATTACGCATGCCGCATGCAGAGGCCAATGGGCAGCGGTTTTTATGGAAGTTGTTGACTACTACTGATTCTAACCATGCTCCACTTAGGCCTCTGGCTCCACTGTCTCTACTATTTACCCTGGCCTCCAACCCCGCCAGCTACATCTCTGAAGTGGCGTCAGCACAATCTACACTTGTTCCTGTGTTACTGGTGCTCAGTCCCGTCAGTTGATCCCCTGATGTTTGTCCAGCAAGTTCACCAGCTCTGTCCTCATTCCCACTACTGGTTATGGGAATGTGGACAGAGCAGGAGACCTTGCCGGACACACATCAGGGGATAAACTGATGGGACTGAGCCACAGGAACACAGGAACAAGTGTAGATTGTGCTGACGCCACTTCAGAGATGTAGATGGCGGGGTTGGAGGTCAGGGGAAATAGTAGAGACAGTGGAGCCAGAGACCTAAGTTGGGCACGGTTAAAAATCAGTAGTGTTTGAATGTTGATGGAGCTGGTGACTTTGCCGTCCACACAGCAGGGGATCAGCTGGCGTTACTGAACCCCACTAACACAGGAGCTAGTGTGTTTCTCTGTGCAGACGACACATCTGAGCGACAACTGGCTGTGTTGAAGCACAAGGATTATAGTTCAGGTGGTAGAAAAATGAACACACCAGCAGACCTGGATACAGTTGCCAACCACTAATTTAGTGTGTAAGAGGAATGGCAAAGTCTTTGGAGATCCAGGCCTTGTTCATTTTCAGAAAAGTCAGCCGGTCAACATTATCGGAAGATAGTCGCGTGCTACGGTCTGTTAGTACACCACCTGCGGCACTAAAGACACGTTCCGATAATACACTGGCAGCAGGGCAAGCCAGCACCTCCAATGCATACTGGCTAAGCTCTGGCCATGTATCCAGCTTAGAGACCCAAAACTTGAAGGGGGAAGAGCCATCTGGGAGTACAGTGACAGGGCAAGACATGTAGTCTGACACCATCTGACGGAAGCGTTGCCTCCTGCTGACTCGAGGCGTCGCTGATGGTGTAGACAATTGTGGTGGACACACAAAACTTTGCCACATTTGGGCCATAGTGGTCTTGCCTTGTGCTGCGGCGCTGCCTCTGCTCCCTCTTTGTGCAGAGTTTCCTCCACTGCCTCGACGCACAGAGCTGCTTTGTAAAGCACTAGCAACAATGCTGTCGGGTGGAATGGAAAACATTATGGACTGCACCAGTGACTCTTCGTACTCCCGCAGTTTACGCTCCCGGTTCAACGTTGGTATGAGCCTTTGTACGCTGTCCCGGTAGCGAGGATCTAGCAGGGTGTACACCCAATAATCAGCCGAGACGAGAATGTGGGTGATGCGGCGGTCGTTTCTCAGGCACTGCAGCATGAAATCAACCATGTGCTGCAGACTCCCAACTGCCAAAGAACCGCTGTCCCCTGTTTGAGGCGTGACCTTGGCCTGCTCTGCATCACCCCACCCTCGCTGTACATACTGAGTAGAGGTTTGTGTACCTCCCTCCTCTGGAGAGATGTCTTCCTCCTCCATCGACTCCTCCTCATCCTCCTCACAAAGTGTCCCCTGCCTAGGCCTTTGTGAGGAAACACGTAGCGCAGACTGTCCAGAAGCAGATGGCATTTGGGACTCCTCATCCTCCACCTCTTCCGAAACCTCATCCCTTAGTGCTTGCAGTGTTTGTTGAAGCAGGCAGATAAAGGGGACAGTCATGCTGACTAGTGCATCATCTGCACTCGCCATCCGCGTGGATTCATCGAAGGCACGCAAAACGAGGCAGATGTCCTTCATAGAGGCCCACTCAATGGTGCTGAAGTGTGAACGGCGCACAGTGCGACTTGTTTGCGCCTGATGCAGCTGGTACTCCATGACTGCTGCCTGCTGCTCACACAACCGCTCCAACATATGTAACGTTGAATTCCACCGGGTGGGTAGGTCACATATGATGCGATGTTCCGGAAGGCCAAATCGTCGCTGCAGAGCAGCGAGGCGCGATCTTGCCGTGCTGGAACGCCGCAAGTGAGCGCACTCTATGCGGACCTTGTGCAACAGTGCATCAAGATCCGGATAGTCCCTCAGAAAGCTCTGCACGACCAAGTTAAGCACATGTGCCAGACATGGGATGTGTGTGAGGTTGCCTAGGCCAAGAGCTGCCACCAGATTTTGGCCATTGTCACACACTACCAAGCCCGGCTGGAGATTCGCTGGCCCAAACCACACATCGCTCTCCTGCTTGATAGCATTCCAGAGCTCCTGCGCTGTGTGGCTTCGATTCCCCAAAGAAATTAATTTGAGTACAGCCTGTTGACGTTTGGCCACGGCTGTGATCATATCGGTCGTAACAGGCTCCTGCTCTGCTGTTTCTGAGGAACTTGAGTAGGAGGAGGAGTCTATGTGTACAGACTGGAGTCCTGCAATCCGTGGCGTTGGAAGAACACGTACAGCGCCACTCTCCAGATCTGTACCCGGCTCCACAACATTGACCTAGTGGGCAGTGAGGGAAAGGTATCGTCCCTGTCCATGGTTACTGGTCCACGCAACGGTGGTCAGGTATACCTTGCTACTAACGGCGTTTAGTAGCGCATGTTTTATTTTGCCCTCAACATGTTTCTGCAGGGCAGGGACGGCTCGCCTGCTGAAATAAAAGCGGCTGGGCACGTTGTATTGGGGGACTGCCAATGCCATTAAGTCCCGGAAGGTGTCAGTGTCCACCAGCCTGAATGACAGCATTTCAACTGCCAGAAGTTTGGCAATGCCAGCATTCAGAGACTGTGCTCGGGGATGGTTTGCCGAGTAAGGGCGCCTTTTATCCCATGCCTGTGCTACCGATGGCTGTGATGGATGGGAACGTGTTGCTATGGGTGGAATCTGACAGGGTCTCCAGACAACAGTGGCAGAGGTTCTTCCTTGGCGATCCTGTGAGGAAGCCGAACCAGCAGTGTGTGAGCTGGAGGAAGAGGCCCCAACACAAACTGAAGAGGTGGTAGGTGGTGCTGTACGTTGGCCTATGTCTTCAGGGTGTCTCTGCAACTCCAACTCGTGCTTGGTGCGCACATGTTTCCACATATTTGTGGTATTGAGGTTGCTGACATTTCTCCCTCTTTTGACTATCTGATGACACAGCTTGCATTTGACAAAGCAAATGTCATCTGCAACTGTGTCAAAAAAGGACCACGCACTGCAACTCTTGGGAGCGCCTGTTTTGCCTTTGGAATGAGGAATGCTCCTAATGGGTGCCGAAGTGGAGGGTACAGGCAACCAAGTCTTCCCCCTCCCTCTGCCTCCTGTTTTGGCTGGTAGGGGAATCTCTTCCTCCGAGCTGCTCCCACCACCTTCCTGTTCCTCACGCCATGATGGGTCAAGGACCTCATCATCTTCCCTCCCCTCTTCAAACAGCTGCTTCTCCGGGGTTGTCTCGCCAGCACCGTACGCACCAGAAAGTGGCAACTGAGTCTCATCATCATCTGATGCGTACTGAGGTGTGCTGACCATAGGCACTGGCCCACTCGCCTCTTCAGATTCAGAGGGACAAAGAAGTTGCGCATCACTGCATACTCCCTCTTCTTCACATTCAGGAATGCTGCTTGGCTGGCCCCCTCTTTCCAAGCCAACAGATTCCGAGAACAGAAGTAGAGACTGTGATGGCTCCTGTCCATGTCTCTCTGACTGCCTGGGCACTTTGGCAGGTGGTGAAGAGACAGATGGTTGCTCTTCAGTGCTCTGGTCCTGAGAGGCTGTGGAAGTAATTGAAGTCGATGCGTTAGCTGCCATCCATCCGACAACGGCTTCAATTTGTTCCTCCCGCAGCAGTGGGGTACGTTGAGGTCCTACAAAGCTGCGCATAAAGGACTGTTGCCTGCTAAAACTGGGGGATGCTGATCCACTGGTGCCCGCAGCAGGCCCAGAATCCCCACGTCCTCTACCTGCAGAATCCCCACGTCCTCTCCCTGCAGAATCCCCACGTCCTCTCCCTGCTGAAACTCCACGCCCACGCCCACGCCCACGCCCACGCGCCTTACTCCCTGCCTTCTTCATCTTGCCAGACTGCTTAAGATAGGCAGAAAAGTACAAAGGGGGGCCTTAGTGTGCTTATTCCTGAACAGCTGGTTACAGGTACAAGAAACACTAATTTTATGAAGTGTGTGTGTGTGGACTACACTTTAATAGGAGCTGATGTGGCCTACACAAGTTCTAAATGTAGTGTTTGGTGAACTTTTTTTGTGGTTTCTTTGTTGGAAACAAACTCAAAGTATGTGAACAAAGAATTGAAACTGATAGTATCACCAACTTTTTGGAGCTATTACAATGCAGGCAGGTAACCTACAATGCAAAAGATGAGGCTCCAAAAAAATTGGGTAATACTAATCTGGCTGCGCCGGCAGGGCACAAGCCAGAAAAAAAGGCTCCTCTATCTACTCCTATATAGTGTTTGCAACCAACCAATGTTGATGGATACGGATGGATGCACACTAATAGGAAAAGAAAAAATGAGCTGCACTCAAAGACAAATATGTGTGAGGCAGTGACGCACGTTGAGCGTCCTACAACCAGACGTAGCTGCAGGACACTCTACTCTGCGTGAGCTGCACTCACACACAGTCAGAGACCTCTCAGACAGCCGTGAACAGTGCAGCTAAGTGGGCACTGGCACTGACAGGCTGCAGAAAGGCTCCGCTGTGTACTCCTATATAGTGTTTGCAACCACCGTAGATGGAGACGGATGGATGCACACTAATAGAAGAAAAAATGAGCTGCAATAAAAGAAAAATGTGTGAGGCAGTGACACGCTGAGCGTCCTACAACCAGACGTAGCTGCAGGACACACTACTCAGCGTGAGCTGCACTCACACACAGTCAGAGACCTCTCAGACAGCCGTGAACAGTGCAGCAAAGTGGACACTAGCACTGAAAGGCTGCAGAAAGGCTCCGCTGTCTACTACTAGTGTTCGCAACCAACGTATATGGATACGAATGGAAGCACACTAGATTGAAATTATGTAAAAAATGCAGCTCAAAAATTAAAAGATGTATGAGGCAGCAGTGAGGCACGCTGGGCAGCCTACAACCTGACGTGGCTGCAGGACCCACTCCACAGTGTGAGCTGCACTCACACAGCCCTTGCAGACAGCTGTGAACACTGCTGCTAGGGCAAAGAAGGCTACAGTGGTGGTTTATGTAGCCTGGGTAAAGCACTAGATGTTTGGTGGAATAGCTATTTCTAACTGTCCCTCACAGTCTTCTACAGCAGCCTGTCCCTAACTGAATTCACAGCAGAGTGAACCAGAAATGGCGGCTGCGGTGGCTTTTATAGTGCATCATGACATCATTTTGGCAGCCAATCACAGCCATGCCAATAGTTAACATGCCTACATGCCTAACAGGATGTGCCCACACTTCGGAGGATTCCCATTGGCTTAATCAAAGCAAGCAGGCTCATAGCATGATGGGAACTTCCGATTCCGATTCCGGTATCCGATATGACAAAAGTATCGGAAGTCAGTATCGGAATTCCGATACCGCTAATATCGGCCGATACCCAATACTTGCGGTATCGGAATGCTCAACACTAATAGACATATCTTTTGAATGTGTACGCTATCCATACATGTTATCCGGGGATACGGTACCCTTTCTCACCTTTGTGCAATCACTTGCAAGCCATACTGGGCCTTACACCGTCTGAGCCTGCCTCCTGATGTATAGACATATCTTTTGAATGTGTACGCTATCCATACATGTTATCCGGGGATACGGTACCCTTTCTCACCTTTGTGCAATCACTTGCAAGCCATACTGTACCTGACACCGTCTGAGCCTGCCTCCTGATGTATAGACATATCTTTTAAATGTGTACTTTATCCATACATGTTATCCGGGGTTTACGGTACCCTTTCTCACCTTTGTGCAATCACGTGCAAGCCATACTGGGCCTAACACCGTCTGAGCCTGCCTCCTGATGTATAGACATATCTTTTGAATGTGTACGCTATCCATACATGTTATCCGGGGATACGGTACCCTTTCTCACCTTTGTGCAATCACGTGTAACCCATACTGGGCGTGAGAATGGCTGACGAGATGTTAAGCAAGCTACAGCACCTGTGGTTTGCACACGTACGTTTTTCATTTTTTTCAGGAATGACGGTTAGGCCTAATTCCGGTACTGCGGTTGACCTGCACTTACTGGGAAATCATCGTTCGCGAGTAATAATTGTAATCAATGATCCCCATCACTAACGTTGTTCAGCGGGTTATCTGCACCTGTAAGCGACAAACGCTGGCCTTTTCAGTGTAGCGCACATGCAGCCACGGACATGTAAGGGCATGACACACCAGTTATTGGCCAATCTCATGTGCCAGAGCCTCACGTGTCCCTCTAGTAAGCCAGACTCGGACCGCGGGGCATGACGGAGTCTCGTTCGTTAACGGAATTAAGCTTGCAATGTGTGCATCTGTTCTGTAGCTGGCATGGTTGAGGTTGCCCGTGTTGAGTCAAATTACGCTGTAGCCTCCACTCCTGGTGGTGCCCTTCTGGACATTCCTTTAAGGTTCAGCTTTGCAACCATACTGCCCACGTAAAACAAACACTTTGCCTTCATGAACGCTGTTTGGAGGATCATGACTCGTGGGAATAACGCCGCCCAATCAGTTAACCTGCTAGAGAGATCCTTCGTTGCTCCCAAGCATGACATCACACTCCCTTGGAGGAAGGTAATGCCACTGTGGCGACCGTACTCCTGGGGGGGACACAAGTGCACTGATGCCCAGCCACTGCTCGATGAATCTGCTGGTACATTGACCCAGACCACTACATTCCCCTCGCACGCTACCCGGCCTGAATCTGACCCTGATGAAACTCAGGTTACCCTTCCCATATACAGTTCCATCTTACACGGTGACAAAGAGGAAGCTGCAGATGAAAGTGCAGGTTCGGCCCACCCGCCATCAGACACACCACCGTACTATCAGGGGCCCTGTGCCAGTGCCGTCGCCAACGAGTGGGCCCCCCCTGCTTGCTCAGGATCACAGCACTTGCAAGGTTGAAATACTGTGCAGTGAGATGGAAGATGGGGATGACGAGGAGTCCAGACTAGTACAGGGATTCCCTAGCGAGGAGACTTATTTGATTGTTTTCAATGTTGGGACAGCAATTTTTGGGGAGCACTATACTCTGGAGAATGATAGATGGGGCCCACCATACACTGGAACATTCCAAAGGTGGACATCAGACACTGGAGCAGCATTTACAGGGCCCATTATACACTAGAGCATTAGAAATGGGGCCCATTATGTTTGGAGCATTATTTGGGCCCATAAGACAGTGGAGCTTCATCCATGGGGACCAACATATACTGTAACATTATGTGGAGCTCATCATATACTGTTTCAAACATTATATGGGACCAATGATTCTGTATGGAGAAATAGATGGGCCTCGTCATGAGATGTAAAAAGTGAAGTATTTTTCATTGTACTATACCGCTATTTCTCTGCTGTATCGGAGCATGATGAGTTGTGGTATTATGTGTTAAAGGGGCGCTCTTTCGCCCAGGGCACATGAAAACCTGGAGCCAGCCCTACCCCCTCACAACTTTAGCCAAATAACCCCCATTTTTCAGTGCGTAACTTGTATTATGAAGTTAATTAAGGTTGACCAGCTTAAGTAAGAAGAATTGATGCTTTTGGCATTCAAATGAGCACTGTAGGTGTGTTTCCTGTCCTCCTCTCACTGCCGACTTTTATTCCCCATTGACTTACATTGGGTTTCGTGTTTCGGGACGACCCCGACTTTTCCCTATAATCGGCCGATCTTGCTCGACCCGACTTTTGGAAAAGTCGGGTTTTTCACGAAACGAAACTCGACCATAAAAAACCAAAAGTCGCTCAACTCTAGAGCAGACGCATAAGTGGGATGCTCATGCTTATGATGGCGTCGTCTGCGCTTACCAGCCGTGTGCATTCCTCAAAACACTGAAGGACTTTACAGAGGTCTTTCAGCTTTGACCACTGCACACTTGTCAACTCCATGTCTGCCCTCAAAGTGCCTGCCTGTGTATCCTCCCACAAATGCATTATGGCCTGCCTCTGTTCGCACAGCCGCTCAACCATGTGCAGGGTGGAGTTCCACCTTGTTGCAATGTCGATAATTAGGCGGTGCTTGGGAAGGTGGATCAATCGCTGCAGCTTCTGCATACGACTGGAGGGTACCAGCGACCGGCGGATGTGCGAGCACAGTCTTCGCACCTTATGGAGCAGGCCTGTTAACTCTGGATAATTAGCGAGGAAGCACTGCACTACCAGGTTCAAAGTGTGAGCCAAGCAAGGTATGTGTCTGAGTTTTGAAAGGGATATGGCTGCCACAAAATTCCGTCCGTTATCACTAACTACCTTGCCTGCCTCAAGATGTAGACTGCCCAGCCATGACTCAGTTTGTCGCTGAAAGTAGTCGGCCAGTACCTCCGCCGTGTGTCTGTCGCCCAAACACATCATCTGCAACACAGTCTGCTGACGCTTTCCACTAGCTGATCGATAGTGGGACACATCGTGTGCACCACTGTCAGCTGCGGATGCAGTGCTCGTGCGACTGCGCTCTGTGGACGAGCTTTCGCTTCTGGAGGAGGAGGAGGAGGAGGGTCGAATGCCTACAGCCAACTGTTTTCTATACCGTGGGCTAGGCAGCACTGTACCATCACAGCTGTCCCCTGTGGACCCTGCATCCACCACATTAACCCAGTGCGCAGTGATGGACACGTAACGGCCCTGGCCATGCCTACTGCACCTTTCCACTCACTGATTGCTTGAGTGCATGGACAATGCGGTCTTTCTCATGAAGGTGGAGGGCTGGGATGGCTTTGCGAGAAAAGAAGTGGCGACTGGGTAGGTCATAGCGTGGTACTGCGTAGGCCATGAGTTCGCGGAAAGCTGCGCTTTCAACCAACCAATAGGGCATCATCTCAAACGAGATTAGTTTGGCAATGTGGGCGTTCAAACCAAGTGTACGTGGATGAGAGGATGAGTACTTTCTTGTCCTACTCATCGTCTCTGGTAAGGTGAGCTGGACTTAAGAGCTGCATATGGTGGAACTAGCGGTGGACATGGCGGACTGAGTGAGGGATGATGATGGTGATGGAGTTGTTGTTCTTTCTGATGGCCTAGATTCAATCTTTCGCTGCAATAACAGTGTGATTGCCTGACTGATTTGCCCTTGCGAAGACAACTCAACATTTGCTGCTTGTGGTGTGCTAACCGGTGGACTTACAGTGGGGGAAACAATGTAGCATTGCTGACTACCTTCTTTGGGAGCAGTAGCACATGTGGTACGTGAGTTTTGGTAGTCCGTCCACGCTTGCAAGTACACGGTGGTTAAATGTCTTAGCATGCAACTGGTATTCAAATTTCTCAGATTTTTCCCTCGGCTAAAGGTCTTTGCGCACTTCTTACAGATAACCTTGGCCTGATCACTAGGATTTTGTTCAAAAAAGTGCCACACTGCACTCTTCCTACTATGGAAGACATTTTGAGGCCTTGCACACTGCGAGGACAATGTAGTGCTCTGAGTGAATGTACCAGCAGAATCATCTATCAGTGGCTGTGCATCAGTACACTCCATGTCAGATTCATCTTTGCCTGAGTAATTCAAGATTTGACTTGATAACCCAGGCATGGTATGTGAAAACAGCTCCATGGAGTAATCTGTAGTGTGGCCTGCCACATCCTTCAATTTTGGCTGGGGTGAAGGACACAAGGAAAGGTGTGGTTCATGAACATGAGCCTCCAATGATGACTCAGTGCTTTTATTTTTTAAAACTTCAGAAGAGGAGGCGATAGAGCTGGAGGCTGAGTCAGCAATGTAAGCCAAAGCTTTTTCTTGAAGCTTCGGCTTTAAAAGCGGTTTACCTACTCCCAGAAAAGGGAGCCTTCGAGGCCTTGTGGAGCCAGACAATGACGCAGGCTCAACACCTACTGCATTAGGTGCTATTTTGCTTTTGCCACTACCAGCAGATCCACCACCAACACCATCATTACCAGCTGCCAACCCCCGCCCACTTCCACGGACTCTTCCACCACACTTCCTCATTTTTGGGGAAAATGTATCCAAAAAACCACCAACTATATGGTACTGTAAATGGTACTGTAAAACAAGGTACAAGGTGTATATAGTAGTGGGGAGAATTGGAATCTCTCTAGACTTCAGGACACAGTTGGATTCTGTCAGGCCCTGTTTATTTTACACCGCAATGTGACAGGCAGATTATGGATGGTGTAAGAAAGGTGGATAGAGGACTGTGGAGAATTGGAATCTCTCTAGACTTCAGGACACAGTTGGATTCTGTCAGGAACTGTTTATTTTACACCGCAATGTGACAGCCAGATTCTGGATGGTGTAATAAAGGTGGATTGAGGACTGTGGAGAATTGGAATCTCTGTAGACTTCAGGACACAGTTGGATTCTGTCAGGTCCTGTTTATTTTACACCGCAATGTGACAGGCAGATTCTGGATATTGTAAGAAAGGTGGATAGAGGACTGTGGAGAATTGGAATCTCTCTACACTTCAGGACACAGTTAGATTCTGTCAGGCCCTGTGTCTATAACACCTCAATGTGACCGGCAGAAATTGCCTAGTGTATGACAAACTACAAGGTGTATATAGAATTGGGCAGAATTGGAATCTCCCAAGAGTGTAGGTCTGTAAGAACGGACAAACTCCTCGGCTTTTCCTTACAGAGTCACACACTTAGATAGGTTCAATTTGGCCGTGATAACAGCCGATACACGGTACTGAGAGAGGAGCATGCACGTGCACCGCTGTACGGTGTATGTAAAATTGTCAAGCTCTCTGTTTTTGTATACGGACTGACACACGCTGTCTCTCTCTAGTTTTGAATGTAATCAAACAGCAAATATACTAAACTGTTTGAAAAACAGACAAAACTATAAGGTGTAGGTCTGTAAGAACGGACAAACTCCTCGACTTTTCCTTACAGAGTCACACACGTAGATAACTTCAATTTGGCCGTGATAACAGCCATTACATGGTACTGAGAGAGGAGCGTGCACATACATCGCTGTACGGTGTATGTAAAATTGTCAAGCTCCGTGTTTTTGTATACGGACTGACACACGCTGTCTCTATCTAGTTTTGAATGTAATCAAACAGCAAATATGCTAAACTGTTTGAAAAACGGACAAAACTATAAGGTGTAGGTCTGTAAGAATGGACAAACTTCTCAACTTTTCCTTACAGAGTCACTCACGTAGATAGCTTCAATTTGGCCGTGATTACAGCCGTTACATGGTACTGTGTGAGGAGCGTACACCGCTGTACGGTGTGTGAAAAAATTAACGCTCACTACCTCACCAGGACAAAACAATACAATTTGGATTGCTTTTAAAAAAACAGTTTGAACACCAGTGTGCACACAGCAATGCAGCTAGCCTTAAAAGGCAGGCTAATCACCACCAGCGCTGCTGCACCAAAGCAAAAATCTTCACCTTTCACTGCACAGTAACTACAGTGAAAAGCGCTAGCAGCAGAAGCAGTTTTTTTCTCTTTTTGCCTTCCTCACGCTCTCCCTACAGAATCAGCAGCTGCAGCAGCTCTCCCTATTCTGAGATCAGCATGAGTAACATGGCGGTCGGCGTCCTTGCCCTTTTATACCCCCCGGGATGCCACACAAAGCAAGCCAATCACTTGCATGCCCTTCTCCAAGTTGGTGGTGACCGCTGCCTATGTCATCACGTTGCCCTCAGTGTCCGTTCTTCCTGATTGGCTGAAAAAGGGGGCTAAAGCATCTTTTGAAAAGTGACTTTGGCACTAAAGTCGCCGACCTCGTGGCTGACCTCACGCTAAGGTCAGGTTTTGTTTCATGAAACCCGACTTTGGCGAAAGTCAGCGACTTTTGAATTTTTTCGACCCGTTTCGTTCAACTCTAGCACCGACGCAAACACTAAAGTTGACTAATCACTTATACCTAACGAGTAATGGTGTAAAAAATAAATAAAACTAATTCATCACTTATTATTGATTTGTTCATTCTGCCTCCCAAAGATCGCAGTAAGGCTTAACCCTTCTAAATCTCTAACAAAAAAAATTGTGTTTTAAAGATAGTGCTGATGTAAAGTAGATGTCACGACACAGCTGTCAGGTGACCCGGGACCAGGGACTCCTTCCCTGTCTCTAACACTAGGGGGCACCCTAGCTCGCCCTACTCCCATGGATACTTCTGAAGGTGAAGATGCCGTGGCCATCACTCTTGCCTTATCTTCTGAGTTAGCCCTCTGTCTGTTCTCTTCCCCCACTTCGGGAAGAGGGGAGCTACTGTCCACCACAGTACACGAACATGACAAACAAGGCAACACAAACAAGGGTTAACAGAAAACTAAAACTCCAGGCATACAAAATATTCACTCACATACAGTGGGTAAGGAAAGTATTCAGACTCCTTTAAATTTTTTACTTTTTGTTTCATTGCAGCCATTAGGTAAATTCAAAAAAGTTCATTTTTTTCTCATTAATGTACACTCTGTACCCCATCTTGACTGAAAAAAACATAAATGTAGAAATTTTTGCAAATTTATTAGAAAAGAAAAACTGAACTATCAGAAGGTCTTAAGTATTCAGACGCTTTGCCCAGTATTGAGTAGAAGCATCCTTTTGAGCTAGTACAGCCATGAGTCTTCTTGGGAATGATGCAACAAGTTTTTCACACCTGGATTTGGGGATTCTCTGCCATTCTTCCTTGCAGATCCTCTCCAGTTCCAACAGGTTGGATGGTGAATATTGGTGGACAACCATTTTCAGGACTGCAGTGTGAAGGGGTTAATGGGTATTGTGTGAATGCTTCTGCCCATTCAGGGGGTCTGATCCCAGGAAGGGAGGAAAAGAAGCCACTTGTTTAGTCATGGAGTTGGAAGAGTGAAACTGAAGGGAGAGGATCTAGCCCTGGCAAAAATCTTAGAGATGCGCCTTTTCTGGGGTGGCAGAGAGCTAATGTTTTTAGCCAGGGGGAGCCAGGATACATGGCCCTTTTCTAGGCTATTAACATCAGCCCTCAGCTGTCTGCATAGTCATTGCTGGTAATTAATTATAGGGGGACCCTACGCCATTTTTTTCCATAAAAGAATCATTTATTCATTAAATACATATCCAGAATTTTGCACACACACTATACTAATTGCATTTGTCACTGACATGTATATATCTACCTATTCAATATGGATTTACTGTATGCAATCCATCCCTTCTATCCTGTCGGCTCCTAAAGTGATTTTACAGAAGCCGACAAATGAATTACCGACTATTCTTCTATCACTCTATGAAATATAAAGACATATATATGTGTGTCACTGAAAATTGGACCGATTTTTCATACGGCAAGTGTGACTCCGGCCTAAGGGAAACAAAGGCTGCAAAGATAAAGCTAAATTCTGCTCTAAGGCTGGTTTCTCATTTGCACATCTTTGTGCATAGATTGATCCGCATAGATCCGCATGCGTCATGCGTCTATATCTTTAACATGGTCTACGCAGCAACATGCATTTGCATGAGTTCGCTCGTGGATGCATACGCATGTGTCGTTTCGCTGTGTGCGGCGAATGCAAGATGTTGCATTTTTTGAGGGGTCAAATATACACAGCTGTACGCATGCGGATGAGTGCGGATGAAGTGCGTCAAAACAACGCATTACTGTCTATGGGAACGCATTGATACACAACCACCTGCGTACTTCAGAATGAGCAGGTCCAGGAACTGGTTTCAACCACCCCCAAAGCAAAGTTGTATAAAAAGAGGGTATGGACACTGGAAGTCCAGTACTCTCAAGCCTCTGGATGCTATTACAAGCCAGTGGATCTGCTGTGAAGACTCTGGATTTCACTCTGGATGTGAGTATAGAAGCTATGAAAATGTTTGTCTCTCTCACTGCAGTCTGTACTCACTTCTCTCTCTCTTGCAGCTGACTTCAAAGATGTCCTCAAATGAAAACCAAAATTCCTCCCAGAGTGGACAGGAGACTGATGAAGTGAGGACATTTTCTATACTGATAGGTATGTATTGACTATCAATATGACACATGTGGTAAAATCATGTATTTTCTTTACAGAACAGTATCAGTGCAGAAAAGCAGGAGCAGTTGACTCGGAGCCCAAGTTTCTCAGGTGGAAAGACGGTGTGTAAGTATTCTTGAATGTTTTTGGTTTAAGTGTTTTATCTTGACAAGTATATGACTAATGTGTTTCTTTGATTTCTAGGTTCCGCAACATGAGGAAGCCACCATTGTTATTGACCTCTTGATTACTCTGGTGCAAGAGTGAGTAGCGTTATGGGACACCCGTGATTGGCAGCACTCGGACACCGTGGTGATTCGACAACTCTGGGAAGAAGTGGCCAGATTGCTGTTGGATGATTTGGACAAAGCAACGTCACTAGTCAGAAAGAATATTCTTATGTATTTCAATGTCGTCTGACTCGGTCGTGAACCAGTAAAAGGTGCATTATTTTATTATTTCTTTTTTTCCCCCTTCACAGTGAAGAGAATAAAAGTCCATTGGCGTTCGATGAAGGATCACTTCAACAAGGACATTAGAAAGGAGAGCATAGTTCAAAGTGGAGCTGCTCCAAAGATTTCCAAATACAAATATCATTGTAACTTCTCCGTCCTGAGGCCTGTGGTTGCTCATCGAACGTAAGTATTTTTGTGTTGCATTCCATGGTATAACATCTGAATTTTTCTATTCCACAGGATCTGTTGGCGCTTTTAAAATTTTTATTTTTTATAGTAATGTTTTTCATTTCTGTTCCACACAGAATCTGGAGCAGCACCACCAAACCTGGATTGTCCTATGTTGGAGCGGCCCCTCATCAACCAGCCACCAAACAGTCCCAGTCATCCACCAGCGATGCAGCAAGTCGGCATGCTTTACAGACTGGGGAACAGGCAGCCGGTCCAACTGGTTTTTCCCTCTCCCAGTCCTCTGCCACTGTTTTCTTGGGTCTTCTCGCCAGCGGCCGAGGGCCTGTGACAGGCCAGTTATGCCCGAGTTTCTTCACTTAGGCTCGGTCTTCCAGAATGGGCAGAAGACGATTTGAGAGAGACTGAAAAGTGGGTTCACTCATGTGAACACACTTTTCCGGGAAGTCAATCGACGCCTTGACAGCTTGGAAGCTGACTTTCAGAGACCGGCACAACATTTTTCCTGCTATAGAGCGGGCATGTTGGAAAACCTTACGCCTGAACTCCAGTTGAATGTGATGCAGGACTGCCAGTCTGCTTACAGACAGGAAATGCAACAGTCCTGGTACTACCAGCAGACACATATGGTATTTTCAATATGGCAACAAGGGCAGTGCCAGAAGAAAGCGACCTATCCTCCACCACCACCGCTGAACACCACTACCCAGCTACAACATGATGCTGAGTCCAACAGCATGCAAGTCTGCAGCCACCACCATGCCGAGTCCTGAAGCACGCCAGTTGAAGCCACCACCATGCCGAGTTCTGCAGCATGCCAGCCTCAATCCACCACCATGCTGAGTCCTGCAGCATGCCAGCCTCAAGCCACCACCATAATGAGTCCTGCAGCACACCAGCCCCAAGCCACCACTCCCACGCACCCAAGGAAAAAAAGCAGGAAACAGATGCCCAGTTCCAGCTCTGCTCAGCACCACCAGAAGAGGAATACTAGGAGCACCAAACGTCACCCCAAAACTGTCCAACCAACTCCACCCTCACTTACCAATGTGTCTCTGTTTTCTAATGATAAGAAAATGGAAAACGGTCTTAGGAGCACAGGAAAGAGACTCAGTCAATAGATGGGTTTAAACCACAGCGCGTTTCGACAGAGGATCCGTCTTCATCAGGTGGTGGTGAAGACGGATCCTCCGTCGAAACGCGTTGTGGTTTAAACCCATCTCTTGTCTAAGTCTCTTTCCTGCACTCCTAAGACCGTTTTCCATTTTCTCATTGCTACTATCCTCCATTGGAGGTTTTCGTTCGGAGCTGCGGTGGAGAACTGAAATCCTTGTCTGCCCCTGGGTTGCTTCCCAAGCGCTCCTTTATGACCCCTTATCACTGACTCTTTTCTAATGTGTCTCTCCTTTCCAATATGTCTCTCCCTTCAATTGTGTCTCTCCATTCCCACGATTCCACTCCTAATTTGTCTACTCCCATCCTTTTATGAAAAAATGAGTGCACAACTACATAGTGATGCCAAGGTAGGCTCCAAAACCATGACAATATATAAATAACAACCTGGCACTCAACTTATGATTAAGTGAACAAAGATTTTATTTCATCCCAGACAGTAGTACGTCAAAACATTTCGGTCTCAAATACAAACCTTCGTCAGTTACTGTGAAAACATGCAATAAAACAACAAGTGTAAATTCATGATAAAGACTGTGAGTTTGGGGGAGGGAAGAAAATATAAACAAAAGTATATACAAAAAAAATCATTGGTCCATGAGTAATATGTGAGAAGAAAACATCATAGAAGAAGTAAGTTGAGGCACAATCTATACAGTGCCTTGCAAAAGTATTCGGCCCCCTGGAACTTTTCAACCTTTTCCCACATATCATGCTTCAAACATAAAGGTACCAAATGTAAATTTTTGGTGAAGAATGCCTTTAGGGCAGGAGTCAGTTGGACTGAGGAGATGAAGGAAGTTGGAGCTTCGACGCGATCGGTACAGATGGGCTGGATGCTTTACCAGAGGCAACCAAACCTGGTGGCTGATGATTTCGAGTCTGGAGCGAAATAGGAAGAAGAAATTGTCATCATGGTGATGTTAGGCCAGGAATGAACTGGAGAGCATTCTAGGACGGACCTGTCTGGGCATGTACTGCACAGAAGCGACAGCCAAACAGGGAAAGATGCGGAAACAAGTGAATTCCATGATGTACCAACTGTAGCTGTAGCATGTGAAGTATTCAGTAAAGAGAATGTTAAAGTTATCTTGGACTGTGTCTCCATTGCTGGGGGTCACCTGGAAGAGAGACCGTCGTTGCCTGGGAAGTGCCCGGGGGAAACTGAATTTGTAGATGCAGGTATGCTAAAGAGAGGAATACAGTTTTTTGTAGGGGAAGGGCTGGACACAGATATTGTTTATACTAAACTGTTTGAAAAACAGACAAAACTATAGGGTGTAGGTCTGTAAGAACGGACATACTCCTCGACTTTTCCTTACAGAGTCACACACGTAGATAGTTTCAATTTGGCCGTGATTACAGCCGTTACACGGTACTGTGTGAGGAGCGTACACCGCTGTACGGTGTGTGAAAAAATTAACGCTCACTACCTCACCAGGACAAAACAATACAATTTGCATTGCTTTTAAAAAACAGTTTGAACACCAGTGTGCACACAGCAATGCAGCTTGCCTTAAAAGGCAGGCTAATCACCACCAGCGCTGCTGCACCAAAGCAAAAATCTTCACCTTTCACTGCACAGTAACTACAGTGAAAAGCGCTAGCAGCAGAAGCAGTTTTTTTTTCTTTTTGCCTTCCTAACGCTCTCCCTACAGAATCAGCAGCTGCAGCAGCTCTCCTTATTCTGAGATCAGCATGAGTAACATGGCGGTCGGCGTCCCTGCCCTTTTATACCCCCCGGGATGCCACACAAAGCAAGCCAATCACTTGCATGCCCTTCTCCAAGATGGTGGTGACCGCTGCCTATGTCATCACGTTGCCCTCAGTGTCCGTTCTTCCTGATTGGCTGAAAAAGGGGGCTAAAGCATCTTTTGAAAAGTGACTTTGGCACTAAAGTCACCGACCTCGTGGCTGACCTCACGCTAAGGTCAGGTTTTGTTTCATGAAACCCGACTTTGGCAAAAGTCAGCGACTTTTGAATTTTTTCGACCCGTTTCGTTCAACTCTAGCACCGACCCAAACACTAAAGTTGACTAATCACTTATACCTAACGAGTAATTGTGTAAAAAATAAATAAAACTAATTCATCACTTATTATTGATTTGTTCATTCTGCCTCCCAAAGATCGCAGTAAGGCTTAACCCTTCTAAATCTCTAACAAAAAAAATTGTGTTTTAAAGATAGTGCTGATGTAAAGTAGATGTCACGACACAGCTGTCAGGTGACCCGGGACCAGGGACTCCTTCCCTGTCTCTAACACTAGGGGGCACCCTAGCTCGCCCTACTCCCATGGATACTTCTGAAGGTGAAGATGCCGTGGCCATCACTCTTGCCTTATCTTCTGAGTTAGCCCTCTGTCTGTTCTCTTCTCCCACTTTGGGAAGAGGGGAGCTACTGTCCACCACAGTACACGAACATGACAAACAAGGCAACACAAACAAGGGTTAACAGAAAACTAAAACTCCAGGCATACAAAATATTCACTCACATACAGTGGGTAAGGAAAGTATTCAGACTCCTTTAAATTTTTTACTTTTTGTTTCATTGCAGCCATTAGGTAAATTCAAAAAAGTTCATTTTTTTCTCATTAACCCCTTCACTACCAAGGGTGGTTTGCACGTTAACTCCCGGGCCAATTTTTACAATTCTGACCACTGTACCTTTATGAGGTCATAACTCTGGAACGCTTTCATGGATCCCAGTGATTCTGACATTGTTTTCTCGTGACATATTGTACTTCATGGTAGTGGTAAAATTGCATTCAAATAACTTGCGTTTATTTGTGAAAAAAACGGAAATTTGGCGAAAATTTTGAAAATTTCGCAATTTTCCAACTTTTAATTTTTATGCCCTTAAATCACAGCGATACGGCACACAAAAAACTTAATACATAACATTTCCCACATGTTTACTTTACATCAGCACAATTTTGGAACCAAAATTTTTTTTTGTTAGGAAGTTATAAGGGTTAAAATTGACCAGCGATTTCTCATTTTTGCAACACCATTTTATTTTTAGGGACCACTTCACATTTGAAGCCACTTTGAGGGGTCTATATGACAGAAAATACCCAAAAGTGACACCATTCTAAAAACTGCACCCCTTAAGGTGCTTAAAACCACATTCAAGAAGTTTATTAACCCTTTAGGTGCGTCACAGGAATTTTTTGAATATTAAACATTTAACTTTTTTTCACAAAAAAAATACTTCAGGTTCAATTTCCTTTATTTTACCAAGGGTAACAGGAGAAATTGGACTGCAAAAGTTATTGTGCAATTTGTCCTGAGTACGCTGATACCTGATATATGGGGGGGAACCACTGTTTCGGCGCATGGCAGACCTCAGTAGGGAAGGAGCGCCGTTTGACTTTTTCAATGCAAAATTGGCTGGAATTCAGATCGGACGCCATGTCGCGTTTGGAGAGCCCCTGATGTACCTAAACAGTGGAAACCCCACAAGTGACCCCATTTTGGAAACTAGACCCCCCAAGGAACTTATCTAGATGTGTGGTGAGCACTTTGAACCCCCCAGCGCTTCACTGAAGTTTATAACGTCCGGGCGTGAAAATAAAAAAATCGTATTTTTTCCACAAACATGATCTTTTAGTCCCCATTTTTTTATTTTCCCAAGGGTAACAGGAGAAATTGGACCCCAAAAGTTGTTGTCCAATTTGTCCTGAGTACGCTGATACCCCATATGTGGGAGAAAACTACTGTATGGGCACACGTCGGGGCTCAGAAGGGAAGTAGTGACGTTTTGGAATGCAGACTTTGATGGATTGGTATGCGGGTGTCATGTGCATTTGGAGAGCCCCTGATGTACCTAAACTATTGAAACTCCCCACAAGTGACCCCATTTTGGAAACTAGACCCCCCACGGAGCATATCTAGATGTGTGGAGAGCACTTTGAACCTCCAAGTGCTTCACAGAAGTTTATAACGCCTGGGCGTGAAAATAAAAAAAACATTTTTTTCCGCAAAATTATATTTTTGCCCCCAATTTTTTATTTTCCTAAGGGTAACAGGAGAAATTGGACCCCAAAAGTTGTTTTGTAATTTGTCCTGAGTAGGCTGATACCCTACATGTGGGGGTAAAACACTGTTTGGGCACATGGCAGAGCTTGGAAGGGAAGGAGCACCATTTGACTTTTTCAACACAGAATTGGCTGGAATTGAGATCAGACGCCATGTTGCCTTTGGAGAGCACCTGATGTGCCCAAACAGTGGAAACCCCCAATTATAACTCCAACCCTAACCTCAACACACCCCTAACCCTAATCTGAGCCCTAGCCCTAACCCTAGCCCTAACCCTAACCCTAGCCCTAACCCTAACCCTAGCCCTAACCCTAGCCCTAACCCTAGCCCTAACCCTAACCCTACCCTAACCCTAACCCTAGCGGGAAAATGGAAATAAATACATTTTCTTTTAGTTTTATTATTTTTCCCTAACTAAGGGGGTGATAACGGGGGGTTTGATTTATGATTTATGGCGGTTTTTATGTTTGGCGGCTGTCGCACGCTAAAAGACGCTTTTTATTGTAAAAATAGTTTTTGCATCACCACATATTGTGAGCTATAATTTTTCCGTATTTTGACCCACCGAGTCATGTGAGGTCTTATTTTTTGCGGGACGAGTTGACGTTTTTATTGGTACCATTTTCGGGCACGTGACATTTTTTGATCGCTTTTTATTCCGATTTTTGTGACGCAGAATGAACAAAAACCAGCGTTTCATGAATTTCTTTTGGGGGGTGCGTTTACACCGTTCCGCGTGTGGTAAAATTGATAACGCGTTTTTATTCTTCGGGTCAGTACGGTTACAGCAATACCTCATTTAGGTCTTTTTTTATGTTTTGTCGGTTTTTTGCAAAGAAAATAATTTTATATAAAAAATAATTATTTTTGTATCGCTTTAGTCTGCGAGCTATAACTTTTTTATTTTTTTGCGGATGATGCTGTATGGCAGCTCGTTTTTTGCGGGACAAGATGACGTTTTCAGCGGTACCATGGATATTTATATGCATCTTTTTGATCGTACGTTATTGCACTTTTTGTTCGGTGTTATGATAATAAATCATTATTTTTTGCTTCCTTTTTTATTTTTATTTTTTAAGGGGTTCGCTGAAGGGGTTAACTAATGGGACAGTTTTATAGGGCAGGTCATTACGGACGCGGCGATACCAAATATGTGTACTTTTATTGTTTTTGTTTTTTTTATTTTGAAAAAATGGATTTATTGGGGAATATTTTTTTTTTTTTTTACTAATTTATTTAGCGATTTTTTTTTAATTGTTTTTAACACTTTTTTTTTTTTTTTTTTCTTTATTACCTTGTCCCAGGTGGGACATCACTGTCCTGTGACAGATCGCTGATCTGTCACATCACAGATCACTGTGACAGATCAGCGATCTGTCACAGGCACTACTGCAGACTTCCTCATGCCTGCGCTTTGCAGGCAGTGAGGAAGTCAGCTCCCTGCAGGCCCCCGTCGCCATCTTGGATCCGGGGGCCTGTAGGGAAAGAGCCCCCCGCAGCAGCGCTGCAAATTGCGCTGCCGTGGGGGGCTCAGGGAAGCACGGAGGGAGCCCCCTTCCCTGCCGATGCTTCCCTTTAACCCCCGGTACACCGCGATCGCGTTTGATCGCGGTGTGCAAGGGGTTAACGTGTCGGGGGCGGTCCGTGACCGCCCCTGACACATTGTGCCAGGTGTCAGCTATGATAATTAGCTGACACTCGGCCGCGATCAGCGGCGCTCACCACGTGGGCGCCGCTGATCGCGATGACGTAATATTCCGTCCATGGTAATTAGGTCCATGGTCACATGGACGGAATATTACGTCAATTGTAGGTAAGGGGTTAATGTACACTCTGTACCCCATCTTGACTGAAAAAAACAGAAATGTAGAAATTTTTGCAAATTTATTAGAAAAGAAAAACTGAACT
Organism: Dendrobates tinctorius; assembly: GCF_039654945.1. Taxonomy (NCBI): domain Eukaryota; kingdom Metazoa; phylum Chordata; class Amphibia; order Anura; family Dendrobatidae; genus Dendrobates; species Dendrobates tinctorius. The sequence goes on from NW_027361829.1 coordinate 60,927,599, forward strand.
ATCAGAAGGTCTTAAGTATTCAGACGCTTTGCCCAGTATTGAGTAGAAGCATCCTTTTGAGCTAGTACAGCCATGAGTCTTCTTGGGAATGATGCAACAAGTTTTTCACACCTGGATTTGGGGATTCTCTGCCATTCTTCCTTGCAGATCCTCTCCAGTTCCAACAGGTTGGATGGTGAATATTGGTGGACAACCATTTTCAGGACTGCAGTGTGAAGGGGTTAATGGGTATTGTGTGAATGCTTCTGCCCATTCAGGGGGTCTGATCCCAGGAAGGGAGGAAAAGAAGCCACTTGTTTAGTCATGGAGTTGGAAGAGTGAAACTGAAGGGAGAGGATCTAGCCCTGGCAAAAATCTTAGAGATGCGCCTTTTCTGGGGTGGCAGAGAGCTAATGTTTTTAGCCAGGGGGAGCCAGGATACATGGCCCTTTTCTAGGCTACTAACATCAGCCTTCAGCTGTCTGCATAGTCATTGCTGGTAATTAATTATAGGGGGACCCTAAGCCATTTTTTTCCATAAAAGAATAATTTATTCATTAAATACATATCCAGAATTTTGCACACACACTATACTAATTGCATTTGTCACTGACATGTATATATCTACCTATTCAATATGGATTTACTGTATGCAATCCATCCCTTCTATCCTGTCGGCTCCTACAGTGATTTTACAGAAGCCGACAAATGAATTACCGGCTATTCTTCTATCACTCTATGAAATATAAAGACATATATATGTGTGTCACTGAAAATTGGACCGATTTTTCATACGGCAAGTGTGACTCCGGCCTAAGGGAAACAAAGGCTGCAAAGATAAAGCTAAATTCTGCTCTAAGGCTGGTTTCTCATTTGCACATCTTTGTGCATAGATTGATCCGCATAGATCCGCATGTGTCATGCGTCTATATCTTTAACATGGTCTACGCAGCAACATGCATTTGCATGCGTTCGCTCGTGGATGCATACGCATGTGTCGTTTCGCTGTGTGCGGCGAATACAAGATGTTGCATTTTTTGAGGGGTCAAATATACACAGCTGTACGCATGCGGATGAGTGCGGATGAAGTGCATCAAAACAACGCATTACTGTCTATGGGAACGCATTGATACACAACGACCTGCGTACTTCAGAATGAGCAGGTCCAGGAACTGGTTTCAACCACCCCCAAAGCAAAGTTGTATAAAAAGAGGGTGTGGACACTGGAAGTCCAGTACTCTCAAGCCTCTGGATGCTATTACAAGCCAGTGGATCTGCTGTGAAGACCCTGGATTTCACTCTGGATGTGAGTATAGAAGCTATGAAAATGTCTGTCTCTCTCACTGCAGTCTGTACTCACTTCTCTCTCTCTTGCAGCTGACTTCAAAGATGTCCTCAAATGAAAACCAGAATTCCTCCCAGAGTGGACAGGAGACTGATGAAGTGAGGACATTTGATATACTGATAGGTATGTATTGACTGTCAATATGGCACATGTTGTAAAATCATGTATTTTCTTTACAGAACAGTATCAGTGCAGAAAAGCAGGAGCAGTTGACTCGGAGCCCAAGTTCCTCAGGTGGAAAGACGGTGTGTAAGTATTCTTGAATGTTTTTGGTTTAAGTGTTTTATCTTGACAAGTATATGACTAATGTGTTTCTTTGATTTCTAGGTTCCGCAACATGAGGAAGCCACCATTGTTATTGACCTCTTGATTACTCTGGTGCAAGAGTGAGTAGCGTTATGGGACACCCGTGATTGGCAGCACTCGGACACCGTGGTGATTCGACAACTCTGGGAAGAAGTGGCCAGATTGCTGTTGGATGATTTGGACAAAGCAACATCACTAGTCAGAAAGAATTTTCTTATGTATTTCAATGTCGTCTGACTCGGTCGTGAACCAGTAAAAGGTGCATTATTTTATCATTTCTTTTTTTCCCCCTTCACAGTGAAGAGAATAAAAGTCCATTGGCGTTCGATGAAGGATCACTTCAACAAGGACATTAGAAAGGAGAGCGTAGTTCAAAGTGGAGCTGCTCCAAAGATTTCCAAATACAAATATCATTGTAACTTCTCCATCCTGAGGCCTGTGGTTGCTCATCGAACGTAAGTATTTTTGTGTTGCATTCCATGGTATAACATCTGAATTTTTCTATTCCACAGGATCTGTTGGCGCTTTTAAAATTTTTATTTTTTATAGTAATGTTTTTCATTTCTGTTCCACACAGAATCTGGAGCAGCACCACCAAACCTGGATTGTCCTATGTTGGAGCGGCCCCTCATCAACCAGCCACCGAACAGTCCCAGTCATCCACCAGCGATGCAGCAAGTCGGCATGCTTTACAGACTGGGAAACAGGCAGCCGGTCCAACTGGTTTTTCCCTCTCCCAGTCCTCTGCCACTGTTTTCTTGGGTCTTCTCGCCAGTGGCCGAGGGCCTGTGACAGGCCAGTTATGCCCGAGTTTCTTCACTTAGGCTTGGTCTTCCAGAATGGGCAGAAGACGATTTGAGAGAGACTGAAAAGTGGGTTCACTCATGTGAACACACTTTTCCGGGAAGTCAATCGACGCCTTGACAGCTTGGAAGCTGACTTTCAGAGACCGGCACGACATTTTTCCTGCTATAGAGCGGGCATGTTGGAAAACCTTACGCCTGAACTCCAGTTGAATGTGATGCAGGACTGCCAGTCTGCTTACAGCCAGGAAATGCAGCAGTCCCGGTACTACCAACAGACACACATGGCATTTTCAACATGGCAACAAGGGCAGTGCCAGAAGAAATCGACCTATCCTCCACCACCACCGCTGGACACCACTACCCAGCTACAACATGATGCTGAGTACAACAGCATGCAAGTCTGCAGCCACCACCATGCCGAGTCCTGAAGCACGCCAGTTGAAGCCACCACCATGCCGAGTTCTGCAGCACGCCAGCCTCAAGCCACCACCATGCTGAGTCCTGCAGCATGCCAGCCTCAAGCCACCACCATGGTGAGTCCTGCAGCACACCAGCCCCAAGCCACCACTCCCACGCACCCAAGGAAAAAAAGCAGGAAACAGATGCCCAGTTCCAGCTCTGCTCAGCACCACCAGAAAAGGAAGACTAGGAGCACCAAACGTCACCCCAAAACTGTCCAACCAACTCCACCCTCACCTACCAATGTGTCTCTGTTTTCTAATGATAAGAAAATGGAAAACGGTCTTAGGAGCACAGGAAAGAGACTCAGTCAATAGATGGGTTTAAACCACAGCGCGTTTCGACAGAGGATCCATCTTCATCAGGTGGTGGTGAAGACGGATCCTCCGTCGAAATGCGTTGTGGTTTAAACCCATCTCTTGTCTAAGTCTCTTTCCTGCACTCCTAAGACCGTTTTCCATTTTCTCATTGCTACTATCCTCCATTGGAGGTTTTCGTCTGGAGCTGCGGTGGAGAACTGACATCCTTGTCTGCCCCTGGGTTGCTTCCCAAGCGCTCCTTTATGACCCCTTATCACTGACTCTTTTCTAATGTGTCTCTCCTTTCCAATATGTCTCTCCCTTCAATTGTGTCTCTCCATTCCCACAATTCCACTCCTAATTTGTCTACTCCCATCCTTTTATGAAAAAATGAGTGCACAACTACATAGTGATGCCAAGGTAGGCTCCAAAACCATGACAATATATAAATAACAACCTGGCACTCAACTTATGATTAAGTGAACAAAGATTTTATTTCACCCCAGACAGTAGTACGTCAAAACATTTCGGTCTCAAATACAAACCTTCGTCAGTTACTGTGAAAACATGCAATAAAACAACAAGTGTAAATTCATGATAAAGACTGTGAGTTTGGGGGAGGGAAGAAAATATAAACAAAAGTATATACAAAAAAAATCATTGGTCCATGAGTAATATGTGAGAAGAAAACATCATAGAAGAAGTAAGTTGAGGCACAATCTATACAGTGCCTTGCAAAAGTATTCGGCCCCCTGGAACTTTTCAACCTTTTCCCACATATCATGCTTCAAACATAAAGACACCAAATGTAAATTTTTGGTGAAGAATGCCTTTAGGGCAGGAGTCAGTTGGACTGAGGAGATGAAGGAAGTTGGGGCTTCGACGCGATCGGTACAGATGGGCTGGATGCTTTACCAGAGGCAACCAAACCTGGTGGCTGATGATTTCGAGTCTGGAGCGAATTAGGCAGAAGAAATTGTCATCATGGTGATGTTAGGCCATGAATGAACTGGAGAGCATTCTAGGACGGTCCTGTCTGGGCATGTACTGCACAGAAGCGACAGCCAAACAGGGAAAGATGCGGAAACAAGTGAATTCCATGATGTACCAACTGTAGCTGTAGCATGTGAAGTATTCAGTAAAGGGAATGTTAAAGTTATCTTGGACTGTGTCTCCATTGCTGTGGGTCACCTGGAGGAGAGACCGTCGTTGCCTGGGAAGTGCCCAAGGGAAACTAAATTCGTAGATGCAGGTATGCTAAAGAGAGGAATACAGTTTTCTGTAGGGGAAGGGCTGGACATAGATATTGCAGCAATGTAGGTCACGACTACAGTCCTGCTCTCCCCTTACATTTGGCATAGTCGGCAGGTTGCGACTACCTCGCCGTGCGGAGAACCCGCTGAAAGAAATGAGGATGCAGATGTGTGCGCGACTGCTGTGCCCCTGGAAGATGACTGGGAGAAAGCGCAAGTAGTTGCTGTATCTGAAGAAGAAATTGTGAATGAAACACTGGATTTGCCTACTACAAATTTTGTGACAACAACAGACTTGACTAACTGGAAAAGAAAATCTAACATCTCTACTGTGACCAAGATGGCGGTGGTGAGATTGATGGGAGATGGTGGAGAATATGCACACAACAATTAAAACCGCATCCCTAGTGGGCATTGCTGTTGTCTCCTGGTGCCAATACCTGCCTGTCAGCATGCTCTGGTCTGCCCCTGGTGGATGTGGATGAAGAGGAGAAAACCTCGCCCCTTTCCACTGACCAACAATGGATGGAAGGAGCAGCTGGAGGCAGTCCCACCTGGAAATGGGTTAGGCCTAGAAGCAAGAACCCGACCCGCTAGACAGTGAGAAAAAAATCACAGAGCAGTCCACTTACCAGCATCCGAAGAGTTCTTTAGCACAGAGTTGACTGCTGCCAGAGACAACAGCGTCCCATGGACCGGAGCTCTTGAGTGTGAAGCCGGCGCCTCGACGTCCTCTGCAGCAGAAGCAATCGTCGGAGACATCCTCTCAACATTCTTTAGAGGCAGAACTATCGGCATGACATCAGGCAGGGGAACCCTGTACACCGGAACCTTTATTGTTAGTTCAGCAGAGACCGGAACTGGGGTCCGCCCTGGAGGAACCGTTGCCGGAAACTAAGAACGAGCTGGAGCTCTATCTACCAGCCGACTGCACAGGCGTTCCCACGGAAGAATCCAGCATTTCCTAGACAGCTGCGGCCTATGTTCCTGCATCTGAGCGGGTGAGTGCACCCCAGCCCCTAACCCCGGAGGGATGGTCCTTGTCACAGGCTCCCATCTCGGAGGCTGTCTTTCATTCATGCATCACGGCAGGGGAGTCTGCGCTCCGACCCCTGATCCTCCGAGGCCTAGACCAAGCTCAGCCTTAAACTGTCTCCAGGCCACTGCTTCAGTATCGTGGCGGCCAGCGACTCCTGCGGCTGCAGAGTCTTTCTCAGCCCAGAACCGGGCATGGGATTCAGCTATGTTTACAGCGGCACGGGATGCATGCCGCTAAATTGCTCAAACTTGTCTGCCCTGAATAATGTTGCACACGTTGCACTATGCTGATCTGTTTGTAATGGGACTGTTCCGCATCCCAGCAGACAATGAAGCCCTTAAGCACCCCAAGATGGAGGGTGTAATGCGGCCAGATGGCCTAATGTGTACTGAAAATATTTTGGGTCCTGTTCCAGCAGACTGTACTTCCTTCAAAGGAAGGGGGAGCTCCTCTCCTAAGACTGCTTTCTCACTTGTGGGAAGTATAAATGTGAATTGTCCACTGCTATTGATGAAGGTCTCTAACTCCTGGAGGACTGGGAACCAGGAATGTTACCTGTGCATCGTGAACTGTGGTGTGTACCGGATACGGCTTAAATTAAGCCAAGTGACTTGTATTTTCTATGTTTAAAAATTATAAAGTTTGAATCATGCCTTGTTCATGAACGACCAAGTTCAAGGAAAAAAAGAGGAGTGTAAGGGGGTGAGATAGAAATGCCTCCTTGCTTCCCTTCCTCTAATTGTCTTCCATCTGTTGCTGTTTACATATGTTAATGTTGATAATGTCTCTGATAAATATTTGCGGTGCTGCTACACAGTAAGATGTAGTATTGCCTACATTTATGGTACTGCCACATATATACATGTGTTACCATTCTTTAGAAAAGTGTATTATATTGTGTTGTGTTCCTTTGGTGTAATACTGTATATATATTATATGTGATGTGTACTAATGTTCATGTACAGTTTACGGTAAGTAAGGTACATCCTTTTGGGACACTAGAGGAGGGCACCAGAGTATATAGTTCTTAAATCTAAAGGTAGGTGTAGTTCCTTTATGGGCCACTAGATGGGGCATACTAGTGTGCACTGTAGGTATAGTGTATTTGATGGTTATAGAGGGTTAAGTGTAGGAGTGGCTGCCAGGTGGAAAGACAGGAGTTTCTAGGAAGTTAAGTCAGACACGACCAGGGTGCCCGTAGTGTCCACATGGGCTATAGGCTCAGACAGCTTGGCAGCCATGTAACATTAAAGCGCGGCAGCCCACATTATCCATGCCCACTGTGCATCATTGCAGTGGGCCAGAACAGGGAAGGAATGTTGTGGCGACTCTTTTCCTGGGTGGATGCCTTTAGGGCAGGAGTTGGTTGGGCTGAGGAGATGAAGTAAGTTGGAGCTTCGACGTGATCGGTACAGATGGGCCAGATGCTTTACCAGAGGCAACCAAACCTGGTGGCTGATGATTTTGAGTCTGGAGCGAAACAGTCAGAAGGAATTGTCATAATGGTGAGGTTAGGCCAGGAAGGAACTGGAGAGCGGTCTAGGACGATCCAGTCTGGGCGTGTACTGCACAGAAGCGACAGCCAAACAGGGAAAGATGTGGAAACATGTGAATTATATGATGTGCCAACTGTGGATGTAACATGTGAAGTATTCAGTAAAGACAATTTTAAAGTTATCTTGGACTGTGTCTCCATTGCTGTGGGTCGCCTGGAAGAGGACCGTTGTTGCCTGGGAAGTGCCCAGGGGAAGCTGAATTTGGAGATGCAGGTACACTAAAGAGAAGAATGCAGTTTTCTGTAGCGGAAGGACTGGACATAGATGTTGCAGTAATGCCGGTCACTACTACAGTCCTGTCCTCTCGTTACAGTTCCATAGAGTTGAATCACAGCTGGTATGGGTGAATAAAATTATCATTTCAATTCTTTGCCTTTTTTGTGGATCTCTTTAAAGTCAATGAAATATTGACATCAGTATCTGTCTCATACACTATTTTTATTCCCTGTGTCAGAATACTTGTTTCCATTTAATTCCTTATTTCATTTTGATTTGCTCATTCTCCCGCTCTGTAATTTCTACCTTCTCCTTTAGGGATCTGTGCTCTTAACTCAGAACAAACTACATTTTCATCTGCTAGGATTAAATCTGGTGACCACTGAAATATCAGAATCAAATTTCAGTCATTTCTCTCACAAATTTGTGCTGTGTTCATTCTTTGATCTCAATCTGCACTGAGATTAATTTATTTTCTATTCTCTTAATGAATATCTGAAATTGTTTTTCAGCTCTGTGTAATTTCAACTTTTTCTTCTAACGTTTCAAATCTACCAACAGTTTTGCATATTCCTTTTCAGAACAGCATAACAACAACCACATCAAGTTCATGAATGCTGTAATGGCACATCTTTCCACTTAACAAATTCATCATCTACTGTTCAATGACAAATCTCTTTATACATATGAAAACCACACAGCATGCGGGCACAGTCATTATGTGACTTAGGTGACTTTATTGTATAAATCAATCTTTCTTCTTTCTCATCCATTCAGGTGGTAAATATGGCTCTAAAGCAATCTGGTACTCAATTGTAAGGAAATAGAAATGCTGCCCATGTCCCCTTTTGAAAAATATGTGCATTTTTGATGTGTATTGTGAACTGTGAAATGTGTTTTGGTGTTGGTATTGTATTCTACCCAGCAACAGGTAGTTTACATGGACAGTTAGAGTTAATCAAAGAAAAAGAGATCTCTATCAGAATCCAATCCAGTAAAGGCAGGTAATAATGCTACAAAACATGAACAGTATCAAGGGTGATAAAGAAACTCAAAAATGCAACGTGGTTTACTGGAAAAATGATACATTTTATTAAGCAAAAAATACAATTACAAAAATTACAATAACATGGAGTAAGAAGAGAAGTACAACTAAAAAAAGATAAAGGAAGAGATGGAAAAAAACAGCAAATTAAGCCAAACAAACTCAGTCAGATGTGTGGCAAAAATTACCTTGGGAAACGTGAAGGATTGTGTGAGAGCCTCGAAGCATGTTTCACCTGTTTGGCTTCATCAGGAGACATGGTTTGAGATAAATGAAAGGGTCCAGACTAGAGTTGAGCGAAACAGGTCGGTCAGATTCAAAAATCGCCGAATTTCGCCAAAGTAGGGTTTCGCCGATCGAAACCCGACCCTAGCGTGAGGTCGGCCATGAGGTCGCCGATCAGCGCGCCAAAGTCGCTTTTCAAATGAAGCTTTCAGCGCCTTTTCTCACCCAATGATGGAGGACGCACACTGAGGGCAATGCGATGACATGCGCAGCGGCCAGCACCATCTTAGAGAAGGGCATTGAAGTGATTGGCTGTCTTTGTGTGGCGTCACAGTGGGTATAAAAGGCCGTGACCGCCGACCGCCATCTTACTTCTGCCGATCTTACAATAGGGAGAGGTGCTGCTGCTGATTCTGAACAGGGAGAGCGTTAGGCAGGGAAGAAGAAAAAAAAACTGCTTCTGCTGATAGCGCTTTTCACTGTACAGTTAGTGTGCAGTGAAAGGGGTGGATTTTGTTGTGTGCAGCAGTGCTGGTGGTGATAAGGCTGCCTTATAAGGCTACCTGCTAGCTGCATTGCTGTGTGCACACTGCTGTTCAAACTGCTTTTTTCAAAATACTCCAAACTTTATTATTTTGTCCTGGTGAGATACTGAGCATTCATTTTTTCACACACCGTTTTTCAAACAGTTTCGTATATCTGCTGTTTGATTAATGTCAAAACTAGACAGAGACAGCGTGTGTCAGTCCGTATACAAATACACGGAGCTTGACAATTTTCCATACAGACACCATATAGCGGTGTACGCTCCTCACACACTACCGTGTACCGGCTGGTATCACGGACAAATAGAAGCTATGTGGGTGTGACTCTGGAAAAAAAAGCCGAGGAGTTATTCCGTTTTTCCAGACCTACACCTTAGAGTCCTGTCCATTTTTCAAATAGTTTCGTACACCTGCTGTTTGATCACGGTCAAAACTAGACAGAGACAGCGTGTGTCAGTCCGTATACAAATACCCGGAGCTTGACAATTTTACATACACACACCGTACAACGGTGTACGCTCCTCACACACTACCGTGTACCGCCTTCTAGCATGGACAAATAGAAGCTACCTGTGTGTGACTTTGGAAAAAAAAGCCGAGGAGTTTTTCTGTTTTTCCAGACCTACACCTTAGAGTCCTGTCTGTTTTTCAAACAGTTTCGTATATCTGGTGTTGGATTACGGTCAAAACTAGACAGAGACAGCATGTGTCAGTCCGTATACAAATACACGGAGCTTGACAATTTTACATACACACACCGTACGGCATTGTACGCTCCTCACACACTACCATATACCGCCTTCTAGCATGGACAAATAGAAGCTATCTGTGTGTGACTATGGTAAAAAAAAGCAGAGAAGTTTTCCAAACCTACACCTTAGAGTCCTGTCCGTTCTTCAAACAGTTTCGTATATCTGCTATTTGATCATGATCAAAACTAGACAGAGACAGCATGTGTCAGTCCGTATACAAATACATGCAGCTTGTCAATTTTACATACACACATCGTATAGAGCTGTCCGATTCTCCAACAGTATTGTATATCAACCGTTCGCATTGCAGTCACTTTTATACCTAGTCAGCGTGTGTGTGTGACACGCCGTAAATACATATACGGAGATTGTTAGTTGCACAAAAATCGTATACAGTTGTACACTTCTGATACAGTTCCGTATATCTGCTTGTTGGATTACTGTCCAATACATACTGTAAGAGCGTCTGTGACTAACATAATATATACGTTGACTTAATTTGTTTAATGCCCCTTACACAGCTGGACACTCCTCATACAGTATGATCTCTCTGCTGGAATTTTTGGTACATTTTCCCAAACATGAGGAAGTATGGTGGAAGAGGCCACGGACGTGGACAGGGGGGCGCAGCTGGTACTGATGGTGGTGGTGCATCGGCTGGTTCTGGCAAAAGCACAATAGCAGCTAAGGCAGGAGGTGTTGAGCCTGCGTCATCCTATGGCCCAAGAAGGCCTGTTAGGTTGCCTTTTCTTGGAGTAGGAAAACCGCTTTTAAAGCCAGAGCATCAGGAAAAGGTTTTGGCGTACATTGCCGAAACAGCCACCAGCTCTAATGCCTCCTCTTCTGAACGTTCGAAACCTGCAAGCACGGAGTCATCAGTGCAGGGTTCTGGTCAGGAAAAACACCTTTCCTTGTGTCCTTCACCCCCACCAAAAGTTAAGGATGCGGCAGCCCACACTTCAGATTACTCTATGGAGCTCTTTTCACATACCATGCCTGGGTTATCCAGTCAAAGCCTGAATTCCCCAGTCCAAGATGAATCTTACATGGAGTGCACTGATGCACAGCCACTGCTAGATGATTCTGCTGGTGCATTGACCCACAGCACTACTTTGCCCTCGCTGTCTATTGAGCCAGAATCTGACCCTGATGAAACCCAGGTGCCCCTTCCCGCATGCTATACCACCTTACACGGTGACACAGAGGAAGGTAAAGAGGAAGGTGCAGATGACTTTGAAGAGGAGGTGATGGATTACCCAGTTCTTGACCCGGATTGGCATCCATTGGGGGAGGAGGGTGGCGCTGGCAATAGTTCAGATAAGGAGAATGATCCACAGCAGGCATTGACATCGCAGCAGTGGTTATCTAGCAGGCCCGTAGCTGTCAAAAACGTGAACCAAAAACTAAAAGAGTTGCAGGACAGCTTGGCCAGACGGTCAACTTAGCATAGCGTGCAAGGCCAGAAAATGTTTACCATAGTAGAAGAGTGCAGTGTGGCACTTCTTTGTCCAAAATCCTACTGATGAGACAAAGGTTATATGTAAGAAGTGCGGAAGGACCTTTAGCCGAGGTAAACAGCTCAGAAATTTGAATACCAGTTGCATGCTTAGACATTTAATTAGCATGCACTTGCAAGCGTGGACGGACTACAAAACCTCAGGTAGCACATGTGCACCTGCTCCAACTGAAGGTAGCCAACAATGCTCCATCGCTACCCCCACTGTAAAACCACCGCCACCATTAAGCACACCACCAGCACTAAATGTGGAGGTGTCGTCGCAAGGCCAAAGCACTCAGGGAATCACAATGGTTTTGCAACACAACACTGAATCTAGGCCATCACCACCAATACCATCACCAACCCCCTCTCACTCCATCTGGTCCACCGCTACTTCCCCCATATGCAGCTCTCCAGTCCAGCTCACCCTACCAGACACTCTGAGTAGGGCAAGAAAATACTCATCTTCTCATCCGCATACACTGTGTTTGAACGCCTACATTGCCAAACTAATCTCATTAGAGATGATGCCCTACCGTTTGGTTGAAAGCGAAGCTTTCCGCGATCTCATGGCCTACGCTGTCCCACGCTATGACCTACCCAGTCGGCACTTCTTTTCTCGAAAAGCCATCCCTGCCCTCCACCGGCATGTGAAAGACCGCATTGTCCATGCACTAAAACAGTCAGTGAGTGGAAAGGTGCACCTCACAATGGATGCATGGACCAGTAGGCATGGCCAGGGCCGTTACATGTCTATCACTGCACACTGGGTTAATGTGGTGGATGCAGGCTCCACTGGGGACAGTGGCGGTGGAACAGTGCTGCCTAGCCCATGATATAGGAAACAGTTGGCTGTAGGCTTTCGCTCCTCCTCCTCCTTGTCTATCAGCAAAAGCTCATCCACAGAGCGCAGTCACACGAGCACTACATCCACAGCTGGCAGTGTTGCGCAAGAGGTGTCCCACTATCGAACAGCTAGTGGTAAGCGTCAGCAGGCTGTGTTAAAGATGATGTCTTTGGGCGACAACAGACACACCACGGCGGTACTGGCCGACTACTTGCAGCGACAAACAGAGTCATGGCTGGGCAGTCTACATCTTGAGGCAGGCAAGGTAGTCAGTGTTAACGGCCGTAATTTTGTGGCAGCCATAAAGTCATTCAGTGTTTTGAGGAATGCACACGGCTGGTAAGCGCAGACGACGCCATCATAAGCATGAGCATCCCACTTATGCGCCTGCTCATGCAAAGTTTGACGCACATTAAGGATCAGGCATCTGCAGCGGAGGAGGAGGGAAGCCTTGATGACAGCCATTGTCTGGTCAAGGAACTGTCCTGGACGAGGTGGAGGAAGAAGAGGATGAGGAGGAAGATGAGGATGATGGGAATGATTATTTTGGGCAGGAGGATGTTTTTCAGGGGGCAAAAGAAAATGTTGGCGTTCCAAGGTCAGGTACAGTGTTTGTGCGTGACTGTAGGGATGTGGATTTGCCAGAAACTGCTACTTCATCCACCACGGGCAGTGCATCATTGACACCTGGAACATTGGCCCACATGTGCGATTATGCCTTGCGGATCCTAAAAAGGGACCCCCGCATTGCCAAAATGATGAGGGATGATGACTACTGGCTGGCCAGCATCCTCAATCCACACTACAAAATGTTGATGATCTAACCTTCATTAAAATGAACCATGCATGGGTTTCAAAGGATTTTGTCCCACCTTCCCCTGATGACACATAGGTTACCAGAAAAGTGCCTCGGTTTTTTCCTCCTCGGACTTGCCCAATTACGCCCTTTGCAGCAGCTGAATGTCCAGCCAACACATCTACATATGCCAATTTTTAAACCTCCCTAACTGGGCTGCCCACCCCTCCCCCAATGGCTGGGGTCAAGACCTGGCACACCGGGGCAAGTGCTGTTGCTCTGAACAGTTGGATGGGCCCACTGATGGCCGACGGCAATGGCACAGGGCCCCTCATAGTACAATACAGTGTCTCAGACGGTGGGAAGGCCCACTCGCCGTCAGACACACCAGCGTACTATGAGGGGCCCTGTGCCAGTACCGTCGACCACGATTGCGATCCCCCTGCTTGGTCATGGCCACAGCACTTGCAAGTTGCAATACTTACCGCTCCCTGCTCCACCGCTGTTTAGTCTGGGCAGTTAAATCCTTCACAGGGACGGCCACTAGAAATTTGGTGTATTGATCAATGATGGTTAAGATGTAGCTATGGCCTGTCCTGCTAGCCTCTACCTTCTGATGATCAATGGCTACCATTTGAAATGGACGTCAATTTACAAGCGGATGCAGTGGTGGTTTATGATCACCTTTCACAGTTGTGATAGTCACAGACGTGTGACATTTCTGCCACCATTTTTCAATGTCTCTTCTCATACCAATCCAATAGAATCGCATACGGCCTGTGGCTTCTTTCTTTTGCACTCCAAAATGACCAGACACATCATGATAGGCAGTGAGGACCATGGGTACATCTCTCCCTGTGATCACAATTTGATGGAGACGAGTAACGGTGATGTGATCCACGCTACTGTGATAAAGTAATCCTTTCTTCACAAAGAACCTTTTTCGCTTTCTCCACAGACACAGTAATTGAGGGTCTGCATCGCCTCGGCAACATCTACTGGGAGGTTTTCCCATGATGAGTAATTCCAAAATTTCTGCTAACACTCGACTTTGCGTCTATACTTGTATCCATGTAGTTTCCAGTAGCGGAGATTCTTGATTGGCTTACTGAGATTGAAATATATACGAAGATTTACAAGTACCACAGCACTGTATACTGGTGTACGCTATGACTACCTTTCCCTTTTTCTACTTTTTTATTTCTGGTGTAATACATAGTGAGCCTGTGAGTGTCTGTGTCTGACTCCGGAAGTATAGATGGAAATTTAACCCTAGACTGGACACACCTGGTATGTGCTGATACAGTATCTTGTTTCAAAAATTTGTATTAAGGTATCATCTGTAGGATAACCAAATGTGGGGGGACCCTCTTCTTGCCGCAGACAAACACGAGACTGAGACAGAGTTTGTATTGAACTGGTCCGCTTTTAGTGCCCATCCTTCTGTCGACAACAGCAATTCACCACAGCCGTTTCACATTTCTCTGTACACAGGCCCCGGAACCTTTACTTCCTTTGTAACTATAATCGTGGCATCCTCTGTAGCTCTTCCACTGTGGCTGGCCGAGGCCCAAACACCACAGCGCTGCACCAGTCTGAGCACACAGTCCGTATGATAGCCCCAGAACATCTTCGTCTGCGGCTACCATCCTCTGGGCCACCCCCCCATGACTGCCTCAACTGTCAGTCCTCTCTGGAGCCTTTCCACTGTCTCTATTTCCTCAGCAGAACTTCCTCTTTACTGTGCTCCCTTCGCTGACTGACTCCTCCAGAACCTTCCCTCAGCCTTTTATACTTACAGTTCTGGTAACTCCGCCCACCATCACCTAACAGTTTCTTTGACCAATGGCAGTTATTCAGTCCCACTCCTACACTCTCCACTGCCCTCCAATGGGCAAGCTAAAACATTGTACCCTTTCTCTTTATCTTAACGGTTTCACACCTACACTGCGCTACACCTCTGCTTCTCACTACAGGCTGGTTTGCCTGTCAGTCCACCTTCCCTACATCATCCATAGTGAGTGAGCATGTGTGGGTTACGCCTTCTATATATAGTGAATCGGATAAACAAATTTTTACACTATACTCGATACAGCTTGTATCTTGTTATACAGTACCTTTGTTAGACATTTAGCATTACGGTCAAATCCATACTGTGTAAGCATCTGAGAGTGACTACGGGACTATTTATATGGAGATTTCAATTGTACCCTAAAAATATATATACTTGCTATCTTGTTATCCAGGACCTTTTTTACAACATTTTTTATTATGGTCAAAACCAAACTGAGTGAGCGTCTGAGGGTGACTACGGAAATATATATCGATATTTTCAATTTGGCCAACACTGTATACAGCAGAACGCTTCTGATACAGTAACCTTTTTAGCTATATAGATTCTGGTGTAATGCATAATGAGCCTGTAAACGTCTGTCTGTTACTCCGGCAATATATTTGGAACTTTAAGATTACCCCAACACTGTATACAGCTGTACGCTTGTGTTACATAACCCATTTACAGCTTTTCATATTCTTGTGTAATCCATACTGGGCCTGAGAGTGTTTGTATCTGCCTCCTGAAATGTATACGGAGAATCAGAATGTTTACAGTATACTATATATACCTTGTATCTGGTGATACTGTACCCTTTTTCAACTTGTTATTTATTGGGTAATCCATACTGAGCCTATGAGCGTCTGTGTATGCCTCATGACATATATATACAGAGATTTGCTGTTATCGATAGACGGTATAGAGCTGTACGCTTCTGATACAGTACCATATATCTGCTGGTATTTTGGGTACATTTTCAAAAACATAAGGAAGTATGGTGGAAGAGGATGCGGATGTGGGCATGGAGGGCCACCTGGTACTGATGGTGGTGGTGTTGCATCTGCTGGTAGTACCAAAAACACAATAGCAGCTAAGGCAGGAGGTGTTGAGCCAGCATCATGGTGTAGCTCTGGAAGGCCTGTAAGGCTCCCTTTTCTGGGAGTAGGTAGACTGTTTTTAAAGCCGAAGTATCAGGAACTGTTTGTGGCTTACATTGCTGAAACAGCCTCCAGCTCTTTCGCCTCCTCTTCTGAAGTTGTAAAAAACGCAAGCACTGAGTCGTAACTGCAGGCTTCTGGTCAGGAGCAACCCCTTTCCTTGTGTCCTTCACCCACACCAAAAGTGAAGGATGTGGAAGCACAAACCTCAGATTACTCCATGGAGCTCTTTTCACATACCTTGCCTAGGTTAATTAAAAATAGGGCCCATCATGTACTGGAGCAATGTAAATGGGGCAGATCAGACACTGGAGCAGCATCTAAGGGGCACATTATACACTGGAGCATTACAAATGGGGCACATTATATATGGAGCATTATTGGAGCCCATCATACACTGGAGCATCATCCATGAGGCCCATCATGTACTGGAGCAATGTAAATGGGGCAGATCAGACACTGGAGCAGCATCTAAGGGCCCATTATACACTGGAGCATTACAAATGGGCCCCATTATATATGGAGCATTATTGGAGCCCATCATACACTGGAGCATCATCCTTGAGGCCCATCATGTACTGGAGC
This sequence comes from Dendrobates tinctorius, assembly GCF_039654945.1. Taxonomy (NCBI): domain Eukaryota; kingdom Metazoa; phylum Chordata; class Amphibia; order Anura; family Dendrobatidae; genus Dendrobates; species Dendrobates tinctorius. Next base: position 60,944,141 of record NW_027361829.1, read on the forward strand.
AATGTAAATGGGGCAGATCAGACACTGGAGCAGCATCTAAGGGGTCCATTATACACTTGAGCATTACAAATGGGGCCCATTATATATAGAGCATTATTAGGGCCCATGATACACTGGAGCATCATCCATGAGGCCCATCATGTACTGGAGCACTGTAAATGGGGCAGATCAGACACTGGAACAGCATCTAAGGGGACCATTATACACAGGAGCATTAAAAATGGGGCCCATTATATATGGAGCATTATTGGAGCCCATCATATACTGGAGCATCATCCATGAGGCCCATCATGTACTGGAGCAATGTAAATGGGGCAGATCAGACACTGGAGCAGCATCTAAGGGGCACATTATACACTGGAGCATTACAAATGGGGCCCATTATATATGGAGCATTATGTGGAGCTCATAAGATACTGTATGGAACATTATATGTGCCTAATTATTTGGTATGGAGAAATATATGGGGCTCATTGCTCTGTATGGCGAACAATTTGGTGGCCATAACACTGTATGGATTAATATACTGTCCTGTTTTTGAGCTATTGTACAATTTAAAAGAGATCTGTCATGTCATGTAAGCAGTGAAGTATGTGTCATTGTACTATACCTATATTTCTGTGGCGTATTGGAGCATCATGAGTTGTGGTATGTCCTTTTGCACATTTGTCATTCTGTGCTTTTTGTTTGTGTTTCAGTCAGGGTGGAGTGAACATGGTCCAACAGACTTGTTCACATTGTGCATGTCACATGTGTGTTTTTAATCCAGTTTTTTTCATGCTTATGCATGATTTGAGAGACCCCACCCCTCTCTTGTGTGACATGCACATAAGGAGCTGTCTTGCATCACGTGCCCATACCAGAAAGCGCCTGTCTTAATCCTGCTCATTTAGACACAGTTCATATGTTCAGGTATTAAATACATTAGATAGGGACTGCTTCAATACGGGTTACCTTGACATTGGTGAGGCAGCTTGGTATACATTTTTTTGCAAAAAAACGTATAGACTAAATACCCTGTGTTTGTTATTACCTTTTATCAGCACTTGCTGACTACTGTTATATGTCTTATTGCAAGGTACTTTTGCACATTTGTCATTCTGTGCTTTTTGTTTGTGTTTCAGTCAGGGTGGAGTGAACATGGTCCAACAGACTTGTTCACATTGTGCATGTCACATGTGTGTTTTTAATCCAGTTTTTTTCATGCTTATGCATGATTTGAGAGACCCCACCCCTCTCTTGTGGGACATGCACATAAGGAGCTGTCTTGCATCACGTGCCCATACCAGAAAGCGCCTGTCTTAATCCTGCTCATTTAGACACAGTTCATATGTTCAGGTATTAAATACATTAGATAGGGACTGCTTCAATACGGGTTACCTTGACGTTGGTGAGGCAGCTTGGTATACATTTTTTTTGCAAAAAAACGTATAGACTAAATACCCTGTGTTTGTTATTACCTTTTATCAGCACTTGCTGACTACTGCTATATGTCTTATTGCAAGGTACTTTTGCACATTTGTCATTCTGTGCTTTTTTTTTTTTTTTTGTGTTTCAGTCAGGGTGGAGTGAACATGGTCCAACAGACTTGTTCACATTGTGCATGTCACATGTGTGTTTTTAATGCAACTATTATTAGGAAGTAAATTAAGGTTGACAAGCTTCAGTTATAAGAATTGATGTTTTTGGCATTGAAATGGGCACTGTAGGTGTGTTTACTGTCTTCCACTCCCTGCCGACTTTCCTTCCCCATTGACTTGCATTGGGTTTCGTGTTTCAGTCGGCCTCCGAATTTTCCCTATAGTCGGCCGATTTTGTTCGACCCGACTTTTGCGAAAGTCAGGTTTCATGAAACCCGACTCGACCCGAAAAAAGGCAAAGTCGCTCATCTCTAATCAGAATTAGTATCACAAAAATATATTTATATCCAGGTACCTGATAGATGACATTGTCTCCACAGCTCATCTCTGCAGATTTCCATCTTCTCCGGGCTTGTGCAGCACATTATGACACACTACCCTTAAAGATAACAGTGTGATTATAATGCTCCTGAATAAAAATATCTGCCCTAGCTGAGCCCCTGAATAAATATTTGCCCCTCACTAGATTCCTTGCACAAAATATCCCCACACTGTCCCTCTTATGGTACATGCTCTCCACACTGTCCTTTCCTTTCCATGCTGGGCACCCTCTTCACATTCTCTTCTCACACTGAGTCAGCCCAATAGGGCCTAGTCTCTATATTATGCCCCTTCACCACACTCCCCTCCATGATCTACTGTCTCCTCTTGGCTGTGCCTTTACACTGTTCCCCCACACTACCACCCACACTACTCATTCTGTATTCTGTGCCCACTTATACTTTTCTTCCCCATACTGTCTCCTCACACTATTCCCCTCAATAGTCTACTCCCACATTCCCCCCTCCCTCCTCATGTATTTACCTTTTTATTTTCCACACTGCCTCCTCACACATCCCTCTGCTTTCCCATACCATGTCCACACCCATGCTATCACCCTCGCTCCCCATACTGTGTCCACATACATTTTCCCCTCGTTCCTCATAATGTTTCCACATCCATCTTCCCCATACATGACACCATCACATTTATTCCTCCTCATGTTGTATCTTCAAATTTCTCCCGCTTCCCATATTGTGTCTGCACCTGTCCATTCATATGCACTGCAAACTTGTGTGCTCAAATCATCCCCCATTACACTACATCTCTTCAGCCCCATTACACTAAATACCCATATGACCCATATAACAGTAAATTTACCCAGCCCTGTTACTGTAAATCTCCCACACACACAGTAAATACCCCCACAAACAGCAAATACCCCCACACACATAGTAAATACACCCCCCACATACACACAAAATACCTCCCCATACACATTAAATTTTTCCCACACACAGTAAATACTCCCCCACATACAGTAAATACACCCACACACAGTAAATACACCATCACATACACAGTTAATAAAACCTTCCACACAGTAATACCCCCACACATTAAATAGCCCCCCACACACATTAAATACTCCCATGCAAAGCAAATACACCCCACACGCAGTAAATAACTCCCATACAGTAAATGCCCCCTCGCTCCGTTACACTAAATCTCCCCCTCCCTATCTTTGGTGTCTTCATCTCCACTAACATGGAACATTTATCACCAATGCTCTCTGCGCTCATGAGCAACGTCAGCAGCGTGATCACATGATCTTATCACACTGCAGATGCCCCTGTAACCCAGCAGTGAGAGCTTCAATTATATGCTCGTCTGAAAGATGCGAGTACAATTGTTCACTAGGAGCCGGCGTACTGCAGCTTCTCTGAGCAGGCTGTCAGCTTGACAGTCGGCTCTGAGAACTGCTGCCTCCCAGTCCAGGGAGCACAAGAATGCAGCCACCATGGGAGACACTTCGGACCTCTGCATTATGCAGCCTGACTGTGCCCCCCCTGCCGGCTTTGTCCAGCTGCCCCCCAAGATACAGCTTTGCCAAATTGTATCGGTTGTATGGAGGATGTGGAGACAGATGAATAGGAGGAAAAAAATTTTGAGGTAAAATGACAATAGGGGAAAGAGAAGACATAGATTAGTAAAGTGAGATGATAGGCCTGTCTAAAGAGATGTGTTTTTAAAGCACTCTTAACCCCTTAATGAGCAGCGGTATTTTTGGTTTTGCATTTTCATTTTTCCCTCCCCTTCTTTCTAGAGCCATGACTTTTTTATTTTTTCATCAATATGGCCATGTGAGGGCTTATTTTTTGCAGGGCGAGTTGTACTTTTGAACAACATCATTGGATTTACCATGTCATGTACTACAAAACAGGAAAAAAATTTCAAGTGCGGTGAAATTGGAAAAAAAGTGCAATCTCACTCTAGTTTTTTGCTTGGCTTTTTTGCTAGGTTCACTAAATGCTAAAAGTGACCTGCAATTATGATTTCCCAGGTCATTACAAGTTCTTAGACACCAAACATGTCTAGGTTCTTTTTATCTAAGTGGTGAAAAAAAATTTCAAAGTTTGTTAAAAAAGTGCCATTTTCTGAGACCCATAGCGTCTCCATTTATTGTGATCTGGGGTTGGGTGAGGGCTTATTTTTGGGAAGCCGAGCTGATGTTTTTAATGATACCACTTTTTTGCAGATATGTTCTTTTGATCGCCCATTATTGCATTTTAATGCAATGTCACATGCACCAAAAAAGTAATTCTGGCGTTTTGATTTTTTTTTCGCTACACCGTTTAGCGATCAGGTTAATGTTTTGTTATTGATAGATTGGGTGATTCTGAATGCATTGATACCTAATATGTGTATGTGTGCTTTTTTTTTCAATTGTATTATTTTGAATGGGATGAAAGGGGGGTGATTTAAATTTTTATATTTTTTTATTCAATAGCCTCTATATGAGGCTAGAAGCATGCCATACTTGATTGGCTCAGCTACATACAGGCAATGAGCAGATCACCTATATGTAGCAGAATGACAGCATTGCTACAAGCGCCGACCACCGGGTGGCGCTCATAGCAATGCAGTAACAACCATAGAGGTCTCCAAGATACCTCTGGTTGTTATGGCAATGCATAGCTGACTCTCGATCACGTGGCGGGGGTCGACAATATGCTCATTTCTGGCTACGAGACCAGAAGCTCCGGTTAAATGCCGCTGTCAGCGTTTGACAGCGGCATTTAACGAGTTAATAGGTGCAGATGGATCATGATTCCACCTGCGCCTATTGCAGGCACATATCAGCTGCTCAAAACAGCTGATATCTCCCGGCTTTGATGCTGGCTCACCGCCGGAGCCCTCATCAAAGCAGGGGAGACATCTAATGACGGACTGTGTCCATCATTGGATGTTAAGGGGTTAAAAATGTACAGTATAGATATTAATCCGATTGTCCATTCTAATGAACTACAGAAAACTGGCTCAGGAAGATAACACTCTTTTTTGATTATTACAAAAGAGAATTATTATTATTATTAATAATAATAATAATTTTATTGGATTGTAGAGGAGAAAGTTTGGCTATAGGGAAACCAATCAGTAGAAAGTTGCAGAAGTCAAGACGAAAATGACTATGAGCGACACTACAAGTTCTTGCAGTTTCAAAGGTGAGAAAAGGTCGGATTCTGGAGATCTTTTGAGATGCAAGTAACATGAGAGAGCATGATTGGATATACCAATAACAGAAATTTCTGTGTCAAATATGATCCCACATTTTGAATTTGCTTTTTATAGTACAAAAGAGCTTTAATTCTGTAGTTAAAAAAGTAACCGCAGTTTTTTACACACATTTTTTAGGCTCCCCATAGAAGCCTTTAGAGAACCAAATGCACCAAAACTGCACTGTTCAACAACATCTTTAAATGGATACAGTTTTCATGAAATCACATCTACTGTCAAAAAACAGCTTAGGCCTGTTTCACACATCCGTTTTTTGCATCCACATGCATCCGCCAAACTGTGAAAAACCAGATCCTTTTCCGTTTTGCCACAAACAGATGCAAACGGATCCATTTTTTTGACGGATCCGCGGTAGCTGCTAATGGAAGTCTATAGCCTCTCTTTCACACTTCAGTTTTTTGTGTCAGTTAAAATCCGCCAAAAAGGCGGACAAGCGGATCCGTTCCTATCTGATGTGAACGGATGCCACAGGATCCGTTTTTTGACGGATCCGCAGAATGAGGAAATTTAAAGGAACCGCTGGCCGGGAGAGAGAGAGAGAGAGAATTTTTTTTCCTCCACCAGAAAGGATTTCAGGGTTAATTTTCTCCCTGACTTCCTTTCTCCGGGCATGCGCACTGGAAAATGCGGATCCAACCACAAAAAAAAAAAAACGTTGCAGGGTCCATTCAGGCATGCTGGCGGATGAAAAAAATTTGGCGGATCCTCGCAAAAACGGATCCAACGGATGACCATCAGTCAAGATCCACCAGTAATGCAACTCAATGGGGAAAAAAACGGATCCGCAAAAAAAAATTGCGGATCTGTTTTTTTCAAAACTTGGCGGATTTTGACTGATTGTCAAAAACAGAAGTGTGAAAGAGGCCTATGGGACAAAAAAACAGGATCCTCAAAAAAAATGGCGGATCCATTTTTTAACGGAAAATGACAGATTGTGACGGATTTGAAAAAACGGAAGTGTGATCCAGGCCTAAGTTGCGATCTAAAATCAGCAGAACTTCTGCACTAAAAAAGCAGCTGGAAAAATTTTACACTAAATGTAAACATGGCCGAAATATCCAAGCAAAGTGAAAGTGATTTCATGAAAATTCTGCTCTTGCTCAATCTAAAGACGCTCTTGTGTTGTGTAGTTTTGGTGCATTTTTTCTCTTATAGTCTTCATGTTGGAGCCTATAAGATAACACATTTAAAAAACCTCAGCATTACATTTTTATTACATTTTTTATGGGTTTAAGGGAGAAGAAAAATTAATCACGACATTGTTTTGCCATTTACCGATCAGTGTGACCAATCTGATGACTTTGTTGTTACTATTATAGGGACACCAAATATGTCAATGTTATTTGTGATTCTCCTACACTTGTCAATGCAGGCTGTTATTCATAGCTTTAGCTGCTACTAGCAATAATACAGGTTGTATGGGGAGACCAGATCACAAAAAAAGAATTGTTTATTTCACAAATTGTAAGTGTGTGCAGACCAGAGAAATATCCTCAGGAGGAGGAACTACGGAATGATGAAGACGCCTAGAGAAGACATCAAAGACAGTGAGCAAGCATCAGGAAAAAGCCTTGACCTGCCAGGACACCTGTACGTCCCCCTAAGTCAGATGTGTTTTTCCCTACCCCTATGCCTCCCCCTATGCCTCTGTGCTGGCAATATCCATCCAAAGTACCACAAGATGTAAGGTTTTTCTCAAGTACTCTAACAATGTATTTATTTCACTTATATATTTTGCATGCATAATCACAAGGCCTATAACTTGGATGCAAAATGTCTCTATCTAAATGAAAGCCTTTTATTGTTCCACAATGTATGCATTGACACCTGTCATTGTTGCAGCAGGTTGCTGTCAGACTTACTTCATTCCTGCTGTTTTCAGATAGCAACTTTTTTTTTTCTTATCCCAAATGAGTTGCATCAACAAATTACTTACAAATGAAAGCAGGCATATTTCAAATATACAGTTCTTATCTACTGTCAGCACGTTGTCAAGGCCAACAGAACAATGTTTCTGACGTTTTGCCAACATCAACCAGGCGTAAATGTGCATGATGCAAAACATTAATGTAGTCTTCAAATTAATGATGCTAACATATGTTTTACAAAAAATAGGTTTGTAGAAATATACAATATTTATGAGGTTTCCTTTTCTACAGACTATAAAGAATGTCATATAGATGACGCCTTCTTGGGTTCAGTATCAGAAAGTTATGAACACATTAATCGATCATCTTTTCTTAGAGATACTTTAAATTTGATCATGTTTTTAAAATTAGATTTTTCAATATATTTTGACCATATAATGAATACCGTAAAGCCAAAACTAAAAAGCATGGCGGAATTGCATTTTTTTTCATCATTTCCTCACACTGGGAATTTTTTCCCTTTTTTAGGCAATGGAAAATGTCATTCAAAACTCATCTGGCCAAAAGACACTAAGTACTCATATGGAAATGGAGTAAAAAGGAGATCATTTTCAACTTCACAATAGGGCAAAATAGTTTATTCAGTGGAATAGTACAAAAAAATGTACAAGGTACAATTGAAATGGGCAAGTAAAAAATAAAATTAAAAACATTGAATCAGCGCGTTTTTGGTGCAATAGCACCTTTAATCATGATCATCATATTCATGATTTATGGTTCTATTGCTCCAGAAATGCATTGATACGCTGTTTTTAATATTATTTTTTTCCTTGCATATTTTAATTGTACCTTGTACATAGCTATGTTTTTGTACTCTTCCACTGAACAAACTATTTTTCACCATCATGGTGCTGAGCATTTTCTCCTTTTCCTCTCTAGTTGCATCCTGGCACAGACTATTTTCCTGCTCTGATTGTTGCAATCCGCTGAGCTGGACTTTCTTTTTTGTACTCAAAGTTCTATGACTCAAGAAAAATAAAACAAAAACATGGTCAGTAAAAGAAGGGGAGGCAAAACTGAAATTGTACAAATGAAAATTGGCTTCACTGAAGGGCCATGGGATTAAGCATTTTTTCTTAAGCATTTATGAAAAGTATATAAAGGTGTGTTAAGTAGAACAGAAATGTTCATAAGTGAAATATCAGCTTATGTAAATTATTTTGTCTTTTGAAAAAAGTATTACAGTTTGACTTTCATAGAGAAAAAAATAAGTACAAAAAAAAAATAGAAAGCAACTAGACCGAATAAAGCCTGCTACTAAGGATTATGTGAAAGAACTTTTGCTGCCATGAGGGAGCTTACTTCCTTCTGAATTTATGATTCCATGTTAAAGTTTCACAATCCCCATGTATGGTTTATGATATGTTTTAATCCAAGTAAAAAAACTTCCAAACAAAAGCAAAAAAACATATTACACTGAGATTCAAGAAACTATAGGACGATCTGCAAGATTTTTTTTTACAATAAAACTACGACAGTCAAACATAACTCTACTTTAAAAGCTTTTATAAAAGAAGAAATAGCTGCGACTTTTTGCTCTCTGAAGCTGACAGGCTGTTAAATTACCATACTTCGAAAATTACAGTAACACTATTTAATGTACATTTGCAACATATTTGACTAATACATACATTTTGTAAGTATTTTTGATCACAGTAATGTCCTGTGCTTTTAAATTTGATATGTTTGAAGCTTACAAGATTATTGAAGAACTGCCTTAAAGTTTCCATTGTTGGCATTTCTTTCTAATTATTTTTGAGAAGTTTCAAAGTTTAAAATGATATAATTTACTTGACTGGCAGCTCATGAAAAAGTATGTATTATTTTTCCCTAACTTTTGCTTTCTGTAGGCTACATGACTCAATTCCTACATTGTTATATTAATTAAGAAAATGACTTCATTATGGGAATGTAAAAGTGATTAATGGATAAAAATCATAAGTACAAAAGTATTGGGGTTAAGTAGTAAATGTTACAAATAGTCTTTGTGCCTAAAAGGACTGTCTCTGGGGATGTGGAGATGACTATGGCTATGTGTGCACGTTGTGGATTTGCCTGCCAAAATTTCTGCGCAGATTCTGCCTTTCTTGGCAGAAAACGCAGTTGAATTTCCACACGGATTTGATGCGCTTTTGATGCCGATTTCATGCAGATTTGTATGCGGCTTTGTAAGCTAAATAAAGATATATTATTTTTAAAAATAAGAATTGTGATGTAATTTCCTTGTTCAGCCTCTTCTTTTTCTTTCTCCATTAAAGACAATAATAGCACTACACACCATATATATTCAAATATAATGTTTACACACACACACACAAAACAAATATAAGTGAATAAATTATATATACAGTGTGTGTGTGTGTGTGTGTATATATATATATATATATATATATATATACACACAGCTCTGCCAAAAAGTAAGCGACGACTGCAAAATTTTCAGTTTGTCTGATTTTTCTCTTTATAGGTATATTTTTGAGTAAAATGTAAATTGCTCTTTTATTCTATAAACTACTGACAACATGTCTTTGAATTTCCAAGCACTAAATTTGGTATTTATTTTCAGAAAATAAGATAGTCAAGATAACAAAAAATGCAGTGCTTGCAGACCTCAAATAATGCGAATAAAACAAGTTCATAATCATTTAGAAACAACAATACTAATGTTTGAACCCAGGAAAAGTTAAGAAATCAATATTTTGTGGAATAACCATGATTTTTAATCACAGCTTTCATGCGTCTTGGCATGCTTTCCACCAGTCTTTCACACTGCTTTTGAATGACCTTATGCTACTCCTGGTACAAAAATTTAAGCATTTCTTCTTTGTTTGATGGCTTGTAACTATCCATCTTCCTCCTGATTACATTCTAGAGGTTTTCAATGGGGTTCAGGTCTGGAGATTGGGCTGGCCATGACAGGGATTTGATGTGGTGGTCCTTCATCCACACGTTGATTGAGCTAGCTGTGTGGCATGGCACATTGTTCTGCTGGAAAAACAAGTCTTCAGAGTTGGGGAGCATTGCCTGAGCAGAAGGAATCAACTGTTTTTCCAGGAGAACCTTGTGTGCTGCTTGATTCATATGTCCTTCTCAAAGATTAACCTGCCCAATTCCAGCCTTGCTGAAGCATCCCCAGATCATCACTGATGCTCCACCAAATTTCATAGAGGGTGCAAGACACTGTGGCTTGTACGCCTCTCCTGGTCTCCATTGAACCATTAGATGACCAGGTGTTGGGCAAAGCTGAAAATTGGACTCATCAGAGAAGATTACCTTACTCCAGTCCTCTATGGTCCAATCCTTATGGTCTTTGGCAAACTTCAGCCAGGCTCTCCTTTGCTTCTCTTTGATAAAAGGCTTTTTTCTACCTGCCTCTAGGAGCCTGTTACAAACTGTTATTGCCATGCACTTCACCCCAGCTGCCATTTGCCTTTCCTTTTGTAGGTCACTTGATGTCATCCTGCAGTTGCTGAGTGACCATCGATAAAGATGATGGTCATCCCGGTCAGTGAAGAGTCATTTTCGCCTTCTTCTGGTCTGTAGCTTGGTTGTCCTCAATGTCTGCTGCTTGACCTTGTTGTAGTGGACTGCCATATTAGAAATTTTAACCCCTTCCCGACCTTTGACGCCACGTAGGTGTCATGAAAACTTGTGCCAGTCCGACCCATGACTCCTATGTGGCATCATGAATTCAAAGCCCCCCTGTGGGTCAGGTGACCAGGGTTACTGAAAGGTCACCTGACCTGCACACACAGGCCCCTATCTACTTCACCCCGGGGGGTGGCTTAGCCCCCACATGGCTACAATCGCTCTGATTGGCTGTTAAAAGTGAAACAGCCAATCAGAGCGATTGTACTATTTCAGCAATGAAATTTGGAGAAATATTACAATCCAGCCATGGCCAATGCTTCAATAGCATCTGCCATGGCTGGAGACACCGATCAGACCCCCACCCACCGACTGATGGCGCCGATCAGCCGCCGCCACCAAATGACGGCGCCGATTGGCCACCGCCGTCATCATCTGCTCCCTCTCCCCTTCCCTCCACTCCCCCGCCTTCCGATCACCCCCCTCACCCTGCATAGTGCCTCTGATGTCCCTCTGTCCATCCCGGTGTCCCACCATCTCGAATCATGGGTGCCGCTATCTTGGAAAATGGCTGGCGCATACGCAGTGCTCCCGCTGGAATCTTTGGGCTGCAGATTCATTCATTTATTTTGATCACTGTGATAAACTTTCACAGTGATCAAAATAAAAAAGTAATTAAACCCCGTTTATCACCCCCATAGGTAGGGACAAATAATAAAATAAAGAAAATATTTAATTTTCCATTAGGGTTAGAATTAGGGTTAGGGTTGGAATTAGGGTTAGGGTTGGAACTAGAGTTAGGGTTAGAAATAGGGTTAGGGTTATAAATAGGGCTTAGGGTTAGAAGTAAGGATAGGGTTGGAAATAGGGTTAGGGTTGGAATTAGGGATAGGGTTAGGGTTAGAATTAGGGTTGGAATTAGGGTTAGGTTTGGAATTAGGGTTGGGATTAGGGTTAGGTTTGGAATTCAGGTTAAGGTTGGAATTAGGGTTAAGATTAGGGTTAGAGGTGGGTTGGGGTGGGGATTAGGGTAAGGCTTGTGGTTAGGGTTAGAGTTGGGATTAGGCGTAGGGGTGTGTTGGGGTTAGGGTTGTGGTTAGGGTTATGATTAGGGTTGGGATTAGGGTTAGGGGTGTGTTGGGATAAGGGTCAGAGTTAGAATTGAGGGGTTTCCACTGTTTAGGCACATCCCGGGGTTTCCAAACACGACATGGTGCATCCATTTATTGCAGCCAATTTTGCATTCAAAAAGTCAAACAGTGCTCCCTCCATTCCAAGCCCCGACGTGTGCCCAAACAGTGGTTTACCCCCACATATGGAGTATCAGTGTACTCAGGAAAAATTGCACAACAACTTTAGGGGTCTAATTTCTCCTGTTACCCTTGGGAAAATAAAAAATTGGGGCTAAAAAGATTATTTTTGTGGAACGTCTCTGAGTTATAAACTTCTGTGAAGCACTTGGGGGTTCAAAGTGCTCACCACACATCTAGATAAGCTCTTTGGGTGGTCTAGTTTCCAAAATGGGGTCACTTGTGGGGGTTTCCACTGTTAGGCACATCAGGGGCTCTGCAAGCGTAACATGATGCCCGCAGACCATTCCATCAAGCCGACATTTCAAAACGTCACTACTTGCTTTCCAAGCCCCGACGTGTGCCCAAACTGTGGTTCCCCCACATATGGGGTACAAGCGTACTCAGGACAAACTGTACAACAACTTTTGGGGTCCAATTTATCCTGATGATTTTTAGCCAACAATTTTTTATTTTCACGACTTTGCGTTATAAACTTCTGTGAAGCACTTGGGGGTTCAATTTGCTCACCACACATCTAGATAAGTTCCTTCGGGGATCTAGTTTCCAAAATGGGGTTACTTGTGGGGGGTGTCTACTGTTTAGGCACATCAGGGACTCTGCAAACGTAACATGACGCCCGCAGACCATTCCATCAAGTTGGCATTTCAAAATGTCACTATTTCCCTTCCGAGTCCCGACGTGTGCCCGAACAGTGGTTCCCTCCCACATATGGGGTACCGTACTCAGGACAAACTGTACAACAATGTTTGGGTTCCAATTTCTCCTGTTACCTTTGTGAAAATAAAAAATTGCAGGATAAAAAATCATTTTTTGAGGGAAAAAAATATTTTTATTTTCATGGCTCTGCGTTATAAACTTCTGTGATGCATCTGGGGGATCAAAATGATCACTATGCATCTAGATAAGTTCCTTAGGGGGTCTAGTTTCCAAAATGGCATCATTTGTGGGGGAGCTCCAAAGTTTAGGGACACAGGGACTCTCCAAACACGACATGGTGTCCGATACTGATTGGAGCTAATTTTCCATTCAAAAAGTCAATTGATTATCCTTCCTTTCTGAGCCCTGCCATGCGCCCAAACAGTAATTCCCCCCCACATATGGGGTACCAACATACTCAGGACAAACTAAACAACAACTTTTGGGGTCAAATTTGTCCTGTTACCCTTGGGAAAATAAAAAATAGTGGGTTAAAAAATCATTTCTGAGGAAAAAAAATGATTTTTTATTTTCACTGCTCTGTGTTATAAACTTCTGTGAAGTGCTTGGGGGTTCAAAGTGCTCACCACACATCTAGATAAGTTCCTCCGGGGGTCTAGTTTCCAAAATGGGGTCACTTGTGGGGGAGCTCCAATGTTTAGGCACACAGGGCCTCTCCAAACGCTGCATGGTGTCCGCTAACAATTGGAGCTAATTTTCAATTCAAAAATGACGCTCCTTCCTGGCCCTGCCGTGCGCCCAATCCGTGGTCTATGACCACATATGAGGTATCGGTGTACTCAGGAGAAATTGCCCAACAAATTTTAGGAACCATTTTATCCTCTTGCCCATGTGAAAATGAAAAAAACTGAGGCTAAAGGAAAATTTTTGTGAAAAAAAAGTCCTTTTTTTTCTATGGATCAATTTGTGAAGCACCTGGAGGTTCAAAGTGCTCACTATGTATCTAGATAAGTTCCTTGGAGGGTCTAGTTTCCAAAATGGGGTCACTTGTGGGGGAGCTCCAATGTTTAGGCACACAGGGACTCTCCAAATGCGACATGGCAATAGCTAATATTCCAGCATATTTTCCATTCAAAAAGTCAAATGGCGCTCCTTCCCTTCTGAGCCCTGCTTTGCGCCCAAACAGTGGTTTATTACCACATATGAAGTATCGGTGTACTCAGGAGAAATTGCCCAAGAAATTTTAGGATCGATTTTAACTTGTTACCCATGTGAAAATGAAAAAATTGATGCTAAAAGAAAATTTTTGTTGGAAAAATTAAAATGTCCATTTTTTCCAAATGTGAGGTCGTCCCTAAAAAAAATGGTTTTGTTAAGTTTGTTGTAAAAATGAGAAATCGCTTGTCAACTTTTAACCCTTATAACTCCCTAACAAAAAACTTTTGTTTCGAAAATTGTGCTGATGTAAAGTAGGCATGTGGGAAATGTTATTTATTAACTATTTTGTGTCACATAACTCTCTGGTTTAACAGAATAAATATTCAAAATTTGAAAATTGCGAAATTTTAAAAATTTTTTGTCATATTTCTGTTTTTTTCACAAATAAGCGCAATTATTATCAACCTAAATTTACCACTAACATGAAGCTCAATATGTCACAAAAAAATGTCAGAATCGCTAGGATGCGTTGAAGCATTCCAGAGTTATTACCTCATAAAGGGACAATAAAGGGACACTGGTCAGAATTGCAAAAAATGGCCTGGTCATTAAGGTCAAATTAGGCTGGGTCATGAAGGGGTTAAGGATGGAGGCAACATGACGCTAACTGTATCCCTCTGCTAGTAAAGCCAGAAATGAGCTCTTCTTTTCCTCACTCAAGACTTTTCTTTTCAACTCATTTGACATGGTTAAACATTATTTTAACATTCCTATTACTTTTGGGATATTACTAGCACTTGTTTTGCCATTCAGCTTGTCCTATTGCAAGAGGATTGTGAACACCACTGCAGGGTTTTTATACTTTCCTTCATTAAATATGATTTGGTTGAGGTGATCACCTAATCAGAAGCACATTAAGAAAAATAAGGTGTACACTGGTTGGAATTCAACTGACACTGGAATGGAATGACTGTCAGACATGTAGAGAAGCTGATTTTTATAAAACTGTGCAGTGGTCTCTTAATTTTTGCCAGAGCCGTATATATATATATATATATATATATATATATATATATATATATATATACACACACACAGTATGTAATACCAAGCCTGAGCTTTAGTGATGAACAGGTGTCAGCCATATACTCTCATAAATGAAATGGTACCTAGAGAGTTAAATAAAGACACACGCACAAAATCTGTGTGAAACTCAATATCTGTTTATTTTTAAAAATTGTTAAAAAAATTGTGTGGGCTTCTGCATAATTTTCATAACCTATATAGAATTAGTTTTAGTGTGCACTCAGCCCAATGATCATGAGGTGCTGGTGTAACAGACCAAAAGGTCCCTGATATGGACTAATTAAAATTCTCCGCACACTCTTGTGGATTATCTTTCAAAATAGCTCATTTTTTTTTATTTTTACAAACAATCAGGGAGCGTAACAGAATTATGGAGTGGAAGCGATTGTAATAACAAAACCAAGACGTTTCGGCTTCACCGGAGCCTTTGTCACAAAATCGGTGAATAATAAAGAGAAATACATCAAAAGCAAATATATCACAAGTAAATAACATAGCATGAGAACAAAAAAATCCTAAAATAAATATCAAAATAATATACCAATAAGGTAGTCATATACAGTATCAATAAATTAAACATAAAAGTGAAAAATTGAAAAAATAAGTAGTAAACACATATCATATGTGACCGGTAACCAATGGGTAGCCCATAGACATATATGGGGTGCAATTACCTTAATCCAATGCCAAAAGGAAGGATGCAGTATAAAGTGATAGAAGTCTCTGTAGTGCCCAGTAGAGGCTGCAAGGAATAGTGGTAAGATTAGTACTATGTATATAGAAAAGTTGAGGAAAAGACATACACAAGGAATCAAAATAAAGTTGAAAAGTTAAGACTGTTTGTACACTCATACATGTACAGAGAGGTATGAACATAGTAGAAATAACCTATGAAATGAATTAGGGCATAAGATGGCCAGCATACATATAGATTGCACAATGCCTATATAAATTGGTCAAAGGACCTATCAGAAATGCTGCCCCTATATCCCCTGTACAGTAGTACCAGTATGCAATAGTAGACCCATGAGTAGGGCAGCACGGTGGCTCAGTGGTGAGTCCTGGGTTCGAATCCCACCAAGGACAACATCTGCAAGGAGTTTGTATGTTCTCCCCGTGTTTGCGTGGGTTTCCTCCGAGCACTCGGGTTTCCTCCCACACTCCAAAGACATACTGATAGGGAATTTAGATTGTGAGCCCATCAGGGACAGTGATGAAAATATGTGCAAACTGTAAAGCGCTGCGGAATATGTTAGCACTAGTGTTGAGCATTCCGATACCGCAAGTATCGGAATTCCGATACCGACTTCCGATATTTTTTCAATATCGGAATTCGGCATCGGAATCGGAAGTTCAGTTGATTGACAGCCTGACGTCATCATGATGCGCGGTGTGTGCGCATCATGATGCGCCGTCATTTCGGGCCTTCCAGGGGTCTCTGCCGGCCTGCCGGGGGGCTGTGCCGGCCTGCCCGGGGGCTGTGTGGACTGCCCGGGGTCTGTACCGGCCTGCCGGGGGGCTGTGCCGGCCTGCCGGTGGTCTGTGCACCCTGTGGGGGTCTGTACCGGCCTGCCGGGGGGCTGTGCCGGCCTGCCGGTGGTCTGTGCACCCTGTGGGGGTCTGTACCGGCCTGCCGGGGGGCTGTGCCGGCCTGCCGGGGGGCTGTGCTGATGTCCGGGGGTCTGTGCAAGCATCGTCCGATGGGACTACAAGTCCCATCTGGCGATGCCTGCTACCATGACAGTGATTGACACATTAGCCAATGATGGGACAGTAGTAGTCCCATCATCCGGCTAATGTGTTAAATGTTAAAAAAAAAAAATACTACATACATACTACATGCATGCTACATACATACTACATGCTACATACATACTACATATATACTACATACATACTACATACATGCTACATACATGCTACATACATGCTGCATGCTACATACATACTACATACATACTACATACATACTACATGCATGCTACATGCATGCTACACACATACATGCATGCTACATACATACTACATGCATGCTACATACATACTACATGCATGCTACATACATACTACATGCTACATACATACCACATACATACTACCTACATACTACATATATACTACATGCATGCTACATACATACTACATGCTACATACATACCACATACATGCTACATACATACTACATATATACTACATACATACTACATACATACTACATACATACTACATGCATACTACATGCATACTACATGCATGCTACATACATACTACATGCATGCTACATACATACTACATGCTACATACATACCACATACATACTACATACATACTACATACTACATATATACTACATGCATGCTACATACATACTACATGCTACATACATACTACATATATACTACATGCATACTACATGCATACTACATGCATACTACATGCATGCTACATGCATGCTACATACATACTACATGCTACATACATACCACATACATACTACATACATACTACATACATACTACATGCTACATACATACTACATATATACTACATGCATGCTACATACATACTACATGCTAC
Organism: Dendrobates tinctorius; assembly: GCF_039654945.1. Lineage (NCBI taxonomy): Eukaryota > Metazoa > Chordata > Amphibia > Anura > Dendrobatidae > Dendrobates > Dendrobates tinctorius. Next base: position 60,961,646 of record NW_027361829.1, read on the forward strand.
ATACATACCACATACATACTACATACATGCTACATACATACTACATATATACTACATGCATGCTACATACATACTGCATGCTACATGCATGCTACATACATACTACATACATACTACATGCTACATACATACCACATATATACTACATACATACAATACATTCATACAATACATACATAGACATACAGTACATATAGCATAGAGTAACATACTTACCAATACTTGTCACATTGTTCCCCGAAGCCATTGTCTTTTCCGGAATAAATATTAACATAACAAACCACAAAAATACTCACCCACGATCCGAAGCAGTCCACGAGTGTGTCCCACGACGATCTTGGGTAGAGAACTGCAGCATCAGATGATGCTGCCGTTCTCTACGGGCTGCAGGAATCCAATGACGGAAGGTAGGTATCCTTCCGCACTGTATTCCTCCACCACTTAAAAAAAAAAAAGTCCCTAGTCTCACTTTATGCCATTGCTGTGTGGGAATTTCCCACACAGCAATGGCATAAAGTGAGACTAGGGACTTTTTTTTTTTTTAAGTGGCGGAGGAATACAGTGCGGAAGGATACCTACCTTCCGTCATTGGATTCCTGCAGCCCGTAGAGAACGGCAGCATCAGCTGATGCTGCAGTTCTCTACCCAAGATCGTCGTGGGACACACTCGTGGACTGCTTCGGATCGTGGGTGAGTATTTTTGTGGTTTGTTATGTTAATATTTATTCCGGAAAAGACAATGGCTTCGGGGAACAATGTGACAAGTATTGGTAAGTATGTTACTCTATGTTATATGTACTGTATGTCTATGTATGTATTGTATGAATGTATTGTATGTATGTAGTATATATGTGGTATGTATGTAGCATGTAGTATGTATGTAGTATGTATGTAGCATGCATGTAGCATGCAGTATGTATGTAGCATGCAGTATGTATGTAGCATGCATGTAGTATATATGTAGTATGTATGTAGCATGCATGTAGTATATATGTATGAATGTATGTAGCATGTAGTATGTATGTAGCATGTAGTATGTATGTAGTATGTATGTAGCATGCATGTAGTATGTATGTAGTATGTATGTAGCATGCATGTAGTATGTATGTAGTATGTATGTAGCATGCATGTAGCATGCAGTATGTATGTAGCATGCATGTAGTATATATGTAGTATGTATGTAGCATGCATGTAGTATATATGTATGAATGTATGTAGCATGTAGTATGTATGTAGTATGTATGTAGCATGTAGTATGTATGTAGTATGTATGTAGCATGCATGTAGTATGTATGTAGTATGTATGTAGTATGTATGTAGTATATATGTAGTATATATGTAGCATGTATGTAGCATGTATGTGGTATGTATGTAGCATGTAGTATGTATGTAGCATGCATGTAGTATATATGTAGTATGTATGTAGCATGTAGTATGTATGTAGTATGTATGTAGTATATATGTAGTATGTATGTAGCATGTAGTATGTATGTAGCATGCATGTAGTATATATGTAGTATATATGTAGCATGTAGCATGTATGTAGTATGTATGTGGTATGTATGTAGCATGTAGTATGTATGTAGCATGCATGTAGTATATACGTAGTATGTATGTAGCATGTAGTATGTATGTAGCATGCATGTAGTATATATGTAGTATGTATGTAGCATGTAGTATGTATGTAGCATGCATGTAGTATGTATGTAGTATGTAGCATGTAGTATGTATGTAGCATGCATGTAGTATATATGTAGTATGTAGCATGTAGTATGTATGTAGCATGCATGTAGCATGTACTATGTATGTAGCATGCATGTAGTATATATGTGTTATGTATGTAGCATGTAGCATGTAGCATGCATGTAGCATGCATGTAGTATGTATGTAGTATATATGTGGTATGTATGTAGCATGTAGTATGTATGTAGCATGCAGTATGTATGTAGCATGCATGTAGTATATATGTAGTATGTATGTAGTATATATGTAGTATGTATGTTGCATGTAGTATTTATGTAGTATGAATGTAGCATGTATGTAGTATGTAGTATGATTGTAGCATGTATGTAGTATGCATGTTGTATGTATGTAGCATGTAATTTTTTTATTTTTTTTTTACATTCAACACATTAGCCGGATGATAGGACTATTACTGTCCCATCATTGGCTAATGTGTCAATCACTGTCATGGTAGCAGGCATCGCCCGATGGGACTTGTAGTCCCATCAGACGATGCCTGCACAGACCCCCGAAGCCTGCACAGACCACCGGCAGGCCGGCACAGCCCCCCGGCATGCCGGCACAGCCCCCCGGAGCCTGCACAGACCACCGGCAGGCCGCCACAGCCCCCCGGAGCCTGCACAGCCCCCCGGCAGGCCGGCACAGCCCCCCGGCAGGCCGGCACAGCCCACCAGAGCCTGCACAGACCACCGGCAGGCCGGCACAGCCCCCCGGCAGGCCTGCACAGACCCCCTGGCAGGCCGGCACAGCCCCCCGAAAGGCCCGTACAGACCCCAGAGAGGCTGTACAAGGGCAGGAAAGGGTTTTTCTTATTCCGATACCGGAAGTCCCATAGACTTGAATGGGACTTCCGGTATCGGAATCGGCGATACCGATACTTTTTTTAAAGATCGGCCGATACCATCCGATACGATACTTTGAAGTATCGGACGGTATCGCTCAACTCTAGTTAGCACGATATAAAAATGAAGATTATTATTATTATTATTATTATTATTGGTATGGTCAGCATTAAATGTAATGTGCCACAGTGCATAAATGTTCAGGTCATAAGACCTATAAGAAATACTGCCCCCACATCATATACCAGCCAGTGTCAAAGTACAATAAAAGATGAAAAGAGCATATGACCTTGTCAAAGTAACGCCAGTCCCTGACGCGCGTTTCTCATTAGCTTCATACCCAGGTACTACCTGAGTGCTTTTTTGGATTACCATCTCATATAAGACATAAGTTCCTTGCAATAGCATATTGGATATGTATCTCATTTTATGGTTCTTTTATGTTGGCATATTTAAATAAAGACTTTGTAATGTTATGGTGTAAAGCTCAGTATACCTCATTTGATGTTTTGTAAATGTGGGAAGTGCCACTCATCTTGGCCTATTATATTTGGATATATAGTAGAGTTATCATGCAGACTTACTACTGTTGGACTTATTGATTATAGAGAGTACTAACTTTGATTGCACATGGTAATATTTTTACTATGTACCCTACCTAGAAAACCATGACATATCGTTACAACAATAGTGCAATATAACATCTTGTTTATTTAGTATGTGTGACTTTGGCAATAGAGTTTTGGATGTAATAGGACAGGGGAGTAATTTTTTCTATGTGTGATTTGATCAGTTCTCCTTTTTTATATAATGAATAGAATTTTTTTGCCTGATAATATATGAATAGATAATTTTGTCTGAATTATTGCTTTAGTATGATGGGCAGGAGTTTTAATATAGGGGATATGTTCAACCAGCTATATGATTTATTGTCCTATCCTTCATTAATCCTTGTTTAATGGATGCTCATGTGTCTTTTTAACAGCGTCCCCTATATGACATTTTGTTAGTGTATTTATTCTAGGTAATTTTTCTAACTGTTTGTTATACATCAATAAAGTAATTTTAATCTGGGATCTCTTTGTAGAACTGTACCTCTTTATTACTGAGTATTACAGTTCGTCTCTGTGTTGTAAATTAGTAGAAGTGCCCATCTACTATTTATTCAGAACTAATGTGATTAATTCATTTCTGTTTCATGTTCAATAAGGGTGGTGATCGCACAAAAAAGAGGAATTGATTAATGGAAAAATTGTGTCCTAAAATGCAAAACTTTGCAACAATGAGTGTGTTAAAATTATGGCACAACATTTTGGTACTGAGTAAGCTAACAGGCAGTGAAAACTTAGATTAGAAATAGTCTAAAAATATCCTAATTTTATTAAACAACATCATTATGAGGAACTATCCCATTTTAAGATGGTCTAGACGAAAGGTAAATTTACATTTTTCTCAATGTATACAACCATATATACAGTATATATACAGTGCAGACCAAAAGTTTGGACACACCTTCTCATTCAAAGAGTTTTCTTTATTTTCATGACTATGAAAATTGTAGATTCACTCTGAAGGCATCAAAACTATGAATTAATGCATGTGTAATTATATAATTAACAAAAAAGTGTGAAACAACTGAAAATATGTCTTATATTCTAGGTTCTTCAAAGTAGCCACCTTTTGCTTTGATTACTGCTCTTGGCATTCTCTTGATGAGCTTCAAGAGGTAGTCACCGGAAATGGTCTTCCATCAGTCTTGAAGGAGTTTTCAGAGATGTTTAGCACTTGTTGGCCCTTTTGCCTTCACTCTGCGGTCCAGCTCACCCCAAACCATCTCGATTGGGTTCAGGTCAGGTGACTGTGGAGGCCAGGTCATCTGGCGTAGCACCCCATCACTCTCCTTCTTGGTCAAATAGCCCTTACAGAGCCAGGAGGTGTGTTTGGGGTCATTGTCCTGTTGAAAAAAAATGATGGACCAACTAAATGCAAACCGGATGGAATAGCATGCCACTGCAAGATGCTGTGGTAGCCATGCTGGTTCCTGGTTCAGTATGCCCTCAATTTTGAATAAATCCCCAACAGTATCACCAGCAAATCACCCCCACTCCATCACACCTCCTCCTCCATGCTTCACGGTGGTTACCAGGCATGTAGAGTCCATCCGTTCACCTTTTCTGCATCGCACAAAGGCACGGTGGTTGGAACCAAAGATCTCAAATTTGGACTCATCAGAGCAAAGCACAGATTTCCACTGGTCTAATGTCCATTTCTTGTGTTCTTTAGCCAAAACAAGTCTCTTCTGCTTGTTGCCTGTCCTTAGCAGAGGTTTCCTAGCAGCTATTTTACCATGAATGCCTGCTGCATATAGTCTCCTCTTAACAGTTGTTGTAGAGATGTGTCTGCTGCTAGAACTCTGTGTGGCATTGACCTGGTCTCTAATCTGAGCTGCTGTTAACCTGCGATTTCTGAGGCTGGTGACTCGGAAGAACTTATCCTCCGCAGCAGAGGTGACTCTTGGTCTTTCTTTCCTGGGGCGGTCCTCATGTGAGCCAGTTTCTTTGTAGCGCTTGATGGTTTTTGCTACTGCACTTGGGGACACTTTCAAAGTTTTCCCAATTTTTCGGACTGACTGACCTTCATTTCTTAAATTAATGATGGCCACTCATTTTTCTTTTCGTAGCTGCTTTTTTCTTGCCATAATACAAATTCTAACAGTCTATTCAGTAGGACTATCAGCTGTGTATCCACCAGACTTCTGCACAGCACAACTGATGGTCACAACTAGAGTTGAGCGAAACGGGTTGAAAAATTTCAAAAGTCGCCGACTTTTGGCAAAGTCGGGTTTCATGAAACGAAACCCGACCCTAGGATGAGGTCGGCCACGAGGTCGGCGACTTACGCGCCAAAGTCGCGTTTCAAAAGTTTGTTTTGCGCTCTTTTTCAGCCAATCAGGATCCACGGACACTGTGGGCAACGTGATGACATAGGCACGGGTCACCACCATCTTTCAGAAGGGCATGCAAGTGATTGGCTTGCTTTGGTGGGCGTCACAGGGGGTATAAAAGGGCGTGCATGCCGACCGCCATCTTACTTCTGCCGATCTTAGCATAGGGAGAGGTTGCTGCTGATTCTGTAGGGAGAGCGTTAGGCAGGGAAGAAGAAAAAAAAACTGCTTCTGCTGCTAGCGATTTTGCCTGTACAACACACCAGTCACTGTGTGTGCAGTGCAAGGGGAGGCTATATAGTGGTGTATCAGTGGTGTTGGTTGTTGGGCTGCCTTCTAAGGCTTCCTGACATTCCTGCATTGCTGTTTACCCACTGCTCCGCAAACTGCTTTTTTAAAAGCAATCCCAATTTTTTTTTTTTGTCCTGCTGAGAAGAAAAAAAAACTGCTTCTGCTGCTAGTGATTTTGCCTGTACAACACACCAGTCACTGTGTGTGCAGTGCAAGGGGAGGCTATATAGTGGTGTATCAGTGGTGTTGGTTGTTGGGCTGCCTTCTAAGGCTTCCTGACATTCCTGCATTGCTGTTTACCCACTGCTCCGCAAACTACTTTTTTAAAAGCAATCCCAATTTTTTTTTTTGTCCTGCTGAGAAGAAAAAAAAACTGCTTCTGCTGCTAGCGATTTGGCCTGCACAACACACCAGTCACTGTGTGTGCAGTGCAAGGGGAGGCTATATTGTGGTGTATCAGTGGTGTTGGTTGTTGGGCTGCCTTTTAAGGCTTCCTGACAGGCTGGCATTGCTGTTTACCCACTGCTCTGCAAACTGCTTTTTTAAAAGCAATCCAATCTCCCTTATCCTCTAGTCACTTTTGTCACAGCTGTGCCATCGAGCCTGTGACATAGCGCTCAGATATCAGTGGGCCTCACACAATCCAAAAGTGTCCAGTGTCCACAAGTGTCTGCAGAAATTCAAAATCGCCCTTATCCTCTCGTCACTTTTGTCACAGCTGTGCCTTCGAGCCTGTGACATAGCGCTCAGATATCAGTGGCCCTCACACAATCCAAAAGTGTCCAGTGTCCACAAGTGTCTGCAGAAATTCAAAATCTCCCTTATCTTCTAGTCACTTTGGTCACAGCTGTGCCATCGAGCCTGTCACATAGCGCTCAGATATTCATTGGGCCTCACACAATCCAAAAGTGTCCAGTGTCCACAAGTGTGTGCAGAAATTCAAAATCTCCCTTATCCTCTAGTCACTTTGGTCACAGCTGTGCCATCGAGCCTGTCACATAGCGCTCAGATATTCATTGGGCCTCACACAATCCAAAAGTGTCCAGTGTCCACAAGTGTGTGCAGAAATTCAAAATCTCCCTTATCCTCTCGTCACTTTTGTCACAGCTGTGCCATCGAGCCTGTGACATAGCGCTCAGATATCAGTGGGCCTCACACAATCCAAAAGTGTCCAGTGTCCACAAGTGTCTGCAGAAATTCAAAATCTCCCTTATCCTCTCGTCACTTTTGTCACAGCTGTGCCATCGAGCCTGTCACATAGCGCTCAGATATCAGTGGGCCTCACACAATCCAAAAGTGTCCAGTGTCCACAAGTGTCTGCAGAAATTCAAAATCTCCCCTGTCCTATAGACACCTTGTACCTTGTTTTACATTACTATATAGTTTGTTGGATTTTGTCTACATTTCTACCAAAAATGAGGAAGGCTGGTGGAAGAGGCCGTGGAATTGGGCGGGGGTTGGCAGCTGGTAATGATGGTTTTGGTGGTGGATCTGATGGTAGTGGCAAGAGCAAAATAGGACCGAATGCAGGAGGTGTTGAGCCTGCGTCATCGTCTGGCTACATAAGGCCTCGAACGCTTAGTCTTCTAGGAGTTGGCAAACCGCTTTTAAAGCCAGAGCATCAGGAAAAAGTTTTGTCTTACATTGCTGACTCAGCCTCCAGCTCTATCGCCTTCTCTTCTGAAGTTGTAAAAAGTAAAAGCACTGAGTCGTCATTGGAGGCTCATGTTCATGAACCACACCTTTCCTTGTGTCCTTCACCCCAACCAAGATTGAAGGATGACGCAGGCCATACTACTGATTACTCCATGGAGCTGTTTTCACATACCATGCCTGGATTATCAAGTCAAATGGTGAATTACCCAGGCCAAGATGAATCTGACATGGAGTGCACTGATGCACAGCCGCTGATGGATGATTCTGCTGGTACATTCACTCAGAGCACTACATTGTCCTCGCAGTGTACAGAGCCAGATTCTGACCCTGATGAGACTCAGGTGCCCCTTCCCGCACACTATACCACCATACACGGTGACACAGAGGAAGGTGCACATGACATAGAAGAGGAGGTGATGGATAACCCAGTTGTTGACCCAGATTGGCATCCATTGGGGGAAGAGGGTGCTGCTTCCAATAGCTCAGATGAGGAGCATCCACAGCAGACATCGACATCGCAACAGCTGTTATCTGGCAGGCCCGGAGCACTCCAAAGACAGGTTCCAAACATCAAAAGAGTTGCTGGACAGCTTGTCCAGAGGGTCAAAAGATCACAGTGTGCTAGGCCGCAAAATGTCTGCCAAAGTAGGAAGAGTGCAGTGTGGCACTTTTTTGAACAAAATCCTCATGATCAGGCCAAGGTTATCTGTAAGAAGTGCGCAAAGACCTTTAGCCGAGGGAAAAATCTGAAAAATTTGAATACCAGTTGCATGCTTAGACATTTAACCAGCATGCACTTGCAAGCGTGGACACAACACCAAACCTCAAGTGCCACATGTGCAACTGATCACAACAAAGGTAGTCAAATAGCCCTTACAGAGCCAGGAGGTGTGTTTGGGGTCATTGTCCTGTTGAAAAAAAATGATGGACCAACTAAATGCAAACCGGATGGAATAGCATGCCACTGCAAGATGCTGTGGTAGCCATGCTGGTTCCTGGTTCAGTATGCCCTCAATTTTGAATAAATCCCCAACAGTATCACCAGCAAATCACCCCCACTCCATCACACCTCCTCCTCCATGCTTCACGGTGGTTACCAGGCATGTAGAGTCCATCCGTTCACCTTTTCTGCATCGCACAAAGGCACGGTGGTTGGAACCAAAGATCTCAAATTTGGACTCATCAGAGCAAAGCACAGATTTCCACTGGTCTAATGTCCATTTCTTGTGTTCTTTAGCCAAAACAAGTCTCTTCTGCTTGTTGCCTGTCCTTAGCAGAGGTTTCCTAGCAGCTATTTTACCATGAATGCCTGCTGCATATAGTCTCCTCTTAACAGTTGTTGTAGAGATGTGTCTGCTGCTAGAACTCTGTGTGGCATTGACCTGGTCTCTAATCTGAGCTGCTGTTAACCTGCGATTTCTGAGGCTGGTGACTCGGAAGAACTTATCCTCCGCAGCAGAGGTGACTCTTGGTCTTTCTTTCCTGGGGCGGTCCTCATGTGAGCCAGTTTCTTTGTAGCGCTTGATGGTTTTTGCTACTGCACTTGGGGACACTTTCAAAGTTTTCCCAATTTTTCGGACTGACTGACCTTCATTTCTTAAATTAATGATGGCCACTCATTTTTCTTTTCGTAGCTGCTTTTTTCTTGCCATAATACAAATTCTAACAGTCTATTCAGTAGGACTATCAGCTGTGTATCCACCAGACTTCTGCACAGCACAACTGATGGTCACAACTAGAGTTGAGCGAAACAGGTTGAAAAATTTCAAAAGTCGCCGACTTTTGGCAAAGTCGGGTTTCATGAAACGAAACCCGACCCTAGGATGAGGTCGGCCACGAGGTCGGCGACTTACGCGCCAAAGTCGCGTTTCAAAAGTTTGTTTTGCGCTCTTTTTCAGCCAATCAGGATCCACGGACACTGTGGGCAACGTGATGACATAGGCACGGGTCACCACCATCTTTCAGAAGGGCATGCAAGTGATTGGCTTGCTTTGGTGGGCGTCACAGGGGGTATAAAAGGGCGTGCATGCCGACCGCCATCTTACTTCTGCCGATCTTAGCATAGGGAGAGGTTGCTGCTGATTCTGTAGGGAGAGCGTTAGGCAGGGAAGAAGAAAAAAAAACTGCTTCTGCTGCTAGCGATTTTGCCTGTACAACACACCAGTCACTGTGTGTGCAGTGCAAGGGGAGGCTATATAGTGGTGTATCAGTGGTGTTGGTTGTTGGGCTGCCTTCTAAGGCTTCCTGACATTCCTGCATTGCTGTTTACCCACTGCTCCGCAAACTGCTTTTTTAAAAGCAATCCCAATTTTTTTTTTTTGTCCTGCTGAGAAGAAAAAAAAACTGCTTCTGCTGCTAGTGATTTTGCCTGTACAACACACCAGTCACTGTGTGTGCAGTGCAAGGGGAGGCTATATAGTGGTGTATCAGTGGTGTTGGTTGTTGGGCTGCCTTCTAAGGCTTCCTGACATTCCTGCATTGCTGTTTACCCACTGCTCCGCAAACTACTTTTTTAAAAGCAATCCCAATTTTTTTTTTTGTCCTGCTGAGAAGAAAAAAAAACTGCTTCTGCTGCTAGCGATTTGGCCTGCACAACACACCAGTCACTGTGTGTGCAGTGCAAGGGGAGGCTATATTGTGGTGTATCAGTGGTGTTGGTTGTTGGGCTGCCTTTTAAGGCTTCCTGACAGGCTGGCATTGCTGTTTACCCACTGCTCTGCAAACTGCTTTTTTAAAAGCAATCCAATCTCCCTTATCCTCTAGTCACTTTTGTCACAGCTGTGCCATCGAGCCTGTGACATAGCGCTCAGATATCAGTGGGCCTCACACAATCCAAAAGTGTCCAGTGTCCACAAGTGTCTGCAGAAATTCAAAATCGCCCTTATCCTCTCGTCACTTTTGTCACAGCTGTGCCTTCGAGCCTGTGACATAGCGCTCAGATATCAGTGGCCCTCACACAATCCAAAAGTGTCCAGTGTCCACAAGTGTCTGCAGAAATTCAAAATCTCCCTTATCTTCTAGTCACTTTGGTCACAGCTGTGCCATCGAGCCTGTCACATAGCGCTCAGATATTCATTGGGCCTCACACAATCCAAAAGTGTCCAGTGTCCACAAGTGTGTGCAGAAATTCAAAATCTCCCTTATCCTCTAGTCACTTTGGTCACAGCTGTGCCATCGAGCCTGTCACATAGCGCTCAGATATTCATTGGGCCTCACACAATCCAAAAGTGTCCAGTGTCCACAAGTGTGTGCAGAAATTCAAAATCTCCCTTATCCTCTCGTCACTTTTGTCACAGCTGTGCCATCGAGCCTGTGACATAGCGCTCAGATATCAGTGGGCCTCACACAATCCAAAAGTGTCCAGTGTCCACAAGTGTCTGCAGAAATTCAAAATCTCCCTTATCCTCTCGTCACTTTTGTCACAGCTGTGCCATCGAGCCTGTCACATAGCGCTCAGATATCAGTGGGCCTCACACAATCCAAAAGTGTCCAGTGTCCACAAGTGTCTGCAGAAATTCAAAATCTCCCCTGTCCTATAGACACCTTGTACCTTGTTTTACATTACTATATAGTTTGTTGGATTTTGTCTACATTTCTACCAAAAATGAGGAAGGCTGGTGGAAGAGGCCGTGGAATTGGGCGGGGGTTGGCAGCTGGTAATGATGGTTTTGGTGGTGGATCTGATGGTAGTGGCAAGAGCAAAATAGGACCGAATGCAGGAGGTGTTGAGCCTGCGTCATCGTCTGGCTACATAAGGCCTCGAACGCTTAGTCTTCTAGGAGTTGGCAAACCGCTTTTAAAGCCAGAGCATCAGGAAAAAGTTTTGTCTTACATTGCTGACTCAGCCTCCAGCTCTATCGCCTTCTCTTCTGAAGTTGTAAAAAGTAAAAGCACTGAGTCGTCATTGGAGGCTCATGTTCATGAACCACACCTTTCCTTGTGTCCTTCACCCCAACCAAGATTGAAGGATGACGCAGGCCATACTACTGATTACTCCATGGAGCTGTTTTCACATACCATGCCTGGATTATCAAGTCAAATGGTGAATTACCCAGGCCAAGATGAATCTGACATGGAGTGCACTGATGCACAGCCGCTGATGGATGATTCTGCTGGTACATTCACTCAGAGCACTACATTGTCCTCGCAGTGTACAGAGCCAGATTCTGACCCTGATGAGACTCAGGTGCCCCTTCCCGCACACTATACCACCATACACGGTGACACAGAGGAAGGTGCACATGACATAGAAGAGGAGGTGATGGATAACCCAGTTGTTGACCCAGATTGGCATCCATTGGGGGAAGAGGGTGCTGCTTCCAATAGCTCAGATGAGGAGCATCCACAGCAGACATCGACATCGCAACAGCTGTTATCTGGCAGGCCCGGAGCACTCCAAAGACAGGTTCCAAACATCAAAAGAGTTGCTGGACAGCTTGTCCAGAGGGTCAAAAGATCACAGTGTGCTAGGCCGCAAAATGTCTGCCAAAGTAGGAAGAGTGCAGTGTGGCACTTTTTTGAACAAAATCTTCATGATCAGGCCAAGGTTATCTGTAAGAAGTGCGCAAAGACCTTTAGCCGAGGGAAAAATCTGAAAAATTTGAATACCAGTTGCATGCTTAGACATTTAACCAGCATGCACTTGCAAGCGTGGACACAACACCAAACCTCAAGTGCCACATGTGCAACTGATCACAACAAAGGTAGTCAGCAACGCTACATTGTTTCCCCCACTGTAAGCCCACCGGTTAGCACAGCAGCAAATGTTGAGGTGTCGTTGCAAGGCCACAGCAGTCAGGGAATCCCACTGTTATATCAACGAAAGACTGATTCTAGGCCATCAGAAAGAACACCAACTCCATCACCATCATCAACCCTCTCTCAGTCCGCCCTGTCCACCGCTACTTCCACCATATGCAGCTCTCAAGTCCAGCTCACCCTCCCAGACACTATGAGTAGGTCAAGAAAGTACTCAGTCTCTCATCCGCGTACACTGGGTTTGAACACCCACATTGCCAAACTAATCTCGTTTGAGATGATGCCCTTTCGGTTAGTGGAAAGCGCAGCTTTCCGCGAACTCATGGCCTATGCAGTACCACGCTATGACCTACCCAGTCGCCACTTCTTCTCTCGCAAAGCCATCCCAGCCCTCCACCATCATGTGAAAGACCGCATTGTCCATGCACTCAAGCAGTCAGTGAGCGGAAAGGTGCACCTCACAACTGATGCATGGTCCAGTCGGCATGGCCAGGGCCGTTACGTGTCCATCACTGCGCACTGGGTTAATGTGGTGGATGCAGGGTCCACAGGGGACAGCGGTGGTGGGACAGTGCTGCCTAGCCCACGGTATAGGAAACAGTTGGCTGTAGGCGTTCGACCCTCCTCCTCCTCCAGAAGCGAAAGCTCGTCCACAGAGCGCAGTCGTACGAGCACTCCATCTGCAGCTGCCACTGTTGCACACGATGTTTCCCCCTATCGAGCAGCTAGTGGAAAGCGTCAGCAGGCTGTGTTGCAGATGATGTGTTTGGGCAACAGACACACCGCCGAGGTGCTGGCCGAGTACTTGAAGCGACAAACTGAGTCATGGCTGGGCAGTGTACATCTTGAGGCAGGCAAAGTAGTTAGTGATAACGGCCGTAATTTTGTGGCAGCCATAGCCCTTTCAAAACTCAGCCATATACCTTGCTTGGCTCACACCTTGAACCTGGTGGTGCAGTGCTTCCTCAAAAATTATCCGGAGTTAACAGCCCTGCTCCAGAAGGTGCGAAGACTGTGCGCGCACATCCGCCGGTCGCCTGTACACTCCGTTCGTATGCAGAAGCTTCAGCGATTGCTCCACCTTCCCAACCACCGCCTCATTATCGACATTGCAACAAGGTGGAACTCCACCCTGCACATGGTGGAGCGGCTGTGCGAGCAGAGGCAGGCCATAATGCATTTGTGGGAGGATACACGGCCAGGCACTTTGAGAGCAGACATGGAGTTGACAGGTGTGCAGTGGTCAAAGCTGAAAGACCTCTGTAAAGTCCTTCAGTGTTTTGAGGAATGCACACGGCTGGTAAGCGCAGACGACGTCATCCTAAGCATGAGCCTCCCACTTATGCGTCTGCTCATGCAAACTTTGACGCACCTTAAGGAGCAGGCGTCTGCAGCCAATGTTGATGAGGAGGAAGAGGAGGAGGGAATCCTTGATGACATTCAGCCATTGTCTGCTCAGGGACCTCTCCTGGACGAGGTGGAGGAAGAAGAGGAGGAGGATGACGGGGATGATTACTTAGGGGAGGAGGATGCATCTCGTGAGGCAAGTGAAAATGTTGGCGTGGCAAGGTCTGGTACAGGGTTTGTGCGTGACTGGAGGGATGTGGATTTGCCAGAAAGTGCTCCTCCAACCAGCACTCGCAGTGCATCATTGACACCGGGAACATTGGCCCACATGTCAGATTATGCCTTGCAGATCCTAAAAAGGGACCCACGCATTGCCAAAATGATGAACGATGACGACTACTGGTTGGCCAGCATCCTGGATCCACGCTATAAAGGCAAATTACAAAACGTCATGCCACAGGAGAACCTTGACCTAATATTGGCTAATAAACAAGCAACTCTGGTAAATCGGTTGCTTGAGGCATTCCCAGCACACAGCAGCGGTGATGGTTCTCACACGAGCCGTACGGGCCGGGGGCAGCTTGGCAGAGGTGTTCGTGGTGCACACAGCAGAAGTGGCGTTGGAGACAGGGGTTTCATGACAATGTTGTGGACTGATTTTTCAAATACCGCTCACACAACTGGTAATACTGCATCGATGGAAAGTGACAGGAGACAGCAGTTGTCAACTATGGTTACAAACTACTTTTCCTCCCATATCGATGTTCTCCCACACAGGTCATTCCCCTTTGACTATTGGGCCGCTAAACTGGACACCTGGCCTGAATTGGCCCAATATGCCTTACAGGAGCTCGCTTGCCCAGCTGCAAGTGTGCTATCGGAAAGAGTCTTCAGTGCAGCTGGATCAATCCTGACAGAAAAAAGGACCCGTCTGTCAACCCAAAATGTGGATGATCTAACCTTCATTAAAATGAACCATGCATGGGTTTCCAAGGATTTTGTCCCACCTTCCCCTGATGACACATAGGCTGACAGAAAAATGGCTTGCTTTGGTCCACCTCTTCCTGGGACTTCACCTATTTCGGCTTTTGCATCAGCTGAATGTCCAACATCAACATATGCCACTTTCTAAAACTCCCTAACTGTGCTGCCTCCCCCCCCCCATGGCCGGGGTCACCACCTAGCGCACGACACCGTGCGAGTGCCGTTGCCCTGGACAGGTGGGTAGGCCGACTCTTGGGTGCGGGCACTGGCACAGGGTCCCTCATAGTGCAATCAAGTGTCTCTGACGGTGGTGGTGCACACCCGCCGTCAGACACACCGCCGTACTATGAGGGGCCCAGTGCCAGTACCGACGCCCATGAGTGGGCCCCCCTTGCTTGGGCAGGGCCCCAGCATTTGCAATCTTTACCTCTCCCTGCTCCTCCGCTGTGTAATCTGGGCCGTCAAATCCATACTGTGTCTGACACCGTCTGAGCCTGCCTCCTGATGTACAGACATATATTTTGAATGTGTACGCTATCCATACATGTTATCCGGGGATACGGTACCCTTTCTAACCTTTGTGCAATCACGTGCAATCCATACTGGGCCTAACACCGTCTCAGCCTGCCTCCTCATGTACAGACATATATTTTGAATGTGTACGCTATCCATACATGTTATCCGGGGATACGGTACCCTTTCTAACCTTTGTGCAATCACGTGCAATCCATACTGGGCCTAACACCGTCTGAGCCTGCCTCCTGATGTACAGACATATATTTTGAATGTGTACGCTATCCATACATGTTATCCGGGGATACGGTACCCTTTCCAACCTTTGTGCAATCACGTGCAATCCATACTGGGCCTAACACCATCTGAGCCTGCCTCCTGATGTATAGACATATATTTTGAATGTGTACGCTATCCATACATGTTATCCGGGGATACGGTACCCTTTCTAACCTTTGTGCAATCACGTGCAATCCATACTGGGCCTAACACCGTCTGAGCCTGCCTCCTGATGTACAGACATATATTTTGAATGTGTACGCTATCATACATGTTATCCGGGGATACGGTACCCTTTCTAACCTTTGTGCAATCACGTGCAATCCATACTGTGCCTGACACCGTCTGAGCCTGCCTCCTGATGCACAGACATATATTTTGAATGTGTACGCTATCCATACATGTTATATGGGGATACGGTACCCTTTCTAACCTTTGTACAATCACGTGCAATCCATACTGAGCCTAACACCGTCTGAGCCTGCCTCCTGATGTACAGACATATATTTTGAATATGTACGCTATCCATACATGTTATCCGGGGATACGGTACCCTTTCTAACCTTTGTGCAATCACGTGCAATCCATACTGGGCGTGAGAACGGCTGGCGAGCTGTTAAGCAAGCTACAGCACCTGTGGTTTGCACGCGTAAGTTTTTCATTTTTTCAGGAATGACGGTTAGGCCTAATTCCGGAACTGCGGTTGACCTGCACTTACTGGGAAATCATTGTTCGTGGGTAATAATTGTCATCAGTGATCCCCATCACTAACGTTGTTCAGCGGGTTATCTGCACCTGTAAGCGACAAACGCTGGCCTTTTAAGTGTAGCGCACATGCAGCCACGGACATGTAATGGCATGACACACCAGTTATTGGCCAATCTCATGTGCCAGAGCCTCACGTGTCCCTCTAGTAAGCTGGACTCGGACCGCGGGGCATGACGGAGTCTCGTTCGTTAACGGAATTAAGCTTGCAATGTGTGCATCTGTTCTGTAGCTGGCATGGTTGAGGTTTCCCAGGTGGAGTCGAATTTAACCATAGGCTCCACTCCTGGTGGTGCCCTTCTGGACATCCCTTTAAGGTTCAGCTTTGCAACCATACTGCCCACGTAAAACAAACACTTTGCCTTCATGAACGCTGTTTGGAGGGTCATGACTCGTGGGAATAACGCCGCCCAATCAGTTAACCTGCTAGAGAGATCCTTCGTTGCTCCCAAGCATGACATCACACTCCCTAGGAAGAAGGTAATGCCACTGTGGCGACCGTACTCCTGGGGGCGACACAAGTGCACTGATGCCCAGCCACTGCTCGATGAATCTGCTGGTACATTGAGCCAGACCACTACATTCCCCTCGCACGCTACACGGCCTGAATCTGACCCTGATGAAACTCAGGTTACCCTTCCCATATACAGTTCCATCTTACTCGGTGACAAAGAGGAAGCTGCAGATGAAAGTGCAGGTTCGGCCCACCCGCCATCAGACACACCACCGTACTATCAGGGGCCCTGTGCCAGTGCCGTCGCCAACGAGTGGGCCCCCCCTGCTTGCTCAGGATCACAGCACTTGCAAAGTTTAAACACTGTGCAGTGAGATGGAAGATGGGGACGACGAGGAGTCCAGACAAGTACAGGGATTCCCTAGCGAGGAGACTTATTTGATTGTTTTCAACGTTGGGACAGCAATTTTTGGGGAGCACTATACTCTGGAGAATGATAGATGGGGCCCACCATACACTGGAACATTCCAAAGGTGGACATCAGACACTGGAGCAGCATTTACAGGGCCCATTATACACTAGAGCATTAGAAATGGGGCCCATTATGTTTGGAGCATTATTTGGGCCCATAAGACAGTGGAGCTTCATCCATGGGGACCAACATATACTGTAGCATTATGTGGAGCTCATCATATACTGTTTCAAACATTATATGGGACCAATGATTCTGTATGGAGAAATAGATGGGCCTCGTCATGAGATGTAAAAAGTGAAGTATTTTTCATTGTACTATACCGTTATTTCTCTGCCGTATCGGAGCATGATGAGTTGTGGTATTATGTGTTAAAGGGGCGCTCTTTCGCCCAGGGCACATGAAAACCTGGAGCCAGCCCTACCCCCCCACAACTTTAGCCAAATAACCCCCATTTTTCAGTGCGTAACTTGTATTATGAAGTTAATTAAGGTTGACAAGCTTAAGTAAGAAGAATTGATGCTTTTGGCATTCAAATGGGCACTGTAGGTGTGTTTCCTGTCCTCCTCTCACTGCCGACTTTTATTCCCCATTGACTTACATTGGGTTTCGTGTTTCGGGACGACCCCGTCTTTTCCCTATAATCGGACGATCTTGCTCGACCCAACTTTTGGAAAAGTCGGGTTTCACGAAACGAAACGCGACCCTAAAAAACCAAAAGTCGCTCAACTCTAGTCACAACCCCATTTATAAGGCAAGAAATCCCACTTATTAAACCTAACAGGGCACACCTGTGAAGTGAAAACCATTTCCAGTGACTACCTCTTGAAGCTCATCAAGAGAATGCCAAGAGTGTGCAAAGCAGTAATCAAAGCAAAAGGTGGCTACTTTGAAGAACCTAGAATATAAGACATACAGTATTTTCAGTTGTTTCACGCTTTTTTGTTAATTATATAATTCCACATGTGTTAATTCATAGTTTTGATGCCTTCAGAGTGAATCTACAATTTTCATAGTCATGAAAATAAAGAAATATCTTTGAATGAGAAGGTGTGTCCAAACTTTTGGTCTGTACTGCATATGTGTATGTTTTTTTTCTTTAATTTTACATTTTAAAGAATCATCCAGGTCCTGTTTCAAAGAGTACAGTTCTCATGCTCTCACCCAACTTTATCGTGTTTTCAATGTTTGATATTATAAGATTTTTATATTTTTATATTTTTTATATTTTGTTTATGTTTATATGTACAGTATATATATATATATATATATATATATATATATATATATATATTTATATTGTGTGTTCGTAAAGTCATGGTGCACTTCTGACCAGTCACTGGAAAGCAACAAAAGATGATAGAAATGTGAAATCTGCTCCAAATTAGAGATTCTTTAACACCTTATGAATGTAGTCTTGCTTATGTGTAATTGTCGAGCATACACACGCACAGATTTTTTAAGGCTCCTTAGGATGCTCTCCCGTATAGCCTCTACAGACAAGTCACTGACTGATTCTTTAATTTCCCGCCCCTCCTTGGCTTTTATGGACTTTGTTATTGTATACTGTATACTTTCCAGTGACTAGTCAAAAGTGCACCATGACTTTACAGGCACACTGTATATACATACAGATCGACAACAAACCATTAGAAATGTTTGAAATATATTTAGACTGAGCTCTCCCATCCAAAAATGTAACATTCTGAAGGAAAAAAATGCTTTCAATTCATTTACAATGCAAGACCTAATGTCTATGACTATGAACATGCTTAGTCTGCGCGATCACATGCACTCTATTTTGCAATGCTCAGTGGGAAACCGAGCACCTTATTGTGTGGGAAGATTATAGGCTCTCTAGTTCTCTTTGAAATGCTTTGCAAGTGCAGTCTATTCTCTCAAAGCTGTGGTATTTAGATAAGATTTATTTTTATGTAAATGTGGATGTTTTCTCTCCAGCACAGCAAACCCACTTCAGATATTTTAATACTTCAGTTTGATATCTAGGGGTTACTGTATATTACTTCCTATGTATCACAAATAATTGAAAGTTTTTTTGTTTTGTTTTTTTACTATGGAGCCTGCCAAAAGAAAACCTATTAAAATGTACCTTTATTACAGAGTATATCGTTGATTGTGAAACTCATACAGCATACAAAGAGGGAAAAAGAATTGTTAAAGAACCAAAAATCTCCAACTACCTGAAATAATAAGTAAACTATCCTCATTAACTTCCAAATTAGAAAATATATAATTATGAGCTTTTCTGTAATTAAGTGAATTCATGCTTGTACTGAACTAGGTTCTTGAATTAAATAGTTATATTGTTAAATAAAATCTATTTATTTCTCATGGCTTTTCAAAAGTTATTAGTAGAGTTGAGCGAAACGGGTCGGTCAAATTCATAAGTCGCCGTCTTTCGCTAAACTCGGGTTTTGCCGATCGAAACCCCACCATAGCGTGAGGTCGGCCATGAGGTCGCTGACCCGTGCGCCAAAGTCACGTTTCCCATGATGCTTCCAGCACCTTTTCTCAGCCAATCATCAAGGACGCACACTGTGGGCAACGCGATGACATCGGCAGTGGCCACCACCATCTTAGAGAAGGGCATTCGTGTGATTGGCTTGCTTTGTGTGGCGTCACATTGGCTATAAAAGCCCTGACCGCCGACCGCCATTTTACTTCTGCCGATCTTAGCATAGGGAGAGGTTGCTGTCACTGATTCTCAATAGGGAGAGCGCTAGGCAACAAAGAAAAAAAAACTGTGCTTCTTCTGATAGCGATTTCAACTGTACAGTTAGAGGATTTTTACAGGGGTGGATTTTTGTGTGTGCAGCAGCGCTGGTGGTTATTAGGCTGCCATATAAGGTTGTATACGAAAGAAACAAAAGGAGTTCAAGACACCTTATAAACCATATAAATGTATTAAATATCAATTTTACATATAATTTTAAAAGAATAATGTGACAAAAATGAAGGACATAGGACAATGAATGTGACACACTCACAATATAATTATAAGGACCGGGTCTAATAAGACCAATTAAAACATTATATTACAGACATAATTGCAATAAAAATTGCTATATCAGTATACAAATAGCATTAGACCAAAAGTAGAGATTAGTATATCTCTCTCATTCTAAGTACTGTATAGAATATAAAACATATGCCACTTTGATAAATATATATATGAATCTCCATCTAGGTGCAAAAACACCAAATAAAAAGTTCCAGAAAAGAGTGTCTTGCCCCAATAAATCCCTGCAGGTGGTCACACACAGCAGTCTTATAAGGTTACCTGATAGCTGCATTGCTGTGTGCACAATGCTGTGCAGACTGCTTTTTTAAAAGCAAAGAAACTTTTATTCTGATTTTCTGCACAGTTACAGAGCGTTCATTTTTTTCACACACCATATAGAGGTGTATGCTCCTCACACACTACTGTGTACTGGTTGGTATCACGGACATATACATGCTGTGTGTGACTCCGTAAAAAAATAGATGGAGATTTTAAATTTTCCATACATACACCGTATAGAGCTGTCCGCTTCTCAGACAGTATTGTATACGAGGGGCGATCCAAATGTAATGATAATCAATAATAAACACAATGAATATAGTCAAAAAAAAAATTATTTTTCTACATAGTCTCCTAACAAGTCTATACATTTAGTCCGTATCTCTTTTCTAAACTTAGAATTCCCTTCGAAAAAAATTCTTGATCTTGACCCTCAAAAAACTCCCCAACAGCGGTTATCACTTCGCTATTGTCGTCAAATTTCTTGCCCCCGAGGTGTTCCTTGAGCCGAGGAAAGAGAAAGAAGTCACTGGGGGCTAGATCTGGCGAATAGGGGGGTGTTCCACCAGTTCAAAGCCCGCTTCTTGAATGGTAGCCATGGCAACTGCAGCTTTGTGAGCCGGTCGTTATCTTGGTGAAACAGCACTCCAGCCCGCAGTTTGCCGCGCCTTTTCTCCTTGATAGCCTCCCGCAATCTTCTTATTTGTTCTGCGTAGTAGGAGCCCGTAATAGTGGCTCCCTTCTCCAAATAGTCCACAATAATAATTCCTTCAGCGTCCCAAAAAACGGATGCCATAACCTTCCCTGCTGAGCTTGAATTTCTTTGGCGTCGGTTCGTCGGCTCGTTTCCACGTCATCGATTGTTGTTTAGTTTCGGGATCAAAGTGGTGGATCCAGGTCTCATCCATGGTCAAAAAACGTGACAAAAAATTCTCCTTGTCTGCTTGGAACTTTTCGAGATTTGCTATTGAAATGTCAACTCGTTTCTTCTTATGCTCGTCGGTTAACATTTTTGGCACCCAACGCGCGGAGACCTTTCTCCTATGCAATTCTTTTGCAAGGATTCTTTGAATACTGCCATATGAGATCCCTGTGACCTCAGCTACATGCCTGATAGTCACTCTTTGATCTGCCAACACAACTTCAACTTTTTTCACGTTTTCTTCATTGAGGGACGTGGATGGGCGTCCTTCGCGATGTTCATCTTCCGTCAATGTTCTTCCCAGCTTAAATTCCTTGGCCCAGCGTGCAACTGTGGAATATGGAGGAGAAGAGTCCCCCAATGTTTCCACCAAGTCGCTGTGTATGTCTTTGGTAGACATTTTTTTCAAGCAGAGGTATTTGATGACAGCTCTGAGCTCGTTTTTTTCCATTTTGATGTTCACTCCTTGGCAGTTCATATTCAAATGAATGTAGCTCCCAGGAATCATAGCCTATTTAAGTGATTTTTTTTTCCTGGACTAGTGGGTACCTAAGAGAGAAGAAAACATTTTATTTTAATTTCTGTGTGCAATAGAAATAACCGATTATCATTACTTATCTGCTGTTTGTATAGCGGAAAAATCTATACAGAAACAGCATGTTTGTTTGAGACTCCGTTAATACATATACGGACATTTCAATTTTTCCATACACTGTATAGAGCTGTCCGCTTCTCAAACAGTATCGTATATCTGCTGTTTGATTATGGTCAAATCTTTACAGAGACAGGGTCTGTGTGTGACTCCGGAAAAAAATAGACAGAGATTTAAAATTTTCCATACATACACCATATAGAGCTGTCCGCTTGTCAAACAGTATCGAATATCTGCTGTTTGTTGACTCAGTAAAAAAATAGACAGAGATTTAAAATTTTCCATACATACACCGCATAGAGCTGTCCGCTTCTCAAACAGTATCGTATATCTGCTGTTTGATTACAGTCAAATCTATACAGAGACAGAGTGTGTGTTACTCTGTAAAAAAATAGACGGAGATTTAAAATTTTCCATACATACACCGTATAGAGCTGTACGCTCCTCACACACTACCGTGTACCGGCTGGTATCACGGACAAATACAGGCTATCTGGGTGTGACTCCGTAAAAAAATAGATGGAGATTTTCATTTTTCCATACATACACCGTATAGAGCTGTCCACTTCTGATACAGTAGCGTATATCTGCTGGTTGGATTACGGTCAAATACATACTGGGAGAGCGTCTGTGACTAAGGAAATATATATGGAGATTTAAATATTTACCTACACCTTATACAGCTGTATGCTGCTCATACAGTACCATATATCTGCTGTTATTTTTGTTACATTTTCACAAACATGGGGTAGGATGGTGGATGAGGCCGCGAACGTGGGCGGAGGGGCAGCTGGCACTGATGGTTGTGGTGGTGCATCTGCTGGTTATGCCAAAAGCATAATAGCAGCTAAGGCAGGAGGTGTTGAGCCTGCATCATGGTCTGGCTCCGAAAGGCCTGTAAGGCTCCCTTTTCAGGGAGTAGGTAAACTGCTTTTAAAGCCGGAGCATCAGGAACTGGTTTTGCCTTACATTACAGAAACAGCCTCCAGATCTATCGCCTCCTCTTCTGAAGTTTCAAAAAAATGCAAGCACTGAGTCGTCAGTGCAGGCTTCTGGTCAGGAGCAACCCCTTTCCTTGGGTACTTCACCCACACCAAAAGTGATGGATGCGGCAGCCCACACTTCAGATTACTCCATGGAGCTCTTTTCACATACCATGCCTGGGTTCATTCTAAATGGGGCACATTATATGTGGAGCATTATTTGTGCCCATAACACAATGGAGCATCATCCATGAGGCCCATCATATACTGGAGCATTCCAAATGGGGGACATCAGACACTGGAGCAGCATTTACGGGGCCCATTACACACTGGAGCATTAGAAATGGGGCTCATTATATATGGAACATTATTTGGGCCCATCATACACTGGAGCATAATCCATGAGGCCCATCATATACTGGAGCATTCCAAATAGGGGACATCAGACACTGGAGCAGCATCTATGGGGCCCATTATACACTGGAGCATTAGAAATGGGGCCCATTATGTATGGAGCATTATTTGGGCCCATAACACACTGGAGCATCATCCATGGAGACCATCATATACTGTAGCATTATGTGGAGCTCATCATATACTGTATGGAACATTATATGGGACAAATTATTCTGTATGGAGAAATATATGCGGCTCATTATTCTGTATGGTGCACCATGTGGTGGCCATAATACTGTATGGAGTAATATGCTCTCCGTTTTTTGAGCTATTGTAGAATTTAAAATAGATATCAGTCATGTCATGTAAGAAGTGAAGTATTTTTCATTGTACTATACCTATATTTCTGTGCCGTATCGGAGCATCATGAAGTGTGGTATGTGTTAAAGGGGCGCACTGACACTCTTTGGCCCGGGGCACACGAAAACCTGGAGCCAGCCCTACCCCCCCACAACTTTAGCCAAATAACCCACAGTTTTCAATGCGTAACTACTATTATAAAGTAAATTAAGGTTGACAAGCTTAAGTAATAAGAATTGATGTTGTTGGCATTGAAATGGGCACTGTAGGTGTGTTTACTGTCCTCCACTCCCTGCCGAGTTTGCTTCCCCATTTACTTGCATTGGGTTTCGTGTTTCAGTCGGACCCCGACTTTTCCCTATAGTCGGCCGATTTTCATGAAACCCGACTCGACCCTAGAAAAGGCAAAGTCGCTCATCTCTAGTTATTAGTTCTTTCCAGTGTCAAATATTTTCTTTTGTTTAGACATTGAATACAAATCATGCAAATTTAACTCAGGTTCCCTCCTTGGTGGAAATTAGCTGTATGAAAGAAAACAATATATATTGTAGGTGGCCAACAGGGAGGAAACTAGATTCAGTGTATATCTATCCCAGAAAGTTAAACTGGGTGAGATACCAAAAGCTGGGTAGTACTGGTTGGAGCAGCAGCTTAGGTGCTGAGCCATTTTATTTATGATAGTTCTGGTCCAGTTTTTATTGGAGTGATCAGTAGGATTAGGTACTGGAGCTCACCACTCCAGCTCCAGTATGGGTAGTATTGTAATGATATGCTCCAGTATGGGTAGTATTGGAGGCTTAGCCAGCTCAACTGAGAGAGGTTGTCCCATTACAGAAACAGAAAACACTGAAGGGAATGTCACAGAGAGACACATCCTCCTGACTAGAGTTGAGCGACTTTTGGTTTTTTAGGGTCGCGTTTCGTGAAACCCGACTTTTCCAAAAGTCGGGTCGAGCAAGATCGTCCGATTATAGGGAAAAGTCGGGGTCGTCCCGAAACACGAAACCCAATGTAAGTCAATGAGGAATAAAAGTCGGCAGTGAGAGGAGGACAGGAAACACACCAACAGTGCCCATTTGAATGCCAAAAGCATCAATTCTTCTTAGTTAAGCTTGTCAACCTTAATTAACTTCATAATACAAGTTACACACTGAAAAATGGGGGTTATTTGGCTACAGACTGTGGGGGGGAGGGCTGGCTCCAGGTTTTCATGTGCCCTGGGCGAAAGAGCGCCCCTTTAACACATACCACAACTCATCATGCTCCGATACAGCAGAGAAATAACGGCATAGTACAATGAAAAATACTTCACTTTTTACATCTCATGACGAGGCCCATCTATTTCTCCATACAGAATCATTGGTCCCATATTATGTTTGAAACAGTATATGATGAGCTCCACATAATGCTACAGTATATGTTGGTCCCCATGGATGAAGCTCCACTGTCTTATGAGCCCAAATAATGCTCCAAACATAATGAGCCCCATTTCTAATGCTCTAGTGTATAATGGGCCCTGTAAATGCTGCTCCAGTGTCTGATGTCCACCTTTGGAATGTTCCAGTGTATGGTGGGCCCCATCTATCATTCTCCAGAGTATAGTGCTCCCCAAAAATTGCTGTCCCAACATTGAAAACAATCAAATAAGTCTCCTCGCTAGGGAATCCCTGTACTT
This sequence comes from Dendrobates tinctorius, assembly GCF_039654945.1. Lineage (NCBI taxonomy): Eukaryota > Metazoa > Chordata > Amphibia > Anura > Dendrobatidae > Dendrobates > Dendrobates tinctorius. Next base: position 60,986,983 of record NW_027361829.1, read on the forward strand.
GTCTGGACTCCTCGTCGTCCCCATCTTCCATCTCACTGCACAGTATTTCAACTTTGCAAGTGCTGTGATCCTGAGCAAGCAGGGGGGCCCACTCGTTGGCGACGGCACTGGCACAGGGCCCCTGATAGTACGGTGGTGTGTCTGATGGCGGGTGGGCCGAACCTGCACTTTCATCTGCAGCTTCCTCTTTGTCACCGTGTAAGATGGAACTGTATATGGGAAGGGTAACCTGAGTTTCATCAGGGTCAGATTCAGGCCGTGTAGCGTGCGAGGGGAATGTAGTGGTCTGGGTCAATGTACCAGCAGATTCATCGAGCAGTGGCTGGGCATCAGTGCACTTGTGTCGCCCCCAGGAGTACGGTCGCCACAGTGGCATTACCTTCTTCCTAGGGAGTGTGATGTCATGCTTGGGAGCAACGAACGATCTCTCTAGCAGGTTAACTGATTGGGCGGCGTTATTCCCACGAGTCATGACCCTCCAAACAGCATTCATGAAGGCAAAGTGTTTGTTTTACGTGGGCAGTATGGTTGCAAAGCTGAACCTTAAAGGGATGTCCAGAAGGGCACCACCAGGAGTGTAGCCTACGGTTAAATTCGACTCCACCTGGGAAACCTCAACCATGCCAGCTACAGAACAGATGCACACATTGCAAGCTTAATTCCGTTAACGAACGAGACTCCGTCATGCCCCACGGTCCGAGTCCGGCTTACTAGAGGGACACGTGAGGCTCTGGCACATGAGATTGGCCAATAACTGGTGTGTCATGCCCTTACATGTCCGTGGCTGCATGTGCGCTACACTGAAAAGGCCAGCGTTTGTCGCTTACAGGTGCAGATAACCCGCTGAACAATGTTAGTGATGGGGATCACTGATTACAATTATTACCCGCGAACAATGATTTCCCAGTAAGTGCAGGTCAACCGCAGTTCCGGAATTAGGCCTAACCGTCATTCCTGAAAAAATGAAAAACTTACGTGTGCAAACCACAGGTGCTGTAGCTTGCTTAACAGCTCGCCAGCCGTTCTCACGCCCAGTATGGATTACACGTGATTGCACAAAGGTGAGAATGGGTACCGTATCCCCAGATAACATGTATGGATAGCGTGCACATTCAAAATATATCTCTATACATCAGGAGGCAGGCTTAGACGGTGTTTGGCCCAGTATGGATTGCACATGATTGCACAAAGGTTAGACAGGGTACCGTATCCCCAGATAACATGTATGGATAGCGTACACATTCAAAATATATGTCTATACATCAGGAGGCAGGCTCAGACGGTGTTAGGCCCAGTATGGATTGCACGTGATTGCACAAAGGTTAGAAAGGGTACCGTATCCCCAGATAACATGTATGGATAGCGTACACATTCAAAATATATGTCTATACATCAGGAGGCAGGCTCAGACGGTGTTAGGCCCAGTATGGATTGCACGTGATTGCACAAAGGTTAGAAAGAGTACCGTATCCCCAGATAACATGTATGGATAGCGTACACATTCAAAATATATGTCTATACATCAGGAGGCAGGCTCAGACGGTGTTAGGCCCAGTATGGATTGCACGTGATTGCACAAAGGTTAGAAAGGGTACCGTATCCCCAGATAACATGTATGGATAGCGTACACATTCAAAATATATGTCTATACATCAGGAGGCAGGCTGAGACGGTGTTAGGCCCAGTATGGAATGCACGTGATTGCACAAAGGTTAGAAAGGGTACCGTATCCCCAGATAACATGTATGGATAGCGTACACATTCAAAATATATGTCTATACATCAGGAGGCAGGCTCAAATGGTGTCAGGCACAGTATGGATTTGACGGCCCAGACTACACAGCGGAGGAGCAGGGTGAGGTAAAGATTGCAAATGCTGGGGCCCTGCTCAAGCAAGGGGGGCCCACTCGTGGGCGTCGGTACTGGCACTGGGCCCCTCATAGTACGGCGGTGTGTCTGACGGTGGGTGTGCACCACCACCGTCAGAGACACTTGATTGCACTATGAGGGACCCTGTGCCAGTGCCCGCGCCCAAGAGTCGGCCTACCCACCTGTCCAGGGCAACGGCACTCGCACGGTGTCGTGCGCTAGGTGGTGACCCCGGCCATTGGGAGGGGAGGCAGCACAGTTAGGGAGTTTTAGAAAGTGGCATATGTTGATGTTGGACATTCAGCTGATGCAAAAGGTGAAATAGGTCAAGTCCCAGGAAGAGGTGGACCAAAGCAAGCCATTTTTCTGTCACCCTATGTGTCATCAGGGGAAGGTGGGACAAAATCCTTGGAAACCCATGCATGGTTCATTTTAATGAAGGTTAGATCATCCACATTTTGGGTTGACAGATGGGTCCTTTTTTCTGTCAGGATTGATCCAGCTGCACTGAAGACTCTTTCCGATAGCACACTTGCAGCTGGGCAAGCGAGCTCCTGTAAGGCATATTGGGCCAATTCAGGCCAGGTGTCCAGTTTAGCGGCCCAATAGTCAAAGGGGAATGACCTGTGTGGGAGAACATCGATATGGGAGGAAAAGTAGTTTGTAACCATAGTTGACAACTGCTGTCTCCTGTCACTTTCCATCGATGCAGTATTACCAGTTGTGTGAGCGGTCCGTGAAAAATCAGTCCACAACATTGTCATGAAACCCCTGTCTCCAACGCCACTTCTGCTGTGTGCACCACGAACACCTCTGCCAAGCTGACCCCGGCCCGTATGGCTCGTGTGAGAACCATCACCGCTGCTGTGTGCTGGGAATGCCTCAAGCAACCGATTTACCAGAGTTGCTTGTTTATTAGCCAATATTAGGTCAAGGTTCTCCTGTGGCATGATGTTTTGTAATTTGCCTTTATAGCGTGGATCCAGGATGCTGGCCAACCAGTAGTCGTCATCGTTCATCATTTTGGCAATGCGGGGGTCCCTCTTTAGGATCTGCAAGGCATAATCTGACATGTGGGCCAATGTTCCCGGTGTCAATGATGCACTGCGAGTGCTGGTCGGAGGAGCACTTTCTGGCAAATCCACATTCCTCCAGTCACACACAAACCCTGTACCAAACCTTGCCACGCCAACATTTTCACTTGCCCCACGAGATGCATCCTCCTCCCCTAAGTAATCATCCCCATCATCCTCCTCCTCCTCTTCTTCCTCCACCTCGTCCAGGAGAAGTCCCTGAGCAGACAATGGCTGAATGTCATCAAGGATTCCCTCCTCCTCTTCCTCCTCATCAACATTGGCTGCAGAAGCCTGCTCCTTAAGGTGCGTCAAAGTTTGCATGAGCAGATGCATAAGTGGGATGCTCATGCTTAGGATGGCGTCGTCTGCACTTACCAGCCGTGTGCATTCCTCAAAACACTGAAGGACTTTACAGAGGTCTTTCAGCTTCGACCACTGCACACCTGTCAACTCCATGTCTGCTCTCAAAGTGCCTGGCCGTGTATCCTCCCACAAATGCATTATGGCCTGCCTCTGCTCGCACAGCCGCTCCACCATGTGCAGGGTGGAGTTCCACCTTGTTGCAATGTCGATAATGAGGTGGTGGTGGGAAGGTGGAGCAATCGCTGCAGCTTCTGCATACGAACGGAGTGTACAGGCGACCGGCGGATGTGCGCGCACAGTCTTCGCACCTTCTGGAGCAGGGCTGTTAACTCCGGATAATTTTTGAGGAAGCACTGCACCACCAGGTTCAAGGTGTGAGCCAAGCAAGGTATATGGCTGAGCTTTGAAAGGGCTATGGCTGCCACAAAATTACGGCCGTTATCACTAACTACCTTGCCTGCCTCAAGATGTACACTGCCCAGCCATGACTCAGTTTGTCGCTTCAAGTACTCGGCCAGCACCTCGGCAGTGTGTCTGTCGCCCAAACACATCATCTGCAACACAGCCTGCTGACGCTTTCCACTAGCTGCTCGATAGGGGGACACCTCGTGTGCAACAGTGGCAGCTGCAGATGGAGTGCTCGTACGACTGCGCTCTGTGGATGAGCTTTCGCTTCTGGAGGAGGAGGAGGAGGAGGGTCCAACGCCTACAGCCAACTGTTTCCTATACCGTGGGCTAGGTAGCACTTCCCACCACCGCTGTCCCCTGTGGACCCTGCATCCACCACATTAACCCAGTGCGCAGTGGTGGACACGTAACGGCCCTGGCCATGCCGACTGGACCATGCATCAGTTGTGAGGTGCACCTTTCCGCTCACTGACTGCTTGAGTGCATGGACAATGCGGTCTTTCACATGATGGTGGAGGGCTGGGATGGCTTTGCGAGAGAAGAAGTGGCGACTGGGTAGGTCATAGCGTGGTACTGCATAGGCCCTGAGTTCGCGGAAAGCTGCGCTTTCCACCAACCGAAAGGGCATCATCTCAAACGAGATTAGTTTGGCAATGTGGGCGTTCAAACCCAGTGTACGCGGATGAGAGACTGAGTACTTTCTTGACCTACTCATAGTGTCTGGGAGGGTGAGCTGGACTTGAGAGCTGCATATGGTGGAAGTAGCGGTGGACAGGGCGGACTGAGAGAGGGTTGATGATGGTGATGGAGTTGGTGTTCTTTCTGATGGCCTAGAATCAGTCTTTCGTTGATATAACAGTGGGATTCCCTGACTGCTGTGGCCTTGCAACGACACCTCAACATTTGCTGCTGTGCTAACTGGTGGGCTTACAGTGGGAGAAACAATGTAGCGTTGCTGACTACCTTCGTTGTGATCAGTTGCACATGTGGCACTTGAGGTTTGGTGTTGTGTCCACGCTTGCAAGTGCATGCTGGTTAAATGTCTAAGCATGCAACTGGTATTCAAATTTTTCAGATTTTTCCCTCGGCTAAAGGTCTTTGCGCACTTCTTACAGATAACCTTGGCCTGATCATGAGGATTTTGTTCAAAAAAGTGCCACACTGCACTCTTCCTACTTTGGCAGACATTTTGCGGCCTTGCACGCTGTGATGTTTTGACCCTCTGGACAAGCTGTCCAGCAACTCTTTTGATTTTTGGAACCTGTCTTTGGAGTGCCCCGGGCCTGCCAGATAACAGCTGTTGCGATGTCGATGTCTGCTGTGGATGCTCCTCATCTGAGCTATTGGAAGCAGCACCCTCTTCCCCCAATGGATGCCAATCTGGGTCAACAACTGGGTCATCCATCACCTCCTCTTCAATGTCATGTGCACCTTCCTCTGTGTCACCGTGTATGGTGGTATAGTGTGGGGGAAGGGGCACCTGAGTCTCATCAGGGTCAGAATCTGGCTCTGTACACTGCGAGGACAATGTAGTGCTCTGAGTGAATGTACCAGCAGAATCATCCATCAGCGGCTGTGCATCAGTGCACTCCATGTCAGATTCATCTTGGCCTGGGTAATTCACCATTTGACTTGATAATCCAGGCATGGTATGTGAAAACAGCTCCATGGAGTAATCAGTAGTATGGCCTGCGTCATCCTTCAATCTTGGTTGGGGTGAAGGACACAAGGAAAGGTGTGGTTCATGAACATGAGCCTCCAATGATGACTCAGTGCTTTTACTTTTTACAACTGAAGAAGAGGAGGCGATAGAGCTGGAGGCTGAGTCAGCAATGTAAGACAAAACTTTTTCCTGATGCTCTGGCTTTAAAAGCGGTTTGTCAACTCCTAGAAAACTAAGCCTTCGAAGCCTTATGGAGCCAGACGATGATGCAGGCTCAACACCTCCTGCATTCGGTCCTATTTTGCTCTTGCCACTACCATCAGATCCACCACCAACACCATCATTACCAGCTGCCAACCCCCGCCCAATTCCACGGCCTCTTCCACCAGCCTTCCTCATTTTTGGTAGAAATGTAGACAAAATCCAACAAACTATATAGTAATGTAAAACAAGGTACAAGGTGTCTATAGGACAGGGGAGATTTTGAATTTCTACTCACACTAGTGGACACTGGACACTTTTGGATTGTGTGAGGCCCACTGAATATCTGAGCGCTATGTCACAGGCTCGATGGCACAGCTGTGACCAAAGTGACAAGAGGATAAGTGAGATTTTGAATTTCTGCTCACACTAGTGGACACTGGACACTTTTGGATTGTGTGAGGCCCACTGAATATCTGAGCGCTATGTCACAGGCTCGATGGCACAGCTGTGACCAAAGTGACTAGAGGATAAGTGAGATTTTGAATTTCTGCAGACACTTGTGGACACTGGACACTTTTGGATTGTGTGAGGCCCACTGAATATCTGAGCGCTATGTCACAGGCTCGATGGCACAGCTGTGACCAAAGTGACTAGAGGATAAGTGAGATTTTGAATTTCTGCAGACACTTGTGGACACTGGACACTTTTGGATTGTGTGAGGCCCACTGAATATCTGAGCGCTATGTCACAGGCTCGATGGCACAGCTGTGACCAAAGTGACTAGAGGATAAGTGAGACTTTGAATTTCTGCAGACACTTGTGGACACTGGACACTTTTGGATTGTGTGAGGCCCACTGAATATCTGAGCGCTATGTCACAGGCTCGATGGCACAGCTGTGACCAAAGTGACTAGAGGATAAGTGAGATTTTGAATTTCTGCAGACACTTGTGGACACTGGACACTTTTGGATTGTGTGAGGCCCACTGAATATCTGAGCGCTATGTCACAGGCTCGATGGCACAGCTGTGACCAAAGTGACTAGAGGATAAGTGAGATTTTGAATTTCTGCAGACACTTGTGGACACTGGACACTTTTGGATTGTGTGAGGCCCACTGAATATCTGAGCGCTATGTCACAGGCTCGATGGCACAGCTGTGACCAAAGTGACTAGAGGATAATGAGATTTTGAATTTCTGTGGACACTGGACACTTTTGGATTGTGTGAGGCCCACTGAATATCTGAGCGCTATGTCACAGGCTCGATGGCACAGCTGTGACCAAAGTGACTAGAGGATAAGTGAGATTTTGAATTTCTGCTCACACTAGTGGACACTGGACACTTTTGGATTGTGTGAGGCCCACTGAATATCTGAGCGCTATGTCACAGGCTCGATGGCACAGCTGTGACCAAAGTGACTAGAGGATAAGTGAGATCTTGAATTTCTGCTCACACTAGTGGACACTGGACACTTTTGGATTGTGTGAGGCCCACTGAATATCTGAGCGCTATGTCACAGGCTCGATGGCACAGCTGTGACCAAAGTGACTAGAGGATAAGTGAGATCTTGAATTTCTGCTCACACTAGTGGACACTGGACACTTTTGGATTGTGTGAGGCCCACTGAATATCACAGCGCTATGTCACAGGCTCGATGGCACAGCTGTGACCAAAGTGACTAGAGGATAAGTGAGATTTTGAATTTCTGCAGACACTTGTGGACACTGGACACTTTTGGATTGTGTGAGGCCCACTGAATATCTGAGCGCTATGTCACAGGCTCGATGGCACAGCTGTGACCAAAGTGACAAGAGGATAAGTGAGATTTTGAATTTCTGCAGACACTTGTGGACACTGGACACTTTTGGATTGTGTGAGGCCCACTGAATATCTGAGCGCTATTTCACAGGCTCGATGGCACAGCTGTGACCAAAGTGACTAGAGGATAAGTGAGATTTTGAATTTCTGCAGACACTTGTGGACACTGGACACTTTTGGATTGTGTGAGGCCCACTGAATATCTGAGCGCTATGTCACAGGCTCGATGGCACAGCTGTGACCAAAGTGACTAGAGGATAAGTGAGATTTTGAATTTCTGCAGACACTTGTGGACACTGGACACTTTTGGATTGTGTGAGGCCCACTGAATATCTGAGCGCTATGTCACAGGCTCGATGGCACAGCTGTGACCAAAGTGACTAGAGGATAATGAGATTTTGAATTTCTGTGGACACTGGACACTTTTGGATTGTGTGAGGCCCACTGAATATCTGAGCGCTATGTCACAGGCTCGATGGCACAGCTGTGACCAAAGTGACTAGAGGATAAGTGAGATTTTGAATTTCTGCTCACACTAGTGAACACTGGACACTTTTGGATTGTGTGAGGCCCACTGAATATCTGAGCACTATGTCACAGGCTCGATGGCACAGCTGTGACCAAAGTGACTAGAGGATAAGTGAGATTTTGAATTTCTGCAGACACTTGTGGACACTGGACACTTTTGGATTGTGTGAGGCCCACTGAATATCTGAGCGCTATGTCACAGGCTCGATGGCACAGCTGTGACCAAAGTGACTAGAGGATAAGTGAGATCTTGAAATTCTGCTCACACTAGTGGACACTGGACACTTTTGGATTGTGTGAGACCCACTGAATATCTGAGCACTATGTCACAGGCTCGATGGCACAGCTGTGACCAAAGTGACTAGAGGATAAGTGAGATCTTGAATTTCTGCTTACACTAGTGGACACTGGACATTTTTGGATTGTGTGAGGCCCACTGAATATCACAGTGCTATGTCACAGGCAGAAATTGGCTAGTGTATCACAAACTACAAGGTTTATGTAGAATTGGGCAGAGTAGGAATCTCCCTAGAGTGCAGGTCTGTAAGAACAGAACACGTCCTCGACTTATTCTCACAGAGTGACACAGATAGCTTCACTGTGGCTGTGATAACAGCCGTTACACGGTACTGTGTGAGGAGCGTACACCGCTGTATCGTGTGAAAAAATGCACACTCAGTACCTCAGCATGACAAAAATAAAATTGGGATTGCTTTTAAAAAAGCAGTTTGCAGCTCAGTACCTCAGCAGGACAAAAAAAAAAATTGGGATTGCTTTTAAAAAAGCAGTTTGCAGAGCAGTGGGTAAACAGCAATGCAGCTGTCAGGAAGCCTTAGGCCTCTTTCACACATCAGTTTTTTGTCTTCAGGCGCGATCCGGCTTTTTTTTGTAAAACCGGATCCGGCAAAATGCAATGCCGGATCCGGTTTTTCCCCATTGACTTGCATTAGCGCCGGATCGTGCCGGATGGCATTGCGTTTCATCCGTTTTTTGCCGGATCCGGCAACTTGTTTCATTCCGGCGTCTGGAAAAAACGGCTACTGTAACGTTTTTTGTATCCGGCGAAAAAGCCGGAAGCGCCGGATCCGGCGCTTCCAGTTTTTTGCTACAATGAAAGTCTATGGGCGCCTGAATGCGCCGGATCCAGAAAAAGACGGATCCAGCCACCGGATCCGGTTTTTTTAAGTCTGCGCATGCTCAGATCCATTTGGCCAGCCGCCAGGAACAGAGACGGATCCAGCAAAAAAACGAATCCGTTTCTACAGTTCTCCAAAATTTATGCCGGATCCGTTTTTTCTAAAAAAAGCCGGATCCTGCCTGACGGCAAAAAACTGATGTGTGAAAGTAGCCTTAGAAGGCAGCCCAACAACCAACACCACTGATACACCACAATATAGCCTCCCCTTGCACTGCACACACAGTGACTGGTGTGTTGTACGGGCACAATCGCTAGCAGCAGAAGCAGTTTTTTTTTTTTCTTCCCTGCCTAACACTCTCCCTACAGAATCAGCAGCAACCTCTCCCTATGCTAAGATCGGCAGAAGATGGCGGTCGGCGTGCACGCCCTTTTATACCCCCTGTGATGCCCACCAAAGCAAGCCAATCACTTGCATGCCCTTCTGAAAGATGGTGGTGACCCGTGCCTATGTCATCACGTTGCCCACAGTGTCCGTGGATCCTGATTGGCTGAAAAAGAGCGCAAAACAAACTTTTGAAACGCGATTTTGGCGCGTAAGTCGCCGACCTCGTGGCTGACCTCATCCTAGGGTCGGGTTTCGTTTCATGAAACCCGACTTTGCCAAAAGTCGGCGACTTTTGAAATTTTTCCACCCGTTTCGCTCAACTCTACTCCTGACTGATATGGTGTATTTCTGAGAAAGATATGCACAGTGGTTAAAAATGGTAAATGCTAAGTTGTTGGAAAGTCATCCTGGCAAGCGTGAGCCAGAGGTATGGTGTATTAGTTAGTGCCTAGCAGGGAAAATCTTTGTTGTTTTACGGTTGCTGTATTGTTTGTTGCATTTTGGCTGAAAATAAGAGACCCGCGTTTCCTTTAAATGGACTCTTTCCATCTATGTCCCCACCATGCCACTCTACAATGCCCCTAGCGATATAACAATATAAATAAAAATATAAATTTGTATATTGTGAGATAATGAGGGGAATTATATGAGAGGGCCATTATGTATCCTCTAGAATGTGCTTATTATGAAGCATTTATGAAGCATATTGACCCACTGGAGAGCATTGTAATCACAGTCGCAAAATAAAAGAGACTGTGGATTTGATCAAACTATTTGACCAAGTCAGATTTAAGAAAACCTGAAATGGGCTTTTATTTTTGGAGAGATCTGCAGGATGGTAGTGGGGTGGGTCTCTTCTTCCTCTCTGGATTTTGTAAGCGGCCCATGTCCACAATTCACATTTAAATTTGAGTTGAGGTTTGGATGTGACATTTTGTGTTTTGCTAGCAGCAGTGTAGGAAGCTTTGTGCAGGAAAGGTTTGTGTAAGTCTGAACACAGGCCAGAGCCAGTAAGCAAAGCACAGACGCACACACGTGGGATACACTGATGGGCAATCAGGCTGCGATCCAAAGGAAACAGTTGCCCTTTTTTTGTTGTAAGTTGCCAAAGTAAAGACTTTTAAGTTGGATTAACCTGGGTCCCTGCCTCTTTACCGCTGCATTACATATGGTGGAGAATGCCGGCAGTGTGAACTGAGGCATGTGTAGTGTGAATATAAAAATGGCTATTTTGAGTCTATATTGAAATATACAGAATGCATTCACACCATTACAAAGCAGCATTTCTGGTCATACATTTACAGACAGACAGACAATGCTCATAGAGACGCAATCCTGATTACTGTTTACTTATTATCTGAAGCCCTTTCACCTCACAAACAGTTCTAAGTTTCTATATGGTTGTTGTTTGTTATTGTAAAACATGAAGGTTTATTTAACCTCTGTCTGGTGGATTATCTAATCCTTGTTGGCTTTTCTCATTGTTTGATGTTCGCCTGGTATCTCAGTTTGATGTTGTTTTGAAAGCTGGCCACTGGATGGGTAAGGTGAAATCAGAGTTACAAATAGTGCAAATCACTATATAAGGCCAGAGAAACATGACTAAGACAGAAGCAAAAATTGGGGTACCTGTGCGTGTACAGTGTACTTTGCATTTTTCCTGTTAAAAACCATTCTGTTGCTGCCCAAGACAGCGATGTGCATCGCACAACACCCACTCCCTCTCCCATTGGTTCCTATTTACATAACCACCTTCCTCTCTTTGGATGACACCACTCCCTGAAGAAGGCAGACACAGAAACACGCGTCGGGGTAGGGCGCATCCTGGGGATCCCGCTCTTACAAGGCACAAGGTATTGGGCACATTGCTGGACATGCTTATTTATGGTCTGAAACACTAATATATGCTATATCTATCATTGAGTCAATATCCATAGTATTAGAAATGTCCATTTCTGATTGTGTGAACCCCTGCTGGGTACTATATATGCAGAGCACAAGTAACTGAGTATATTGTTGGACATGCTTTCTTATATTATTTTATTCGCCATTGTGAACATATTTCTATTATTGGGCATGTTGGATTTTTATCATACTAGTTGCTATTCAGCATATACTGCATACTTTTTTGACAATAACACGTTAGTCACACATGATTGCACTTCTGTGTTACTTTTTTGAGCGCAGTTTACATTTGCACTTGTAACCTTGCTTAAAAAACCTTTTTCCTTGTGTTTCCATTTTCTTTTCTTTTTGCAATTTTGCACTTTGTATAAATATTGCTTTTTTGCACATAATGGCATTTTTTGCCTATTTTTGCACAAGCACTTTATACATGTTTGCACATTATATGTAAATACTTACTAGTATAATAATTATCCTTTGCTTAGTCAATAGCATTTTTCAGTGATTATAACTAGTGTTGAGCATTCCGATACCGCAAGTATCGGGTATCGGCCGATACTTGCTGTATCGGAATTCCGATACCGACTTCCGATATTTTTTCAATATCGGAATTCGGCATCGGAATCGGAAGTTCAAAGTTGATTGACAGACTGACGTCATCATGATGCGCGGTGTGTGCGCATCATGATGTGCCGTCATTTCGGGCCTTCCGGGGGTCTCTGCCGGCCTGCCGGGGGGCTGTGCCGGCCTGCCGGGGGGCTGTGTGGACTGCCCGGGGTCTGTACCGGCCTGCCGGGGGGCTGTGCCGGCCTGCCGGTGGTCTGTGCACCCTGTGGGGGTCTGTACCGGCCTGCCGGGGGGCTGTGCCGGCCTGCCGGTGGTCTGTGCACCCTGTGGGGGTCTGTACCGGCCTGCCGGGGGGCTGTGCCGGCCTGCCGGTGGTCTGTGCACCCTGTGGGGGTCTGTACCGGCCTGCCAGGGGGCTGTGCCGGCCTGCCGGGGGGTTGTGCTGATGTCCGGGGGTCTGTGCAAGCATCGTCCGATGGGACTACAAGTCCCATCGGGCGATGCCTGCTACCATGACAGTGATTGACACATTAGCCAATGATGGGACAGTAGTAGTCCCATCATCCGGCTAATGTGTTAAATGTTAAAAAAAAAAAAAAAAATACTACATACATACTACATGCATGCTACATACATACTACATATATACTACATACATACTACATACATACTACATGCATGCTACATACATACTACATGCTACATACATACTACATGCATGCTACATACATACTACAGGCTACATACATACTACATACATACTACATACATGCATGTAGTATATATGTAGTATGTATGTAGCATGTAGTATGTATGTAGCATGCATGTAGTATGTATGTAGCATGCATGTAGTATGTATATGGTATGTATGTAGCATGTAGTATGTATGTAGCATGCATGTAGTATATATGTGTTATGTATGTGGTATGTATGTAGCATGCATGTAGCATGCATGTAGTATGTATGTAGTATGTATGTAGTATATATGTAGTATGTATGTAGCATGTAGTATGTATGTAGCATGCATGTAGTATATATGTAGTATGTATGTAGCATGTAGTATGTATGTAGCATGCATGTAGTATATATGTAGTATGTAGCATGTAGTATGTATGTAGCATGCATGTAGTATATATGTGTTATGTATGTAGCATGTAGCATGCATGTAGCATGCATGTAGTATGTATGTAGTATATATGTGGTATGTATGTAGCATGCAGTATGTATGTAGCATGCATGTAGTATATATGTAGTATGTATGTTGCATGTAGTATGTATGTAGTATGAATGTAGCATGTATGTAGTATGTAGTATGAATGTAGCATGTATGTAGTATGCATGTTGTATGTATGTAGCATGTAATTTTTTTTTTTTTTTACATTTAACACATTAGCCGGACGATGGGACTACTACTGTCCCATCATTGGCTAATGTGTCAATCACTGTCATGGTAGCAGGCATCGCCCGATGGGACTTGTAGTCCCATCGGACGATGCCTGCACAGACCCCCGGAGCCTGCACAGACCACCGGCAGGCCGGCACAGCCCCCCGGCAGGCCGGCACAGCCCCCCGGAGCCTGCACAGCCCCCCGGCAGGCCGGCACAGCCCCCCGGCAGGCCGGCACAGCCCCCCGGAGCCTGCACAGACCACCGGCAGGCCGGCACAGACCACCGGAGCCTGCACAGACCCCCTGGCAGGCCGGCACAGCCCCCCGAAAGGCCCGTACAGACCCCAGAGAGGCTGTACAAGGGCAGGAAAGGGTTTTTCTTATTCCGATACCGGAAGTCCCATAGACTTGAATGGGACTTCCGGTATCGGAATCGGCGATACCGATACTTTTTTTAAAGATCGGCCGATACCATCCGATACGATACTTTGAAGTATCGGACGGTATCGCTCAACTCTAATTATAACATATTTTATTAAGCCATATTATGTTCTGAGAAATGTGACCCCCAGTGTTGCCCTTCTTTTGGTATTTGTTCCCACCACCACCCCCCCTTCTGTATTTCAATAAATGATATCAATTTTATTGGACATTTCTTTCGGGTTTTTCTCGTCGTGTAATTATTTATTTTCCAATTGTCCACTGTTGTTTCCATTTGTCCATTCGGGCATTACTTAGGTTATTCATTATTTACATCTCTACATTAATGCACATTTTCTATTTTTGATATGCACTTTTGACCTTGGCATTTTCTGACTTAATCTACCATTAACCTGTGCCTAAACAAATGGTAAAGGAGGGAAACAGGAGGGCAAGTGAAAGACAAGGACAAGAGAAGAAAAAAGAAAACAAATTGCAAACCATATATGATTAAAAACCATATTTCCCAGGAAAATTCTCCTGGCCCAGGGTTACGTGTGGACCTAACTGAACACACCAGGAATGCAAACAAGGCAGCATAATCCTAGGAGAGTTATCTGTGGAAACAGGGCCCAGTATTTGGTCTGAGTAATAGCCAGAGAGAAAGAGAAAATAAAGTCTCTCGTCTCAATACCCGGCACTGCCACCGGCGGATTGGACCGCAGTGTTCAGCTGCATAGAAATACATGCAGCTGCACACTCCGGTCCCAACTGTCAGCGGCAGTGCCATGTATTGAGGTGGGAGACTCACATGAGTTTCTCGCATTGCAATCGCAAGTGTGACCCCGGCCTAAAGTGTCTATTTGGCCAGATAAATGCTGCAAATCCTGTCTCATAAGCTGGAGTCACACTAGCAATTTTAAAATCGGTCCAGTTTTGATGCAGGAGATTCAGATGAGTGTAATTCAAGTGTAATGCATTTTTTATTCGAGTACAATACGATTTTACACATCTAGCATCTGATTTACATCCAAAGGTAGTGTGATTGCTATCCGACTTCAAAGCGATTTTAACATGAGCTTTTACATAGAGAAATTCTATACTTAGTAACCAGCATAGGCTATGCAGATAGCTGGGGGCTGATATTAATAGCCTAGACAGGGGCCAAGGATACTGCCTCCCCAGGCTGAAAACATCAGCTCTCAGCTACCCCAGAAAAGGCGCATCTCTAAGATGTGCCAATTCTGGCACTTAGCCTCGCTCTTCTCACTTGCCCTGTAGCATTGGCAAGTGGGATGATAGTTGGGGTGGGTTGATGTCACCATTGTATTGTCAGGTGACATCAAGCCTCCATTACTAACCCCATAGTCACATTGTATGAAAACACAGACACCCAGAAAAAAGTCCTTTAATTGAAAGAATGACAGACTCATTTAATAATGCTATTTAAACCATACTTACAACCTCGCCCATTCCCCCTGATGCTCTTGTCATCTGAAGCAGAGTTTAAAAAAACAAGCAACAATATTCCTCAGCTTTACGCAGAGATGCTGCTAATCCATTTGTCCCATGATGGGTTTATCTAACTTTCACACTACTCAATTTAGGGAACTTACCTTAAAGGGGTGTTTGTTAATGTTACCATCTGTAATGGGGTTGCTCAAGAGCCAGGAGAAGACACCAGGTTTCCACACTTTTCACTCAATGAGGTGCTGCTGTATCAGGTGACTAAACTAATTAGAGGGGAAATCATGGAGCAGCTGTTGGTTCCAGGTTCCTGTCGGTGGAGAGTTTTAGACATGACCCATTCGCATGTTTTGGGGAGACATCTGGGTGTAAATAAACTCAGGACAGGATAATGATAAGGATCTATTGGCCCATATGCTACTGAGAGATCCTAAATTATTGTAGGTCCTGCTCCACCTGCCAGGTAACCTTTCACTCTTACCACTTCTGAAGTCCACTAGTCTGGTTACCTGTTATAGAGGTCCATTTGAGACCTAGTAGGTCCCCTAGTTAAGTCTGCACAGGGACATCAATACATACTGGTGGTCATGAACTATGCGACCCATTACCCAGAGGTGGTTCCATGAGGAACTAGCACATCAAAATCTAGTCTGAACAGGTGCATACCAAAAAACAGCTATTTACATGTACAATATACAAATTAACCCATTCATTCAGACATTAGCCTTGGAGAGGATTTCACACTGGTCAGGGACCCATCAGACTCATGAGGCAACGTCAAGTTGGTTGATAGGCAGACATTATTTGGCTAAATTTCGTGCAAAGCGTCTCAGGTCATTTTCATGTATTTTTCCTAATATTCTGAAGCCATTTTTGCTGATCATGTTTCATATATTTCACATTGACATGCTTTAACACGATTGAGTGCAACCATCTTCGTATATTGTACTCGTTAGCACCAGAGCTTGTCCATATTTTTTCTAGGACCGGCCTGCCAAAGGAGATTTTGATGGACCAATGGGCTCCCTTCATGAGCAAGGAGATGAAGGAGCTGTGTATTGTCCTCCAGATTGCCCAGCTGTGAACCTTCATCAACCATCTGAAGATGGACAGCCTAGTGGAGAGCGCCTCAATAAGACCTTAAAGGCTATGCTCAAGAATGCCATTGAGAATAATGGTCGAGACAGGGATTATCTGCTTTTGTTCCTGCTCTTCTTTGTCATGGAAATTCCTCAAGCCTCCACTGATTTCTTTAAGTTTGAGCTCCTATATGTTTGACATGCTCAAGCGCTCCTGGATATCGTGAAGAACACATGGAAAGCTGAGGTCACACCCCACTGGAGCATCACAGAGCACGTCACCCAGATGCAGAAGAAAATGGCGAAAGTGAATTCTATCATGAAGGTGCATCTCTTCCAGGCACAGGAGGCACATGCAAGGGGGTATAAATGATAAATGAGGCTGAGGCAGTTCCAACCTGGGGATCACGTACTGGTGCTTATCCCAATGGTCAAGAGCAAGTTCCTGGCCAAGTGGAAAAGCCCTTACGAGGTGGTGGAAAAACTGGGCTAGGTTAATAACAAGGTCCACCAGCCAAGATGAAGGAAACCTCACCAAGTGTACCACATGAACTTCCAAAAGCCGTGGTGAGATTTGTAACCGCTGGAAGCCCCTTGCCTGGGAGCTTGTCTTGAAGCCAAATTTGAGGCTGTCATGATTCTAGAGACTTTCGCCAGTTCAGAAGCAACAGTGTCAAGAACTGCTACAGTGGAACCATAACCTATTCTCGGAATTGTCAGGGCGCAGACAGGTGGTAGAGCATGACGTTTTGATAGAACTGCATTAAAGGGGGAATCTTAATTATGATTCTCAATGTATGCCGTGATATAATATCAAATGAGGTGATAGAGAATGATAGACCTCAGTGTAATAGAAGAGTCTAAAGGCTTGTGATCGAGTCCTATCATCCTCATGCCGAAGTCCAACGGTGAGTGGCGAATTAGTAATGACTTCCGCAGGCGGAATGAAGTGTCTAAGTTTGATGCATAACCGATGCCCGGCGTCGATGAACCCATTGAGGGGCTTGGACCTGCAAGGAACATTACTACCCTAGACCTGATGAAGGGCTACTGGCAAATCCCCATGTCCTGGAGAGCCAAAGAGAAGACTGCTTTCTTGACACCTGATGGATGTTTTCAATTTACTATACTATAATGCCTTTCGGACTACAGGGTTGCCCCATCCACCTTTCAGAGGGCTATGGATTGGAACCTAGCTTCACATAACTAGTATGCCACAGCCTACCTTGATGACATAGCGATCTTCAGCCGAGACTGGGGTAGTCATCTACCAAAAGAACAGGCAATTCTGGATGCTCTGAGGAAGGCGGGGTTTACCATACATAAAAAAAGTGTCATGGGGAAGGAAGATTCATATATGAAAAAATTAAATTGACTCTAAGGGACAAAGAGTGCGTACATATAACCCTAAAAACTAATATTTTAATAATATATTTCCAAAAGACACCTAGAAAAACTATAAAGTGCTCAGCATCAGAATAATCTGGTCTGGATAGTCAGATGCAAATAGAGGATGTGAAACAAATAAAACGTATCCAACAACCATCACTTATTCTTCCTCTTTTAATATATACTGCTCAAAAAAATAAAGGGAACACTATTCCATTTTCAACAGGTTGATTGTGTTCCCTTTATTTTTTTGAGCAGTATATACAACCCCTGGCAAAAATTATGGAATCACCGGCCTTGGAGGATGTTCATTCAGTTGTTAAATTTTGTAGAAAAAAAGCAGCTCACAGCCAAAAAACTAAAGTAATTTCAAATGGTCACTTTCTGGCTTTAAGAAACACTAAAAGAAATCTAGAACAAAAAATATGGTAGTCAGTAATGGTTACTTTTTTTAACCAAGCATAGGGGAAAAATTATGGAATCACTCAATTCTGAGGGAAAAATTATGGAATCATGAAAAACAAGCAAACAAACATTCCAACACATCACTAGTATTTTGTTGCACCACCTCTGGCTTTTATACCACCTTGCAGTCTCTGAAGGAACATCCTCCAAAGCCGGTGATTCCATAATTTTTGCCACCAGTTGTATATATAATTAGCAGTGTATCAATTAGATAGCAGAGACTTTTCAAAAGAGACAGCTGCATTATATTTGGTTGTGGATGTATACCCAGGTGTACCACTAACAGCCTATGAATCACTTTGATGTCTGCATCACCACCCTGCCTAGCAGCGGAGTTTGGCACCCTAGATAGTGAGGTTTTGGTGCCCCTGCTCCATGGTGTCTCACCATCACTCTTCCTAAGTTTCCCTGATATAACAGATACTACTAAAGGATTTTAGACTAGACATAAATAAACTAAAAGGAAAGAGGGGGAAATTTTTTTTAAACATATTTGGACATAGCATAAATCACTTATCTTTTAGATACTTGTTACTAGATAGCAAAACAATGGGCTTATGACAATCACAGCATCTATACCTCATTCCAATATGAATTCTGGCCTCCTGATGACCCATAAAGGGAGAAACGCATTGAGGAAGAAGCATGAAACCTATCTCCAGTGACATGCATATAAATGATAAGTGACTTTTGCAGTATGTGATATCTTTTGATTATTTTTCTCCCTCTCCTTTTACTAGATAGTTGATTTATGTCTAACATAGGATCCTTTAGTAGTATCTGTGGTATCAGGGACACTTAGGGAGTGTGATGGTCTGACGCCGGGGAACAGGGGCTCCAAATCCTGGCCATCTAGGATGCCTACCTCAGCTTCAAAGCAGGGTGGTGATGCGGACATCTCAGGGATTCATAGACCGTGAGTGATAAACCTGGGCATATGTCACTTCACAACTAAATATAATACTATAACGCTGTCTCTTTTGAATAGTGTCTGCTATCCTTATGATACACTGCTAATTACATACTGTATATATATAGAGAAAAAGAGACAGAGTATGTGGTAGTTGTTGGATACATTTTATTTGTTTCATATCCTCTAGCCAGAATAGATTCTTCTGATATTGTGCACTTTAGGGTTTATCTAGATGTCTTTTAGAAATACATTATTAAAATATTAGTTTTTAAGGAGTATACAGTGCCTTGCAAAAGTATTCGGCCCCCTGGAACTTTTCAACCTTTTTCCACATATCATGCTTCAAACATAAAGATACCAAATGTAAATTTTTGGTGAAGAATCAACAACAAGTGGGACACAATTGTGAAGTTGAACGAAATTTATTGGTTATTTTAAATTTTTGTGGAAAGTCAAAAACTGAAAAGTGGGGCATGCAATATTATTCGGCTCCTTTAACTTAATACTTTGTTGCGCCACCTTTTGCTGCGACTACAGCTGCAAGTCTCTTGGGGTATGTCTCTATCAGTTTTGTACATCGAGAGACTGAAATTCTTGCCCATTCTTCCTTGGCAAACCGCTCGAGCTCAGTGAGGTTTGATGGAGATCGTTTGCGAACAGCAGTTTTCAGCTCTTTCCACAGATTCTCAATTGGATTCAGGTCTGCACTTTGACTTGGCCATTCTAACACTTGGATACGTTTATTTGTGAAACATTCCATTGTAGATTTTGCTTTATGTTTGGGATCATTGTCTTGTTAAAAGACAAATCTCCGTCCCAGTCTCAGATCATTTGCAGACTCCAACAGGTTTTCTTCAAGAATGGTCCTGTATTTGGATCATCCATCTTCCCATCAATTTTAACCGTCTTCCCTCTCCCTGCTGAAGAAAAGCAGGCCCAAACCATGATGCTGCCACCACCAGTGGGGATGGTGTGTACAGGGTGATGAGCTGTGTTGCTTTTACGCCAAACATATCGTTTGGCATTGTTGCCAAAAAGTTCGATTTTGGTTTCATCTGACCAGAGCACCTTCTTCCACATGTTTGGTGTGTCTCCCAGGTGGCTTGTTGCAAACTTTAAGCAATACTTTTTATGGATATCTTTGAGAAATGGCTTTCTTCTTGCCACTCTTCCATAAAGGCCAGATTTGTGCAGTGTACGACTGATTGTTGTCCTTTGGACAGACTGTCCTACCTCAGCTGTAGATCTCGGAAGTTCATCCAGAGTGATCATGGGCCTCTTGGCTGCATCTCTGATCAGTCTTCTCCTTGTTTGAGATGAAAGTTCAGAGGGACGGCCGGGTCTTGGTAGATTTGCAGTTGTATGATACTCCTTCCATTTCAATATGATCGCTTGCACAATGCTCCTTGGGATGTTTAAAGTTTGGGAAATCATTTTGTATCCAAATCCGGCTTTAAATTTCTCCACAACAGTATCAAGAACGTCCCTGTTGTGTTCCTTGGTCTTCATGATGCTCTCTGTGCTTTAAACTGAACCCTGAGACTATCATAGAGCAGGTGCATTTATAAGTAGACTTTATTACACACAGGTGGATTATATTTATCATCATTAGTCATTTAGTACAACATTGGATCATTCAGAGATCCACAATGAACTTCTGGAGTGAGTTTGCTGCACTGAAAGTAAAGGGGCCAAATAATATTGCACGCCCCACTTTTCAGTTTTTGAATTTCCACAAAAATTTAAAATAACCAATAAATTTCATTCAACTTCACAATTGTGTTCCACTTGTTGTTAATTCTTCACCAAAAGTTTACATTTGGTGGCTTTATGTTTGAAGCATGATATGTGGGAAAAGGTTGAAAAGTTCCAGGGAGCTGAATACTTTCGTAAGGTACTGTATGTACGCACATGGGGATGGAAGAGGCCAAGTTCTTAGGCCACATTGTGGGGAGAGGTGAAATCAAACCAAAACTAAAGAAGGTTGAGGCAATCCAGAAATGCTTTCCAAGAATCAAGTGAGAGAGTTTCTTAGTATTGTGGGATATTCCTAACATATGTCAGGTAATTTAACACATTCAGGACCTACAAATGAAACCTTTAGCAGCTGACACAATGTAACAGAAACACGCTGTGAAAAAACAGTAAATTAACCCCTTAACGTCCACCGATACACCTTTTAACGGTGGTAATTAAGGGTTAAGGGTACTTAAACCACAGCACCGTTAATTCACAGCACTGTGGAGAAATTAAATACCACCCCCCAGCATCAAATTTTCTCCAGGGTCTCAGCTGCCGGGGGTAGCCGAGACCCCAGATAACATGATTCGAGTCGGTATTTACCGACCCTGCTTTTATGATCACCCTTATTAACCCTATAACGGCAATCTAAAAAAATAGCGATTTTGCATTTAATTTCTCTCTCCTCTAATGTGATCGCACATCAGAGGAGAGAGAAATAGGATCCCTGATCCCCCAGGTGCCTCCTAGTAACCCCCCCCCCGTTTATCACCCCCTTAGTTAATTACATATAATAAAATACAAAAAATATATTTATTTTCAATTTTCCATTAGGTTAGAGTTAGAATTAGGGTTAGAATTAGGGTTAGAATTAGGGTTAGGGTTAGAATTAGGGTTAGGGTTGGAATTAGGGTTAGGATTAGAATTAGGGTTAGAATTAGGGTTAGGGATTAGCATTAGGGTTAGGGTTGGGATTAGGATTAGGGTTAGGATTAGGGGTGTGTTGGGGTTATTGTTGGAGCAAGAATTGGTGGGTTTCCACTATTTAACAACTTTGGGGGTCTAATTTCTCCTGTTACCCTTGGGAAAATAAAAAAATTGGGGGCTAAAATAATCACTTTTGTGGAAAAATTTTCTTTTTATTTTCACGGCTTTGCATTATAAACTACTGTGAAGCACTTGGCAGTTCAAAGTGCTCACCACACACCAAGATAAGCTCCTTAGGGGGTCTAGTTTCCAAAATGGGGTCACTTGTGGGGGGTTTCTACTGTTTAGGCACATCAGGGGCTCTGCAAACGCAACATGACGCCCGCAGAACAATCCATCAAAGTCTGCATTCCAAAATAGCGTTTCTTCCCTTCCGAGCTCTCCCATGTGCCCAAACAGTGGTTCCCCCCACACATGGGGTATTAGCATACTCAGGACAAACTGCACAACAACTTTTGTGGTCCAATGTCTCCTGTTATCCTTGGGAAAATAAAAATAGAGGGCTAAAAAATCATTTTTGAAGATAAAAAATGATTTTTTATTTTCACGGCTCTGCGTTATAAACTTCTGTGAAGAACTTTGGGGTTCAAAGTGCTCACCAGACATCTAGATAAGCTCCTTCAGGGGTCTAGTTTCCAAAATGGGGTCACTTTTGGGGGGTTTTCACTCTTTAGGCACATCAGGGGCTCTGCAAACACAACATGATGCCCGCAGAACATTCCATCAAAGTCTGCATTCCAAAATGGCATTCCTTCCCTTCCGAGCTCTTCCATTTGCCCAAACAGTGGGGTATGGGCGTACTCAGGACAAATTGCACAACAACTTTGGGGGTCTAATTTCTCCTGTTACCCTTGGAAAAATAAAAATATGGGGGCGAGAAGGTCATTTTTGGGAAAAAAATGATTTTTTATTTTCACGCCACTACGTTATAAACTTCTGTGAAGCAATTGGAGGTTCAAAGTGCTCACCACAGATCTAGATAAGTTCCTTAAGGGGTCTAGTTTCCAAAATGGGGTCACTTCTTGGGGGTTTCCATTGTTTAGGCATATCAGGGGCTCTCTGAACGCAACATGGTGTCCGATCTCAATTCCAGACAATTCTGCGCTGAAAAAGTCAAATGGTGCTAATTCCCTTGCGAGCTCTGCCGTGCACCCAAAAGGTGTTTTACCCCCACATATGGGGTATCGGCATAATCAGGAGAAATTGCACAACATATTTTGTGGTTCATTTTCTCCTTTAGCACTTGTGAAAATAAAAAAAATTGGTTCTGAAAGGGGTCTAGTTTTTAGAATTGTGTCACTTTTAGGTATTTTCTGTCATGTACACCCCTCAAAATGACTTTAACCCCTTCGCACCCGAGCCTGTTTTTGCCTTCATGACCGGGCCAATTTTTTCAATTCTGACCAGTGTCACTTTATGAGGTCATAACTCTAGAACGCTTCAATGGATCCTACTGATTCTGACACTGTTTTCTCATGACATATTGTACTTCATGATGGTAGTAAAGTTTTTTAGATATGATCTGCGCTTATTTGTTAAAAAAATAAAAATTTGGCGAAAATTTAGAAAATTTTGCAATTTTCAAACTTTTAATTTTTATGCCCTTAAATCAGAGAGTGATATCGCACAAAATAGTTAATAAATAACATTTCCCACATGTCTACTTTACATCTGCACAATTTTGGAAACATAATTTTTTTTTTTTTAGGAAGTTATAAGGGTTAAAAGTTGACCAGCGATTTCTCATTTTTACAACAAAATTTGCAACACCATTTTTTTTAGGGACCACCTCACATTTGAAGTGAGTTTGGGGGGTCAATATGACAGAAAATACCCAAAAGTGACACCATTCTAAAAACTGCACCTCTCAATGTACTCAAAACCACATTCAAGAAGTTTATTAACCCTTCAGGTGCTTCACATGAATGAATGGAATATGGAAGGAAAAAATAAACATTTAACTTTTTTTCACAAACTTTTTACTTCAAAACCATTTTTTTTATTTTCACAAGTGTAAAAAGAGAAAATGAACCAAAAATTTTTTTGTGCAATTTCTCCCGAATACGCCAATACCCCATATGTGGGGCTAAACCACTGTTTGAGCACACGGCAGAGCTCAGAACGGAAGGAGTGCCATTTGACTTTTTCAATGCAGAATTGGCTGGAATTGAGATCGGATGCCATGTCGCATTTGGAGAGCCCCTGATGTACCTAAACAGTGGAAACCCCCCACAAGTGACCCCATTTTGGAAACTAGACCCCTTAAAGAACTTATCTAGATGTGTCGTGAACACTTTGAACCCCCAAGTGCTTCACAGAAGTTTATAACGTAGAGCCATGAAAATAAAAAATCATTTTTTTTCCATAAAATGATCTTTTAGCCCCCAATTTCTTATTTTCACAAGGGTAACAGGAGAAATTGGACCCCAAAAGTTGTTGTCCAATTTGTCCTGAGTACGCTGATACCTCATATGTGGGAGAAAACTACTGTATGGGCACACGTCGGGGCTCGGAAGGGAAGTAGTGACGTTCTGAAATGCAGACTTTGATGGAATGGTCTGCGGGTGTCATGTCGCGTTTGCAGAGCCCCTGATGTACCTAAACAGTGGAAACCCCCCACAAGTGACCCCATTTTGGAAACTAGACCCCCCAAGGAACTTATCTAGATGTGTGGTGAGCACTTTGAACCCCCAAGTGTTTCAGTAAAGTTTATAATGTAGAGGCGTGAAAATAAAAAAATCATTTTTTTTCCACAAAAATTATCTTTTAGTCCCCAATTTTTATTTTCACAAGGGTAACAGGAGAAATTGGACCCTAAGAGTTGTTGTCCAATTTGTCCTGAGTACGCTTGTACCCCATATGTGGGAGAAAACTACTGTTTGGGCACACGGTGGGGCTCAGAAGGGAAGTAGTGACATTCTGAAATGCAGACTTTGATGGAATGGTCTGTGGGCGTCATATTGCATTTACAGAGCCCCTGATGTACCTAAACAGTGGAAACCCCCAATTCTAATTCCAACCCTAACCCCAACACACCCCTAACCCTAATCTCAGCCCTAACCATAACCCTAACCACAAACCTAACACCAACACACCCATAACCTTAATCCCAGCCCTAGCCCTAACCATAGCCCTAACCCTAACCCTAGCCCTAGCCCTAACCCTAACCCTAGCCCTAACCTGTGTGCCTGCTTTTTTTTCTTTACTTTTTTTTCTTTTTGTGACAAGATCGCTGCCCTGCGATCTGACTCATAGTAATGCCACTTCTCCTCTGATCTCACACTGACAGATGATCAGAGGTGAAGCAGCGTTACTATGTGACAAGATCGCTGCCTGGCACATAATAACGCAACTTCTCCTGGAAGTTCAGACCAATCAGGTCTCGATGACGTCGGGGGTCCCAGCATGCATTGTGCACCGGGATCCCCGCGTTATAAGGTATGTGGGGGTCCCGGGGGGCACAAAACCGCCGACAGTAGATAAAAGTCGGCGTTGCACAAACCCCAGCAAGCGCCAACGTTTATCTACAGTGGGCGGTCGTGAAGCGGTTAAATATGATGTGGTCCCAAAAAAAAAGGCTTTGTAAATTTTGTTGTAAAAATGAGTAATCGCTGGTCAAATTTTAACCCATTAACTTCCTAACAAAAAAAAATTTGTTTCCAAAATTGTGCTGATATAAAGCAGACATGTGGGCAATGTTATTTATTAAGAAATTTGTGTGACACATCTCTCTGATTTAAGGGCATGAAAATTTTAATCTTGAAAATAGCAAAATGTTCAAAATTTTCACCACATTTCTGTTTTTCCATAACTAAACACAAGTCATATAGAATAAATTTTACCAATAACATGAAGTAAAATATGTCACGAAAAAACAGTTTCAGAATCAGTGGGATCCGTTAAAGCATTCCAGAGTTATAACCTCATAAAATGACCGTGGTCAGAATTGTAAAAATTGGCCTGGTCATTAAGCAGCAAAATGGTTCTGTCACTAAGTGGATAAAAAACATAAATGCTCACAAATACAACAATATATAAAAACACATGAAAAAATATCAACAGTAATGAAACATGATCTCATTTCTTTTGTTAAGACCATTCGGATATCTCATTACCAGATTACAAATCCAAAACGCCTCTCGTGTTAATAAGCGTCTTTTTATATCTCCCCCTTTTTTAAAGCTTTTTATTTGTTCAATACCAGAAATTATTAAAGATGAAATACTACCATTGTGATGTGAGATAAAATGCTTTGAAGCCATAGATATATTACGAGATATATGTTTTTATATATTGTTTTATTTGTGAGCATTTATGTTTTTTAATTTACTGCTTGTTCACAGCATGTTTCTGTTACATTGTGTCAGCGGCTAAATGTTTCACTTGTAGGTCCTGAATGTGTTAAATCACCTGACATATGGTAGGAATCAGGTTAACTCATGCTTAACTGTGGACGAGATCTCTAAGATCAAAACGCGTAGCTAAACTGTCAGTTCTCTGTGCACTTCCACTATATTATGAGGATTTTTGCCTGAAACACTATGTTTTAATTATTTATCAATAAATGATTAAGTTTTTAGGAGCTGGAACAACAACCTTTGTTTCTTCCATTCACACTGTCCCTCTGAATGCTATCCCCCATAACCTGCCACTCTAAATACTGTCACCCACAAGATGCTTACTTTCTATACTGTCCCACACACTGCTCCCTTCAAAAATGTCGCACAAACACTGCCAGTCTTCAAACTGTCCCTCACAGGCTGCCCACTCTCCATACTGTTCGCCATGTTGCACTTCCTAATAGTGTCTGCAATGCTCTTCCCTTCCCCATACTGTCCCCCACAAGCTGGTCCTCTTCATGCTACCTCTTACACTTTCAGATGCTATCCTCTACCCCTTACCCATACTGTCCTCCACAAGCTGTCCACTCTCATATTGTCTCCTACATTCTCACCCCTCTCCATGTTGTCCAAGTCAGATGCTGCACATCTCCAAACTGTCCTCCAGATACCTCTTTGTATTTTTTCTCCCATACTGTCCTCCACAAGCTGAATCTCTTCACAGTGTCTTCCCCAAGCTGGCCCTATCCATAGTGTCTTCCGCAAGCCATCCACTCTCCATACTACCCCCCAAATTGCTTTTCACAAGCTGCTGTCTCTCACATTTCTCCTTCCATTTGGACTCTATTTCCTTACTGCCCCATCACACTAAAATCTTTCCCCATTTACAATAACAGTATACTTTATCTTCAGGTCTTATGGAGTTCTTACCTTATTGTCATCTTTGACACCCCTGGGACACAGTTGAAACCTCAGCAGTATGATAAGATTGTATATATGACTCTGCTCAGTGTTACTCTATGGGGCAGCTCACATCTGCGATTATTTTCGCATGCGGTTCACTCGCTCTCTTATAACTCTATGGGTATGAGTGACACAACTCACAGCACTCAGATATCAGTATACACCAACGCCGGTAGCAGAGGAAATGGAGAAATTAATTTCTCAGCCTCCACTGCAGCTGTGCTCCGATCCTCTCTGTGTGAGAGGATTGGAGCACAGTAGCATGACACTCAGATCATGTTGGCAGCAGAACAGGAGCCAAGGGTCATTTGCATATCACATACAATGTTCTTGTATCAGATGTGATACACTGGTGTGACTCCAGCCTTAAATGTAATGTTTTAACCTCTACATACCAAGGCAGATGCTGGAACCCTCCCCCCCTCTCCTTCATTCCTAGTTTAAGAGGTCTTGGGATTTCAGTGTGAATGGCGTCTACCAAAAGATTTGTCGAGGACCAGATGGGAGATGGTGAGGAGCAGAAGGGCCAGATAGGCGAGTACTAGGATTTTTTTTTTTAAATGACTTTTTGATTCGACATTAAGTTTCAGAAAACTGGCTGTCTTTCTTCTGAATCTGCACAGAAGAGAGTCTGAATTTTGGCGAATGTGAATGTTTGTAAAATTTGAGTAAAATTCAAATTCCACTTGGATATATTAGCTCATCTCTAGTCTCTAGTCATCACCAAGATTTCCCCTATCTATAGGATAGGTAGTAATATGCCTGACTGGAGATTACCTTTTAAGCAGTAAATATGAATTTGTGCTGCATCTTTTTGAGCTGAGTCTGAGGGAAACATGCAGATCTCTAAAATAACAAAAATATCAACATTTGTTACTCTTTGGTCTGCGCTAAACATGCACTGTTTATATTCTTGTCATATTCTTGTATTAATTGAACTTTTTACAACTTACCAATCCTGACATCAAACATGTATTTATTTATTTTATCTTAACGTGTTAGATTTTTTAAAATAAGTACCCTTGGGTGAAAGGTTAGGTTGACTCAGTAAGTTTAGTACCTTCAAAGAATAACTTGTAGCTTCAAATAATCAGGTTATTCTCTACCTAAATTCTTTACTTTGACTATGAATAAAATCTGTACAAAAGAAAAATAATACGTTGCACAATTATTTTACTGGTTTCTTGCTATTATGATCACCCACTGAGTACATTATTATATGCTGAGATGACATGTAGAGTTTCAAATATAACAATTATGTCACTCTGTCAACATCCCAGTAAAAAATTTCTATGAACCTGTCAGAGGACAAATTTCATCAGTAAGACCTCCTCACTGCCTGACGGAATCTGTATAGAAGTATTGTACTTGAGTAGTCTGCAAATGATTGTACAGATAGCTTTGAAATACTGCATAATGTATAAGTCAGTGTCTTATGTTACTTTGATTGGAGTCTTACTGGACTCCTATTATTCATACATTCATAAGGAAATAAGTCATACAAAGAAGATGTATGACCAACCGCTATTTTCACTTTTTACTTTCACCATGCTTTTTGTTCCCTTTTGTTCATTCAGTTTATGCAAATTATTATTACATTGCTTTAGTTTAAGTACATGTTAGGTCTGGACAGTGATCATCTTTAGGGTATAGGGTGTGATGGACATGACATAATATCTGAAGAATGTGACTAAAAATGTATCTAATATATAATGCTAATTAATCAGAAAGAAATGCAAATAACTGTTTTGAAGAAAGGTTGAATATGTATATAGTGATATATGCAGTAAAATTCAGCCATGGATTTTCTCACATGATATGCATTACATTTTCTAAAATTTTTAAACATGGTGCTGTGATTTTAAAAGGCAGTAAGGTTTCCAAAAATCCAAGTTATAAATCCACTGTTTTCTTTTCTATGTGAAAAATTACCCCACATATTTGTCTAATGCTGATTACCTCAACACATGATGATCCCTATTAATTATATACTATAAACTCTAAGTTTTAGAAAGGGTGCATATCAACATTTTAAACATGGTATTTTCTTAGTTACAAGACCTAACAAGGGCCTTAATGACCCTAACATTTTATTTAAGAATGTTGCCTCTTAACATTTCATCAGCTATTTCATTTTTTATTTTTGGAGGTGATATAGAAGGTTTAAAGTTGTTCCTCTATGTTCTGCATTTTGATTTGTATTACACAGTCTTATCGTCTCATAGTCAAGGATTTCATATTTCTTATCTCACATGCAATGTTTTGAGGTTCTGCAAAAACTGTGTTATGAGTACATGATTAATAACATCATCATGAGCTGGATAACTGGAGGTTGCAGGATTTACATTGTTTGTAAATGGTATAAGAAGTGGAAGGGTGAACAAACAGAATTGTTATGCTCATAACATGTGTGCATTCTCTTCTCCGAGCACTCATAATTTGAGGGCCTAAAATTAAAAAACTGACCGTCACATCCAAACATGAATTAGGTGTAAACAGGTGCCTACCTTGAATCGCTAACTCTTATACAATCAAACAAACAAGGCAGCACTCTGTAGCGCTATAGCATGCAAACATGAAATATGAAAAGTGAATTGCATTACTGCACTAGAAATATGAAAAACTGAGAATGCTTAGTGCACAAATTGGCCAATTCATGTGTATCTGGAAGCCACGTTAAGGCGATTCTTGTTTCCAGGACCTAACTTAATGCCAGTCGTCTCTTAGACAGTCTACAACTCTATGGGAACTTAATGTGAATTCTCTCCTAGACTAAAGTCTATACCCTGTGGAGGGGTAGTGCCTGAGGCTAAGGGGCGAAGTGCTCAGTCAGAATGTCTTAAAAAAGACATCAACAAACTGGAGCAAGTTCAGAAAAGAGCGACCAGAATGGTGACCAGTCTGCAAACCCTGTCTTATGAGGGAAGGTTGCAGGATTTGGGAATATTTAGTTTGCAAAAGAGAAGACTGAGAGGAGACTTAATAGCTGTCTACAAATATCTAAAGGGCTGTCACATTGTAGAAGGATCAACTTTATTCTCATTTGCACAAGGAAAGACTAGAAGCAATGGGATGAAGCTGAATGGGAGGAGACACAGATTAGATATTAGAAAAAACTTTTTGACAGTTAGAGTGATCAATGAGTGGAACAGGCTGCCACGAGAAGTGGTGAGTTCTCCTTCAATGGAAGTCTTCAAACAGAGGCTGGACAGACATCTAACTGGGATGATTTAGCGAATCCTGCTTTGAGCAGGGGGTTGGACCAGATGGCCCAGGAGGTCCCTTCCAACTCTACGATTCTATGATACTAGAATGTCAATGTATACAAATCAAAAAACTGACTGTCACCTCCAAACATGAATTAGGTGTGAACAGGTGCCTACCTAGATTCGCCAACTCATATACAATCAAACAAGGCAGCACTCTGTAGCTCTATAGCATGCAAACATGAAATATGACATTTGAATTCCATTACTGCACTAGAAATATGAAAAATTGAGATTGCTTAGCGCACAAATTGGCAAATTCATGTGTACCTGGAAGCCACACTAAGGTGATTCTCATTTCCAGGACCTAACTTAATGCCAATCCTCTCTTAGACAGTCTACAACTCTATGGGAACCTAATGTGAACAAGGAAAGGCTCTGCCTCTTTACTTACTGTACCGAAGAGGAAGCATACTGTATTGTAAGAAGTGATTCTACTTTTGAAGCAAAGTGTTCATCAGATCCTCACTTCTTATTTCAAGAAGATCTAAATGACTTTAGACTTGTCTAAACAACAATCAGGATTTTTAAGTTCCATGCTCAAACAATGAAATTTACGCCAAAAAACGTGAGAATATGCAGGTATCGTAGCCCAGAGAGATTTCAAAAACTATCTTTCTGTGAAGAAAAAAGTAGATTTTTGTAAAAAATTTTGAGCTGTTATGGAGGCCCTTGGACATCAACACTGGAGTAGCTATTGTTAATAGACTTACAAAAGTAAGTTTGAAGGCAAGTTAGTTTGCATGATGGTAATAACCTCCCATCAATACCTGTTGCACTTATGAAACTGATGTTAGAAAATATCCAGTATGAAAAATATAACTGGATTGTCTGTGGAGATTTGATACAGGAAAGATATATATCATTGTACCGTGTTAGCCAGTAGATAGAAAAATATTGAGAATTGAGAGTCCTCAGTGGATGATACCTTTTAATGTTTAACTGAAAAGATGGTAACATATTACAAGCTTTCAAGACTACTCAGGTCTCTTCATCAGGCATAGGAGATTTGAAGGTTTTTACTTTATTACTTGATTTGCAACTTAGGTGCACTAAATTCTGCTGTTTCTTATGTGAATGGGATAACAGGGATAGGAAGTCTCACTATATACAAAAAGAATGGCCTAAACGTGAATTTCTTGTTCTTGAACTAAAACAAACTACCTTCAGAGAATCCTGAACCTCCACCACATATTCAATTAGGATTAAAGAAACAATTTGTAAAAGCACTTAATAAAAATTTTGCTGCATTTATATATTTGCAATCTAAATGTCCCAAAGTTAGTGATGCAAAACTGAAAGAAGACATTTTATAGGGCCACATACAAGATCAGTGATTATTCTTCCTATTTCTCAGGGTTTGCATAATATGACCTGCATATAGTAAGCTGTGCATACAATGTAAAATATTAATCACATAATCTAATACTTATTTAAATCCAAGAGTCAACTAGTTATGAATGTGTGACATAGGAGAAGACATCAGACAAATAAATGAGTACACATTTATTTTCCAGAGAATGGAATTATAAATGTGCTTTATATCACATAAAAGCATCACAAGTCAAGTTAATAAAGTTATAAGTGTTTAATAAGTCTAAAAAAATTTTGAACTAAAAAACAAATCCATTTTGTCTGTGCAGCTTTTTGTGTTAACTCCCAGGGAAGAAAATCATTGAAACACTAAATGATAAATATATAAGATATGTCTTTTAAGCTTATTTCTACAATTAACCAGAAACTAAAATATTATATTACTCAAGGATACTGTAGCCTTTAATATTTATGTAAAGTCAAATATTTATTGCATGGAATGTTTAAATATTTAACATGTTCTTACATATTATATAACGTCAGGATTTATAAGTTTCAAACTGACTTTATATAAAAGTATTGCTAGACTATATAAATACACTGATTCTTCTGTACAGGAGGAAAGATCCAGTCATCAAGAGAAGAAAGGAGAGAGAACACACCTTTTTTATGGCAAAATATGTAAGAAATTATGTAAAGAAGCTACCTGAATTGTTTAGAAAACATAAATATTACATTATAAGCTTGGAATGTGAAATCAACCATGAGGATGCAAGTTTTGAAAATTATATATACAATATACCAATGGCGCTAGTGTGCAGGGTTGATTCAGCAGCGAGTAAGGAACCCCCACACCACCAGGGGTGAAAATAAACAATTTAAACAGAATGATACTCACGCTATGAATCAATGGAGAATAAAAAAATATATATATATAGTTACCTGTAGGATCAAGGCAACAAACTCATAAGCATTAAATGTTAGAGGATACTGAGTATTGATGGATCAAACTCTGAATAGGAGTGCAGTGGGAAACGCCCGATGGTTCACTAATGTGAACAGACTTTTAAACAGTAGATTCACCGCTGTGAGCGGACTTTTGCTTTTGAGCAATAAAAGCCCGCGGCATATACTTGCTAATCGTTTAGGAAGTCTCTCAATCAGTAGAAAAAAAAAACAAATAAAACACCGAGCTCTGTTCCAGCCGGTAACAGGCTCCACGTGCTGGCAAACGTCCGATAATTCTCCGATGGTGATAGATCCCACGTGAATGGCGTGAGAGGAGGGAAAAGACCATAAATGATCGCTCACCAAAGTAGTCACAGTCCAACGGCGGTCAGCATACCAGCCGCATTATAGATTGTAGACACCCGCGGTCAGCGTGGTGTGAATCTGGCAGGACCTGCGATGATAATCCAGATCACGAGAGGCGCGCAATCACGTGATGTCTGATAACAAGAGTGCTGCTTGAGCCAAAATTCCAACTAGTTTCGGAATAGCACGGATTCCTTCCTTGTTATCAGACATCACGCGATTGCGCGCCTCTCGTGATCTGGATTATCATCGCAGGTCCTGCCAGATTCACACCACGCTGATCGCGGGTGTCTACAATCTATAATGCAACTGGTATGCTGACCGCCGTTGGACTGTGTCTACTTTGGTGAGCGATCATTTATGCTCTTTTCCCTGCTCTCACGCCATTCACGTGGGATCTATCACCATCGGAGAATTATCGGACGTTTGCCAGCACCTGGAGCCTGTTACCGGCCGGAACAGAGCTCGGTGTTTTATTTGTTTTTTTTTCTACTGATTGAGAGACTTCCTAAATGATTAGCAAGTATATGCTGCTGGCTTTTATTGCTCAAAAGCAAACGTCCGCTCACAGCTGTGAATCTACTGTTTAAAAGTTTGTTCACATTAGTGAACCATTGGGCATTTCCCACTGCACTCCTACTCAGAGTTTGATCCATCAATACTCAGTATCCTCTAACATTTAATGCTTATGAGTTTGTTGCCTTGATCCTACAGGTAACTATATATATATATTTTTATTCTCCATTGATTCATAGCGCAAGTTTTGAAAATTGTAATTTTGATAGCGAGTTTGCATTTATGCTATATGAGAAAAATGATCTATGATATTGGTCACCGAATTCTGCTTTTTTCTTCATTTCAACCCTGCTGCAACAATAGCCTTCTAGACATCGTGCAGCCAAGACCTTGTGATTAGAGATTAGAGTGAACCTGAATTTAAAAGTTTGGGGTTTGTACTGGACAGTTAGTGTCCGGTGTTAAACACCGAACATGGGCTTCTCCCGTAAGTCTGTTGCAATAATCAGAGTTCTGGGGAAGAGAGAGAGATTTTTTCCAGATCAAAAGTTTAGGTCTCCATTGTTTTCAATGGAGTTCGAATTCTGATTCAAGTTCGGGTACAGTTCTGATACACGAGCCAAACTTTGAAACTTTTTTTTAAGATTGAGGTTGTGTACCAGGACCTGGACTTCCATATCTTCCTTTTTTTAAATTTTCTTTAAACAAATGTAACATTTTCTTTTTCGCTCCCCTTCTTCCCAGAGCCATAACTTTTTTATTTTTCCGTTAATATGGCTGTGTGAAGGATTGTTTTTTGCGGGAAGAGTTTTACTTTTGAACAACATCATTGGTTTTACCATGTCGTGTACTAGAAAATGGCAAAAAAGTTCCAAGTGTGGTGAAATTGAAAATAAAGTGCAATTCCACACTTGTCTTTTGTTCAGATTTTTTACTAGATTCACTAAATGCTAAAACTAATCTGACATTATGATTTTCCAGGGGGATGTGAACTGTTATATTTTTAAAAACTTTTTTTTTACTTTTGGCATATTTCAATAGTCTCCATGGGAGACTAGAAGCTGCCATAACCTGATCGGCTCTGCTACATAGAGGTGATGATCAGTATGTAGAAGAATTACTCACTTGCTATGAGCGCCGACCTCTGGGCAGTGCTCACAGCAACCTGGCAGTGACAACCATAGAGGTCTCCATGAGACTTCCGGTTGTCATGTCATGCCAACCCACAGTTGACCCACGATCACATGACATGGGTCACCGGTAGGCAGATTTCCGGCACAATTTTTGGAAGCGCTTGTTAAATGCTGCTGTCAGCATTTGACAGCAGAATTTAACAGGTTTATAGCCACAGGTGGATTGTAGAGGAGCATGGAGTCTTTCACAACAGTGAGGATCTCTAGCTCACCCCTACGAAGGATTCCACACTCTTACCGAAGATTTATCCAGCTGATAAATCCGTGGCACAGAGGCGGGTAATGTAAGGGCAGCACGGGCAGATTTATCACCAGATATCACCTCCCTACTAAACAGAATCCCTCAATGTCTGTCTGCTATTTCATCCTTCTTCTCCACTAGATTTCTAAAACTTAATATGGACAAAACAGAATTCATCATCTTTCCCCCATCTCACGCGACCCCCCAACGGACCTATCCATTAAAGTAAACGGCTGCCCACTCTCTCCAGTCCCACAAGCTCACTGCCTCGGGGTTATTCTTGACACTTATCTCTCTTTCAATCCACATATCCAAGCTCTTTCCACTTCCTCCTGACTTCAACTAAAAAACATTTCACGGATCCGTACATTCCTCAACCAAGAACCTGCAAAAACCATAGTCCATGCCCTCATCATTTCCCACCTTGACTACTGCAACCTCCTGCTCTGTGGCCTCCCCTCTAACACTCTCGCACCCCTCCAATCTATTCTAAACTCTGCTGCCCCACTAATCCACCTGTCCCCTGCTATTCCCCGGTCTCTCCCCTCTGTCAATCCCTGCACTGGGTTCCCATTACGCAAAGACTCCAGTTCAAAACCCTAACCATGACATACAAAGCTATCCACAACCTGAGTCCTCCATACATCTGTGACCTCGTCTCCTGGTACTTACCTGCATGCAACCTCCGATCCTCACAAGATCTCCTTCTCTACTCCCCTTTTATATCCTCTTCCCACAATTGCATACAAGATTTCTCCTGTGCATCCCCCCTACTCTGGAACTCTCTACCACAACATATCAGACTCTCGCCTACCATGGAAACCTTCAAAAAGAACCTGAAGACCTATCTCTTCCAACAATCCTACAACCTGCAGTAACCACCGATCCACCAAAACGCTGCACGACCAGCTCTACCCTCGCCTACTGTATCCTCCCATCCCTTGAAGATTGTTATCCCTCATGGTCAGGGTCCTCTCTCATCCTGTACCAGTTGTGACTTGTATTTTTTAAGATTACTGTACTTGTATTTATTATGTATACCCCTCCTCACATGTTAAGCGCCATGGAATAAATGGCGCTATAATAATAATTTATCTACTGATGCAATTCAGTGGCTAAATCTGCCCATTTAAAAGGACTTTTACCCATTAAGAAAGGCGGTCACTTTCTTTTACTGAGTGTCAATGAACCCTAGTAACACAAGTATGGATTGTCTAAAATGGGGAGGCTGTTTAAGAGTGGATGTTATAGTCTCTAAGACTAGGAATGATGTACAGTATGCACTTAATATGCTCAGCACTGATATTTATTCGTGTATTCATTTGTGTCTTTTCTACAGATTTTTTATTGTCCAAGACCTTGAAGTTCTACCTAGCAAGAGGGTTTGTTGATCTATTTTCTTTGTAAAGGCCCAGCTGTTGATTTCTGAAACTGAAACCATAAAGTGAGTACTATTCTTAAAATCCTTTATTTTCTACTACTTATACAAAACATACAAAACTTTAACAAGTGTAAAGATCGATGTTTCAAATATATTCCTATTTAAAAGTGTATGTATTTTACAGTACATGTGCATCAGGTTAGGCTAGTAAAGAGTAAACCAGAATTATTTGTACTGATATTACTATGGGGGTTGCCGTTTTGCGGTTCGCCTCAGGCAGCAGAAAGTCTAGGTTCACCCCTGCTTATACCATATTATTACTAGACCCACTTTCTATATGTTTTTCCCAGTGATTTTCCTGTGATATTTTTATCCATATATATATTTTTATCTTTCTGCTTACATGCCGTTGTTTTTAACATTTTGGTGTAGAAAATATATATTTTACATTTAATTTCAGTGTTTTTTCACTTCTTCTGTTGCTCTACTATAATGTGGCGTTAAAGTTAAAATGATGTCTTGCTTGATCAAGTATGCTTGAGAAAATACACAAAATAATAAGTCATAGGTATCTAGCAGACCTGTGCTTCTTTGTGGCTACCTTTGCTCTGCTATGCTTTTTTTAGAAGTGTCGAAATTACTACACCTCTAAAAATGTATACCCCCTTTATAAATGGTGATAACTTAGCGTGATATGTACTATGTCTGACCACTACAAATTCTGATCTGAACTGGTCCAAGTGCTGTGAGTTTTTTCCATGAGCAGTACATATAGACAATATGGTAACTATAGCCTATGAGGAAGCTGGAAATAAACATGTTAACCTCTTTCATCAGGTGACAGGTGCAGCTAACAAACACAGGTGAAATCACGATCCACCTGTGGCTGCTAACATGTTAAATGCCAGTTTGAATCTACGACAGCGGCATTTAAAATGACCACGTCATAAGCTCATCATTAAACCCGCCCATCAATGCCTGTGTCACATGACTGTGGAGTGCCGATGGGTATGCATAACAACCCGGGGTATCCAGGGGACCCCTGTGGATGTCATTGCTGATCTGCTCTGAGCACTGCCCTATGGTCGGCACTCATAGCAGATGATAATTTCAGCCACACGTTGCAGGGCTGAAGCCCTGATATGTTTAGCACAGGCATCTAGTATCCAATGTAAGCTATTGAAACAAGTAAAAAGTAAAAAAAAAATGTTTTTGAGATATTTAAAAATGTAAAGTTTCAAATCCCTCCACTTTTGCGCCATTCAAAATAAAAAAATGCACATATTTGGTATTGCAGTGTTCAGAAACGCCAGATCTTTCATTATATAAAAAGAATGAATCCAATTGGTAGATGGTGTAATTAGAAAAAAAATCAAAGCACCACAAATATGTATTTTGATCCTCAATTGCAACAATGTGCAATAACAGGTGATCAAAAGATCATATCTACCCTAAAGTGGTATAAATTAAAATGTCAGCTCGGCAAAAAATAAGCCCTCACCCAAAAAATGGAGAAGCTACAAGTCTTGGAAAATGACGACTCTTTTTTGCAATATTTGGAATTTTTTTGCCACTTAAATGAAAAATAACCTACACATATTTGGTACCTGTGAACTTGTAATGCTTTTTCATTTAGTAAACATGGTAAAAAAAGCCCAAAAAACAATTGTGGAATTGTAATTTTTTTTGCAATTTCTCCGCATTTTGAATTTTTTCCCATTTTCCAGTACATGATATGGTAAAACCAATGGATGGTGTTCAAAAAATGCTGTCTGCGGCATTTAAATGGCGCTTTCAGCAATCACGCCGGAAAGGCGCACACCGGTGACCCACGTTATGTGATCGCGGATCACCGCTGTGTTGGCATACCAACTTGAGATCTCCTGAAGACCTCTATGGTTGACAATGCCGGATTGCTGTGAGCGCTACCCAGTGGTCGGCGCTCATAGCAAGTCAGCAATTGTACTACATATAGGCAATCTGGTCATCACCTCTATGTAGCAGAGCCAATCGAGTTGTGGCAGCTTCTAGCCTCCTATGGAAACAATTGAAGCATGCCAAAAGTAAAAAAAAAAATGTATTTAAAAATATAAAAAAAATAAATTAAACTTCAAATCACCCCCCATTTAAAAAGAAAAAAACAATAAAAATAAAATCAAAATAAACACATTTGGTATTGCCGGGTTCAGAATTGCCAAATCTGTCAATAAAAAAAGGATTAACCTGATCGCTAAACTGCTTGGCGACGAGAAAAGTCAAAATGCCAGAATTTCATTTCTTTGGTCTCCGCAACATTGCATTAAATGCAATAAAGGGCGAACAAAAGATCGTATTATTAAAAATGTCAGCCCGGCACGCAAAAAATAAGCCCTCACCCAACCGAGATTATGAAAAATAGAGACTTTACAGGTCTCAGAAAATGTCACTTTTTTTTTAGCAGTTTGGAATTTTTTTTCACCACTTAGATAAAAAAAAAGAGTCTAAACATGTTTGGTGTCTATGAACTCGTAATGACCTGGAAAATCATAATGGCTGGTCTGTTTTAGTATTTAGTGAACCTAGCAAAAAAGCCAAGCAAAAATAAAGTGTGGGATTGCACTTTTTTGCAATTTCATGGTGCTAGGAATTTTTTTCCCGTTTTCTAGTGCATTAGCATTATTTGATGTCTGAAAGCACTGTTTTTTTTTAAATTTTGACCATTTTTCTTTGTAAAAAAAAAAAAGCACAAAATATATTGCTTGGAAATTCGGAGACATGTTGTCAGAAGTTTAGAGACTAAAAGAACAGTTTACATTTTATTCAAAAATATTGC
This sequence comes from Dendrobates tinctorius, assembly GCF_039654945.1. Taxonomy (NCBI): domain Eukaryota; kingdom Metazoa; phylum Chordata; class Amphibia; order Anura; family Dendrobatidae; genus Dendrobates; species Dendrobates tinctorius. The sequence goes on from NW_027361829.1 coordinate 61,026,095, forward strand.
TATAAAAAGAAAAATCAGATAAACTGAAACATTTGAAAGTGGTCTCTTAATTTTTGCCAGAGCTGTAAATATAATATATATATATATATATATATATATATATATATATATACACTGTATATAAATTATATACTCGAGTATAAACCAACCCGAGTATAGGTCAAGGCACCTGATTTTGCCATGAAAAACTGGGTCAACTTATTTACTTGAGTATATGCCGGGTATGCATTGTCCCCTTATCCTTGTGTGCATGGCTCACTCCATAGCTGTCCTGGTATGTGTGGCTTCCTCCCTCCCATCCTGGTATGCATGGCTAACCCCTTCCCATCCTGTTATGCATAGTTCACCCCCCTCCTTTCTTGGTATGCATAGCTCACCCCTCCCATCCTGGTATGCGTGGCTGACCCCCTCCTGTCCTTTTATGAGTGGCTTACCCCCTCCTGTCCTGGAATGCATAGCTCACCCCCTTCTGTCCTGGTATGCATAGCTCACCCCCTCCAGTCCTGGTGTGTGTGGCTGACCCCCTCCCATCCTGGTATGTGTGGCTCACCCCCTCCTGTCCTGTTATGCATAGCTCACCCCCTCCTGTCATTGTATGCGTGGCTGACCCCCGCCCATCCTGGTATGCATGGCTCACCTCCTCCCATCCTGGAATGCATGCTTCCGATTACCTAAAAAAACAAAAAAAATTCCTACTCACACTCCTCCAGCATGCCTTCGCAGGTGCAGCACCTCGTTGGGGTTTCCAGCAGCACTTCCTGTGATGAGTGATCACATGGCACCGCTCATTAAGGTTTTCAATATGTGCTACGTGCCTATGGGAGTGGAGAAACGTGCATATTCATTACCTTAATGAGCGGTACCACATGACTGCTCAGCACAGGAAGCACTGCAGGTGCCGGGACCAATGAGATGCTGATGCTCTGAGGGCACGCTGGGGGGTGAGTATGATGTCTTCTGGAAATCGGCGGTTGCAGGCGTCACTGTGTAACAGAAATGAACATTAATTTCTCTTTAGTATTGGCACAATTACAACCGCAGCCACCGGCTCCTGCCTCTTTTCACCCGCTGCTCCCCTGCTCCCCCTCCCCTGCCAGCTTTCTTTGACATTGGCTTGTGTATAAGCTGAGGAGGCATTTTCAGCACAAAAATAGTGCTGAAAAACTCGGCTTATACATGAGTATATACGGTATGCCACACAAAAGGTTGATACATAAAATGAGAACAATGGGGATAGGGGAAAATATGTGTAAGTGGGTTAAGAGCTGGCTCAGGGATAGGAAACAAAGGGTGGATATTAATGGAGCACACTCAGACTGGGTCACAGTTAGCAGTGGGCTACCACAGGGGTCAGTATTGGGCCTGCTTCTTTTTAATATATTTATTAATGACCTTGTAGGGGGCATAGAGAGTAGAATTTCAATATTTGCAGATGACACTAAACTCTGCAGGGTAGTCAATACAGAGGAGGACAATTTTATATTACAGGAGGATTTATGTAAACTAAAAGATAGGGGCTGATAAATGGCAAATGAGCTTTAGTGGGGATAAATGTAAGGTCATGCGCTTGGGTAGAACAAACAAGATCTATAATTATGTGCTTAATTGTAAAACACTGGGCAAAACTGTCACTGAAAAAGACCTGGGTGTATGGGTGGATGACAAATTCACATTTAGTGGCCAGTGTCAGGCAGCTGCTGCAAAGGGAAATAAAATAATGGGATGCATTAAAAGAGGCATAGATGCTCATGAGGAGAGCATAATTTTACCTCTATAAAAGTCACTAGTGTGACCACACTTAGAATAATGCATACAGTTCTGGTCTCCGGTGTATAAGAAAGACATAGCTGAACTGGAGTTGATGCAGAGAAAAGCAACCAAGGTTAATAGGGAACTGGGGGGTCTGCAATACCAAGACAGGTTATTACACTTGGAGTTATTTATTTTGGAAAAACGAAGGCTTAGGGGTAATCTTATTACAATGTATAAATATATGTGGGGACAGTAGAAAGACCTTTCTAATGACCTTTTTACTTTTAGACCTGTGATGGGGACAAGGGGACATCCTCTACATCTGGAGGAAAGAAGGTTTAAGCATACTCACAGACGCTGATTCTTTACTGTAAGAGCAGTGAGACTATGGAACTCTCTGCCATATGATGTTGCAATGAGTGATTCCCTACTAAAATTTCAGAAGGGCCTAGATGCCTTTCTTGAAAAGTATAAAATTACAGGTTGTGTACACTAGTTTCCTTGATATTGCGTTGATCCAGAGAGCTAGTCTGATTGCCATATGTGGAGTCGGGAAGGAATTTTTTTTCCCCAATGTGAAGCTTACTGTTTGCCACATGGGTTTTTTTTGCCTTCCTCTGCATCAACATGTTAGTGCAAGTTAGGATAGGATATGGGTTGAACTAGATGGGCTTAAAGTCTTCCTTCAACCTTAATAACTATGTTACTACTGTGACCTCAGGAAATGGGAAAATGCCAGGGATGAGGTCACAGCAGTTCAGTTCAACTGCAAGAGCAGCTTCAGTGAATAGTGGTGATGTCACTGATGCTGCGCTCCCTCACAGCATGACCCGCGTGGAACTCTTGTGCGTGGGAAAATCAACTGGCATTTTCCCACACTTAAGAGGTCATCGCAGTTCAGGCTTTGAGGGAGCGGAGATTCAGTGACGTCACCGTTAATCACTGAAGCTGCGCTGGCAGCATCTCATTCATTCACCAGTGATTTGCAGTTGGCGTGGTCACATCTTAGCACTGTCCTGATTGCAAACTGCATATCCAATAGATATGAATTATGGCATGGGACAGAACAATGGACAGGTATGGTATATTGTTGGTTTATTAGTTTATATTTGTTACAGGAGAAGAAGCGCTTCACGTGGATTCAGTGTGTTTGTAACTATGGTTTAATTAAGAACAATAAAGGAATCTGTGTGTTTATTTCAAATAAAGGATCTTTTAAATGGGTGTCTGTTTTCTTTACAATTTGACTATATGGGGTTAGTAATAGGGGCATCTTATTGACGCCTCTCCATTACTAATCTCGGGGTTTGATGTCACCTGAAAGGTGACATCAGTCCTCCCACTATTACCTCATATGACACCGCTACAGGGCAGTGGGATGAGAAAGGCTATGTGCCAGAATTGGTGCATCTTAGAGATGCGCCTTTTCTGGGGCAGCTGAGAGCTGATGTTTTCAGCAGGGGGCCACTATCCATGGTCACTTCTTTGGCTATTAACATCAGCTCTCAGCTGTCTGCATAGCTATTGCTGGCTATAAATTACAGGGGGACCCCACTTCATTTTTTTTTCTGTGAAATAATAATTTATTAGTTAAATACATGTTCAGAATTTTGCACACATTATGCTAATTGCATTTGTCTCTGACATGTATATACTGTATAATATATATATATATAAATACAGTATATTATATTTATATTACTCAGATATATATATATAACATCTAATGTATACTGTAGGGATTTGGTCTGGTAGGCAATGGCAGGGCCGCAGTAACGAGGCAACACACAGTCCATCTTCAGTGGTTTAATGTCACTTTAAACCAGCAGGTTAACAGAAAGTAACGAAAAACATAAATATACTCCAGCTTGGAGAATCACTGGTCCCAGACTCACCCTTGCATGGAACGGGCTTAACTAAGCAGCTGCCAGGTCAGCGGCATCCACCAGGTGCCATTCCCAGGGTTGTTTGGAGTCTTGCTGCTAAAGCTCTGCAGCATGGGAAATCTTGCAAACAACTTCAGGCTAACTCCAGTCAAGTTTCTGTATCTTCCACACACACCCTCCTTGTACCAGTTACCAACTTCCATTACATAGCCCATAACCCCTTCCACAGGTGAGGTAGACATCACATGGGCTGATCACGTGACCATGGCATCATCGCAGGTCCTTGCCTTTAGGGAAAATCCCGGCCAAATTTTAACCTGCTGGGAGAAATGTATCTCCCATCCAGCAAAACACCCTTTACTGTACCACATACCTCCCTCCTTTGTTCAACCCTAAGGGGGTGGACATATGACATACAGTGAACTCTGGACAGGGCATCTGCATTCCTTTGTAGTCTGCCTGCCTGATGTTCTACTGAAAATTTAAAATTTTACAGGGACAGGAACCACACCTGGTGACTCGTGCGTTCCTCTCTTTAGCTTGACTCATCCACTTAAGAGGGGAATGATCTGTCACCAACTAAAATGTTCTCCCCAGCAAATAATAGTGCAATGACTCAAGTGCCCACTTAATGGCCAGGCACTCTCTCTCCACAACACTGTACCTGGTTTCAGCTGGGGTAAGCTTCCGGCATAGGAAACTAATGGGATGCTCTTCCACATTAAACTCCTGACACAGCACAGCACCGAACCCTATCTCAGATGCATCAGTCTGCACAATGAACTCTCTTTTGAAATTGGGTGTGATCAGAACTGGTGTACCACACAGTACCAATTTTAACTTTACAAAGGCCTCCTCTATCTGATCATTCCAGCAGACCATCACAGACTTCCTCCCTTTCAAACAGTCTGTTAAAGGCGCGAACAGGGTTGCAAAGTTGGGAATAAACCGCCTGTAATATCCCAATAAACCTAAAAAGGCTTTTAACTGTTTTGTTGTGAGGGGGCGAGGCCAGTTCTGGATTGCCTCCACTTTGTTTGCTTGGAGATTGAGGACTCCACTCCCAATGATGTAACCCAAGTACCGAGCTTCCTCCAACCCTATGGAACACTTCTTAGGGTTGGCAGTTAGCCCTGCTTGTCACAGAGAATCTATCACTGCCTGTACTTTTGGTAAGTGACTTTCCCAGTCTGTACTGTTCACCACAATATTGTCTAGATAGTCTGAGGCATAGCGGCGATGAGGAAGGAGAACAATATCCATTAACCACTGGAACGTCGCTGGCGCGCCATGCAACCCAAAGGGTAATACTTTATACTGGAGCAACTCCTCGGGTGTTACAAAAGCCAATTTTCCCTCATTGCCTCTGTCAGGGGTACCTGCCAATATCCTTTTGTGAGGTCATGGGTTGAAAAATACCGTGCCTGCCCAATCCGCTCTATCAACTCATCGACCAGAGGCATGGGGTAGGCGTCAAATTTTGAAATTTCATTAAGTTTTCTAAAGTCATTACAGAACCTTAGCATCCCATCAGGCTTGGGTATTAGGACTATTGGGCTGGCCCACTCACTTTGGGACTCTTCAATGACCCCTAACTGCAGCATTGTTTTTACCTTCTCTGAGATGGCTTGTCTCCGGGCCTCAGGCACCTGATATGGCTTTAGCAGGACTTTGTCCTCTGGCTCCCTGACAATGTCATGTTGGATTAGGGAGGTGCATCCAGGGAGCTCCGAAAAAACATCTGTATTTCGGCTAACAAACTCCTGGACCTCATAAACCTGTCTAGGAGACAAAGTATCTGTGATTTTGACTACGGAGAGGGTTTCTCCTGACTCTCCCAGAGGTAATGGAGCCTTCTCCACCTGAAATGCAGGCAGCAGACTATCCCCACCAAAGTAGTCTCTATATTTCCATGGTTTAAGTAAATTAACATGATAAACCTGGCTTTCTCCATCCTGGTTGGTATACCTTGTAGTCTACTGGCCCCACCTTCTCTATAAACTCATAGGGTCCCTGCCATCTTGCAAGAAATTTGCTATCTACTGTAGACACAAATACCAACACCCGATCCCGAGAACTAAAAGTTCTTACCTGAGCCTCCCGGTTATAGACCCGACTCTGCGACTGTTGTGCTGCCTCCATATGTTCCCGGACTAATGGTAGGACTGTCTTCATTCTTTCGTGCATTTTTGGAACATGTTCTATCACACTTTTCTGGGGGGTAGGTTGGTTCTCCCATGCCTATTTGGCTATATCGAGTAAGCCCCGTGGATGCCTGCCATACAATAGTTCGAAGCGTGAGAACCCCGCAGATGCCGGGGGCACCTCCCGCACTGAAATAGCACAGAAAGAGGACTTAAAAGTCCTCCAATAATAGAAAACAGCAAAAGAGCAAAAAGGTTTACCGGTCCAGGCCTCCAGACAAATGCAGGATGCAGTGGACCTATATAATTAAGATGGCAACACAGGTGCAAGAATACCGATGAAACAACCGCTCACAGCCTAGCAATACATGGAGGGGGCGGTTGCCTGGTATGTTAATGCACAATAAAAAACTTGTATGCGGCGCTGTTCACACTCTGGCCATGCACAGCATCCAGGCCAGCCTAGTAGTGACACCCTTCTATTAGCTCAGGCGGGCTGCCCAGTGCCATCAAAATGCATGCCTTGTGAACAGACACCACAGTTTACAAGACCAAATGGGCCCAACTGCACCCTGAATAAAAATTGCAAAAAACACATTAAAAAATGTGGAGTATTAGCTGATATTTTGGCCAAAATAAGTGAGCCCGTAACCTGCGCCAAAGGTGTCCACGTTTACGGGTACCTAACACTAAATCCTAACACTGAAATAGCACAGAAAGAGGACTTAAAAATCCTCCAATAAAAGAAAACAGCAAAAGAGCAAAAAGGTTTACCTGTCCAGGCCTCCAGACAAATGCACTTTCAGGATGCAGTGGACCCATATAATTAAGATGGCAACACAGGTGCAAGAATACCGATGAAACAACCGCTCACAGCCTACCAATATATGGACGGGACTGTTGCCTGGTATGTTAATGCACAATAAAAAACTTGTTTTAGTGTTAGGTACCCGTAAATGTGGACACCTTTGGCGCAGTTTACGGTCTCACGTATTTTGGCCAAAATATCAGCTAATAGTCCACATTTTTTAATGTGTTTTGCACTTTTTATTCAGGGTGCAGTTGGGCCCATTTGGTCTTGTAAACTGCGGTGTCTGTTCACATGGCATGCGTTTTGTTGGTGCTGGGCAGCCCGCCTGAGCTAATAGAAGGGTGTCACTACTAGGCTGGCCTGGATGCTGTGCATGGCCATAGTGTGAACAGCACCGCATACAAGTTTTTTATTGTGCATTAACATACCAGGCAACCGCCCCCTCCATGTATTGGTAGGCTGTGAGTGGTTGTTTCATCAGTATTCTTGCACCTGTGTTGCCATCATAATTATATGGGTCCACTGCATCCTGAAAGTGCATTTGTCTGGAGGCCTGGACAGGTAAACCTTTTTGCTCTTTTGCTGTTTTCTATTATTGGAGGATTTTTAAGTCCTCTTTCTGTGCTAGTTCAGTGTTTGGATTTAGTACTAGGTACCCGTAAATGTGGAGACCTTAGGCGCAGGTTACGGGCTCACATATTTTGGCCAAACTATCAGCTAATACTCCACATTTTTAATGTGTTTTTTGCACTTTTTATTCAGGTTGCAGTTTGGCCCATTTGGACTTGTAAACTGCGGTGTCTGTTCACATGGCATGCATTTTGATGGCACTGGGCAGCCCGCCTGAGCTAATAGAAGGGTGTCACTACTAGGCTTGCCTGGATGCTGTGCATGGCCATAGTGTGAACAGCGCCGCATACAAGTTTTTTATTGTGCATTAACATACCAGGCAACTGCCCCCTCCATGTATTGGTAGGCTGCGAGCTGTTGTTTCATTGGTATTCTTGCACCTGTGTTGCCATCTTAATTATATGGGTCCACTGCATCCTGATACATCCTGCCCTGCAAACAACAAATATGGCAGTAAGAGATCCCAATCCTTCCCATCCTTGGAAACTGCTTTTTTTAACATGCTCTTCAGCGTCTTATTGAATCTTTCTACCTGACCATCTGTTTGGGGATGATAGACCGAAGTGCGCAATTGTTTAACATTTAACAAGCGGCAAAGTTCATTCATAATTTTTGACATAAAGGGGGCTCGCTGGTCTGTTAAAATCTCTTGAGGAATTCCCACCCATGAAAACATACCCATAAATACCCATACCCATAGTACTTTTGCTATGAGCTTAGCTGATGTGTGGCGCAGTGGGACTGCCTCAGGATACCGGGTAGCATAATCTAGAACTACAAGGATGTGTTGGTGTCCCCTTGCTGACTTATTGACAGGTCCAACTAAATCCATTGCCACTCTTTCAAAAGGTACCGCAATAATTGGTAAAGGCACCAAAGGACTCCAAAAGTGAGGCTGGGGACTGGTTACCTGGCACACTGGACAGGAATTACAGTACCATTTAACTTATTCATGGACACCAAGCCAGTTAAACCGCTGCAGAATTCGGTCTAGGGTTTTCTTTTGGCCCAAATGCCTACCAAGTACATGTACATGGGCTAAGTCCATTACCAGCCTAAAATATGCCTGAGGTACCAGTAATTGTTCTACCATTTCCCCATGTATTTTGTCGACTCGATACAACAAATCTTGGCTCAGCTCAAAGTGTGGCAACATTGTAGCTGCCCCAGGTTGTTGGGGTTCCCCATTGACAAACAGTACATTTTCTCTGGCTCGGGCCAAAGTAGGGTCTCGGAGTTGCGCGGTACCTAAATTGTCACCTGATACATTTAAGTCTGAAAATTCAGGTCACGGCGGCAAGTCTTCCACCTCTCCAGCCAATACTTCTATGGGAGAATTCTTCCCCTCCTCCACCAAAGGGAAGGTTAATCCTACCGCCAGCACTTCTTCCTCTGGGCCACCAGGTTCATGCCCTACTTCTGGAGAATGTAACCTGATTGCCTCTCCTGCTGGAAGTTGCTCAGTGGGTGCGACAACAGTTGGCCAAAGCACAGAAAATAAAGGAAAGTCTCTTTCAATTATCACTTCATAATGCAAATTAGTCACAACCTCCACCTCGTGGCACTGCCTCCCCTCTGGTGTGTTTATCACCACTAATGCGGTTGGATAGTCTTTTAAGTCTCCATGTATACACAACACCCCATTTTTGCGACCAGTATACTCGCTGGTTTGTGCCCAGCTGGCTCGTACCAGGGTTACAAGACTCCCTGAGTCCAGTAGGGCCACAGCTGGGGTGCCCTCCACTTCAACCATACACAAATGTTCCATATTGGGACCCTTCGGGGTGCCCATTGCACACATTTGTTCGACATAGTGGGACTGGCGGTACCCAAAGTTTATGAAGATGGGCTCAGCCAGGTGGGGGCAATCAGCTCTCATATGACCTTGTTCCTGGCACCGCCAGCAGATTATGGGGCTCCTTTCTTCCCCAGATAAGTCCTGTGCGGCCTTCCTGAGCTCTGCTCACCAAGCCAGGGTTGGAGACTTAGGGAATCTTCCTGTTACCTTCTGGGGAGTCCCTTCCTGTAGCTCTTTGGTAGCCCCATATCTTTCTATGAGGTCTATCATCTGAAGGGCATTAGTAGGGGATGCCTGTCCGACCCATGTTTGGAGGGAGTGGGGCAAAGCCCTCCAAAATGTATCAGTCACTATGCAGTCCAGTATGGCCGTGGGAGACAATATCTCAGGCTACAATCACTTTTGTAACAGGTGCACCAGGTCGTAATACTAGGACCGAGCCGGCTTGGAAGGGGTAAACTCCCACTAGTGTAGCCGCTGGGCTCGAACCAATACATTTACCCCAAGGCGTGCCACTATCTCACCCTTGAAGATTGTGTAGTTCGCCTGTTGCTCAGTGGGTAGGTCCTGATATGCTTTCAATGGTCCTGGAGCCAGAAACAGAGCAATGATTTCTTCCCACTGGTCCCGGGGTAGTTTCTCCCTCTCAGCCACTCCTTTGAACATCTCCAGGTATGACTCAACATTGTCAGACTTCTCCATTTTGGGAATCGCTGTAGGAACCGCTTTCCGGACATCATGGATATCCCAGGAATTTCCTGTTGTCTGTGCTGTTGTAATATGCTGTATCAACAGCCGATTGGTTTCCTGCTGCTGTTGATTAAATATCAGCTGCTGCTGCGTAGCCTCTTGCTGCTGTCACATGCCCTCCTGCTGCTGCTGTGTAGGCTGCTGCTGCTGTCGCATGGCCTCCATAAGCATTTTTACCGTGGTGTCCATTTCTGGAAAGCTCCCCACCTGGGTCGGCGCCACTCTTTTCACCCAGGACATAAGCTAGAGTGCAGAGTAAAAATATGCAAAAACAGCCCAGCCTCACAGCGTATTCCCACATTCAAGCCACCAATTGTAGGGATTTGCTCTGGTAGGCAATGGCAGGGCAGCAGTAACAAGGCAACACACAGGCTTAAAGTCCAACTTCAGTGGTTTAATGTCACTTTAAAACAGCTGGTTGACAGAAAGTAACGAAAAACATAAATATACTCCAGCTTGGAGAACCACTGGTCCCAGACTCACCTGTTGTGAATTCTCTTTCTGGCCTCCCTCTGGTTATTACTGAAGGTAGTGGAGCTGGTCAGATTGACAGAGGGGTTGCAAGTTCTCTTTCTGGGCTCCCTCTGGTGGTTACTGGAGGTAGTGGAGCTGATCTGATTGACAGAGGCTGGCGACCTGATAATGAGGATGACGATTGGAGATCTGGGGTTTCAGATTGTGATTTAAGACAGCTGACTCCCTCTATCCCTGCTGGTGATTTTCTTCCTGTGCCTTCTGAGGTCTGATGTCTCCTGCTCTGTCCCTGCATGGTTCAGCTAAGTGGTTTATTTGCTATTCTGTTTGCATTTGATCTGGTTTTGTCTATCTCTGCTTTGTGCGGGTCAGCCAGCTTCTGCTGGGGCTGTGCTGAATCACCGCCCAAATGTTACTGCTTGAGCCAGTTTGTTTTGGCCCCTGTTATATTGGTCTCTTTTTGCTTTGCTTTCAGAATATACCAGAGTGCTGATATAGTGGGGGCGAAGTCGTGCGACTCCAGTGTTTTTTGTGCATCAGACGTGTTGGACTTTTTGCAGGGTTTTTTGCGTGATTGTAGACAGTGTCTTTCTTTTCCTGTCCTGTCTAGTCAGTGTGGGCCCCATCATTTGCTCAGTCTATTTTCCTGCCTGCTTTTGTGTTCTCATCTTATCTCATCGACAATATGTTTGAGGGCTATCTATTCCTTTGGGGTCTGCTCCAGGGCAGTTAGATTTCCCCTTTCTTACTTTAGGCTGTTAGCTCTCATCTAAAGTACAATGTCTAGAAAAAAAAGTTAGAATCATTGTGATCCATAGAAGCATTCCAGAGTTATTATCTTTTAAGTTTCATACCCATATGTGAGAAAAATGGACGACTGCAATCCGATAAAAAATCGGATTGAACTTGGACCAATATTATTCAGTGGGTGACATTTCATGTGCAATCTTTTTCCCAGCTGAAATCGGGCTGAGAAAAAAAGTGCAGCATGCTGCGTATTGCTGTATATCTCGGACGAGACTCGCCAATGCAAGTCAATCGAAAAAAATGGCACAGGACTCGCACCATGCAAGTGCTGTACGATTTTTAAGCACCATTGTCCTTTGAAAAGCGGGCAATTCATGTGCATCTACACTACAATTAGTGGCCAAATTGCCTAGACTTATCCATACTGCCAAGGTTGGTAAGTTCCAGGCGTCGTGGATGTAAAGATACGTCTAAGGTCTTAAATGGGTTAAAAAATATATTTTTTATATCCTTTTTAAATTCTGTCTTATATACAGGTCTTTATTAGAGATTAGTGAACTTGTTTGTAAAACGTTCGCCAATCTCAAAGTCAACACGAACGTAGCACAATTGGATTCATGTTCGGTTTCACAAGCATTTTTACTCAAAGTCAGCAAAATTCAATCACAGTTCGGTAAATCATTGTGTTTCCGGTAATGCTTTTGCTATTACTTTGGCTAGTATAGAGGTGCTGTATGGGGATGAGGACATGTTTGATGAGGGGAGGGAGTGTGGAGAGGTTAGAGCAGCAGCACCCTCTTTCTTTCCCCTTAACTTTAAGTGTGTTGATTCCAGCAACGTCATGACACAAGGTCTTCTGTGACTGTCTGCAGAAGTAACATGTCCCTGGTGTGACGTGAGTCACGATTATAAATATATACTACTTATTGTAAGTAACGGAAGCTCAAACAATCCGAGATCAGGTCCAGGAAATGGCGCAGTACGACAAAGGGAAGTCAGAGATGAAGTCAAATACATGAGCCGAGCTCAGGAAAGCCAGAGAGACAAAACAGTTTACAGGGAGTAGACACAAGCAAAGTCAGGTCCCAAGCAAAGGATCTGAGTCCGGGAAGAGATTCAAGTCAAGCTGGGTCAGGCAAAGAGTGCAGAGGGATCAATGTTCCACAGGCAATAGCAAGTGTATGATTGACACTAGGGAGAGGAACTAGCATGCTCAAGTAGAAGCCTGATTAAGGAAAATGAACACAGTTGATTGCAGCACAGACTGACAAACCTAACACAAAGTAACAAAAAGACAGAAACAGAGTGGAAATCATGAGAGTACCCCCTCTTCAAGGTAGGCCACTGGACCCCCAGGTTTACCAGGAAAGCTCCAATGAAAGGCCTGGACCAACCAATCAGCCGTTGCAGAATGAGCTGGAACCCAGGATCATTCCTCAGATTCCAATGTACCAGGTATTGAAGGGAATTCCAGACCATTTGGTAATCAATGACCTTTTGTACCTCATATTCCAAACTTCCCTCAATAGAAACTAGAGGAGGTGGGGGTGAAGAAGACAGAACAGGGGGGAATAAATTCCTTCAACAATGACGTGTGGAGCATATTAGAAATACGGAAAGACAGAGTTAGCTTTAACCGGAAGGCAACTGGATTGACCACCTCCATACGGACCAATGAATCCAGGATCCAACTTTAATGAAGGCACCTTCAACTTAACATTCTTAGAGGAAAGTCATACCTTATCTCACACTTTGGAGACGACCCCTGTCGAACGCCTCCTATCGGCCTTCCGCTTCTGCCGATGCTGAGCCACCCCAAGGTTCTTTTTAACCTTCCTCCAAACATCCCCTGCTCTTGAATGGTGACATCCACCACAGGATAATCAGACCTTATCCTGGAAAACTCACCAAAATGAGGATGAAACCCTTAATTACAGAAAAATGGCAAGGTCCCCATGGACTGATTAACCCATCTGTTAAAGTCAAATTCAGCCAGCAGAAGAAATGATGACCAATTCTCCTGCTGATCGGTGACAAAACATCTTAAAATTTGCTCCAAAGACTGATTTGTCCTCTTGGTCTGACCATTATTCTCAGGGTGATGGCCAGAGGAAAAGGACAAATCAATCACCAGTTTTCTGCAGAAAGCCCTCCAAAATCTATAGACGAATTGTACACATCTATCATACATAATATTTAGAAGAGTCCCATGCAATCGTACCACATGAATAATAAAAAGTTTTGAGAGAGTTTCAGCATTGGGTAATCCAGATAATGGGACGAAGTGAGCTTGCTGGCTGAAATGATCGACTACCACCCAAATAACAGTCATCCCCCAGACTGCGGTAAATCTGAAATGAAATCCATGGACAAATGAGTCCATGGTCTTTCTAGAATTGGCAAAGGAGCCAATTCCCCGGCCGGCAATGCTGTACTTTGGCACATGCACAAGTTTCACAAGCAGACACAAAATCTCCTAATATCTTTATGCATAGTGGACTACAAAAAGAGTCTAGCAACTGCCTTCTGGATGGCAGTGACCCAGGATGACCACTCAACACAGAATAATGGAATTCCTGCAAGAAGCATAATCAGAGATACGCAGGGACAAACAGCTTGCATTCATGGGTATTGGAAGGAGCCAAGGACTGAGCAGTATGGATCTCAGTTTCCAACTCAGAGGAAACCATGGCCATAACAACACCCCTAAATTAGCCCAAATGATTTTACATAGGAAATGTGGCCTGGTGCATGCACACCAATATGAGCTGAAACAATTTTGATTACGATATGTGGCCTGATGCCTGCACCCCAACATTTGCCCATATGATTTTGATAAGGAAATGAGTTCTGCCTGCCTGCACCCCGCTATTTGCCAAATTGATTTTGATTGGGAGATGGGGCATCCTGCCTGCAATATTAGCCAAAACAATTTTGATTAGGATATGGGCCTCCTGCCTTTACCTCTATATTAGTCTAAACTATTTGGATTAGGAAATGAGGCCTGGTGCCTGCACCCCAATATTAGCCAAAACTACTATTCCCCTCTTCCTTGGGTGGGAGAAGGGTACAGACTGAGTGCAGATTCAGGAGCTAAGGCAAGGTATGTGCCCCCAGTGTCTTTACCATCAGAAGTAATTCCGGGGAACAGGGAAAGCTAGGGCACACCTAGCGTTAGAGACAGGTCTTGTCCCAGGACACCCGACAACAGAGTCGTGACAGTGTTACATGTTCTTGGGTAGATTTTGGTGGTATCAAATCCTCAAAGCAAGTTTTCTAATTTTTTTGTATTATATTGCACATCCATAGAGCATTGTGTCTTTTTGGGCAGATTTCAGTGGCATCTAACCCTACAAAAAATTGCTACAAAATATATCAGCATTATATTGTTCATCCATAGAGAGTTACGTGTTCTGGGGAACTTTTTTGTGGTATCTAACCATCCAAAAAATTGTTAAAAAATGTATCGGTATTATACTTCTCATACAAAGAATATTACGTTTTCTTGGGTACATTTCAGTGGTATCTAACTGCCAAAATAATTGTTCAAATATTTATCGATATTATATTGCTCATCCATAGAATATTATGTCTTCTTGGGTAAATTTCTGTTCTATTTAATCCTCAAAAATATTGTTCAATTTTTTTTCGGTATTATATTGCTCATCTATCATGCTAGTGTTGAGTATCAAAACATACAAAAAACTTTTGTTACAAATAGCATTGCTATATTGATACTACAGTCTTATATGTCCATCTGTAGGGGGCAAATTTTGCAGGCATTGTAATACTGTCTGCAACATTTTCTCAAAAGGGATATATGATAAATAATTTCAAATCGGCAAGACTCGTAAGGGAAGGGGAAGTGGACGTGATGATGATGGTGAGCGCTGAGGCCAAGTACGTGCACAATGTGAAACTGCACCTGTTGCAGAAACACAGCAAACACACACATCATGTGGATCTAGCTTCTAGTTCCACTTTGTGGGGGATGAAGAACACCATTCTTGAAGCTGGATCAGTGTGAAAAGGATGTGGATGGATAGCAGATAATGCTTCCAGTCACTTTGCCAGCACCACCCTATCTAAAACATGGTCTAGTCTCAGTAGCCATGATTCTGGATAACAATCCTCACCCGGATCCTCTTTCCTCCCACCATGCTAAGTGCCCAGAGACAAGTGATCCCACTCTAGGACACGCCAAAGAACTGTTCACATCTACATTTTTAGATTATGGCCTCTTGCCCTGCCCGCACTAAAGGGGACATGAGGAGATCGCATGTTGAAATGCTCAAATATTTGAGCAACCAAGCTCACAAGAAGATGACGGTGGGAAAATGCAATTACTGTCACAAGAGCTGGGTGATGATAACACACAATTGCCAGCAAGTGGTGTTATATCAGGAAGTGAGAAGGAGGACCAGGGTGCAGAATTGAAAGACCAGGTGATGGATGATGAAGTCAGTGACAAAAACCTGGGAAGTTGACATGCAGAGCAAGGACAACAGGGTATTTTGGTGGCCAGAGACACAAGGCAAGCAACTGATCCCCAGAGAATCAACACAGGTGAAGTTGCCAAACCAAGGTTTTGATGTTTCCAAGTCTGGTGCTTTTCTAAACACAGTTCAGTTAATCCAAAAAAGGCCATTTGCAACATCTGCCATGCTAGCATCATCAGGAGCAGCACAACTACCAGCCTGACTAATACCAGCATGCTCAGATACATGCAAGCAAAGCATCCAACTTCAAGGACCGAAAGCCAGGGTCCAGAAACAGTGTCTGCTGGTGACACCACAGCCTCTTTCCCTGTTTAACCTGCATGGCAATCCCCTGTCGATGAAGTAGGTGAAGATGCCTCCCACCCTGCACCTGTCTCTGCACACTTGCAACCACATCCACATCCTTGTCCCAGCACAGCATTCAATTGTCCTTACCCCAGTCCTTGGAATGGATGCCAAAATATGCAGCCATCCACCCACAGGCTGCAATGCTAAACGGCCACATTTCCAGACTGCTTTGCTTGGAAATATTGCCATTTAGGCTTGTGGAGATGGAACTCTTCTGCAACCTCATGACCACTGCAGTCCCTTGGTACTCGGTCTCCAGCTGCCACTATTTCTCCTGGTGTGCTCTCCATGCCTTACACAAGCCTGTGTCCCATAACATCAGCTGTGCCCTGACCAATGATGTGACTTGGAAGGTCCATTTAACCACGAACACCTGTACAAGGTCTTGTTGCCAGGGACATTACATTTCCCCAAAGGCACACTAAGTGAACATTGTGGAAGCCAAGACCCGGTTCGACCCTGAGATGGAACACGTGCTACCGACAGTAAGGATTGCGGTCCTTGGTTCAATCAGGGTTGCCTCCACCTTCTACAGAACTTCCTGCAATTCTTCCTCCTCACCCTCCATCTCACAAATGTCAACATCATTTGAGAGGTGGAAGCACTGCAGCACTCCCTCAGCAAAATGGCAACAAGCTATACTGAAGCTAATTTACTTAGGTGACAAACCACATGTTTAGTGGTTCAGCGATTTCTCAAAGCCTACCCAGATCAGCCTGAGCTACTTTTGAAAGTACACCATGTGTGTGCCCATTCAGTCTAGTCGGCTATAGCTGCTGCCGCCATGGCAGTGCGGTAGCAACATATGCAACTTCCAGCTCAGTGACTGGTGTGCAATGTCACCACACATTGGAACTCAACTTTACACATGTTTGCAATGCTTTGTGAGCAGCAGAGGGCAGTAGTTGAATATCAGTTACACCAAGCACTTTGGTATTCCGGTCAGACTCCGCACATAGGAGCTAATGAGTGGGTATGGATGTCTGGCATCTGTGCAGTTCTCTAAAGCTTTGAGGATTTGATCAAGATAGTGAGCGGTGATGATTAGTGATGAGCGAGTATACCCATTGCTCGGGTTTTCCCTAGCATGCTCGGGTGTCCTCCGAGTATTTTGGCATGCTTGGAGATTTAGTTTTCATTGCCGCAGCTGCATGATGTGCAACTGCTTGACACCCTGAATACATGTGGGGATTGCCTCTTTGTTAGGAAATTCCCACATGTATTCAACCTGTCTAGCAGCCGTAATTCATGCAGCTGAGGCAACAAAAACTAAATCTCTGAGCACGACAAAATACTCAGAGACCACCCTAGCAAGTATACTCACTCATCACTAGTGATAATGCCAAATTCAGCATCACCATTCCGCTTCTGTGTCTACTGAAATGCTCGCTGCTCACAATTGAAGAGGAGCAAGTTGAGATAGAGCAAGAAATTAAACTGGGTGATGCTACACAGCCCAGCCTCATCTCATCTTCTCAACCCATATTGGGTGACAATGAGGAGGAGAAACAGGTGCTGCTTTCCTGACTAAAGACGGTAGTACTCACACCAACTTCATCCCATTTCTTCAGTGTGGATGGCCTGAAGACAAGAAGGAGAGGGAGGACAGGAGGATGAGGAATACAGCATGAACAGTCACCCTTTTGTTGGGGATAAGTAAGTCTTGGCTTTTATCAGTCTGGCACACATGGTTGAGTTTATGATCCGATGCTTTTTCTCGTGACCCTCACGTTGTATGCATTTTGGCCAACACTTCCTGTGTCGGAGAGGTCTTATAAAAGGTTGCAGTACCAGAAAACCCTAGCTGAAGAATTATTTAATAAAAATTTCCCATGTGAAAATGCTAGTGGCATGGGTCACCGTTTTTTCGGACAACCAAGGAGTGGAGGCTAGGAACACTCTCAAAGGTCTGGAAGTTTTCTCAGACCCTCCCAGCATCCAGGCATTGATGAGCGGGGTAATCTGACAAGGAGAGAAAGTTTTTGGAAGATGCTGAAGGAGTACCCTACTGACCATACCAGTGTCCGCCGTCTTTCCTCTGTGCCTTACAACTATTGGGTATCCAAGCTAGGCACATGACATGAACTGTCTGTCTACGCCTAGGAGGTCCTGGTTTACCCTGCCATTAGCATCTTGTCAGAGCAGTTTTTTTTTTTTAGCTGCCAGGGGTATTTTAACTGATAGGCGCATCCACCTGTCAACTGAAAATGCTGACTGACAGACTCTTATCAAAATGATCAAGGGCTGAATTTAGACAGATTTCTGTACAAAACCGCATGATAGCTGCTGACCATAAACTCAAATCCAGTGAGAGTTTTTATTGTGGTTTTTTGGTCTATTCATAAGCATCCCTTCCCACCCAAGCATGAGTATAGGCTTCAGGATTTCATCTATTTTGTGTCCTCCTCTTCATCCTCCCCCTCCATATCAACATCATATCAAATTTATAGTGAGGGTAGCGGGTACTACCCTTGCTATAAATTTTTTAAGGGTGTTTATCATGCTCCCATTAACAATTTACAGAGGCCTACCTCAGACATATATATATATATATACACCCCAGGAGTACATCATGGTTGTCCTGAATAAGGGGTCTGTAGACTCTGAAATGTGTTGACGATAAACCTACAGTTAAATTTATCTATATGTGTGACTTAATCCGGAGAGTGCAGGAGCACTTCTTATTCTGCTATTTAATAAAGACTACTACATAATAGTATATTAATGAGTAATTGAATACAGAAAAAAATTTCAACACTTTTATTGGACTTTTAGATAACACCGAAATGAACCACAGAACATGTAATAGTATTTGAATGAGTAATTAAATACAGAAAATGTTTATATATATAACAACGATCTGCAAAGCCCTGATTCATGCCTAGAGACAATATTCAGTCACTCTCCCTGCTCCTGCAACTCTCTATCCATCCCTAGGCTAAATGCAGATTGTTTATGAAGCAAATATCAAAGCACAAAATTAGTCCTTACAAGAACTATTAGTATGATGGTTCAGTTTCAGCACCAGTATCAGCAATACAGGCTTCTGATTTGTTATACTCTGCACACACACGCCTGGATAAGCACTCTCTCCATCCAATAACAACTGTCACAGAGCTGTGCAATGGCATCACTATGCTGAGCTTGGTGGTGTGTTTTTTTATAACCCCTGGTGATGTCACACGGCCAACCAATCAGTACTACCAAGCTGGCTACGGCATTACAGTGACTCGTAGGCAATCCTCGCATGCTTGTTGGCTGTGTAACAGGTGCCAAACAAGTGGGGTGGGCATTCAAGTTTGAAACAGAGCACCGGCCAATACTCTCCGAGTGCCGAGTAAATCCAAGCAACCAGATACTAGACTGATATCAGAGTATCAGCAAGCACGTTCACTCATCCCTATTCATAAAATTAACAAAAATAATTAATTTTAAAACACTTAGAACATGTGGTGTTCTCCAAGAAAGTCTTATTGCAGTGATAGAGGCAAAGGTAAGAAACAAATACTTCAAGGAAATCCTCTCTACAGTTTGCAGTTTTCACACATCATAGATTTTAATAACAGCATTTCAGCTGTTATTATTTACTGTGTTATTCAAAGAACATCATCATATCATACCTTAGGGTTTTTTTTCTAAATCTGTCCTTGCATATCATCTACATAAAAATAATGCCATGTAAGAAATTTAAACATTATGGAACAGCAATTTAAAATTTTATAATCCTTATTTAACCTATCAAGCTGAGTTTACCAGCAAAATTGGTTTAGAAGACTATTTTGTCCAAAAAATGCCCAATAAAAGATTCACTGTGGGACTAATTCACTTCTATGCTTTATAGCTAGTATAACCAAATATTACAGTCTACATGCTTTACTTAATGTTCTTCCCTTGGAAACGGTTCAGTATTCTAGTGAGCTGTAATTACTAGTGGTGAATAATACAACTCTGTGGGCACTTTTACAAGTTAACTTTTTTACTCTTGCATTTATTGCCCTCAGCAGTTAAGCCGCTTTTACAGAAGCAAAACTGCAGTTTTTCTAGTCAGATGTGCGTTGTATCGTAGAGTTGCTAATGTGGATTTCATCAAATTTCACATTATTGGGCTGGGGCTGTTTATAATTTATTAAGCCAACAAAATCTTGTTTGATTTTCCCAGGCTTTGCTTCTCCTGCAGAGAGCAGCAAAACATTCATCAGTCTTGTGCTAACTAAATAAACACAACACAGTTAAATCTCATACAGGATACCATGAAATCAATGCAGTTTACAGACTTGAACTGACCACTGAAACTTTAAATGAAGAAGTACTCTTCAAAATTTTCCAAAACGTTAAATTTTGGATTTACTGCAAATCACAAGTATTTCTACGACTTTAACTGCCTGAAAAAGATATGTAACAGTCTGAGTTCTCATATGATTGTATTGAGCCCCTATAAAGCTCTGTGATGTAAACTCAGCCATAGAAAAGTCAAAGCGAATCACTTTATCTAGCTACGGGCAAATGGATGGTAATTGGCGTTAACCAAAAGCCTGTTTAACCAGAAACTGCGCTAACAGCCATTTTTGCCTTTTTGATTTGCAAAAATGTTCAAAAAATATCACTTTTTGGTGGCAGATGCCTGCCTTGCTGGTGTTTATGAACAAGGAAAAAATCATGAACTTTTAACAATGTTCAGAATTGAGAGTCCTCAGTGGTTGATACCTTTTAATGGCTAACTGAAAAGATGGTAACACATTGCAAGCTTTCGAGACTACTCAGGTCTCTTCATCAGGCATTGACTAATACAAAATCTGAAGTCACATATTTATACACAAGACAGCAGAGAAAAAATGCAATAGATGAGACAAGTGACGTGAAGCAGAACTATCAATATTTATGTTTCTCCCTCTCCCACAATGATAGGTTCTGCTTCACGTCACTTGTCTTATCCATTGCATTTTTTTTGCGTTGTACTGTGCATAAATATGTGACTCTTCAGATTTTGTATTAGTCTAGCCTGAAGAAGAGACCTGAGTAGTCTCGAAAGCTTGCAATGTGTTACCATCTTTTCAGTTAGCCATTAAAAGGTATCAACCACTGAGGACTCTCAATTCTGAATATTTTTCTATCTATTGGCTAACACGGTGCAAAGATATTTATCTTTCCTGAACTTTTAACAAGCAGAGGTCTGAAGTTATCCCTTCTTGGGGAGCAGCAAGAGGCTTGTTGTTTTTTGCTAAATGAAGATTCTATAACTTTTTAACAAGCCTTCCAAAATGTATCATTTTAGGGGGTTTGCTACAGATTCACAGCTTGAGAAGAGAAGAGCAATGTTTTTAACAAGCTGTGCAAAAGTTATCCCTATGTTATTTGATCAGCAACAGGTTCACCATTTGTAAAATGAAGAAACAATGGTTTTTTATCATGTGTCAACTATTATTCTGTTTTTTGGAGCCCAGGAACAATTTTGGTGTTTTGAAAGTGAAATCATAGTGGACATGCAGGAGATGTGTGGCTGTTTTGACTGTCTATTAGCAGTAGCATCATCAGAAGCAACACAGTATAGAATACTGTAGGATATGACAGGCAAGGTGATATCCAGCTATGTAAAGCCAACAATGAGCAATAGAGATGATCTGACATGGAAATCTGTATTCCCAGCAAATCATCCATCTTCACATTTGATTTAACTAAAAGGAAATATTATTTAGAATAAAAGAGAATAAAAGAGAAACAAAATAAGATATAAAAGACATACCTGGGACCACTATACATATGAGAGAGGGCTATACCCTGCTACAGTAGGGTGCAATATTTAAATCAAAATTCTGTCTCACCGTCCTGAAGATTCCATGCATGCTCAGACTCAATAATTAAATAATTATAGTAAAACATAACAATTACTAGTTGTAATGGATAATTCTGGCTCGGGAGACCTTCAGACACCTGTTTTTTTTTCAGTACATTTTATCTGTAGAACAATGTGTTGCAGAACATTTTAAGAATATTTGCAGGCCTACTGGCAAATTATGGATTATAATAAATGTAAAAACAAATTGCTACAGCGCTTTGACTATCACACAGTTATGCAAAAGCTGAAAAAAACACTGCACTGGCTGCATACATGCATAAGAAATGTCAATCCAATAAAAGAAGGTACATGTGCTACTCTGAACACATGTGCCTTAGATTATGTAGAAATAGGTATATAAATGGGAATATAATTTGTATGTGTTATCCACCAAAGCGCGTGAGAAACCAGTTGTCCCTACCAATTTGTGGATGGGATGCATGGCACTGTCAAATTTCCTCAGATAAATGTTTCCAATTATCAACTAACTGTTATGTGGAACTTGTTTTTACCATCATTAAGACCTCTACTTACTACTAGTCAAGCAGTGGAGTACTTAGATGCATGTGATTGAGCATTTTCCCTACATAAAAATCATGGTTTTCTTGAAAGATTTAGACTTTTCTGATGCAATTGCTTGAAGAAAGTGTCTTGTTAACCCTGGCAGTAGGTATGGGAGTTGATTTTGAGTCCATCTTCAAACCAAAAAGGTCAGATTAGATCATCTTTAATAATACCAGCACATAGCAGTACCCCACCTCCACCTTGCTGGTGTCTGAGTCAAAGTGGAGGCCTGTACCGGTTTCAGATACAGCCATGGGTCCATCCATCTGATCCATCAGGAGTCACTATCATTTCATAAGTCCATAAAACCTTTGAAAAATCTGTCCTCAGATCATTTTTGGCAGAGTCTTAACATTTCGCCTTGTGTCTTGTTCAGTGGTGGTCAAGTTCCAGCCTCCCTTACCTTGGCCATTTCGCTGAGCACTGAAGACCTTCTGGGCACTGGAGGGGGGTTGAAGTTCTAGAATATGACAGTACTGGAGGATAATGGGTTCGTAGTTGCCTCATGTATGATTTTTCTCAAATCATTGTCAGTTAATGTCCATCTTTTTTTCTAAGCACAATTTTTATGGCCCTGTTGTCTATTTACAAAAAAACCTTTCTCTGTTCTGTGAGCACACCTCAATATACCTCTTTTCAGGGTCCATTAGATCTCTTTTTTTGGCCTATTTTGTCGGAGTAAACCAAGCTGCCTAATAATTCTGCACACCTTGATAAAGGGTGTTGATATCCTTAGGTCACAACATCCCTTATTACACAAATATCACCTAATATGCTTCCAACCAATCAGCTTTCAAGTTTATACAGCTTGGAGTTGGAAAATATGTATAAAAATGATGATATGGTGAAAATACTTACTTGCTTAATAATTGTGCACACAGGGTATATATGTTGGCAGGCAAAAATGGAGCAGATCAGTTATCCTATTGCAGATAATATACAGTAACATTTAAAAAATGTAGTAGCATCATGGATTTAATGGGCTCAGTGCCAGTGTTTTGTGCTGACTAGTGATGGGCAAACGTGGATGTTGGTAATTCGGCGGGTTTGGCCAAACATCTGAAAAAAGTTTAGTTTGTGCACCTGAACACAGACCCCATTCAGATTAATAGGGGGTCAAAAACATTGTTGTTTCTCACTTTGATAACTGCATGATGGTTGCTGGTATTCTCAGGTAAAGGGTTATGGATATTGGCCCTCCTCAGGATAATAAAATCAGCTCGCAGCTGCCCTACAAAAATAGCATCTTTTAGGTGCACCAATTCTGGCATATTGCCCTGCTCTTTCCACTTGCCCTGTGGCAGTGTAAAGTGGGGTAATATTTGTGGGGTTGATGTCACATTTGTATTGTCATGTGACATCAAGCCCACAGGTTAAAAATGGAGAAAAGTCTATAAGACACCTATCCAATAGTAACCCCATAGTCATATTGTATAGCAAATAAAAAAACATCCAGAACTATGCCCTTTATGTGAAATAAAAATCCACACCCTGTTTTATAAATATATATAAAAATAATAAACAAAAGTTAAACTCACCTTACACCCATTTCATTGAAGCCCTTATCCCTTGTAAAAAAGAAAAATAATAAACACATCCACCACCTGTCCAAAGTGAAAATGTTCCATGCCATAATCAATGTCTTCAATATGTTGTTTTCTACGTGGATGGTGCCATAATGTGACCTTCCAGGCTGAAAACC
Source organism: Dendrobates tinctorius (assembly GCF_039654945.1). Classification (NCBI taxonomy): domain Eukaryota; kingdom Metazoa; phylum Chordata; class Amphibia; order Anura; family Dendrobatidae; genus Dendrobates; species Dendrobates tinctorius. The sequence goes on from NW_027361829.1 coordinate 61,050,033, forward strand.
ATGGGAGAATTAGGTGCTGCATGCACAGCCTCAGTGACTAGCGGTAACATCATCAAGGTTACCACAGGTCACTGAGGCTGCGTTCTCACACTTCACTGTGACCTGGGACAATGAACTGCATTCTCATGGTGCTCATGGTGATCTCATTGAGTTCACTGCAGGTCATCATCCTGGCTCACAGTGAAGTGTAGGTGGGAACACTTCTTCAGTAATCCTGTGGCTGTAAGCCAGTTATGGATTGTGGCGTGGAACAGTTTGTATTATCTTCACTTCAGACAGGTGAGAATATGGTTGTTTATTATTTTTGTTTTTTTACAGAGGACAAGGGATCTAATGACCTGAAGAAGTATGCTGTAATGCAGGAGTCTCCAATCATTGGCTCAAAAGCCACATATGGCTGGCGAGTTCATGATGTGTGGCTCTTGGCTATCTGCGATCCTGATGCATTAGCACCAAGTCTGGAAACCTGTTATGGAGAGGTTTCCATATTGTGACTTTAGTGAGTAGCCCAACAGAGAAGAGCAGATTTGGATGTGCATATTCTAGCACAGGTTAAATATGGTAATCTGCATGTAGAATGATACTGCCACTAAGAGGAGTGCTTAAAAGTGGATGCAATAGTGAGGTGCATGTGCTTGATGCGAGAATACCAAATGCGGGTAAAGTTGAAACCCCTTGATGTAAGTATACTACCTATCCGAAAGAGTAGCATAAATTCTCTGTGAGCATTCAGTTATCATAACAGTAACTTGGGAATACAAGTGTCACTACTGGGTGAAAATGGGCATTTAGCTCACACCCATCTATCAGTGCTTAATGTGGCTCTCAAGGTAACAAAGGTTGGGGATCAATGGTGTAATGTAATTCACCTTGTATTTCTGTCCCACTGTTTTCATGCCCACCATAAAAAATAAATAAAATGCTATATTTGATAAGTGCTACATGTATTTACTTTCTACAGGCTCGAAATACACAACAGATTTTTTATGACTTAATCCAAAGTGGTTACCAACTAAACCCTTGATGCAAGTTTAAGCAATCAAAGGAAATCAACTGAAACACTCATCTGGGCCCCACACTATCTGGTTGCCTCTGTGACTTCTTTTGAATATACTCTATACCTGACTTAGGATTATACCACCAGGCTGTTTAAATGTAACATTGGACAGACTCACCACGTATGGCATTCACTTCTATGTACTAGGTGATACATCTTTACATATACTTTTTCTATTACACTGGGACAGTGATTCTGCCATACTTAATATCATATGTTTACTATTGCTTTTTACCCCTTTTCTTTTGGCATGGTAATCATATTACGAGTGTGTAGACTATTCTTTCCAATTACATTGTCCTGACAGTATGCTACTTTTTGTCAGCACACTAATACATAACCATATTCTCTTTTTTCATCTGTGAGTTGACTATTTTTTCAATTGCACTGTCCACTCAGCTATCTCAGTCTTTTATTTGGGTGGGGTGCATTTATCTACTCAAGCAATAGTGAGTTGACTATTTTTCCAATTTCCTCACATCTCTCTCACTTGAGTGACCAATAAGATCAGTTTAAAAGGACATACTGTAGCACCAGTGAACTGACCATTTTTCCTTTACTTTGTCCTTACATGTCTCTAACTTGAGTGATTTATTGAATCAGCTAATTCAAACTTTGCACCAGTGAGTTGACTACTTTACCAATACACTTGTGGCTTTTTGCTTACATAGGTTGTGTATATACAGTGTATCTGCATATAGAAAATTCTTTGCATTACTTACCATTTTGTTTTTTGCGTTATAGTCTTTATGCATGTCCATTTATACCCTAATTATTTGTCATCTTGGAGTTTTTTTTTACAATTCATAGTATGTAAGTTAAATATTGTTTGTCTCTTTCAGCCACCAGATATCCACTTGAATATTCAAATAAACATTTTTTGACATTTTTACCATACTCTGATTTACTGACATTTTGTGTCAGAGTCCTCTTCCTTTGTTTTCAAAAATTGTAGACTGATGTCTATCAAAATCTCACCTCAGAAAACTCTTTAACCCCTTTACTCCCAAGAGTGTTTTGCATGTTAATGCCCGAGCCAATTTTTACAATTCTGACCACTGTCCCTTTATGAGGTAATAACTCTGGAACGCTTCCATGGATCCTGGTGATTCTGAGACTTTTTTCTCGTGACATATTGTACTTCATGCTAGCAGTAAAATTTCATTCATATAACTTGCGTTTACTTGTGAAAAAACAGAAATTTGGCAAAAATTTTGAAAATTTGGCAATTTTCCAACTTTTAATTTTTATGCTCTAAAATCACAGAGATATGGCACACAAAAAACTTAAGTAACATTTCCCACATGTTTATTTTACATCAGCACAATTTGGGAACCAAAATTTTTTTTTGTTATGAAGTTATAAGGGTTAAAAGTTGACCAGCGATTTCTCATTTTTACAACACCATTTTATTTTTAGGGACCACATCACATTTGAAGTCACTTTGAGGGGTCTATATGATAGAAAATACCCAAAAGTGACACCATTCTAAAAACTGCATCCCTCAAGGTGCTCAAAACCAGATTCAAGAAGTTTATTAACCCTTCAGGTGCTTCACAGGAATTTTTTGAATGTTTAAAAAAAATGTACATTTAACTTTTTTCACAAAAAACTCACTTAAGGTTCATTTTTTTTATTTTACCAAGGGTAACAGGAGAAATTGGACTGGAAAAGTTATTGTGCAATTTGTCCTGAGTATGCCGATACCTGATATGGTGGGGGGAACCACTGTTTGGGCGCATGGCAGAGCTCGGAAGGGAAGGAGCGCCGTTTGACTTTTTCACTGCAAAATTGGCTAGAATTCAGATCGGATGCCATGTCAAGTTTGGAGAGCTCCTGATGTGCCTAAACAGTGGAAACCCCCCACAAATGACCCCATTTTGGAAACTAGACCCCCCAAGGAACTTATATAGATATTTGGTGAGCACTTTGAACCCCCAAGGGCTTCACAGAAGTTTATAACGTACAGCCGTTCAATTAAAAAATCATATTTTTTCCACAAAAATGATCTTTTCACCCCCAATTTTTATTTTCCCAAGAGTAACAGGACACCAAACGCTATTGTGCAATTTGTTCTGAGTATGCTGATACCCCATATGTGGGGGTAAACCACTATTTGAGCGCATGGCAGAGCTAGGAAGGGAAGCAGCGCCATTTGACTTTTTTGGCTGGAATTGAGATCGGACGCCATGTCGTGTTTGGAAAGCCCCTGATGTGCCAAAACAGTGGAAACCCCCCAATTCTAACCCCAACCCTAACCCCAACACACCCCTAGCCCTAACCCTAGCCCTATCCCTAGCCCTAATGGGAAAATGGAAATAAATACATTTTTTTTATTATTTTTCCCTAACTAAGGGGGTGATAATGGAGGGTTTGATTTACTATTTTTGGCTGGTTTTTATTTTTGGCAGCTGTCGCACGCTTAAAAACGCTTTTTATTGTAAAAATAGTTTATGCATCACCACATTTTGAGAGCTATAATTTCTCCATATTTTGACCCACCGAGTCATGTGAGGTCTTATTTTTTGCGGGATGAGTTGACGTTTTTATTGGTACCATTTTCGGGCACGTGACATTTTTTGATCGCTTTTTATTCCGATTTTTGGGAAGCAGAATGAACAAAAAACAGCGTTTCATGAATTTCTTTTGGGGGGTGTGTTTACACTGTTCTGCGTGCGGTAAAATTGATAAAGCAGTTTTATTCTTCGGGTTGGTACGATTACAGCGATACCTCAATTATGTCTTTTTTTAAGTTTTGTCGCTTTTATGCAATGAAAACAACTTTATTTAAAAAAATAATTGTTTTTGCATCGCTTTATTCTGTGAGCTATAACTTTTTTACTTTTTTGCTGATAACACTATTAGGTGGCTCAATTTTTGTGGGACAAGATGACGTTTTCAGCGGTACCATGGTTATTTATATCCGTCTTTTTGATTGCGCGTTATTGCACTTTTTGTTCGGCGGTATGATGCTAAAGCTTTATTTTTTGCTTCGTTTTTTATGTTTATTTTTTTAAGGGGTTCAATTAAGGGGTTAACTGGTGGGACAGTTTTATAGGGTGGGTCGTTACGGACGCGGCAATTCCAAATCTGTGTACTTTTATTGTTTGTTTTTATTTTCAAAAAATGAATTTATTGGGGAATATTTTTTTTAATTTATTTAGCGATTTTTTAAATAAATTTTTACACTTTTTTTAACTTTATTACATTGTCTCATGGGGGGAAATAATTGTCATGTGACAGATCGCTGATCTGTCACATCACACATCGCTGTGACAGATCAGCAATCTGTCACAGGCAGTGCTGCAGGCTTCCTCATGTCGGCGCTTTGCAGGCATGAGGAAGCCGCCTCCCTGCAGGCCCCCAAAGGTCCCCGCTGCCATTTTGGATTCGGGGACCTGCAGGGAAGGAGTCCCCTCCCTCCCGATGCTTCCCTAAACCCCTGGTACACTGCGATGGTCTTTGATCGCAGTGTGCCAGGGGTTATCGTGTCGGGGGCGGTCCGTGACCACCCCTGACACATAGTGCCGCATGTCAGCTGTGATAATCAGCTGACACCTGGCTGCGATCAGCTGCCCTCCCCCCACGAGCGCAGCTGATCACGCTAGACGTACTATTCCGTCCTTGGTACTCAGGTCCCAGGTCACATGGACGGAATAGTATGTCTAATGTAGGAAAGGGGTTAATACAGTCATATGTAAAAGTTTGGGCACCCCTATTAATGTTAACCTTTTTTCTTTATAACAATTTTGGTTTTTGCAACAGCTATTTCAGTTTCATATATCTAATAACTGATGGACTCAGTTTATATTTCTGGATTCAAATGAGGTTTATTGTACTAACAGAAAATGTGCAATCTGCATTTTAACAAAATTTGACCGGTGCAAAAGTATGGGCACCTCAACATAAAAGTGACGTTAATATTTTGTAGATCCTCCTTTTGCAAAAATAACAGCCTCTAGTCGCTTCCTGTAGCTATTAATGAGTTCCTGGATGAAGGTATTTGTGACCATTCCTGTTTACAAAACAATTCCAGTTCAGTTAAGTTTGATGGTCGCCGAGCATGGACAGCCCGCTTCAAATCATCCCACAGATGTTCAATAATATTCAGGTCTGGGGACTGGGATGGCCATTCCAGAACATTGTAATTGTTTCTCTGCATGAATGCCTGAGTAGATTTGGAGCGGTGTTTTGGATCATTGTCTTGCTGAAATATCCATCCCCTGCATAACTTCAACTTCGTCACTGATTCTTGCACATTATTGTCAAGAATCTGCTGATACTGAGTTGAATCCATGCGACCCTCAACTTTAACAAGATTCCCGGTGCCGGCATTGGCCACACAGCCCCAAAGCATGATGGAACCTCCACCAAATTTTACTGTGGGTAGCAAGTGTTTTTCTTGGAATGCTGTGTTTTTTAGCCTCCATGCATAATGCCTTTTTGTATGACCAAACAACTCAATCTTTGTTTCATCAGTCCACAGGACCTTCTTCCAAAATGTAACTGGCTTGTCCAAATGTGCTTTTGCATACCTCAGGTGACTCTGTTTTTGGGTGCTAGCAGAAACGGCTTCTTTTGCATCACTCTCCCATACAACTTCTCCTTGTGCAAACTGCGCTGTATTGTTGACCGATGCACAGTGACACCATCTGCAGCAAGATGATGCTGCAGGTCTTTGGAGGTGGTCTGTGGATTGTCCTTGACTGTTCTCACCATTCTTCTTCTCTGCCTTTCTGATATTTTTCTTGGCCTGCCACTTCTGGGCTTAACAAGAACTGTACCTGTGTTCTTCCATTTCCTTACTATGTTCCTCACAGTGGAAACTGACAGGTTAAATCTCTGAGACAACTTTTTGTATCCTTCCCCTGAAAAGCTATGTTGAATAATCTTTGTTTTAAGATCATTTGAGAGTTGTTTTGAGGAGCCCATGATGCGACTCTTCATAGGAGAATCAAATAGAACTACTTGCAAGTGGCCACCTTAAATACCTTTTCTCATGATTTGATACACCTGGCTATGAAGTTCAAAGCTCAATGAGGTTACGAAACCAATTTAGTGCTTCAGGAAGTCAGTAAAAAGTAGTTAGGAGTGTTCAAATCAAGAAAATGATAAGGGTGCCCATACTTTTGCACCGGTCAAAGTTTGTTTAAATGCAGATTGCACATTTTCTGTTAGTACAATAAACCTCATTTGAATCCAGAAATATAACGGAGTATATCAGTTATTAGATATATGAAACTGAAATAGCTGTTGCAAAAACCAAAATTGTTATAAAGAAAAAAGGTTAACATTAATAGGGGTGCCCAAACTTTTACATATGACTGTATATGTTAAGTCTACTCATCTGTATACAACTATCCCATTTGGTCAATGCTTGACAGTGACAATCTGCTGATTTAAAAATGAGGTTTCAAGCTAGTGGGTACAGCAATAGATGTACACAATATGGATGTAACAGCAAAAAAGAAGTTCACACGAGATGCCTTTATTGACTCAGTCTAAGAGAGAGAACACAGAGGAGAAAATACATTTCATTTCCACATACGATGCTGAATGGTCTACTACGAGAACTTGTTTTCAATGGCTTTGGAATGTTTTAAAAACAGAACCAACTTTGACTAAACATCTCTGAGTATCCCTTAGTGAAGGAGCAAAAATCTGAAGGATATGCTAGTCCAAAGCCATTGTACTTCTTGAAATAAAAATGTATTTAACCTAAGGAGTCAACCTTCATGGATGTTATTCATGTGGCAGTTGCATAGCCTGCACTAATATTTGACGTGCTACTTCCTTTGAATCAGTTGATGCTCAAAATTGCTTTTCTATAAGGCACCATATTTCATACAATACAGCCCGAGTAATCTACTATGCTATATGCAGTTGAAATCTACCATTTGGCAGCTAGTGATATAGCCCCAAATCACTTGAGCGTGAAACCACAAGTAATAATAAAAGTTACATTTTATTTATTCACAAATATAAAATGTTGAAAAATAAATACAAAATACAAAAAGGTGACAAGAGCAATAAGAAAGAGTGACGTATGACTACTCCAAAAATTGAAAGATGTTGCTGCATGGTAAAGAACATGGGTTTAGTGGCACTAGATTTGTTTAGCGGTTCAGCAGACCACATTCATGGCTTTAATTATTCCTGATGGTGCCATGTTCTTTACCATGCAGCAACATCTGTAAATTTTTGGAGTAGTCATACGTCACTCTTTCTTCTTGTTCTTGTCACCTTTTTTATATTTTGTACTTATTGTTCAATATTTTATATTTGTGAATAAATAAAATATAACTTTTATTATTACTTGTGGTTTCACGCTCAAGTGATTTGGGGCTATATCACTAGCTGCCAAATGGTAGATTTCAATTGTTGTGAATTTGAACTAATTTACTGTTTATGGAATTGGCACTTTTTTGGATGCATTATGCTATGTTAAGGTGTCCCAAGGTGTATTCTGGATTGGAATTAAGATACCACAAGTTCCTTACATGATAGCATGTATGCAATACTTTGGCTGCAAAAACAATAACTGATATCTCCCCATTAAAAATGTTACCGCAACATATGTGGTTGGTTTGTACTTTTCTTATACGCAATTTTATATGTTCAGCATGCTTATGACTAGAGATGAGCGACTTTGCCTTTTTTCGGGTCGAGTCGGGTTTCATGAAACCCGACTTTTGCAAAAGTCGGGTCGAACTAAATCGGCCGATTATCGTGAAAAGTCGAAGGCCGACTGAAACACAAAACCCAATGCAAGTCAATGGGGAAGAAAAGTTGGCAGTGAGTGTAGGACAGGAAACACACCTACAGTGCCCATTTTAATGCCAAAAACATCAATTCTTATTACTTAAGCTTGTCAACCTTAATTAACTTTATAATAATAGTTAGGCATTGAAAACTGGGGGTTATTTGGCTAAAGTTGTGGGGGGGGGTAGGGCTGGCTCTGGATTTTCGTGGGCCCAGGGCCAAAGAGTGTCACTGGGCTCCTTTAACACATGCCACAATTCATGATCCTCTGATACAGCAGAGAAATAGCGGTATAGTACAATGAAAAATACTTCACTTCTTACATCACATGACTGATATGCATTTTAAATTCTCCAATAGCTCCAAAAAACGGACAGTATATTACTCCATGCAGTATTATGGCCACCGCATAGTGCGCTATATAGAATAATGAGGCCCATATATTTCTCCATACAGAATCATTGGTCCCATATAATGTTCAATACAGTATATGATGAGCTCCACATAATGCTACAGTATATGTTGGTCCCCATGGATGAAGCTCCACTGACTTATGGGCCCAAATAATGCTCCATATATAACGGGCCCCATTTCTAATGATCTAGTGTAGAATGGGCGCTGGAAATGCTGCTCCAGTGTGTCATGTCCACCTTTGGAATGCTCCAGTGTATAGTGGGTCCCATATATCATTCTCCAGAGTATAGTGCTCCCCAAAAATTGCTCCCAACCTTTAAAACAATTAAATAAGTCTCCTCGCTTGGGAATCCCTGTACTAGTCAGGACTCCTCGTCATCTCCATCTTCCATCTCTCTGCACTTGGACTGTTTAGGCAGAGGGCATACAGACGTGATGTCATCACGCTCTCTGACCAGAATGTCACTGTCAGGAAACGCGGAACACGTCACGTCGGAGGAGCAGGGAGAGGTAAGTATTTCAACTTTGCAAGTGCTGTGATCCTGAGCAAACAGGGGGGTCCACTCGTTGGCGATGGCACTGGCACAGGGCCCCTCATAGTACGGTGGTGTGTCTGATGGTGGGTGGGCCCTGGTGTGTCTGACGGTGGGTGGGCCCTGGGTGGGCCCTCCCACCGGCAGACACTTTTGCATACTATGAGGGGCCCTGTGCCAGTGCCATCGCCCATGAGTATGTCCCCCCCCACCTGCTCAAGGAACCTGCACTTTCATCTGCATCTTCCTCTGTGTCACCGGGTAAGGTGGTATAGTATGCGGGAAGGAGCACCTGAGTTTCATCAGGGTCAGATTCTGGCTCAGTACACTGCAAGGACAACGTAGTGCTCTGAGTGAATGTACCAGCAGAATCATCTAGCAGTGGCTCTGCATCAGTGCACTCCATGTCCGATTCATCTTGGACTGGGGAATTCATGATTTGACTTGATAACCCAGGCATGGTATGTGAAAAGAGCTCCATGGAGTAATCTGAAGTGTGGCCAGCCGCATCCTTCACTTTTGGTAGAGGTGAAGGACGCAAGGAAAGGTGTAGTTCCTGACCAGGAGCCTCCACTGATGACTCAGTGCTTTTATTTTTTGAAACTTCAGAAGAGGAGGCGATAGTGCTGGAGGCTGTGTCAGCAATGTAAGCCAAAACTTGATCCTGATGCTCCGGCTTTAAAAGCGGTTTATCTACTCCCAGAAAAGGGAGCCTTCAAGGCCTTGTGGAGCAAGATGATGATGCAGGCTCAACACCTCCTGCCTTAGGTGCTATTGTGCTTTTGCCACTACCAGCAGATCAGTGGCGTAGCAACTGTTTGTGGCGCCCGGGGCGGTCGAAAAATTTGCCGCCCCTTTGGTCGTTGATAATTCGGAAGCATCCGAAGAGCCCACACTACACTCAAAGATCTAATTTTTAGTCTGCTACTAACTCTGCTATTATTTCTAAATTTCTAGACTTTCAACTTCTTGCAGTTCTCTATATGTATGTATTAGCTTGATGATGCTGGATGAAGACCTAATGGCTTTTTTTAATACTAATTTTTAATAATGTGACAGAAAAAAAAACAGAAAGTACAAATTATTTTGGCGGACAGGGGGCGGACACTGACAGCTTGGGGTCCCTGTGCAAGAAATGTGTCCGGGCCCCCCTCCTTTTATGGCATCAAAGCTACGTGTGTATATATACATATATATATATAGATTATTGATGTTATATAGCCACACACACACATATACAGGTATATATTACATAGTCTCCTTTATTATGTATATCCCAATCCCCCACACCCCTCATTGTCCTCCTCCCCTCGCATCCCATTATTGTCCTCTCCCCCACCTCCATCATTTTCTTATCCACCACTATCTTTGCTTTCTCCCCCACCACTCCCATCATTGCCCATTCCACCACCTCCATCATTTCCTCCTCCTCCACCACCCCCATATATTGCCCTTTCCACCACCACCATCATTGCATTCTCACCCACAACCCCATCATTGCCCTCTCGACCATCACCCCATCATTGTCTTCTCCCCATCACTGCCTTCTCCCCATCACTCCCATCATTGCCTGCTCCATCACCCCATCACTCCCATCATTGTCTGCTCCATCACCCCATCATTGCCTGCTCCATCACCCCCATCATTGCCTGCTCCATCACGCCATCACTCCCATCATTGCCTTCTCCATCACCCCATCACTGCCTTCTCCATCACCCCATCACTGCCTTCTCCATCACCCCATCACTGCCTGCTCCATCACCCCCATCATTGCCTTCTCCATCACCCCATCACTGCCTTCTCCATCACCCCATCACTGCCTGCTCCATCACCCCCATCATTGCCTGCTCCATCACCCCCATCACTCCCATCATTGTCTGCTCCATCACCCCATCACTGCCTGCTCCATCACTCCCATAATTGTCTGCTCCATCACCCCATCATTGCCTGCTCCATCACACCCATCACTCCCCTCATTGCCTGCTCCATCACCCCATCACTGCCTGCTCCATCACCCAATCACTGCCTGCTCCATCACCCAATCACTGCCTGCTCCATCACCCCATCATTGTCTGCTCTATCACCCCACCACCCCATCATTGTCTGCTCCATCACCCCATCACTGCCTGCTCCATCACCCCATCATTGTCTGCTCCATCACCCCATCATTGTCTGCTCCATCACCCCATCATTGTCTGCTCCATCACCCCATCATTGCCTGCTCCATCACCCCATCACTGCCTGCTCCATCACCCCCATCACTGCCTGCTCCATCACCCCCATCACTGCCTGCTCCATCACCCCCATCACTGCCTGCTCCATCACCCCCATCACTGCCTGCTCCATCACCCCATCACTGCCTTCTCCATCACCCCATCATTGTCTGCTCCTTCACCCCATCACTGCCTTCTAGACCATCACTCCCATCACTGCCTGCTCCATCATACACACAGACATACACACAGACATACACACACAGAGACATACATACATACACACATACATACACACAAGACACCACCTCTCTCCTCTCACCTGTCCGCAGCATCGCCAGCACTTCCTCCCTCACACAGCAGCGGCCGCTGAATGATGACGTCATTCAGCGGCGCTCCTCTGTGTGAAACAAAAAGCGCGGCCTCCGGGCAGGAAGCAGGACGGACCCTTGCCGCTCCGTTCCTGCTATTCACTCTTGCAGGCAGCGGAGCTGCCGTGATCGCATCGCTCCCTGCCCGCCGCTGCACTGCACTGCAGGGTGGAATTGCTGCTCCCGCACCGCCCCCACACACATGCCGCCTGGGGTGGACCGCCCCCCCGCCCCACGCTACGCCAGTGCAGCAGATGCACCCCCACCCCACCACCATCAGTACCAGCTGGCAACCCCTGCCCACTTCCACAGCCTCTTCCAGCATACTTCCTCATTTTTGGAAAAATATACCCAAAATACCACCAGCTATATGGTACTATAAAACAAGGTACAAGGTGTATATAGTATTGGGGAGAATTTGAATCTCCCTAGAGATTTTAGGAGGCTGAACTATTATCTCAGGCCCACTATAGATTACACCTCAATTTAACAGGCTGAAACTGGCTGGTGCATGACAAAGTACAAGGTGTGTATATAGTATTGGCGAGAATTTGAATCTCCCTAGAGATTTTAGGAGGCTGAACTATTATCTCTGGCCCACTATAGAGTACACCTCAATTTAACAGGCTGAAATTGGCTGGTGTATGTCAAAGTAAAAGGTGTGAATATAGTATTGGGGAGAATTGGAAGCTCCCTAGAGATTTTAGGAGGCTGACAATGATGCTCTCAGTCCAAGTATGGCAGCAGGCAGCCTAATAAGCAGGACTGCTGCACACAAAAGTGTGAGAAAATGAACATTTGGTAACTGTGCAGAAAAGAGGAAGAAAAGTATTTTTGCTTTTAAAAAAGCAGTTTGCACAGCAGTGTGCAAACAGCAATGCAGCTATCAGGGAGCATTAGAAGGCAGCCTAATAACCAACAGAGCTGATGCACAAAAATTATAGCCACCCCTGTCACTGCACACAAACTGTTGTGTTGTACAGTGGAAATCGTTAACAGCAGAAGCAGTTTTTTTGTTCTTCTTCCCTGCCTAACGCTCTCCCTTATTCAGAATCAGCAACCTCTCCCTAATGCTAATATCGGCAGAAGTATGATGGTGGCTGGCGTGCATGCCTTTTTATAGCCCCTGTGACGCCACACAAAGCAAGCCAATCACTTGCATGCCCTTCTCAAAGATGGTGGTGACCGATGCCCATGTCATCCTGTGGCCCACAGTGTGCGTCCTCCATCATTGGCGGAAAAAGGGCACTGGAAGCATCATTTGAAACGCGACTTTGGCGCTCTGGTCGCCGACCTCGTGGCGGACCTCACGCTATGGTCGGGTTTCGTTTCATGAAACCCAACTTTAGCGAAAGTCGGCAACTTATGAATTTGACCGACCTGTTTCGCTCAACTCTACTTATGACTAGTGTTGAGCGATACCATCCGATATAATGAAAATTCTGATCGGACCGATACCCAAAAAGTATCGGGTATCGCCGATTCCGATACCGGAAACCAATGCAAGTCAATGGGACAGAAATATCGGAATTAAAAAAAACCCTTTCTTTCCTTGTGGGCTAATTCTACATGAAGAAAAACAACTAAGAATAATGCAGAATGTATTGGGGGAGGTGGAGGAGACATTAAAGGCATAGAGATTTAGCCTAATCAAATGGTATAGCAGCAATAAATTTTTTTTTTTTAAGACGTTCGGAGTTACAAAGATATTGACTATGTTAACCTTTTTTATATTTTGTCAGATATGTATGTTTCACTACATCCATGCTCTTCACCTTCTTTTTTACTTCTCCCACACTTTCTCCTTCATGATCCTCAGCAGCATCTTTTTCATCAACTTCTTCTTAACCTTATTCATCTTCTTCTTCACCTTCTTCCTATTCTTTTTTTTTTTACATTCTTCATATTCTTCTTATTCAGCTATTATTCTTCTTCATATTCTACTTCTTCATCTTCTTCCTATTCTGCTTCTTCATCATATTCTTATTTGTGACAGTCATTCCTGTAGTTGTTATCTATAAAAGTTTGAAAATTACACCTTCCGTTCTGCCTGTCACAAAAGATTTACAACAGGATTTGTCCACGTTCAGTTTGGCCTGCAGCAGCAGGCATTTTCCAGGGGCACCACGAGGAGGAACGGCCTTCTTCTGCTTATAATTTAGATAATATCTTTTGCTCTGATTTTTAGTCTTATGCTTAATGTTCTTCTGCTTCTTGGTCTTCTGCTTCTTGGTCTTCTGCTTCTTGGTCTTCTGCTTCTTGGTCTTCTGTCTCTTGTTGTTCTGTTTCTTGGTGGTTGTCTTCATGTTCTTTGTCCTCTTGGTTATTTTCTTCAGGGTCATCTTTTTGGTCTTCTTCGGGGTCGTCTTCCTGGTTGTTGTCTTCAGGGTCATCGTTTTCATGGTCGTCGTCTTCTTCGGGTGGTCTTCAGGGTCGTTGTCTTCAGGGTCGTCATCAGGGAGATCCAGAGTGTTAACCAAAAACCATTTCCAAAAGCATGAGCTTGGAAATATAGCAGAAGGTACAAGAAGGCTGAGGAACTGCCGAGAACCAGCTGATGGTTCTGGAACCCGGATGGGTAGCAGAATCTGCAAGAGCCAATGGAACTAGCGAGGACCTGCTGATGGTACTGGAACCCGGAGGTGCAGCAGAAGGAAAAAGAGCCAATGGCACTACCAAGGACCAGCTGACGGTGCTGGAACCCAGATGGGTAGCAGAAGGAACAAGAGCCAATGGCACTACCGAGGACCAGCTGATGTTACTGGAACCTGGTTACTAAGCAGGAGGTACCTGTGCTAGAAAGCACTACCAAGGACCAGCAGACATTGCTGGAACTCGGATACTGAGAAGGAGGCACTTAAGCCAATGGCACTGCCGAGAACCAGCTGATGGTGCTGGAACCCGGATGGGTAGCAGAAGGTACCCATGAAAACAAAGTTGCAAGGACGCGAGCCGACCGCAGTTAGCGAAACCCATAGTCCTACAGGGAGTGCTTGTCCTATTGGCACTACGGAACCAGCCTTTGTTGCCAGATCCCGCAGCCCACATAGGAAGCCCATAAGCTGCAGGCACCATAGACTCAGCTAACCCGACCGCAACACGACAGGACAACGTATTGGTGGCAAAGTGATGTTGACACTACCCGGAAACAGCAGGCGTGCTGGAACCAGGCTGGGCAGGAGGGAGTACCCGTGCCAAAGACACTGCCGAGAACCATCTGACGGTGCTGGAACCCGGAGGGGCAGCAGAAGGAACAAGAGCCAATGGCACTACCGAGGACCAGCTGACGGTGCTGGAACCTGGTTACTAAGCAGGGGGTACCTGTGTTAGAAAGCACTACCAAGGACCCGCAGACATTGCTGGAACTCAGATACCGAGATGGAGGCACCTAAGCCAAAGCCACTGCCGAGAACCAGCTGATGGTGCTGGAACCCAGATGGGTAGCAGAAGGAACAAGAGCCAATGGCACTACTAAGGACCAGCAGACGTTGCTGGAACTCAGGTACCGAGAAGGAGGCACCTAAGCCAAAGGCACTGCCGAGAACCAGCTGACTGTGCTGGAACCCGGATGGGTAGCAGAAGGCACCCATGAAAAACAAAGTTGCAAGGCCACGAGCCGGCTGCAGTTACCGAAACCCAAGTCCTAAAGGAGGTGCTTGTCCTATTGGCACTACGGAACCAGCCTTTGTTGCCAGATCCCGCAACCCACATAGGAAGCCCATAAACTGCAGGCACCATAGACTCGGCTAACGCGCCCGCAACACAACAGGACAACGTATTGGTGGCAAATTGACGTTGAAACTACCTGGAAACAGATGGCTGTGCTGGAACCCAGGGAAAATAATACAAACAGAGTGGAGACAGAGGCCTAATTGGAGCAAGTTTAAAATCTGTAGTTGTGTGAGTGTGGACAGAGCAGGAGAAATTGCCGGATACACAGCTGGGGATCAGATGACATTTCTGAACCCCAAAAACACTGGAGCATATGTTGACTGTGCAGAAGGCACTTCTGAGCAGCAACTGGCGATGTTGGAGCCCAGGGTCAATCAGGGTGTAGGTTGAGGCCTAATTTCATCAAGTTTAATATCTGTTGTAGACTACTACTGATTTTAAATGTGCTCCAATTAGGCCTCTGGCTCTACTATCTCTAGTATTTACCCTGTCCTCCAACACCGCCAGTTGCTGCTCAGAAGTGCCGTCCGCACAATCAACACTTGTTCCTGTGTTACTGGGGCTCAGTAACGTCAATTGATCCCCTGATGTGTGTCCGGCAATGTCTCCTGCTCTGTCCACATTCCCACTACTAGGGGATCAGCTGACGTTACTGAACCCCAGTAACACAGGAACAAGTGTTGATTGTGTGGACGGCACTTCTGAGCAGCAACTGGCGGTGTTGGTGGCCAGGGTAAATACTAGAGACAGAGTGGAGCCAGAGGCTTACTTGAAGCAAGTGTAAAATCTGATGTAGTTTGAATGTGGAGGGAGCAGGAGACTTTGCCGGACACACAGAAGGGGAGCAGCTGGCGTTACTGAACCCCACTAACACAGGAGCTAGTGTTTTTCTCTGTGCAGACGGCACTTCTGAGCAACAACTGGCGGTGTTGGAGCCCAGGGATTACAGTTCAGGTGGTAGAAACATGAACACAACAGGAGACCTGGATACTGATGCCAACCAATTATTTATTCTGGAAGAGGACTGGCAAATTCCGGTGAGATCCAGGCCTTGTTCATTTTCAGAAAAGTAAGCCGGTCAACGTTATAGGACGATAGTCATGTGCGACTGTCTGTTAGTACACCACCTGCGGCACTAAAGACGCGTTTCGATAATACACTAGCAGCAGGGCAAGCCAGCACCTCCAATGCATACTGGCTAAGCTCTGGCCATGTATCCAGCTTAGAGACCCAAAACTTGAAGAGGGAAGAGCCGTCTGGGGGTATACTGACAGGGCAAGACATATAGTCTGTCACCATCTGACGGAAACATTGCCTCCTGCTGACTGGAGCCGTCTGTGATGGTGTAGACATTTGTGGCGGGCACCCAAAACTTTGCCACATTTGGGCCATACTGGTCTTGCCTTGTGCTGAGGCGCTGCCTCTGCTCCCTCTTAGTGCAGAGCTTCCTCCACTGCCCCGACGCACAGAGCTGCTTTGTAAAGCACTAGCAGCACTGCTCTCAGGTGGAATGGAGAACTTGATGGAATGCACCAGTGTGTCTTGGTACTCCCGCATTTTACGCTCCCAGTTCAATGGTGTTATGAGGCTTTGTAAGTTGTCCCGGTAGCGAGGATCTAGGAGGGTGTACACCCAATAATCAGCCGTGTTGAGAATGTGGGCGATGCGGCGGTCGTTTCTCAGGCACTCACCTTGAGAAAGACACCTGTGGTGTCGGAACGCGTGGGTCACTGTACCCCGCTGTGGCTGCTGGCTTTTCACACAGACATTGGGGCGACTTTGACTGGACTCTTTGACTGTTCTGCTCCTGGGTGATGTATTGCACTCCAGTTTGGGGTCTGGAACTGTTGCACTTTATGAGCTCTTCCATTTTTTGAGCTATAGTTGCTTTGTTAAATAGGTGATCTCACTCCATGAGGAGCTCCATTTGTTACCCAGGTTTTTCTGTACCTCTTTCCATCAGGCATTTACCAAACACTGCTGGGTTCTTATCAGGGATTATTGATTGGTTTTCCTTGCTGTTTGTTATACATTCAGCATATTATATTACTACAGGGTTATAACAATTTGTCCAGTCATTTTTTCTTTCTATTGCTCCCACTGGATTGTCTGTATTACATGGAGCTTCATTAATAGCTTGATTGATCCATATTTAGTGCCATTATATTCTGCAGCCAGCGGTGTACATGCTGATTAGTCTGTTTTTAATTGTTTTTAATGTGTGGTGTTTTTTGCTGCTTTTGTGCAATCAATAAAAATTTATATTTTCATATAATTGTTTCATGCGTGGTGATCCCACATATATGCAGAGTCTTTCTTCTTCTTTTGTTTACGTTTCTCAGGCACTGCAGCATGAAATCAAGCATGTGCTGCAGACTCCCAACTGCCCAAGAAACGCTGTCCCCTGTTTGAGGCGTCATCTCTGCCTGCTCTGCATCACTCCACCCTCACTGCACATACTGACTAGAGCATTGTGTACCTCCCTCCTCTGGAGAGATGTCTTCCTCCTCCATTGACTCCTCCTCATCCTCCTCACAAAGTGTCCCCTGCCTATGCCTTTGTGAGGAACCACGTTGCGCAGACTGTCCAGAAGCAGATGGCATTTGTGACTCCTCATCCTGCACCTTTTCAAAAACCTCCTCCCTTAGTGTTTGCAGTGTTTTTTGAAGCAGGCAGGTAAGGGGGACAGTCATGCTGACTAGTGCATCATCTGCACTCGCCATCCGCGTGGAATCATCGAAGGCATACAAAACGTGGCAGATGTCCTTCATAGAGGCCCACTCAGTGGTGCTGAAGTGTGACCGGCGCACAGTGCGACTTGTTTGCGCCTGATGCAGCTGGTACTCCATTACTGCTGCCTGCTGCTCACACAACCGCTCCAACATATGTAACGTTGAATTCCACCTGGTGGGTAGGTCACATATGATGCGATGTTCCTGAAGGCAGAATCTGCGCTGCAGAACTGCAATGCGCGATCTTGCCATGCTGGAACGCCGCAAGTGAGCGCACTATATGTGGACCTTGTGCAGCAGTGCATCAAGATCCAGATAGTCCCTCAGAAAGCTCTCTGCATGACCAAGTTCAGCACATGTGCCAGACATGGGATGTGAGTGAGGTTGCCTAGGCCCAGAGCTGCCACCAGATTTCGGCCATTGTCACACACTACCAAGCCTGGCTGGAGATTTGCTGGCACAAACCAAGGATAATTATCTGTCAAAACTTGTGCAGGGCCCAACTACAGGGACAGCCCTTCTGGACTTAATTTTAAGCAACAGGCCAGATAGAATAACAGAAGTACGAGTCGATGGGCACCTAGGGAACAGTGACCACAATATAATACAATTCCACTTGTCCTTCAGTAAGGTGCCCTGGAAGGGGGTTACAAAAACGCTGAATTTCAGGAAAGCAAAGTTTGATCAGCTTAGAGAGGACCTTCGCCGAATTGATTGGGACAATGTCCTCAAAAGTAGGAGCACAGAAAATAAATGGGAAATATTTAAATCAGTTTTACACACCCACTGCGAGCTAGCCATACCATACAGAAATAAAAGGGCTAGGAACAGGAGAACACCAATGTGGCTAAATAAGGATGTAAAAAGGGCGATAAATAACAAAAACAAGGCATTTAAGAAGCTAAAACAAGAAGGCAATGAAAAAGCATTAAAAAGTTATAGAGAAAAAAATAAAATGTGTAAAAAAACAAATACATTTAGCAAAAGTGGAAACTGAGAGACTCATTGCTAAGGAAAGTAAAACAAACCCCAAACTATTCTTTAATTATATAAACAGTAAAATGATTAAAATTGATGGTGTCGGCCCTTTAAAGAACAATGAGGGTGAAATCATAGAGAGCGATGTGGGGAAAGGCAAATGTTTTAAATACTTTTTTCTCAACAGTGTTCACACAGGAAAAGGATTTGCCAGGGGAATGCAGAGTGATAATGTAAACTCCCCATTAAGTATTACTTGCCTAACCCAGGAAGAAGTGCAGAACCGCCTTAGTAAGATTAAAATTGACAAATCACCATGCCCTGATGGCATTCACCCTCGGGTATTAAGGGAGTTAAGTAATGTGATAGACAGGCCTCTATTCCTTATATTTAAAGACTCTAAAGAAACAGGGTCTGTTCCTTTTGATTGGCGGCAAGCAAATGGGGTGCCAATATTCAAAAAGGGGTGTAAAAGGGAACCTGGAAACTATAGGCCGGTAAGCTTAACATCTGTTGTGGGTAAAATTTTTCATTATGGAATATCTCAATGTTAATAAATACTTAACTCCATATCAACATGGATTTATGAAGGATCGCTCCTGTCAAACTAACCTGATCAGCTTCTATGAGGATGTAAGCTCTCAAATGGACCAAGGAGAATCATTGGATGTCATTTATCTTGACTTCTCTAAAGCATTTGACACTGTCCCACATAAAAGATTGGTACGTAAGATGAGAAAGCTTAGGTTAGGGGAAAATGTGTGTAGATGGGTAGGTAGCAGGCTTAGTGATAGAAATCAAAGAGTGGTTATTAATGGTGCATACTCAGATTGGGCCAGGGTTACTAGTGGGGTACCACAGGGTTCTGTATTGGGCCCCCTACTATTTAATATATTTATTAATGATCTAGTGGATGGCTTACACAGTAAAATATCAGTATTTGCAGATGATAAAAAACTATGTAAGGTAGTTAACACAAAGGTGGACAGTTTGCAACTACAGACAGATTTGAGTAAATTGGAGAACTGGGCTGAAAAATGGCAAATGAGGTTTGACACAGATAAGTGTAAGGTAATGCACATAGGGAGGAGAAACAGATGCTACAATCACTTACTAAATGGGAACCTGCTGGGGAAATCAGACATAGAAAAAGACTTAGGCATCTTAGTCAATAAGAAGCTAAATTGGAGTGCCCAGTGTCAGGCAGCTGCCACCAAAGCAAATAGGGTCATGGGATGCATTAGAAGAGGTCTGGGGACACGAGATGAAAACATAATTCTCCCTCTGTACAAATCACTCGTCAGACCACACTTGGAGTATTGTGTGCAATTTTGGACGCCGGTGCTCAAGAAAGACATTACTGAACTTGAAAGGGTTCAAAGGCAGGCTACTAAAATGATAAATGGAGTTGGTTCACTACAATACCCAGAAAGGTTATCAAAATTAGGTCTATTTAGAAAAGAGAAGACTTAGGGGAGATCTAATATACTGTATATATGTACAAGTATATCAGAGGGCAATACAGAGATCTCTCCAATGAACTGTTTGTACCAAGTACTGTGACAAGAACAAGGGGGCATTCTCTTCGTTTGGAGGAAAGACAATTTCTGCACCAGCATAGAAGAGGGTTCTTCACGGTAAGAGCAGTGAGACTCTGGAATTCTCTTCCTGAGGAAGTGGTGATGGCCAACTCACTGAATGAATTTAAGAAAGGAATGGATGATTTTCTTGTGAGTAACAGTATAGAAAGTTACGAATAACATAATATTATAGGTAGATGGTTGACCCAGCTTAGGGGAAGGAACTTTTCTCCCTATGGAGAAAATTGGCTGCTACTCTTTGCCTTCCCCAGGATCAACAATGCAGAACAGCTGCACTAAAAATAGGCTGAACTAGATGGACATAAAAACTTCCTTCAGCCTTCAAAACTATGTAACTATACGTAACTATGTAAACCACACGTCGCTCTCATGCTTGATGGCATTCCAGAGCTCCTGCGCTGTGTGGCTTCGATACCCCAAAGAAATTAATTTCAGTACAGCCTGTTGACGTTTGGCCACGGCTGTGCTCATATCAGTCGTAACAGGCTCCTGCAGCGCTGATTCTGAGGAACTGGAGTATGCGGAGGAGTCAATGTGTACAGACTGGATTCCTGCAATCCTTGGAGTTGGCAGAACACGTACAGCGCCACTCTCAAGATCTGTACCTGGCTCCACAACATTGACCCAATGGGCAGTGAGGGAAAGGTATCGTCCCTGTCCATGGTTACTGGTTCACGCATCGGTGGTCAGGTTGACCTTGCTATTGACGGCGTTTAGTAGCGCATGCTTAATTTTTCCCTCCACATGCTTTTGCAGGGCAGGGACGGCTTGCCTGCTGAAATAAAATTGGCTGGGCACGTTGTATTGTGGGACTGCCAATGCCATGAAGTTACGGAAGGTGTCAGTCTCCACCAGCCTGAATGAGAGCATTTCAAGGGCCAGTAGTTTTGCAATGCCAGCATTCAGAGCCTGTGCTCAGGGATGGTTTGCCGAGTATGGCCGCCTTTTCTCCCATGCCTGTGCTACCGATGGCTGTAGAGTGGCCTGGGAGAGTGAGGATGACAGGGAACGTGGTGCTGTGGGTGGAATGTCACTGGGTCTCTGGACAACAGTGCCAGAGGTTCTTCCATGGCGATCCTGTGAGGAAGCCGAACCAGCTGTATGTGAGCTGGGGGAAGAGGCTACAACACGAGCTGAAATGGTGGTAGGTGGTGCTGTAGGTTGGCCTACGTCTTCAGTGTGTCTTTGTAACTCCACCACGTGCTTGGTCCGCACATGTTTCCCCATATTTGTGGTATTCAGGTTGCTGAAACTTTTCCCTCTTTTGACTTTATGATTACACAGCTTGCATTTGACAAAGCAAATGTCATCTGCAACTGTGTCAAAAAAGATCCACTCACTGCAAGTCCTGGGAGTGCCCATTTTGGGCTTTGGAAGAGGAATGCTCCTAATGGGTGCTGAAGTGGAGGCTACAGGCAACCAAGTCTGCCCCCTCCCTCTCCCACCTGTTTTGGCCATTCGGGGAATCTCTTCTTCAGAGCTGCTCCCACCACCTTCCTGTTCCTCACGCCATGATGGGTCAAGGACCTCATCATCTACACTCCCCTCTTCAAACACCTGCTTCTCCTGGGTAGTCTCGCCAGTACAGTACGCACCAGAAAGTGGCACCTGAGTCTCATCATCTGATGCGTACTGAGGTATGCTGACCATAGGCACTGGCCCACCCGCCTCTTCAGATTCAGAGGGACAAAGCAGTTGAGCATCACTGCATACTCCCTCTTCTTCACATTCTTGAATTCTGCTTGGCTGGCCCCCTGTTTCCAAGCCAAGAGATTCAAAGAACAGAAGAAGAGATGGCTCCTGTCCAGGGCTCTCTGACTGCCTAGGCAATTTGGCAGGTGGTGAAGAGACAGATGGTTACTCTTCAGTGCTCTGGCCCTGAGAGGATGTGGAAGTCATTGAAGTCGATGCGTTAGCTGCCATCCATCCGACAACGGCTTCAATTTGTTCCTTCCGCAGCAGTGGGGTACGGCGAGGTCTTACAAAGCTGCGCATAAAGGACTGTTGCCTGGTAAAACTGGGGGATGCTGAGTCACTGGTGCCCGCAGCAGGCACAGAATCCCCACGTCCTCTCCCTGCTGAAACTCCACGCCCACGTGCCTTACTCCCTGCCTTCTTCATCTTGGTAGACTGATAAAGATAGGCAGAAAACTACAAAGGGTGGCTTAGTGTGCTTATTCCTGAACAGCTGCTAACAGGTATAAGAAACACTAATTTTATAAAGTGTGTGGACTACACTTTAATATGAGCTAATGTGACCTACACAACTGTCAAGTGGAGTGTTTGGTGAACTTTATTTATGTGGTTTTTTTTTTCAAAAAAACAAAAAGGATGTGACCAAAGAAGTGAAAGTGATAGTATCACAAACTTTTTGGAGCTATTACAATGAAGGAAGGTAACCTACAATGCAATAGATGAGGCTCCAAAAAATAGGCTAATACTTATCTGGCTGCGGCTGCAGGGCACAAGCCAGCAAAAAGGCTCCTCTATCTACTCCTATATAGTGTTTGCAACCAACCAATGTAGATGGATACGGATGGAAGCACACTAATAGGAGAAAAAAAATCAGGAAAAATGAGCTGCAATAAAACAAAAAAGGACTATGTATGAGGCAGTGACGCACGCTGAGCGGACTACAACCAGAGGTGGCTGCAGAACACACTACAACCTGAGCTGCACTCACACACAGTGACCTCACAGACAGCCATGAACAGTGCAGAGAACTGGGCACTAGCACTGAAAGGCTGCAGAAAGGCTCCGCTGTCTACTCCTATAGTCTTTGCAACCAATGTAGATGGATGCACACTAATAGAATTAATGAAAAATGAGCAGCAATAAAACAAAAATATGTATGAGGCAGTGACGCACGCTGAGCGGCCTACAACCAGAGGTGGCTGCAGGACACACTACAGCGTGAGCTGCACTCACACAGACCTTGCCGACAGCTGTGAACAGCGCTGCAAGGCAAAAGAAAGCTACAGTGATTGATAATGTAGCCTGGGTAAAGCACAATATTATTTTGCAAATCGCTATCTCTAACTGTCCCTCAGAGTCTTGAACAGCAGCCTGTCCCTAACTGAATTCACAGCAGAGTGAACCCTAAATGGCGGCAGCGGCTTTTATAGTGCATCATGACATCATTTCAGCAGCCAATCACAGCCATGCCATTAGTAAACATGCCTACCAGGATGTGCCCACACTTCTGAGCATTCCTCATTGGCTGAATCAAATCAAACTGGCTCATAGCATTAAGGGAACTTCCGATTACGGTATTCGATATGCTAAAAGTGTCGGAACTCAGTATCGGAATTCCGATACCGCGAATATCGGCCAATACCCGATATTTGCGGTATCGGAATGCTCAACACTACTTATGACCATTAAAAGACCATATTAATGTTATTTCCTAAATACTGTCCATAAAAAGAACTCACTAAATTCAGCATAAATATGAATGTTGTACCTGTCCTTTTTGTTGTCAGATATCCACAGTTACTGATCAATTAAATTTTTTTTGTATTATCCAGTATGTAATTTATTATTGTTTATCTGTAATTCTTTGTCAATCTGCATCATTTTTTGATCACTTTTGAACTTATATGGAACTAGAAATAGGCCCGATGCATCGGGAGTGCGGTGAAATGAACATCCGCCGGCGGTTGGCTCAGCCAATGAGCGGTGTTGAGTGGCTTTGGCGGGGGATTCAAATCCCCCGCCCCACCGGCTGAGCCAATGAGTGGTGCCATGCGGGATTTGAATCCCCCGCCAAAGCCGTGCGGCAACGTTCATTGGCTAAGTGCCCCAGGTGGGATTTGATTGCATGCATGGCCCTCTCACCCACCTATCCTGGTATGCATGGTCCCCTCACCCCCCTTTCCTGGTATGCATAGTCCTCTCACCCCCCTATCCTGGTATGGATGGCCCTCTCACCCCCCTATTCTGATATGCATGGTCCCCTCACCCCCCTTTCCTGGTAAGCATGGTCCCTTCATCCCCCAATCCTGGTATGCATGGTCCCCCCACCCCTCAATCCTGATATGCATGGTCCCCTCACTCCCCAATCCTGGTATGCATGGTCCCCTCACCCCCAATCCTGATATGCATGGTCCCCCTCATCCCTATCCTGGTATGCATGGCCCCTCACCCCCTATCCTGGTATGCATGGTCCCCCTCATCCCTATCCTGGTATGCATGGCCCCTCACCCCCTATCCTGGTATGCATGGTCCTCTCACCCCCCTATCCTGGTATGCATGGTCCTCTCACCCCCCCTATCCTGGTATGCATGGTCCTTTCACCCCCCTATCCTGGTGTGCATGGTCCTCTGACCCTCCAATCCTGATATGCATGATCCCCTCACCCCCCCAATCCTGATATGCATGGTCCCCTCACCCCCCTATCCTGGTATGCATGGTCCTCTCTCCCCCAATCCTGATATGCATGGTCCCCTCACCCCCTATCCAGGTTTGCATGCTACCTCTCAACCCCTTATCCTGATATGTAGGGTCCTCTCACCCCTATTAAGCTGCACACATACAAAAAAACAAAACATTTATACTCATCTTTCTTCCCTGTACTCCAGTGCTGTCCCGTTCTGCCAGAGGCCGGGGAAGGAGTGCCGGAGTACGCGCATGCCCATACCGCGCTGTCTGGTGCAATACTGATGAAGGCACACTGCAAATGTGTCTTCAGTAAAATGGCGCTGGATAGCGCTATGCGCATGCGTGATTCCGATACCGCACTCCTGCTCCGGTCTCCGGTGAGAAGAGAAGCGCCGAGGCAACGCTCCTCATGGTCAGGTAAATATGTAAGTAAGTAATCCCCCCGCCAGCTGAGCTAATGAACGGTGCAGCGTGGGATTTGAATCACCCCGCTAAGCCTCAGCCGGCGGGCGGCTTAGCCAATGAGCGGAGCCACATGGCTTTGGCGGGGATTTGAATTCCGCGCCGCTCATTGGCTGAGGCCAGAGATGCGGCTTGGCGGAGGATTCAAATACTGCGTGGCAATGATCATTGGCTCAGCCGGCAGGACGGGAGATATGAATCCCAGCCGCCATATCGGAATACCCATAACTTGGGTACAGTGGTGTAACTACAAAGTTATGGGCCCCGGTGCGAACTTTCAAATGGGGCCTCCATGCCAAAATACATACATGGCTCCGCTCCATCCACCTCGTACACACACGGCTCCGCTCCATCCACCTCTTACACACGCAGCTCTGCTCCGTCCACCTCGTACACACACGGCTCTGCTCCATCCACCTTGTACACATGCAGATCCACTCCGTCCACCTGGTACACACGCAGCTCCACTCCGTCCACCTGGTACACACGTGGTTCTGCTCTGTCCACCTCGTACACATGTGGCTCCGCTCTGTCCACTTCGCACACACGCGCCTTCTCTCCGTCCACCTCATACACACACAGTTCTGCTCTGTACACTTCGTACACACTCGTCTTCTCTACGTGCACCGCGTACACACGGCTCCGCTCATCTCGTACACACATGGCTCCGCTCACATTGTACACATATGGCTCCACTCACCTCGTATACACACGGCTGCGCTCCATACACTTCGTACACACATGGCTCCGCTCCATACACCCCGTACACACATGGCTCCGCTCCATACACCTCGTACACAAATGTCTCCACTCTGTCTTCACTCCGTACACTTCGTACACATGCGGCTTCTCTCCATACACCACGTACACACGTGGCTTCGCTTCGCACACACACGGCTGCGCTCCATACACTTCACACACACATGGTTCCGCTCTGTACACCTCGTACACACACGGCTCCGCTCCGTACACCTCGTACACACACGGCTCCGCTCCGTACACCTCGTACACACACGGCTCCGCTCCGTACACCTCGTACACACACGGCTCTGCTCCGCACACCTCGTACACACACGGCTCTGCTCCGTACAGCTCGTACACACATGGCTCCACTCCATACACATGTGGCTACGCTCCATACACTTCACACACACATGGTTCCGCTCTGTACACCTCGTACACACACGGCTCCGCTCCGTACACCTCGTACACACACGGCTCCGCTCCGTACACCTCGTACACACACGGCTCCGCTCCGTACACCTCGTACACACACGGCTCTGCTCCGCACAGCTCGTACACACACGGCTCTGCTCCGTACAGCTCGTACACACATGGCTCCACTCCATACACATGTGGCTACGCTCCATACACTTCGTACACAGGCGGCTACGCTCCACACACCTTGTACACACAAGGCTCTGCTACATCCTCTCTGTAAACCCCTCCTGACGCCACGCATAAGCTTACCCTCATCCAGCACCATGAGAACCAGCACAGAAGAGTCCTGCACACACTGAGGCCCCTGATCATGTGACCCCTGACTCCTCCCATCCTGTGACTTCATCACAGGCCCTGTGCACACAGAGCAGCCTTTGCGTCAGGCCAATTGCAGCCTGGCAGCCACAGAGCTGCACAGCCAATGAGCGGCTGCAGCTTCACGATCGGGCCCCTGAGCACTCTGGGCCCCGTCGCAGCTGTGACTGCTACTAGCACGGTAGATACTCCCCTGCTTGGGTGTTCCAATATGGCGGTTGGCTCTGTCACAGCTTCCGGCCACAGTGGATTGTGGGATAGCGACACAATCGCCGGAAGCTGTGACAGAGCCAATTGGCAATTATATAGTAGATTGTTTTATATGTATGACATGTGTCACTTATCACTCATGATCTTGCCATTAACCACTTATCATTAACTATTCATTAGAAAAGGTACATTGTACTTTATATAATGATATATGCACTTTCCTTTTCCTTACTTCATGTTTCACTCATATAATATACCTCTGGACATCCTAAGTGACTAGTGGGCATTCCAGACTCCTGTTTGTTCTTGCCTTTTACTCATTGTCTTTTTATTGATCACACATGCTCGATACCTGGCTCAGGCACTGGCGATCTCGGATGTGTGTGATATGACATGACAAATGGGTGGGAGGTTTCTGGACTCAAAGATCACTGTGATTCGATCATTTGATTAGATCAGCTGAATATTTAATAGGGTCATGCTGACATCATTAACCATGATCCCTGAAGAAGCTAATTATGCGAAGCATGTGTTAAGACACTGGACACTTAATTAATTAGTTTTTTGTTAATCTGCATTTATGCAATTGATAATTGTATTGTATTTTTAAACCTACACTGCACTTTCCATTTAATATCATGCACTTTATGCAATTTAATCACATGGTATATTTAAACTATACATGTAACTATAATCCTTTGTTAAATAGCAGTAATTTATATTCTTCAGCTAGATTAGTTCTAAAAGCATAACCAGATATGAATATTGAATATGGTTGATACATTATTCCATATAAGTCAGAGTCACATATTTAAGTGCTGGGTCATCTTTTCCAACACCTAAACATAAAATATAGCTTTAAATGAATTTATGGTTATATCAGAACCATACCTATTTCACTGGTATTAGCTGTAGTGATAGATACTGTATGTTATTAATACTTTTTTCAATGTAAGTATTATATTTTTAAAAGCTTTATAACCTCCTACTTCTCCTGTTTTTTATGTACTTTAGAGTCGCTATGCTGACAGGTCATTGATTTTTCTAACAATATGAAAATCTGTAATTATATAGGAATAAAGAAACCTGAACATGGAAACCAAGTTTAAGAATATGTGCACCCAACCTGTTTTTCAGTCAGAATCCACCGTGGAAACCAGAAAATGCTAAAAAGAAAGAAAATATGCATTTCTATGTGAAAATGACTTGCTGTGCATTTATTCAGGCTTTTGAGTGCCTTTTAATCACTTCAGATTTCTAAAAGCGCCAAGTGGTTAAAAAAAAGTGATATGTCCTTTCTTCAGGCCTTGCTTTTGTGGTGTTTTGCTATTGTTTTTGTTTAACCCCTTAACGACCGCCGATACTTCTTTTAACGGCGGTAATTAAGGGTACTTAAATCACAGCGCTGTTAATTAATGGCGCTGTGGAAAAAGTGCATAGTACCTTCCAGAGTCGGATTTTCTCCGGGATCTCGGCTGCCGGGGGTAGCCAAGACCCCAGTGAACATGATTCGGGTCAGTTTTTACCGACCGCAGTTTTGCGATTGCCATTATTAACTGTAAAATGGCGACCGCAAAATAAAAGTCTGATATACCATTTATTTTCTATCTCCTCTGATGTGATCACACATTAGAGGAGAGAGAAATAGGGTCCCCGATCCCCCGGTACCTCCCGGTGCTCCTCAACCTTTCTGCTTCCCCCAGTGGGTGCCGCCATCTTCTTCTGGGAAGAAAATGGTGGGCGCATGCGCAATATGTCTGCCGAAATCTGCTGGCCGGCACCTGGCAAAATAGGAAGATTTTTCCTATTGGTTCATTTTGGTCACTGTTATAGACCCTATCACAGTGATCAAGATAAAATAGAATAGTAAATAACCCCCCTTTACCACCCCCTTAGTTAGGGAAAAATAATTAAATAAACAAAATATATTTACTTTCATTTTCCCACTAGGGTTATAATTAGGCTAAAGTGAGTTGGGCTAGGGTTAGAGTTAGGGTTGGAATTAACGTTAGGGTTGGGATTAGGGTTAGGGTTGAAATTAGAGTTAGGGTTGGGATTAGGGATAGGGGTGTGTTGGGGTTAGGTTTATGGTAAGGGTTATGGTTAGGGTTGTGGTTAGGATTATGGTTAGGGTTGGGCTAGGGTTAGGGTTGTGGTTATGGTTATGGTTAGGGTAAGGGGTGTGTTGGGGTTAGGGTTAGGGCTAGTGATAGAAAGCAGAGGGTGGTTATAAATGGTATATTCTCCAACTGGGTCACTGTGACCAGTGGGGTACCGCAGGGGTCGGTGTTGGGACCTATTCTCTTCAACATATTTATTAACGATCTGGTAGAAGGTTTGCGCAGTAAAATGTTGATATTTGCAGATGATACAAAACTATGTAAAGCAGTCAATACAAGAGAAGATAGTATTCTGCTACAGATGGATCTGGATAAGTTGGGAACTTGGGCCGAATGGTGGCAGATGCAGTTTAACAATCATAAATGTAAGGTTATACACATGGGAAGAAGGAATTAATATCACCATTACACACTGAGCGGTAAACCACTGGGTAAATCTGACATGGAGAAGGACTTGGGGATCCTAGTTAATGATAAACTTACCTGGGGCAGCCAGTGCCAGGCAGCGGCTGCTAAGGCAAACAGGATCATGGGGTGCATTAAAAGAGGTCTGGATACACATGATGAGAGCATTATACTGCCTTTGTACAAATCTCTGGTTAGACCGCATATGGAGTACTGTGTACAGTTTTGGGCACTGGTGCTCAGGAAGGATATAATGGAACTAGAGCGGGTACAAAGGAGGGCAACAAAATTAGTAAAGGGGATGGGGGAACTACAATACCCAGTGAGATTAGCAAAATTAGGATTATTTAGTCTAGAAAAAAGACGACTGAGCGGCGCGATCTAATAACCATGTATAAGTATATAAGGGGACAATACAAATATCTCTCCGAGGATCTGTTTATACCAAGGAAGGTGACGATCACAAGGGGGCATTCTCTGCATCTGTAGGAGAAAAGGTTTTTCCACCAACATAGAAGAGGATTCTTTACAGTTAGGGCAGTGAGAATCTGGAATTCCCTGCCTGAGGAGGTGGTGATGGCGAACTCAGTCGAAGGGTTCAAGAGAGGCCTGGATGTCTTCCTGGAGCGTAGTAATATTGAATCTTACAGTTATTGTTAGGTTCTTTAGAAGGACGTAGATCTGGGAATTTATTCTGACAGAATTTTATAGGCTGAACTGGATGGACAAATGTCTTTTTTCGGCCTTACTAACTATGCTACTATGTTAGGATTGGGATTAGGGGTAGGGGTGTGTTAAGGTTAGGTTTCTGGTTAGAGTTATGGTAAGGGTTGGGATTAGGGTTAATGATGCATTAGGGTTAGGGTTGGGGTTGGAGTTAGAATTGAGGGCTTTCCACTGTCTAGGCACATCAGGGGGTCTCCAAACGCAACATGGCACCACTATTGATTCCAGCCAATTTTGAGTTCAAAAAGTCAAATGGTGCTCCCTCCCTTCCAAGCCCCGACATGTGCCCAAACAGTGGTTTACCCCAACATATGGGGCATCAGCGTACTGAGGACAAACTGCACAACAACTATGGGGATCTTAGGCTACTTTCACACATCAGGTTTTCGGCGTCAGGCGCGATCCGGCGTTGTGCCGGAATGCCGGATCCGGCAAATGTTTTGTAAAACCTGAAGTGCCGGATCCGGTTTTCTGCCGGATCCATCTTGTTCTTGACAGACAAAACCGGATCCGTCTCATCCGGTTCATCCGTTTTTCTATCAGTTTTTCTATCCGTTTTTCGACGGATTACGCCGGATCCGGTTTTTAAAATTGACCCTTGTGGCCTTCCGAACGGGATTGGCTACTGGAAAACTAGATATAGCATATTCCTACAGCCCTTCTTTGACAGGTTGTAGAGAAGAAAGTGCAGGTTGGAGAGAAGAGCAAGTTACTGGCGAAGATGGATGTTGTCATTGGAAATATTACCACTAGAAGTTCTGTGACAGTTTCAGGGACAATTTTCCACTATACTTTATGTCACCTCAAGGCAGAGTACACTGGGATGACAGAGTGTGAGAGATTTTTGCCCTAAACTTGTGTACCTTCTGGACCAACAGTATATACCTTTGCCAACCAAAGTTGGCTATCTTGTCATGGTCTTACTATTTTTACCTTTAGGCCACAGGTGTGTACCTGGTTGTGTTTTATGCAAAGTATTTCACCTTTTAACAAAAGTTGTGTACATTGGTAGGAAATCACCAACAATAAACACAACTTTTTCGGTGAAATACTTTGCTTCAAACACAACCAGGAACACAACTGTGGCAAAAAGCTAAAATTTACCCACAGTTATACCTGGTTTTGAATACCTTTTTACCTTTGAAATACCCTGTATTTAACCTTTTTTTAAAACATAGTTCGCCGCAGAAAGAAATGACAGACAACCATTGTGAAACGATAATTTAACTTTTATTTAAATTTTTTTTTTTTTGTAAAATGTTTTTAAAGTGCAAAAAACTTTTTTAATAAAGGTTTTAAACCCAATGGGCATTTTTATTACAAAAAACACACATTACAATTCTGTGTACTGTGGGGTGGAAATACTGCTGGAGGGGCTGCGGGACACTTCGACACTGGGTGTGTGGAGAGAGGACTGGGATCGTGGTGGGGAAGGAACAGTTAGAGGTGAAGGTGTGGAAAAAACTACAGAATGGGTGGACATGTGGGAAGCAGAAGAGGTGGTGGGTGGTGGAGTGGAGGGTTGGGCAGGGACTGTAGGAGCAGATGATGTTGATGGAAAGTTGTATGGGGAAGGAGTTTGGTACGGGGAAGGAGTTTGGTACGGGGAAGGAGTTTGGTACGGGGCAGGTTGCTGGAAGTGGGGAGATGACTGGTACTGGGGAGGTTGCTGGTACTGGGCAGGTTGCTGGTATGTAGTAGGAGGGGGAGGATGGAAAGTGGCTGGAGGGGGTGCAGATGTAATAGGAGGGGGAGGATGGAAAGTGGCTGGAGGGGGTGCAGGTGGAGGAACTACAGTGGTGGGAGGTGGAGGTTGGGAGGTAACCTGCTGTAGAGCACCGTGGCACGAATGCATTACATGCATCTGCTGGGTAGGAGATAGTGTTGCCATGCGCTCCACAACAGACCTGAAAAAGGTGTGGTTTGGCGAAGATCTTGCTTCTGAATGCATGGTTTGCAGAAGTGTCTTTACCTCCAGAATGCTGGAGTTGATCTGCTGAAAGCCTGCGGAGATTTGCTCTGACAAGACTTTGAGACAGTTCTGGAAAGATGCATTCAGATGCAATAACTCTTGCGCATAACTCTTTTCCTGACCCCTCTGCCGCTGCCGCCCAGTACCCGCAGGTGTACTAGAGGCGGCAGGGGCAGAAGGGTGGGGTAAAGGGAAAGCGATCTCACCAGCAGCTTCATGTAATGTAGGCGGCCACGATGCTCCTGTGCTGGTGGATGGGACAGATGGGTCGAATGTGTGGGAAGGCTGGGAAGGTGCAGATGTACCGGGGCGGTCGAAGTGTCCCTCGGTGCCGGTCTCCTCAGGGATCGCCTCAGAAGGGTCCAATCGTGCAGGCTCCCGAGTGCTGCTCACCGTGCTGTGGAATAAAGAGAAAAAAAAACAATTAAAATACTGACATGGTATGGCCCTGGCTGAAAAAAAAAAGTTACATCTAACATTTTTTTTCACATGTGGTGTGTAATATTTACCTTCTGGTGAGCATTGTTTCCCGGAGGAACGACAGGGCTTGTGCGTACTTGTACTTGCTCCTGCGTCCTCCAGATCCACTCGGGGCCCGCATCTCTTTATTGAACTCCTTCTTGAAACGATCCCTCACAGACCGCCACCGATTCACAATTCTGTTCCCTGAAACGAGAAAGGAGTGGTTAGTATACAACATCAGTGTTTCACAAACTCCAGTCCTCATGGTCCCCAGGGGTCATGTTTTCAGGATTTCCATAGTAAATAGAAATCCTGAACACATGATCCGTGGGGACCACGAGGACTGGAGTTCGGGAAACACTGGTTTACATCAAGCAACCGTTACTGTATATACTTATGCTCTTTAATCTGGGCCCGAGCTTCGAGGTCCTCCCAGCAGCCCACAAGGAGAGAACAGATTTCCTCCCAGAGTCGTCGAGTAATGATCAGGTCAGCGTGGCGGCGGTCAGCCATATTCCAGAGCGGCTCCCTTTCTCTGACGAGATCGATGAGGCGGTCCACATCAATCCCTCCATCCTCACCGTCAGAGTCGGGAGCACGCTGTGAAGGCTGTTAAAGAAAAAGACAAAAATAACATAATTAGCCTCCACAAAAGAAATGAAATAAAAAGTGCAAAAAAACAAAGCAAAAATATTTATACTTACACGCTGGTGACCGCCGCGTTGCTGTCGCCGACGACCCTGGGAGGCACTGCGAGGACCTCTTGGCCGAGCACCAGATTGGGAAGACTAGAGAAGAAAACAAAAAATGTTATGTCTTTGGATGTAGGCATTTGTTTGCTGTGTGTGGTCTGCAGAACATTGTTTTCTATGTGTTGTGTGTAGTGTGATGTTGTGTTTCTGCGTTTGATGCAAAAAACTTACGAATTGTGAGCCCACTCCAGGTGTCTGTCCACCCCTTCCTTCTTCTTCTGGGAGCTCCTCTTCATCTTGTGATTCCTGTTTTGAAATAAAAGGCAATGAATAGACATATATTACAGAGATGATGGATTTTGGAAATAAAAACTTACCGTCAAACGCTGACGATGCGAGGGAGGGCTCCCAGAAGAAGATGTGCTGTCCTGTTGATGACCAGACTCCATGGCTGTGGGTATTGCTGCTGCCAGTGATGCCATTTCTGCTGCTGCTGCTGCTGCATCTCTTTGGCGGCTGTTGAATAAAGAGAAACAAAGGGCCAATGAATATCTTGATATTCCATGGCCCTAGTTTGGAGGAATGGGGGATTTGATAATTACCGTCTCTCATCTGCTTCTGGACTCCCCTCCCGTTCAGCATGCTGCTCCATTTGGGGTGGTGCTGATGGTGCTGCTGCTGCAGATGTCTGCTGCCTTCTCCTGCTCCTGGTTCTTGGCTTGGGTGGCATGTTGGGTGTGGCTGAGGGTCCCATTGTCTTGCTTTTATATATCTCCTGTGGGCAGAGCTACTGAGCATGCTCAGACCAAAAAAAACGGATCCGGCCACCGGATCCGGCTTTCGCCGGATCCGGCGCATTGCGGCGCTCATAGGCTTTCATTGTGTGAAAAAGCCGGACGCGCCGGATCCGGCGGGTACGGCTTTTTCGCCGCAGACAAAAAACGTTACAGTAGACGTTTCTTCCAGACGCCGGATCGCGACACATTGCGACACATTGCCGGATCCGGCGAAAACCGGATGAAACGCATGGCCATCCGGCGCGATCCGGCGCAAATGCAAGTCAATGGGGGGGAAACCAGATCCGGCATTGCATTTCGCCGGATCCGGTTTCTGTCAAAAGCGCCGGATCGCGCCTGACTGCGAAAACCTGATGTGTGAAAGAGGCCTAATTTCTCCTGTTACCCTTGGGAAAATAAAAAATTAGGGTCTAAAATATCATTTTTGTGGAAAAAAAGATTTTTTATTTTCACGGCTCTACGTTATATACTTCTGCGAAGCACTTAGAGGTTCAAAGTGCTCATCACACATCTAGATAAGCTTCATGGGGGGTCTAGTTTCCAAAATGGGGTCACATGTGGGGGTTTCTACTGTTTAGGCACATCAAGTGCTCTGCAAGCGCAACATGACGCCTGCAGAGCATTCCATCGAAGTCTACATCCCAAAACGCCGCTCCATCCCTTCCAAGCTCTGCCATGCACCCAAACAGTAGATCCCCCCACATATGGGGTATTAGCGTACTCAGGACAAATTGAACAACAACTTTTGTTGTTGAA
Source organism: Dendrobates tinctorius (assembly GCF_039654945.1). Classification (NCBI taxonomy): domain Eukaryota; kingdom Metazoa; phylum Chordata; class Amphibia; order Anura; family Dendrobatidae; genus Dendrobates; species Dendrobates tinctorius. The sequence goes on from NW_027361829.1 coordinate 61,084,884, forward strand.
CAATTTCTCCTACTACCCTTGAGAAAGTAAAAATGTGGGGGTGAAAACATAATTTTTGTGGAAAAAATATGATTTTTTATTTTCACGTCTCTACGTTACAAACTTCTGTGAAGCACTTGGAGGTTCAAAGGGCTCACCACACATAAGCTCTTTGGGGGGTCTAGTTTCCAAAATGGGGTCACTTGTGGGGGCGTTCTACTGTTTGGGCACATCAGAGGCTCTGCAAACAAAACATGATGCCCGCATGCCATTCCATCAGAGTCTGCATTCCAAAATGGTGCTCTTTCCCTTCTGTGCTCTGCCATGCACTCAGTGGTTCTCCCTCACATATGAGGTATCAGCGTACTCAGGACAAATTGTTCAACAACTTTTAGTGTTCAATTTTCCCTGTTACCCGTGTGAAAGTAAAAATGTGGGGGTGAAAACATAATTTTTGTGGAAAAAATATGATTTTTTATTTTCACGTCTCTACATTACAAACTTCTGTGAAGCACTTGGGGGTTCAAAGGGCTCACCACACATCTAGATAAGCTCTTTGGGGAGTCTAGTTTCCAAAATGGGGTTACTTGTGGGGGCTTTCTACTGTTTAGGCACATCATGTGCTCTGCAAACGCAACATGACGCCTGCATACTATTCCATCGAAGTCTTCATTCCAAAACGGTACTCCTTCCCTTCTGAGCTCTGCCATACTCCCAAACAGTGGTTCTCCCCACATATGGGGTGCCAGCATACTCAGGACAAACTGGACAACAAATTTTCTGGTCCAATTTCTCCTGTTACCCTTGTGAAAATAAAAAATAGCGGGCTAAAAAATAATTTTTGAGGAAAAAAATGATTTTTTATTTTTGCAGCTCTGTGTTATAAACTTCTGTGAAACACTTGGGGGTTCAGAGTGCTCACCACACATCTAGATAAGTTCTTTAAGGGGTCTAGTTTCCAAAATGGTGTCAGTTGTGGGGGGTTTCCACTGTTTAGGCACATGAGGGGCTCTCCAAATGCTATATGGTGTCTAATCTCAATTTCAGCCAATTCTGCATTGAAAAAGTCAAACGGCGCTCCTTCCCTTTTGAGCCCTGCTGCGCACCCAAACAGTTGTTGTTTACCCCACATATGGGGTATCAGCATACTCAGGACAAATAGCACAACAACATTTGGGGTCTAATTTCTCCTGTCACAATTGTGAAAATAAAAATTTGGGGATGAAAAGGTCATTTTTGTGGAAAAAATAAGATTTTTTATTTTCACTGCTCTACGTTATAAACTTCTGTGAAGCACTTGGATGTTCAAAGGGTTCACCACACAACTGGATAAGTTCCTTAAGGGGTCTAATTTCCAAAATGGTGTCACTTGTTGGGGGTTTCCACTGTTTAGGCACATCAGGGGCTCTCCAAGCGTGACATGGCGCCCAATCTCAATTCCAGCCAATTCTGCATTGAAAAAGTCAAATCGCGCTCCTTCCCTTCCAAGCCCTGCCGTGCGCCCAAACAGTGGTTTACCCCCACATATAGGGTATCGGCATATTCAGGGGAAATTGCACAACAAATTGTGTGGTTCATTTTCTCTTTTCACGCTTGTGAAAATAAAAAAATTGGTTCTGAAGTAAAATTTTTGTAAAAAAAGTTAAATGTTAATTTTTCCTTCCACATTGCTTCAGTTCATGTGAAGCACATAAAGGGTTAATAAGCTTCTTGAATGTGGTTTTGAGCACCTTGATGGGTGCAGTTTTTAGAATGGTGTCACTTTTGGGTATTTTATATTATTTTGACCACTCAAAGTGACTTCAAATGGGATGTGGTCCTTAAAGAAATTGGTTTTGTAAATGTTGTTGTAAAAATGAGAAATCGTTGGTCAACTTTTAGGCTGTGTGCACACGCTGCAGATTTTGCTGCGGTTCCGCAGCGGTTTTGGCCACTGTGGACCCACAGCAGTTTTTGCTGCGGTGTACAGTAGCATGATTCCCTATGGGAATCAAAAACCGCAATACAGACGGTGCGGAATTTTCCGCGCAGATTATCTGCGGTTTTCAATCCGCAGAAAGAATTGACATGTCAATTCTTTCTGCGGATTCTGCTGCGGTTTGCCATCTCCTCCATTGAGGAGATGAAAAACCGCAGGGCAAAACCGCAGAGCAATCCGCAGGTAAAACCGCGGGTATTTTGACCTGCGGATTTTACAAAATCCACGCGGATGAATCCGCACCTAATCCGCAGCGTGTGCACACAGCCTTAACCCTTATAAGTTCCTAAAAAAAAAATTTGTTTCCAAAATTGTGCTGATGTAAAGTAGACATGTGTGAAATGTTATTTATTAAGCATTTTTTGTGACATATCTCTCTGATTTAAGGGTATAAAAATTAAAACTTTGAAGATTGCAAAATTGTAAAAATTTTATCCATATTTCCATTTTTTAATAAATAAATGCAAGTCATATTGAAGAAATTTTTGCCACTAACATGAAGTACAATATGTCATGAAAAAACAATCTCAGAAACAACGGGATCCGTTAAGGGTATGTGCACACGTTGTGGACTCCACTGCGGATCTGCAGTGTATTTTGCCCTGCAGGTCTTAAGCATATTCTGCTGCATTGTACAGTGCCATTATATCCTATGTAAATTGAAAAACGGTGTGCACATACGGAAAAATCTGCGCGGAAACATTTCCGCAGCATGTCAATTCTTTGTGCAGTTCTGCAGCGTTTCTGTACCCATTGACTTGCATTGAGTCAGGCATATCCACAGCAAAATCTCAGGTTTAAAAAAGATCTGCGGTTTTGCTGCAGATGAAATGCTGCCGATTGGGAGGGGAAAAGTGTGGGCAGAGTGTGGGCTTTGACTGTGTGCATGTATGGTGTGTGGGCGATGACTGTGTGCATGTTACTGGGGCTGTGCGGGGGTTACTGGGGCTGTGCGGGGTTGCAAGGCCTGTGCAGGGGGTTACCGGGGCTGTGCAGGAGTTGCCGGGCCTGTGCGGGGGGGTTACCGGGGCTGTGTGGGGGTTGCTGTGCCTGTACAGGGGTTGCCGGGCCTGTGCGGGTGGGTTACCAGGGCTGTGCGGGGTTGCCGGGCCTGTGCGGTGGTTTACCGGGGCTGTGCGAGAGTTACCGGGGGTTTAAAGGGGGTATGTGTGCAGGGGCTTTGTCTGTATACAGGCATCGTCCGATGGGACTACAAGTCCCATCAGGCTATGCCTGCTACACTGACAGGGAGTGACACATTAGCCAATGATGGGACAGTAGTAGTTCCATCATCCGGCTAATGTGTTGAATGTAAAAAAAAACCATACAGAACATGGAGAAGATAGAGAACATACATATAACATACAGCACATAACATAGATTACATACTTACCAATCACCTAATCCCTGAAGCCCTCATCTCCTTTAATAAAAATAACATAATAAACCAACCTATACTTACCTTTCTGCCATAGTCCAATTAATAACGAGGGTCCCACGATGATTTCCCCTGTAGAACAGTGACATCTGTCACTGCTCTACAGGGACTCCAGCGATGAGATGACAGGCGGATGTAATCCTCCGCTGTGTATCCTTCCGCCGCCGGGAAAGAGGTCCCGTAACCCTAACCCTAATTCTCACACAGCAATGTTGTAAAGTGAGGCCCTGAACTCAGGTAACCTCAGTGATGCATTGCAGGAGGCATTGTCTCCTGTCAATTCATCACTGGGAGGCCCCAGTGCACCATTTCTGGGGCAGCTGTGGGCTGGTATTAGTAGCCAGGGGGAGCCAATATCCATGGCCCCTTCATAGGCTATGAATATCAGCCAGCAGCTGTCTATGTAGCCTTTCTAGCTATAAAATATAGAGGGACCCCAGCTCATTTTTTTGGGGGTCCCCCTATTTTAATAGCCAGTAAAGGCTATGCAGACAACTGTGGGCTGATATTCATAGCCTGGGAAGGGGTCAAGGGTATTACCCCCTTCCCAGGCTACAAATATTGGCCCCCGGCCGTCGTCTTTCCCCCTCTGGCGAAGAAAATTGCACGGGAGTCCACGTCATTTTTTTTCTTTTTTTTTAAATCAAACATATTGTTCATTAATAAACATGGATATATCTATAGATAGATATAGAGATATATCTATCTATCTATCTATCTATCTATCTATCTATCTATCTATCCCATATCTATCTATCTATCCCATATTAATTTATCTATCTATCTATCTATCTATCCCATATCAATCTATCTATCTACCTATCTATCCCATATCTATCTATCTATCTCTCTATCTATCCCACATCTATCTATCTATCTATCTATCTATCTATATATCATCATATGTCTATCTGTGTGTAATGGAGTGTGGGTTGGACAAATTAAAAAGAGGAGGTTGGACATAAATGGCATCACAAGTCTTTTTTTTTTGGTGTTAAATAACATATCTTTATTTAGCTTCCAAAAAAGCATACAAATCCACGGCAAAAATGTTTCAAAACGCACCAAAAACGCATCAAAAACACACCTGCGTTTTCTGCCAAGATATGTGGATTTTGTGCGGAAACATCTGCAGTAGAATCCGCAATGTGTGCACATACCCTAAAGCGTTCCAGAGTTATGGCCTCATAAAGTGACAGTGGTCAGAATTGTAAAAAACTGGCCTGGTCATTAAGCTGCAAATTGGCTCCGTCACTAAGGGGTTAAAACTCCAGTGGTTTCAACATTATTCAATGGAGTGAAAAAAATTTCTAAAAAGATGTCACAAAAATTATGGGCACACCCTTAACAAATCAAGAGATTATTGATAACAGGAAACAAAAGGCACGTAAAGAAAAACATGCCAGAATTGACTTACATAAAAAGGTAAAATCTAGATGTAATGAATATGTGAGAAGCAATGATAAATTGCTGTGTGAATGAGCATGAGTGAATTAATTACTAAATGATAAAAGAACAAAATACTTATATTGGTAACATTTGTAATGATGATATAAATATAAGTAAGGATGCTAATCTTAAAACTAATATTTGCTAAAACGCAAAAAAATATTGTAAATCATTATTTAATTAAATTGTTGATAAAATTGTAATTGTTAAATGTCAATTTTTTAACCCCTTCACGACATGTGCCATACATGTACACATCTTCCCTGGCACATTTCAGCTGTGTTGAACAGCTGACGTGTCTCTAACAGCCACGGGTGGAATTGTGATCCACCCATGGCTGTTAAACTGTTAAATGCAACTCTCAATCTCTGACAGAGACATTTAATGTGATTATGCCAGAAGCACATCACTAATACCTCCGTCGGCGGCTGTGTCACGTGACTGCAGGTCGCTGATGGGTTGGTATGATAACCTGGGGTCTGCAGCAGACCCTTGCGGTTGCCATTGCCAAATTGCTATGAGTGCCGCCCAGTGGTCAGCGCTCATAGCAAGTGAGCATTTATCTCCTCGCCTGTGTGTAGCAGAGGTGATCAGATTATTGCAGCTTATAGTCTCCCATGGACACTATTGAAAAAAGTGAAAAGTAAAAAAAGGTTTTAAAAATATAAAAAAATTAAAAAACATGAAAGTTCAAATCATCCCTCCATTCATCCCATTCTAATTAAAATAATTAAAAAACACATATTTGGTATCACCACATTCAGAATCGCCCGATCTATCAAGATATAAAAAAATTAATCCGATCGGTAAATGGCGTAGCGAAAAAAAAGTCAAAATGCCAGAATTATTTTTTTTAGGTCAGCGCAACATTGCATTAAAATGCAATAACGAGCAATCAAAAGATTGTATCCACACCAAAATGGTATCATTAAAAATGTCAGCTCAGTACGCAAAAATTAAGCCCTCACCCAGCCCCTGATCATGAAAAATTGAGACCCTACAGGTCTTGGAAATTGAAACAATTTTTTTTTACAACAAACTTTGGAATTTTTTTCACCACTCAAATAAGAATAAGAAACAAGCTATACATGTTTGGTATATACAAACTCGTAATTACTTGGAGAATCATAATTGCAGGTCAGTTTTAGTATTTGGTGAACATGGTAAAAAAAATCCAAAAAACAGTTGTGGAACTGTACTGTTTTGCAATTTCTCCGCACTTGGAATTTTTTTCCCATTTTTGAATACATAATATGGTAAAACCAATGGAGTCTTTCAAAACTACAACCCATCCCACAAAAAACCATCCCTCACATGGCCAAATTGACAGAAAAATAAAAAAGTTATGGCTCTTGGAAGATGAGGAGTGAAAAACAGAAATGCAAAAACAAAAAAGGGAATAAGTTAAACATACAACCAGATAATTAAACCAGAAAAAAGGAACTTTTTTATTAAGCCTTAGTCATCCAAAAAATAACAAAGTGCTACATTTCATTAAACCTTAAAAAAGAATTTGCAACCATTTTCTTTTGTGATGTATGACAGTATTTGCTATCATGCAAAAATGCACTATTAGGCCGGAGTCACACTACAGCGAGATACGGCCGAGTCTCGCAGGTTAAAACCAAGCTCTGGCACTCCGGAGCGCAGCGTGCAGCTCCATGTATTGCTGTGCAGCTGCACGCTCCACTCCGGAGTGCCGGCACCAGAGCTTGGTTTTAACCTGCGAGACTCGGCCGTATCTCGCTGTGTGTGATCCCGGCCTTATTCATCCATGAATCTTGCAGCATATCTTTTATTTAAATTTTGTAGAAGATTGTGCTGAAGATTTTATGAAATCCACACATGATTGAGCATGCTACTCACTGATTTTCGTGGATATTTTTTTTCAACATGTGGATTTGGTGTTGAATATAGTAAATGGCTGTGGATTAGAGGTAGGGTATTCTCTTTGCAAATCTACCATATCTGCAAATTCCTTATTTCCAATCATTGCTATTTTTGTCTTTTAAGAAAAATATGTGAAGATATTGGACATGGAAAGTTAAAGTTAAAAGAAGCTGTTCCAATTAACCCTAGCATGAGTATTGGGGGCCTTTCAGGCCCCCATGCTTACTTGTTTGCTATTCTCTGCAAAATTACTTAAGTTAGAATTTTGAAATTCCAGGTAATCCTCAAGTATGTCGTTGTTGGTAATATCCAGTTGTTCATTTAATTTTTTTCATAGGCATTTCGGTGTAACAATGCTTTTTTGGTGAAAACCACATCTGTACGGATTGGGGGCCTTTTAGGTCCCAATACATTTTTTATCATGTTCTCAGTAGTGTTTTTGTCTCAAGTTACTTTATTTGTACTCAGTAATGCTGGTGGAGGGGCCAGGGTGTGGATAATGCCATATGAGGATGTCATGTGATTTTTGGAGGGAGAGAAAAGGTCATGACATCATCTCAGGTCCTTCTGAACATAATATAATAGAAAAGAAACATAATAGAAATGTAGCTGCAGCTAGTTTGGTATAGATTTCTTTGCATTTTTGTGTGTTTTTTCATATGTTTGTGTGAAATTTGGAAAAAAAATTTTTTTTGGGTGTTTTCGGTGAAAAATTATAATTACAATTTTGCTTACTAATCATATTTTATTTAGCAGTTTTAAAATAAACTTGTAAAAGTTATATAAGTGTGTTTTTCCATATGATTTGCATGGGGGCCTAAAGGCCCCCAATACGTTAATATGATGATTTCTGATGTCACGCATACTATACTGATTTTGAAATTGATCCTCTAACTTTTTACATTAAGTTAATTGTTTATGGCTTTTTATGCTGCTAAATGCAGACAATATGACATCATGGGCAACATTTTAAAGGCAATATCTCATTACTGTCCATTCCTACAGTGGATATAAAAAGTCTTCACGCCATTGTAAACTGACATGTTTTTGTGTGTAAAAAATAATACCAAAAATAATAATTTGATAACTTTTCCACCATTAATGTCAACCATAATTTATTTACCTTTATTGAGAAGCAAACTGAAATAATTTTAAGGGAAGAAACCAAAATAACTAAACTTATATAATGTAGTTGCATAAGTGTGAATATGCTTCATTGTCTGAGGATATGGTGGGGCTCCGAATTAGACCATCACATTTAAACTCATGTGAAATAGAAGTCAGTACACAACTGTCATCATTTAAATGTATTCTAAATAACTCCTTATGAAGTTTAGCTGTTTTAGTAGGATTTTTCAGCAAAAGCCATGCTTTATAGAAGCTTACAACACAACTAAAGGATCTCGTTGTTGAAATTTATCAGTCAGGAGACGGATGCAAAATTTTTACCAAAGTATTAGATATACCATGGAACATTGAAGAAGTGGAACAACAATGATATTGTCTAGAAATGGACCTCTACAGGACAAGTGGGAAGAGTCAGGCAAAGCACCAGAATTGGCATATCTAATAGATGTGCCTTTTCTGGGCAGCTGTAGACTGCTATTTTTAGGCTGGGGGCCAATATCCATGGCCCCTTACCAGCCTGATAATACCAGCCCTCAGCTGTCTGCTTTAGCAAGGCTGGTTGCCAAAAATGTGGGAACCTCATGCCATTTTTTAAAATTACTTATTTAAATACTGGTAATTAAAAATTGCGGCTAGGGGACCCCTCTATTCTTGTTAACCAGCCTTGCTGAATCTGACAGCTGAGGGTTGCAGCCCCCTGCTGTGCGTTTTGCCTGGCTGGTTATCAAATTATAGGGGAAACAACGCAGTTTTTTTTTCAATTATTTATTTACATCGCAGGAGTGGCTGATGAAGGCCAGCCTCACACTAAAATAGAATACAGGTGAGTGCTATGTGAGAAAACATTGCAAAGCACTTGGCCCAGTGTTAATCTATGGAGCAGCTCACATCAGCATTTATTTTCTCATCTGTACTTGGCGTGCGTGTAAAATAGCAGCATGCTGCAATTGTCACAAAGGCTCAGTCAAGACTTGCCAATGCAAGTCTATGGGTGCGAGAAAAAAAAAAATCACACAGGGACCTTGCGAGCGCTGCCTGATTTTTACGCACCGATGTGTTAGGGTTGGCAGATGGCATTAAATTTAAATAAACTATAAAGTGCAACCGCAACCTGGGGTCTACCGTGAAGAGATGTTAAACTACTGCTAGTAAGCAATGTCGGAACCTAAGCAGCGAGCAATTGCTTAACCCCTTAACGACCAGGGGTATTTTTGGTTTTACATTTTCATTTTTCCCTCCCCTTCTTTCCAGAGCCATAACTTTTTTATTTTTCCGTTTATATGGCCATGTGAGGGCTTATTTTTTTGCGGGACGAGTTGTACTTTTAAATGACATCATTGGTTTTACCATATCGTGTACTCGAAAACAGGAAAAAAATTCCAAGTGCGGTGCAATCCCACACTTGTTTTTTGCTTGGCTTTTTTGTTAGGCTCACTAGATGCTAAATCTGACCTGCCATTATGATTCTCCAGGTCATTACGAGTTCATAGACACCAAATATGTCTATGTCCTCTTTTATCTAAGTGGTGAAAAAAAATTCCAAAGTTCGCTAAAAAAAAAAAAAAAAAAAAAAATTTGCGCAATTTTCCGAGACCCGTAGCGTCTCCATTTTCCATGATCTGGGGTCGGGTGAGAGCTTATTTTTTCCGTGCCGGACTGACGTTTTTAATGATACCACTTTTCTGCAGATAAGTTCTTTTGATCGCCCATTATTGCATTTTAATGCAATGTCTTGGTGACCAAAAAAACATAATTCTGGCGTTTTGAATTTTTTTCTCGCTACGCCGTTTAGCGATTGGGTTAATGCTTTTTTTTTATTGATAGATCGGGCGATTCTGAACGTGGCAATACCTAATATGTGTATGTGGGATTTTTTTTTACTGTTTTATTTTGATTGGGGCGAAAGGGGGTGATTTGAACTTTTAGGTTTTTTTAATTTTTTTTATTTTTAAACATTTTTTTTTTAACTTTTGGCATGCTTCAATAGCCTCCATAGGAGGCTAGAAGCTTGCGCAACCCGATCGGCTCTGCTACATATGGGCGATGAGCAGATCGCCCATATGTAGCAGATTTACTGCTGTGCTTTCAGTGCCGACCACCGGGTGGCGCTGAAAGCCATATGCCTGGAACAACCATAGAGGTCTCATAGAGACCTCTGGTTGTCCAGGCAACATGACACCGATCACGTGACGGGGGTCGGCGATGAGGTCATTTCCGGCCCGGCGGCTGGAAATGCTATTTAAATGCCCGCTGTCAACTTTGACAGCGGCATTTAACTAGTTAATAGGTGCGGGCGGATGGCGATTCCGCTCGCGCCTATTGCGGGCACATGTCAGCTGTTCATAACAGCTGACATGTCCCAGCTTTGATGCGGGCTCAGCGCCGGAGCCCTCATCAAAGCAGGGGAAATGTCCAATGACAGACTGTGTCCGTCATTGGACATTAAGGGGTTAAACACACTGTGTTAGTGCCAAACAGTGTGAATGGAACACTGAGTACTACACTCTGTTACTTCACAGAGCGTAATGAACAAAAGACAGTAAGTGTAATACCCTGTTAACCATCACAGGAATAAAGCAAATATGATGATAGGTGAGGACTAGTGTTGAGCATTCCGATACCGCAAGTATCGGGTATCGGTCGATATTAGCTGTATCGGAATTCCGATACTTAGTTCCGATACTTTTTTCATATCGAATACCGGAATCGGAAGTTCCCATAATGCTAGGAGCCCGCTCGATTTGATTCAGCCAATGGGGATCCTCAGAAGTGTGGGCACATCCTGTTAGGCATGTAGGCATGTTAACTACTGGCATGGCTGTTGAAATGATGTCATGATGCACTATAAAAAGCGCTGCAGCCGCCATTTCTGGTCACTCTGCTGTGAATTCAGTTAGGGACAGGCTGCTGTTGAAGACTGTGAGGGACAGTTAGAAATAGTGATTCCACAAAACATATAGTGCTTAACCCAGGCTACATAAACCACCACTGTAGCTTGCTTTTCCCTAGCAGCGCTGTTTTCACAGCTGTCTGCAAGGGCTGTGTGAGTGCAGACCCACGCTGTGTAGTGTGTCCTGCAGGCACGTCTGCTTGTAGGCCGCCCAGTGTGTGTCTCTGCCTCATACACATTTTTCTTTTATTGCTGCTTTTTTTTTCTCCTGTATAGTGTGCTTCCATACGTATCCATATACGTTGGTTGCAAACACTAAAGGAGTGGACAGCGGAGCCTTTCAGCAGCCTTTCAGTGCTATAGCCCATTTCTCTGCACTGTTTTTGGCTGTCTGATAGGTCTCTCTGTGTGTAAGTGCAGCTCACGTTGCAGTGTGTTCTACAGCCACCGCTAGCTGTAGTCCGCTCAGCGTGCGTCACTGCCTCATACATAGTCCTTTTTTTGCAGCTAATTTAGCCAGATTTTTGCTCCTATATTAGTGTGCTTCCAACCGCATCCATTGCCATTGGTTGGTTGCAAACACTATATAGGATTAGATAGAGGAGCCTTTTTGCTGGCTTGTGCCCTTCAGGGCCAGCCAGGCTAGTATCACCCTATTTTTTGGAGCCTCATCAATTGCATTGTAGGTTAGCTTCCTGCATTGTAATCGCTCCAAAAAGTTTGTGATACTATAGCTTTCAAACTTTGGTCACATCCTTTCCTTTCCCCCCCCCCAAAAAAAAGGAAATAAAGTTCACCAAACACTCCACTTTACAGTTGTCTAGGCCACATTAGATCATATTAAAGTGTAGTACACACACTCTTAGCCAAATTAGTGTTTCTTATACTGGTTAGCAGGTGTTCAGGAATAAGAACACTAAGCCACCCCTTTTTTACTTTTCTGCCTATCTTTATCAGTCTACCAAGATGAAGAAGGCAGGGAGTAAGGCACGTGGTCGTGGCCGTGGAGTTTCAGCAGGGAGAGGACGGGGGGATTCAGCAGGGAGAGGACGTGGGGATTCGGTGTCTGCTGCGGCCACCAGTGACCCGGAATCCCCCACTTTTACCAGGCAACAGTCCTTCATGAGCAGCTTTGTAGAACATCGCCGTACCCCACTGCTGAGTGATGAACAAATTGAAGCCGTTGTCGGATGGATGGCAGCTAACACATCCACTTCAATGACTTCCGCATCCTCCCAAGGCCAGAGCACTGAAGAGCAACCATCTGTCTCTTCACCACCTGCCAAATTGCCCAGGCAGTCTGAGAGCCCTGGACAGGAGCCATCTCAATCTTTACTTCTGTTCTCAGAATCTGTTGGCTTGGAAAGAGGTGGCCAGCCAAGCAGCATTCTAGAGCGTGAAGAAGAGGGAGTATGCAGTGATGCGCAACTGCTTTGTCCCTCTGAATCTGAAGAGGCGGGTGGGCCAGTGCCTATTGTCAGCACACCTCAGTGCTCATCTGATGATGATGAGACTCAGTTGCCAATTTCTGGTGCGTACGGTGCTGGCGAGACAACCCAGGACCAGCCGGTGCTTGAAGAGGGGAGTGGAGATGATGAGGTCCTTGACCCATCATGGCGTCAGCCACAGGAAGGTGGTGGGAGCAGGTCTGAGGAAGAGATTCCCCGAACAGCCAAAAGAGGAGGGAGAGGGCGGGGCAGACTTGGTTGCCTGTAGCCTCCACTTTGGCACCCGTGAGGAGCAATCCTCTTCCAAAACACAAAACGGGCGCTCCCAGGACTTGCAGTGCGTGGTCTTTTTTTGACACAGTTGCAGATGACATTTGCTTTGTCAAATGCAAGCTGTGTCATCAGAAAGTGAAACGAGGGAAAAATGTGACCAACCTCAATACCACAAATATGTAGAAACATGTGCGTACCAAGCACGAGGTGGAGTTACACAGACACACTGAAGATGTAGGCCAACCTTCAGCAGCACCTACCACCTCTTCAGCTCGTGTTGGGGCCTCTTCCTCCAGCTCACACACAGCTGGTTCGGCTTCCTCACTGGAACGCCATGGAAGAACCACTGCCACTGTTGTCCAGAGACCCAGTGAAATTCCACCCACTGAACCACGTTCGCAGTCATCAGCACACTCCCAGGCCACTCACCAGCAATCGGTAGCACAGGCATGGGAGAAAAAGCGGCCATACTCGGCAAACCATCCCCGAGCACTGGCTCTGAATGCCGGCATTGCCAAACTACTGGCCCTTGAGATGCTGTCATTCAGGCTGGTGGAGACTGACACCTTCCGGAACTTTATGTCATTGGCAGTTCCACAATACAATGTGCCCAGCCGCTTTTATTTCAGCAGGCAAGCTGTCCCTGCCCTGCAAAAGCATGTGGAGGGAAAAATTAAAAATGCGCTACTAAATGCCGTCAGTAGCAAGGTCCACCTGACCACCGATGCGTGGACCAGTAGCCATGGACAGGGACGATACCTTTCCCTCACTGCCCATTGGGTCAATGCTGTGGAGCCGGGTACAGATCTGGAGAGTGGCTCTGTACGTATTCTGCCAACTCCAAGGATTGCAGGAATGCAGTCTGTACATATTGAGTCCTCCTCCTACTCTAGTTCCTCGGAATCAGCACTGCGTGAGCCTGTTAGGCCAGATATGAGCACAGGTGTGGCCAATCGTCAACAGGCCGTCCTTAAATTAATTCCTTTGGGGAATCGGAGCCACACAGCACAGGAGCTCTGGAATGCCATCAAGCAGGAGAGCGATGTGTGGTTTGTGCCAGCGAATCTCCAGCTAGGTTTGGTAGTGAGTGACAATGGCCGAAATCTAGTGGCAGCTCTGGGCCTAGGCAACCTCACTCACATACCATGTCTGGCACACGTGCTCAATTTGGTCATGCAGAGCTTTCTGAGGGACTATCCGGATCTTGATGCACTGCTGCACAAGGTTCGCCTAGAGTGTGCTCACTTGCGGCGTTCCAGCATGGCAAGATCGCGCATTGCATCTCTGCAACGCCGATTCCGCCTGCCAGAACATCGCATCATATGTGACCTCCCCACCAGGTGGAATTCAACGTTACATATGTTGGAGCGGTTGTGTGAGCAGCAGGCAGCAGTAATGGAGTACCAGCTGCATCAGGCGCAAACAAGTCGCACTGTGTGCCGGACACACTTCACCACCACTGAGTGGGCCACTATGAGGGACATCTGCCAAGTTTTGCGTGCCTTCGATGACTCCACGCGGATGGCCAGTGCAGATGATGCACTAATCAGTATGACTGTCCCCCTCATCTGTCTGCTTCAAAAAACCTTACAAGCACTAAGTGAGGAGGTTTTTGAAGAGGTCGAGGATGAGCAGTCAGAAATGCCATCTGCTTCTGGCAAGTCTGCGCAACGTGCTTCCACACAAAGGCCCAGGCAGGGGACACTTAGTGAGGAGGATGACGAGGAGTCAATGGAGGAGGAGGAACACATCTCTCCAGAGGAGGGAGGTACACAAGGCTCTAGTAGTCAGTGTGTACAGCGAGGGTGGGGTGATGCTGAGCAGGCAGAGATGCTGCCTCAAGCTGGGGACAGCGTTTCCGATCCAGTTGGCAGTCTGCAGCACATGGTTGATTTCATGCTGCAGTGCTTGTTAAATGACCGCCGCATCGCCAACATTCTCCACACGGCTGATTATTGGGTGTACACCCTCCTAGATCCTCGCTACCGGGACAACTTACAAAGCCTCATAGCACAGTTGAACCAGGAGCGAAAAATGCGGGAGTACCAAGAAAAACTTGTGCATGCCATCATGTTCTCCATTCCCCCCACAAGTGTTGCTGGTAGTGCTTTTCAAAGCAGCCATGTGGGTAGAGGCAGTGGAGGAAGCTCTGCACAAAGAGGTAGCAGAGGCAGTGCCACAGGACAAGGCAAGGCCAGTATGGCCCAAATGTGGAAAAGTTTTGTGGGACCGCCACAAACGGCTACACCATCACAGACGGCTCCAGTCAGCAGGAGGCAACGTTTCCGTCAGATGGTGACAGACTACTTGTCGTGCCCTGTTAGTGTTCTCCCAGACGGCTCTTCCCCGTTCAAGTATTGGGTCTCTAAGCTGGATACATGGCCAGAGCTTAGCTAGTATGCATTGGAGGTGCTGGCTTGCCCTGCTGCCAGTGTATTATCGGAACGTGTCTTTAGTGCTGCAGGTGGTGTGGTAACAGACCGTCGCACGCGACTATCCGCCGATAATGTTGACCGGCTTACTTTTGTGAAAATGAACAAGGCCTGGATCTCACCTGAATTTGCCAGTCCTCTTCCAGAATAAATAATTGGCTGGCAACAGGATCCAGGTCTCCTGTTGTGTTCATGTTTCTATGACCTGAACTTTATTTCCTGGGCTACAGCAACGCCCGTTGTTGCTCAGAAGTGCTGTCCACACAGACAAAACACTCGCTCATGTGTAAGTGGGGTTCGGTAACGTCAGCTGATCCCCTGCTGTGTGTATGGCAAAGTGTCCTGCTCCCTCCACAGTCAAACAACCTCAGATTTACACCTGGCTCCAAGTAGGCCTCGGCCTACTACCTGATTTTCCCTGGGCTCCAACACCGCCAGTTGGTGCTCAGAAGTGCTGTCCGCACAGACAAAACACTCGCTCATGTGTAAGTGGGGTTCGGTAACGTCAGCTGATCCCCTGCTGTGTGTACGGCAAACTCTCCTGCTGCCTACAACTTCTGACTACCTCTGATTTAATATGTTCTCTGATTTGCCCTCTGTCTCCACTCTGTTTTGAGTATTTCCTCCGGCCTACAACACCGCCTGTTTCTGCTCTCAAGTGCCGTCTGCACAATCCACACTTGTTCCTGTGGTACCTGGGTCCTGTAACATCTGCTCATCTCCAGAGTTGAGCACGGCAATGTCTCCTGCTTTGTCTACATTCCCACTACTTGTAGTGGAAATGTGGACAGAGCAGGAGACATTGCCTGACTCACCTCTAGGGAGAAGCTGCTGTTACAGAACCCCAGTAACACAGGAACAAGTGTGGGTTGTGCAGACGGCATTTCAGAGCAGCAACGGGCGTGGTTGGAAACCAGAGGAAATACTCGAAACAGAGTGAAGACAGAGGCCTAATTGGAGTACATTGACAGTTAGTAGTAGTCTAGAAACAATCGCAAACTGCCACCAAGTAGGCCTCGGCCTACTACCTGATTTTCCCTGGGCTCCGACACCGCCAGTTGGTGCTCGGAAGTGCTGTCCACACAGAAAAACACACTCGTTCATGTGAAAGTGGGGTTCGGTAACGTCAGCTGATCCCCTGCTGTGTGGAGGGCAAACTGCTGCTGCCTCCAAATTGTAACTACTTCAGATTTAAACATTCTCTGATTTGGCCTCTGTCTCCACTCTGTCTCTAGTATTTCCCCTGACCTCCAACACCGCCAGTTCCTGCTCACAGTTGCCGTCCACACATTACACACGTGTTCCTGTGTTACTGGGGTTCTGTAACGTCAGCAGATCCCCCAATATGTGTCCGCCACTGTCTCCTGCGCTGTCCATCTTCCCACTGCAAGCGGTGGGAAAGTGGACAGAGCAGGAGACAGTGGCAGACACACATCAGGGGATCTGCTGACATTACAGAATCCCAGTAACACAGGAACACATGTGGATTGGGCAGACGGCTGCTGTACGCATAAACTGGCGGTGTTGGTGGTCACGTGAAATCCTGGAAACAGAGTGGAGACAGATGCCTAATTGGAGCACATTGACAGTCTGTTGTAGCCTACAAACAATCTAAAACTGCCACCAAGTAGGCCTCGGCCTGCACCCTGGTTCTCCCTGGGCTCCAACAATGCTAGTTGGTGCTCGGAAGTGCTGTCCACACAGAAAAACACACTCGTTCATGTGAAAGTGGGGGTCAGTAATGTCAGCTGATCCCCTGCTGTGTGGAGGGCAAACTGCTGCTGCCTCCAAATTCAAACAACGTCTTATCTTAAACTGCCTCCAAGTAGGCCTCAGCCTACAAAATGACTATCCCTGGGCTCCATCATCGTCAGTTGTTGCTCGGAAGTGCTGTCCACACAGAAAAACACACTCGTTCATGTGAAAGTGGGGTTCGGTAATGTCAGCTGATCCCCTGCTGTGTGGAGGGCAAAGTGTCCTGCTCCCTCCAAAGTCAAAATACCTCAGCTTTACACCTGACTCCTAGTAGGCCTCGGCCTGCACCATGATTGTCCCTGGGTTCCAACAACGCTAGTTGGTGCTCGGAAGTGCTGTCCACACAGAAAAACATACTCGTTCATGTGAAAGTGGGGGTCGGCAACGTCGGCTGATCCCCTGTTGTGTGGAGGGCAAAGTGTCCTGCTCCCTCCAAAGTCAAAATACCTCAGCTTTACACCTGGCTCCTAGTAGGCCTCGGCCTGCACCATGATTGTCCCTGGGCTCCAACAACGCCAGTTGGTGCTCGGAAGTGCTGTCCACACAGAAAAACACACTCGTTCATGTGAAAGTGGGGTTCGGTAACGTCAGCTGATCCCCTGCTGTGTGGAGGGCAAACTGCTGCTGCCTCCAAATTGTAACTACTTCAGATTTAAACATTCTGTGATTTGGCCTCTGTCTCCACTCTGTCTCTAGTATTTCCCCTGACCTCCAACACCGCCAGTTCCTGCTCACAGTTGCCGTCCACACATTCCACACGTGTTCCTGTGTTACTGGGGTTCTGTAACGTCAGCAGATCCCCCAATATGTGTCCGCCACTGACTCCTGCGCTGTCCGTCTTCCCACTGCAAGCGGTGGGAATGTGGACAGAGCAGGAGACAGTGGCAGACACACATCACGGGATCTGCTGACATTACAGAATCCCAGTAACACAGGAACACGTGTGGATTGGGCAGACAGCTGCTGTACGCATAAACTGGCGGTGTTGGTGGTCACGTGAAATCCTGGAAACAGAGTGGAGACAGATGCCTAATTGGAGCACGTTGACAGTCTGTTGTAGCCTACAAACAATCTAAAACTACCACCAAGTAGGCCTCGGCCTACACCATGATTGTCCCTGGGCTCCAACAACGCCAGTTGGTGCTCGGCAGTGTCTTTGGCACGGGGACTCCCTGTTGCCCAGCCTGGTTCCAGCACGCCTGCTGTTTCCGGGTAGTGTCAAGGTCACTATGCCACCAATCCGTTGTCCTGTCGTCTTGCGGCCGGGTTAGCCGACTCTACGGTGCCTGCAGTTTAGGTGACTCCTATGTGTGCTGCGGGAACTGGCACTGAAGGCTGGATCCGTAGTGCCAATGGGACATGGACCCCCTGTAGGACTGTGGGTTTCGGTAACTGCGGCCGGCTTGCGGCCTGGCTACTTTGCTTTGAATGGGTACCTTCTGCTACCCACCCGGGTTCCAGCACTGTCTGCTGGTTCTCGCCAGAGCCTTTGGCCTAAGTGCCTCCATCTCGGTATCCGATGTCCAGCACCATCAGCTGGTCCTTGGTAGTGCTTTCTAGCACAGGTACCTCCTGCCTAGTAACCGTGGTCTAGCACCGTCAGCTGTTCCTCGGTAGTGCCATTGGCTCTTGTAGCTTTTGCTACCCATCTGGGTTCCAGCACCGTCAGCTGGTTCTCGGCAGTGTCTTTGGCACGGGTACTCCCTGTTGCCCAGCCTGTTTTCAGCACGCCTGCTGTTTCCGGGTAGTGTCAAGGTCACTATGCCACCAATCCGTTGTCCTGTCGTCTTGCGGCCGGGTTAGCCGACTCTACGGAGCCTGCAGTTTAGGTGACTCCTATTTGGGCTGCGGGAACTGGCACTGAAGGCTGGATCCGTAGTGCCAATGGGACATGGACCCCCTGTAGGACTGTGGGTTTCGGTAACTGCGGCCGGCTTGCGGCCTGGCTACTTTGCTTTGAATTGGTACCTTCTGCTACCCACCCGGATTCCAGCACTGTCTGCTGGTTCTCGCCAGAGCCTTTGGCCTAAGTGCCTCCATCTCGGTATCCGAGGTCCAGCACCGTCAGCTGGTCCTTGGTAGTGCTTTTTAGCACAGGTACCTTCTGCTTAGTAACCGTGGTCCAGCACCGTCAGTTGGTCCTCAGAAGTGCCATTGGCTCTTGTTCCTTCTGCTACCCATTCGGGTGCCAGCACTGTCTGCTGGTTCTCGCCACAGCCTTTGGCCTAGGTGCCTCCATCTCGGTATCCGAGGTCCAGCACCGTCAGCTGGTCCTTGGTAGTGCTTTTTAGCACAGGTACCTTCTGCTTAGTAACCGTGGTCCAGCACCGTCAGTTGGTCCTCGGTAGTGCCATTGGCTCTTGTTCCTTCTGCTACCCATCCGGGTGCCAGCACTGTCTGCTGGTTCTCACCAGTTTCTCAGCCTTCTTGTACCTTCTGCTACATTTCCAAGATCAAGCTTTTTGAAATTGTCTTTGGTAATCCTTATTGATCTCCATGACGACGACCCAGATGACGATGACCCTGAAGACCACACCAAAGAAGACCAGAAATATGACCCTAAATAATAAGACCAAGAGGACAAAGAACATGAAGACAACCACCAAGATACAGAACAAAAGACAGAAGAACAAGAAGCAGAAGAAGCAAAAGCAGAAGAACAGAAAGCAGAAGAACATTAAGCATAAGACTAAAAATCAGCATAGAAGAAATCAAAATTATAAGCAGAAGAAGACTAAGCAGTAAATGGGGGTGAGTCCGTTCCTCCTCGTGGTGCCCCTGGAAAATGCCTGCTGCTGCAGGCCAAACTGAACGCGGACAAATCCTGTTGTAAATCTTTAGTGACAGGCAGAACGTAAGGTGTAATCTTATAACTTTTATAGATAAGTACTACAGGAATGCCTGTCACCATAAGAAAATGAAGACAAAGAAGAATAGGAAGAAGATGAAGAAATAGCACATTAAAATTGATAATAGCTGAATAAGAAGAATATGAAGAATGGAAAAAAAAATTAATGGGAAGAAGATGAAGAAGAAGAAGATGAATAAGGTGAAGAAAAAGTTGATGAAAAAAATGCTACTGCTGCGGATCATGAAGGAGAAAGTGTGGGAGAAGTACAAAAGAACGTGAAGAGCATGGAAGTTGTGAAACATACATATCTGACAAAATATAAAAAAGGTTAACATAGTCAATATCTTTTTAACTCCGAACGTACTGAAAAAAAAATTGGAATTAATGCTATGCCATGTGATTTGAATAAACCACTATGCTTTTAATGTCTCCTCCACCTCCCACAATACATTCTACATGATTCTTATTTGTTTTCAATTATGTAGAATTAGCCAACAAGGAAATAAAGGGCTTTTTTTAATTCCGATACCGGAAGTCCCATTGACTTGAATGGGACTTCCGGTATCGGAATCGGCGATACCCGATATTTTTTTCGTATCGGGCGATACCATCCGATGGGATATTTTTGGGTATCGAACGGAATCGCTCAACACTAGTGAGGACCCTATCACTTTACCAGGGAAGTCTAGGCTAGTGCTTGAGCTTTCTCTGTAACTCGGCTGTGCTAACCGCACACACGACCGGAGACAGATGCCAAGCCTGGGATCTATCACATGCAGTGGGAAAATCCCGGCGCCTAACACGATGTCCTTTGAAAAGCTGGCAATTCATTTGCCGCGTACAGTAAAATCACATTGACAGGTTTTAATAGATATATAGACACAGAACACACATATATATATATATATATATATATATATATATATATATATACAGTGTTGGCCAAAAGTATTGACACCCCTGCAATTCTGTCAGATAATACTCAGTTTCTTCCTGAAAATGATTGCAAACACAAATTCTTTGGTATTATTATCTTCATTTAATTTGTCTTAAATGAAAAAACACAAAAAGAATTGTCCTAAAGCCAAATTGGATATAATTCCACATCAAACATAAAAAAGATGGTGGACAAAAGTATTGGCACTGTTCGAAAAATCATGTGATGCTTCTCTAATTTGTGTGATTAACAGCACCTGTAACTTACCTGTGGCACCTAACAGGTGTTGGCAATAACTAAATCACACTTGCAGCCAGTTGACATGGATTAAAGTTGACTCAACCTCTGTCCTGTGTCCTTGTGTGTACCACATTGAGCATGGAGAAAAGAAAGAAGACCAAAGAACTGTCTGAGGACTTGAGAAACCAAATTGTGAGGAAGCATGAGCAATCTCAAGGCTACAAGTCCATCTCCAAAGACCAGAATGTTCCTGTGTCTACCATGCGCAGTGTCATCAAGAAGTTTGCCCATGGCACTGTGGCTAGCCTCCCTAGATGTGGACAGAAAAGAAAAATTGACAAGAGATTTCAACGCAAGATTGTGCGGATGTTGGATAAAGATCCTCGACTAACATCCAAACAAGTTCCAGCTGCTCTGCAGTCCGAGGGTACAAAAGTGTCAACCCGTACTATCCGTCGGCGTCTGAATGAAAAGGGACTGTATGGTAGGAGACCAAGGAAGACCCCACTTCTTACCCTGAGACATAAAAAAGCCAGGCTGGAGTTTGCCAAAACTTACCTGAAAAAGCCTAAAACATTTTGGAAGAATGTTCTCTGGTCAGATGAGACAAAAGTAGAGCTTTTTGGGCAAAGGCATCAACATACAGTTTACAGGAGAAAAAAAGAGGCATTCAAAGAAAAGAACACGGTCCCTACAGTCAAACATGGCGGAAGTTCCCTGATGTTTTGGGGTTGCTTTGCTGCCTCTGGCACTGGACTGCTTGACCGTGTCCATGGCATTATGAAGTCTGAAGACTACCAACAAATTTTGCAGCATAATGTAGGGTCCAGTGTGAGAAAGCTGGGTCTCCCTCAGAGGTCATGGGTCTTCCAGCAGGACAATGACCCAAAACACACTTCAAAAAGCACTAGAAAATGGTTTGAGAGAAAGCACTGGAGACTTCTAAGGTGGCCAGCAATGAGTCCAGACCTGAATCCCATAGAACACCTGTGGAGAGATCTAAAAATGGCAGTTTGGAGAAGGCACCCTTCAAATATCAGGGACCTGGAGCAGTTTGCCAAAGAAGAATGGTCTAAAATTCCAGCAGAGCATTGTAAGAAACTCATTGATGGTTACCGGAAGCGGTTGGTCGCAGTTATTTTGGCTAAAGGTTGTGCAACCAAGTATTAGGCTGAGGGTGCCAATACTTTTGTCTGGCCCATTTTTGGAGTTTTGTGTGAAATGATCAATGTTTTGCTTTTTGCTTCATTCTCTTTTCTGTTTTTTCATTTAAGACAAATTAAATGAAGATAATAATACCAAAGAATTTGTGTTTGCAATCATTTTCAGGAAGAAACTGAGTATTATCGGACAGAATTGCAGGGGTGTCAATACTTTTGGCCAACACTGTATATATGTCAGTGGCGCGCACACACTATATATATATAAATAAGTATACCAGCTGAAGAGCCCGGCATTGCCTGGGCATAGTAACTAATTGAGGTTAGCTATAGCAAATTAAAATGATTATATTGCACATAAAAACATTTCACATCATATATTCAACACTACAGGTTTTAAATTAACTAAATGATTACCTAAGTATTGATAGTATTTAATTTTCAACTCATTCAAGAGCCTTTTGACAAACAACATTTTTTGGTTTTTCCTTTCGGTGCAAAGATGAACAGATTTTTGGCAGTTCCAACTCTTGAACAGGCCAAGTAAAGTTGACCATGAGAAAAGCATGGAGAATGCAAATCGATCCCTACTACTATAAAGGACTGTCCCTGAGCATTGTTAGTGGACATTGCAAATGTAAGTTGAAGTGGAAACTGGAGGTGTTTAAAATCAAAAGGCAAATCAGATGGAATGAGTGGAATTTTTGGAATGAAAATGTCCTCTACTTTGGCCCATCCTGTTGCTGAGCTGTGTATCTAATCCTATCCTGTGTGATATCGTCTGCTGAGCTGTGTATCCAATTCTGTCATGTATTATACTGTCTGCTGAGCTGTGTATCCAATCCTATCCTGTGTGATACTGTCTCCTGAGCTGTGTATCTAATCCTATCCTGTGTGTTACTGTCTGCTGAGCTGCGTATCTAATCCTATCCTGTGTTATACTGACTGCTGAGCTGCGTATCTAATCCTATCCTGTGTTATACTGACTGCTGAGCCGTGTATCTAATCCTATCCTGTGTGATACTGTCTGCTGAGCCGTGTACCTAATCCTATTGTGTTACTGACTGCTGAGCTGTGTATCTAATCCTATCCTGTGTGATACTGTCTGCTGAGCTGTGTATCTAATCCTATCCTTTCTGATACTGGGCTGTGTATCTAATCCTATTCTATGTGATAAAGTGTGCAGAGCTGTGTATCTAATCCTATCCTGTGTGATACTGTCTGCAGAGCTGTGCATCTAATCCAATTATGTGTGATGAAGTCTGCTGAGCTGTGTATCTAATCCTATCCTGTGTGATACTGTCTGCAGAGCTGTGCATCTAATCCAATTATGTGTGATGAAGTCTGCTGAGCTGTGTATCTAATCCTATCCTGTGTGATACTGACTGCTGAGCTGTGTATCTAATCTTCTCTTGTGTGATACTGTCTGCTGAGCCATGTATCTAATCCTTTTCTGTGTTACTGACTGTTGACCTGTGTATCCAATCCTATCCTGTGTGATACTGACTGCTAAGCTGTGTATATAATCCTCTCCTGTGTGGTACTGTCAGCTGAGCTGTGTATCTAATCCTATCCTGTCTGATACTAACTGCTGAACCGTGTATCTAATCCTATCCTGTGTGTTACTGTCTGCTGAGCTGTGTATCTAATCCAATCCTGTGTGATACTGTCTGCAGAGCTGTGTATCTAATCCTATCCTGTCTGATACTCTCTGCTGAGCCGTGTATCTAATCCTATCCTGTGTTATACTGACTGCTGAGCTGCGTATGTAATCCTATCCCGTGTGATACTGTCTGCTGAGCCACGTATTTAATCCTATCCTGAGTGTTACTGTCTGCTGAGCCGTGTATCTAATCCTATCCTCTGTGATACTGACTGCTAAGCCGTGTGTCTAATCCTATCCTGTGCGATACAGTCTGCTGAGCTGTGTATCTAATCCTATCCTGTGTGATACTGTCTGCTGAGCCGTGTACCTATTCCTATTGTGTTACTGACTGCTGTGCTGTGTATCTAAACATATCCTGTGTGATACTGTCTGCCGAACTGTGATCTAACCCTATCCTGTGTGATACAGACTGCTAAGCTGTGTATCTAACCCTATCCTGTGTGATACAGACTGCTGAGCTGTGTATCTAATCTTCTCTTGTGTGATACTGTCTGCTGAGCCATGTATCTAATCCTATCCTGTGTTACTGACTGTTGACCTGTGTATCCAATCCTATCCTGTGTGATACTGACTGCTAAGCTGTGTATCTAATCCTCTCCTGTGTGGTACTGTCAGCTGAGCTGTGTATCTAATCCTATCCTGTGTGATACTGACTGCTAAGCTGTGTATCTAATCCTCTCCTGTGTGGTACTGTCAGCTGAGCTGTGTATCTAATCCTATCCTGTCTGATACTGACTGCTGAACCGTGTATCTAATCCTATCCTGTGTGTTACTGTCTGCTGAGCTGTGTATCTAATCCAATCCTGTGTGATACTGTCTGCAGAGCTGTGTATCTAATCCTATCCTGTCTGATATGCTCTGCTGAACCATGTATCTAATCCTATCCTGTGTTATACTGACTGCTGAGCTGCGTATGTAATCCTATCCTGTGTGATACTGTCTGCTGAGCAGTGTATCTAATCCTATCCTCTGTGATACTGTCTGCTAAGCCGTGTATCTAATCCTATCCTGTGCGATACAGTCTGCTGAGCCGTGTATCTAATCCTATCCTGTGTGATACTGTCTGCTGAGCCGTGTACCTAATCCTATTGTGTTACTGAATGCTGAGCTGTGTATCTAAACACATCCTGTGTGATACTGTCTGCTGAGCTGTGTATCTAATCCTATCCTTTGTGATACTGGGCTGTGTATCTAATCCTATTCTATGTGATAAAGTCTGCTGAGCTGTGTATCTAATCCTATCCTGTGTGATACTGTCTGCAGAGCTGTGTATCTAATCCAATTATGTGTGATAAAGTCTGCTGAGCTGTGTATCTAATCCTATCGTGTGATACTGTCTGCTGAGCTGTGTATCTAACCCTATCCTGTGTGATACAGACTGCTGAGCTGTGTATCTAATCTTCTCTTGTTTGATACTGTCTGCTGAGCCATGTATCTAATCCTATCCTGTGTTACTGACTGTTGACCTGTGTATCCAATCCTATCCTGTGTGATGCTGACTGCTAAGCTGTGTATCTAATCCTCTTCTGTGTGGTACTGTTGGCTGAGCTGTGTATCTAATCCTATCCTGTCTGATACTGACTGCTGAACCATGTATCTAATCCTATCCTGTGTGTTACTGTCTGCTGAGCTGTGTATCTAATCCAATCCTGTGTGATACTGTCTGCTGAGCTGTGTATCTAATCCTATCCTGTGTGTTACTGTCTGCTGAGCCATGTATCTAATCCTATCCTTTCTGTTACTCTCTGCTGAGCTGTGTTTCTAATCCAGTCCTGTATGACATAGTCTGCTGAGTCGTGTATCCAATGCTATCCTGTGTGATAGTCTGCTGAGCTGTGTATCTAATCCTACCCTGTGTATTACTGTCTTCTGAGCTGTGAATCTAATCCTATCCTGTGTATCTAATCCTATCCTGTGTGATACTGTCTGCTGAGCTGCGTATCTAATCCTATCCTGTGTGATACTGTCTGTTGAGCTGTGTATCTAATCCTATCCTGTGTGATAGTCTGCTGAGCCATGTATCTAATCCTATCCTGTGTGTTACTGTCTGCTGCCATGTTTCTAATCCAATCCTTTTTTATATAGTCTGCTGAGTTGTGTATCCAATCCTATCCTGTGTGATACAGTCTGCTGAGCTGTGTATCTAATCATATCTTGTGTATTACTGTCTGCTGGGACGTGTATCTAAACCTGTCCTTTGTGATATTGTCTGCTGAGCAGTGTATCTAATCCTCTCCTGTGTATCTAATCCTATCCGGTGTGTTGCTGTCTGCTGAGTGGTGTATCTTATCCTATCCTGTGTAATACTGTCTGCTGCGCTGTGTATCTAATCCTATCCTGTGTGATACAGCCTGCTGAGCTATGTATCTAATCATATCCTGTGTAATACTGTCTGCTGCGCTGTGTATCTAATCCTATCCTGTGTGATACAGCCTGCTGAGCTATGTATCTAATCATATCCTGTGTGATACTGTCTGATGAGCTGTGTATCTAATTCTATCCTGTGTGATACTGGGATCCCCCTGGGCTCCCCCTGCAATCTGTGTCAGAGGGTGGTCTGTGTCAGCATGGTAATAAATTGAAATTTCCAGCCTTACAGTAGGACAATAACACCATATAAATTATAAGAATAATAGGCCTCAGTTAGCACAACTGTCTACAAGGAAAACTGTTGCTCATAGCAACCAATCACAGTTCAGATTCTATTAAACAGCTCTGGTGAAATGAAAGATGCTTAGTGATTGGTTCCTATGTGGAGTGGGTGTGGCTGATACACACACATACATGCACTCATTTTTATATATACTGCTTTTTTGAGTATTGTCAAAATTGTTGGTACCCCTCATTTAATGACAGAAAAATCCACAATCGTCACAGAAATAACTTGAATCTGACAAAAGTAATAATAAATAAAAAATGTATGAAAATGAACAAATGAAAGTCAGACATTGCTTTTCAACTATGCTTCCACAGAATTTAAAAAAAAAAATAAAACTCATGAAATAGGCCTGGACAGAAATGATGGTACTACTGAAAACAATGTGACATATGTTTGGTGTAAAGGCAGTGTCATGATCTGAATTTGATCTGACAGTTTTAAATTGCACAGGGTGAACTTTTTTTACTTTGGCAAGTGCCAAGTGACTTGACTGTCCCCGGTGGTGGTTAGTGGTATCGCACTTTAGGTTTAATGTGCACTTAATTATGAATCAGGTGTGGGGCTCTATAAGTGAGTCTCAGGGTGTGCAATCACTGCTGGTGATATTGATTGATTCATTCTGAGTTTGTGAAGCCTGGGTGAACATGGAGCTGAAGAGGAGTCCTGCGCAGTCAGCCAGAGGAGACGAGTGGCAGCTAATGGTGTCTGCAGGAATTGCTGGCATGGCGTGGAGGAGTCGCAGTTTATGGTGTCGGCGGGAAGTGCGTGCATGGCTTTGTGGAGTGGCGACTATGGAGAGAGTTGCACTCGGCATGCTCGACTTGGTGGCTGAGAGCTGGACTCAAGCATGCTTAGAATTTTGGCAGAGGCTGACTCATCCTTGGGACTCTGTTATTGGACTGCTGCAACTGGAGATGGACTCTGCTCCAAGGCTGCACTATGGTGTAGGATCCAGGATGGTGATGGATCCGGGTGGAGGAGAAGACGCACGCAGGTGGTGGGGCTCTGTTGCAGGAGCATAAGCACAGAGCATAAAGCTAAGTGGTGTTTCCCCTGTATTGTCTTCTTTCCTTTTGTGTCTCTAGTGCAGTGGTGGGACTCCGCACCGACCAATTCCCTAGTGAGGGTTTAGGGTCAGGGCGAGCAAGGGTTTAAGGTTCGCGTGCGGTGACAGGTGCGGAGCCTGTATAGGGAATGTGAGGAGTGCAGGGACACTGGCTCAGGGGAGTGCAGGAGGTCTCCATGTCCCCATTCCCTATCGCAGGGCCCACCATTGTTAATGTTTACCAGGTTCCCCCTTATTATTTAAATTCGCCACTGGAGGCGCTGTATCCAGGGTCACGTTTGTTATGGGTTCGCCTTGCGGCAACATCTGGGTCCAGACACACGTGACCATGACAGGCAGCACAGCTCATCACCCTGAACACACCATCCCCACTGTCAAACATGGTGGTGGCAGCATCATGGTTTGGGCCTGCTTTTCTTCAGTAGGGACAGGGAAGATGGTTAAAATTGATGGGAAGATGGATGGAGCCAAATACGGAACCATTCTTAAAGAAAACCTGTTGGAGTCTGCAAAAGACCTGAGACTGGGACGTAGATTTTTCTTCCAAAAAGACAATGATCCCAAACATAGAGCAAAATCTACAATGGAATGGTTCACAAATAAAAGTATCCAGGTGTTAGAATGGCCAAGTCAAAGTCCAGACCTGAATCCAATTGAGAATCTATGGAAAGAGCTGAAAACTGCTGTTCATAAACGATCTCCATCAAACCTCACTGAGCTCGAGCTGTTTGACAAGGAAGAATGGGCAAGAATTTCAGTCTCTCGATGTACAAAACTGATAGAGACATACCCCAAGCGACTTGCAGCTGCAATCACAGCAAAAGGTGGCGCAACAAAGTATTACGTTTAAAGAGGCCGAATAATATTGCACGCCCCACTTTTCAATTTTTGAATTTCCACAAAAATTTAAAATAACCAGAACATTTCGTTCAACTTCACAATTGTGTCCCACTTGTTGTATATTCTTCACCAAAAATTTACATTTGGTATCTTTATGTTTGAAGCATGATATGTGGGAAAAGGTTGAAAAGTTCCAGGGGGCCGAATACTTTTGCAAGGCACTATATATATATACACTACCGTTCAAAAGTTTAGGGTCACTTAGAAATTTCCTTATTTTTGAAAGAAAAGCAGTTTTTTCCAATGAAGCTAACATTAAATGATTCATAAATGCACTCTATACACCTTTAATGTGGTAAATGACTATGCTAGCTGCAAACGTCTGGTTTGTAACGCAATATCTTCCTAGTTGTATAGAGGCCCATTTCCAACAAGCATCACTCCAGTGTTCTTATGGTACTTTGTGTTTGCTAACTGTATAAGAAGGCCAATGGATGGTTAGAATACCCTTGATAACCCTTGTACAAGTACGCTAGCACAGCTGAAAACAGTTTGGCTGTTTAGAGAAGCTATAAACCTGACCTTCCTTTGAGCTAGTTGAGAATCTGAAGCATTACATTTGCTGGTTCCATTAAACTCTCAAAATGGCCAGAAAAAAAGAGCTTTCATGTGAAACTCAACAGTCTATTCTTGTTCTTAGAAGTGAAGGCTATTCCATGCGAGAGATTGACAAGAAACTGAAGATTTCCTACAACAGTGTGTGCTAATCCCTTCATAGGAGAGCACAAACAGGCTCTAACCAGAGTAGAAAGAGAAATGGGAGGCCCCGCTGCACAACTGAGAAACAAGACAAGTACATTAGAGTCTGTAGTTTGAGAAATCGACGCCTCACAGGTCTTCAACTGGCAGCTTCATTAAATTTTACACGCAAAACGCCAGTGTCAACATCTACAGTGAAGAGGCAACTCTGGTATGCTGGCCTGCAGGACAGAGTGGCAACGAAAAAGCCGTATCTGAGACTGGCTAATAAAAGGAAAAGATTAATATGGCAAAAGAACACAGACTGTTGTGAGTTCATTTTCCCCTTCACCATTGAGGTCTGATGAACTCCCTCTTCTGGTGAAGGAAGGTAGTGAGGCTGATTACCAAGCACCTGAGCTGGATGATGAAGACTGGGTGACTGGAATTGCTGACTGGATATAAGGCAGCCAACGCCCTTCTGCCTTGCTGGTGATCTCTCTGAGGGATTCTAGGAGACCAGTCTGATTCCTGCTCCTCTAAAGCTAAGTTTTCTGCTCTGCCTTTTGCATTTGTGTTTTGGTTTTGTTTTGCCTTGTTTTTCTGGATTTCCGCCATTCCCTGATGGGGTGAGCTGAATTCCTTTTTGCTCTGTCTTCAGAAAATACCTGAGTACTGATATAGTCTTTGAAGCCTAGCGTCTTCAGGGCTTTTTTCCCTATCAGTCTGTTGGCTCTTGTTTTGATAGGGTTTTGGCGGATTGCAGACAGCAGCTTTTCTATCCTGTCCTATTTAGTTAGCTTGGGCCCCATCATTTGCTCAGCCTATCTTTCTATCTGTGTGAGTGTCTTTTCATCTTGCTTCACCGTCATTATATGTTGGGGGCTGCCTATTGCTTTGGGGTCTGCTCTGGGGCAGTTTAGATTTCCCTTTCTGTCTTTAGGCTATTTAGTTCTCCGGCTGTGATCGAGGGGTCTAGGGCACCATAGGAGCCCCCCACGGCTACTGCTAGTTGTTGTTGATAGGTTCAGGGGTCTGCAATTCGATAGCTGCCAACTCCTCTGGTTTTCTGGACTTAGCTAGTATTTCTGTTTTTGCCTCCTACGGTGACTCATTCATAACAACAGACATTGGACAGAGGAAGATTGGTAAAATGTGTTATGGACAGACGAATAAAAGTTTCAGGTGTTTGGATCACACAGAAGAACATTTGTGAGACTCAGAACAACTGAAAAGATGCTGAAAGAGTGCCTGATGCCATCTGTCAAGCATGGTGGAGGTAATGTGATGGTCTGGGGTTGCTTTGGTGCTGGTAAAGTGGGTGATTTGTACAAGGTATAAGGGATTTTGAATAAGGAAGGCTATCACTCCATTTTGCAACGCCATGCCATACCCTGTGTACAGCGCTTGATTCGAGAAAATTTTCTCCTGCAACAGGACAATGACCCAAAGCACACCTCCAAATTATGCAAGAACTATTAAGGGAAGAAGCAGGCAGCTGGTGTGCTATCTCTAATGGAGTGGCCAGCGCAGTCACCAGATCTCAACCCCATTGAGCTGTTGTGGGAGCAGCTTGACCGTATGGTACGCAAAAAGTGCCCATCAAGCCAAACCAACTTGTGGTGGGGGGCTTCTGGAAGCATGGGGTGAAATTTCTCCAGATTACCTCAGCAAATTAACTGCTAGAATGCCAAAGGTCTACAATGCTGGAATTGCTGCAAAGGGAGCATTCTTTGAAGAAAGCAAAGTTTGAAAGAGAAAATTATTACTTCAAATAAAAATCTTTTTTTTCGAACCTGTCAATATCTGGAGTAGACTTTAAATTCATTTGGCAACTCATTTGATTAATAAGAGAATACGTTTTCATGGAAAACACAAAATTATCTGGGTGACCCCAAGCTCTTGAACGGTAGTGTATATATATATATAGCAGATGAACTGCTGGCTTTTCTTCTATATGTCTATCTATGCTATATATATATAATATATATGTATATATAAAAAATAAAAAAATAGGCAGCACTCCAAATTAAATGTGAAAAAAGTGGATACTTTACTGATCCTCAGGTGGCGACGTTTCAACGGTGACCCGTCTTTATTTTTGATTTATATATAACTATTATATAAAGCTCAAATTGTGTATGTGTGTGTGTGTATGTCCGGGATAAGCATCCGCACCGTCGCAGCTACAGCCACAAAATTTGGCAGTCACATGTCTGGACCCCGAGAGCATCCTAAGCTATGTTGTGAGGCAAAATTTTAACCCCGCGCGTTCCAATTCACCAAACAATTTTGCCCCTATCTACATACTAGGGAAAAAGTGTGTGCGTGTCAAGCCCCGCCCCACATTACGATGTCATAATGCCCCTATCTACATAATGGGGAATCAGTGTGTACGTATCAATCCCCGCCCCTCATTATGATGTCACAATGGTTGCCATGGCGACGCTGATGTCATCAAGCCCCACCGCTCATTATGATGTCATAGGATGGAGGATGTGTGATGGGTATATGGGCACGAGACTATGGGATGGAGAATATGTATGATGGGTATATGGGCACGGGACTATGGGATGGAGGATGTATGATGGGTTTATGGGCACTGGACTATGGGATGGAGGATATGTATGACGGGTATATGGGCACAGGACTATGGGATGGCGGATATGTATGATGGGTATATGGGCACAGGACTATGGGATGGAGGATATGTATGATGGGTATATGGGTATGGGACTATGAGATGAAGGATGTGTGATAGGTATATGGGCACTCGACTATGGGATGGCGAATATGTATGATGGGTATATGGGCATGAGACTATGGGATGGAGAATATGTATGATGGGTATATGGGCATGGGACTATGGGATGGAGAATATGTATGATGGGTATATGGGCACGGGACTATGGGATGGAGGATATGTATGATGGGTATATGGGCACGGGACTATGGGATGGAGGATAATTATAATTTGTTATAACTAACCACAGTTAGTTACTATGCCCGGGCAGCGCCGGGCTCTTCAGCTAGTTCCAATTCACTAAACAATTTTGCCACTATCTACATAATGGGGGAAAAAGTGTGTCTGTATCAAGCCCCGCCCCTCATTATGATGTCATAATGGTTGCCATGACGACGCTGATGTCATCATAGGTTGCAAGCCCCGCCGCTCATTATAATGTCTTAATGGTTGACTATGGGATGGAGGATGTGTGATGGGTATATGGGCACTGGACTATGGGATGGAGGATATGTATGATGGGTATATGGGCACGGGACTATGGGATGGAGGATGTGTGATGGGTATATGGGCACTGGACTATGGGATGGAGGATATGTATGATGGGTATATGGGCATGGGACTATGGGATGGCGGATATGTATGATGGGTATATGGGCACAGGACTATGGGATGGAGGATATGTATGATGGGTATATGGGCATGGGACTATGAGATGAAGGATGTATGATGGGTATATGGGCACTCAACTATGGGATGGAGGATATGTATGATGGGCATATGGGCACGAGCCTATGGGATCGTGGATATGTATGATGGGTATATGGGCACGGGACTATGGGATGGAGGATAATTATAATTTGCTATGACTAACCACAGTTAGTTACTATGCCCGGGCAGCGCCGGGCTCTTCAGCTAGTATATGTGTGTGTGTGTATATATATATATATATATATATATATATATATATATAGTGAGGTAGCGCTGTCATTCAGGGTTGGGGGACACTCGCTAGGTAGCAAATAATCATGTCCGGCACAGGTTTCCATAAAGCATTATCACAGTGCATGAGGTTTATTCATTATCATAAACCAAAACGATATGCAACAGTCTTATAGCAGACAGCAGGGTATCTTCACACTGGAGCTCTGCTCCCCTATAGCACTCCTAGTCACACAGGCTGTGCTTCATCTAGCTAACAGGCTATACAGTCTCTCAGTTGCAGTCCCGTCTCTGGGTTACCTTGCATGCTGCTTTACATTGCTAACATTCATTCCCTCTCCCTGGGAACTGTCAGGCACACATCGCCATTAGTCACAGCGTCCACACGTGCTGTTAGGCAGACAGACATCTCTTTGCACGAGACCTTCCAATCGGGTCCCTGCATTCACCACACGTGACCAGACCTCAGGTACCTCATATGGTCCATAGCCACACCCACAGGTGATCACATGGCTATGACCTCACCCAAGGTCCTATTGCACACAACCACACACAGGCTTCCCTGACACATTGTAACAGAACGTACTACTCAGCAGTACCTCTGCTGATCATTATGATCTTTCAGTATCCTACACCTATCAGGGCAACTGGGACACCCACACAGCGCCCCCTAGTGGACACAGTGGTCACTGCACCACATACCTCCCCCTATGTTCAAACCTGTGGGGTTGAACACACAGCATAACCCCCGGCTCTCGAGACTGGGCACTCACTACACCTTGCCCACCAGCTCGAGAGAACCGTCTCCATTTGTCATACGGCCTCATCTCTACGTTAGGCCTCCCCCGCTCCCAGCGGTCATAATACCGGTCATTGTCTTTGACCCCCCAGTCACGGTTTGTCTGCGTCATCAGACACTCTCTAGTCTCCACCTGTCTGCAGTACGCTTCGTCACCTGATCTTTCTCTCACTGACCGTCTTTCTCGGTTGGTGTGGTCATGCGTCTTAGTAGAGCCTGCTGTCTGGTCTGAGTCTGACTCAGTCAGCGTCTCACAGGAACTATGGTCTTTCAACGTCATCCTGCCAGTTGAACTACCCCTTGCTGACACTCTTCTGCCATCTGCCTTGTCACTTCTTGGAGGAACCGTTCGGGTCCTTACATCTTGGGTTGGAGGCGGCCGCAACCTGGTATTCTGTATTTATTTATTAATTCGCCGACTGTCCAGCCTCAACTGCTCAATTTCTTGCAGGTACTCCACTCGATACTCCACGAACATCCGAAAGTCTCTCAGGCTTTCCACGGAGCCAACCACCATGATGCAAATCCTATTCACTTCCCTGGATACCTGGTCACCATCAGGAGGGATCCTCACCCTCACCACTCCGGAGATATTCACAAGGACTTGCATTACCTTCCCGGACCTTCCAATGATTCTCCCAATCAGAGCTTTGGGTACCGGAACCACATCTTTCCTCAAACCCAACCGATCCATAGCCTCTCTTGCTATCTCTGGGCGTCGAGCAGCCTTCATATTACTCTGCCTAACCAATTGTTTGACACGTAGACACTGCAAATGCATCTCTTTCAGGACAGCTACTCGGTTTGATGTATCTTCCCTGGCTGATACTATCACCAACTGCAGAGTCTCAGGTGCCCAGTGCACCTCACATGCTTTGACCGCCTCTTTGAAAGCCTCATGTACCCCTTCCTCCACACAGGCTTCTTGCATGTCTTCGGGTACCTCGATCACAGATTTGAAGGTCGTGGTCTTGCTCTCATCCTGGACAGAAGACTCTGGCTTTACCACGGACACTTCCCTCACTACAGTTGACCCGACCAGGTGACTGTCTTCTTCGGCTCTTTGCTCACCAACTTCAGGACATTTTATCTCTTCGCGAGCCTTTGCCAAGATAGGTACCGGCAGTTCCGTCTTGTTATCACTCGGACCCAGCTGCTGCACATCTCCGTCCAAGCTCTTCTCCTGCAGAAGACCTTCTACTACTCCTCTGAGTTCCTCCATGTCTTCCTTAAGGCTCTTGTTCACACTTTGCCAGGTGGACAGATGACCTCTGAGCTCCAAGACTTCTTTCTCGAGCCCCTCCACCTTGTGCTCGGCCAATTGTCTCAAGATTCTCTCTTGCTTGACATGTTCTTCCACTGTCTCTTTTATTAGATGTATCTCCTGATCTTGTTCTGTTTTGGCCAGCACGTGTCGCACCACTAATTTTTTAACTATATTGTCAAAGGGTACCACTGAGTCAGTCCTATCAGTCGAGTGAACCCCCCGGTTACCCTCTGACTGTGTTTCTATTCCCGTTATCCTCTCAATCAGGTTACCACCAGTCCTGTCACGAGTTTCAGTCTGCACAGCATTAGATTCTGTCCAGTAGTGGCTACTGGCAATAACACGTCACAGTCACACCACACTGTACGGTGAACCCCCAAGACACTCTTTATCCGTGTGTCAGCTCCGCTCTTTTTGTTTACCACACCATTCTCATTCACACTGTGGTACGCTTCAGGTGACGTCAGGTCAGAAAATTCGTCTGACGCAATTCTTTCTCTGGTCGCCCTTACGTCTGGCCTGTCCACGTTAGGAGGCGTCAGCGTCTCAGTGTCTGCTAGCCCTACAGTAGAAACGTCTCCATCCTCCTGCCCCACATCTTTAAACATGACAAAGTCCCGGCGCCTCTCAAAGGTATGCACTAAGTTTGGTGGCATACTACCACCTTGGCACTCCCCCTTTGTCATCTCAATCAGGACTCTGTCCACTTTATAATTCACAATGACCCCGTGGACGCAGCAAACTCTGACGTTTTTCTCGGTCAGAGCTAAAACGAGTGGAGTTCCTGTCAGAGTCACCTGACTCTTTGAGTCCAGCCTACCAGGGACTCCTTCCCGATGCAGCATCACGGTACACACCTGTGGCCCATCGTCACTATCCGGAAAGGATATCCCACATTCCAACCAAGTCATACACACACACTGCGGTACTCCAGACATACCCACTGAGTCATCTAGTGCTGTCATTTCTTCAAACTTGGCCCTTTTCTGGACCACCACCCCACTTTGGGTTGCCGTCCCCTCCCGGGACTCCACCCCTTTTTGGGTTACCGCGTCAATTTGGGACTCCACCCCCTTTTGGGCTACTACCCCGATTTGGGTCACCACCCCCTTTTTGGACTCCACCCCCTTTCAGGATCTCCCCATGTCTGTTATATCGGTCTTCTCAGACCACATTTCACACCACACAGTTTGTGTCTCTTACGATACCACACAAGTCTTTGTTGGCACCACCACAGCTCCTGCTGTCACCGATCTCCGACACCACCGGCTGCTGTTCACACACAGCTGCTGGTGTCACTGCAGCTCCTGCTGCGCTGTCTTCGTGGACCCGCCGATCCACCGGAAGCCGCTTGTCCCCTTCGTAACCCCACCGGGTTACCGGAAGCCGCTTGTCACCCTCGAAGATAAAAGAAACCACAAAAGCGCGCCCATAGGGCCTTACCAGTGCAAGTATAATTGGTATAAAGAAATAATACAGGGTACTCACCCTTAATAGTTGTGTAAAGCCACAACTACTATATCCGCTTAGTCACATGCAATAAAGCTGCAGCAGGATGGTGTAGACAGACAGCGTCTGCTACCAATGCTCAAAGAGGAGATCCCAAAAAGGAAAAACCCCAGGTCCCTGTGCTGCGAGACCTTCGTGACCCCACTGAGCCACAGCAAGCACCTTCAGGTTTTGCAGAGGAAAAAGAAAAAACACATGCACGAAAAACTCCAAAAAACTCACGTATCCTGTCTGTGCGCTATTCAGGACGTACCGTCTCCGCCTGAGACCGTCCAACACACAGGGCACACCGGGTGCTATTCAGGGAGCTGACCCTCCTCCTAGGGTCTCCCAACACACCGGCCTTACCAGGTCCAAGGTCATATCACGTATTCCAGGGATCTGATTCCTCTCCCAGAACCTCCCAACACTGACCTTCCAGGACCTTGCTCACTGACCCAGGTCAGTACAACAACGAACACCTGTCCATTACCTGTGTTGGCCACACAGGTCCTCGGGTACCTCTTATCCGCAGAGGCACCCTAGCAATCACCAGTCTCTTTCACTGAGCTGCTGTCACCACCATCAGCCCTCCTGGCTCAGCGTTGCCAGCACTGCAACATGTACTGTTGGAACCGCAGTCCTTAGCAACAAAGTTTTTTTTTTTTGCAGTCCTTTTCCGTTGCCCCCAGCAACAAGGTTACTATTTTGCCCGCATTCTCCACCATTTGTGATGTAGCGCTGTCATTCAGGGTTGGGGGACACTCGCTTGGTAGCAAATAATCACGTCCGGCACAGGTTTCCATAAAGCAATATCACAGTCCATGAGGTTTATTCATTATCATAAACCAAAACGATATGCAACAGTCTTATAGCAGACAGCAGGGTATCTTCACACTGGAGCTCTGCTCCCCAATAGCCCTCCTAGTCACACAGGCTGTGCTTCATCTAGCCATCAGGCTATACAGTCTCTCAGTTGCAGTCCCGTCTCCAGGTTACCTTGCATGCTGCTTTACACTGCTAACATTCATTCCCTCTCCCTGGGAACTGTCAGGCACACATCGCCATTAGTCACAGCGTCCACACGTGCTGTTAGGCAGACAGACATCTCTTTGCACGAGTCCTTCCAAACGGACCAATCGGGTCCCTGCATTCACCACACATGACCAGACCTCAGGTACCTCATATGGTCCATAACCACACCCACAGGTGATCACATGGCTATGACCTCACCCAAGGTCCTATTGCACGCAACCACACACAGGCTTCCCTGACACATTGTAACAGAACGTACTACTCAGCAGTACCTCTGCTGATCATTATGATCTTTCAGTATCCTACACCTATCAGAGCAATGGAAATGCTTATACGGCTGTCCTGGGACACCCACACAGCGCCCCCTAGTGGACACAGCGATCACTGCACCACATAATATATATACAGTGGGGAAAAAAAGTATTTAGTCAGTCAGCAATAGTGCAAGTTCCACCACTTAAAAAGATGAGAGGCGTCTGTAATTTACATCATAGGTAGACCTCAACTATGGGAGACAAACTGAGAA